>NC_091794.1:69327500-70527500 GCF_041296235.1 Equus asinus
CTGCCAGGCACCAAAGAATTCTTGACTCTTCCGCCACAGGGATACTGAGGAGAGAAGTGAGCATGGCGCCTCCCACCCACACATCAGTCACAGGCTCTGAGGGACAGAGCCCAAAAGGGGCACGCTGCAGGCAGAAAGCCACCCAAAGGGCTGGGACTCGCACCCCGAGCCTGGTCAGAAATACCCACGTGAGAGATAAGTGGTGCCCTGCAGTGATCTGAGCGTTGGGAGGCCTCGTTCAAAATCCAACCTGGCAAATCAAATACGACAATACATTAAAAAGATCATACATCAAGATCAAGCGGGTTTCATTCCTGGGATGCAGGAATGGCTCAACATCCGCAAATCTATCAACATGATACACCACGTTAACAAAATGAAGAATAAAAATCACACGATCATCTCAATAGATGCAGAGACAGCATTTGACAAGATACGGCATCCATTTATGATAAAACCTCTAAATGAGATGGGTGTAGAAGAAAAATACCTCAACATAATAAAGGCCATATATGACAAACCCACAGCTAATATTCTCAATGGAGAAAAACTGAAAGCTATCCCTCTAAGAACAGGAACCAGACAAGGATGCTCACTCTCACCTCTCTTAACATAGTATTGGGAGTCCTAGCCAGAGCAATCAGGCAAGAAAAAGAAATAAAGGGGATCCAAATTGGAAGGGAAGAAGTGAAACTGTCACTATTTGCAGACAACATGACTTTATATATAGAAAACCCTAAAGACTCCACTAAAAAACTTTTAGAAATAATAAGTGAATACAGTCGAGTTGCAGGATACCAAATCAATATACAAAAATCAGCTGCATTTCCATACACTAACAATGAAGTAGCAGAAAGAGAAATTAAGAATACAATCCCATTTACAATTGCAACAAAAAGAATAAAATACCTAGGGATAAACTTAACCAAAGAGGTGAAAGATCTGTACACTGAAGACTATAAGACATTGTTGAAAGAAATTGAAGAAGACACAAGGAAATGAAAAGATATTCCATGCTCTTGGATTGGAAGAATTAACATAGTTAAAATGTCCATACTTCCTAAAGTGATCCACAGATTCAATGCAATCCCTATCAAAGTGCCAAGAACATTTCTCACAGAAATAGAACAAAGAATCCTAAAATTTATATGGCACAACAAAAGACCCCAAATAGCCAAAAGGATGCTGAGGAAAAAGAACAGAGCTGGAGGTATCACACTCCCTGATTTCAAACTATACTACAAAGCTATAGTAACCAAAACAGCATGGTACTCGCACAAAAACAGATGCAAAGATCGATGGAACAGAATCAAGAGCCCAGAAACAAACCCACACATATATGGACAGCTAATTTTTGACAAGGGAGCCAAGAGCATACAATAGAGAAAGGAGAGTCTCTTCAATAAAGCTGTTGGGAAAACTGGACAGCCACATGCAAAAGATTATCGTACACCATTATCGTACACCATGCACAAAAATTTACTCAAAATGGATTAAAGACTTGAATGTAAGACCTGAAACCAAGAAACTTCTAGAAGAAAACATAGGCAGTACGTTCTTTGACATTGGTCTTAGCAGCATATTTTCAAGTACCATGTCTGACCGGGCAAGGGAAACAAAAGAAAAAATGAACAAATGGGACTACATCAAACTAAAAAGCTTCTGCACAGCAAAGGAAACCATCAACAAAATGAAAAGACAACCTAACAATTGGGAGAAGATATTTGCAAACCACATATCGGATAAGGGGTTAATATCCAAAATATACATGGAACTCATATGTCTCAACAACAACAAAAAAAACAACAACCCAATTAAAAAATGGGCAAAAGATCTGAACAGACATTTCTCCAAAGAAGATATACGGATGACCAACAGGCACATGAAAACATCTTCAACATCATTAACTACCAGGGAAGTGCAAATAAAAACTACAATAAGATATCACCTCACTCAGGTCAGAATGGCTATAATTAACAAGACAGAAAACAAGTGTTGGAGAGGATGTGGAGAGAAGGGAACCCTCGTACACTGCTGGTGGGAGTGCAAACTGGTGCAGCCACTATAGAAAGCAGTATGGAGCATCCTCAGAAACTGCCATATGATCCATCTATTCCACAGCTGGGTGTTTATCCAAGGAACTTGAAAACAGAGATGCGTAACGATACATGCACCCCTATGTTCATTGCAGCATTATTCACAATAGCCAACACTTGGAAGCCACCTAGGTGCCCATCAGGGATGAATGGATAAAGAAGATGTGGTATATACACACAATGGAATGTTACTCAGCCATAAGAAATGATGAAATCCAGCCACTTGTGACAACATGGATGGACCTTGAGGAGATTATGCTAAGTGAAATAAGTCAGAGGGAGAAAGTCAAATACCGTATGATCTCATTGATAAGTAGAGGATAAAAACAATGACAAACAAACACATAGAGACAGAGATCGGATTGGTGGTTATCATGGGGGGGAGCGGGGAGGGCGAAAGGGGTGATTAGGCACAAATGTGTGGTGATGGGTTGTAATTACTCTTTGGGTGGTGAATACGATGTAATCTACCCAGAATTTGAAATGTATTACGAGGTACACCTGAAAGTTATATAATATTATAATCCAATGTTACTGCAATAAAAAAATAATATAAATAAATAAATAAATAAAATGAGAAGAAAGAAGTCCAACCTGATCTTCACACAGCGATGTCCTTAAACAAGTCACTAGCCTTCTCTGCACAGCGACAAGGTGATCTGAGAATCTTACTAGTTCCCTCACTGTGATGTTTGTGTTGACAACACAGCCAAGTCACCGGAACCAGTAACGCGTTCACTATATAATGAAAGTGAATGAATACAAGCAAGTTTATCAAATCTATCTGCTGATTTTTCATCATGGCACCGAATCTTTCTTGATCCCGACTTTGTGTCCAGCGTACACCGTCTCCCCAGGGTTTCTATGCTCACGTCCCCTTCCCTGAGGAGGTGCTGAGGCCAACGCAGCCAGAGGAGATGGAGAGGACCTGGGCTCTACCCTCACGGAGCTGGCAACAGCAAGGCGGGAGGGAAACGTCCACTGAGGGCCTTCTCTCTGCAGGGCACGCGTGTTACTCCATGACGCCCTGGGGATAGCCTAGCAGGTGCACACTGCTGTTCCTATCCTAAAGTGAGGAAGCCGGGCTCAGCAGGCAAGTACGCTGCCTGAGATCATCAGCTCTTCCATAAGGATGCTGAGGCTCAAATTCAGTTCTGTTTCTCCAGTCTGTGCTTGTTTCACACTTTGTAAGGCCTCCTAGAGTACTGGGTGGAAAGCCATAAGAACCCAAAGAGTGTCATTATTTCCAGCTGAGGGGCTCTGGGAAGGCTTCCTGGAGGAGGAGGTATTTTTTGACTTGGGCCTGAGGCCAGTTGGGGTTTGGGCATTTCATCCCATCTCACATACACACACACACACTTTTGCATGGACCTAGGCCAGCCCTCAGCCATTGACCAGGCTGGAAGAATGTGTGTGTGAACACACTCAAAAGTGAGCTGTTGATTGAGTGTTGGCGGCCCTCCAGCTATGGAAGTGGGGGGTCCCAGCACAGTTATTATTTTGTTTTCCACCGGCAGAAAACATCTGCTGTGTGAAAATTATATTCGCTAAGAGAGCACGGCGTACCTGCCAGAGCCCCACAGCTCTAGCCTCCAGGCCTTCCTGTCAGCAGAGGCCACGGCTTGTGCTCTGTCAGGACTGACCGTGGAGCCCCAAAGGCTCTCGGCACCTGAGCTGACCGGAAGGTGAGAGAATGACAGGAACCATTAAACCAGAACTCGGGACTCTCATGAACAGAACTTCCGCGCCACTTAAACTGCCTCTGGATGGCACTTCACTGGCACTCATGAGTCACTAAACAGAATCCACTTCACAGATTCCAAAACGTGTAGGAGGAAAGAGGGCAAAGAGGGAGACATTTTGAGAGACCCTAACGAGTCCCAGCATGTGCAAGGTGTCCCCCACTCCCCTCAACAGACCCAGCCCTCCCCCTCATGCCTCTACCCCTGGGGCTCCAGGAGGTCAGAGAGGCAGCATGCCGTCCTGCAAACAGCTTAGGTTTGGAGTGAGGAAGCCGAGGTCACCCAGGTACGCAGGTAAGACTGACACGCTATGCAGGTGCGGGCCTGCCAGGTCTGTGTCCCTTATACATCATCCTTCTGCTTCCTCCAGCAAGTACTCCCCGTTGACTGTGACGTCACGGATATTTATGGGTGCAGCACAACATAAGCAGTGCCCAGATTGGGAAAGGTCTTGAAAGCCGTGAGTGATGAGGAGCTTGAGCTTAATTCAGGAGGCTCTAGCGAGCCACCGAAGGCTCCTGAGAGGGAGGGAGCTGCACTTTGGAGACTCAGGTATGCCCCATCAGACAGGATACACACATGGAGTCCATGGGGCAGAAATCACTTTCGACTCTGGGGACCTCAGGGTGCTGGCTTAGAGAGAGCTCCCCACAGACTGACCTGATCAGCGGCACTGTCACTCACCTTTGTGAGGACTGTGAAGAGGCAGCATCCAGCCGACGGGTGCCACCAATGAAAGGACTGAGTGCGCACAAATTTGGGGAACTGCCAATCTCATGCCCCTGTCCCAGAAGCAGGGTCCACTCCTAGCCCTGGGACAGATTCCTCTGAGACAAGAATGGTCACCTGCACCCAGCATGAGCATGCTGCGTGCCCTGCAGCAACTCATTCCCCTCTGCTGCGCTCCTGCGTGCACCAGGCGGTGGAGACCCAGTCGTGTCTGCTCCTTTGTTCTTCCTGAGAGCGAGGTGGCGCCCGCGCAGCAGGCAGCGGGCTGTGGTTGTGATGACCTCGCGGTGTCCCCGTCACATCGCAGGGGCCCAGGCAGGACAGGCACGGCCCCTGTGGGCACCCTCCACTAAAGTCGGGCTCCACTGATCCCTAGCCATGTGGCCCAGCAAGCTACTCACATCGCAGCCCTCCCTTTCTCTATCCACAAAGCAAGCAGGGGTGGTTGTGAGCCGCTGGGTGAAGACTTAAGCCCCGGCACAGGGCGGAGCTGGCCCATGACTAGCAAGGGTGGCATGTCCACTGTTTAATTGTTTTATTGAGGTCACACTGACTTATGACACTGTAATTTCAGGTGTACCTTATTATATATCAGTTTCTGTATAGACTGCATGGTGCTCACCACCAACAGTTTACTTTCATCCATCACCATATATATGTGCCTCGTTACCCCTTAGCCACCCCCTTCCCTGCTGATAACCACTAATCTGTTCTCTTTATCCATGTGTTTATCTTCCACATATGAGTGAAATCATGCAGTGTTTGTCTTTCTCTGTCTAGATTATTTCACTTAACGTAATACCCTCAAGGTCCATCCATGTTGTTGCAAATGGGACAATTTTGTCTTTTTTATGGTTGAGTAGTATTCCATTGTATATATATACACCACATCTTCTCTATCCATTCATCTCTTGACGGCCATTTGGGTTGCTTCCACGTCCTGGCTACTGTGAAGAACACTGCAATGAACACAGGGCTGCATTAGGTCTCTTTGAATTATTGATTTCTGGTTCTTTGGATAGATGCCCAGTAGTAGGATAGCTGGGTCATATGGTATTTCTGTTTTTAGTTTTTTGAGGAATCTCCACACTGTTTTCCTCGGTGGCTGCACCAGTTTGCACTCCCACCAGCAGTGGATGAGGGTTCTCTTTTCTCCACATCCTCTCCAACACTCGTTGGTTATAGCCATTCTGACGGATGTGAGGTGATACCTCATTGTGGGTTTGATTTGCATTTCCCTGATGCAAATGATGTTAAACACCTTTTCATGTGCCTGTTGGCCATCTGTGTGTCTTCTTTGGAGAAACATCTGTTCAGACCCTCACGTGTCAGCTTTTAGTGACAGGAGGTAGAGCCACGTGTCCACAGAGCTTCTCTAGAGGCCTGCTGAGAGGGCCATGCGGTGCTGGAGCAGGGGACAGGGACGGTCAAGGACGGTCTTACAGGAGAGGTGGCATTTGATCCAGCCCACGTGAAGCTGTGACAGGGCGGAGCCCAGGGAGGAGTGGTGGGACAGTGGAGGGAGGTGAGTGACCGGTGGTGGGGAAAGGCTCATGGGTCCCAGACTACAGATGGCATCACAGAATGGACATCGGATTTAGACTTCGTCCAGAGGCAATGGGGGTCCATCAAGGGGTAGGGACTTAAAAGCAAGGACTGGTCTGCTCAGGCTTAGAGAGGACTCTGGCAGCAGAAAGAGAATGGACTAGAGGGACCATTACAGCTGCTGAGAGGCCAGACCCACCAGGAGAGAGTGGACAAGGCTGGAGGGGGCAACAGTGGAGAGAAAGGGAAGGAGAGGCCAATGGAGGGCTTCACAAGGGTTCTCACAGCTCCCTTCTGCTCTGACATTCCAGGATTATGGGATTCCTCCAAGACCCTCCACGTGGCCACTGCTGGGCAGTACACACATTTCAGGGATCTTGTTCCAGTTCCTTGGCGCTCAAAGGCAAGAAGCTCTGCTGGGGGGAGACGGGAGGCTCTGCATTGGCTGTGCCGTCTCCTCCCATCCTTCTCCTGAGAATCAGGGGAATTACAGAGCCAGAGTCAGGCCTGGCCAGGATCGCAGAGGGGTGGGGGCCGTCCTCTAAATCCAACGGGATCTGCACACCCACGGGGACAGTTTCCATCAGTTCCCATCTCTCAGTTTCCATCAATCACCCCAGTGGCCTTCATCCCAGCTTCGTGCAGTTCTCTCTGCTGTAAACACTCTGTTAGCTGTTCCAAGAGGTTTGTCATACTTGGAGAGGCTCTGCCACGAAGCACGCTGGGACCTTGATGAGGGTGGACCAAGGGAAAGCTGAGGGAGGGGGCTGTGCAGGCTGGGGACTGGGCAATAAAATGAGTTGGAGATGCTGTCCCTTAAGTCCTGCCAAAGGACTTAAGCAGAGGGGCGCTAATGTTCACTGAGAGCTTTCTCCCAGCTGGGTCCTCTCAATTCATCACCCAACAAAGCAGGCAGTGAGCTTTGTCATTGGCCTTTTAACTCGATAAAACTGAGACTTAGAACTAAATGGTCTGCCTAAGTTTACACGCTACCCAAAAGCAGACATGGATTCAAACCCAAATTCATTGGCCTCTGAAATCTATTATTCACTTATTCATCCATTCATTTATTAATCCAACAAAAATGTATTGAGGGCCTACTAAGTGCCAGGCACTGCGCCAGACGCCAGAGATGTGAGTCAGGCACACCTCCCACCCTCTAGTGGGAGGGACCAACAACATCAAGTTCATAAACACAAGGATAATTCCAGATGGTGATAAAATGTGAAGCAAATGAATCAGGATGATGCTCTGGAGCAGAGGTTATGAAAATACAGCCCAGAGTCCAAACCCCGCCACCGTCTGTCTTTGCATACAACTGCAAGCTAAGAATGATTTTTACATTCGTAAAGGGTTATAAAGAACAGAGATGGCATGTGTCCCACAGAATCTAAGATGTTCACTATCCAGCTCTGTGCAGACACAGTTGCCACCTCTGGTGGAGAGAGAGCCTGGAGGGGCATCCTTGGCAGTGGACAGGGAAGGCCTCCCTGGGATGGTGACTTTGAACCCTATAGTGGAAAAGAACCACCAAGGGAAGGGACCCAGGGAGACGGAAGAGCAAGGGAAGGCAAAGGCCCTGGGGTAGAAACAAGCTTAGCAGATTAAAGAAACCAAAAGAAGACCGGTATGGCTCAAGCGTAGAAGATCGAGGAAAGGTGGTGCTGGGTGAGCTCAGGGAGGCAAGCAGGGAGAGACCACAAGGGCTTTCTGGGCCGAGGCTAGGAGAGTCCTTTCCACTAGACCCTACCTATACCATGGCAAAACCAAATGAGAATCCAGCAGGTCAGGATGGGCAGGGTCCAATTCCATGGTCCAAACACAGTACTGACAATCCCATACAAGGGACACTTGAGTCAGACACCCAACATCATCAACTCCCAGGCGATGTGGTTATTTATCTCAGGACTGTACTCATGGTCAGAGGGTACTAGGAAGATGATCTGGGAGGGACAGGGCTGCAAGAGCTTGGCAGGCTGTCCGGACCCTTGCCAAAAAACCTGGGACCCCAAGAAGGCCTTGCGCTCCAACAAGAAGTGGAGGGACAAATGCGAAGAGCCTAGATGAGTGCTGATGGGCTGAGGCACTGGTAAAAACAGTGACTTCTCAAGCATTTGGCTACGCAGGCCTCACCACAGCACATCAAACATTGGGACCATGACCACGTGACTTACATTGGCCCCCACCCACCCTTGTACTCCCAATTCTGGTGGGCAAGGTTCAGGAAACAGGCAGGCCAACCCAGGAGAGGAGAGGCACAGTGCCTCCTGGGAGGAGCTAGTGAGGTGGCTGCTGGCAGGGCTGTGCAGAAAGTGGGTGTATGCAGTGAGCGGCTGCTGCATCCACGCAGGCACGCTGTGGGGGACTTAGCACCCCTGGGAAATCCTCCTGGCCATGGGCGTGGAGGAGGGAAGCATGAGCGAGGATCGCTGTAACAGTCTCTACATTGGCCACCGTTTCGTGTAAAATGGCTGTGCTCCCAGTGTGTCCCCAAGCAATGTGTGTTCTGTAATTTGACTTTTTTTTAAACAACTTTTATTGGGGCTTTTTTTCTTACTACAAGAGTAACACATGTTCCTTTCAGGAAAATCAGAAAAGACAGAGATACCAAAAAGAAGAAAAGGGGTCGGCCCGGTGGTGTGGTGGTGAAGTTCACGGGCTCCGCTTCAGCAGCCTGGGTTCACAGGTTTGGATCCCGGGCGTGGACAAAAATGAAAAACACTCATCCATCCACCCAGAGACAACTGTTGTTAATATCCTGATGTCTATTTTCCAGGCTTTTCTTTGTGAGTATGTAATTTACGAAGCAAATGTAACCCCCATATCCTGCAGGGCTTCCCAGATGGCGGGCTCCCCTGTGGTGTGATGAATTGTCACACCTTGACTTGATGGCTTCTCCCTGCCTGTCATCAGGCCCCAGACCTTTTTCCAAGGTTCCTCCTCTGATATCCCTGGACATCTTTAGAGGGGTCCCACCTATGCTCCAAAGCCAGTCCAAGTCTTTGCCCCTGTGTCTGTCACCTCTCGCCCCCAAATCACTGTGTTGCTGCCATGTGGCTCCTCTCAGGCCACTGCCCCATGTGGCCCCATCCCAGCACCATTGGCTTCCAGCTCATCTGCGTGGACTGCCCGGGCCCCCTGGGGCAGTTCTGCTTTGTCGCTCCTGACTTCCAACACTGCCACTTCCCTGGGCCACATGGACAGTCCTGCCTCCTTGTAGGAGAAATGCCTTCCTCTTTGCTGCTCTTCCCATGGGCCTCCCAGGATTTAAATACACAGGTCTTCCCATCCCTGGGGTGAGGGAATCCTCCAGCGGCAGATCAGGTGCCAACAGGAGACCTATCCTATACCTGGAACCATTACTCTGCTCCCAACCTTCTGAGAATGCCCCTAAAGTCCCTTCCGCTATGGCAGGGCATCTCCCAGGAACTTCGCAGCCTCCTCTGTCACCTCCCTTTCCTCCCACTCCCAGCCCTGCTCAGGGCTGTTACCTGAAGGGGAGGAAGGGATGGAGGCAGCTACGTTCCCCTGCCGCCAGACTCCCCCAACAGCGTGCCATGCGTTAAAAGGGATACAACACACATCTGATCTTACAACCTTCTCTTTTTACTTGTCAATATACTGAGGACATCTTCCGTTAGCAATAAGGGTGTTTCTACCTCATAGTTCATGGTTGTATAGTATCCCATTATATATGCTTAGCTTAATTTATGCAAACAAATCCCTCTTACAGACATCTAGGTTGTGGCCAACATTTTCTATTACATATAAATAAAATCAAGTAATCTTACGTTTAAACGAAAAACCTCCCTCGGCAGAAATTCCTTATCAACCCCAGAACTCCCGAGGAAATTCTCCTAGTCACCTATTGAATTCGGCGGGGATGAAGCGTTTACTTACCACGTGCTCTGCGCTGCACTAAGTCTTAAGTCGATGCAGTCTGCATCCTGAAGGAGCTCCCAGTCCTTTGAGAGACGGGCACAGACAGAAATGACCCTGATGTGAGCAGAGCCTATGCTGGTTGTGACAGATGGTCACAGAGAGTGTGAGTGGGGAACACGCTGAGCTGACCAGGCAGTCACCCCGCCCAGGCTTCCAGGAGGACCCAGCGTTTCCCCAGGGCCTGGCGGAGGCTGGGGGTCAATTCAGGAGAGAGGAGAAAGACAAGTGAGCTGAGAGAGCGTCAGAGCCAAGGTGTGGCGCAGGAGGAGCAGGGCTTGGGGGCAACAGGGAGAGCCTGACTGTGTAAAACAGACAGCAGTGAGAGAAAGGAGTGGAACCAAGTCTAGAAAACGCACTGGGACCAGGTCACAAAGCGACACAGGGCCATTGGCGATGTCAAGGTCAGGAGGGGCAGAGTGGACAATTAAAGAGGAAAACAGTTTTGAGGGGATGGTCCTTAAATAATTGTTCCTGAAAATAAGGTTTTTTCACTATCTCATTACCCTTATGCCAAATATTATCATCATATGAGAACGTAAAATTACACCAAATACATTTTTATCATCCTGAAGCTGACTGTGTTGACTTTGATGTACGATGAGTATCAGAAAGTAAAATCCTAGACCTTCAATCTACCCAATACTTCAGTGATTGTTTTTCCTCATAGATAGAAAAGTCATGAATATTCTATGTCTATGTACATTGACCTTCCTTGTTACTCTCAAACCTCGGGGCCTTTGCACCTGCTATTCTCAATGCCTGGAATTGTTTTTCCTCTTCCATTTCACCTACCTAACCCCCACACCTCTTTCAGATTTCATTTCAAACATCACTTTCTAACCCTCCAAACATATGGGTTAGGTCTCCCTATCCCGTATTCTTGGGGTGGTCAGTCCTACTTTTTAGCACTCATCATAATTAAACTCAAATAATTTAACCATGCATATGTGCTTAAATTCAAGCAGTCACAGCCTCTATCCCCCACTTCACCATAAGCTCGGCAAGGCCAGGAATTGTGTCAAAGTGTCCTTGCACATGGAAAGTAATCATTAGGTATTTCTCAAGTGAATGAATATCACTCACGATCCAACTGTGGTTCCAATTGAGAGTTGCAAGTTGAAAAAAATGTGTTTTCTCAGAACAGCTGTCAGATAATATTTTATAACAATCACCTCTTTTATTTGTATTGGCTTTCTCATAGCTCATCCACTTCTAGAGAAGAAGGAAATTTTCATGAAAGACGATAGACTTGGGAAGACATTAAACTCAAGCGGGCCCAGGCTTGATTGACAAAACTATTTAAATCCACGATCTTATTATCATCTCAAAAACCACATGAGGCATTTGTGTGGGGTGGGGATTACCGTCCCTAATTAGATAAAGAAACTAAGGCCCAGAGAAGCGAATGAACTCGCCCAAATCACAGAGCCAGGAAGTGGAATAAAAGTGGGCTTTTCTGGGGAATAAAGACTAGACGTTCACTGCTGTCTGCTGCCTCCTGTTGGTGTGAAGAGGAAAGAGCAAGCCCCTCTGCGTTTCCTGAAGAAACCAGCCCTTCCTTCCTGCAGTGGGCCAGGGGCACGGAGCAGCATGGCCAACTCCCCTCCCGGTTCCCCTGGCCTTCCACCTCGCCTCCCTCCCACCCAGCCAGATCCTCTGGATGCCTAATTGCTCCAGTTTACAGACTAATAACCAGAATCCAAGAAATGGAGTGATGGCCTTCAGAGACGCAGTGGCTGGATAGTCTGTGTGGCCTCCTCATTTCGGGCCCGTGCCTCCTCCCCTGCCCTCTGGGTTTTAGGGGCAGCCCTGGGCGATGGCCAGAGACCTGCCAGCTGTGTGTCTTCCCTCCCCTGGCCTCGGTTTCCTTTTCTTCAACAGAATCAGGATATTTGTGACTTTACTAGGACATCGTGAAATTGAAACAAGGTTCAGAGTCAGGCACTCAGAAAATATCTGCTTCCCTCGCTTCCCTTTCTGGTTTTGCTGGCAGTGTCAGCAAAGACTGAAACATCAGTTGCTCTCCAGCCCGTGCTTCGGCCGGGGCCGAGGGCCGATTTCCCCCGCAGTGAAGTCACTGCGCGCTGAGCCAGGATGAGTAACCGCCTTTCTCTCCAGTTGAACTTCATCTTATACAGGTGTCGGAGGCGGAGGCTGCTCAAGCAATGCTTCCTAATCCCGAATCAAGCCATTACGCCCGGCACACATGCTGTGAGCCAACAAAGCCTGAGCAGCCAATCTCGGCTCTGAATCCAGGGTGTTTATAAAGTCTTTGTGCGCCTCTAAACTCAAATAACCCCGTGTCCCCCAGGACTGAAGAAGACAAGCTGCAATTGTTGTGTGCTCATCCAAACCACGTTCTTCAGAGGAGTGAGGAGCCAGAACCCAGATGTCACCCAGGAAATCACACAGAGCAACTGGGGAATACCTGCAATGGGTGAAAAAGTCTGATCAAATAACGGGATGAAGAAGAGAGCAGGGCTTGGAACAAAGAAATCAGCCTGGACAGGGTTGGAGCTCAGAAGATTCCTTCTCCCTATGCTGTTTGCAAATGTGTTTCTTCGGGGTGGACATTCAGAGTGATTGACCTTAAAGTTTCATGGAGAGGGCCCCAGGGCTTCAACAGCTCCAGCTCGGCAGGTTATGAAAAGCACGTTCTCCCTTCAAAGCTGTGGGATAAACTGTTCTTTTGGTGAAGACAGAAAAACAAGGAAGACATCCCACTAATATGCAGGGCCAACACGGCAAAGACAGGAGCAGGCTGGGGTTTGGAGAGCTCCCCCAGACACCTGCTGCAGCAAGCGCGCCCAGCCTCAGAGGCAGCCTGCTGGGAACAGGCAGAGGGTGCTGAGTCCTGCAGCCCTGCCCAGGCTGCGCTCAGGGCCTGGGGGCAGGGGAGTGGAATTCCAGGGGGCTCTTGCTGGAAGGGATGGGGATGTCAGAGGGGAATGGCACTTTGAGAGGACATCTGGTTACAAGATCAACCCGTTCACTTTAGAAGAAAAGTAAACTAAGACCAAGAATGGAGAAGAACATTGGCCAGTCTTGCCGCTCATTTCATTGGTACCACTCATGCTGAAAGCACAAGGCAAACCTCTTGAATTCAGTGCAGAGCCACTTATTCTGAGCTATTTACTCATGAGAATAGAATTTAAGAGTTGTCAGGGCCTTACCTAATTCTGTGATGGAAAACGTGTGGCCTGTGTGACACAATCCGTCTCCCACACATATAGCTGGTGTTAGTACCCAGCTACAGCATTTCCCTGCCCAGTGGCTTTCCCAAACACTTTCTGCCAAGAATGGATCCTGGGTTTTCTTTTAAAAGAAAGGATGCATCTCCCCATTCTGGGAGGTCTAGGTGGGGCTGTCAATCACAGTGCTCCACCCCACCAGCCACAGGGAATGTGACCCAGATCTAGCAATCAAAAGACTCTCTCTCCTGGCCACGTGATTGGTTTGGATATGAACAAATTACCCAAACCTAGCCAATCAGAAATCACCCCAGGACAGTCCATCCAAGTTAACTGGAAAGATTGTCTTTCCCTGGAGGTTACTAAGATGGAAGTCTATGATTGTCTAGGACTGCCAGCAGCCATATTGCCCACCCAATAAAAACGCAGGACAGGAAATGTAGCCAACCAGTCAGACAGACCCAGGGACCGAGAGAGAAGAGCCCTTGCAACATCAGGTGCACCCTTGGCTCTGGCTGTGCCCGAAGGCAGCTCCTCCTGCAGTCACGCCTGTTAATGAGCCAGTCCATTTTCTCTTAGTTTATTGTAGTTCGGTTTGGATTTCTGTCCTTTGCCATTCTGATGAGTATCCCTAATCACTCACAGAGCTCTTTATCATTGAGGCCAGACGTGGTCTCATACTTCTCAACACGATGCTTCATGTGGTTGACGTGCTTATGTGATGAAGCCAGTTGGCTTCCCAGATTCTAATCAAACGCTTTCCTTTGGCAGATGAGGAAACAGAGGTCCAGAGAAGGAAAAGACTCTGCTCAAGGTCATGCCTAGCTCAAGGTCATGCCTAGCTAATAATGGAAACTGGCTCGTGCCCAGCGTCGTTCAATATTCTTCGATCAACCGTTTTCCAGCTGAAAGACCCGCTGCGAGATGCTGATGAGAGCTCATGGAAAGCTCTGCGTCTTGGTCGGGATGCAGACCCTCCCTACCACGTGTTTCCCACCCCCTCAGCTGTATCCCTCTGGAGCCTGGAAGTGTCCAGGATTTCAGTGTAAGATTTTATGTGCCCGCTCGGAGTATAGGTTTAAGGGGATTCTGGAGAAAGCTTCCAGTGTTGGCACGAAAGGGATAAAGAGAGGTCCACTTTCCTTCTACTTACCTTTGCCAACAGGAAAAGTTCTAAAGAAGCTCCTTTTTAATACACAATCATTCATCTGCTTCCCTCACACCTCATGGTTGCAGCTGAATCTTTGATTCCAGAGGCGCTGTGACCAGAAGAAAATTTTCCCCCTCTTTAATCCCGGCACTATACTTCTTTTAATGCAACCTGAGATATCTTTAGCAGTGGGGGCAACTACACAATTGACTGCAAAGAACCAAAAAGCAAGGGGAAAATAAGCAATTGAAAAAAGAATTTTTAGCCTGAAAATGAGAATATTCAGGGAAAGCGCACTACTGTCACGTTTTTGAAGGATTGTCAGGGATCAGGAAAATTAGATTTCTGTAAGAATTCAAAGGGAAGTATAGAAGCAAATGGGATCCAGAAACTGATGCTCAGAGAGGGTAAGTGACTCCCCTGCATCCACACAGCACATGGTTTACCAAATAAGAACGTCGACTAAGACCTGCTCAAGAGTCTAAGAGCCGGAGACAGTCCTGGTTCGAATCCAGTTGCCACCTCTTCCTCCCTTGGGGAGAAAGCCCCTTAACTTATCTGAACCTCCTCATCTACAAATAGGGGTTCAAACTGCCCAGGTTCTGAGATCAAAGGGATAATGTGTCTACACAGGGCTCAGCTCATCCCGGTGCTCACAAATCTGACTGCTCTCACTTTCCCCCGTTCGCCACATCACATCACCTCTTCTTTTCCTGTACTTTGAACAGCATAGGGTCCACTGCACCCAGGGGCCAGAGTGGGATTTTCTTGCTTTAGTCAAAGGGCAGTTCCATCGGGCTCAGCCATTTCCTGGTCCCACGAGAGAACCGGCACACGTCCACGTCAGTGGGAGGGGAGGCGCCCAGAAGGTGTCTGGCAGAACTGAGGGGCGTGGGAAATGATGCTTCCGCAACACCCTGCACCTTGGCGGCCCCCTCCTGAGCACCTCATCCATCACCTCCCCAGCAGAAGCAACTGTCTGCTCTCTCTTCTCAACAAAGCTGGTGCCTCATTCTGCCTCAGCTGTGCCAGACTGAGTTCCCAGATCCACTTTACCAGGTCCAACTTCCAAACATTTGCCTAAGCTGTTCCCTCTGCCAGGAATGTTTTTATCTCTTTTTCTCATCTATTCTTCCAAATTTACGTGATTACACATCATCTTCTGCAGAAAACTTTCCCTGGGGTCTTCAGGTCTGTTAGTCTTAGTTTTATTTGTTTAACATGAATTGAGTTGCCAAGCACAAAAGACTCAATGAAACCTACCTTTCATCATCATTGCCAGCATGGCTGTCACTGGTTGGAGTAGAGCCTATCTTTTGGCAAAGCTAGGAAAAGTCTAGAAGATTGAAGAGCAACTGAAGGAGTGAGTGCAGTCTAGTTCTCTCACTTTTTAAAAGAAGTCAGGACACTAACAGGGAAAGAAGACTGACCAGCCCTGAAGGCCTCCCACAGTGGCTTCCATTTCCTTGGGGAACGTGCCTATATGTGGGGGAAGACCTAGGCTGACCAAGCCCATGAGACTGATGTATAAACCCTAATACCCTGGAACTTATTGATAATCGAAATGGAACTGCTGGGGAGCTACCAGCCTGTCTCCCGCTCTGGCCCACCTCTAGACTGAAGCTGGATGAGCAGAGGGTCAGTGGCACAGAGAGCAGCAGTTGTATGATGGGAGGTTCCCTGTCATCAGTCTTCACCCTAGAGAAAGAGCCCCTCAAAGACCAGGCAGGCCATGCCCTTGAGCATTTGATTCCATCTGTCTTAGTCTGCTGGGCTGCCATAACAAAACCCCAGAGACCAGCAGGCTTAGACAACAGAAACTTATTCCTCCCAGTTCTGGAAGCTGGGAAGTCCAAGACTAAGGTGCCTGCTGATCCGGTGCCTGGATGAGGCTCTCTAACTGGCTTGCAGGTGGCCACCTTCTTGTGTCCTCACCTGGTGGAGGGAAACAGCACACGCTCTCCTATGCCTCTTCTGAGGGCGCTAATCCCACCATGGGGCCCCACCCTCATCACCTCCCAAAGGCACGCCCTCCACACACCATCACACTGGGGGTAGGGCTTCAGCATAGGAATTTAAGGGGACACAATTCAGTCCAGAGCACCCATGATTCACCAAGAAGCCATCTGGTTCTGTCTCCTTTGGAGACTGGCCCCAGAAGAGCACGGGCAGCCCTGTGGCTGGTCCAGCAGCATCACAGCCGTCAGGAGCAAAGCCTTGGCAGCCGCACAGCCTGCATGTGATTTGGGCTGCAGCCCTCACCCATTCGGTGACCTTAAGTGAGCTGAGCATCCTTTCTAATCCCTGGTTCAGCTTCCTTATCTGTAAAATGGCAAGAGTGATACCTACCTCCTAGGGCTGTGGAATGTTAACTGAGATGCTGTATGAAAGGCACTTAACACTGTTCCCCTCAGAGAATACACGCTCAGTAAACAGGAGCCGTGGCATCATGGAGTCATTCAGCACAAGGGCCTTTGGTTTCACAGATCTAGGAGCTACCTCAGTGACTCGTTTCTATTCCAGCTCTCTGACTCGCCCACCCCCTTGCAGCTGGTACATTCTGCTTTAACTGGATCAATGGTCTTCTGGTCTCAGAGTTAGTCTACTTCCAAAGGTGGCTTCTGCATGTTTCTGTCCACAGTGTCTTGATCTACAGTCAGACTCTCAGAAAACAGCCCTCCTTCTCTTATTTTCAAAGTCTTTGTGGGCACCTCTTTAGCAGAACCTTTGGGCTGTCCTGCAGTTCTCAGGAGAGGAAGTTGTACCATTCCTGCATCCGCTACCAGAGAAACTGTTTCCTGATGGTTTAGATGTAACTGGCGTGGGGTTACAAGCTCGGTTTGGAGGTTGTAAGGTCAGCCCTCCGAGGGCACTTATTGGTGGCACACTGCCCTCCCTGGGGCACGGCTGCCCTCTCGGGCTGAGCGGCTTGGTTTCACTCGGGCATGCAGTTCTGCGGTGGTGCTGGTGGTCACAGCAGTAGTAGCAGCAGCAGCAGCGTGACACTAACATGTTTTCAATTCAATCACATATTTTTAATAGAAGAACCAATGGGCTCTTTGTCCTGGTAGAACGCTGCAGGTTGTCCCATGCAATCCGTCATATTTGCAGGTGAGGAGGTAAGGCGTCTCTAGCCCAGCCAGCCAAATTAGGGAAATAACTCTGGTGAGCAAGGAGATGATGGAGGTGGATGTCCAACCCTCAGCCATCACTTCACTGATGAAAAACAGAGCTAAAGAGGTCATTACACAGTTAGGAAGCCACATAGCTAATCAGTGCCAATCTGGGGACCCTTTAGCCCCAGGCCCGGTATACAGCCAAAGAAATACGTTGACAACAGTGAGAAAGTTGCTTACCATAGTTCTTAAATTTGTGTCGCATTACCAGTCCATATCACCTGTAGTATACACGAAATAGCATTTTTTTAATAAATGTACTGATTATCTTTAAATGCTTCCATGGTGGGACCATGGCTATGCATCACTCATAATCTATTTAATTTTTGTAACTGGTATAATATGTCTCTCTCAAAATTCGAAATGACAGTATTTTGCACAAAAAAATATCTAAGATTTCAGATCAGCCAAAAGTATTTCAATTGTTATACTTTTTGCATGCTGAGAAACAAAACAAAGAAATGTGGTTTGGGTGTTAAAGCGGCTAATTTGTTAAATACAACCATTTAAAATAGACAATATTTTTGTCACTCTGTTCTGGTATTTCTTCACTTTTAGTGCAGCACGAGTCTCGGAACGCGATTCCCACCGTCTCCTCTGCTCCTGAAGACCCTGGTGCGGTGCCGCGTTCACACGCAAAGGCTTTCACGGCCCGGCTCTTGCCGCGCTTGTGCTGGGTGACGTCATCATTGTCTTGGGTCAGGCTGCTATTACAAAAGACCATAGACTAAGGGGCTTAAACAACAAACTTCTATCTCTCAGTGCTCTGGAGGCTGCAAGGCCAAGATCAAGGTGCCAGCAGGGTTCGGTTCTGGGGAACGCCCTCTTCCTGGCTTGCAGATGGCTCCTCCTTGCTGTGTCCTCACGTGGTAGACAGAGACGGGGAGAGCTCTAGTCTCTTCCTCTTCATATAAGGGCACTAACCCCATCATGGGGCCCAACCCTCAGGACCTCATCTGAACCTAATCACCTCCCAAAGGCTCCACCTCCAAGATGTCACACTGGAGGTTAGGGCTTCAGCATGGGGATCTGGAGGGGACACAGTTCAGTTCAGAACGACCATGTTACTGACACCCTGAAGCCTCAGTTCCCTCATTTGCAGAGCAGAGATCCTAACAGTCCCGATCTGCACAGGGGGGCTGAGAGGAATGGTGGTATGGAGTCAGAGGAGAGGGAACAAGTGCTCCATAAAGGTGACTTTGTTCGTGGTAGAAAGGGTGGCAAAGGTGGGGTGAGGGGTTGAAATAATCTCTGGAGTTATTCTTCAAATTCTAGAGGGCCATGAAGACATTCCGCTATCGGTATTATCAGATACCCGTCTCCCTTTGCTCTGTAGTCAGATATAAACATTCAATAATAGCGCCTGCAATAGTAAATGAAAATAACTCAAACAGAAAAATTTGAAAACATTTAACTGTCTGATCCCACTTAAGCCTTTTTCCCCGGAGTGCGATGTCCCTAAAGCCCTTCCTCCTGTGCCCTTCCCACCGCCAACGTGGCTTCCCGGGATGGCGCGTGATCAGGAGTCACCGTTACCGAACAGATGGAGACAGAGCGCCACGGCGGACAGTGGGAAGAGTGGGAAGTGAGCCTGCCTGCTTCAGAAGGCTGTTCCCAAGGAAAGAGAGGCCAGACCTTCTGGTACACAGGTGGGGGTTCCAGGCTAGCGCTGTGGTTCTATTTTTTAGATCAAAGTGAGTTATTTCTCAACTTCCTCCCATCAATGCTGTGGTCAGAGAAAAATCCGTCCCAGAGGGCTGCGAATTATTCATGGAAATCATTCCTTTAGACCATTGCAACCTGTGTCTTACTATGTTCGTATTTCTGGGGGGAGGGTGGGGGTTAAATCAGGCATCACTGGAAAGCCACCATCACAACCCAAACCTCTAATTGTTAATCCTTAAAACGCTGCCGAGCCTTTCCTTGGTTTCGATCCCGCTGGTCCTATGGATCTGGCATGTTTCTGGTCAGCTGGATGTCAAAAGCTCTTGCAGGAAATCTTGTTTCTTATTTTACCAACAGCATTCTTCCAAACCAGATATATGAGACATGGCTGGTGAGGCTTTTTCCAGTCATGAGATTTCTCCAGAGCTCATCCGTTCATTTAGCAAAGCTTGCTGAAAACCTGCCATGTTCCAGGCCTTGAGTCGGCCCTGAAATTCACAGATAATTAAACACAACAATCCGTATTTCTTCTGATGCCATGGAAGCCCTGTCTTGTTTACAGCCTGTGTCTTATTCTGTCTTCTAACGATGAACACCTGGCCAGCATCATCTATATGATAATTCGTTATTCTTTCATTTTTTGCACAAAAGTCTGTCTCTAGATGATCCTCAAGGATGGATCTACTGGGCTTCCGTCCAATATCCAGATGTGTGAGTATGTTCAGAAGGGTCACCAGACCTTTGGAGCCAAACTTGCTTTAATTTGATCCAACTACAGAACGCTTTAGACCCTGCTCAAGTTCCCTGCGGCCTCCCTGAGGCTTGTCCATCCTCCAGTGCCTCCTAGGTTCTTCCAGGCCACCTGCTGCGGCTGACCCAGCTTCTCTACCCCAGAGCTAGAGAGTCATTTCCTGTTTCAAGTATTGGAGGAGAGTTTAATAAGATGACACAGAGCAGCTGTTTTCTCAACCTGCAGAGAGTGGAACAAAAGGAAGACAGCGGCTGGAGCGAGGAGACGGGAGTTCTTGTCCACCCAGTCTCCAACTTGCTGAGCGGCGATGGGAAGTGACTTCGACCTGGACCGTCGCTGTGATCTCCTTCTGAACCTCACTCCCCCTCCCCCCCGTGCTGCCCCTTTCTCAGAGTCTCTTTTCCAAGTCTTACAAAGGCTCATGGGGCAGATTCACACTGGAATCTTACTTAATGACCATGTGAGCCATTATTGGAAATCAGTAGAGCGGGGAGGGTCTTGAGAAAACACCGATTCACACCTTCTTGCTCCAACAGCACTTCCTTCTCCTAAACATTTATTGTGACTAGGCACTTTGCTGAGGGGCCGGCAAGATAGAGAGTAAGTAAGGTTATGACACAAATATCAAAAGGAGCTCAGAGTTCAGAGGCGAACCTGACTCATCCTGAAGGAACAGGGAAAGCTTCCTAAGAGACAGCATTGCCTTAGCTGGCTCTGGAAGGGAGCGTAGGGCTTAGCCAGAAAGAAAGTGGGGAGAAAGATGTCCTAAGCATAGGAAACCAGGAGCAATAGCACTGAGGTGTGACATAGCAGCATGTCACTAGGAAGAAGTGTGAAGTTACCAGGAGAAAAACTGAAGCTGGGACAGGCATACGAGGATGGGAAAGGGAGAAGGGGGACGTCCCCAAAGTCCTGCAAGCCAAGAACGAGACCAGTTTACAACCTCTCAGTGGCTTCCTCTGCCCCAAATTAAGATCCAAATTCCAAGGAATAATGCATACACTGGACCGACTCTCCAAAAGGGCCGACTGCTGGCATCTGGTTTTTTATTGGGTTTTTTAGAGGATCTTTAGAGAAGTGCAACATTTCCAACTGTGGAAGGAAAGGCTTTATTTTCTCTATTTTAAAGCATAGGGAAATGGTACACAAACACATGATTATTATTAGTATTGTTAGTTATTACTATTATTTCAGGCATATGAAAAGTATCAAAACAGTATAACAAACATTTGCATATCCCCAATTTTTATTAAAAATTAAGACATTACAGATACAGTTGCTGTTGCCCTCCGTAATCTCATTCCCTTCCCCGCATCCCAAAGGAAGCCGCTGTCCTGGAGTTTGTATGTGTCACTCCCTTCTTATTTTTTACACTTAGCCGCACACGTACTTGTAAAACGGTAATACTGTTTTTGCATGTTTTAAAGCTTTAACAATTGCACTGATCATTCTACAACTTGCTTCTTTCACTCAACATAGTTTTTGAGATTTATCCATATTGACACATCTAACTCAACTTCATTCATTTTAATGCTGTAGAGTATTCCATGATATGAGTACAGAAATACAGCACAACTTATGTTCTGCGTTCTCCTGATGACGGACATTTAGGTTCTTCCCAATGATCTGCTCTTACAAATCAGGCTGTTGTGATGGTCTCCACATGTGTCTCTCTGTGCACGTGTACAAGAGTTTCTCTGGAAAACGTACCTATGAGGAGATTCTCTAGTCCCAGGGTGAACATCTTCAACTTTACTAGCTATTGCCAAATTTCTCTCCAAAGTGATCTTACCAGTTGAAACTCCTACCACCAGTGCACGAGAATTCCTGGGACTCCATATTCCTGCTAATGCCTGACTTCTAAATTTTTACCAATTTTATATAGAGGGCATGAAATGATATCTCATTGTAGTTTTAGTTTGCATTTCTTTGATTACTAATGAAGTTGAGCATCTTTTCATTTTTACTGCCTATTTGGGAAGTGTGTGTTTAATATCCTTTGCCCACTTTTCCTTTGGGTCAGTTGTCACTTTCTTAGTAATTTACAGGAGTTCTAAATATCTAATGGATAAAAAGCCTTTTGCATTGCACACAGTAAAAAGAGTATCAGGAAATTTTTGTCAAAGACTGGAAAGGGGCAAAAGAGAAGACTGAGTGTTGTTTCAGTTGAATTCTGAACATTGTCTAGCAGGCCAAGGGTCATCAGATTCTGTATCCCTTTGATTGTTTTTGATTGACTTAGCCATTTTACAACTTTGTACGAGATAAAACTTAACAGGTAAAAACTAATAGCAGTGCAATTGTCCGTGGCAATCCCAATAATTCCTGCTCAGAGCAATCAAACTGGGTTTTATCTGAAAGAGAATATCAATCTCTATAAGTCAAATTCTCACTTAATCTCTTATTAGTTCCCATATTAATTAATAAGTTGAAATAAAATCTTTCACATATGCTCATGTTATATTCGTATAAGAGTTGTATTTACCATGTTGAAAATTTTATTTTAGCAAGGGAGAGATTTTCAAAGAATAAAAAAAAAAGTTGAGGAAAGCTGACACTCCAGACAGAGCCTGTGGGTGGCCAGACAGTACACCTGAATCAGGAGACAGAGGCCTGCAGCCGTCCTGCAGTGAGGGGCTGACTCTGAGGCCTGGAAAGCTGAGTCTGAATGGAGGCGGCCGGACAGGGGCCCTGAGACGCAACAGGAGGCTGCATGGCTGGTTTGCCACCTGAGGCCACTATTTCCCACCTGGGTGTTTGGACAGTGTATTTAACCTCTCTGTGCCTCAGCCTTGTCTGCAAAACTGGAATAGTAACATTTACCTCAAGGGCTACCATGAGAATTAAATGAAACAATATATGTGACCCACTTAAAGTGTGATACAAGAACATGATAATAATAGTGACAATAGCAATGGCACCGACATTTATGGAACGAGGCCAAAAGCTACAAGTGGGGAAACTGAGGCCGAGAGACTCCAAAGCCCAGGCTCGTCAGCAGGGCGCTAAGTGGTAAATCTTGTGATTGTCCTGGTGGAGCAAACAGTGGACCAGAACCCAGAGACAGGCTCGAGAGCAGACTCCGCCTCCAACTAGCCCCAGACCCTGTGCCATCCGCACCCCTTCTCCGAGCTGCCAGCCGTTCATTCGCTCGTTCCTTCGATGGACCCATGACCTTTGCCGAGTCCTACACCAAACTGTTTGTTCTGGAGAAATGAGGAAGTTTGGGGGCTATGGTTTCCGAACTTTAAGATGGAGATGAAATATCCACTCATTGAACCCTAGTTTCCGAGGGCTGCCATAAGAAAGTGCCACAAACTGGGCAGCTGCAAAACAACGGTAGCCTATTGTCTCACCTCTCTAGAGGTCAGCAGTCCAAAATCAAGGTGTCTGCAGTGCCAGGCTCCCGCTGAAGCCTGCAGGAGAATCCTTCCTTGCCTCCTCCTAGGTTCTGGCGGTGGCCCTCAGGGCCTGGCGTCCCTTGGCTTGTAGCCGCAGCACTCCAGTCCTGCCTCTGTCATCACATGGCATTCTCTTCATGTGGTCTTCTTGTAAGGACATTATACTAAGGGCCCAGCCTACTCCAGTATGACCTCATCTTAACTAATTACATCTGTACAAACCCTAATTCCAACAAGGTCACATCCTGAGGCACTTGGGGTTAAGACTTCAACATATCTTCTCGAGGGGCACAATCCAACCCAAACGCTACCCAGATGGGAACCCTGAGTAGGGCAGGCCTTCGGGGCCCAAGGCTGACCTGGCACGATCTTCTATGGCAGGCCTGGGGCTTTGGCCTTCCAGCTCCAGAGAAAACAGAAGCCCAAGTCCCAAGAGAAAGCAGTCACACTCGCCAGTGCAGTGTTCTTTGATGCGGCCTTATGAATTAAGTCCAGCCAGCAATGGGATGTCTTTGATAAAACGGAGGGGAAAGAGGCCATCCTACCCTTTCATCCTGAAAGATGAGGTAAGGACAGTGTCAAGAGTGCTGTACTACATTAGTGCTCCATTTTCGTAGAATACAGCCCAATTCTAGAAGTCACGATAGGCAATAATTTGTCTCAAAAAAAGTTCTCTAGGGTACAGGAAGGGAAGAGAGCCAGCATTTTTATTTAGAGCTTCCTCTGTGCCAAGCCATATGTGGAATGGTTACAGACATCATCTCTTTCAATCCTCATGATGACTTTTTGATTATTAACCCCAGTTGACAAATAAGGAAGCAGGTTAAGAGAAGATGACTGAGTTTTCCCCACAGCTAAAAAGGTAGAGGTTCTAGGGTTTAAACCCAGGTTTGTCTGACAATCAAGTTTATGATCTTGGCACTATTTTACATTGCCTTTATTATTTTACATCAAATAATGAATGTGAAAACCAGAAGCATTATGCCTGGTAGACAGAGTAGTCAATATGCATGTGTATCCTTCCTTCATCCAGAGAAGGTCTCTGGAATGGATAAATGAATGAATGAATGAATGAATGAATGAATGACACCGGATGAACACACAGCACCCTCTCATTCTCCTGTCCTCGTGTGAACTCTCCCTCCTCTGAACTCCCAGGACTTGGTTCTCTCCTCTCTGGTAGAACCAATTCCCCTCCCCACCCCAACCCTCGCCCCACGGCCTGTCCCCCAGAAGGGTGAGGCCTAACGGATCTTTGTAGCTCCTGCACTGGCCTCATACACAGCAGATCCTCAACAGCAGTCTGCAGTGAAGGAATAAGTAAGAACTCCCGGAAAGCACCCAGCTCAGGGTTCATTAAAGCGGTAGGTTTAACCTGACAGCATCCCTAGGCAGTTTAGAGAAACACCTGAGCTGGACTCGCACCTGGGCTCCAGGCCCAGCATTGTCACTGCTCTGTCATGCAAACTCGGGCTCTTCTTGGCCCTCTCTACCCTGCCCATCAGACAACGGGCTTGGACTAATGGCCTTGAGAGCTCGACTGATGCATTGTGTAGGTCTTAGTGTCTCCAAGGAAAGAAGGGGTTACAGGCTACAAGGCATCCAGATGCCAATGGGGCCTGGGCTGTCCAGGGATGGACAATCCTTCCCAGGTTCCAGGTTTCCTGAACCAGGAAAATCAGCATTTGGGCGCCTTGCCAACCTCCCCTTGCTAGTTCCCAAGAGAGAACTTCCCAAAGACAGCTGGAGCAAAGGCCCGAGCTGTGGGCCGGAGGTTCCTTCAACCTCGCTGAAAGCCCTCCCAGGGCCAAAGAGAATGCCAAGACCTTGATCGGGGCTGTTCCTCGAGACAAACAGAACATCTACTCCCTGTCCCTTCCAGGAAGGAACTACACGAAGATCGTTAATGCTCACTGCACACGAACGATTTGTCCTGCAGAGTGGAAGCCCTTTATGGGCGTCACTGCACTTGACTCTCGTGTGAGGCAGACCTGCACTAAGATTTTTACTCCCCATTTCACAAATCAGGAAACTGAAGCTCCGCAGAGGTTGAGGGACATTCCCAGGGTCATCTAGCTATCTCCATATCACAAGGCCTAGTTTTTATCTTTATTTTTACTTTTTTTAAAAATAGGAAATATATTCACGTGGTACCAAATTCAAAAGGTACAAAGATGTCTACAGTATGAATAAGTGTTCCTGCTACTCCTGGTCTCCCAGCATCTTGTTCTCTGGGAGGGGATCACTGTTCTCAGTTGTTGTACATCCTACGAGACATCTCCTCCACCAGCAAAGCAAATGCGTTAGGCTTGCCCACCAGTAGCACACTGCAGACAGTGTTCTGCCCCTTTCTTTTTCCACTTTCCACTTACCAATATTACTAGGCAGTCCTAACATATCAGCATAGAAATATCTGCTTCATTCTTTGTAATGGCTGGATCTACCATCTGAAAGGGCTATGATTTATTTTGAAGGATGTACGTGGACCCCAAGCTCTTAAGCATTGGGCTGTCTGGGGAAGAACTGAGAGGGTGGAATGCCACGTCTGTGTGCCCAGGGTCCCTGAGCATTTCAGATCAATTGACCCTTTATGAGATCTCTACACAAAGACTTTCAGTCTGATTGAAGACTAAATGAAACAATGTGTGAAAAGCACTCTGTGTTTGGCACAGAGAAAATGCTCAATTATCCTGCTAATGTCGGCGGGTGTCTGACTCTATGCACCAAGGTGGTCAGAATACAAGAGAGGAGCAGAAGTCAGGGAAGGAATCTGCCCTCTTCACTAAGATCTGTGCAGCGATGGAGCAGACAGACTAGTGTTCAAAACCCAGCTCTGCCCCTCACTGTGTGTAGCAGAGATGGTTAGAAATGTATTGATAGAACACCTCCCCTCTCTGAGTTTGGGATGGGCAAGGAGTCACCCAGCTGGTGACTACGTGTCCCAGGCTCCTTTGCATCTAGGTATGGCTATGTTCTCCCCAGTAAACTGTAAGTGGAAATGGCTTGCCCTCCACTTCCTCCCTTTCCCCCTTCCCATGGACTGGAACACATATTTGGAGGGGGCAAAACAGCTTCAACCAAGTGGACGAGGCAACACTCTAATGACAAAATGAGAAGGACCCCGGATACCTGAGTGACCTCCTGGGACCAAGCTGTGGGCCTCCGGAGTACTGTTACACGAGGAGGCAGTCCACCCAGATCTTGTTTCAGCGATGGCATTGTGAGGTCCCTGTTAGAGCATCTTAACTTTTTCCCTAACTGATACATGGTGTGACCCTGAACGAAACACTTGACCTCCCTGAGCCTCAGTTTGTACATCTCCAAATCCCCTCTAAGGACCAAAGAGAAGGCAAACAGAACACCTTGTACAATATTTGACACATAACAAAAGCTCAATAAATGGCTCTCTGGGCCTCATTTCCCCCTCTGTAAAATGGGTATATTAATCATTCTTTTGCAACCCCAAATGACACAGAGGACCATACAATGTGTACCATCGGTACCTAGCTGCCCACAACCTGAGATATAGTGCACTCTGCACAGATATCGAGCAGAGGTTTAACCTTCCTCTGTCCAGTGAGCAAGTCCCTTCCTTTGGATCCAGAGTGGGAGCTCATCTGGATCAGAGAGACCTCCATCTCCACAGGCCAAGGTAGCGGAGGCCGTGGAGGAGGAAGCCCCTCTGAGGCCCCTGACCTGTCACTTAAGTGGGAATGAATCAAAGGCACATGGTCCCACCCTGGTTTTGCACACACGGGTTTTAAAAATAAATGTGTGCCAGAGAGAGGGCTAGGGAGCTACGAAAGAGAAGTGAGTTCTCAGGATCACCCTCCGTTCTTTACACTCAAACCAAAAGGTTTAAAGGCCAGTTTTTACAGCTTCTGTTAACTGGAGAGCCCTCCTGATCCGTGCCAGGTGTAGTGCTCAAGGCGTTACGTGTTCTCCCCACGGACACTCACGACAGCCCCAGGCAGGACGCACCCTCGCACTGTACAGATGTGAAGACTGAGAATCGGAGCCCCTGCCAAGGTCACACAGCTCGTGAGTGGCTGAGCAGGATTTGAACCCAGATCTGCCTGATTCCAAAGCCACATTCTTCGATTCTGTGATTCTAGTATTTACTGAATACCTATCATGTCCTCAGCTAGGGCTAAGTTCCATGGAGACTAGCAAAATAAACCAGACACAGACTTCCTGTTTGCTGAATAACACCAAGATCTTTTTTCTCGTGGAAATTAAAGGGATGGGAAGGGTGTCAGACCTAGAGTCAGAAAGCGTGGGTTGTTCTGCCCTAACTACCTCTATCCTTTTGCACATTTCTGTACTTCTCTGGGCTTCATGTTCCTCGACTAAAACATCGGAACAGTACCTGTTTCCTAGAGTCACTAGGAAGGTTAAATGAATGAGATAACAGGTGTAAAGACGACATTCACGGAGCACTGAAAAAAGTTAACATTGCTCTAGGATGCTCTGGAAGCCTTGCTTGTGTTGTGTAAATGCTTCACTCACGTCCACGGGGACAGTGAGCCAGGCACATTTGCTCCCTGGGGACAAGGGGGGTCAGCTGGTGTCTCCCAATGATGTTCCCAGCATGTGAAGTCCCAGAGTTCACACGCATGAGCACTTGACGCTCTGACCTTCCTCCCAGCCAATGCCAAACAGCAGCTGTCAACAGCTTCGTGGCCTCCACAAGCACACTTTCCAAGTGGATGGCATTTGAGGGTTTGCAGAGTAGTTTCACAGCCGCAAATTCTTTGGGTCACCTTGGAACCCAGCAAGGCAGGCAGGACAATTTGCCTATGAGATAACTGGAGTGTTGAGGTTCCGGGAGGGGCCTGGCTTGCACAAGGACTTACAGTTATTAATAGGCAGGATGCGTGCTATGCAACCCGTATCTCAGGCCCGTATCTGGCTCGAAAGTTCCTGCAACAGAGGAAAATAGGCTCGTTTGAGGCCCAGGTTACAAAGCATAGCACTGAAAGCTACTCGTTCGTTTAATAAGCATTTACTGAGTGTCTGCTCCTGCTGGTCCTGTGCGGGCCCTGCAGGGCAATGGGCCAGACGCAGAGCCTGCCTTCCAGGGCCTTGGTCTGCTGCGTCGCGGGACCGTGTAGTCAGGGTCTACCATGCCAGGCACGTCACCTACACAATTTCCAGTTCTTACAACAGCACTGCAAAGTATATGTTTTTCCCCAAATTTTATGATGGGCAATGGAGCCTCAAAGACACTGAATGATTTGCTCGAAGTCACTCAGCCAGTAAGTGGCAGAAGTGGGATCAGACTCCAAGTGTGTTGGATGCCAAAGCTCTGGCCCTTTCCCCAGGAATCCACAGGACTCCTCAAAACGCCTGCAATCCGGAACGCCCAGGACAGAGTTACAAGTGCCGCAGCGCCCATTTGGCTTAATTACATGACACCAAGTGACCAACTGATTTATTTCTCCTTTTGATTTCGAGGCTGGTATCTGTATACAATCATAGGACGTCAGGGGGAGAGATCATCTAGAAACCTCCTCACTGTGCCTCTGAGGGAGCTGAGGACCGGAAAGCACAGCTCGCCCGAGATCACACAGCAACAATAACAGAGCTGGAATTCAGGCCCCCATGTGTCTGAACTTAAAGCCCCAATTATTTCCACTTCGCCAGGTTCTAGATGCCTGGCCATTCTTTTCTATCTAGATAATGTCACCTGTTTGAGGCAGGGAGCACTTGTATTTCATCTTTGTGTCTCCAGTGAGTGGCATGCAGAACAATGCCCTCAAGGAGAGTGAGGTGGTTGAATGACAGGAGAAACACCAATAATTATCCCCATTATACAGATGAAGAAACTGAGGTTCAAAAAGAGTAGAATATCTGTCCAAGCTTCCACGGCTCACTAGTGGCCAATCCAAGATTCCAACCTGGTCTTTCTGCCCCTGGAGACCATACTCAGCTGCCAGCAGGAGACCTGTGTGAGGCACCAGCCGCACGGCAACCTGGAAAACAGGCACAGCATTCAGTCTCAAATTAGGACCTCCCCCTGCTTCTTCTTAGTGTTGGAAAGAGCCCTGGGGTGGGGGCCCTGCAGGAAGACCAGGTACGTGGACTCAGCTGGAAGCCGTGACAAGTGTGCAGGGTAGAGAGAGACCCATCCCAGCCAGGCCCCCCGCACAGAGGGGCCTCAAGCTCAGATGACCAAACCAGTCACACATGTTTGGAAGTCGGCTCAGAGCCTTGCTGGGGGCCAGGAGAAAGATCCGTTCTGGGGGCTCTGCCAGGCCTGGAGCTGAGGCAGCCAGAGGGAGGTCATGGGAGGGGAGGGCAGATGCATCCACGGCCTTGCCAAGGCCGCGCTGGCCCCAGTGAATCAACCCTCTAACCAGAGCCACAGCTCCATTCCAAGCTCGGAGCGTTCCGCTTCCCAGATTAGACCATGGAAAAGTGATTCCATGTGGACGTTTCAGCTCACTCGCTTATTCAACCCCCACCTCCAGCCCAGAATCACGGGGCGGCCATTTCGTGTCAACACAAGGATGTTGCTTTATATTTTCTTCTCTCTTGAACACATAAAAATAACTCTGCCAGACCCAAATATCCGTGTGAGTTCTCAAGAAGCTGGGCTTAAACATGTTTGCATGTCAGGACCAAAGCAATCCCACATGTGGCTGCTGAAACAGGACGTCCTCTACGTGGCAAGTGGCTGCCTCCTTCAGTCTCAGGGATGCTGATGGACGGAAGAAGCGAGCACGTGTGTGATGCCTTCTCATGCTCTTTAAATGGGTCTTCTTTTTTGATTTTGCAGATGAAACACTTAAGGTTCAGAGAAATGAGAATAGTGCAAAGTCATTCATTCACTCAACAAACGTTTATCCTTTCCACCAATGTGCTCAGTATGGATTTTCGTAGAGAAAAACCTCTTTTCTGCTATATAAAAGGATTCCCTTGTGTGTTCCATGCAAAGTTTCCCAAAGTGCAAAAGGTAAAGATGAATGCTATGAGAGCTTAACAGGCATTTGGGAGAAATGAATTCTATGCACAGATTAGCCTGGAAATCACGGATTAAACAAGAGTTACTTAGGAAATCACTGATTACAGAAACTAAACAATGCAGGATTTTCTTAAATACAGGATTTTTCAAAGCTTTTAACTGGCTAAAGCATATTTGACTCTCCCAGTAGAATATAGAGTACACAGTATTTTCCCAGAGTTATGAGCTAGAGTTCTAAGAAAAGCTGTTTGGAAGAGCTCCCTCGCTATATTAGATTGAATCATGTGAAATCGCCAACATTCGACTACTTTTTAGCTACAAGACAGCATTTCCATAGGGTTCAATCTAATATGGAGAGGTTTTTTCACGTGTTTTGTACCTCTTTTATCATATTTCATAATGTGACGTGGCTAATCAACCCTGAACTCCTTAACGGATACTTGGTATGTAGCTCCGATGTGCTCACCACTCGGTCTGGAAATAGCCCTGGGCTGAGGTGGCACAGATGGCTCCTCTCTACCAAGATTTGTGCTTGTCCCTCCACAGTGTGGACTTGCCACGGGAAGCAGCTGCCTAACCAGAGACCATGTTGCTGTCCTCCGACATCCAGGTGGGTGTAGGGGGCTAGTGTCCATGGTGGAAGGTCAGCACTAGTGGTACCTGTCACTGCCAGGCAGAGGCAGGAAAGAATCGGGCGTGTCTTCTCCACTGTCTCCTTTGCCTGTCTTCTGACTCCATGCAGAGGACTCCACGGTCCCAGATGTTAGCTAATCCACCAGATGGAAGAGGACTCAGCCCAGGTTCCCCACCTGGTGGAAAGCTGCCCACCAACTAGGCACGCCCACATTGAACTATTAGGTGGGGCAGAAAGAAATCTACTACCTTGAGCCTCTGAAGTTCAGGGGGTTTTGTTGTCACAGGAGAAAGCAGTATCCTAACCAATACAGTAAAGTTGGCAGCAGGCACAAGAGTGGTCCGGGAGCCTAAAGGTGGTAACGGGGTAAAGCAAGAGGCCAACCTCAACTCGGCCCGCACAACGAAGGGATCACTGGGCGTCTGCTCAGGCCGCTGTGAAGAGAGACCATAGACCAAGTGGCTTAGAAACAACAGACATATATTTCTCTCAGTTCCAGAGAAAGGGAAGTCCCAAAGCAAGGCACTTGCAGATTTGATGTATTTTGAGGACCCACTTCTTGGTTCCTAGATGGCCTTTCACTGAGTCCTCACGTGGTGGAAGGGACCAAGGCTCTCTCTGGGGTCTGTTTTATAAGGACATTAATCCCATTCATGAGGGCCCTGCCTTCATGACCTTATCACCTCCCAAAGGCCCCCCCCTCTAAATACCATCACACTGGGGATTAGGGTTCAACACATGCACTTCGGGTGGGAGCATAAACAGTTGGTCCACAGCAGAAGCTAAGCAATCTGTGGGAAGTAGAACACGAACAAAGAGCTTTGTTGATTCTGAGGGATATTAATCAAAACACTCGTCATTTGGTTGAGATCCTCCCAGGCCCAGTGAGCCCTCACCCAGTCTTAGTGCTTCTGCGTCCTCTGTCCCCTGACTCTGTCCCCCACCACGGCCTCTGTCTCAATAGCCGGCTCCTTCGGATTTCCCGAACGCCAGTCTCCCATCAGCCCCTCCAAAGCCACGCCCAGGAGAACATGTTAAGAAAAGGGATTTTCTTAACACTGAAAATCTAACCGTATCTTTCCCCGTGTAAACCCTATAGTGACTCCGCATGCTCAAGATGAGGCCCCACCCCCTGGGCCAGCGCTCAGGGCCCTCCCACAGCACCTGGCCCACTCCCGGGCTTTGAGCCTCATGCGGCCCACCTGCCCAAAGCCGCCGCGTCTCCATAAGGGCCAGCGCACGTCTGCTTCCTGGGCCCCTCCCACCATAGGATATCAATATCAAACATTACCATTGATATAACTTTAAATACTTCAACGTTTCTTTTCTATTTTAGGCAAAATTTAATAGATTTCCATGTCCCCTAAAAATTTCATTTTTTCTGTTGTGAGAAAGAAATTAAAACATGTTCTCTGACCTTAAATGTTTGGGTTTTATTCTTCTGACTTTTGAAAGAAATTAAAACATTTTCTTGGACTCCTAAAGTGTTGTGGGCCCAGGCCCTGTGCCCGCTGTGCCTAGTGGCTATGTCCCCACGGCCTTCTGCCTAGGATTTCTCCTTCCTTTTCAAGTCTGTCCTCTCTGGGCCACCTTCCTTGCCTCAACCTTGAGGAAGAACAACTCGTACTTTTCCTTTGTATCCTCTCCCACCACCGTGGGGTATCGCAGGAAGGTCCTCAGCTTTGCTGGGCATCAGAATCACCTGGGGTCTGGGAAAGTGCACGTCCACAGCCCCGCCCCCTGAAAAAAGCAGCAAACATTTGATCCCCCGCCTTCCTGGGGAAGAGGAAAACCCTGCAGCTTCTCACCCAGAGCATTGGGCAGGCCAGCCCCTGTTTTCTGAGCCGAGGGTATTGAGTAAAGTAGGAGGCAGGTGAATCTTGGAGACAGGCTACCCTGGTTTTGGGCCTTGACTTGCCGCCTCCTGCCTGCATGGCTGGCACATGGACCTGCTCCTTTTGATCCTCCATTTCTTCACCAGGAAAATGGAACAGTGCCACAAGGCCCCACATGCAGAACATGCTCTGTTAATCACCTTTCTTCTTTGCATAGGAATGGAGTCAAGGGCACTAGACGTGGAGGTGGGAAGGCTGACTCCTCCTCCAGGCTGACCACTAGCTCGGTACTTGGCACATGGTAGGCGCTCCACTCCTGCCAGATGAACGAACGCTAGAGCCCTGACTCCCAGTCAGGCATCGTTCTGCACTTTTGCCGCTCGGTTCACTTCCAGGTGTGAGGAGGTGATTATTCCCAGAGTGGGCCCATCTTGCTGTCTCTGCCATGCAGCGTGAGAGCCAAGCTCTAGAGGGGCAGAAGAGACGCTGCCCCCACCCCATCAGATCTCCCCAAAAGAACATCTTTGCCCATCAGAGAAGCAGATGGGGCGGCAATGGGCATGCTAGCCCTGGGGCCTACGAGCAGATTGGCCTCTAAATTAGGCCGGCAAGATCTTATAGTCATCTCTGCCGACCTTTGAAAATAAGGCAGAAGGGAAAGCATTTACCTCCCCAAAGCAGACATCTGCTTTGCAGTTTCTCAGGATGAGCCCACGAAGAGAGCTCCCCCTCCGTGAGGGTTCCCAGGAAAGGCCAAAAACGTGTGGGCATTTTCCCATGAAGGAAGGGCCAAGTTCCCAGAGATGTCCCCCAGCCACCCCTCCCTCAAAGATAATCCTAAGACCCTCTTTACACACCTGCTCTTCCTTCTGTGGGCCTGGGACAAAGCCTGTCTCTAAAGTGGCTCATCTCGTTTTATGAAATGAATACAGTCTTATTCATTTCAGTCTCAGGGTTCTGAGGGTGCATCCCAATGGCCCCTATCTTCTACCTATACTCTTCAGCTAAAATAAACTATAGGACAAGGACAAGGGCAAGAAGTGGTACTCAGACATACAAAAACCTCACAGGCAAGGTGGTTGTTGTACATACAGCCATATGTCGCTTAACAACAGGGATACGTTCTGAGAAATGCGCTGTTAGGTCACTTTGTTGTTGTGCAAACATCATAGAGTGTATTTATACAAACCTAGATGGGATAGCCTACTACACACCTAGGCAATATGGTAATCTTATGGGACCACTGTCGTGGGTCCATCATTGACCGAAATGTCATTATGTGGCACGTGACCAAATAGCGGAAAGCATCCTGATACACCACGCATTGTCAAGTCATGAAATTATGACAGAAAGTTCAAAGTAAGCATGTTTAGCTCTTGAGCTCTCACCATGTCACTCAACAACCTCTCAAGGTTGTTGTAAGAATTAAATAATGAAGTGTCTCAGTTACCCACTGGAGACCACATTAAAAGATATTTATGCTCTAGCAGTTTATCACGTACGATAGAAACTGTTTGACGGTCCAATAGGTATTTCCTTCCCACTTTTTTCCAGAGTGACGTCTACACACACACGCAAAGGTTCAGTTTTCCCAGCCTTCCTTGCAACTAGGAGCGGCCACGTGACTTCCAACTCGATACACACAGAGAAACGTACTGGAGGGCTCCTGGGGAAAGCTGTTCTCGCCTCGTGGAGAGACGCTGCTCCGGTGTCCCCGGCTATCCCTTGGCTTTCTGCCTTTGAAAATAGCCAAGGCAGCCCTACTTAAATCCTGAGGCAACAAGCCTGAAGACCAAAATCAGTGTTGTGAGGAAAGACAACAGAGGGTGGAAAGAGGTCGATTTTGGTTTTGGGGTTTGGGGTGGGGAGGGGTTTGAGCCATTGAGCCAGCCTGGGACTGCCTGCTTCTTCAGCCCTTGTGTCGGGTGCTCTGTGACTCGTACTCAAAGAACCTTAACCGAGGGCTCACGCGTTATCAAGCCACAGTATAACAACGTCTTGGGACATGAAGGGGCCACATGAGGAGGAGACGATTCCAGGGTTAGAAGTAGAAAATAAACCTTTATGAAAACCAGAAAATATACTAGTGAATGTTGAATATTATCAACATATCCCCAGGTGAATGCCCCTGTTTGTAAAATAGTAATGATAATACCTCCCTTGTGGGATTGTTCTAAAGATTAGATGCGTTAATACATGCAAAGCAAAGGTAAAAGTGCCAGACACATAGCAAGCCCTCTCTAATTAGAGCTATGATGTTAATCAGTCAAACACATCGCTTTCTTCAATAAAGAATCTGAGTCTGGGCGGGCGCATTGGGTTTGGAGTCAGAGAACCTGGCTTCTGGACAGATACTTCTCTTTGATCATATATCAATGTTTGTGGCTGTCTTAGAACAGTGAAATCTCAGTAGAATATAGTCCCTGTGTCAAAGAGTGTTGAAAGTTTGATGGATCTGATAAATTTTTAGATCTTGCATGTTGCTGATTCAGTAAGGAAATAAATATATCACTGGAAATCTAAAAAGGCTTAAAAATACACTTGTAAATAAAATGGAACGTTTGGTTGTGCAACTAAGGAAGAGTCTGGAAGTTTTTAAATAATTTCATATGAAATTTGTTTTCTTTTCCTAAAACTATAGCTGGACAATGACAAGTCTGAGCAGAAAAGTAGAGTCTAAGAAGATGGCCAGGGAATTGGAGGGCTGGGGTCAAGTTTTGCTCCTACCACTAACCTGCTGATGTGTCTTAGGTAAGTCCTTTCCCATCTCTGGGCCTCAGTTTCATCATTTGTAAACTGAGGGAGAGCCTGGAGCTAAAGCAAGACACAACAGTCCTTATTGAAGCTCCGCTCTTCAGCTGGGAGACCTGAAACAAGTGACTGACTTCCTCTGAGTCCCATCTCTAAAATGGGGGTGAAAAAACAGCCACCTCACAGGAAGGCTGTAAAGGTCCAATGTGAGAACAGATGAAAAACCTCCTGGCACTCGGCAGACCCTTAATGAATATTGGGTGGAGCATAAACCCGGCTCCAACTTTCTACAGTTCTGCACAAAGTGTGGCCTGGAAGATGCAAAGGAACAAACAAGAGGACGTGTCCATTGTCCCACAAGACCGTGTCCCAGATAGGATGGTGTGGACCCCGCCAGGAGGCCGGGGCTCCCTTGTGAACATGCAACCATTAGCACAAGGGAAATTTATTAGATTCAGGAGACAAAGGGGGGTCCATAAGGGCCCCTTGGGTTCTGGTGTGAGGAGTGAGGGGCAGTAAATATAGGGGAGGAGCAAGCTCTGAGAAACAGACTTGCACAGGACGTCTTCAGTGCCTGAGAAGCCATTACCAGAACCCCCAGCTGTGAGGTCAGGGAGGGAAGAAAGGACTGAACGTGAAAACATTCACTAATGTACTCACCACCTACAAAAGTATCTCTCATTCCAAGACGACCCCCACTCCCTCACCCACCCCCTACACACACTGTTTGACACTAAAGATTATGACCCATAAAGAGGCGGTTGGGATGGCAACAGGCCTCTCCTCCATGGTCAGATGCGCCACTCTAGTCACACCAGGACTACACAGTGCAAATGGCCTAAGAGTAACGCTGCAATTTCTGAAAGACGCCACATGTCAGGAAGTCTACGAAAGTCATGCTAGAGCTGCACGGGTCACCAGCGAAGTCAGTGATAAAGGATAACCGGGCAGGTGGACCGGTCAGCCATCGAAGACAAGAAAATCCAAAAAGATAATACACGACCAGTGCTTTGAAGGAGAGCATTCCTAATATACACAAAGCTCAGGGGAAAATTAGTGAGACTTCTACTATATTTACACGAATTACCCCGCTGTTAATCATGCTGCAAAAGTCAAAGGTTAAGACTGTACTTGGTGCTAGCGTACAATGTTGTCAGGAAAACTAGGCCAAAGAACTAACATTTAGTTCATTCTGCTTCACTGTAAGCCACTCACACGTAATTGCGATGCAATCTAAATTTTGTTAAATATAAGACAAAAACATGATAATTTTTGTCGATTTTCAAAATAATTTCCAACCAAACCTTTGCCCTTTTTTACTACTCACTGTGAAAGCATAGTCCTTGTTTTAGGTGACTAATTTCAAACATGACGACCTCTCTCAGATGGTCAGACAAACAATAGCCAACCCTGCACTGAATCCAGCCCCCGCTGGATCCTGGGCTCTGAGGATGTGGGCATGAGGACATCAGACAGAGGAGACAGCTTGGACAAAGGCCCTGGGGCAGGAAATGCTCTGATGCACTGGAAGATGTGAAGAAATGAGTAAAGGAAGAGTGGGACAAGAGGAGTGAGGGGGTCAGCAGGGACCGGCTCGGTCAGGGCCTGTTGTCCACATCACGGAGTTGGAATAAAAACTCTGAATGCCCCAGGAAGGGACAGCAGGTGTTCTGCCCTGAGTGTGTGGTGACAGAGGCAGCAGTCCAGGGGACCAGGCAGCAGGGGCTGCAGATCTGGAAGGAGATGATGAGTTCACCACAGGAGGGACAGACAGATGTGCCTGGAGGCTCGCATGGGGACGTGCCCAGAAGGCATTAGACAGAGAGCTTCGAAGGCAGTCAGAGAGCTATGGCCTGGAGACCAGGGTTTGGGACTTCGTCATTTGGAGGACACAGCTGGAACCATGCTTACAGATGTGATCCCCCAAACAGAACATGTAGAGAAGAGAAACCCACAAACGGAAACTGCTGAAAGAGCCTGCAGCCTACCCAGATGACGCAGGCTGGAATATTGCTACCAGATCCCGAGCAGCAACAGGAGGACTGTGGATGGAAATGAGAAGTCCAAGAGGACGTCTTACGGCACTGGAACATTCGTTCTTTGCCCTCTCTGTGTCAGGAGGTTAACGTTATTAATGAGCTTGACTAGTGACACGATGCCAATTCAGTAATGAAATAAAAGCACTAACTTGATCTTTAAGGAAAAACTTGAGTTGGTCAAAATAACCCTTCTCCTTGTAAACAAAAGAAAATTCTCTGATTGTGCAACTGAGTACAAGGCCAGCCAATGTTAAATAATTTCAGATGGAACTACCTCACCCCACTTTAGCCCTAAATTAAAATATCAAATGTGAGTTGGCAGAGTTGAGTAAGAAGAGAAATAACACAGGGTTCAGGAGGCCCAGGAACTAATTATTTTTCTGCTATTGACAGGTGTTGAAACCTGAGATAAATCGTTTTCATTGTACCTCAGTTTTGTTATCTGGAAATCAGAAAACAGGCCTTGATGAGGCCTTAAGTCTCTTACAGTGTGAAGATCCTGCAGTGCTAGAAGAAAACAGGCTAGTAAGCAACTAACCCTCACTGAACCTCTGTAATGTCCAGACCCATCCGTACTTTGTCTTATTTTATACACACAGCACCCCTGTGAGGCAAGCATTGCTGTGGCCAGTTTAGAGATGGGAAAACTGAGGGTCAAGAAAGGTGGGTGTTATAGTAGATAAACTAGGATAGGCTATAGTACTCACTGTGCTAGTTATCAATTTCCTGCTTCTCAGTTCCGTGCTCACCCTCACTGCCCGGCTTTGGGATGCTGGAGCTGGACCCTGTGAATGTTTCTCCTATGCCGGCCGGCAGAATGTTAAGCTTTGTCAGTAGAGGGCACTACAGGAGGAAAGGTCTTTTCCTCCTGGTTCCACATGCTTTCTTTCTTGCTCCTGTATTAAATAGCGACCAGCATGTCACTATTGGGAACACCAAATCCCAATGGTGCTCGCACCACAGCAAGTTCCACTGGCACCCCAGAAGGCAGCTCCCCAGCAAATGTCAGCAGCACATACAGGAGCAGCTCCCCAGGGGGTCTTAGTCACACCCCAGAAGACAGATCACTAGAGAGTTTTCTTGGCACCCCAGGGGCTGGTTTTCCATTTGGGGCCCTCAGGAAACCTCTCCACCATCCAGCAGATTACAGCCACACCCTCTCCAACGAGGTCTGAGTCTCAGCCTTGGGGACGGGGGTCCTCTTCCAAATCTGCTCCTTCCTTGCATGCTAAAAGAAAAGGCCCTTCCTTTTCTCTACTCACAACACTCTGACATCAAATGTTGGGGGAGGGTTTCCCACACCAACCAATTCTTCAACTCTGGACGCCAAGTGGGTATCCTACAATTCAATTCTGACACTAACTGCCTGGAGTTAGCAAAGACCCACAGGTTAAGGGCTCAGTCCCACAAAGTCTTGTGACTTCAGAGGCCAGTCATAAGTTTCAGGTTGTCATCTATACTTCTGACCAACCAGCTATAAATTGGGGGTTCCCACAACCCCTTCCTCAGGCTCAATAATGTGCTGTAATGGCTCACAGAACGCAGGGACCCTCTTACATTGACTGGTTTATTATAAAGGATACAGATGAACAGCCAGATGAAGAGGTCCATAGGGTGAGATCTGGAAGGGTTCTGAGCACGGGAGCTCCTGTCCCCATGGAAGTGGGCTCTGCCTCCCTCATGACACATCAATGTGTTCACCAACCTGGAAGTTCCCAAACCCCATAGTTTAGGGATTTTTAATGCAGGTTCACCACGCAGGCATGATCGATTATTAACTCAATCTCCAAACCCCCTTCCCTCCCCGGAGGATTGGGGGTGGGGCTGAAAGTTCCAAGTTTCTAATTATGCTTGATCTTTCTGATGACCAGCCCCATGCAGAAGCCCACCGAGAGTCACATCATTAAAACAAAGATACTCCCATCACTCAGGAAATTCCAAGGGCTTTAGGAGCTCTGTGTAAGGCACTCCTATCACACAGGAAATTACAGGCTTTAGGAGCTCTGTGTCAGGATTTGGGGTCAGAGAACAGTATACAGTTATGTGTTGCTTAATGACAGGGACGCATTCTAAGAAATGCATCATCAGGTGATTCTGTCGTTGTATGAACATCACAGAGTGTACTTACACAAACCTACATGGGATAGCCTACTACACCCCTAGGCTGTATGGTACTCATCTTACAGGACCACGGACATATACGCAGTCTGGCATCAACTGAAACATCATTATGTGGTGCATGACTATATATTTTTTTTATTATTTCAAAGGTACCCTGCCTCAACCCTATGGGCAGAGAATGCTCCTTAAATCTTCTATTCCTGCATACTTTAGTGTTATCTTTACCCCTTAATAGTTAAAATTCCCTATAACTAGTTTACAATTCTTTATATTAAACTTTCTCTATTCAAATTACTTTATGGTTTCTATCTTCTTACAGGAGACTGACTGATATGCTTATAAAAAGTCACTGAACCTCTCTGAGCTTCAATTCCTTCTTCTGTAAAATGGAAATAATAATAACGCCTCTCTTACTGAATTATCAGAAAGGAAAATCTGAGCTGCTGTAAGACACACAGCCGTGGAAGGGCCTTAGTTACAGTGCCCCAAAGTTGAAGCTTTTTTTTTTTTTTCATTAATTCATCCAAGTTCACACAACTAATAAATGGTGGACCTGGAACTGAATCGAAATCTAAATGACTCTAAAGATGACTTTTCTTTCCATAGCTAAATGTTAAAACATCCGTCTCTTAAGAAACATGAGCCCTGAGAAGGTGGTCGGTGTAGTGGGGTTAAGGGCCTGGTTTGGGAGCCAAAACGTCTGAATCTGGTGCCAGCGTTTATCGCTCGTGTGTCCCCAGGGGAGTTCCTTAAGCTCTCTCCAGGCCCCAGCGTCCTGGTCTGTAGTCCTGGTCTGTACAAAGCGGGTAATGGCAGCCCTGCCCTCACAGGGCTGCTCAGTGGGCCGAAGGCTTACCCTGCAGGGGGCCCAGCCCGGCACCTTGTCCAGAGGTAGGAGTTCGATGCTCATTTTTATCACTCTCCCTTCTCTTGTGCTCATCATGGCTCCTCGAATGTAAGGAGCACTCAATAGATGTTGGTGTCAGTGCTATCATTGTGCATGTTCAACGAGTTCATTGAAGGAATAAATAAATGCAGGAGGAAGAGCTAACTGATAGAGAGATTTGCTTTAAAAATGTTGGAGGCCAGAAAACATGCCAAAGAACTCTCAGAAAGGCCCCCCTTGCACACAGCCAGGGGGCTAGCAGGCAGCAGCCCAGGCACCTGGAGCTTCTCTCCCACAGGGCGAGGCCACAGAGGAGGGGGTTGCCAGGCAGCCCAAGCCAGGCCCACAAACTGAGCAAGCTGGCCCGCGGTGCAGCTGGGGGGATCAGGTGCTGCTGAAGGGTGTGAGGTGGAGCCTCTGGCGAGGGCGGGCCAAAGCAGGGCATGGAGCAGGAAGCTTTCAAGCAGCAGCTCCCCACACCCGAGCCGACCCGGACCCAGACCAGTCCACAGACCACTGTCCACTGAGCCGCTGCCCGCGCCAGCGCTCTGCTAGGCCTTACACACTCCACTCATCTCCACACTCCTGAGATTCGAGCATTAAACCTGTGACTTCCATTGCAAACAGCTCTTGGCTGTCGCTGCAGCCAGCTCTGTGACCTTGGACGAGCGCTTTACTTCTCTGAGCTGTTTTGTAAAACAGAGGTAATAGCAGTGCCCACCTCACAGAGGAGGAGCAGAGCAGCCCCCTCCATGGAGCCCCCTGGATCCCAGCAAAAGCTGGCGCAGGGAGTGGAAGCTCAGGCGGGACAGCACGGCCTCCAAACAGCAGCTCTGGGTCCAGAGTTCTTGAGGAAAAGGGTTTCGGCCTACACACGGTCAAGAATTATCTCTGCATAGAATTGGCTCTTGACCAAATAGTGGGGAAAAAGAAATAGCAGCTAATTTTTGTGGAGTACTGACTTTGTGCCTGGGTAAGCATGTCACGTGGAATGACATCTACTCATCATAACAACTCCAGCCTGCCCTATTAATGGTATTCATAGCCACCACATACGTGTACGGTTCTTTTCAGTTAGAAGGAAACTTCCACATCCATAATTTTCTTTTATCCTCACAATAAGTCTAGGAGGTGAAAATTCTCATCGCCCACAATCTACACATGTGGAAGTGGGCCCAGAGAGGGGAGATGACTTGCTTTTGGTTGCAAGGAAAGTTCGTGACAGCACCAGAGAACACAGGCCTCCGCTCTTGGGGACCAGCGCTTTCTCAACTACAGGATTTTCTCCCTGTTCTTGACCTCCCACAGCTTCCTGCAGCGCCCACCCCGCCCACCCCGCTGCCCGTCTCCCGGGCAGTACCCTTCCTTTGTCCCTGCTCCCTGCCGTAAACCCTCCCCACCTCCTCCGCACAGACTCTGTTCTCAGTGACAGGATATTGGCCTAAGGGCGGGCCCTGCCGCCACTTCTGCCCTCTGACTCGCACTAGCCTCATCCGTAAAACAAGGAGAGGGACGATAGTAAATCAATTCTGAGGGCCCCTCTAACAGGAACTGGTCTGAGAAGAAAACTGCCCATGAGCTCATTTACACTAAGATGTGGCTGACTGACAATGGGATGTGCGCAGCATCACGTCATCAAACAGAAGATGCTTAGACAGGGGAGTGCTGCAGGGGATTTCATTTAGCCAGAGGGACGACTCTGTAATTAGAGAAGGAAAGGTCCCGGGACTTCCCAGCTAGAGCATTTTGAAGGATTTAGGGGAGGGGGATTCCTGAAACTTTTTGGGTCTGTCCTGCCCTTGTATTCCCATGTGACTTTGGGGCTCTCTCACACCCAGTGACCACATAAGCGTCCTTCAAGCACAGCAGAAGTTGTGTCTCACCCATGCTTAAGATCCTCTAAAACTCACTACAGCTTACAGCATAAAATCCGTTGTCTGCTCCCACCCCCTTTCCCCTCTACCCACCACCGTGTGCCCTCATGTTTCCTCTCCAGCCAAAGTGAAGCCCCTGTCCTTGTTCAAACATGAGCTGGCTCTTCCCAGCTCTTCATCTTTGCCACATCGCATCCTCCTCCGGAGTAGAATGCCCTTCTCTTCCCTCTACTGTCAAACTCCACCGCCCTACAAAGACCCACTTGAATACCAGCACTTCCCTGAACTCTCTTCCAATCCGCATGCCTAACTGGGCCTTCCTCCCGCTCCTCTGTGCTCCTTGGAGCCCCAGCCTTGACTTTGATGACTCTCTGATCACCTCTCATATCTGGTCACCTCCACTAGGGGCTAAGACCGGTGAGGGCAGGGTCTGGCTTGTCTTTGAGTTTGTACAGAAAATGTAGCTTATAGATCCTCAATATGTGCCAGGCGAATTGGATTAAATAACTCTAAACGCCAATGAGCATTTGGAAGAGGCAATGTGAAGAGCCACGAGTCCCTGCAAGAGGTTTGGAGCAACATCCCCCACTTCTTTAGGCCCTGTAGAGGCCATGGAAATGCACTGCCAAATCTCCTTCAGGACGCCCAGTCAAAGCGAGCACAGGTGACGCCCCTGCTGTGCGCCCTCTGTATCCATCACCATATCTGCACTAAGGCCAAGCTTCCCTAGACAGCTCCCAGCCAATGACTGGGTGTAACATGTGCTAGTGTCCACCCACCCCTGCTAGATGCAGCCAATGACTGGGTGAAGCAGGTACTAGTACCCACCCACTCCCCCCAGATGCAGCCAATGACTGAGTGCAGCAGGTACTAGTACCCACCCACTCCCCCCAGATGCAGCCAATGACTGGGTGAAGCAGATACTAGTACCCGCCCACTCCCCCCAGATGCAGCCAATGACTGGGTGAAGCAGATACTAGTACCCGCCCACTCCCCCCAGATGCAGCCAATGACTGAGTGCAGCAGGTACTAGTACCCGCCCACTCCCCCCAGATGCAGCCAATGACTGGGTGCAGCAGGTGCTAGTGCCCTCCCACCTCTACCAGATGCAGGCTCCTCTAATGGGTGACTTGGCTCCAGAAGCACTACATCAGCCCGAGCAAAGCTCTCTGAGCAGTGAGCTTCGGTCTGAGACCTCCTTGCCCACGCCTCCTTCCTTCCCTTTCTGCTTTCCCAGGTGACAGACCTGCTTCCTGTCTGCAGGCTCTCCCTTACGCTTCACAAGTGTTTTCCCAAGAAATCTCTTGAACATCCAACCTTGTCTTGGCATGGCATCTCCTTCTCAGAGGATCTGGACTAACATTTCCTCTCAGTGGAGGGGTGTTTACGGATGATCAGCAGATAGGACTTGTGTACATCACTTGCGTCTGCAAAGGAGCAAGCTGGGAAGACCAGCATTTGTATACGGATCCTCAGCTACCCAGCTCTGCCCTCTCAGACCTCACTTGGCTCTCTGGACCTCTGTCACACTGACCCTGGCCTGCTGGCCACTCAGGCCACTCCCTCCCCCTAATCAACCCCCCTAGCCATCTCCCTCCCAGCTTCCAAACCAGTTCCACTTCCTGGCAGTGAACTCATCTTCCTCTCTCAGCTCCTGCAACAGGCTGGGCCACGGCCCCTCAGACCCAGCCCAGGGCATCTCAAATGAACTGCTTGAGGGTCAGCTCCTCCCAACGCTGCACCCCCCAATTTGGGCAGGACCGGACATCTATAACAGCCTCCACTGAGCTTCCTTCCCTCGAGGCACAGCCAGGGTGGCCCCAGCGAGGCACAGCTGAGGGACCTTCACAGCAATCCCTACCCAAGACAACGACAGTGACCAGGGAGGGAGAAGTCCACAGGTCTGAACAAACGCCAAATCCAGGAGCGGCAGAGGTGTATCCCAGCTGCAGTGGGGAATCAGGAGCTGGGGACCAGAGGGAGGGATCCAGAACGAGCAAGCTGGCGTCAAAGGAGAGAGAAAGTGTTCCTCAAAGATTGTTTCAGGCACAGCAAGGACTGCTCTTGGGTCTGGTGAGTGTCTCAGAGATGAGGCCAGCCTGACTTAGAGGGCAGCTGGATGGGATAACCTGTCACTGTGCCCTCCCCACCACACACCTGGGATTCTACGGCCCAGTGTCCATCAGGTAAAGCCCGAGATGGACTTCCTGTGCCCAGTTTTCCCATTTGCTCTGCTGGGCCACCACTTCAGTTCTCTGTTTGCCTTCTGTTCCTTGCCACAGTGCCTCTCTGACTCTTCCCAGATGCTGCGGAGGGCTGGACACTGACCCCCACAGCTGCAGCCCCCAGTGGGCAAGTGCTGCCCTGCTCCTCCCACTGATTTAACACCCGCACCCCCATCCCACTAGATGGTGACAGTGGACAGGGCACCGCATCTATGCACTGAACCATTGTCTCCCTGGCCACCTCAGTCCTGCCCACTCACACACCACTCAATCCTTTCCAGCCATGGCCTTCTACCTTTTTCTGTCTAAGCCCCTAAGATGCCTGTAGGGCTCAAGGTCAAGTCTCCGTGGCCAAAGGCAAATTACTTTCCCCGTCTGGACCTCAGGCCCCATCTTACACTGAGGAAGTAGGGCCTCTCTACATCACCCCTCAGGGCCTTCCCGATTTGGGAATCTCATAGCCACTTGGTTCCATAATCCCACAACCACTTGGTTCTCCCAGTGTCTCTTGTGCAAACACTGCATCCCTTTTCCCTTCCTCGTTCTCACAGTGGGAAGGGGCCCCAAGGTCAGACCACATCACCCATCTCCTGGCATCCACTGCTACCCAATCTCTCTGAAAAGGGACTTCCTGTACAGATATAAAGAGGACTTCCCCTTTCCCCCACGCTCTGTTCTACATCCCAGCGGCTGGGACAGTGACGTCTCTACCCAGATCCACAGGGGGAAAAGAAAGAAATCCTACCCAGTCACCCTACTCATACGCAGCATGCACTGACGGCGACACGTCTACCGCACAGCTGCTCGTTCACTCTCACACAACAGACGCACAGACTCCCTCACACCCACACATCCAGTCACTTCCTGTCTTCTGACACATAGAACTCTTACACAAGCTGTCTGGGTCCTCTCACTCACATTCCTTCTCTCTCTGTCTCTCTCTCTCTGTCTCTCTCTCTGTGTGTCTCTCTCTCTCTCTGTCTCTCTGTCTGTATGTCTCTCTCTCTCTCTCTCTTTCTCTCACACACACCCCAGGGACCACTCCTGGCACAGGGAAGAAACACAGACCCTGACTTCCGGTGCTATGCTCCGGGCCTGGCTGCCCAAAACCCCTCTTGTGCTCCTACCCACCCCCAGCCAGCCCCCAAGGGCTCTCCATCTCACACCAAGGCCCAGAGTGAGCTGTGGCCCAAATAGTGAAGACAACAAGGTTTTCTGAGCACCGAATACTGTCCTCAGGTGGCAGAGGAAATGGAGAATGTCTGTCAGCTGGCTGGGGGAGGCTCCAGGGAGAAGGAGGGTGCGGGGAGGAGGCCCGGCCGGCAGAGGCAGCACTGTCTTCCTCAGGCACAGCGTTGGGAGCCGGGGAACAGCTCTCAGTGAATCGTTTCTGTAGCCCATTGCAAAACGGATTCACCCCCCATCCTAAGGGAGCATCTCCTTAGTCTCTTTCCTCTCCCTAAAATAGTAGCTAATATTGGTGAGTACTTATTCTGAGCCAGGGACTGTGACAAGCACTGAAATAAGTGAATGAATATCCATTTAAACCTCACAACAACCTGATAAGGTAAATATTGTTATGATCACTGTTTTTGCAGTTTAAAAACTGAGGATTAAAAGAATTTAAAGCAACTTTCCCAAGGTCACCCAACAAGTAAGGAAGGAGCTGGTATACAACCAGTGTGATCCTCAGGCCCAGCCTCCACCCGCTCCCTGTCCCTCACTTTTGGACTCAGACAGAACGAGCTTCAAATCAGGGGCCCGCCGTTGACTGTGTGACACAAGCAAGTTCCTTAATCGCTCTGGGCCTCCCTTTCCACCTGGCACAGTGAGGGTAACACTGGCTGTTTGGCAGAGTTGTAAAGATTCCAAAGGGTTTATCTAAAGCACTTAGCATGTGGCCTGGCCCTTAGTAGGTCTTCAGTAAATGTCTCGTCCCTTGCCTTTCTGTAAAATTATGACAGGGTCTTCAAAGACCAAAATGAGCCCACAGATAACAGCCCAAGCCCAGGACACCAGATTGGAAAAGGCCAGGAGTGAAGCTTTTTCAAATGTAGTTTTTAGAATAAATAAAAAATAATGTCCTTCCTACCACAGGGGTTAGCCATATGGAACTCATTTGGCTAGGTGGTACAGACTGAAGTCATGAGCAAGTTCAAGCCAAGCTGAGATGGCTTGATGGATGACAGAGCCAGAAGGGGGCATTCAAATGAACAATAACACCTCCCATTGCCCACCCTTGACCGTTTACTAAAGCTTACGCACCGTTATCCCATTTGATGCTCACAACTGCTCTCAGAGGGGGACGACATGGTCAAGGATGTCTAGGATGATGTCATCTCCAATTGACAGATGAAAGAATGAGACCCAGAGAGGGAGGATGCTATGTCCACGGTGACAGCGGAGGCTCGAAGAGACCCACACCAGTGGACAGTGGCCCCAAGACCCTTTCCAGAGGGATGGAGGGGATGGGAGGGGCCTGGGACTTCCTGTTACTAGTAGCAGTAGCTAATACTCATTTGCCAGCAGGGCTGGGGCGAGGGTGAAATGAGAGACCCCCTCGAGTGCAAAATTTAAAGAGGCGAGCGAGTGCAGGGTGGGTGCCTCCCTGAATTTTGCACCCTCACCCTAGTCCCTGCTCTGTTTACTGGGCTTTGTTCTAAACACTTCTACATATTAACTCATCTCATCCTCACAACAAACCATAAAGTAGGTACCATATCACCACCCTTTGCAGATGTGAAAAATGGAGGTGCTCCTTTATAGACATGGAGAAAAGGGCTGACGCCCAGGGTGTCATAGGAAGAGTCCACACTCATGCGCTTGACTACACTGCCTGCTCTTCCTCACGCCTCTGACTGTGGCCATGGTCTCCAGGGCTCACTGACATGGCCCCGCCAAGAAAGATTGATGAGTGAGACTAGGAGAGGGAGGGACTGACGTCCAATGTGCCCCTGAAATGCCTATAGCTGATTCTCATCATTTGCAGCAGGTGTGCTCCTTAGAGCCGCTGTGAACACTGAATTAGTGAACTCTGAGCCCTTGCTCCCAGGGGAAACACAGGGTGAGGTTCCTGTGAGCCTCTGGTCACAATATTTTTATGAACAGATCAACACATAACCTTGTTTTATATATATTTCTGTTTAAAGATGTCTTATTTAATATATACTGCTGGTTTATTAACGTTGAACTCACTGCCAACAGGGCCATAACTCATACCTGAATGAAACCAATCAAACACGTATTTTCTCCATTAGGCACATCACAGTCTTCATGTGCTTAGGACACTAGACGGCGCTTCAGCATCACATCTGGGGGCCATTTAAATGGCAAAATCACAAACAAAAAGCACAAAAATGTGGCACCAAATAGATCATAAAAAGGATACTTGTTTACAGAATGAGCTGAAACAAGAAGGCAGAGCATCTCCCTGTCTGACCTCGGCTGAGAACGTGTGCATTGGGCAACTCGAATTTTCCATCACTCTGCACATGTCCACAGATAGCATTGAAAGCACCATGAGCCTTGATTTGGGGGTTACAAATAAATTTTAGCAAGTAGGCAAATTTACAAATATGGAATCTATGAACAACGAGGATGGACTCTGTGTATATGTATACACACACACGCACGCACATACGATTATTACCTTCACTTTATAGAGAAGGACCTGGAGGCTCCGAGAGGTCCAGCGGCCTGCTCACAGCCATGCAGCACTTAAGTGGCAAGACTTGAGCCCAGGTTCATTTCTCCCCAGATTACCCTCCTTCAAAGAGGAGCATGTTTGGATGCTTCCCATCATTGTGGCCTCTCCTTTCGTGAACCCCAAAGAACTCAGTGTGTTACACAGGGTTTGGGAAAATCGGAAGACCCTGGTCTGACAGCCAGCTCCAGCCCTCAGCTTTCTCACCTGTCCTGTGGAGGTGACAGCTCCTGCTGCACTGGAGGACTGTCAAGACGGCTAGGGAACCTGCGAGTGCTCAGAATTGAGTTGTTGTTGTTTCCCCTGAAAACAGGCCTTTCCCATGGAGGCTAGAGCTCCCATTCTGGGGTTATCCCCCGAGCACACATGGAGGGGTCCCAGCCTTCCCCTAGCTGGAGCTGAGAGCTCTTCACTGGAAGGCCTGGGGCCACAAGAGTTGCCATGAGCACGCCCCACTCCAGGAGAGGCTGCGCGCTCTCCCCAGTGGAGGGTAATCCCTCAGGGCCCCTTCCTCCAGAGCCAAAACACGGCCCAAGGCTCATTTTTAGAAAGACAGCTAATTTTCTTTCCAGGGTCTAACAGTGCAAAGAGGGCTCCTAAAGGAGCCCCCTTGGCAAGCTGAGTGTGTGGCGCTTTGGAAAGACCCCAAACCTTGAAGTCAGACAACACTGCATCCAGGTGCCACTGCCACCAATGAGTGCAAGCCCCCTCACCTGGCTGACCCTCAGCTTTCTCATCACAACGTGCAATGAATACCAGGGCCTGCCTCCTGGGGCTGACGGCAGAATCAAAGGAGTTCAAGTCCTCCCAGCGCGTCCCCATCCTCAGCCAGCAGCATGAGCATCAGCCTTTAGAGATGCAGCAACTCGGGCCCACCCCAGACCGACTGAATCAGAACCTGCCTTTTTTTTTTTAAAGATTTTATTTTTTTTTCCTTTTTCTCCCCAAAGCCCCCCGGTACATAGTTGCATATTCTTAGTTGTGGGTCCCTCCAGTTGTGGCATGTGGGATGCTGCCTCAGCATGGTTTGATGAGCAGTGCCATGTCCGCGCCCAGGATTCGAACCAACGAAACCCTGGGCCGCCTGCAGCGGAGCGCGCAAACTTAACCACTCGGCCACGGGGCCAGCCCCCAGAACCTGCCTTTTTTTTTTTTTTTTTATGATTTTTTTTTTTTTAAAGATTTTATTTTTTCCTTTTTCTCCCCAAAGCCCCCCGGTACATAGTTGTGTATTCTTCGTTGTGGGTTCTTCTAGTTGTGGCATGTGGGACGCTGCCTCAGCGTGGTCTGACGAGCAGTGCCACGTCCGCGCCCAGGATTCGAACCAACGAAACACTGGGCCGCCTGCAGCGGAGCGCGCGAACTTAACTACTCGGCCACGGGGCCAGCCCCCCAGAACCTGCCTTTTAACAAGAGCCCCAGGTGCGCATTAGCTTGCCCGCAGCACCACCCTAGTGCCCTCCCAGCACACGGGAGGTGCTCAGTAAATAGTAGCTATTATTCTCAGTATATGGGTCCAATCCTCACAGTTCACAAATAGCTAATCCAAGCACACAGATAACTAACGCGAGGCTGGGGCATTTTGGAAACATAAGCTGAGCATTCTGGGAGTGGAGAGGAGAGAGTGATTGCCACCGTGTGGGGCACTCAGACAAGCATTCGACCTGGGCTCCTTCCTTCGCTTTCTTACTTTAATAATGCCCTCCTTTCCTTAATAAACGCTTCCCTTTGTTCCATGCTGATTGTATTCCAGGCTCTGTCCTGGGCCTGGAGAGAGAAAGCTGCGTATGGACATGGCCCTTCAGTCAAGTCATTTACAGTCCAAGTAGAGACACGTAAACCAAGAGTCACCCAACGTGTGACGGTTCTGAGAGAGAAGCCAACGGGCCACAGAACAGGCGTTGAGGAAGGATGGATGGGGAGTCCAGAGGAAAGAAAAGATTAACACAGACCTTCCCACAGCAGAGAAAACGCTTTGAACATTGTGCTATTTCCTATCCTCGCTCTCTCAGTGTTTTCACACGGTCCATTCATATTATGCATACATCTGTATATGGCCTTCTCAGTTAACTTTATCACCTAAAGAATTGTCCCATATGTGACTGGGATGGTGAACAAATAGGACTTAGAGGATATAGCGCCTTTGTTTTGTCTGCTGTAGCCCGCAGGATCTCTTCAGTGAGGAAATCCTCCCCGTCCTCTGGATGAAAACCACGGCAGCTCTCACGAATCCTGCTCACACTGATGGGATTTTTTTTTAATGCCCTACAGTCTTTTTAAATCACAAATTTACTGTCAATTCAATCACTGAAAGTCCTAGAATAATCAAAGCTCCAAACTCAATTCGAAGGTTCAGGTGCGGCCCCTCCCCACGGTGACGGGCGGCTGTGAGCAGGGACTCGCCTGAGCAGTGAGGAGGCAAGGAGGGACCAGGTCTCCTTCCTCCTTCCTCCTTCTGCTGCCACGTGCCCTCGCCCTTCTAGCTAACTGCCTCCTGGCCCCACCGGGTTGAAGAGGAAAAGAAGGCAAGACATGGAAGGCAGGGACGTGCTTAACGGACGGACGCTGCTGGAAGACAGCTTTATCACTCACAGCTCAGCAGTGTTTGAAGCTCGTTCGTTGAACACAATCGCATGTCTTCTCAGAGACCCCACACCTGCAGTTCCCCTGACAGTACAAATACCTTCTCCTCCAGCTTGCCACCTACCGCTCCTGTAGCCCCTAGGAATCCAGAAATTCACCTCTTGCCTCTTTCTGTTGAGTCTGTTCCCCTGCTAGGCAGCCCCCACACCAGCTCCCTCTCACCCATGGCCCACACTTAGTCCATGGGTAACACTCTTACATGCTGTGCTCCAGCAAACCCCAGGAATGTAGGCAACTTCTCCAAGGCATAAAGTCAGTAGATATCAGATATCAAAGTAAATTGTGACACAGGATGCCCTGGAGGTCTTCATATTCATAATTGTAGTAATTGTGTGTCTGCTGGTGTCCACGCTCCTTTTCTTCCATAGTTACAGTACCCAAATTTTCAGCGGGCACTGTCGTGATGAATTTTACTATTGGCGTATAAACAAAGGGCTGTGTGAGGAAGTCTAAGATGTCTCCTTAAAGCCAGAGAGCACACTCATCTTTGCTCCTTCTTCCATTCTGTTCCTTGAAATATGAATGTGATGGCCGGTGCTCCAGCACTTGATTGAACCATGAAGGCGGGGGCCTCACTCTAAGGAGGATGGAGCAGAAACCTGGAAAGGGCTGTGACTACTGAGCCATCAAACCAATTTTGGACTGCCTTTCCCTAGACTTCATTTACTGAGCGAAATCAATAATAGTTTCAATCTGGCTTCAATCACTATTTTAGGTGTTTCTTAGCTGAACCTAGTCCTACCACACTGTGTAGTAGCCCATCATATGGCTACACCATAGTTTATTTGATCGTGATTCTAATGTTGTTGTTTAAGATTGTTTCCAATTGTCACTATTAGGAATAACACTGTAATGAACTTCTGCCCATATTCCAGGTTATTTTCGAAGGTAGAAAAGAAAGGGCGTGATATAGACACAGATCCCTCTTCCTTTCCTGTAGCTGCATCATTTATCTTCTCAGCAGCAGCAGCGAGTAGGTCCCATTGTTCACACAGCTAACCTGCACATGGGCTTTAGAACATAGCCCCTGCACTTGTCAGCTCTCGGTACTATAAAGCTGCGTAACAAACACCCCAAAACTCAACAGCTTTCACCAGCAAGCATTTGTTCCCCAATTACAAACCTGCAGACCAACTCTCGTTCAGCTGACCCAGGCTGGACAGGGCTGTGGAGCTCTGCTTCAGCCAGCCGGACACCTGAGTTTAGACAGATCGTTCTGGGGTCAGGTCTGCTCCACAGGTATTCATTCTGGAGCTCAGGCTGAAAGGGCAGCAGCTACCCAGGAGCACACCCCCTTGTAAGGTGAGATAAATAATCTGGGGCCTGAGAGTGATAGAATTCAGGGAAGTTGCAACAGGAAATGGCACCTTGCAAAGACAGGAAGCAAGGAGTCGGGACTTCTCCAGACATTTTCAAAGAATAGTGTGTGTGAATGAGCTGATTAAGCAAGATTTGGATTCAACGAGCAACGTTGAGCAAGCACCAACTCTGGCTAAGCCTATGCAAGGTATTCTCAGAAATACACCAACCTCACAACAAACAAATCCGTCCATACACATTAAGGTCACAGAGGCTCAATGCTCAGAGCAGAGACAAGAAGGAATGCTTTGGGATTCTCTGCCCACCCCAGTCAGTGCTCAGGATCTGACAGTTGTCACACGGCAGGAGGGTTTGAGCGTCCAAATCTGGTCAGGCAGAGGTCAAGGTTGATGGCCCACTCATCTGACTTCCTGGATTCCAGTCCTGGGGCTACCATTTCTATCTGTGCAACCTTGGCAAGGTATTCAATCTGTCTGTGGCTCAGTTTCCCCAGCTGTAAAATAGGGCAGTGAGAGTATATATTTCATAGGGTTATTGTGAAGCTTTAGTGAAATAACACCTAAATTTCTTAAAACAGCGCCAGGTACAAAGAAAGTGCTTGACAAATGTCATCATCGGACCAGAGTACAACATTCACCTTCCAGCAGCGCTCAGCTGAGGGGAACATGTGGCTCCTTTGTTTCGTCTGTAACTTTTTTCCTCCTAACTAGTAGATTTTTTGGTGTTTTTCCAGTGTTTACTAATTTCAAAGAAGAAAGTGTGGGATAGTTGTTTTAGTTTACATTTGGGCAGATAATTAATGAGGTTAACTTTTTTGTCACATATTTATCAGTTATAATATTTTTAGAAGCCTTTTAATAATGGCTAATCTTTGTCCTCTGAGAGTGGATTTGAGTTTTGAAAATAGCCAAAAGCCATTCAAAAGGACAACACCCTTACTTCAACATCTAATCAGGTTTGAACCTTCATATAACAGTAATTTAAACGGTCCCGTCAAAGAATGTCTACTCTCTAAGGGGAAATAAAGGCTTAGTCTCGTAGACATATCAGTCTCTGGTTCCTTCCTGGCTCCTCTCCAAGATGACATCTGGGTGCAAGGGGGGCGAGGGGAGGTTTAAGTGACGTCACGGAAGGCAAAGAGTCATTCATCTGGCTGTTCTGCTTCATCTGGCCCGGGTTGGGTCGGGGTTCCTGATGCACTTGCTGGGGTTCACAGCTGAAGTTTGTATCTGAACTAGAGTAACTTGCAGTCCAGGCTTTCCTCGGCTGGTCAGAGCCCAGGGACTGCCCGGCTGGCTCTGCCTCATACCAGCTCTTCCTGGCAATTTAGACTCCCCTGTTGGCTCTAGACGCTCTCCCATTTGCTATGCCTCCAATTTGGCCTGGCCCGGGTGATCCACCATGCAGCCCTTGCTCCAGAGCACCTTGACCCACCCAACCATGGCAACTCCCATTGGCAATGTTCCCCAGCCAAACTCTCACAATGTTCTGGATCCATCTGTGCCTCACTGGAAATAAAGAAGACGCAGGAAAGCTGAACCTGGAGGCCTCCCTCTGCCTGACCACACCACACTGCCACCTGGATGTGATCACACTCCAGGATGACACTCTTTTCAGCAGGCTCAAGTGGTGAGAAGGACAAGAGCCCCCTCTGCCCTTGGTGACAGCCCCACTTATCCAAAATGTGCCTCCCCACTTTCTGGGCCAAAGCTAGGAGAACACACAATCTAAATTAATCTCTCACCTCCTCTTCCTCCTTTCTCTTTCTATCTCTTTCTCACTATCTCACAAGGCCCAAAAGGTCCGATATCCCCCCGATACACCGTGCTCTCCATCTTTCCCTCCAGCCTTTTGGAGAGGCCATAATGGAGCACAGGGGTATTTTTCTGTACACGATGGGGCAACTCCATAGCCGGGTCAATCAGGCTACATTGTTGCAAAGCCAAAGGAGAAGATTAAAGGATTTTTAGAAATTCTCTTTCAAGATAACACCTGGCTTACAAGGTTATTTTCTGGCTGAATAATTCTATTTTACACGTCAGAAGAAGAGTATTAACCTGTTCTTTCTTTTTGCATTCCTTCTGTTATAAATCGTGATCTTTCCCCAGAATGATGGATGCCTCAAGCCAGCTAGAGCAAAGGTCAAGAAAGGCGGGAAGCAAAATAGGAAAACACGCTAATAGTTTTCAAAACAGTACCTCCATTGAGCCAGTATCACTAGCTATAACTACCATTATCCTTTCCTTCCTTCCTCTAACGTGGCTTAGAGCTTCTCAACTCTCTGTTATACACAAAAATCAGTGTGAATGTGGAGGCTTTATTGGAATTCTAAGTCAACAAACCAACTAAAAAGATAATTTTTAGAAAATAAAGGAAACCTGGTATTAAATGATATCAATTAATTATGATTAATTTTGTTGGGTATGATAACAGCATTATGGCTAAGTTAAAAAATTTTTCACTTTTTTTAGTGTAGACAAATATTTAGAGCATAACGACATGACGTCTATGATGTGCTTTAAAATATTGCAGCAAAATGAAAGGTGAGAGGTTAGTTGATATATGAACCAAATATGGCAAAATGTTGATGGTTGTTGAAGCCGAGTGACAGCTACGGAGAAATGTCTCCACATGTAATTTATTTCTGTGTTTGATAGACATTTTCGAAATGAAAAGGTTTTGGAATGAACTAGTATGGGGAATTACAAAACACAAATCACGTGTGCTGCACTTAAAGGTCAGTCCGAGGTGACACTGATTTTATGCAATTTTCACTTTGGAGGATGAGATTTGACTCGACCCTATGGCAGTGCCCATCCCACCACCCCATTGGAAGTGCTCAGTTTTATCAGTTTCCCAATGGTGACTAACTTCAAAAAAGAAAATAGGGTTGAGCTGTTTAATTTACATTTGGGCTTTTTTAATAAGGTTAAATTCTTTTTATATATTTATTACTCAGCTCTTTCAAAATGGCTAATCTTTGTCCTCCAAGAGTAGATTTGATTTTTAGAAATCACCGAAAGCCATTCATAGCCACCTGGTAAATAAAACAAGAATAGTTAGACCTCATTTTTAACCCCCAAATTTTAGAAAGGTCTAATTTACTCCTGGGTCCTACAAGCCAGCCTCTGAAGGACCTGCTCAACCAGAAGATGCAAGTACCTCCCAGTAACAATGTCACTTCATTAAAATAGGTGAACAACCTCTCAAATTTGGCAGATATAATACTCCTTCGGATGATACTAACAATAGTGGACGGTATCAGCTGTAATGTATTGTGCACCAACCACAAGCCAGGCTCTGTATAGACACAGTGCCTCTCAAAATTTTCCAGAAAAATGCCCCTTAGTGCACAGAATGAAATGAGAACCCAGCCTGTTGTAAAAATACAGCCCAAGGTCAATGGCAGCATATGCAAAAATTCATTGACGTCCCCTGTTTTATCTTCCAAGTGAATGTGATTTTTATATTCCGTTATACATCATAGCGCTAGCTAACACCTACTGAGTACTTAAAAGAGACTGTTTTAAGCTTTTTACACATATTAATTCTTCAGTCTTTATGGTGTTGATATGAAGCTGGCATTATTACTCCTCCATTCTGAGGTACAAAGTGGATAAGTAACTTACGAGAGGTTTCACATCCAGCAAGTGTCAGAGCCAGAATTTGGACCCAGACAGTCTGGCTCCAGAGACAGTGTCCTTAACCGCTATGGTATATTTCCTCCCCAGTGTGTTCATGCTCGCTCTAAGTTAAAAAATCAATTGCATCTTCTAATTTGCTGTGCATCCGTAGTTTAGAATATCACAGCCATCCTGTGCCTTCTCGAGGCCCCAGCGTGCATGAGTGTGTGATCAGAGTTACGACTACCCAGTCAGAGAAGCACAAGCGTGTAGTTGTCTCCAGTCCTCACAAGGACAGAGCAAAGTAAGTATTATTAACCTGTTTCAGAGCTTTACCAAAATCAAGGGGGACTCCTTCTCTGGGACAGGCCCTACTTTAATTCTTCATAAAAATTAATGAAACCAAAAAAGAGTGAGGGGTCAAGCAAAGGTTTATTTGACTGTCCCCTTTGGTCTTTACCAAGGGCAAACCCACAACATCGCTGCTTCTCCGATCTCTCTGACTCAAACGTCACACACACACACACACACACATACATACACGCACATGCACACACACATGCAATCACAAACACACTAAGCTTAAGTCAGTTGGACCTAAGAGCAAGCCCCAGCCACATTCCATGGGGACCAACACAACTTCTGCAGGTGACAGTTAATAAATGGACATTGCATACATGAATGAGCCATGAGACCTAATGAATAAATTCTGCCGTAGGTTTTCTCTTGAGTCTCTAATCACAGCTTGCAGCACTGAGAGCCCATTTTAGACCTTCTGAACTGGAATCAGGAAATTCACAGAAAGCATTTTCCCAGGAAGCATTGACGGGGCAGCGTGAAGCAGTGGGCATGCACCCCTCTGAGTCAGTCAGCCCTGATTGGACTCTCAGCTCCTCCAGCCTGTGGGCGGCTGTGCAGCTTCCCTCCCCAAGCCTCCTTTTCCTCATCTGTGTAACGGTCAAAGTAACAGACACCGCACAAGGAAGGGCATTACACGACTAAATGAGAGAGTGCCTGCGAATGCACCAGCGTTGTGCTTGGTGAATCATAAGACCTCAACAAATATTCGCTAAATAGAATGAATTTGGAATGCATAATAGTATGTATGTTGTACACACACACATGCATTCATACACACTTGTATATCCACAGACTATTTCAGGAAACCATCCTCCTGAGGAGAAGGGCTAGAGAAGGTGTGGGGTCGGATGGAAATGTGGTTTTCACACTACACCTTTTAGACTGTTTGAATGTTTACAATATGCATGTATTCTTTTCTCATTTGGAAATATTTTTAAGGTTTACTGTTGCTATTCATTTCTAGGAGGCTTTCGGAAGACCAGATTTGGTTCTCTGTAGCCTGGTTTCTTGAGCCTCTTTTGCGTCCATCTTCTCACAGGCAGATCCTTCGAAGGCCCAACTGTAAACTAGGCTGTAGCCACCTCAAATGTATAACCACTGGCACTCAAGGTAATAGACACGTAATGAAAGCTGACGCTCATGCTATGAGCGCTCAGCGCATGCCCAGCAGGCTAAGCACTGTGCCTCGGGTTACAGAGTTGAGAAGTGGTAAGGCTGTGGTTTGAACGCTCGTAGTCTGGCTCCCGTCCCTGCCCCTAACCACTAGGCCGCGGTGCCTCCAGCCACGCTGCAACGCTTCTCCCCAAACACTAGCTTCAATGCCTTAGTCTGGCACAGCCCTAAACCCAGCCTCATCTTTGCTTTTAGACCCACACTTTCCCTGAATCTGAACCCATCAGCTGGAGCCCAGGGCTCCCTCTCACTTACCCTCCCAGGGGCCTGGAGGCAGTCTTCATGGCCCTGCCCCCTCCTCCTCCCACCCCAGCCTGGCCAGCCACAAAGTCCAGCCAGCGCTTCTCCTGGCACCTCAGCCCACTGCCAGCTGCTGGTTTGCTCCACGCCCCCTGAAGCTGACTGGGTTGCCTTCCCTACTTCAATAACTTCTGGAATCAAGGCTGATGCTATGACATCCCCTGGGACCCTGAGCAGGCTGTAGGGTCAAAGAGGTCACATTAACAATTCAGATATCACTGGCTCAGAGCCCTCACCTGCTGACAAAGGCATTCGCCCTTCCTTAAAGTCTCCCCTGGGTGTTTCTGAGATGTCTCCCCAACACTGTGCTACCCTCAGTGACACCTGCAGCTTGCCAGCTTCTAGGGGTGGGCCCCTGCCTCTACCATTCCTGCCGGTGAGAACGGCATTTCCTCCCCAGGGCTCCCAGAGCCGCTGCCTTCAGCCCCCACCACAGGCCTCGAGTGGTGCACAGTCCACCCACCCCTGGGGAAGGGGCCTTCTCCCCCAGACCCGCGTCCCACTCTCCCTGCTGGCCCCAAAGCAGCTCTGCTTGGAACCCAAATCTCACAAAGGGCTTTGTGAAAACCGTATCTGTAGCCTGGGCCTTAGACCCCTCTACTCAGGAACCAGGACCTAAAACTTAGACTGGGCCAGGAAATAGAAACATGAGCGCAGCTTGATCAACTCCTCCCTCCCACACCGTTTTGCCCTCTCCTCCTCAGACTCCAGAGATCTGTGAACACAGCTCCCTCCTCTGCAGTCCAGCTCCCACCAGCACACCCTGGGTAGCAGGGCCAGCCACTCAGCTGGCCTAGGCGCTCTGAGTCTCCACTGGGCTCCTCGAGGTCCACCTATGACAGTAGGTGTCTGATAAGTAGCGGTCATCGTTAAGTGCTGGACACTGGGCTGGATAATTTACAGAAAACCTATCATTTAACCCCCATCTGCAAATTAGGTAACACTAGCCAATTACATACAAAGACACAGGCATGGAGAGATTGCGTGATGGACCCCAGGCCACACAGGCAGAAGGGGAAGTTGAGATTCAAGTCCAGTTGCTGCCCCATCCCCATCTAAAACCTGTGCGCCTCACAGCTGACCTCTCCCATCCTCCCTGAGGTCTCTAACTAAGGGTGTCTCCTGGGCAGGCTCCCATTCGTGTCCTGCCAGGATCGGGATGAGGGAGCCGGGGCAGGAGCAAGAAACAGGCCAGGCTGGGAGCGTGGTTTCCACCTGTGTGAGGTTCCAGTCTGAGCTGTCACAGGGCCTTGCCCTCGCCCTGTAGGGTGTATGACGGGGGAGGGGCATGCTTCTTGAACTGGTATCTTAAGAAATTTGAAATAACGCCTCTCCCTAGAGACTGAGGAAGCCTTTGGATTTCAAGACTCCAAGGGGTCCCAGAGGAGGCGTTTGCCCCTCTATGGGGTGCTGAATGAGTTTGATGTGCAAGGTTTATTTTAGTGAAGGAGATGAAAAGGAAGAGAGAAATATAGAGCGTCATATGAAACTAATAGGCTTGGATTTCTGTGTCGGGAAGAATATTTGGACCTTGTCACCCGTTACAGTCCAGGAAGCCATCCCTATGGAAGACTTTGCCTGTGCGGGAACGGGAAAGCAGACATGGCTGCCCCAACCCAGGCCTGCGGACCGGAGTGAGGCCCCGCACGTCAGCGGGGTCAGGTTCATGGGAAGCCTAGGTTTGAATTAGTCCTCTCATCAAACGTCCATCACACACATGCTGGGCACCTTGCTAACATCATGAATTGTATGGCCACAATCATATAATTACACAGGCCATGGTTATCCCTATTTTAAAAATGAGAGGGGGCCGGCCCTGTGGCCAAGTGGTTAAAGTTCCACATGCTCCACAAACTCCTGGGCTTGGGCCGCCCAGGGTATGTGGGTTCAAATCCCAGGCACTGAGCTACTCCACTCATCAGCCATGCTATGGATGCATCCCACATACAAAATAGGGGAAGATTGGCACAGATGTTAGCTCAGGGCCACTCTTCCCCAGCAAAAAAGGAGAGAGAGAGAGAAAACTAAGCTTTAGAAAAGTGAAGTGCCGAGGTCACATAGCTCGGACATGTCAATGCTGCGGTTCAAAGCAGTTTTCTGTGGCTCCAAATCCAGTGTCTCCCCACCACCAGGGGCCTGTCCACAGAGAGCTCACATTCTAGTGAGGACACAGACCTGCAAATGGACAAGTGTCATACCATGTGATAAGGGAGCCAGGAAATCAGAGCAGTTCAGAGAATAGACTTTGAACTTGGACAAAGCTAGAGGCACCACCCAGCTCTGTGGCCCACTAGCTGTGTGGTTTGTTATTTTAACCCTCTATATCTGAGTTTTCTCATCTGTAACATGGAGATATCAAGTCCTACTTCACAGGGGTGGATGAGGATTAAACAAGATACGAAAATCACTTAGCCCTGCACCTGGCATACAGTAGCAGCTCAATAAGCAGAACTGCTGTATCCCTGTTGAAATGGGGCACATGGAGAGGGAGCATGTAAGAGAGACCCCAAAGCCAGACCTGGTGGTTGGTCAGTCCTGTGCAGCTGGAGTCCCAGTGGGACGGAGGCCCCCTTGGCAGGGGTCTATAAACACTTGAGATAAAAGATAACTATGCTCTTTCTGGCACCCACCCTCTGGGAAGAGGGGGCTCCAGGAGCCTAAGCCTGCTCAGGGCCCGGAGCTGAGCAGTGGGAAGGATGGAGTGAGGTTTCCCATCAAGGAGGCTCTCACACCCAGGCACACAGCGTTGTGTCATCCTTCACTCCATTCCCAGCTATGCAGCCTTGGGAAGGAACTCAGCCTCTCGGAGACTCAGTTCCTCATCTTTAAATTGTGAAGGGTAATGCCTATCTCATTATCAAAAGAAACAATGCATACAAACGACCCAGGGCAGTGCCTGGCACACAGAAGTGCTGGAGAGATGGCAGGTGTATTCACTGCCCCCTTCACGCGGTCTCGGCACGGTCTGACCTCCCTCCCAGAAGCCCTCGTAGCGCCAGGTGACGGAGGAAGTCCTTCAGCAGCCCCCACACCTCTGTGTGCACGTCCACGCACATACACACACTGAAGGGAGGATCAGGTCTGAAACAATCTCAGCAGCGTTCTAAGCTCTGCAAGCCAGTGGGAAAACCATGGCTCTCAAAGAAACGTTTGCCCGAGACCAGACCAGCTCTATCTTCCACGTTGCCACACAGAATCTTCACTCTGTCCCCTCTTCCTCCATCCCATCCCCAACCCGGTCTCCTAAAAGAAAACTCTTCCTCTGGCCCTGGACGCTGTCCAGTTTGGATAGCCCTGAGAAATATTTCCACGTGGGCCACTTAAAGCACTTCCTCCGTATGGTTCCTATCTGATCCGTGGGAGGGGCCGGCGTCCACTCCCCTCGTGTGTTGGTGAGAGCCTGAGCAGGGAAGGAGTCAGGAAGGGCTCAAGGTGTCAGATAAAAGGGGCCACGGGGCAACGTAATCAGCAGCCGGAGTGAAAGCCTTCCCACGCCCTCCTAACGTCAACAGATTGGGTGACTTCCTCTCCCTTCCTTGTGGCCACAGGGCCCGTGAGGGGGGCTCTCGCAGGGTTCCACCTCTTTTTGCCTTTGAGCCAGGCATTATGTTCCCTGTCCACAGGCAGAAGCATTAAGTTCAGAGAAGGGGAACCACTCGCCTCCAACCACATAAACAGTGAGAAATGCAGTCACAGACTCAAATCGCCTGATTCCTGATGCAGGGCTCTTGCACCAGACGTTTCCCTTATGATGTTTCCCTTATAATATTACAATGAAATGATAATAATAATAATATCATAGGGCTGCCACAAACTAAGAGCTCAATAAAAATTAGCTAAGGGCTGTTAACTATCATTTGTACTCCTAGCAACAACCGGGGAGGAAAGAATTGTTACCTCCATTGGTGGATGAGGAGATCGAGACTCAGAGGGTCAGGGATGAGCATACTGGCCCACGGCCTGCTTTTGTAAATAAAGTTTTATTAGAACACAGCCATGCTCATTCGTCTACGTGTTGTCCGTGGCTGTTTTCACGCTACAACAGCAGAGGTGATTGGTTGCGATAGAGAACGTATGACCCAAAATGCCTCAAATATTTAGTATCTGGATCTTTAAAAAGAAAAATGTGCCAACCCCTGGGCTAAGGGATTTGGAAGCATTCCCACAGTTGTAAGAGGCAGAACCACGACTCCAGAGCCTGCAGTTTTAGTCACCACGCCTTCCCACACCCCTCATTCAGCTAGCCAACAGCTCTCTGCTCATCACTGTCACGGGCTGCATCGTGCCCCCCCAGATTCTTATGCTGCAGCCCATCACTGGTACCTCGGAATGAGACTGCCTTCCGAGAGACGCTCTTTACCGAGGTGACTAAGTTTGCAGGAAGTCGTTAGGGAGGCCCCACTCCAATGTGACTGGTGTCCTTCCAAGAAGAGGGGATATGGACAGGGACTCATGCAGAGGAGAGACCAAGTGAGGACAGAGAGAAGACAGCCGTCTGATAGCCAAGGAGAGAGGCCTCAGAAGGAACCAAGGCTGCCAACATCTCGAGCTTGGACTCCAGCCTCCAGACCAGTGAGAAAGCGCCTCTCTCTCATTGAAGCCGCTCAGTCTGGGGGCCCGGTTCCGGCAGACCCAGCAAGCCCACTCAGTGCTGGACCTGTTCTGAACACGAGGGAAAGAGACAGGCCGGGGCAGTGGTACTCGATAAATGTTAGTTATCACTATGATTTCCTAAGACCTCTGCTTGCTGGGAGACACTCAGCCCCCACAGAATGCCGGGGAGCTGAGTGCTCTTTGATCCCCATTTTACTGATAAGGCATTTGAAGCCCAGAAAGGTTATGTACTTGCCCAAGATCACACAGCTAAGAGGAGAGGAATAAGATGCAGCCAGCTTCCAGCAGGGTTGGGTGTACTGGACAGTAAATGAACATCCAGCAGGGAAGTATTAGAGGCCACTAGTGATGGCCACTGCCCCTTGACTGGTTCAGTGCAGCCTGGCCATGCAGCAGACCAACCAGTGGATGGGACCTGTGGGATGTGGCCCGTGCTCGAGCCCCTGCCATCAGCACCCAGCCACAGCCTCCCTACACTGGTTCCGGCAATGCGAGGCCGGGGCGACTGTGAGTCCCTAGCTCCCCTGGGAAGGCTCCGAGTGCGGCTAAGTGTCAGTCTCACTGGTTGCCCATCCATGGCACTGCCTCCTGGATTCTGGGAAAGAAAGAACTGAATTTATAAACCTGCTTCCTGACTCTGTCTCCCTCTGCCGCCCCGCCAGGCACTCAGGCTGCCACAGGGGCCAGTGAGGTCATCTGTGACAACCACCCCGTGCAGTGCCCGCACAGAGGGGACTCCGAATGGCACCACTTCCTAGTCCCTTGTTCCTCACTTCCAGAGGGGCACTTCTTAGCAACCCTGAGGACGGAGCTGGGAGAGAACCCTGCCCACGCGAAGGACTGCGCTCAGGGCCACACAGCACTCAGTGCGCCACACGATTCCCTGAGTGCCTTCCCTATGGGACAGAGCAGCGGTCATGGTGGTGGCGTGACTCCTGCCCGCAGGGGCTCCCAGTCTAATGGGAGAGAGAAAGAGCATGAACGAGGGATCACAGACGCGACCAGGAAGTGCAGAGCGAGTGAGTTTACAGAAGAGGCCTCACCCTGGTGCATGGGGAGCAAGGAAGAAGGGCTCTTCTCAGGAGATGTCCTTTAGATGGAAGGAGGAGTAGGAATTAGCCACAGGATGGGGATCCGAGATGCGCGCTGTGCTCCTGTCGCAACCCACAAATGGCAGTGTGACCTCTGACACTTCCTCCCCAGTCTGGGCCTCTACTTTCCCACTCACACACCACAGGGGTAGCTCGGGACCTAGCTTCCTTCAAGTTCTAAAAGCCTGTGGCATCTCTGGCATCAAATTCAGGGAAGAGAAAAATTGCACCCCCTCTCTTTCATATCCTAGAAAAGTACCCATTATGCTATCCAAAAATAAATTGGGGGAGTCTCTGTCCTTGGTGAGACTCTGCGCCCCCCCAAGGTCAGGGATGGAGTCTATCCAGCATATGGGCCTCCCATGCCCAGGACAGAGCCTAGCCCACACTGGGAACCAAAAGTCCTTCTGGTCTGTGTCTTCAGAGACCTTGAGGTCACCATGCAAAGTCAGAGGCGTTAGAAAGGACCATATGGGAATCCTAAGGAAGTGAAATGATTTTTATGAAGATGCCCCCATTCCCACGTTATCACATGTAGCTGTGAGCACAGCCTATGGGACCTGGATTATCCACCTCCCTTCACAGATGAGGATGAGGAAGTACCATTTATGGAGCAGCAATTATGCACTCAGTGCTACGCTAGGTCATCCATGCTTATCATCTCATTTTGTATTTACTCTTCAACCCAACTGCCAAGTCGAGATTAACCTCATGTTGGAGATAAAGAAACTGAGGCTTGGAGAAGGAAAATGACTTGCCCAAGGTGCTGAGTCATAAGCAATCCTGGTCCCAAAGCTGGAGTTCGGTCCAAAGCCCATGCCCTTCATTCATCCTTTTAAAAAGCCGCGCCTAGCACACAACAGGTGCTGCTGCCCCACCCACCCCATGACGTCCCTGACCCTGAAAGACCCAGAAGCAGAAAAGTGAGGTGTGAAGGAGCAGATCCACCCCTCCAGCTCCCTCAGGCCAAAGCCTGGCCTCAACAGGGAGAAAATGAATTCTACACTGGAAATGCGATTGCAGTTTGAGAGGACTACCTGGCCAGGAAACACTCAGATCTTCCATAAAGGGACATTCCATCCAACACATCTGTTGGCAATTATTAGAAGGAAATCAAACTGTGGGGCCAGAGACCTCCCCGAAAAGACGCGCGAGATGAGCAGCCGGTCTCTTCCGGGCAGAGACTGGTGTGGAAGCAGAGACACATCAACAAGGCTGCAGCGACAAGGGAATTGGAGGGGAAGAGGCTGGAGAAGTGGGGTAAGAAGGACTCAGGTCATAAAGGCCCTCGCAGGTCAAAGCAGGGATTCTGAACTTTATTCCAAGGATAAGAGAGAGCCTTCGCTGGAATTTACGCAGGAGAATAACAAGCTGATTTGCATTTACAAAACATAGTCTAGTTGTAGCATAGAGCAGAGATTGGAGAAGAGAAGATGCCAATTCTAGAAGCTGATGAAGAAATCTAAGAGATGACAGCGGCTCAGCCCAATGACAATAGAGACGGGAGAGGAGAGCTGTGGAAAGGATTTCAAGGAGCTCAGCAGTCATCTATGGAGACAGATTTGATCATCGGTAATTTCTCCCGAGGAAACTCAGGACATCAGGACAAATCTGTGTCACTTGCTCCAAAGACCTGCTTAGCTAGGGGGACTCTGGGCAGTCAGTCAGGCCTTGCCCCCCACCAGTGATGCTGGAGGCTTTGGAACATGGAGCTGGAAGGAGGGGAAGTGGCCCAATGACCAGGCCAAGAGCAGCATCTGGCATAGGCAAGATCAAGTGATAGATGTATGAAAGTATAAAGATTCCTCAGGGACCGCCCCGTGGCAGAGTGGTTAAGTTCGTGCGCTCTGCTGTGGCGGCCCAGGGTTTCACTGGTTCGGATCGTGGGCGCGGACATGGCACCGCTTTTCGAGCCACGCTGAGGTGGCGTCCCACGTGCCACAACTAGAAGGACCCACAACTAGAATATACAGCTATGTGCTGGGGGATTTGGGGAGAAAAGGCAGGAAGAAAAAAAAAAGAAGATTGGCAACAGTTGTTAGCTCAGGTGCCAATCTTTAAAAAAGAAAGAAAGAAAGACGATTGCTTAACCAAATCCCTCATTTTATAGCTGAGGATCCTAGAACTGAGGTGTAGTGGCTGAAGCACGGTCCCCATTATCCAGCAGACACGGGTTTCATGCTGACCTCGTCACGGACTAGCTGGGGAAGCCACGTGACCACTGTGAACCTAGATTTTTCCATCTGTAAAGTGGGTATAATAAGACCTCTTTCTCATGCGTCTTGCAGGAGACTTGCAAAAGTGAAGTAAATTACCGGCAAGTCACCAAGCAGAGTCCACTTACTTAGGCGTTGGAGATGACGAGAAGCGGACAGACCCGAAGACACTCAGAGGTTAGAAAGCAGAGGAACTGGTGGTTGATTGGACACATGCGGCGGGTAAGAGAAAGGGCAGAGGGCAGGATGCCGCTCAGATCCCGGATGCCGGATCCTCCCACAGGCACCCGGGCTGCCAGCCCGTGGGTAGGGAGCTCCACGCCTCCCTCCCTCACCACCGAGAAATCCCCTAGCAGATTGGGCATCCATAAAAATGAAATAAGAGAAATGCACATTCATCAAGCATTTGATACCTGCCAGCTGAGGACTTGACAGGCATGATGTCACTTAAGCCTCATGATACCTGTGAGGAGGCAAGTGGTAGTACTCCATTTGACAAGTGAGGAAACCGAGGCTCAGAGAGGTGACGCAGCCTGCCCCAGCTCCTTGGTGAAGAAGGAGCAGACCCTGTCTCCCACCTGGGTGGAGGGCCCAGCGGGCACTGGAGGGTGGCGGCCCCCACGCCCTCCCTCACTGGGCGGGCTGAGCCCAGCCCAGCAGGCGACTGACTGAGTGGGCAGGCTGGTCAGAAACAGCCGGGCGGGCACCTGCGTGAATTTGTGACCCCACAGCCAGGCGTTCCTGCTGCCTGTTGACAGCACCTGGATTACGTGCGCGGAAGAGGAACAGGCCCCAGCCTTTCGACACCGAATCCCAGCCTGCCTTGGCCCTCAGGACCATCTGCTCCCGCAAGACTGTGGTCCCCAATGGCCCTGCAGCTCGAAGGGTGGTCCTTGGACCGGCAGCCTCAGCCCACCTGGGAGCTCGTTAGAAATGCAGAGCCTCGGGCCCCACTGGAACTTCTGAGTCAGGATCGGCATCTAAACAAGATGTGCAGCCATTGGTGTCCACGGCCACACAGTAGGAAGAGCCTCGGCCCGCAAATCCAGAGACCCAGGAGAGTCCTGACCAGCCACTGAGGGGCTCTGCGACCCGGGGCAAGTCCCTTCTCCTCTCTGGGCCTCAGTTTCCTCATCTGTAAAATGAGCTGCTTAGACCAGACACCCGCTAAGGGGATGTCAGCCGGTAGCGGGAACAGAGGCCTGGGGAGTCAGGCTCAAAGCTCCGCAAATACTTTAACGAAGTGAGTTGTTAACGCCGCAGACCTTCACCGAGTACCAGTTATGCGGCAGGGTGCTCAGCCCTGTGGATGACAGTGACAAACAAGGCCTGGATCCAATGAGTTTGTGTCAGTTAATTCTCTGGCTGATGAAATGGGGCTAAAGCGCCACCTCTACTCCATACAGGCTGTCTGACTTTGGAAACACGACTGAACCTCCCCAAGATCCAGTTTTCTCACCTGTAAAGTAATAACAATAATAATAAGAGCAGCTAACATTCATTGGGCACTTACTGTTGTCGGGCACTAGTGTAAACACAAGGATTCCCTGGGAGGCAGTGAGCGCGAGTTCCAATCCTGAGTACGGCCCCCAGCCATCCCCACGGCTTTGGGGCAGTTACTTGATCCCTCTGTGCCTGGGTCCCTGTGGTGAAGGCATGGATGTTGCCCCTTCAAGGAATGAAGAACCCAGTGCCCCAGTGGCTGGGAGTGCTGCCTGGGAACAGCCAGCCCACACTGCCCGAGCTCTTCCGGGAGGGCCTCCGTGAAGTAAGCTGCCTCCCCCAAGTTCAGGCTCCGTCCAGGGTCCGACCAACGCAGCAGCACGAAGCCCAGCCCTGCACCCCAACTTGGACCAACCAAAGCACCGTCCACGCTCCAGAGCCCGTGGGGTCAGCTGAGGCCTCTGCTGAGACCCACCACAGCTCAACTTCTCCCTGGGACCACCTGCCTCTTCCCCTCCTGCCGCAGTGCTGGTCCCAGAGCACCCCTCGCACAGCCTGCACGCCCCTCTCCATCTCAGAGTCAGCTTCCTGAGCAGCCCAGCCTGCTGGCTCCCACCTGTGAAGTGGGGACAGGTGCACTGGCTCCTGCGAGGGCTCCCCTGCACAGGAAATGAGTGAAGGTGGCTATGAAGTGCTGAGAGCGCCGGCAGTGTGCAAGAGCGCTCCGTGTGTCTGCTGTCAGTGTCATCGCTGCTACTGTTATTCCATGAGGACCGCTGAGGACGGAACTGTCCCTGGCCCCAGTCTAAAGTGAACAGCAGGTGCTGGGGCACTGAAGCAGCTCAGGGGGGTGTGACCGAGGGAGGGAGAGAAGGGCAGCCCAGTAGCAGGGAGAGGGTGAGGTGAGAAGGGCTGAGGGGGCCATGGGAGGGAGAGGGCCAGACCACCCAGGCTCTCGCAGGTTCTGCTTCTAAAGTCGTGGGAGGCCACCGAAGGGTCTTCAGCAGGAAGGACACACCATCCCTCAAAGTTGCCCAGCCCAGGGTAGTACTGAGCCCGTGTCAGGCGCATCCTTACTCCTGCCTCCCGACAGCTCCCAGGCGTCTGTCTGTGTCCCCTCAGGGCAACTCAGGATGCCCCCGTGCCACCCCCTCTACTTAGGAAACACAGACCTCTGGCCCCCCAAACTCTTCTTGAAGACAATCACCTCGACTTACCCCAAGGATGCATTTACCAGACCTGTTTTTAGGTTCCCTCCGCACTCTGGTTCCCTCCCCTGGATACCCAGCTTGTCTCCATCTGCTCGAAGTGGAACAGACTCAACAAGCCGCCCTGCTTTGTTGAGGCCAGGCCAGTGAAGCCAGAGCAAGCACCCTGCACCCAGCCCCTCCTCCCCTGGCGATGCACCTGAGGTGTGCTGCCTTTCTGTGAACCCTGAATGAATGAATGAATGGTGAGTGGCTCATGTGACAGGACTGGAGTCTGCACAGGGTGGCAAGGAGTGCATGAAGAACACTGCTCAAGATGTGAACCTAATGATGGTGGTGTCTCCCTCTGGGGGTTTCCAGAACGGCCCTGCGATGGAGAGGAGACAGCTTGCACAAAGGAAATGGTGCCGGATTGGAGCTGAATCATCTCCAGGCTCTCATCAGCTCATTCACTCAGCAAAGAGCCGTGCCCCACGCAGAGCCATCCTACATCCACAGGAACTGTTTGTGGAGCAAAGAAAGGTTGGTCAGACTGGCCCAGACTGACATTTGGAACAGGTACGGCAGGGGGTGGAGAAAAGAGGGATCTTGAAGTCTTTTTCCTTCAGGCCTGATTCAGTAATTAAAGATTTGAGCGGGCCGCTTCTTAGAATGCTATAAAGGATGTATTCTTCGTCCCAGTAATTCCACTCCTAAAATTTTTCCTACAGTTAAATCAGACTTATGATGAGGTTATTCATTACTACAGTGTCTGTAACAGTAAAAGATAAAAACAATCCAAAAGACAATCGATGAGGAACTGAGAAAATAAACAGATATATCCCTACAATGAAATGTCATATTACCATAAAAGGAAAAGAATAATTAAGTTTACCACGTGCTGTTATGGAAAATCTCAAGATAGACTGCCGAGTGAGAAAGTACAGTGCGGAACAACGGTAAACTGCTCTTTACATTAAATGAAAAGCTGTGGGGTGGTTCTCTGTCGTTGTGCCCCTCTGCTTATGAGCATAAAACATTGCAGGCAGAAAAGCAAGGACCTTGCTTGTTGGGAGTGCTGACGGGCAGGATGAAATAGCAGATGTGAGAAGGGAGTGGATGGGAAATTCTCACCTTGTGTCATGCTATACTTTTTTATCATTATTATCCATTTAAAAGTTTATTTCTGGTGAATAAAAAACAATAATAATTTATGTCACAACCAGAAGGACCTACAACTACAGTAAACAACAATGTACTGGGGGTCTTTGGGGAGAAGAAGGAAAAAAAATGATGGGCAACAGGTGTTAGCTCAGATGCCAATCTTAAATTTAAAAAAAGAAGAATGGCATCTGAGCTAACATCTGTTGCCCATCTTCCTTTTTCCTTCTTCTTCTTCCTCTCCCCAGAGACAAGTAAACCAGTCCAACCCAGCAGGGCCAGACCCACAAGGAAAGGAGGCTCAGGGGACTGTGGGAGATGGAAGAGGCAACGGACCAGTCCAGAAGCTTCAGAGCAGATTCTCAAGAGAAGGGACACTTGAGTGTGAACTGAAAGAACTGGAGATAGGCCGGTAACGCTCAAGGAGGACAGTCAAGGCAGAGCGAAGGGCCTGTGCAGAAGCCTGGAGCTGGGAAAGCGAGGAATACAGTTGAGAAACCATGTGGGTGGGCGCGCGTGGAGCAGAAAGTGCTCATGGGGACAGGGCTGAGAAGAAGGCAAGAAGAGGATTCTGATGAGCCTTGTAAATCAAACCCTTAGCCAAGAAAGGAGGAAAGTCAGACAGTCTTAGATAGATGACTGACATCATCGGGTTTATATTTTAGGAAAGAGAAAATGGGAAGAAAAAGGACTAGAAAGAGGGAGAAGAGAAGCAACAATGAATGGAGAAGGATGGATTAATTACAAATAGTGACGGAGTGCCAGACTCTGTCCTTGGCACAGGGAGGCCAGAGTGAACTGGGCAGAAACAACGCTGCCCTCATGGTCCTGGTGGGAAAGAGACATTCACAACGTGCTGGAAACCTGTAACCACTAGTAACCGCGGCTGTCAGGGGAGGCTCCGAGGAGAAAAGGAGCTTTCGACCGAGATCCAAAGGATGAGTAGGAGTTAGCTAAGGAGAAAAGGCATGGAGAACTGTTCCAGGCATGGGAACAGCATCTGCCAAGTCCCTGAAGTGCAAAACTCTTGGCACAATCAAGAAATTGAGGCCACCAGAGTAGCTGGAGCTCAGAGGCCATGGACCACAAAGGCAATGGGGAGAGCTGGGAGGCAGCTTGGAGCCAAAACCCATGGCTGTGCTAAGGAGCTTGCATTTTATCTAGAGAAAGGAAGAGAAGAAACACAAAGAGGAAGAAGGGAAAGAGAGAACTGGAAGGCAAATTTCCTGAATTCAAGCCATTTGAGATCATATTGGCAGTTGAAAACCCCAGAATGGGATTTCAGAGCATTAAATGGCCTCGAGCCATCCTACCCAGCCAAGGGTGGTGTCACAGCTCCCCCAGCCAGCTCAGGGCCCTCCTCCTCATGGCAGGCTTCAGGCCTCGAGGGAGACCTTCAGAGATGAGTGGTTTGCCCCAAGGACCAGCAGCAAAGGGCTTGCCCCTCCCCCAGGCAGCAGCAGGAGACGCACTGCAGGTGGAAGCCATCAAAAAGAGAGTAGCACAGGGCTCTGAGACACCTGCGGGAGGAGCCGCCAGGGGGGCCCCTTGCTGGGAACTCCTCCAGCTGATGCTAAGGGAAGAAACCCGAGCTCTCTCTGGCAGGAGCCAGACGGGCCCTGGAAATGCTTTTCCCCTTTGGGGGCTTTTGCAAAATGTGTGATGGACTCAAGACTTGCAGAATTTAGAATTTTGTAGCCAAAATGTGTCTTCAGCATCTTTGAATCCCACCCCTAGCTTTAGAGAAGAGAAAACCAAAGCCAAAGAGGGAGAGTGACTTTCCCAAGGTCAGAAGGCAGGTCACAGCAGAGCCAGCACTGCTGAGTAAGTCCCAAGACTGTCTGTTCAGGGCTTTTGCCAATAACAATCACAGTAACAGCAGCTAACATGTACTGAGCACTGACTATGGACTAGACTCTGTGCTAAGTGCTTTCAATGTTTTTACACACTTAATCTGTGCCACTACCCCAGTCAGACTGGTAATAGTATGATTCTCCTTTTACAGATGAAGAAACTGAGGCACAGAGAGTTTAAGTAACTCTCCCAAGGTTGCACAGCTGGCAGAGTTAGACTCGGGCAGCTGCACTTTTAAAGACCACTCAGAATGCAGACAGATGACCCAACCCCTCAGCTCCAACCCACCTCCCCCAAAAGGCAGAATCTCTTCACTAATGCGGACCCCCCCCTTTGTAAAATTTGGGTTGTTTTGGACCTGAGTGGGTTCACCTATCGTCTTCCACCCCTGCCCTCCCTTGTTCATAAGACACCAGGGCAGCATACCAGCACTTTCTCCTCTATGCTAAACAAATGCTCCCATCACCAATGACCTCAAGATAGAAACAACAAGGTCGCACGTCATTATGTCAGCGGGGCCCCACGCCCCTTCCACCACTACCCCCTTTCTGTACCAGGCTTTCCATCCCTGCTGGCTGATTTATATGGATTACATCACTGGGCATCCTTGTCCTCTGGCCAATGGGAACAATGGGAAATACGACCAGGAGATTAGAGGAAGGGAGAAAAGCGAGGGTGGGGTGTTTATCCCCCAGCTGCCTCTCTTTGCCGTCACCACAGGCTGGCTGAATCCCTCACCCGCAGGCCCCGCTGCTGTAAGGGACCCTGCCATGCAGCCCTCCCTTCCTCTGGCTCAGCTACCACCCCACCCCTCACGGCTTCAGGGCTGGGGGTAGTAGGGAAGCCTGTCTGTTATTCGCTCCAGGCTTCTGCGCCTCCCTTGTGATTTCCCGGCGTGCCATTCCGCCATGAAGAGTTCTTTGATCAACTTCTCGGTGAACTTTGATCAACTTCTAATTTGAGTGTGCCCTCCGTTTCCTGACTGATGCACAGGCTATTCCTGACCTTCTGGATCGTGCACTCTGCCACAACCCAGGTGAGCTGGGACCGACATAGTGCTGCTGGGCGCTCACTGGTGGTGTCCCTCCTAAAAAGCTAACCAGGATCCCCGTGCTAGTCAACTGACTTCAGGGTCATCGTAAGGGCTGATTCTAAAGCCTGCAGCCTAGTCTCCAGAGCTGTTAGCCTCGGTCACTGACAGTTTCCGCAAACACAGCCTGAGTGACCACTCAGTCACGAAAGCCCGGCGGTGCACAAGTGTTCTCTCATCCTGATGGGGACCCTGCCAGGTTTGCGGCATCCCCCCATTTTCAGAGGAGAACCTGGGGCCCAAAGAGACGGAGATCAGTGCTCTGGTTGGTGAGGCTCTTTTCCCGCCGACCTGCTCCCCTCTGGCATACCCACCCTGACGGCCACCCTTCCTTCCTCCTGGCACTGCTTTCCTGCCCCATCTTTCTCACTGTGGCCTTTCTTTCTTTCTTTTTTTTTAATTCTTCTTCCCAAAGCCCCCATGCATAGTTGTATATTGTAGTTGTGGGTCCTTCTGGTTGTGCTATGTGGGATGCCTCCACAGCATGGCCTGATGAGCAGCACCATGTCCACACCCAGAAGCCAAACCAGAAAAAACCTGGGCCGCCAAAGCGGGCACATGAACTTAACCACTCGGCCACAGGGCCAGCCCCTCACTGTGGCCTTTCATCTCCTCGTGTCTCTCACTAACCCACAGCTCGTGCCCTTCCTTCCCTTTCCTTTCACGTCCTTTAAGAGTAGGTTCTAAGAACTCATTGATAATGTCAACAAATGACCAATACTTGCATTAGTCCTTTGCAATTTAAAACTAACTTCACGTTGATTGCTTGGTTTATCCTGAGGTTAACAGAAGCCCATAATGGTGTTGTCCTAACCCAAGACTTACCCTTCCCTCTTGTGATTGCTTGTTTCATTGTCTTCCTTGTGAAGCGGAGTCTCTGGGAGTGTGGGGCTGCTTCTGCCTTGCTCATCACTGTAGCCCCAGTGCTAAAATGCAGTGCCTGTTGTCTGGTAGACCCCCAGTAGATAGGTATTGAGCAAACCAGCCAGGCCTGCAGCTGGTTGAACAGGGAGCCTGAGAAAGCAGGAGGAGTCCAGGGTGGGGGAGGATCCCTCCTCTGGTGAAAGGCACCACTGGCCACCCGGTTGCTTCAGGAAAAGCAGACGTAGAGCTAGGAAGGGAATCATGGTGACGAAAGGACCCAATCAAGCTTCGCTGTGGCTCCTCCAAACTGCTGGCAGGAAGAGCAGTGCCCAAGTGATGCTTCCAAGAGGGCTGGGAGAAGTCCTTTGGGTGATTTTTACTGAATCTGGTCATTCTGCAGCCTATAACACTGAATCTGATAGGTCTACAATATTTTATTGCCAGAAAATCATCTGTGACAACTTAGGCAAGTTAGGGGACTATTTGGCCTCAAATCAACCTAAAAAAACAGTTTCATAGAAGTTTCAAGAAGGAAACAAAAAATGAGCCCCATTGAAGCAAATGTTTTTGACCCAGGTCAGACTCTGGAAACAAAACCACATGAATGTTCAGACGTGTTGGAAAATTAGCTTAAAAGAGCATTCACCACACCTTCCAAATGCTTTCTTCTTTGGGGGACTTTAATTAAAAGGTCAGAGGAGCTCTGGCACAAAGGATGACAAATGGGAAGGGATCATCTTAGAGAAGCCATTGGCACAGAAACAGAGAAATCTGGGCTGGCTCGGACGCTCAACATTTATTAAAATTCCCGAAGTGTGAACTCACGCCTGAGTCAGACGGTCAGTGGGCTTCCTGGAGAGAGCAGTGGGGCCCATAATGAATTCTGCAGCCAGAGGCCTTGCCACCAACTCCAAGACTGGGGCTGAGACAGGGAAGGTGGAAAACCAAAGCTTAGATATGGAGCCTGAGGAGAGCAGGGTCCTAATGCAGAATAGAATTTGCCTTGGTGGGCCCATCCTAGCTTAGGTGGGCTCGGAAAGGGGGCTTGTTTGGGCCTCGGTCAACAGCTAGTCTAAGGGGAATGAAGTGGAGGCTGAAGAAACCGTCAAGGCATTGCATGGTTGTGTCCTAAGCAAGAAGGCAGACTTATTATGGGGAGCTGGGGGCACCTGAAAGACCTTCACGGGCCCCGCCCTGTCTGTCCATCCCATAAATGTCAGTGCTCCCCAGGATTCAGTCTTGGCTCCCTTCTCTGTTACTCCTCTTCAGCTCCAACCTCGCTCATGAGACCCAGACTCATATTGCAATCTGCCTACTGGACTTCTCCTACTGGGTGTCTCAGTGGTCCTTCAAAAGCAAGAGTCCCCAAACCAAACTCATCTTCCTGCCTACCCTACAAACTGCTCATCCCCTGAGCCCAGACTATGAGTGAGGACAAAACCACCCACTCAGACACCTAAGCCAAAACCTTGTGATTGGCCTCAACTTTTCCCTTCCCACTAGTCACCAATTCTGGTTCTGTCTCTTAAATGGGTCTCAAAGCCAGCATCCCTTACCGCTCCTTACCGAGAATACTTCAGATGCATGCAGGCGCTGCCGTGCAGATCCTGCGGTAGGTCCAGCCAACTTACAGTAGCTCAGAGCCTCTGGATGGCTCTGTCAGCTTCACCTCCTGCTGAAGTGCAAAGGCCCTTCCCCAACCTTGAATCCTAAAACCAAGCAACGAAGCCAGCGCTTACAGGACCCAAGATCTTGGCTCTTTGCCCTAGTGCTCCTTGTTTCTCCTTCAGCTGAGGCTCCTGACTCGGCCTTGGCTGGGAGCCCCAGCGCCCTTCCACTTACTCTGCCCAGATTCCTCAGACACCTGCTTGCCTCTTACTCGTCATCCTCGCTATCTCCCACCTCCCACTCTGAGTTGCTGTGCAGAGCCTCTCCTGAATGAGCCTCCAAGCCTGCTCTACGTCCTCATAGCCCTCTGGATGTCCCCGTCACCACATTCACCTCACTGTACTGAATTTTCCTGCTCACTTGTATAAGTGGCTCCCTGGGAAGGGCTGCTTAAAATGAGGTCAGTTTCCGTTATATCCAGAAATGGAGGCAGCAAGTCACTTTAGAGCAAATCACATGAGTACTTAAATCAGTAGTTTAACACATTAAAATCTGTTTCTCCCTTACGCCACAACCCAACCGTAGGAGGGAGCTTGCTCTGTGCATTATTCAGTGGCCAGACTCCTTCCACGTGGGTCCTCGGAGTCCTCTCCATACAGCAGGTGGGCGAGGAAAGAGCAAAGATGACACGTGGGCCAGTTCTAGAAGCAGTATACTCACTTCCATCCACATTCTCCTGGCCACGCCTGGCCTCAGGGGAGTCCGGAAACGTAGTTGAGCTCCATGCCCAGGAAGGAGAAAAGAACATGAATGTTGGTGAGCGCCAGCATCTTCTGCCATGCGTGGCAATGTTTCCCAGGCCAGATTCTGTCCGTTTGATTAGTCACCAAGTTTCCTCTCGGGAAGGAGAATCATCCCCGCTTGGAGAAACCTGGGCAGCAGCAGCAAGGAAAATCAAAGGAGAGGCCCCTTCAGACTCCCTCCGCCGCAGCCGCTACACCGGCTCCCCTCTCCAGACACCCGGCAGCCACCAGACTGTCCCAGGGCAAGCCATCGCCCATGGACGGTGGGCGGCTCCTGCCTTAGAGGGTGGGTTTGACTCCGGGTTTTTTGTGATGGCCTAGGAGGCAGCAGGGCCAGGGTCACCCACACAGAGTAGTGAGTATCCGGGGAGTCCAACACAGCTAGTTTAGTGGAGGAGAAGGAACGGGCTTCTTTTTTTTTTTTTTGAGGAAGATTATCCCTGAGCTAACATCCACCACCAATCCTCCTCTTTTTTGCTGAGGAAGATTGGCCCTGAGCTAACATCCGTGCCTGTCTTCATCTATTTTATATGTGGGACGACTGCCACAGCATGGCTTGACAAGCAGCGTGTAGGTCCTCACCTGGGATCTGAACCCGTGAACCCTGGGCCGCCGAAGCAGAGCACGCAAACTCAACTGCTATGCCATAAGGCCGGCCCAGAATGGGCTTCGTTTTACTAAGAGCAGGAAGGAGCTAGAGAGAACACCACGGTGGAGGGTTGTATCTGCAACCGAAACTGCAAAGTCGGACCCTTTAATTTCATTAATTGGTCTTTTCTGCTAAATTCTGAGCTACTCAGAGGCAGAATCTCTGTGTTCTTTATCCCATAGCCCCAGGGCTGGGGGCAGAATCTGGCATGGAGCAGGCGTGACTCCAGCCCCTCCCTGGACCACACCACCCCAGAAGCAGCTCTGAGAAAACTGGCTCCCGTTAGCTAGGACAGCCAGGCCTCGAGGACAGGCCCCGGGCCACCCAGGCAAGACCAGGCCCATCTTCTGGGAGGCACCAAAGGACATCACTCTAGAAGTGTCACTAAATTCGGTCCCTTTGGTTGTTGCCTGCTAAGTATGTACAGAAACCAGACTCATTAGCCAAAATACAGGTTGAAACATGATGAGAGCTTACATATTTCTGCATGAAGGGGAGAGATATTTAGGAAGCCCCAGATTGGGCATGTCTCACTTATTGAGTCACCTAAGGTCGTGAGGACTGCATAAAGTAGGTATTTGGGGGCCCTTTCTGCAAGTTGGAGAACAGAGGACTGCAAACACGGGTAATTTTCATGGATGTTCTCATTTCTCTGCTTTGGCCAGGGTTTACTATGATAATCCACTGGACAAAGTGTCCACTTGTCCAGAATTGAACAGGCTCTAAGTTCAATCTTCTTGCCAACCAGGGACTCCGTTGTGGCAAGAACAATGCGACGCGGGCCCAGCTGCTGCTACTTCTGGACCCTGGAAACCACCACTGGTTCCACCGTGGCCCCCACTGGACACGAGGCACAAAGCAGGCACCACTGGCACCAGAATAAACTCTAACTTGCCCCTGAGTCACTCTCTCCAGATTTAGAGCATTTAAAGTTTCATTATCTGGAAAGTTTACTAGGTGGAAAATTCCCGCCTGAGCAGGAACTGGAGGAGAAAAAGGCTAACAGGGGAGATGATTCAAATGCACCAATTAGTGCCAGGAGAGACACGGCCATCCTTACCCAGCCCACAGATCAATAGCAGACATTTATACTCAATGGCCTCTTTAATGAATGTGACAAACAACCTTTTCAAGCCATGAACTGTACGAGTTCCCAGCAGATGCAGGTAGTACACGAAATCTGTAATGGGGGTGGGGAGCGAATGAAGGGGCTCTTCTCAAAGATGCCAGCAGAGTTTAAGGAAACCAACAAGGGACAGTGCAGTGCCCTGGGGTTAGCAGCAGCCAGGCTGCCTAGAACTTAGCCAACTCATGGTCTCCTGTCTGGGAGATGGCCTGCCATGTCACTCTCCTCCTATTGCAATCTCTTGCTGGTGCCAACCATTGGCTGAACACAGCCAGAAGCTGGAGGGCAATGGAAACCATAGAAGCAGTCTGTTAAGGTCGATTTCCCAGGGCACAGAGCAAGGTAGAGAAGAGAATGGAGATGGCAGGACAAATGACAGATAACCAGCCCACAGCCCCCCTGCTAAACAGCACACCGTGGGGGGTTCCTAAAGATTGCTCCCTGTCATACCTGACTTGATAGTGGTTCCAATTCAGTTTCACCCCATCTCACTTTTGCAGGGGGAAGAAGGGGGACAGTACGGTGATGTTTGTCCAAGAGACATCCTCTCAGTGTTCCTACCTATAGATTTCGGACAATACCTTTCATTTCCCAGGGCTGCTGTGTGACAATTCAACTAGCTCGTGTACACACCCCATCCTTCTGAAGCGTAAAGCAATACACAGATACGCCCGACAGGATCTGGTGGGGGTAGAAGGGTCACCAATATGAAGCTGCACCTCCAGTGAAGGACCATCCGGGCACATCTCGACCAGGCCACTCAAGTCTCCTCACGTTTACAGCATGTCACATCACATCACTCCTCAACCAAAGGTCCAGGCAAGCTCCAGGACCCCTCACAGCCACCTGCACTCTGACACGTGAAGCCAGCAAGGAGGCCAGGCCAGGCCCCTGGAGCATCAGTGATGACTGCCGGTGTGTGCAGTCGGGAAGTGGGTCCCTTGTCAGCATGACTAATGAGCTGGACATGCATGAACGTCATCCACGGGGCTGTTTCAGGAACACTCTTCTCTCCAGAGAAGCCCCGTGGGAGCATTTAAATCCACAGCTTTATTTAGGGGCATATGAAGCAAGTTGGTGATGCCAAAGAGTACGTTCCTCAGGAAATAGCCCTATAGAGGCCACTGGCCAGAGAGGGATGCAAGTGTCGAGCCAGCCAAATGCTGTCCCTCTGCATCCTCATAGGACCTACGCCAAAATCGCCACAAGAACAGCTCCAGAATTTACAGGGCCAAAGGAGCCTCTTAAATGATTTTTATTTTCTTTTTAAGAAAAATTGGAAGGCCCTGCCACCACGAACATGGAGACTTTGTACCAAGTCCCGCTTTTAGTGCCCAAATGCCCCAACCTCGGTGCACGTGCCGTCAGCCGTGACAGTGACACGCTAGCAGTGACGTCTTACTTCCTCATCACCAGAGGAATAATTTATGGGGTTGTTATCGAACCTCCAAGTGTTGGCTCTGTGACTGATGAACATGGCATCAGAGACCAGCAGCTTTCTCGGCCTACGGAGTAAATGGACACTGTATTATGGAAGGACTTGCATCCAGCTTCCCGTTTACAAGGGGCGCTTCAGGTTTCATAATCCCGGACTGGTCCAACGCACCCAACATTCCAAGACTCAGTAGATCGCTTTCTATTTTTTGGATTCACTGGTGTCCTACCGAGTTTTTCATGGATCGAATATTCATGAGCATGAAGCTGCCGGGCTATCTGATGGCTTAGCGCGCTTTTTGAGAAGAAACCAGTAGATACTGGATTTGCTCCAGTTAATGAAGTTTTAAAGGCTGAACCATTCCTCTGATATGAAATGTGGAAAAGGGTGAAAAGCACCAGAAAAAAAAGAAGCATCTAGTGAAAACACAGGAAGCGTGTTAACGCTTTGGCTAGAATGTCTTCTTGGTATCAGAGAGACAAGCTTACCGCATATTTTTTCCTGCGACCTATACTGATGTACTGACAACATTAAGTGGCATTTTCTTCTTAGTTTTTCATTTCTTAAAGGGAATATACTTCATTTCATTTCTACAACTATAATATTGAATGAAGCGATTATTTTTTACAACCCCGTGAACATTTTGGAGCTGACATTTGTGACTTTCAGAAATCAATGTAAAATCAGGAAGCAAGATCCCATAAGCTGAGAACTCTGGACCTCACACCTGCATTACCTATGGTGCTCCGCCTTCAGAGTATGTGGCAGTACACCGTATCAGGTACGTCTGCAAGACTGTTTCCTGGTCAATAAGACGTATGAAAGGAGCAGAAATAAATAACCTTTCTAATTAAAAAAAAAAGAAATTGGAGGGGTGTGGCAGGCCAGCAATACCCTTTCAGAGGGCAAGGCAGCACGGGAGCCCACGGAAATGGCACTGAAGCGTCACCACACGTGTGCCCACTTAACTTACAAGTAAAATTTCTGTTTTACTCAGGAAGAGGGGTGAGTTTCTGCTCTTCTGCTCTTCTTTCCCATCTGGTGTCTCGCTGCTGCCCACAAGATTATGCGCAAGGCTTCTTATCTGACCTCTGAGAGCCTCTCAACCAGCCCAGCCTACGTTTACAAGTTTATTTTCCAATACTACACCGCAAGGACTCCCAATTCTGACATGTGGTGGTCAGAGGCGCAGTCTTCAGAGCTGACACACCAGATTTCTAATCCGGGCCCCGTCCCTCCCTAAACTGTGTGACTGTGAGCAAGGGGTCAGCCTCCCTGACTCAGGTTCCACATCCTAAAAATAATAGCATTTGCCACAAATTTAATGCGGTTTTGCACATAAAGCCCTTAACACGTTGCCTGACCCAAAGTAAAAACTCACTAAATAGCAGCTGACACCAAACCAACCTCCTGGCTGTGCCATGTCCTTCACCCCAGAATCCTGCCTGCCCAGCCCCCACGGGTGCAAGCCCGCCCCATCTCCAGCTGCTCCAAGCACACACGTGTCTCCCCTGGCCTTGCCCTCCACGCCTCCCCCAGGACACCAGGCAGCCACTCTCGCCCTGCCCACACCGCCACCACAAGAAGTCCTGCTGGGTTCTGCATCCAGAGACCCCGGTTCAAATCCCAGCGTCTGCAGTGGTTTGCTGCCTGACTGTCCCCGGTTGCTCAACTCTCTGGACTTCCGTTCCTCTTCTCCAAAATAGGGTGAATACTCCCTCCCATTTGTGGAAAGTCAACAGGATGATATATGTGAAAGGACTTTGTAAACTCTGAAATGCCATGGAGTGTTAAAAAAAAAAAAAAACTATTAACTTTTAGGGCAATAGTAATACTAAACCATAAAACTCATTTTTTTATGATCTGGTTCTGCATTTATGGTCTATAACGTTTCCGGTGGAAAATCCAGCGTACTGATTCAATTATCCAGACTGCTCCACTCCACTCGCACCGATAAGCAGAATTTCTATGGACTCCCTATTCCTCCCCCAGGCTCCCTGCTGAAAAGTGAAGAAATAATTGATGTTTAATTTATGCTGCAGTTCAGACCACTCCTCACATGCAAGGGGCTTTATGGTTTACAAACCGTTCATACATCCCGGGACCTAAGCACGCCACAGTTGCCCTGAAGAGCCAGCCAGAGTTCCCTGCATCTGCCCGGGTCACTGCTCCCCCTCCAAACCCGGAGGGCCCAGAACTCATGATTACCTGAAAACCTGAGCGCAGCCAGCCTCCACCGCAGAAGGCCGCACGCCCGTGGAAAACGGGCATCTTTGATGCCCCGTCATGTGTAAAAAGTCAAGCCAGCGTTCTGTAACCTGAGACTAAAAGAATTGCTCCTTTTGTTTTAGTTCTTGCAAAGTGCAAATCCAGCCATTGTCCTTTCCTCTCCAGCTTACGGCCTTGAAACACACTCAGGTCCCAATTTACCAACTCACGTCGCCAGTCAAGAGCTCTATGTATCCTGGGCCACGGTGTTTCTTTCATTTCAGTCTTCTTGGCTGACATTTCATAGGCAACACCTAGCTCACCATGCTTGAACTATCCACTTTCTTTGAGGTGGGGAGGCTCTTTGGGGGAAGCAGTTTGATCTGTCAGCACAAAAAGATGATCAGCTTGTTGAGTGGCACACAGCAGAACGGCTGGCATTAGAATCCACAGTTGTTAACGTTCTGGGAGGCCTCGATGATTTCTATTTAGACAGCAGGAATCCTGCCAACGTAAGAAAGAGGATATTTAAATAGTTAAGTCTGATTGGCGGTCTTGGGAGCTGGACTGGAAGTGAGAGAAATCGTTAGTCCCACTTCTGTCCCTAGTTCATTGTGTAACCATGAGTAAGTCAGTTCTCTCTCTGAGGTTTGTTCCTTTTTTGGTTAAGTGAGAGGGTGGGATTGGACAGGTACGGCAAGTCCGTGCCACACACACTCGCCCACCCTGAGCCCCAGCAGACATCACTAATCAATCCTAACCCCCTTTCCCAGTGAGTAGGACACAATGCAGAGCTTCAGGCCAGAGCTGGCAAGTGAAGTAAATACAATCCAGTTGCCGTGCCTGAGCTAGATAATTTCTAAGCATTTTTACCAGTTTCGACGTTGTGTGATCTAGGAGGGAGAAAAGCACCAAAGCAGAAGTGGAGAAACCTGGGGCCTAGTCACCACCCACCATGGGCTTTCAGTGCCACTGAGAAGGTGACACAGAATCTGGGCCCCTGTCTCCTCATCTGTAAAGGGAGAGTAGCAATTTTATTATTCTTGTTTTTAAGATCTTTGTGAAGATAAAAATTAAAATGAAAAACCTGTGAAAGAGCTTTCTAAACGGCAAGTCCTGTAGTAATTGTGGCCCAGTAACACTCACCAAGCACCCAGCGGTCAACTTGGGTTGATTTCTTGTCTCAGTCAATTCTCACAGCATCCTATAAAGGTAGGTTTCTGGCAGTTTCAACCAAAGAAGATCAGATTAATGCAGACTGTGAACTCCTCCAGAACAACATTTTGGAAGGTGAAGTGTAGCTGTTGGACTGACCTAACCGTGGTTTCCAAATCCTAAGCACAGCTGAGGGTGTGATGCATGGACTTTCACCTCATGGTCCCAAGATGGCTGCTACAGCTCTGGACATCACCTTCTCACAGTGTTCCCAAACTAAGAATTCAAGGGGGTGGAGGAGGCAGTGAGGGAGAGCTCTGGTTGAATCCTTCTCTGCTTTTATCAAGGACAGAGACTCTTTGCCCTGCTGACTTCTTTCTGACTCTTTGGGTCACCTGGTCATCCCTGAGTACAAAGGAGGCTGAGAATATGAGTACCTGGGAAGAAGGCAAGGGAGGAGGGGCTTAGGAATGGCCACGAGGCAGCCAAGCGATCCCATCAGCCATAGAAGCATTTCAGGTCTCCTTCACATATTAGTTTCATATTGCTGCTGTAACAAATTGCTGCAAACTTAGTGGTTGAAACAACATAAATTTATTATCTTACAGATCCAGAGGTCAGAAGTCCAAAATGGGTTTCAGTGGGCTGAAATCAAGGTGTCAGCAGGGCTGCTTCCTTCTGGGAGCTTTAGGGGAAAACGCGTTTGCAGGCTGCCTTCATCCTGTGACTTAAAATTGGCCCCTTCCTCCATCTTCAAAGCCAGCAGCATGGCATCTTCGAATCTCTCTCTGCCTCTGCCTCCATCCTCACATCTCCTTCTCTCATCTAACTTTCTGCTCCCTCTTCCAGCTTTTAAGGATGCTTGTGATTACATTGGATCCACTAGGATAATCCAGCATAATCTCCTTATCTCAAGATTATTAACTTAATCACATCTGCAAAGTCCCCTTTGCCATATAAGGTAACCTAGTCACAGGTGGACGTGGACGCCTTCGGGGGTCATCACTCAGCCTCCCACACCTCACGTGATTCCTTGCAAAGCTCTTCTTCCTCAACACAGACCTACTGCTCCTGGAGGAAGGCTGAACACAAAACGAAGCTACAGACTCCCCAGAAACGTCATACATCTGCCTGCTTCAACGTCAACCGTTAACAATCGGAAGAGCCGCAGGAAGGCTAGTTCAGGCCACGTCCATCTGGGCAAGCTCTCTACCAAGTTCTTGAGAGAACATACACAAAACAAATTTGAAAACAGAGAGACGTGCCATTCCTGGGTTGAGGGAAATACTCCTCTTTAGACTATCCAACAGCACCCCCCAGAGCCACGACGCAGGAAGAGGGAAGGAGAGCTCGCAGTTGGCCCAAGAATCAGAATACTTGGGCCAACAGTTCTCAGCTTTGTGGGCTCAGATCACGAGGTGCAGCCGCCCAGGCCCAACCTCAGAGACACAAGTGATGCAAGGCTGGACCCAGGCAGGAGAAGCTTTTTTATGTCCCAAGTGACTGTTCCACTAGAACCACTGAGTTCAGCATAGCCACAAATAACAGTCTGAAAGCCTGCTAGGCCCTGGGGGTTCAAACATAAATACGATAAAGCTCCTCCTCTCAAACAGCTTCCAGTCTGGATAGACTACAAGCTGGAAGAGACGTTGGCCACAGCTAACAACTGTGTTACACTGGGCAAATTACTTAACCTCTCTGGGCCAGATTCCTCATCTGTAAAATGAGGATAACAGTAGTCCTTGACGTATGGAGTTGTTAAGAGAGTTAAATGACACAATTTACCTAAAGCGTTTAGTATGGTGTCTGGTACAAAATAAGCACACAACAAGTGTTGGGGGCGTTCCTACCAAGTCCCAGGGATAGAAAATGCATGGCCCACATGCCACCACTCCCCTGTCACTCGAGGTAGACACCTCTGATTGACCTGAACGCTCTTTCCTGCTGAAACTGGACAAAGCTTGTAAATTCTTCTCAATCTAGTCCTCCTGGAGGTGTGGGCGGAAATCCAGTTTGCCTGCAAACTCCCTCTGCATTTTCACTTAAGGAAACAGATCCAGGAAGCCAAGCTCACTGGATGAGCCTATGCAGAGATGGGAGGAAGGTCCCAACCCCCGGGCCAGGCGCTCTGCCCGCGCCGTCTCCGCACTCGTCAGCTAGATCAGCTCTCGTCAGCTAGGTCAGCTCCACCTCAGCCGCCCAGGCTGTGCTCACAGGTTCCTTCCGCTCAGGGTTCCTGGCTATTCTTGTCCTCTCCACCTGCTGCCTCCTGGGTGTTCTGTGGCTGCAGCATGACCCAGAGTCCCTTTGTGGGCCAGACACCCAAGGTGACATTGTAAAAACTCACACCTAGGGATTAAAACCACTCACACTAACAAAGCCCTGCACTTGCCTTTTGCTAATTGCGTGGTCATGTCTGATGGCTCCTACGGTATCTCAGTATCTCAGATAGCTCCATGTCCGTCTGCCAGCGGGGGTTCATCCCCCGTGTGTAGAGAAGGAAACTGAGACTTCAAGAAGTTTAGTATCTCACCCAAAGTAAGACTATTAAGAGGGAAGGGAAGCTTCAAACCCAAGCCTGACACCAACCAGCTTTCCGTCGCGGTGTAGCTTTCAGCTTTACACATCCATAGATTCCTGAAGCAGACCCATTAGACTTTGCCCAGGTTTCCCTCTGTCCTGACCTTTACTAAATTACATTGAACCCGTCCTGCCCCCATAAGACTGAGGTCCTTCAGCCATTGCTCCCTGGAACACACACGCAGACATACACCCTTCTCTACCTGCATGTTGCTCATCCTTCCGTTTTATGTTTATTAGTCACTCCTCCTCCAGGCAGCCTACCTAGACTCTCAGGTGTCCCTGCCATATGCACCAGTATCAATCTGTATTTCCCGTGTCTCAGAACTCATCAAACTATGCAGAATATGCTCTCTGATTACAGTACAATTAATCGAGAAGTCACTATAATATGTGAAAATTAAGAAACACTGTAACAAATACTGCATGATCTCACGTATATGTGGAATCTAAAGTAGTCAAACTCACAGTAACAGAGAGTAGGATGGTGGTTACCATGGGCTGGGCAGGGGCGAGGGGATGAGGAAATGCTGGTCAGAGGGTATAAACTTTCAGTTATACGATGAATAAGTTCCGGAGACCTGGTGTACAGCACAGTGACTATAGTTAAAAATACTGAATTCTGTGTTTGAAACTTGCCAAGAGAGTAGATGTCAAGTGTTCTCACCACACACAAAAAAACGGTAACTATGTGAAGTGATGAGTATGTTAATTAGCTGGATGGTAGTAATCATTTCACAACATACACATATACCAAAACATCATGTTGTACACCTTAAATATATGCAACTTTCATTTGTCAATTATACCTCAATAAAGCTGGAGGGGAGGAAGAAACAGTAAATTTTACTTACTAACCACAGCTACCATTTATTGAGATTTGTGCCCAGCACTCGCTGTGCTAAGTAGGCACTTGCTGTGTGCACACGTAAATAGATAGAACCTCCTCGAATGATTGCTCCAAGCCTCCTAGGTGATTATTGTCACTTTCCTCGTTTTATGGGAGGTAGTTGGGGGCTGGCAGAGAAGGAGCCTCAGAAAGGTTAAGTGATCTGCGCAAAGCTACACAGACAGACATGTGGCAAAACCAGAATTTGGACCCAGGTCTATCTCCGGAGGCCCCCTGTGGACCACCACGCTGTACTGCCCGATGCAGCGCGACTTACACTCACAGCTTTGCACAAGAGCCAGTGGCCCCATGAGAACTAGCTCAACCTGGAAAGTGGCTTCCCTTTCCTCCTCTTCTTACTGTGACTTCAAATAATAGAAAAGTTACCCAACTGGGCACGGTTAAGCCACCAGAAGTCACCAATAAACAGCAAAGTATTCCCAAAAGTTGATCCAAAAGAGATCACATGTTGGAGATGGTGAAAGAAAGGAGCTTGGGGGCTTGCTCCCAGTTCCAAAACTCCAGAAAGCACTTTTGAGGCAAATAAAGTAATAGCCAGCCCGTCAGACTGTATCTGTACACATGCACCTCCCACCAGAACCTGAGCTCTCTGAGAAAAGAGATGGTCTTGTTCCTCGCTGTCCCTCCAGAACCGGGGACAGTGCCTGGCACAGAGAAGATGCTCAGGAAAAACCACTCTTGAGTGAAGGAATGGACTCACGTTAACCCAGAGAGTGGCGAACACGGGTGGCAGTAGAGATCACAGGTAAGCCAAAATAAAGTTCTCCAAATATGGCACAAAAATTTCTTTAATGTAAATTTAAACGGTCAAAATTACATCCACTGTTTAGTAACACATTTATCCTTTTTTCTTATATCTTCCTTAACAAAAATAATAAAAATTTTATAATATAAAATACACTGATAATTAAGACACAATACTCTTCCTTTTACATCATCCCTAACAATAATAATAATATATAAAATATGCTAATAATTAATGCACAATATATCACGTAAAGTGATGAAAAACAGTGACAGATTGCTACTATCTTTGTGAACGGGCCAGTGATAGTCCATGGAGCGAAAGGGGACAGAGGAGCGGGTGGTAGGAAGCCGCAGCCAGGAGGACGCTCCGAGGAAGGGACTGAGAGAAGTCTTGGGACACAAGATAAAAGGAGGCTGAAGCCAGAGGGGGCGTTTCCAGGAGGGGGCGAGTCAGAGGAGACTGAGGTCGCCTCCGTGTCTCGGCTGTTGTAAATGGTGCCGCAGTGACCATCGGGTGTAGATGCCCTCAGGGATGTGTGTTTTCATATTCTTTGGATAAATGAATTTTTGGTAGAGAGCACACTGTAGTATATACAGGAGTTGAATTATGATGTTGTTTCCTTGAAACTTATATAATGTTATAAGCCAGTGTTACCTCAATTCTTAAAAAAAGGAAAAAAGAAGAGGTTTAGGAGGGTCATCCGGGAGGTGGGCCTGTGGGGCATTCTCAGCAGGTCAGCTGGACGCACACACTTTGCTCCCTCACCCCCACACCCCGGCCCCTCTGCTCTGCTCTGCTGTCTCTGCCTCCAGGGGTCTAATTTGTGGTCTTTGATTTTTTCCTAAATGCTCTGCCTGATTTTTAATCATGGTTATTCTGCAAAGCAATTAATCCACTCCATCTTCTCATCATGGAGATCTAATTCTAAACAAATTAACAAACTCTTAAAATGAGAACGCGCAGGAACTAGGAGGAGGTCAGAGCAAAGGAGATGGCTATCTTCTGAGGCCGTGAAGCACAGCCTCTCCTGCGCTGGACTAAACCCGCTCTTGAAGCCCCATTCAGTTCTGACAGTAGGTGACAAGGAAGAACATGCTGCAGGGGCCGTAAGGTGATGCTTCGGCTGTGGTCACAGCTGTGCCCACATCCACAAGAGGGCAGTGCTGCGTGCGGTCAGAACCAAGCTCTCACGCTGGGTTCAGCAGCAGGGGCAGCAATGTCAGGTCCAGAGGAGAGAGCCGTGGGTCAACACACCCACTCCATACACACACGCAAACACGCGTACACACACGCACACACACGTCACAGGTGGGGCACGAAGGCCCAGGGAGAAGGACTTACCAACGGTCTCGTGGAAACACGTTGCACAGCCAGACCTCTTCCCCACGTCAGCAGCTCCCGTGGAGTTCCCATTCATGGAACGAGGGTCCCACCCAGGCCCAGTGACCAGAATCTCCAGGTGGGGCCCAGGCATCAGTGGCTTTTAAAGCACCCCACAGTGAAGAAGTCCTGCTTGTTCTACCTCTCACACAAGGATGCAAAAGAAAGAAAAATGTGACTCTTCTACACTTTAACAGGTGTCGTGACACTAAATGGAAAAAGGGCAAGAAAATAGGCAATATTATGAGAAAATGTATATGAAACAGCATATAAGTCAAGCTCCAAGCAGAAAACAGATGTCTCACTCAAATTGGGTAACTTGGGAGAGTTAATAAAGGAATTGCAAAAATATAGTCATGTGGAGAAACCACAAGCAACAGTGGGTCGGTATCTACAGGGACATCGATGCCCAGATGAAAGCCGAGGGGGAGAGGTCAACAGACCCTGGAGACAAAGCAGAAGGGCTGCCTGCCAGGGAGCTGCAGCCCTCCCTGGAGGGAGGCGGCCGGGGGAGAAGTACCCCAAACCCACTCTCCTCCACCCTCGGAGCTCCCGCCAGAGCCTCTCTTGGGCCAAACGAACCAGAAGCTGAAAGGCAAGGAAGCCACTGAGAGAGTCCCTGGAAGTTAGTTTCCAGGGTGGAAGGGATGGAGAGCGGATCTGAAGGTAGGAGCAATCACCCGCCATTCAAGCATCGTCCCTTCAACAGAAGCCGAAGGAGCAGGGCTGTGCAGATACCGTGAGACGTAAGACCACTCGACTTTAAACCTCCACGGATGAGGAAGCAACATCCTTTGCTAGTCTGAATGCAATCTAGGCAGTCACTTCTGGGAAAACAATAATCTGGTTCAGTTGGAAAAAAGAGGAATTCTTAAACACTCTAACTTCTGTTTTTTTTTTTTTTTTTAGTATAGTAATGAGCAACTTTTCTTTGAATTGGACAACAAGAAAAGTTTCCATTAAATTACAAGGCAATAGCATTGGTAACTTCTTGGTTGGAACTATAGGATCTCCTTTCTGAGGCTTAGAGAAAAGTAAAATCCTTATATTTAGTATACAATAACTGGCTTTTCAAAGAAGTGTCATATATTATGTCATTTTTAAGGTAGTATCCTTATTTACCACCTCACAGATGAGAAAGCTCAAATACAGAGAAGTTGAACCATTCTCAAAAGGTCAGCAACAACAGAGCAGGGCACAAAGGACAAGGCCCAGCCCTCTGATGCCACCCCAGAACACCCAGATCCCCTGCACTGGGGGGTCTATCTGACCTGGAGGTGGGCTCGGGGGTTATGGTTAAGAACTCAGCAAAACTGAGTCCCAGCTCTAACATGACCTCGCTGGGTGACCTTGGGCCAGTCACTTCCCTTCTTTGGGCCTCAGTTTCCCCAAACATAACATGAGACAGTTGGACTAGATTTGTAGTTTTCAAACTTCTTTAGCAGGAGAACGTTTTCAAATAAAATCTTACGTGGCAACCACCAACATCGCAGGCTCTGTAGCTCTGTAGCTCTGTTCTTGTCGAAACAGGCCTCCTTTTACCGTGCCACCAAAACCCCTGGGGCATTCAAGTGGCCTTTCAAATTCCTTGCAGGTCTGTGTGCCGTGAAATATTACTTCCACGAGACAGTAGTATAAGCATGTGGGGGGACCCCTTTCCTCCCAGATCCAAGGCCACACACTTGATCAGCAAAGTTCAACAGATTTCTTTGCTGCAGGAATTTTCAGAGCCTTTAATACACTAACATGTTTCGCCCCTCTCCAAGCTGGAGAGTTAATATGTAGTTGGGGAAACAGCCATCTAGACAAGTGTTTCTCAATCTTTTTTCCACGATCCACAGTCAGAAATACAACTTATATAATGACTCAACACACACATGCACACACGCGGAAACAAAAGGTTCACAAAGCAATATTTATCTTTACTGCACTCTAATACTGTCTAGTCTATTTCCTTTTGCAAATGTTTAAATTACGCATAGGAGTGCACATGAATGTGTCTGCAAGTGTCACTGGATCAGGATGCAAAATTTATTTCTCACTATAGGCTATAGTCAAAAATGTTTGAAAACTGCCATCTTGGCAACTCTCGGCTCTACAGCTCCAGCCGTGCAGGCTGCAGGCTGCTCATAGGTCTCAGAGACACAAATTAACTGATTCTTCTTAGGGCTAGAACATGGGAGCCTCTGTGCCTCTCCTCACAGCTGAGTTGGGCCAGAGAATGTGGACAGGATGGAGCGAAGAAAGCTGGCACTGCCCTTGTCTGGGAGGTCCAGGTCAGGAACAAAGACAGAGTTTGTTTCAAGGGCTGCCAATCCCGCCTCATTCACAGGCACTAAATTCATTCAGCCTCCGCCGCCCGCAGGCGTCCCCTCTCGCCCTCGGGGCCTGCCAGCACTGCTACAAGGGGTTAGTGTCAGATCTGGGCAGCTCTCCCTGCCTGATGTGACGGGCATTCAGGTCGCCTGTGAGAATCGGAAACGGAGCCGCTCTTGTCAGTTGACAACAACATCCTTCCCCCACAGCCCCATGTGCTCCCAGCTCCACCCCCACCTTCAAGGGGACCCAGGAGGCAGACAGATCTTAGACGGGCGTCCATCGTGGGAAAGGGCGCTGGCTGGCCGGCTGCTGTGTGCACGTCCCAAGGTCATCCCTCTTCCGCTCTCCTTCCCTCGGCCAGTCTCCTCACCTCTTCCTCTGAAAGAGCTGCCTTTCCAGCGTCGGTCACCCTGGGCGACTGGACCGGGAGAGGAGGAAGGAAAGAGATGATATCCTACCTTGTACCAGGCAGCGGCGTGGGTGCCTTACATCGTAATCTTGTGGTGTCCCTTGTTTATACAGATGAGGAAAATGAGGCTTAGACAGGTCGTCACTTAGGTCCGTCTGGTTCCTAGGTTCAAGACCTGCTAAGCCGTGGGAAGACGGAGGGAGCAAATCAAATCTGAGTGAGGCCAGGGCGGCCTCAGGCCTAGGCACAATGGCCAGCAGCTCACAGAATGAAGCCCCGAGGAATCCATGTGTGGGCAGCTGATTATAGGCACTCCGTGAGTCGTGAGCCACACTAGTGATGGGGACAACGGTGTAAGAGCACCCATTTTGCAACCACACAGACTCAGTTTTCTTTTTTCTTAATACTTTTTTTTAGAGCAGTTTTAGGTTCACAGCAAAATTGAGCAGAAAGTACAAAGTTCCCACATACCCCCGCCTCCTCAACACATCCACGCCCAGCACAGCCACAGCACTCTCCACCCCTTTTAGAACACCCTGCGCCAGAGTGGTATATTTGTTACAATGATAAACCTAAATTGACACATGGTTATCACCCAAAGTCCGTAGTTTACATTGTTTTACTCTTTGTGTTGTACAGTCCGTGGGTTTTGACAAACATATAATGACATGTATCCACCGTTATAGTTTCATACAGAGTAGTTTCACTGCCCTAAAAATCCTCTGAGCTCTAACAGTTCATCCCTCCCTTCCTTTTCCTGAACCTCTGACAACCACCAGTCTTTCTACTGTCTCCATAATTGTATTAATGAAACTGAATTCATTTAAACTCTCCAAAAGCAGATATCCAGATGCAGATGTTTTCACTGGACAATTCTACCAAATGTTTAAAGGAGAATTAACACAATTCTACACAATCTCTTCCAGAAAATGGAAGAGGAGGAAACAGCTCCCAGCTCGTTTATGAAGCTAATGTTACCCTGATACCAAAACCAGCAAAGTCATTACGAAAAAGAAAACCACAGACCAATATTTCTTATGAATACACATACAAAAATCCAAAATATTAACAAATAGAAGTCATTAACATATAAAAAGAATTATATATCATAACCAAGTAAGATTTATCCCAGGGATACAAGGCTGGTTCAATATTCAAAAATCTACCATGTTACAGGCTAAAGAAGAAAAGTCTCATGATCATATCAATCAAAGAAAAAAATATTTTGACAAAATTCAACACTCATTTGTGATAAAAACTCTCAGAAAACTAGGAATAAGGGAAACTTCTCAACTTGATAAAGAGCATCTACGAAAAAAACACAGCTAACATGATACTTAATGGTGAAAGAATGAATGCTTTCTCCCTAAGACCAGAATCAAGGCAAGATGTCCAGTCTTACCACTCTTATTCAGCATCACGCTGGACGTTCCAGCCAGTGTAATAAGGCAAGAAAAGGGAATAAAAGGCACATCGATCGAAAAGGAAGAAGTAAAACTGTCCTTATTCACAGATGACACAATTGTCTATGTAGAAAATCCTAAGGAAACTAGAAAACAAAATTTTTTAACTCCTAGAACTAGTGAGTGAGTTCAGAAAGATAAGATATAAGATAAATATGCAAAAAATCAACTGTATTTGTATAAACTAACAAATTATAAATAAAATGCCATTTATAATCACTCAAAAAACGAATAGGTGTAAATCTAATAAAAGATGTGTATGATTTATACGCTGAAAATTACAAACTGATGATAAAAGAAATCAAAGAAACTAAATGAGAGACATACAGTGTTCATGGATTGAAAGACTCAACATAGTAAAGATGTCAGTTCTTCACAAATCAATCAATAGGTTTACTGTGATTCTTGTCTAAATTCCTTCAAGACTTTTTGTAGATACAGATAAACTTATTCTAAAACTTATATGGAAAGGCAAAGTAACTAGAATAGCTGAGACAATTTTGAAAAAGGAGAACATGGGAGGAAACACACTACCCGCATTCGAGACTTGTTCTATAGCTACAGTGATCAAGACTGCATGGTACTGGCAGAGGGATAGACCCAGATATCCATGGAACAGAACAGAGAACCCAGAAATACACCCCACAAGTACACCCAAGTGCAAAAGTCATCCAACGGAGGAAAAGTCGCCTTTTCAACAAATGATGCTGGAGTAACTGAATACCCAAAGGAAAGGAAAAAAAATGAACCTCGACTCAAGTCTCACCCCTTATACAAAAATTAGCCCAAAATGGATTTCAGACTTTAACGTAAAATGTAAAGCTATAAAACTTGAGGAAAAAAATAGGAGAAAATCTTTCAGATCCATAAAGGAAAAATGGATGACATGTACTTTATCAATATTAAAAACTTTTGCTCTGTGAAAGACCCTGTGAAGAGGATGAAAAGACAACCTACAGACTGGGAGAAAATGTTTGCAAACCACATATCTGACAAAGGGCTAGAATATGTAAACATCACTCAAAATTCAACAGTTAAAACACAAACAATCCAATTAGAAATTGGCAAAAAGATCTGCAGAGACATTTCACTGAAAGGGATACACAGATGGTAAATAAGCATATGAAAAGATGTTTAACACTGTTGACCATTAGGGAAATGCAAATGAAAAACAAAGGGAAATACTGCTACAAATCTATCCAAATGGCTAAAATAAAAAAGAGTGACAACACCAAATGCTGGTAAGGATTTGGAGAAACTGGATCACTCCTGGACTGTTGGTGATAATGTGCAATAGCACATCCATTCTGGACAACAGTTTGGCAGCTTCTTTAAAAGTTAAACATGCCGGGCCGGCCCGGTGGCGCAGTGGTTAAGTTTTCACGTTCCACTTTGGCAGCCCGGGGTTTGCCGGTTCAGATCCTGGGTGTGGACATGGCACCACTTGGCAAGCCAGGCTGTGGTAGGCATCCCACATATAAAGTAGAGGAAGATGGGCACGGATGTTAGCTCAGGGCCAGGCTTCCTCAGCAAAAAAGAGGCGGACTGGCAGTAGTTAGCTCAGGGCTAATCTTCCTTAAAAAAACAAAACTAAACTTAAGAAAAACAAATGATTTAAAAAAAAAATTAAAAATGCAACTACCATACAAACCAGCTATAGCATTCCTGGGCATTTATTCCACAAAAATGAAAACATATGTTCATGTAAACACCTGGACACAAATGTTTATAGCAGCTTTATTTGTAATAGACAAAATCTAGAAACAACCCAGATGTCCTTCCAGATTTTTTACAAATACCAACAAAGCCACTGTACTGACCATTCTTGTGACATGTTCTCTTGGCCCACATGGGAGCTGGGCTGACATTGCTGGGTGCCTGCCCATCACCCAGTCTCACCTTCTGAGGTGACTTTAACGAATGAGACAGATGCGATCCCTGCTGGTATAGAGCTCACGGTTTGGAGGAGAGAGGGACAAGTCGACAGGTATATGCAATTGATTGCTTCAGTAACACATTGTTGTTATAAACCTGTCACTTCATTGCCTCCCCAAACCCAAAAGGTGCCACACTCGGGACATGACTTCACCCTTTTGCACAGAGGAGCCTGGGACTGTTTTATATTTTTATGTAAAACTCATCATGGAAATTTCCAAAGGACTAGGTGATAGCCCCAGGAACTCTAATTAAATCAATCTGACTTAATTAGAAATCTGAACGCTGCTGAGGCTCTCTGATCAGTGAAGCAAGGAAGTGTGCCTGATTTAATTATTTTGCAAAAAGGCTAGCTCTTTGCTCTCTTCTTGGACCCAGTATTAGCGAGTCCAGAGAGTAAGTAAAGTTGTTAAGGGCCCAAACTCGAGTCAGATAATCCCAGCCTCCCCGCTTCTCCACAGTAAGTAAACTTTACTGACCCTCCTTAAGCCTCAATTTCCTCTCTTGTAAAAAAAGATTTCATGAAAGTACTTCCTAATAAGGCAATCATATAAGTGAAATGAAAAGATGCATATGAATGCATCCAGCACAATGCCTAGCATGTAGCAATTTCTCTATTCCATTATACAATAGTGAAACATTTGGATTCTTTCCTTAGGATGATGCTTAGGAGTACAAGTACAAATCAAAGCGCTCAAATACTTTTAAATTTCCTGAAACGTACTGTAGAATTATTTTCTAAGACTAGCTAGATCTACATTCCCACCAGCTGTGTGGAGAGCACTCATCTCTCCGTGTCTGTGCCAGCTCTCATTTTTTGGTAAATGTCTGTTAGCTATTTATATTTCCTCCTCAGTAGATTGTTAATTAATACCCTCTACCTCTATCATTATCAGGGTCTTAATTTTTATTGATTTGTAGGAGTTCTTTGTTTATTGAGGATACCAGTTCTATGTTGGCCGTGTAGATCGAGTGATGTGTGTGGAAGGCTGAGAGCAGCTCTGCTGCTTTGTCACTGAGATGGTGAGTGACGTTTATGAGTCAATATATGTGACCTCAAGTCTTTTAATTCTGCATGGGTGGTGGGGTTCCCATTTCATTTTTTTCTTTTTAACTATGTGTATGTCATTTTCCGTCCTCCACAACCCTGAAGATACAATTTCTGTTTATTTTTCTAAGGTAGCTATAGTTTTCCTACCCGGCAGATGTGAGTACTGCCGACAGAATCCTGCTGCTCTCTTGGGACAGAATTGCCCTGGACCAAAAGGGAGCACCCTCGCCAGAGAGGCTACACACCCCCACCCCCACCCCCACCACCCACAGACCTCAGCCAGTAACTAATTGGCATTTGGGTACAAAAGGCCCTCCCTTACTCTGCGATGAGACCAGCCCTGTGGCACCACTTACACTCTAGAGGTTCCCCACAGGAGGAGACTGAAGCTACCCTCCAGGGGAGCCCACGCTCTTGCTCAGCTTTTCCCCCCTGCCCCGTGCCTCTTCCCTCTCTCCCTTCTCCTGAGAGCGTTCTCCCAGTAAATCTCTTAACAAGAACCCCTGCCTCAGGCTCTGCTGCTAGCGAACCCAACCTCAGGCAGTGGCCTTTCCAAGAGCAAACATTTCTATCTGTACCTTGGTTCCCCCAGCCATTCTGGGTCACACTTCTGCATGGCCACCCTGAGCACGTAACTACTTGCTTTTCCTTAATGGTTGAGTAAACCAAACAGTGAATTGTTTTCAGCAGCTTGCCCAGGTCATCCAGTATATTGGTTAATATTTACTGAGACCCCTGAGGCAAAGTAGCCTGCATGGGAACTTGCAGCCAGTGGCAGCTGGAACTATGGCTTGGCACCGGCCATGAAGAACTGAAATCTCCCCTCCCGTGCCCAGCCCAGGGGCTGGCTCCTTCTGAGCGGAAAGGGCTCAGCAGCTCCAGGAGAGAAGGCACAGAACGTGCCTCAGCCAGAGGCCTGAGAGTCTGGGACACACTCGTGCTTTGCACAGTCATACACGGCCAGGGCTGGAGAGTACCATGGTGATTACGAAATCGCACGGATGGGGAAGCTGAGGCCCAGGAAGGTGGCATTACTTGTCCAAGGCCCAGCAGATCGGCAGCACTGCTGCTGCGGGCCATTCCGGGATGGGGAAATGGGCGTGGCCACAACCTCCCTGCCCTGGGCTCCCTGTCTCCTAATGTGGTGGCCCCTCTGCCCCCTCTTTGTTCCCCAAGCCCAGCCCGTGGTCGGTTTGCCCCAAGGAGACTCTCCTCCACCCCCTCACCAACCTCGTCCTCAGCTGACCCAGCCCATGACCTCCTCTGCTGACCCGTGGTGGGCCCTCCCTCTCACTGCCATCATCAGCCACCCCCTAACACGCACACTCAGAACAACTCAGAGAAAACCCAGGCGACCATGTGTGCACCCCCTGAGCTTTCTCTCTCGCTGCAAGAGAATTTACATCTGCAACAGATACTCCTCTTTCCTTGGCCATTTTCCTTGTTACCCATGAGCCTCTGCTCTCCCGGGCCTCAGCCCCATGGAGTACCCCCGGTGTTCAACCTGCTGTCCCATCTCTATCTCAAATACGCCCACAGATCTGCTCGAGTTCCTCCCGTCCTAAACGCAAACTGACCAACAAAATGCACTCTTGCTTAAAACACTTCACCAAGCGTCAGCGGCCCAGATGCCTGATGGGGCCTGCCCAAGTGGCCCAGCCCTAGTCCCCGTCTCCTTCCCAGCCACATCAGCTCCCACACCCCACGGAGACTTGCTCCTCTGTTCACAATGACTTGCTTGTCATTCCCTGTGCACATTAGGCTACTTCTCGCCTCACTGTCTTTGGCTCTTCAGGTCCCTCCTTCCAGAGCATCTTCTCCTTCCTGCCTTCTCTCTTCCCTCAACACTTGCTCCAGCTGCTCTTTCTTCCAGGAAGCCTTGATTGACGGCCTAAGCCCTTCCACCGCCAAGCTAAGTAGAGCTCCTCCCTGCCTGAGCATCCTGCCATGTAGACCACCAACAACCCACTTGCTGCATTACATCAGAACTCTTTATTTCTGTGGCTGTCTCTTCCACTAAGCTGGAAGGTCCGGGCAGGCCAGGGCTGTATGGCCAACCCCTGTCTGAATGGGGTTCCAGCACCTGGCACGTGGGAAGTTCTCAGTCCCTGGTTATTCCCCTCACCCTTCCCATTCGGTGGCTTCCAGGACCCCTCTGCCTTGCCCCTGTCACCTCTGACATTGTGACAATGCTGTAACAATACTAGTAAAACCATTACCCAATCCTGTTGCAAAGGGCTGCCACCATCACAGAAACTGCGCTCAGCCACCAGAAAGTGACGTCTGAAGAACTCGAGCCCTTTGCATTTTCTAACACCGTGAAGGAGATTCATGCAATATGAATACGTCTTTAAAATTTTCCCTTTTTCTCTCTTCCATTGCCCTGAGGTGTCACAGCTGCTACTGTACTGGCGTCTTCAACACTCCCCCGCACCTTCGCTCTCACTTCCTTGTCCTTCTGACGTCACAGTGGCCTAAAAGCACAAGTCTGGCCTCTGCAGGGGGCAGAGAACGACAGGAAGGTGGCATGCTTTTCCTGGGGATGGGGCAGGGCACAAACTGAGCACACCCGTTCTGTTTTATGAGTGTACCCTAATTTCCGTATTTGCCTCCTGCTTGGAATGTTTCTGATGTTTTGCTACTATAAAATATGTTTCAAAGAACACCTTTGGCCAGAGATGTTTGCCCACTTACCAGCTTTTTGACTTTTGACCTTGAACAAGTTCCTTAGCCTCTCTGTGCCTCAGTTTCCTTAACTGTAAAATGGGGATAATAGTTACCACCTCATAGGGTTACCGAGGATCCAAGGAGACGAAAAATGCAAAGTTCTTAGAACAGGTTTTGCCAGCTGCTGGTTGTGATTGTTGCTCTATTATTATCAAGCCCTTCTCACCGGCTGTGACATTTCTTCTGCCCACCAGGCTGTTATCTTGACTTGGATATCCCACAGCATCTCAAATACGTGATAGTCAAGATTCTATTATCACCACCTCCCTCCCACGTTATCACCCACTAACTGCCTCCTTCTGGGTCCTTCCTCTCAATAAATGCCATGACCAAACTCCTGCTCTCCAGAATAATAAGATGACTAAAAGCTGACTGACCGTCTCAAGTTCCTGGGGACTGAGGGAGTTCCTAGGACACAGGACTTTCGGTTTTAAAACTAGTTAAATTCCAAGCAAACCGGGACAAGTTGGTTACTCTAATTCCTGACTCTCTCCCTCACTTCCCACATCTGTTGGCCACTAACCTCTGTGAGCTCAACCTCCTGAATCCATCCCTCCGTTCCACTGCCACCAACATGCCTTCTTCTGGAGCTTCTTGTCTCCTTCCCGTGGTTTCCTGGCACCCACTTTTGCCTTCCTCCTTTCATTTCCCCTAGGACTACTCGAGGGACCTTCCTACGTCTTCTACTAGGATTCTTCAGTGGCCCCATGTCTCCCCATGTCCTTACTGTTAATCTGACTCCTTGCCACCACTGGGGTTCTGATATATCAAAACTCCACCAATAGACCACAGATTGTAAGCAGCTTAATATTTTTTATAATTATATATTATTTATAATTACTCATTTTGCATAAAAAGTCACAAATGTTGCATTGGCCTAATACTCATAACTGTAATGTGAAGGAGAAAACCTTTTGCTCAGGATTCCTCTCAGGATGGGTAAACTACCTTTGTTGGCAAACTCCAATGATAAGTGCGTGGGTTGGGGTTGGTTTCTCTCCCTCACATGAAACAGCAGAGGAATTTACATGCTGGCCAGAGGGAGGAGAGGGAAAGAGACCAGAAAAACAGAGGAAAACAGGCTGGGAGGAGGCAGAAGGCTATGTGCCTGGGCTGTGACCGACCTGGAATGTCTGCCCCATCCACCTTCAGTAGCGTTGCTAAGCTCTGGCATCGACGAATCAGTGCGTGTGGATTGTTTGCGGAACTCGGTGGAAGGGCTGGGCTTGGCTTCTGCATTGACTTGAGGCAGCACAAAGCAGTGAGTGGAAGAAGGGGTCAGAGCCGGAGAGAAATCACGTGGAGGCCTTGTGATGTCCTAGGCCATGGAATTCGGGTCCAGGTCAAGGTTACCCAGACTTCCCAGGGATGGGGAGCCCCAGCTGCTTCCTAGGTTGCACAGCCCCCTTCTGAAGCACATTTTCACCTCTGCAGGTTTGGCTTCCGATGTTGCAATCCAGCCACAGCCTGGAGAGCAGAGGAGGACAGCTATCTACCTTCAGGGAGGGCCAGGCCTCAACAGTGGGACTCTCTCTGATTCTGGCAAAAGCCCGTGGGGCTGCAGCCACCCACCTCTGAGCGCTCAGGCCTCCCCTTCACCTCGGCCTTATTGAAGTGTGTCTGTCTTGTGTGTTCACCTTCAGATCTCATCACAAGGATCCCTGTCGCTTCTCTTCCCCTCTCTCCCTTCTCTCTCTCATATTTTGAAATATTTTGTTGACCAAACTGCATTTACTCACAGTTCACCCATTTTCCCATATTTTGGCAACCAAAAGCTTATACAGTTGTCAATCAAGACTTCTGATTTGCTTGAGATAACAAAATTAGTACTGAATTGATATAATTCTAGATCAAAACAAAGAAGCTTTGTAGTTTAATAATAGTTCGTGTTTACGGAAACCTTCCATGTGCTAGGCAGTGACCCTCTGGGGTGGCATTCTTGTTAACCCCAGTTCACAGACAAGGAAACAAAAGAGATTAGCTTGCCCAGCATCACTAGCAAGCGTGTAAGGAAGCTGAGATTCAAACTCAGGTGATCTGAAAACAGAGCCCCAGCTCTTCCATCCTGAGCCAAAGGGATAAAGCACGCACTTAAAACACAGAGTGCCCATCGTGCCTTGTGAAATACAGCAAAAATCTGGAGCCCCTCCACCACGATCTTAGTGCACCTCTGAAAGGCCTCCAGCTCTCGGTGAGGAATACTGCGATAAATAAATCCCTCTCAAGATAGCAATTACTTTCTGTTTCAAGTTTTTGAGAAGCTAGTTTTACCAATTAAATCTAGATAGTTTAAAAAATCCTTTTTTCAAAAATTGGTTCAACATGCTTTCTTTCTTTTTAATTGAATACAATATTTAACCTTCTCTGCCCAAAAATATAACAAAGAAGCTTCATACGCTAATCATTTGCATAACTCTAAATACTTCTGACCTTCACTGGTGTGCTGATGTCCATTTTCTCTAACTTTGAGAAGCGTGTGTATACTCTTTGTGGTACTATTTTGAATTCCGTCCTTTTCATGAAATACGGTTTCAGATGTTCTCGACTGACATGACTCATGCATTTGTCTTCTGAAGTTCGATACACTATGTTCCTGCGGGGGAGCCCTCCTCTCCACCGTCCAATTTGGGGCTATAAGGCTACGTGACAAACGTGAGCTATAAATATTTTTTGCCTTTTGTTTTAACAATTGACCTTCTTTTCTTTTTAAATTACTTACTTAGGATATTTTCCCAGAAGTGGGGCTGCCAGGTCCGAGAGTAGAGAGGTATAACCAGGAAAGCATGGGTCCTGGAGTCAGGCCTGTACAGATGGCCTTCCCTACCACTGACTCTCAGCTGGCTTTAGACAAGATCCTTAATCTCGTCCTAAGCCTCATAAATCAAATAAGAATACCGTCCCCACAGGGTAGTCACAAGGATTACCAATAAAAGACATCCCCCCCACAGCAGACCCTCCCTGAGTGGAGGTAGCTGTTGTACGTAGCACCGCTAATTTAGGGCTTTTTGCGAGTTACCGTCCTACTTTCCCGCTTGCACAATAAATGGCTTAATTATTAATTAAGACAATAATTTAGATTGATCATAGTTTAATGTGTTTTCCCTTTAAGGTATTTCTTTTTAATCAGCTCCCCCAGAGACAGCACGCCTCAGCTCAACTGTCAACAGTGGAATTTATCAGCTAAGAGTAAATCATGGGAGGGGAGGCTGACAACAGTATTTGGGGCTTCCCTTCACAGAAGTGCTGTTTTAGTATCTACCATCTATCTGTCCCTGTCTCCACGCCAGACACAAGGAGCTTTATTATTTTTCAAACAGAATCTTCACAGCCCCGTGAGTTATGGTTCACATCGACCATTTTAAAGAGGAGAAAAGTGAGTCACGGTGAGGTCATATCAAGTGCACTGGGCTGCACAGGTGGAAGAGGCTGAGTTCAGTTTCAGGCCAGGTCTGTATGACTCCAGAGTTCATGTTCCCTCTTTGACACCAGGCTGCCTCCCAGGGAACTGGAAGAAGCATCTAAAAAGCGATCATTGTCAGGTGGACACCTGGGGAATACCCTGGGTTGTCCTTGGATCCCTCTAGAAGCTGCCCTTATGATTATCATTCTTGCTGGACCTCTGCGCTGGAAACCATGGTGTAATTTGACATTCTCACTTCCAAGGCAAAAATGTCAGCAAGGGCTCCCCCGTCTTTACCACAAGCCCGCCTCTGCTACTCATTGACCTTAGGCAAGTTTCTTCACCTCCTCAAGCCTCAACTTTCTAATCCATAAAGTGGGAATAATAATAGAAGGTAACTCAAAGCGCTATAATTAAGAAAATTAAATGAGCTGATATATGTACAAATTCCTAGTACAATACCCAGGACATAGTAGACGCCTAATAAATGTTGCCTATTATTATAAAAGTAACATAGTGGGGCCAGCCCCATGGCCGAGTGGTTAAGTTCATGCGCTCCACTTCGGCAGCCTAGGGCTTTGCTGGTTCGGATCCTTGGGGCAGACACGGCACCACTCACCAAGCCATGCTGAGGCGGTGTCCCACACAGCACAGCCAGAGGCACTCACAACTAGAATATACAACTAGGTACTGGGGGGCTTTGGGGAGAAGAAGAAAAAGAAAAAAAAAAGAAGATTGGCAACAGACGTTAGCTCAGGTGCCAATTTTAAAAAATAACTAAATAACATAGTATTATTTAATGAGAAACTAACCTATTTCCAACTTAGATGTCCTTGCCCTGATCTCTTTCCCCCCCTGCGTGGTCTCTATCCTATCCCCCATGGTACAAAAGCTGTTTGGAGACTATTTCTGCCTAAGGATAGAAATTTGAGAAAAAAAACAAAATTAAACCAATCAGCCTACAAAAATTCCCCTTCTGCAGATGGCTGTGAGCCAGGCCTGATGGCAGTTGGCATGTCTGAACCAAGGGATGTGAAGGGCACACTTCCCTTCAGAAAAGGCCACTGCCAGGGTCAGTCTCTGGTGTGGAGTCAGAGCCTGCCTCCTCCGTGACACGGCGAGCTGGACTGGACAAGGGGCCTTTGTTACCCCAGAGGCCCCTGCAGAGGTCAGGCCCAAGTCCCCAGTGTCCACCAGCCTGGCTTTCCCACCAGGAGAGTGAGGGCAGAGCCAGGGCTGCCAGATGGGTCCCCTCTCACAGGGCTGGCCAGCCCGGCCGGGATGTAACACGTCCACTCCTGAGCAGAGCAGGGCAGTGCTTCCCCCAGGAACCCAGAGGCAACGTAACAAAGGCAGGTCATCAGAGTGGTCATGACCAGATCCAGCATCAAGGTGGGGAAAGAGAGCCCACCCTCCCAGGTAGAGGGAAAGCAAGGGACAAGGTCCTGAGGCAGTAAGAGGGCAGAAGGTGTCCACTGTCAGCTGGACGGCCGTGAGCTAGGGGAGAGTGGTGCCAGGTGAGGCCAGTGGGGTGGGGCACTCACCACTCGGGACCTTCTGGCTGTGTCGAGGATTTTCATTTTTATCCTAAAGTAAATGGAACATTGTAAGCAGAGGACAGACATAACCAGATTTGCATTTTTAAGTAATTCACTCAACAAATATTCTTATGTACCTGTAACAGATTAAGCAGGAGGCTAAGAAGAGTACTATGAAAATAATAATAACACCTACTGAGCACTGAGTGTAGCAGGGCAAGAAGACTCGTTACCAAACAATGATAACATCATGTGAAAAGACGATGTTTCATTAGAAAAGTTTTGTAAATGCAGTATATGGGATTCAAAGGCAGAAAAGGGTGTTTCTAAGTGAGGGACCTGGAAAGCTGCATGGAAAAGGTGGAATTTGAATGTGGAGGCATTTATACACACAGGTATAACATATCCTGACGTTGTAGTGTAGACATTTTAGAATGTAGACACAAGCATCTGATGGCCTGGGCCCTAAGCCTGGCTCTATCACTTACGTAAGAGCTGTGAGACTTTGAGCAAATTGCTTAACCTCTCTGTCTATTAGCACTATTTTTATTCCAGACAGACCTTAAAGGGGAAATGGGATTTGGACAGACAGAGGTGGCAGAATGGGGAGTAAGGATGGAAAGAACGTTAGTAAAGGCACAGAGACAAAGAAAGAACATGGGAGAGCAGCAGCTTCACTTGGCTGGACACAAAGTGTGTCAGAAGATTAGTGGAGCAGAGGAGGGTGATAAGCCTTTGGAGTTTTCACCAGGCGCCAGAACCCTACACACGTTAACGCCTTTAATCTTCACCGCATCCCACAGGGAAGGCGGGATTTCCCGCATTTTACACACAAGGCACCTGATGCTCTGAGCCCCTGAGCAGCCTGACCATGCTTGTAGGTGGGAGAGAGGGTTTGAACCCAAATCATCTGTCTTACTCCAAAGCCCGGCTCACTGTGACCACACTTCCGCCTCCCCCACACCCAGCGCCAGGGGACGGCACCTTCTCCTGAGGGAGTGTCCCGTGCTCCCCAAGCGCAGAGGGCTGTTGTCACGGAGGAGAACCCCAGAGCCCCATGCACACCTGAGCAGGTAGTTCTGAAAAAGGTATTCCAGAAAGGCTTTGAGCAAAAAGATCACGTCAGACCAAGTACGCTGCCTTCCAAAGGGGGCTCTTCGAGGAGTCCCGTGTTGATTTGGATGTGTAAGATCTCTGTCAGTTTTAAAAGCATCAGTCACATCACTTTATATTAACACCTCTGTGTTACCTTGGAGTAGTAACAAATTAAGCCGGAATCAGCTATTCACACTGAATGGTTTTATAAAGCTTGCTTCGCTCCCACAGCTTGCCTGCTTTAAATGCAAGCTTCTTGCCTAGGGAAGCAGACATGGTGAGAACTGCATTAAAGGAAGGTGCGTAAATCAGCTCCAAGATCCTGGACCCTTTCCCTCCAGAATTCCTTTTTCATCGATTCTCCTAGTTCTCAGTCAAAGAAAAAGAAGAAAATAAATGTTACTTCTGTCCAAAAAGAACCATTAGTGACTGAAGTGTGCCTTTCACATTGCAGAGTAAATTTCTCCAGGAAAAAACCCCAAACAGACCAACCAGAATGTCTTTGAGAACAGAAATTGACAGTTGAGAGAGAATTGACATTTGGCAAGTTTAAAAATAGATACTCCAATAGAAAGAGCATCTGCCCGCTAAAAATATGAGTCATCGCAGAGCCCGCTGCACTCTGAGCTCTGACCAGGTTATTGGGCTATTCAATAATGCCCTATTTTTAGGGCTGTGAAGCCAGGAAAAACAGACGGGCTTCAGTGGCTCAATGAAACACATAACACAAGGACATGCAGAGTATGTCTCCAAGGTACCTAGAAATAAGGACTTGTAATATGGAATAAGTTTTCTTTGGCAAAGCGATAGTGTCATAGCTTTTATAAGTTGCTGGGGTTAATGGAAAGGGGAGGAGGTGATGAGGTGATGACCACATCTATTCTCATTTTGCTGGTAGGCACACGGATTGTTAGGATTGGAGGGACTTCAGAGACCGCCCAACGCTGGACGTGCCATGTTGATGGGCTGCCCAGGATCTGAGCCCTCTGATTTCTCCGAGGGGGAACTCTCCATTTTAGGAGGGTCAACAGAGCCTGCCTCCCTCTCTAGGAAGCTCTGTTTTCCCAGTTCACCCAGCAGCTAGGAATCTAACATAAGACCAAGCTCAGGAAGTCGGATGTACCTGCTCTGGTTTTTGAGTCAGAAGTCAATGACACAAAGAAGGAAGGAGAGAGGAAAATTCTTTCCCAGGGTAGCAGCAAAGTCAGCAACATCCAGATCCCAAGGGCAGCAAAGCCAATGGTGTCAACAGGGGTGTCCAGTGCCCACTCCTGGGAGGGGGTGAAAGCTGTGACGCTCAGTGTTCAACGGCACAGTCACTGTGGTGGCCTCGCAGGAGTCTGGCCTCTCCTGAGATTCTGGCCTTGGCTTTGCCTGTGCCATCCTCCTTGTTCTTCCCAGCTCTCCAGGTCTGGTTCTTTGGGCTTCCTTGTAATCCTGTTAGCAGGCCAATATCCTTTCAATCAGTTCATTTTCTGCATAAATTGCCCAGAGTATTTGTTCTTTGCGACAAGACCCCTGACTGCTATAACAATCCAATCCTGTTATTTTACAGGTGAAATTAAGAACGAGAGGGAAAAACACACAGCTGGTTAACATCAAATCCAGGTCTGGAAAGCAGGTCTCCTGACACTATTTAGTGAGCTTGCCCGCCCCCCCGACCATGGTGCCACCTTACAGAGGCATAAGGGTGCCTTGTGGCCTGCTGCTCTGTCCCTGACGTGCCCTTTCGGTTCTCTCTAGCCCGGGGGTTACCACTGTCGTGGCCCGCCCACCAAATTGCCTACATCCTTCTCAAGTCATTCCAAATGTCATTACCTACCTACCCTTTGTCACCCTCCCCTGGGCCCTTACAGGTCACAAAGTCTCTTCAGGCTTCCGTTCTTCCAAAAAATATTTACTGGGTACGTACTACGTGCCTGACACCATTCTAAGCACGAGGGGTCCTAGAACGAGGAAAACAGAAATGGACTTGGATATCATGAGTATAAAGGAGAAGACAGATACTAATCAAATAATCATGTAATTACACACTGCCAATAGCTAAGAGAGGAAAGTCCAGGCTGGCAGCGCGTGCTGTATGCGGTCATACATGTCACACATGTCCCGTGTGACAGCATGTAACAGAGGGGCCTTATCTAGTCTAGAATTCAAGAAAGACTCCCTGAGGAGGTAATTTTCAAGCTGAGATCTAAAAGTCCATGAAGTGCATTTGGTGAAAAGAGGGGAGGGGGAATTCTAGGAAGAAGGACCAGCACCGCACAGGTCCTGAGGCAGAAGCACAGAAGGAGGAGCAACTGAAAGAAAGCCAGCGTGTCTGGCAAGGGGAAGAACGAAAAGGCTGGGCTGAAGTGCGCGAGGGCGGAGCTGGGTCATTCAGGGCCAGGAGGCTTTGTGAAGGATCTTGCTTGGGGCGGCAGGCAGCCACTGAAGGATTTTAGGCAGAGGAGAGACAATGTCATGACGCATTTTGAAAAGATGGCTGTGGCTGTCCTTTGGAGCATGAATTGGAGACGAGGCAAGAGTGAGCATATGCAAACGCATTAGCAGCCCATTGCCCTGTTCAAGGGGGAAGTGATGGCAGATTCGAGTCAGGAGAACTCGCTGGAGAAGGGAGATACGATCACACTGGAGAAATACTCCAGCAAAATCAACAGGACTTGGTGTTTAGGGAGATTGGCGAGAACGTGGAAGAATGATGCCACGTTTCTGGATGGATAGCGGAGTTAATCACCAGAACAGACGCTGTAGAAAGGCCGGACTTGAGACGGGACAGCAGGAGTCTGGTTTTAAATAAGTTGAGTTTGAGATGCCTTTTAGATATTCCAGTGGAAATTTCAAAATATGCTGATCTGAGTCTCAGGAGAGAGGATTGGGCTAAAGATACACATTCGAGGGTTATTATTGCATAAATGATCATTGAAGCCCCGAGCGCGGGTGAGTTCACTGGGGAGACTACAGAGCGACAAGAGAAAGAGGCTTAGGAAAAGGCCTTTAGGAATGACGACATTTAAAGCTCATGTAGAGGAAGGGAATCCAGCAAACAATACTAAGAAGGAGCAGCCAAAGGAGGAGGGAAACCAGGAGAATGTTTCATAGACGCCGAGTTAGCAAGGGGAGCTGGTGTCCACAGCATCAAACGCTGCTGCGAGGTCGAGCAGGCCGAGGATGGAAACGCTGCCAGTTGGCGCAAGCAACCTGGGGGCCATTGTTAATCTCGGTGACGATCATTTCGATTGCATGACGGGAGGGGAAGCCGGAGAAGTGACCAGGAGGTGAGGAAACAATGATGGCAGGAAGAAGAGAGTTCTTGGAGAAGTTTTCCTGGCAGGGAAAGGGGAGACATCAGGGTGGGGGTGGGGGAGGAACTCCAGGGAGAAGTCTTTGGGGTGTACCAGGCTCGAGCATCCTTAACTGCTGAAGAGAAACATACGCAGGAGGAAAGAGGTTGAATATTTTCAGTAAAATTGATCTGAAAATTGTTGGGGCCAGGCCAGTAGCGTAGTGGTTAAGTTCACATGCTCTGCTTCAGCAGCCCGGGGTTTGCAGGTTCAGATCCCTGGTGCAGACCTACACACTGCTCATCAAGCCATGCTGTGGCAGCATCCCACTTACAAATAGAGGAAGATCGGCTCAGTGACAATCATCCTCGAGCAAAAAGAGGAAGATTGGCAATAGATGTTAGCTCAGGGCCAATCTTCCTCACCAAAAAGAAACAAAAATAAAATTAATCTGAAAATTGTTAACAGATAAAGTTAACATCACCTACTTCCCAGGAAATATTGACGTTTTTATGTGGATGCTTGATGACTTAACCCAAGTTGTGATGATGTGAGACGTTTTGATGTCATTACACTGCCCCAGGCAAAGCTAACTGCTCTATTTTCTGTCACCAACACTTGATTTGTGTCTGTTGCAACACTCCCAATGTTGCAACATGGTTTATCGTCTGTCTCTCCCACTCACTGTATATTCCTAATTTTGTACATTGTGGTACATCCCATATTTTACTCATCCTTCTACCCCTCGTCCAAGGATAGAGTGTAACAGGGGTATGGTGTTTCTCAAGTCGGGGTGTGCTAGAATTGAGCGAAGTGGTGGCCCTGCCTGACCCTTTGCACTCAAAAAATACTTATTGAATGAATGAACAAGAAAACGGTAACAAAAACAAGATAGAAATAGGGTCTCTGAACGAGAACCCTGGAGTTCAGAAAGCACTTTTCACCTTCCATCGAATCTCCCCGACCCTTGTCAACTGTACCTTCACCCATGGAGCCAGCCTGCTGGCAAGATAATCCGTCTTTGCTCTAAGCAGTGCAACTTCTGATCAGCACACCGTGACAGCTATGTGTGCCCAGCAGGCTCTGCCAGGAGCACCCGGGAGGAAGATGCCGCAGGCTTGTCCTTGGGATAGAAGGCCTGGCGAGCTCAGTCAGCTCTTCTTCAGCCATATCTCAGAGAAGTCAGTCCTCCTAAAGCAACCTTTGCCCGAATTCCTTGCAAAATGGAGCGATGTTTTGGTGGGAATGGGCCAGAAATTACCCCAAACATAGGGCAATTGCTTCAGATGTGGGCTGCCTGCTGCCTCTGGAGACCAGCCTAGAGTGTGTCACCCGTTCCTTCCTCACATAGTTCAGGTCTGGGCTATTTCATTGCTTTTTATGAGGAAAAAAACAACTGCGAAGTTTCTCACCGGCTTGCGCCTTCTCTCCCGAATGGTCACGTCCAGAGGGAATCGGCCGCATCAGATTCTTCTCCACCTGGAATACCAAGCGCACTGATGTTAAGTGGCAAACCGCCCTCTTTTTGCCCCCCTCCCCCGGGTTCACTCACCTCCCTCCTGCGCCTGCTCTGTGTCCCAAGGACCTAATGCCATGGGCCGTGTCCCTAGGGCTCCCCCGCCCTCCGGCTTCCGGTTGGGTTTGGCCAGTGGGAGACACTGGAGGGAGACTGAGAGGTAGAGGAGTGTGAGGTCACTGCTCCCCCTCCCGCTCTGTCCTGCCCAGTACTTCTGGTGACGGGGCACCCCTCCCCGACCTCCGACCTCCGGGAGCCCGTGCTTCGTGACCGCAGCTTCCACAAGGCCCACGGAGCGCCAGGCTCCCCGCTGGCCAGGCCCCGGGGCCTCCTCAGTCCTTGTGGTTTCCTTTACTTGCCCTTATCTCTGTACGTCGTCCCTGCGTCCGATTCGCTCCCGACTTCCATCCAGCGCTTCTGCTTCCTGCCAGGACCCAGACTGACGCCCGCCCTTCCCCGCTTCCCTTAGGGGAACGGGATGAACAGTCGACAACTTAAACGACAAGTCAATAGTGAGGAGGGTTTAAGCACCCAGCAAGCAGACGCTCTTACAGTTTCCACCTTCCTCCCTTGTGAAAGTGGATTCTCAACATCTGTCTCAAAAACACTTTCTCATGGGTTTCCTACCCATGTTTTTTACCAGTGTGGGTAAATTTCTGACTAAACGCCCTTTGTGAAGGTCAGTGGACTTAGACGTTTTCCTGCCTCGCTGAGCAGCGCAGGTTGACACGGAGAGGTCTGCTGATCTTCAGGGAGGTAGTTTCCACAAAGAGGCGCAGGGCAGAAGCGAGCAGCGTGCAGCCCCTGGCCCTCCCCGCCTGCCGCTCTGGGGCCTCCCACGGGACAGCAAGCTCTTCAAAATCCCCAAACTACGCCAAAACAGTGCACCTGCATTTTCCTACAACAACCCCTCACTCCTCTCTTCTCCTATTGTCTCGCGCTCACGCACTCTCACACTCATACGCCCCTGGAGAATAGTGGGGAAACCGTCCAGAGAAAGCTGGGCGTGTGTGAGAGCAGCAGTGGCGACGTGGGCGTTTGGTGGCGGTGGTGGAGAGCGGAGACATCACTTCAGCTTTATTGAAGGTTTTCTTTTTCACGGTTGCTGGAGTCAAGGGGACTGTTTACATCTCATTCTTCTGCACGTCCCATATTCCACCTTACCCGTCCTCCTTTCCTCTGACTCTGCTGACAACTACCTTTTTTTGGTCTCTTCTTCACAGCTATAGCCGACTGCTCCAGACAATGTATCTATTTGGCTCCCAAAAACTTTGATTTTCCCATTAAAGGAAATGCTGTGGTAGTGGTTTGTAACTCATGATTTATCTTTTTTTTCATTCCACTTCTGATTAATATGGCACCTTATAGTACTGACTAGTAGACATGTTAGGCGTCCTCTTATTATTTTTGAGGCAAGAGAGTTGTGGTAAAGACATAAACTCTATTAAGGCTGATGGGTTGCTTAATACCGTACCTGTGTTGAGTACCGAAGTGAGCTTAGTCACAGAAAAAGACATCCCTCACGCCTCCCCAAACAATGGAAATGGCACCCAGGCAAATGAGCAGATGGAGGCGGACGAAAAGACGTACAGCCACTCGCAACTTCACCTGGAACAGCTTGCCAAGGCCTTGGCCTGGCATTTGAGATATCCTACAGACTGCCTCCTACCTGTGTCTCTCCCTTCCTCACCGTATTCTGCATCTGAGCTCTGTAACCTTAGTCAGCAGGCCTACTTCTGAGTCTCATTCCCAAATCCATCGTGAGAGATGACTCAGGAATTCCTCATAGCCTTTATTTCTTCCCTCTTTCATTCAAAAAAGTATGTAGCATGCACCTATGTTCCAGATGTTGGAAGAGGGGCTAATCCAGCCCAGAGTTAGCTGGGACCCGATGGGCAAGGCTGCCCAATTCCATAACCAGTTAGCATTGCCTAAGCTATGCTTCCAAATTAGCCCCATCAGTAATAAAGCTGATATTTTTGCTCCTGTCTTTACTCTTTTATTATATTTCTTGAAATTGTTTAGAACCTAAAGAGGAAAGGAGGTGCTGCTCATTGTGTGTGTGGAGAGGGGATGGCCCTTGGGGCTGAGCACCAGGCCCTGGCGAAAGCCCTAGAGATAACACTACGAGTAAGCCAGCACAGCCCCAGTTCTAGAAGAGTTTACTACTTCTAATGGAGGAAGATGGCTGATGAACGAAGATACAAGGTAGATTCAGATAAAGGCAGGGGTCAGGGAGAAAAGGAACTGTGCGATGGCGTGGAGAGTGCCCTAGGGGAGGGGACTGCTTTAGACGGGGGGGGGGGGGGGGGGGCACAGAAGCTTCTCTGATGTGATGACATGGAGGCGAGGCTGAGTGATGACAAGACCTGCAGATGAAACATGTGAGGAGCTTTCCAGGAAGCAAACAGCAAGTGAAACATCTCAGAGGTGTGAAAGACACAAAGATCTGTGTGGCTTCAGCTCCATTAATAAGAGGAAGAGTGAGATGAGGTCAGAGAGATAGGCTGGGACCAGACGACAGAAGGTGAGGAATTGGATTTTCTTCTAATTGCGATGGGAAGCCTTCTAATGATTTTAAGTAAGAGATCTGATGTGATCTGACTTCCATTTTTTTAACTTTTTATTTGGAAATAGTCAGCGATTCACAGGAAGTTGCACAAAAATGCACAGACAGGTCTCATGAACACATCCCCCCTCCTCACCCAAGGTTAGCATCTTATATACCTGTGGTACAGTCACGTGCCATGACGTCGACATTGCTACAATCCACAGGGCTTATCCAGATTTCACCAGTGAGACAGGTAGGTCTGTGTGTGTGTGTCTATAGTTCTAGGCAATTCTATAACATGCCTAGTTTTGCATATCCACCACTGCAATGAAGATGCAGAGCTGTTCCATCACGTTACCCTTTGTAGCCACTCCAACCCCCTCCCCACAAGCCCTGACCCCATGGCAACCACTAATCTATTTTCCATTTCTATAACTACAACGGTTCAAGAATATTATGCAAAGGGAGTCATACACTACATAACCTTTTAAAATTGGCTTTTTCACTCAGCATAATTCACTTGAGGTCCATCTAACGTGTTGCTTGTGTCAACAGTCCCTTCCTTTTTACTGTGGAGCAGTATTCCATGGCAGGGATGGACCACAGTTTGTTTACCATCCATTGAAGGACGTCTGGGTTGTTTCCAGTGTTTAGCTATTATGAATAGCTATAATAATATGAACATACACGTGCAGGCTTTTACACACACGTAAGTTATCGTTTCTCTGGAATAAATGCCCAGGAGTACATTGTACTACAGTGTAGTTTTAAAAGAAACTGCTGTTTTCTAGGGTGACTGTACCATTTTACATTCCCACCAGCAACGTATGATCACTGACCCAGTTTTTCTGTATCCTTACCAGCATGTGGAGTTATCACTATTTTTTATTTTAGCCAATATGCTAGGTAGAAAGCAATTTCTTATTCGTGGTTTGAATTTGCATTTACCCAATGGCTAACAATGTTGAACATCTTTTTTTGTGCTTATTTATCAGCTGTATTTCAGTGAAATATCTCTATTTGTCTTTGTCCATTTTCTAATTGGATTGTCCATTTTTACTGTTGAACTTTGAGTGGTCTTATATATTCTAGATAGAAGCCCTTTGCCAGATATGTAATTTACAAATATTTTCTCCCAATCTATAGCTTATCTTTTCACCTTCTTAACAAAGTCTTCACAGAGCCAAGTATTTAATCTTGATGAAGTCCAATCTATCATTTTTTTTCTTTTTTGGAATTATGCTTTTGGTGTCAAGTCTAAGAAGTCTTCACTTTCTCCTAGGCCCTGAAGATTTTCCATCTTTTATCTACAAGTTTTGTGGTTTTATGTTTACATTTAAATCTTGGACCTCTTTGAGTTAATTCTGAGAGGATTAGGTCACGGTTCTTTTTTATTTTTATGTCTATTTCATGATTATGATTACCATTATTGTTACTTTTGCCTTTGGGTGTCCAATTGCCCCAACATCATTTGTTGAAAAGTCTGTCCTTCCCCCAGTAAATTGCTTTTGTAACTTTGTCAAGAATCAGTTGGGCAGGTCTATTTCTGGGTTCTCTATTCTGTGCCACTGATCTGGGTGTCTGTCTGTCTGCCAGCACCACGTTGTCTCGCCTCCTGTAGCTTTATAGCAAACCCAGGATCAAGTCGAGTGATTCTTCCCACTTTACTCTTCCTTTTCACACTTGTCTTAGCTCTTCTAGGGCCTTTAACGTGACATGTAAATTTTAAAATAAAGTTCTCTAATCTATAAAAACTCTTGCTGGGATTTTGATGGGAATTTTCTTCAACCATAGATCAATTTCAGGAGAACTGACGTCTTTACTATGTTGAGTTTCAATACATAAACACTAAATCAACAGTAAATGAAATAGTATATCTCTCATTTGTTTAGATCTTCTTTGCTTTCTTTCATGTGCATTTTATAATTTCTAGCATGTAGATCCTGTACACATTTTGTTAGATTTATATCTACGTATTCCATTTTCTGTGGCGACATTACGTAGAATACTGTTGTGTGTAAATGGCATTGTGTTTTTAACTTCAGTTTCCACATTTCCTTGTTGGTATATAGAATTTTTTGTGTGCTCTTCTTGTGACCTGCTACCTTGCTGAACTTCTTTGTTCTGGGATTTGTATTGTTTTGTTTGGGGAGTTTTTTTATAGGTTCCTTGCAGCTATCTACATAGACAATCACGTCTGCAAATCCAGACGGTTTTATTCCTTCCCATCCAAGCTGTATGTCTTTCTTCCTTTCTCTTGCCTTATTGTGCTGACTGGAATTTCCAGTACTACATTGAATAAGAGTGGTGAGAGCGAGCATCCTTGCCTTGTTCCTGGTCTTAGGGGCAAAGCATTTCGTTTTTCACCAGTAAGTATAATGTTATCTGTAGATTTTTTTTTGTAGGTGCTCTTTTCCAAGTGGAGAAGTTTCCCTCTATTTCTGTTTGTGAGAGTTTTCATGAATTGGTATTGAATTTTGCCAAATGCTCTTTCTGCATCAATTGATATGATCATGTGAATTTTCTTCGTTAGCCTGTACATATGGTGGATCGCATTGGTTGATTTTTAAATATTGAACCAGTCTTGCATCCCTGGAGTAAACCCCACTTGATTGTAGTATATAATTTTTTGTACATTGCTGGACTCAATATGCTAATATTTTGTTGGATATTTTTACATCTAAGTTCAGGAGAGATATTGGTTGATTTACGCTTTTAAAAGATTGCTCTGGTTCCTTTGAGGAGAATGGATAAAACGGCAGGAATGGCAGCCGGGAAACTAGTTAAATATGGTTCTTTTCTCTCAACCTCGAGCTCCCTCCTCAGCCTTAATCTGCATTTGCTTCTCGAATTGCATTTGCCTCCTTTGGGTCCAGGTAACACCACAGTTCAACTGAATATAACCCTGCTGATCCTAACTCCCCAGCTCCACTGAGTTGGCTCCAACTCCAGTGGAAAGGAATAAATTTTCCACTCCAGCCATAAAAGTCCTTGTGTTGAATGTGCCATGTACCTTATTTATGTGCTACCCTTCCCTCAAGATCCTACTCGTGTCCTAGAGTCTCCTTAAATCTCTCCCACCCATTCCAGTCATTGGTAAGCGTTCCTTCCTCTCACCTCTTGTTGTCCAAGCTGCTCATTTCATTTCATTCATCCACTTATGCATTCAACAAACATTAATTGAGTGCCTACTATCTTTTAGGCACTGTCTAGATACTGGGACACAGCTGTGAATGAAAGAGATGTAGCTGGCTTCCCTAATGGAATTTATAGTTTAGAGAAGGACTCAGCATTAAACAAAGGTTCATACACGTATATACGTGAGTGTGTTATATTTGTGTGTATATGTATATGAGTGCATGGACTATATATAAAGATATTTATTTTATATAGACAGACAGAGAGGGCTACAAATCAAGGTAAGAGTTGTGAAGAGAAAGTATGGAGTGTTCAGAGTAGACTACTTTCATTTACTTTTTCTGTGCATATTCCAGTTAAATCATAAATTCCTTGAGAATAAAGACCATATTTGACATTGCTTGGTTAAACTCAGAATTTAGCCCGTAGTAGGTATGCAGTGGGTGTTTATTAATGATAATAGTGGCAATTAAGGAGAACGGTATTGTTTGAGAATGACTCTTAAGCACCAGGAGCTGAAGAAATTACACTCCTTTTTGCATGCCTGAAAAAGTAGGCGACCTGTAGGACGCATTCCTCCCGTGTTGGTTTAAAACACAGGGGCTCATCTCTTTGCGTGCTTCATCTACGCAGGGCTCTGGAAATTATTTTGAGATGCCTGCCTACAGACCTCAACTGTGCGTGCATGTCCATCCTCTCTCCAAATTACTGTTTTCTAGGACTGTGCACAATGGTGTGCTGTTAAATGTTTAACAACTGACTCTCTCTCAAAAAAAACCCCAAAACCAGATTTGCAGCATTTTCTGATTTCTGTGGTGTAAGTACTCCCATCATGGCCAATTTAAAGTTGCCAATATGCTCTCACTAAACACAGAGCTGGGAAGAAATGCACAGCAGCACATTTTTTAAATACTATACAGATACAGCAGACGTAAATAACCTCAAGAGCATAGTCAGTGGTAACGTGTAGTAAAATATTAGGAAATGATGAGGGTTTTTTTTTTTGAGTATTCATTACCTTTTTCAGTATGATTTATTTAATTATAAGTTCATATAATTCAACTTTAATAATGACTATATTTATCAGCTGGCCTATAACTTTCATAAAAATTTAACAATCGGCTCTCACGAGATGTAGGAGCCAGCCCAGCACCCGCCGACTGTGCAGCTTCATAGACCTGCTTATGTCCCCAGATGGGATCCAACTACTCCAAGGTGGGTCTTCAGTAGACGAAGGGGAGAAAGCAAACGTGCGGTTGCTCACTGCCCTCCCCTCTGTCCCCAGCTCTGCAGAACAGTGCGGGCCCTCCTGAGAGCATCAGGTGGCGATGCTTCAAGTGAGCCGACCAGAGACTCATTTCTGACCGCCTCGCCCTTGTCTCTGTTGGTGCCATCAATCGATTCCAACTCCCGGAGACCCCCGGTGCACAGCAGAGCCCCCACCCTCTCCCCTTCCGGCGCTATATCGGACAGTGCTCCGCTGCTGTACGTGGGGTTTTCATGGACAATTTGTCCGCAGTGGGTGGCCAGGTCCTTCTTCCTAGTCTGTCTGAGTCTGGAAGCTCCACTGAAACCTGTCCACCATGGGTGACCCTGCTGGTATTTGAAATGCTGGTGGCAGAGCTTTCAGCTTCAAACACACAGCCGCCACAGTATGACAACCGACAGATGGGTGGTGTGGTTCCCTGACTGGGAAATTGCCAGGGCCATGGCCGTGAGAATACCACATCTTAACCACTAGACCACCAGGACTGGCTCTCCCTTGCTAACCTCCACTGAAAAAGCTAAGAACTCATTTTCTCAAGTTCCAGTGAGCCTGAGTGCCTAGTGAGACACGAAACAGCTGAGGGGGTAGAAAGTGATCTGGAAAAACTTTTTGCTTTCCTAATAAAAGGACCAGATGGGTCTCTTACCCTTCTTTCCTGTCTCAAATATGAATATGATGTCTGGAGCTGCAGCAGCCATTTTAGAACCATGAGGCAATATGCATGAGGAAAAGGCCAAGAGAAGTGAAGAGCTACTGGCTATGGATTTGTTGGGCTCCCAAACTAAAACCAAAGCAACAGGTTCCATCAGACTTAGTGTCAGGTGAGTGAAAAAGCTCTTATTTTTAAAACTCTTATATTAAGTTTTCTGTTATTTCTAGCCAAAACCATTCCTCATCCACCCAAATAAGAATTTCATCTATTCTGTCTTCCATTACTCTAAAAGCTGGAAAGGGAATAAGAGGAAAGGCAACTGATATGCCAAGGATGCTGCTGGGTGCTCTTCCCAATTCATCCTCTTTAAGTTTCACAACAACACTGTAAGATATGACGTTTATAAAACTGTATAATTTATCACAGCTAGTCACACTCTATGTTTTAAAGGAAGATTTGACAGAGCTGCAGCTATGTGGACCTTGAAAAACTAACTTCAGCGTAATTTGCAAAGGTTTGAACACTTATCCTTCTCAGTGAATTAAAAGTACATCACACAGACATTTCCTTTGGATAAATTAGGCAAAAACTGCCTACTGACAGACACAGCATAGCATCCATACGTGTCTCTGCCAAGCGACTAAGACAGTTGGTTTGATTAACAAACCCCAGGGAACGCTTTTCCTTTTATCACAGTTGGCCTGGGTTTCAAAGAGATTAAGAAAAGATTTATCTTCCTTGTGGCTAGGTGGCGGCATCCACTACACAGCAGGAGGAAGTGGTGCTTTCTGCGGTGTGGACTGGTCCTCTCTCACGGGTCTGGAGGCCTGTGCTTCCCAGGGGTCTAAAACTCTCGTGGCGTGGTCAGGAGGGCAATGGCAGGGCCACTGCACTTCCGGGCTTGGGCAGCCAGTGAACCAGGGCTCGGAAGCCCGGGGCCTTCCTTACCCGTGGAGAGCGGAGGCTTCCTGGGCGTGGATCAGGACTGGGAAGCTGCAGAACGTGCTGAGGGAAAAAAGCAAGGGTGGAGGACAGAAGCCACATCAGAAATTATACAAATAGCAGAGGGCGCATTCTGTCTTGAGCGGTGGAGTTCCTGCTGTTCGGTCATTCTCCACTCATTCCAAGGAGGCGGTGTTTATTGAGCATGTACTGTGAGCCGGGTCCTGGGGACGTGCAGTGCATCAGTCAGCAGATATGGTCTTGCTCTGGCGGGATTTACAGTCTGGTAGAGCAAACAGACAGTTAAAGCAAGTTATAATAAAGTGGGGTGAGCATTATGATATGTGAATGCTGTTACTCATATTCATGCTCTTCTCTATTTTTGGCGTATTATGTGGTGACATGGAACAAAGAGTGAGCCCTGGACAAGAGCCTTCAGGGAGCCCTGTTTAGCACTGTTACAGAAGTTATGCAGCTGTGTGTCTTTGGGTAAATCTCTTTACCCTTTCCAGGTTTCTTTTTATTTAACAATGAGGTCAAACTAGATGATTATCATTCTATTATTTATACTAAAAATAGTGGTCTAACTTTTAAGAAGAGCTCCCACCCTGCTTGTGATTGCCCCATCTTAACAAGTCCCATTTATTGGTTTATGAGTATGTCCCGAAGTTTGTTGCAAGGAATGGACTAGTTCCTGAGCCTTTCCTCGCACTACGTGGCCCTGACGTGGGCTTCTGGGCCCTCCTTGCTAACACTGAAAGACCCACATTTGAGGTTGATCAGTTTGCTGCTGGCAAGACCAACATTCTACAGCAAGGCTAGATCTTTTGAACTGGTTCTTCTAGATAAGTACATTTCCAAAGCAGTAATTCTTAACGCAAAGTCTTAAGTACCTTGGAGAACCAAGGATGAGCTTACAGGAGTCCATCAGCATCTTTAAAACGCATGCACAAAAATGCATGCAAAATTGTGTGTGCATGTGTATTCTGGGGAAAAAAGAGTTCCCAAGGTTCACTGGATCTTCAAAGCTGCCCATAATCCCGAAACAATTAGTAGCCCTGGCCTGAAGATTATCATATGATCATGATCTCATCTCTCCGTCCTCCGCATGCCCACGGGGTTTGCATCTTCCATCACTCTTGCCACAGGGTGTGTCTCTTTCCTACACAAGATTCCTTCCTTAGGAGTGGACATTGTATCTTATTGAAATAACAAGCTATAGAGGAAAAGAGAGAGAGGGAGAGAGACTTCGGGGTCAGATCTGGGTTCAAATTCCAGTTCTTCTTACTGGCTGTGTGACTCAAGACAGGTTACCTAACTTTCAGACTGACTGTTGTTTGTCTAAGCACCTTTCTAGTCTTCCTCTGAAAACATATCTTCCTAGTTTACAGGAGAGGGCATGAGACTCAGCTTAAAACAGCCATAGTACGCATGTTCCTAGCTGTAGAGATGGACAGCAGAAGGGCATGTGACCCCTCTCCAGAGTCCCTCTCCAGGATCCTGCTATGTAGCACTGGTGGGGGGAACTTTCCTCTCTGACTTCAGAGTGGTTGGGGTGTGAACCTAAGCTGTGTACACCCATATCTCCATTCTCATGAGGACATCCTTCTGTAAAAGGAACGAATTTGCTGTTCGCGCCATTGAGTTGATTCTGACTCCTAACATCTCTGTGTCCAGCAGAGCGGAACCCTGCCCCGTCTGTTTGTGCCGTCCTCTCCCTTTCCCCTGCTGTATCAGACTGTGCTCCGCTGCTATTCATGGGGTTTTTGTGGCCAATTTTTCAGAAGTGAGTGACCAGGTCCTTCATTCCTACTCTGTCTGAAGTCTGGAAACTCTGCCCAAACCCGTCCACCGTGGGTGACCCTGCTGGTCTTTGAAACATATGGTGGCACAGCTTTCAGCATCACTGTACACGCAGCTGCCTGAGTAGGACAGCCGACAGGCAAGCGGTCTGACTGGGAAACAAACCCGGGCCAAGGCAGTGTAACCACTGGACCACCAGGGCTGGCTAAAAAAGTGAATAGACTTGGGAAACAGAGGGAAACAGAGGTAAGAGAAAGAGAACATTGCTGGTTTCAGTGCTCCAAGCTTCTCGGTTACAGGAACGGACAAACATCCCTTTTCATTTAAGCAAGTTTGAATTTAGTCTGTTCCATGCAACCCGAGTCTGGAACCGTTGCGTAAGGAGAGAGAATAATACCTGCTCCCGAGGTGCTGTGAAGATAAAGCAATCGGCAGTAGAGAACCCAGCAGTAAGCTTTCATCCTGCCTTTGACATTCTGGCAGGTATGTTTTACTGTTCTTCAGTGTGTCCCAAGGAACACTAATTACACAGGCTGTCACTGGGTTTTCTTTGAGTTGAAAAAATGATGAAATACAGTCATGCGTAAATCCCACGCTTAACAACGGGGATACCTTCTGAGAACTGTGTTGTTAGGCAATCTCTTCGTTGTGCAAACATCACAGAGCGCACTTACGCAAACCTGGATGGTACAGCCAACTCCACACCAGCTGTATGGTACTAATCTTATGGGGCCACTGTCATATATGTGGTCTGTCATTGACCAAAACATTGTTACGTGGCACATGACTATAATTTGAGAAATGCTTGGCTAAACAAAATTCCTTGGCTGTTTAGAGAGCGACTCCAATCAGCAGAGCACAAGGAAGGCGCCCCTCCGTCCTGCAAGGGCAACGGGCCGCTCTAGTCTTCTGATTTGCCTCGTAAATTTCCAACCGGGCAAAGCAATATGACCACAGCACCCTGTGTCAAGGAGCATCTCCGAACACATTTTGGGAGCTGCTCTCTATGTGGCTAATTCCGTAGACGTGCTGTGGTAAACACTGCTTCAGTAAGAGCTTGACTGTCATCATCCAGGTCCTTTTCTACGTGGACGAAAGTCCCACAGGCTTTCACCCCAGTTCTGACAACTGCTAGCTTTGGGACTTGGAAAAGTCACTTTAATTGCCTGAGTCTCAGCGTCTTCATCTGCAAGGTGACGATGTCAGACTCCATGACCTTTGAGAACCCGTCCGATGGTACAGTTCTCTGCCTGTGGGATTACGAAAGGTTCTGGAAAGATCGAATGCAGAGTGTATGGAGACTCTGGGCCTACAAAGGCCAGGGAAGGCCCAGGCTGCGGCACGGGGAGAGCGAGGGAAGTGGTGTGCTGCCATGGAGGCCCACAGAGCAGCTCCGCTCTCCGGAGATTCGATCCGAGCGTTCTAGCATAAGCACTCTCTGGATTATCTCAGCTTTCTTAAACGGAAGTTTCTGATGCCACAAGGTTCTGGGAGTTCCTCCATTTTAGATGGGACAAAACTGGAGCCTTATAAAACAAGAGATTAATGTGACTGAATACTTGCCCTAAGGATCTTCAGAGGCCAAGAAAACCCAACAGAAAGAGGTGGAGAGCAGAGATTGTACAATTCAGACTCTGACTCCTGAAAACTTGGTTCCTTACTTTCTTATTCAGTTCAAATTTACCCCAGACAGCTGAGAGCCGAAGCCCCTTCTCTTCTGCTATCCTCAGAAAACCAACAGGAGATCTTCCTATGGATGCTCAGCAAGCGTAAACGAAATGACAAAGGAGAAAGCCCTTTGACAGCTGCAAAGCACTTCACAAATGTATTATTTTTATTATTATTCACAACATTTAAAGTGTAATTTTGGTTTTACCACAGACATGACTTCAGGCAACTAAGTCATCAGTAATGCAGTAATGGACGGGGAAGATTGACTGGAAAATGATGGTGGATGCCTTTGAAAATGGCGGGTCACCATAATTAATTGCTTATTTAATAACTAATTAATTAATAGGAAACATACAATTGTGAAGTTGTAAAGAGCCCTGCATCCCAGCAGAACCCACAGTGTTCTGGTACTTTTCACTGGTTCCATGTTTATTTAGTCCATTAGCTCCACTAGCCTATAATTAGCACAACACCCTGGAAAATTAATCCAACCTGGTGAGTCAACATCCAGGAAATGAAAGAGACTTCTAAATCATGTTGGAATTAAGTTAAAGCCTGAGAGCCAGGTCCCCCTGATTGCATAGGGAACTAAAAACCTCAAATCCTGATTTTTCAGCTAAAGAAAGGGGAGTCCATCCTTTTATTTTCGACAACTGAGTTTCAACATTGCCATCAAGGGAAACAGATTCCTTATTAGAATTTTCAGTCAGAGAATTGCAAGCTGTTACATCATGACTATACATTCCTTGTAAAATGTGGCTTTGGAGAAACTAAGCCTGCTAATATAATTAAGATAAACTGCCCAAATCTCTACCTCCTGGCAGAAATGCTGAGGTCAGCCTGAGCAGGAGGCTTCTGAGGGTCTGGGCTGGTAGAGGAAGCCTTTTACTGGGAACTGTGAGATTGCTAAAATCTGAGCCCATGGAAAGAGGTATCCACATGCAAGGAGGGGCATCGCATGTTACAATGGTAAAGAGACCACAAGGAGACTAACAGCAACATGGAAAGCTTGAATGTGGAACAAGCTACCCAAGAGCAGGGACATGAAAATGAGGAGCAGTGGGGTGAAAATGGAAATGTGTGTTTAGGGCACTTCTCCCAGAATGAGCTTCGTGCCCTTCAGCTGGCATATAGTGTCAAGCGTGGGTGTTCGCTGAGTTAAAGGCCAGGAACTAGGTCGTCAGAGAAATAAAGACGTCCTTTCATCTTTCCCTTTTTGTAAAATCTTTTCACTTTCCAAATTAAATAGCCCCAGTGTCTTTTCCCTGTTAGGGCTTGTCAGCTTCAACTGTTTTATTTCCAACTGTATGCATATGATATGATTGGGGAAGTATGCACGCAAACTTTCCTAGTTAAATGTCAACTCACCTAAGGCCAAAGTCATCATCTTCCCTTCCAGTCAAACCCTGACTTCAAATCATCCAGCCTTAAAAGTAGGAGTCTTTCCTTTTCCTTGGTCATTAAATCCAATTGCCAGATCCTGAAGGGTCTATCTTCCTTCTGCATACTTCTTTTCATTCTCACCCCGCCACTGCTTGTTTGATCTCTTATGTTCGAGACGCTCATGCCCGTTTAATCTTCTTAAAGCACATCTTCAATCACGTCATTCCCTTACTCAGAACATTTAATGGCTGCCCATTGCCTAACGAATGAAGGGAAATGCCTCAGTTTGGTAGTTAAACTCCTGACCTTACCTCCCAGGTCCCCTCTCTATTCGACAATCCAGTAGAATGCACTTCTTTATGTTGCGGACTGCTGGATTCACAGCTCATCCGCTACAGGTGGAAGGCCTTCCAAAGTCAAGGCAGTGGAACCAACTTGCATGCCCAGCAGATAGATCTGCCCGTTAGTAATGAGGGCTCAGGAAAACCCATTGCTGCTGCTGGAAAAAGAGCTGAAAGCTAATGCTGGCCTGCCATCCAGTCAGCTGCATCGTCTTAAGTGAAGTGAGATACCACACTAATTTTTAAATGACTTCACATTTGGCAATATACTCTCTTTACTAAGCGGTGGGAGGAACCTTAGAATTAAAAAATATTTTTTCCACTTCCTTCTTCCAGCTTTCCCCATTTTTCATATTGGTTTTTTTGCAGTAAATAAACAGAATGTAGATTTCTCTAGAAGTAACTACTCTCTTTCCCCAATATTAACACTGTGTTTTTAAACAAAATATTAGCAAACTGAATCCAGGAACATATATAAGGTATTATACACTATGGTCAAGTGAGATTTATCCTAGGATGCAAGATTGGTTTAACACCTGAAAATCAATTCAAGCAATATACCATATCAATAGAATAAAAAATAAAAACCACATGATCATCTCAATAAACAAAGAAAAAGCATTTGACAAAATCCAACACCCTTTCATGATAAGAACACTCAACAAACTAGGAATAGAAGGAAACTATCTCAACATAATAAAAGCCATATATGAAAAATCCACAGTGAACATCATTGTTAATGGTGAACGACTAGATATTTCTCCTTGTAAGATCAGGAACAAGACAAGAACGACTGCTATCACCACCTCTGTTCAACACTGTTCTGGAGGTTCTAACAAGGACAGTTAGACAAGAAAAACAAACAAAAGGCATCCAGATTGAAGAGAAAGAAGTAACATTATCTCTATTCACAGATAACATCATCTTATATATAGAAAATCCTAAGAAATCCACTGAAAAACTATTAGAATTAATAAATTCAGCAAGGTTGTAGGTTACAAGATCAATAAACAAAATTTAATTGTATTTCTATACATTTGCAATCAAACAATCCAAATAGGAAGTCAAGAAAACAACTGTATTTACAGTAGCATCACAAGGAGTAAAATATTTAAGAATAAATTTAGCAAAAGAAATATAAGACGTACTCTGAAAAGTACAAAACACTGCTGAAAGAAATTAAAGATCTAAATAAATGGAAAGACATCCCATGTTCATGGCTCAAAAGAGTTAATATTGTTAAGATGGTAATACCCCCCAAATTTGTCTACAGATTCAGTGTCATCTCTATCAGAATCCCAGCTGACTTCCTTGCAGAAATTGACGAGCTGATTCTAAAATGCATAAAATTGCAAGGGACCCAGAACAGCCAAAACAATCTTGAAAAAGAAGGACAAAGTTGGAGGACTCGCACTTGATTTTAAAACTTACCACAAAGGAACAATAATCAAGACAGTGTGGTGTAGGCATAAAGATAGACATACAGCTCAATGGAATGGAATTGATATTCCAGAAGTAAACTCATGTGTCTATGTTTAATTGATGTTTGACAAGGATGCAAGGCCATTCAATGGGGAAAGAATAGCCTTTTCAACTAATATTATTGGGACAACTAGATAGCCAAAGGCAAAAGAATGAAATTGGAACTGCACCTCACACCATATACAAAAATCAACTCAAAGTGGATCAAAGACCTAAATGTAAGAGTTAAAGCTATAAAACTCTAAGAAGAACACATAGCTGAAAAACTTCAGGCCACTGGGTTTGGCAACGATTTCTTGGTTATGACACCAAAAGCACAACCAACAAACGAGGAAAAAAAGATAAACTGAACTTTATCAAAATAAAACACTTTTGTACTTCAAAGGACACTAGAAAAAAATGAAAAGATAATCCATAGAATGAGAGAAAATATTTGTAAATCATACACCTGGTAAAGGGCTTGGATGTAGAATATAAAAGAACCCTTAAAACTTAATAATTAAAAGACAACCCAATTCAAAAAGGGGCAAAGGACTTGAATAGATCTTTCTCCTAAGAAGATATATAGATGATCAACAAGCACATGAATAAAAGCTCAACATCATTAGTCATCAGGGAAATGCAAATCAAACCACAAGATACCACTTCACACCCACTGGGATGGCCATAATGAAAAAGTCAGCTTACAGTAAGTATTAGAGAAGATTTGGAGAAATCAGAACCCTCACACGCTACTGGTAGGAATGTAAAATGTTTGGGCCACTTTGGAAACAATTTGGCAGTTGCTCAAAAACTTAAACATAGAATCAACATTTGACCTGGCAATTCTACCGTCAGGAATATACCCAAGAGAAATGAAAACACATGCCCACGTAAAAAGTTTTACATAAATGGTTATAGTAGCATTATTCATAACACCTAAATGGTAGAAGCAATGCAAATGTCGGAGAGGTTGTGGAGAAAAAGGAACCCTCATACACTGCTGGTGGGAATGCAAACTGGTGCAGCCACTATGGAAAACAGTATGGAGATTCCTCAAAAAATTAAAAATAGAACTACCATACGATCCAGCCATCCCACTACTGGGTATTTATCCAAAGAGCTTGAAGTCAGCAATCCCAAAAGTCCTATGCACCCCAATGTTCATTGCAGCATTATTTACAATAGCCAAGACATGGAAGCAACCTAAGTGCCCAGCAACAGACGAATGGATAAAGAAGATGTGGTACATATATACAATGGAATACTACTCAGCTGCAAAACAGAACAAAATCATTCCATTTGCAATGACATGGATGGACCTTGAGGGAATTATGTTAAGTGAAATAAGCCAGCTAGAGAAGGATAATCTGTGTATGACTCCACTCATATGAGGAATTTAAAATTATGGACTAAGAACAGTTTAGCGGATACCAGGGGAAAGGTGGGGTCGGGGGTGGGCACAAAGGGTGAAGTGGTGCACCTACAACATGACTGACAAACATTAATGAAGAAGTGAAATTTCACAAGATTGTAACCTATCATTAACTCAAAAAAAAAAAAAGAAGCAACTCAAATGTCCCTCATGAATGGATAAACAAATTGTGGTATTTCCATATAATGAAACATTATTCAGGCATAAAATGGAATGAAATACTGATACATGATAGACAACATGAATAAAGCTTGAAAACATTATACTAAGTAAAAGAAGTCAGACAAAAAAGATGACATACTATAAAATTCCACTTACATGAAGTTTCTAGAATAGGCAAATCTATAGAGAGGAAAGAAGATCAGTGGTTGCTCAGCACCGGGGCGAATGAGGAGATAGAAGATGGGCAGCTAAAGGTGGTGGGATTTCTTTCTTAGGTGATGAAAATATTCTAAAATTGACTCTGGTGATAGTTGCTCATATCTGTGAATATACTAAAAACCTCTGAATTGTACACTTTAAGTGGGTGAACTGTACGGTATGTGAATTACATCTCAATAAAGCTGTTAAAAAAATTGATGCCAATCTCTGGTGGCTGTTTTTATTGTTTTTTAAACATATATAATGGGTATGAATTTGCATCCATCAAAATCTGGTACATTAAATATCATTTTATTTTATCTTTTCTGAGACAAATGAAAGCTCAGTTCAACCCCCATTTGCCAAAGTATTGAGATGTTGAATTGCAGTCATAACTAGGGCTCCCTCCCCTCCTGCAGGGGGCATTTATACAAGCCGTAGGCATCTTCTGCAGTCTAGAGTTCAGGAAGGGCCCTCTGGTCCTTGGTCTGTATAGTTAACACAAGAAGGCTCCCAGTCCAAGCCCGCACAGGCTAAGGTCCTTTGAGAGAAGCTGGTTCTGTTGCTTCCTGGCCCTGCTAAAGATTGGAGAATTTTGTGGACGCTGAAAATCTTGGGACCCATGCAGTCATTCTTCTTCAACCTCTTTCTGCTTCTGGGGCACTGAGGCAGCGGGGCAGGGCTCTTCCTGCTCAGGGAATCTCCAAAGTTCTGACCTCTTCCTAGTCTTGGAAAATCTCCTTCTCTGTCAGGGCCTGCACCTTTTGTCCCCAACCTTGAAGTGCTTTACTCCAACTTCTTCCCTTCTATCAGATTTGTGCTTCCAGGAATGACAGATCTGCTTGTTTAAGAGAATCCTTAGTGAGAACAACTAGATAAGCTGGGAAGAATAGAAGAAATACCTATTTGAAGGCCTTGGAAAGTTTCCTAGTGAGAACTTGAAAGCTTCTCAAATCCCAAAGAAAGGAAGTACTACAGAGAGCTGAGCCCAGCATTCGGCATTGCTTTTCCCTTTGATGTGTTTGCTGATTCTCAATCAGCAACCAAGAGGCGGAGAAGCTGAGGAGAGGTTTGGGCAGTCTTACAGGGCTGAGATGACAAAAATCGCAGATCAAAGGCCACTAAAGAGGGAGTGCCCTGGTAAACACCCTAGGCTTTCATGTGGTATGGTAATCTGTTACACTGGTGGCCCCCTAACGAACCACAGCTTCCAGTATTTATGCCTTTGGATGGTCCTCTTCATATTGGCTTTGGGCTTGGCCACGTGATTTGTTTTTATCAATAGTATATCAATAAAAGTGACACAAAGACGGATTTGATAAGCAGTTGCTCGCTGAGGTTTGTACTTCTAGAATTCTCCCTCTTAGAACCCAACCTCCATGCTTAAGGAAGTCTAAGTTCTCCCAGTGGAGAGACAGGCCATATGGAGAAGGCCTGGAGGATGGGACACTACGTGGAGAGAGAGGCCATGTGGAAGAGCACCAAATGCCTCAGCCAAGTTCTCAGGTGAACACAGCTCTACGAGTGACCCCAGCCAACACCAAATGCAGCAGAACTGTCCAGTCAACCTAGAGGTTTATGAGAAATAATGAATCATTTTCACTTCAAGCCACAAGCACTGGGATGGTTTGAGACACAGCAATAAGTAACTAAAACAGTTGGGAACCCTAAAGAATGCTAGGAGTAAGGGTGAACCAAAAATAGACCAATCCTCACAAAGATTGAGGTCTGGCTTCAAAAAAAACTTAATCCTTTACTGGGTTAATTTGCTCATCATTCTTATTCGAAATTGCCTGCCAAAAGCTAAAATAAATCCTCTCTTAAGGAAGATACCATCTACAACCTCAGGTCATCCATATTGTTTTTAAACAATACACAATATACAAAATAAATTTCCCAGAAATTTCTTAAAAATCATGCTTACAAAACTATAAGAATTGAGACTAGTAAGAGAAAAAGCAGACCGAAAAAACAGACCCATAGGAAATCTAGATATAGAAGTTATCAGACACAGATCATAAATTAACTGATTAATATGGTCAGGAAACCAAAGGACAAGATAAAGAGTTTCAGCACAGATATGGAAGCCATAAGAATTAGAGTGAAATGATAGAGCTTAAATATACAATAACTGAAATTAAGAACTCAATAGATAGACTTAAGAACAGATAAGAAAGGTGTAGCAAAAGAAAGAATCCATGAACTAGAAGAGAGGACGGAAAATATATCCAGACTGAAGCGCAGAGACAAAAGAATAAAAAATATAGAAGCAAGCATAGGAGTCAGACGTGATTCAGCGAAGAGAGCCTCGCATTCAAGTAACTGAAGTCTCCCGAGGAGAGGAGAGAATGAAATCAAATTAATACGTAAGGAAACAATGGGCAAGAATTTTCCAAGCTAATGAAAGTTCTCAAGCCACACATTCAAGAATCTCTGCAAACTCCACTGAAGATTAATACAAAGAAACCCAGACATATCATAGTAAAACTGCTGGAAACCAAGAACAAAAGGACAAAGACTGTAGATTGGATAAGAACACAAAACTCAACTCTTCATTTCAAAGTGGCTACGTAGGAAGCTAACTGGTCTTGTCGCGTAACTGGATTCTCCACCCTTACTCTTCCTCCCTTCCAGACTGTTCTCCACACTGCTGTTAGAGCGACCTTTCTGAAACTTACATAACATCACCCCCTGCTCCACATAAGCATCTGGGAGGCTCCCGCTCCCTCAGAATAAAGTTCAAACCCCACATGTCAGTTCAAGTGGCCTCAAGCCTGGTGTCTAGATCCCCTTCTTACTACTGCCTCTCTAGGTGGCCACACTCCAGCCACACTCCCCTGCCTTTGAATTCCTCCAAGTTGCTTTCCTCTCACCCTCTCCAGGGTCCTTGCAAATGTTGTTCCTACTCCTATGAAGTTTCTCCCCTCATCTCATATTCTTTTTCCTGCCTTTTCCACTTTCTGTCAGATTATAGTTTAAATATCATTTCCTCTTGGAAACTTTCCAGAATTCCAAAGTTAGCAATTTCCCCTACAGAGGGCAAGAAATTGTCCATTACATCTTGAGATTCCCCTATCAAAGCACCTATCATACTTTATGATGACTGCTTATTTGTCTATTTCTCTTTAAAGACAGGAAGTTCTAAAAGGGCAGAAATGTACATGTCTTGCTCACAGGTGCCTCCCTAGTCCTCAGCCTGGCTCAAAATAGATCCTCACTAAATATTTTTTGAATTACTTATTAATATTAGAAAACCCTCATTATCTTGTCTTCAAGACAATCCATCATACCTCTCTTCTAGACCCAGCTATTTTTTAATTCTTCCAAAAGCCTCTAGAGAAGGACAAATGTGAATTGTTATATATTTTTTTGATCCTTTTAACATTTTCAAGATTTTACTGCAATTAAACACAAAGAAAAAATAAATAAAAATGTAAGTGAAAGTATGAATACTCATACCACAGGTCCCTCCCCTGCTACCCAAATTCAACAGTTTGAAGTGCTCACTCGCTTTCTTACATGCAAAAAAAGTGTGATTACACTACTTGCATCTTCAAATGACACTCTGGGTTTTCAGTCACTCCAGGATCCGGTTAAAAAACGGCCCTCCTTGTTTTTTTGTGGCCTTTTGTGGCTCCTTTCCAGTTTTCATTGCAGACTTTGTTTTTCTCTGCTTCCTTCTCTGCTTCCTCTTCTCAGCTCAGCACAGCTTCCTCTGTCATGTTCTATGAACCTGCCACTGCTGATGAGTTCTTTGTGCCATCTGAATTGGTCAGCTCTGTCTCATTACCTCTTGGGTTCTATTTCGAATTTTAGTGGCAAACAATTTTTTCTTTACCTGTTACTTTCTCTTCTCTTGTAACTCACTTCTTAACTTGGTCACTGAATTAACTCTTTAAACACAGAAGGCAAAACTGAATGCCATCATCAAATTTTATCTGCTTAGTTTTCTGTTGCATCACCAATGCCGAGAACAGTACCTGGCACTGTGTGTAAGTACTCAGTATAAATTTGCTGAATATATTAAATATCTTGGCATATACTCTATGACAGGCTGCTTGGGTTGATTTACATTACTGTTGTTCCTAATTTGCCACAGATAAATATTTAAAATGTCATTGTGCATAGCATAAAGTGCTAGAAGTTGATAGCACTTAGTAAAATTTTATTTCAGTATATACACTGTGACATGATCCAATCACAGCAGGTTCTTTTTTGCTGTCATTCGGGAATGTAAGAAGAAGAAGGACTGTTTTGTTATTTTTATTCACAAATTAAGAGACGACTTCCTTTAGACACCAGGCCTAGTCTTTGGTATACACTCTAGCCTCTAATCGGTACAACAAACACACTAACTTCATTTAAATGTAAAGAAGAGTGATAAATTCACCCTGTAAATCAAATTGCTGGTGTTTACAAATACAGGTGGCAAGTACCGGGCAAGAAGGGCTCATGGTCCGGGGGAAAAAGCTGCTAACAGAGAAACGCCAGGGAAAATTTCTGAGTACTCCCACTAATTTAAGATTTGGGATAGTGGGGACCTTAGTGTGTGCTGGATTGGCAATAAGAGGGGTTTGATGGAAAGAGAAAAAAGGTTAGTTGATGGACTTCAAGGTTCTGGAAGAAACCAGGGTGAGGGCATTAGGAGGTGAACTAAGTTAGCAAGCATGTAGTGAGACAAGGAAAAAGCATTAGGACCTTGGGAGAGGGTGAGGAAAGAACCTACTAGAAGCATAATGAAAGGAAATTGAAGGAGGCAAACAGCAAGGGCCCGGGCTGAGGTGGTGGAGTCGAGGGGACTAAAGATATGGCCCCTGAGCGCTAATGCTGAAGGTGGAAAGAAAAAGGAAAGCAAGCAGGCCCTAAAGGGGAAGAGGAAAGCCGGGAGACAGAAATGAACACGGTGGGCCCCCTTCCCAAAGGGCAGCAGCAGAGAGGGACTCCTGAGCCACAGGCTGGAGTAGAAAGTGTGGGCGGGTGGGTGCGCGTCAGGCGGGGAGCGGAGGTCCACGGTGTTCCCGCGAGCCTGTGGCTGCAGGGAGGTGATGCAGTGTGGGGTCCTGGAGGTTTTCATAGAGGGAGCTGGGATTTAGAGTTCAGGCTGTGAAAATATGTTTCGGACTCCGGGGATTTCAGCGTGAGAGTGGGTCCAGTTCAGTCAGGTTTGGGGGGGCAGGTGGCCGGTCCCTGTAGGAAGGACAGCTCAGCGAGGGCTGGGAATTCATTTCCGCCGGTTTGGAGTGCTTTCAGTGGGAGACGGAGGGACCTGGGTCCAGCGTAAGCGGGCTGAGCTCCGGCTCGGGGCGGTGTGTTTCGGGCGGCGCGGCGGGCGAACCGTGGAGCGGGCGGCCTCCCCTCGGGCCGCGCGGGGAGCGCCGGCGCCACGGGCACCGCGGAGGCTCGGGCGCGAGGCGGCGGCGCCGCCGCCGGGGCGGGGCCGGGCGAGCGGCTGGGGTACTCGGGGCGTTCCGAGCTGCGCCTGGCCCCCGCCCGCCCGCCGCCCGCTCCCGGGGGGACCTGTTACTGGAGGAATGGGCGGCGGCGGCGCCTGCCTCGCTCCGCCCGGGCCCCGCGGCGGCCCTCTCGCCCCACCGTCGCTGCGCCGCGCGGCGCGTCCCTCCGTCCTTCATTAAAAGGCCTCCCCCCACCCCGCGCCCGCGGCCGGCGAGCCTGGGGGCGGCCCGGGCGGCTTCCGGGAGGGCGGCGGCGGCGGAGGCGGAGGCCAACATGGCGGCGCGCAGGGCCGGGCCGGGCCGCCGCCGCGCCTGAGCGCCCACCGCCCTCGCGCGGCTCGCGGCGCCCACGTCCGCCCCCAGCCGGGCCCGGCGGCCGCGGGCGCGCAGGCCGGCAGCGCAGCGGCCCGCCGCGCGCGGGGACGGCCCACCAGGCCCGGGAGCCGCGGCCTCGCCGCCCGCCGGCCGGCGCGGCCCGGAGGCCGGCGCCATGGAGTCGGAGGAGGAGCAGCACATGACCACGCTGCTGTGCATGGGCTTCTCGGACCCCGCCACCATCCGCAAGGCCCTGCGTCTGGCCAAGAACGACATCAACGAGGCCGTGGCGCTGCTCACCAACGAGCGGCCGGGCCTCGACTACGGCGGCTACGAACCCATGGACAGCGGCGGCGGCCCCAGCCCCGGGCCTGGCGGCGGCTCACGCGGCGACGGCGGCGGCGACAGCGGCGGCGGCGGCGGCCCCTCCCGCGGCGGGAGCACCGGAGGCGGGGGCGGCTTCGACCCCCCGCCCGCCTACCACGAGGTGGTGGACGCCGAGGTGAGGAGGGGCGGGTGGGCTGAGTCCCGCGGGGAGGGGACACACCCCGCTGGGCTGGAGTGCGGAGGAGCGCTGGGCGGGGGAGGCACCGAGACAGAGTGGAGCACCGAGCTCGTCGGGACGGAGGTCACCAGACTGGGGTCAAGTGCGGAGAGAGACCCACAGGGGAGGGGCAGGATGGGAGTTAGGGATGCGGGGCTGCGCGGCAGGGCGGGGAGGGGTGTCCTAGGCTTCGGGCTAAGCGCGCCTAGGGAGCGGGCCCTGGTCTGCGATGGGGAGCAGGGCCCAAGGCTAGTATCCGAGATGGGGAAAATAGTCACATTAGCTTGGAGCGTGTGATGGGGAGGACGCGTGTTTCAGGGGGTCAGAAGTGGGGTACTGGTAGACTAGGCTAGGGTCGGAGATTTCGTGGCCCCAGCTTTCAGTGAAGGAGCGGGGCAGGCACCAGGTTCAGAGTCAGAGAAAAAGTGGGATGGGCCAGTATTTGCTATGTTCAAGAGGAGGACTGTTGTGGTTAGGAATGGGGTTTAGGTTTTAGCCAAGGGCCCAGAGGCGATTGGGCAGGGTCTGAAATGAAGAGAGACTAGGCAGGGGCCGGGAATGGCAAGAATTGATATAAGGTGGGGGAAGGGGCTCAGCCGCAGTAAGGTCTGGGTTGGGGAGACCGGCGTTAATAAGGTCAGGTATTAAAGCAGTGGGACGGAGACGTTAGAGGTAAGAGACCAGGGCAGGAATCGGAGCTGAGGAGAGGCTAGGCAGTGATGGGGACTGGAATTGGAGGATGAAGCTGGACCAAGTCTGGGAAAGGGGGGCTGCTGGTCATCGATAAGGTCAGAAAGCAGGGAAAACTACACTTGGGAAAGGGATTGTAGTCCGTACAATATGCTGAGGGTGCTTTGCAGAGGGACGGGGGACAAGGTGGGAGGTAAGTGGAAGTGAGGAATGTGAGGGAGAAAGGGCCACCTAGGCGAAAGGGTTTTGATCAGAGATCTCAAGTCTGGGCGGAGAAAATTAGGCCTGTTTAATTTGGAATGTGAGCAAAGAACATGAGGAAGAAAACGGAGTTTAATTTCGATTTTTAGAAAAGAATTAACCAGAAGCACCAGTGCTTGTGAATAATTACTTTGCAGAAAAATGGCAGCTCACGGCAGGAATTTTGGTCAGATTCATTGGTTACTGCATCTCAAGGGTCCTGGAGCACCGGTTGGCCTGATCACAAAACAGTGCAGATCTCCCATTCGTGCGTTTGTGATTTTAAACAGAGATATAAATTTGGATAATTCTTAATGAAGCTAAGCCTTCTGAAAGAATTTTTCCTAAATGTGACATGGTTCTCATTATACGCTTTCGCAGCAGTTTGGGCTGTAGTAGCTTGGGAAAGGAGGCAGCACTTCAAAAAAACAGGTTTCTTCGCAAGACTCCTTTGGTTTCCAGACTTCCACACACTTGATTGATTGCCGTCTGTTACTAGTAACTCAATTGTATCTTTGACTAGTGTGTGGAAGTAAAGATTGTTATTACCCTAGTTTGGGGGGAAATTCCCATGTAATTAATTGTACTTAAGTCACTTTAAGAAATGAGCTCTTTGCGAGTCCCCATCACTCCTCTTCTTGTTCCTTCCAGTTTTGACCTAGTTTTGAAATAAAGGAGAAAGGCACTGCTTTTTCTGAAGGTGTTTGTACAACACTACAAAGCTCGGTGTATCTTCACTTTGTGAGAAATTTTATTCTTTTTTTTCTTCTGTCACACCTTTTCGTTTCCTGTGATTGGAAAATCAAATTAATGTTAGGTGGTTCTTTAACGTTAGTGGTGGTGCCTATACATAGAAGTACACAGAATTGGGACTGGCTTCTTTTCACACGAATGACAGGCTGAAGAGTTTGTTTTTAGGTAAAATCCAGAGACTATATCTTTTTGAAGACTTGTGTCAAGTTTTCCTTCCCTCTTGACCTGTGGGTTGGGCCTGAGAAGCCTGCACCGTTTACTTTTGTGAGCTCACAAGGGGCTGGTGACTGAGGCCGCTTTACCCAGAACTATACTGGCAGAAATGCAGGCGCCTGGTGAGGCCGTTTAACCCAGTTTTTGTCTCTGTAGTTGTACAAACCTTCTTGGATGCCACCTGTGCAGCATGTCATCCGTGCTGGAGACAGTGGGAAACTGAGGCTTTTGATCTTAGGAAATAGGGAAAGGTGCTTATTGTTGTTGAGCATCTCCATGTGTCAGGCTCTGTATTAGGTGCTTTATACATTTTATTTAATCCTCAACGAGGTAATTAATATCATTACCCTTTTAGAGTTAGGATTACTTAGTGGCAGAGTCTGAGTTTAAACCCGGGTCTCTCTGACTTCAGTGAAGGTGTGCTTTTCACTCTGCTCAACTCATGGTTTTAGGATTGAATTCGTTTTAGGATGAGAAGGAAAGGTAAAGAGGGAAAGAGACAAATTTTGAGGTTATTGTACAAGTCTAAGAATGATGTGGCAAGCACTGAATCAAGGCATTAGGAATAGAATAATGAGTAGAATGAAAGGAGAAACATAGATTTTTAAAGCAGAAGACTTTAGAAGTTAATAATTAGCTCAGCTCCCTTGTTTTACCAATGCAGCCTTGCGGGCCCCAGAGGGGATAGGGGATGGGGGCTGTCCCCACAGAGCAGTTAATGGAAGAGACCGGGCTAGATCTGAGGCCTGCTCACCACGAGTCCAGTGCACTGTCTCCCTCCCAGCTGCCTGCCTTTCACGTGACAAAGGAACAGGACGGAGGGAGGCAGCGACGGCTTGAAGGGGATGAAGAAAAGGGAAGTGCAACAAACTGGGTGAAGTTTGTCAGCTCTTGTATAATCTACCCATTTTATTTCTAAAAAATGAGGACTTTACTTTGAAATTATTTATTTATTTAATGCATAGGAGATTTCAGTTTCAGTGTCCTCTTCATATTTGGGAATACACAGATTAGAATATGATTGTTAAAAAGGAAAAGTGATTACCTTTGTTTTGTGTTTGTGGTTTGGGGACAGAACTGATCCTCTCCTTCAGTAAATATTTAGTGACTTCCGTGTCGGGGCAGGGAGCAGAGAGGTGACAGAACATGGAGGTGCGTTCTAGGGGGCTTAGTGCAAGCCTCTCATTTTACAAGCGGTGACTTCCCAAGGTCGAGTAGCTAGTCAGGTAAAGCAGTTGAGTAATTTGGGACCATGCTATAATTAGGACTGGGTTTAAAAATTAAAATATGGAAAATAAAAGCGGTTAACTTCTAGTTCAGTAGAAGCAGGGAGCACACAGATGAAAAAGACCCAGGTATCTAGCAGTACACGTAAAACTGCACAGAAAGCCACCTGTTTAATATCCTCCAGCTAAGCAAAGGTATCATTTTGCAGAAAGTTGCATTTGGTTGTTACTTAGAGTGTCTGATGTAGGTGTGTATGTAATTCCTGGTCTCTGGCTCTTGAAGGGACTTTGAGAAGCTGCCCCGTTTTGATTTTGAATAGCAGTACCTTAAACCTTTCCATGCAGATGAGACTCTGTTCTATTATTAAAGAGAGTGAGATCTCACAGCTGCTCTAAATAACTTACCCAGATGTGTAACACACGCACTGTTGGGAAGCAACCTTCCTTGTTTCTTATGTGGCTCATGTAAACCCCTCTGGCCACTGCCATGGGCTTGTTCCCTGGTTCTGCCCTTCACAGAGCTGGGAGAGTTGGTCCTTTAAGAATTGTGATCCTGTCCCAGGGTCAGTAGAAATCAGAACCATGTACTGTTGTGGGCATCTTATAAAATGTAACAATTGCGAAATGTATCTTATTATTGTCTCCTTATTTTGTCTTTAGAAAATACTAAAATGGAATTCTTTTTGCAAGATTTCAATTACCTTTCTTGACTGTCTAGTTCTATGATGATAACACTTGGTAATATAACCTAACAAATATTGTGAACTCCTTGTTTTGTTCTTGTTTTAATGTGGACATTCCTTCTAGAGATATTTTGTTAGAAGTATTTGCAAGATTTCACTGCTTTTTTATTTTTTGAGAGCCCCAAAGTTGGTCCTGCTATAAATATATCTAAGTCACATTAATTTGTTGTTCCTTAACTTACTTCATTTCTGCTTTTTTTTTCCCCCTTTGGTAGTAAGGGGGAGTTATAAATGAGTTAAAATTATAATACCATCAATTTTTATATTAAGGTTTGTATTACAATTCGTGTTCTTTTTTCCCTAAGATACAACAATCCTAGTACATTTGTGGAGTAAATATCAAATAAGTAAATTTTAGTTAATTATTAGTGATATGAATACACGACTTGTAATTTGTGACTATGACTTGGTAAATTAAAAAAGAAGAATCCATTTAAAGGTTTTAGAGTGAAAACCAAAATAATTTCAAAAATCAGTTGGAAGTAGATGAAATAAAAGTAGAGACTCTTCAAGGTTAATTTAGCATAGCCTAATTTTTGAAATAAGAATTTCTTTATAGTGTAGTATATGCATCTCCTTTGGGAGTGAGGCTTGTGGGTTCATCTGACAGTTGCATTCTCACCTTGTAATTACCTGGCCATATGCTGTTAGAATGAACGTAATTTGGCACGAAGGAAGTACGTCGTCGTGGCTCTAGTGATATCCTGGTAGGTGCTGACTGCTTCGTACAGCATAATAATGCTGCTAGCTTAAAATTTGAAATAATTACAGTATTAGAAAAGTAAATGTTGTAATGTTTTAGCCATTTGAGGAAAGGGTTTCAACTTGAATACAACCTAAATAGCAGACAGACATCAATGCACTATGATTTTTGTGCTTACTGCCTAAATATCATATAACCTTAATTTTATTTGAATCTGAGTGTGAAGATGAAAAGTTTTCTCTTTTAATAAGAACTATTGTATTTAGACAGATTTAGTTAAATAATATGTTTTATATCTGGACTTCTTTTTTCTCAGAAATTTTTCGTATTTGGAACACCAGAGAGAAATACGAAGTAAACACATAAATACATAAGATTGAACCCTTTCAAAACACCCCCACACATTTAATGCACTAAAGTTCATGCATTTCACTCATCTGTGTTTTAACTTGTTTTTTTTAAAAAACATAGTTCAAATAAGTTTAAATGTTAGGTTTCCTAGCAATTTAGAAGGGTTGTGTAGTAGTCCAGACATGGGATGGTGAGCTGTTCGAGGCAAGCACATTTGACAACAGTGAGAAGTGGCCGGGAGCAGCTCAGTGGGAGAGGAGGGGAACTCCGGCCGACTCAGCCAGCGGGCCAGCCTGTGTGGATGGGGCCACAAGAAGCAGCTGTCTGTGCTTCGTGACCCTGAGCGGGTGATGGTTGAGTGATGCCACACTCAAGAAGAGGCTCCAGTGTGCTCTGTTTAAGAAAGGCCAGGAACAATAGTACATTCTAGCAAGGATTTAGTTAAAAAAAAAGAGGAATAAAGTTGGGTACATAAAGAAGTAAGCTTCAGGCACCTGGAAAATTCAGGTTCGAGGGACATTTCAGTTTGAGAATTCGAGATTGTGGAGGCCCTCCTAAGAAAGTTGTACTTCATTTTCAAAAGTAAACGTTTTTTCTCACCTTCCTTCTAGGGAGTTTTAGTTTCTTTTGAAGTTAGTATTTCTTGTTATTATCATAGGAATTTTTATTGTTCAGCATCAAAACACTTCAATCACAATTGGCTTATGAAAATTTTTTGTTAAGCTCATATTAGTAGTAGGTGACATTATTTTTATTGTTGATAATCTGTTTGGTGAGTTTTTGTTAAAGTATCTTATAACCATTTTGTTTTTATGATGTTTACAAGCTCACATCGCTGGCAATTGTGAGAACCCTGGCTTCCACCATTAGTGACGTACATTTTTTATTTCTCTGTGTGTGTGTGTGTTTCATGTGTAAGGGAAGTGGAGTCTGTTTGTTTTAGAGGTTAACCTTAAGCTAGTTAATGGAACATAGAACTGTAGATTTGGTTTATTTTTGTTTGTTCTGGAGAAAAGAGCTAACACAACTAAGTTGAAATTTTATTCTGATAATCTTTCCAGAAACTGAAATGTTTCAGCCGTGTTGCAGAGGTCTGTGGATTCTTTTTCTAGGGCTGAGTTGAAGATCTGATTTCCCCCTTAGAGATAAGAAACGTCTTAGGTACCGACCAAAGTCTTCCCACTTGTAATGATAAGCTCTGTTGTCCCAGCACGCAGTCGCGGCTCTCTCTTAGGATCTGAGACAGCTGTTGTATTGTGACATTTCATTGACATTGTTTCATACTCTTTCACTTAAGTTTAAGGTGTTTATGATGTTGGAAATATTTTCTAAGAACAACTTAGTAAACAACATGGTACATTCTTTATCAGTAGTTTTCCAAAATGGTTTTTGAAATTAAAATTTTTTTCAGAAAGACTTGTTGTGCAGACATTCTATTGCCAAGACTTTTCGATTTCTGCTTTGTGTACTTTTACAATCTAGCTTTTCATAAACAGGTCAGTTTTTTGTTTTTTTTTTTTTTTTTGCTTTTTTCCCTCTCTTTTCATTTCCTACTCCTTTATTGTCAATTTTGGTTGAAAATTGAATTGCTTTGTGAAACCTGTGTTTGGAAATCTGCAGTGAAGCATTTTGTTAGCAATTTAAAGTCTATTTCAGATCCTAGAAAATATGAAGGTATTCCATACTGAAAATGGCAACCCCGTCTATCATTGTTAAATCTAGTCTAGACTCATTGCTCTCTTTGCTTAGTGAACAGCCTGTTTAGAATTGAACCCTAAGTCTCTCTCCAGCCCCTCTGTCTATCCCCACTGTTACTGCCCTGGTTTTGTTCATGTCCCTTTCTTGCTGTTTCTCTGTGCCATTCAGTGGCACCAGAATGATCTTTCTAAAATGCAAATATTAGTCACGGGATAATCTTGCTCAAAAACGTTTGGTGGTTCCTCATTTCCTATAGGTAAACTCTAAACTTTTTTTCCAGGTCTCTAAACTTAGCCATCTGTTCTCATCATGCCTTCATTCCATGTTCTTCTTTGCAGTTTAGGAACCATCTGTTGCACTCCTCTCACCCCCAAACCCAAGTATCCATCTGCTTGACTGACACCTATTCGTTCTGCAAGGTTCGCTCAAATGCCTTTTTCTCTTTGCCGGACACTTGTCTCACGCCACTGCGCCTCTCCCTCTGCATGTTGTCCCTTCGCCGAGTAAACCCGTGACTGTGTTCTCGTTTAAGAAAAGCTGTGTTAACCTACATGCACCTGGATTTCCATTAGGCTTGAGGAGCGACACTGTTTCTTTCTATCTCTGTGTCCCTAGTACCCCTGGCTCACAATGTTCGATTGCATAGAGTGATGGCTACATGAATGGATGGAAAGAAATCTTAAATGAAATACAAAGTCAAATGATATGTGAAAGAATATTGAACCAGGGATTTGGGAGAGAGTGCCTTTTTGTTCATCATTCTGTTGTTTGCTGACTATATCTTTGGGCAAGTCAGTTTGCCTCTCTGAGCCTCAGTTTTCTCATCTATAAAATGGGGATCTTGAACTAGATATGTGGTTAATTTTTTTCATTCATTGACCTCTGAGAAATTGAAAGCTATGAGGTCTCTCAGAAAACAGCACGTGTAAATATACACACTTAATTTTTGGAATAAGCTGGTGCTAAAATATTAATACTATTATTTGGGGATGATGAGACTACAGGTGATTCTCTTTCTGTGTTTCTGAATTAAAAACAAATTTTAATGAAGTTATATACTTTAAAAAGTATATAAACTTTATTAAAATGAAGACAAACCGAACTGTGCTGTCCATTAAAATGAAAGTAGCTAAAAAAAACCTATTTCATGGTTCTTAGGAAAATTTTGCCTAGAGTCCAAAACTATTTTAAAACTTTGCTACCAATGAGGGCTGGCCCAGTGGTATAGTGATTAAGTTTGTGCACTGTGTTCTGGCAGCCCGGGGTTCACAGGTTCAGTTCCCAGGTGTGGACCTACACACACCGCTTGTCAAGCCATGCTGAGGCAACATCCCGCATACAAAATAGAGGAAGGTTGGCTCAGGGCCAATCTTCCTTAAGCAAAAAAAACCCAACCAAACAAAAAAAACCCACAAAACTTTGCTAATAGGAAAATTAAATACAAAAATTTAATTTGTTTTTTCTCTGACTGAAATACAGAAAAAAGTATACTGCCTCCTTGTGTATCATAGAACCACTTTTAAAATCCAGAATTCATATTTGATTATCTACTTAGTAGATAGTTTCTTATTTTAGTTATAAGAAAACTGGCTAGAAGGTGCACTTCGGCAGGACCTTTCAAACTCAAGCGACAGCTGGAGCTGTGCTGGCTCTTCTGTAGCGTTGCTTTTCCTGACCTTCTTTTCCGAGTGCTCCCCCAGCCCTCGCCTGGCATCTGTAGCGTTTTGCGTTGTTCATTGTTTTTAGGATATGGTTGTGTATGACTCCAGTGTGCTTTGATTGGCCTTTGGATTACCTGTCAGTGTTTAAAGACTCTCACAGGTCTGTGACTGTGTTTTGAAAACAGCTATCTGTAGAGCATAGGTTTTCTTTGTTTTGCTTTGCCAAAGTGTTGGAATAGAGATGCACACCTGGCCAACACAGCCTTCCTGCCACACGTGTTTCCTGTGACCCGTGGCCGTCTTAACGATTGTTGGGCTGTTGGTAGGCTCCAGACGCAGTCTCGTCTGTTGTTCACAAGAAGCATTCCACTCATTTACCTCTGTTATTTACATACTGTAATGTACTCTCTCCTGTGTATTTGCTCATTTTTACGAGGGTAGGAGTGCTATTTCTGGTATTTATTAAATGGAAAATAATTAAAGTTTGCAAAAAAGCCCTCTAGATTTATATTAATCATACAAATCAAATTCTAGAGATAAAAACAGACGTTAAACTAAAAGTCAGAGCAGCAAAACAGTCAACAGCCCATTTAACAGAATAGCCACTCACTTGGTAGGTTTTCCTTGAGACCGATTGTCTGCCGGGCTCTGAGCTGGGTGGTGGGAATCAGTGGTGAGGCGGTCACACACAGCCCCTTGCCTAGTACAGTTTCAAGGCTGGAGAATTTTCTTATGCTCCAAGTCTAATAATTATAATGTTGTAATTCAGAAACTAGAGGCCTTGAAAAGTTGTGAGTTAAATATGAAAGAGCTTAGATCTATCAAAACCATGTGAATAATGCCGCAGGAATTTTTTGTGATGTAATTTATCTATAATGGTATCCACTGCCAGGAAACAAAGTGATATTTTTCTCAAGTGATATTTCTTTAGTGCCATGGAATGTACAGAACTTGTGTTTATTTGTTAGATGTTTAATATTAGTAGGTTGATGGTCCTCTCAATTAGTATCTCTTCTAAGAATGGTGCTAATTATTTCAATTAAATGTCATTACTTATTGTCCTAAATCGTGAATGTATACGTTTTTCCCAGAAAAGAGAAATTGCTCTAGGGACTGGTCTTAATTTAGGCTAAAAATCTCTTACAATTATTGATAATACAAAAAAAGCTATTTTAAAGCTAGAGGAATGTTGTTGATTTTAGAAAGACTTATGGTGGTGGAAATAGCAGTAACCCATGTAAATGAAAACCTGTCTAGGATTAGTAACATTAGGAATCCTTAGTTTATTATTAGTATTTTGTTTTTTGTGGTCAGTTTTATGTTGGAGTGGACTGTCTTTGCTAAAATTATACTTTAAGTGTGTTAGTAATTTTTATTTTGTAAGATTCCCTTCTCATGATGTCTGCTTCATTTGAAATGTTTAGTAGGTTAAAGTAGCAACACATCATCCTATATTTCACTAGTTTATAGATCATATTTGTTTTCGAGAAAATGTCAGTTATCTATTGAGCAAATTATGTTGAAATTATGCCAGGCAAAAAAATATATATATAATATATAAAATCTGTACCATGAAAACAGTTGGTTCATGATATGTGTACAGATACACTGACATCTGAGAGAGCAACAAGCAAGCCCTGTTTGCATTTCCGTACTTTGAGGTTTTTCTGGTTGAAGTAGGAAACGTGTCTGTGGTGAAGGAATTCCAGGCGTTTGTGAGGAAGATCAGAGATCCAGTCAGTGCAGAGTTCACCTTGGATTCACCCAACTCATAGTGATTATAATATGGAAGAGAAATATCCAGAATACTTAGCTAGATTCCCTTTATAAAACAGAAAAATTATCTGTAGAACTGAGAATATTTCCTGCCTTCCCCTCTCCCTATCCCAATAAACAGAATGAAAAAGGTGTAAATTTAAGGATTAAAATTGAAGATTTGTTTCAGAGCTGGAAGGGACCATAGGGGTCTTGTGGTGTTAAATCTTGTCAGTTTAGAGATGAGGACCTTGACTCCTGGGTCGTTAGCAGAGTCCGGAAGGGAACCCAGCCTCGTGCCTGTCAAGATGTGTTACGTGCACTGCACCGCACTGTCTTTCTGACCCGGGGAAGTCTTCTGCTGTGGGTCATCTCTGCTATGTCCTTCCCTGTAAGCTTGCTGTATTTTAGTCACTACCACTTCTTTTGTTAGATTTTAGTTTGTGTTGGGGGGGCAAAGTTGACATTTGATTGATTTTTTCACTCTCAAAGGTATTTATCTTGTTTATCTTGCTTTCTCATTCAGCGCTTTTTACCACCAACAGTGTTCAAAAGTTTATGAAAGGTAGTGAGGGCATGGAGGGGAAGGTTGAGCAAGTGCTCTTCCGTGTGAAGGTGCTGTGTCTGTCTGTCTGCTCAGCAGCCGCGAATACCTGACAAGGATTAGCACCCCTCTGCCTGAGTCTCTCCACGGTCGCACACGGGTATTGAGTACTTAAAAATAAGCTTAACAGTCAGTGTACAAATCTCCTAATTTGTCTGTTTCAAGTGTGTATCTCTTAATTTCTTAAAATTTTTTGTTCTCTGTATCAAATACAATGATTATCATAAATATCAACTGGGAAGTATCATACACTAGTAAGTTTGAAATGAAGCATTTTGAATACCTTGGAAAGATGTTAATATGCTAAAAACATAAGACTTGCTTTGCATTATGTATTTTAATGAATACGAAAATAAAACGTAGTATATATTGATTAACTTAGAAGATACCTTAAACAAATCAGCCTTAAGATATGCCAGTTCCTTTATGATTCCTTGGCTCTGCGTATGCTTTTTCTCCTACCTGGCATGTCCTCCTTACCCCTCTTCCCCCCTCTTGCCATACTGGATCGTGAGAGTCAGTCCACAGTACCATCTGTGTGACATCAGCTCAATCCTTGCACTTGGTCCTCTCCCTACGAAGTAGATTGAACACAGGCTTGTGGTCAGCAGAGAGAGGGGTGAACATCCTCCTTGTTTCAGTCTAGCAGGCCCCATGAGACTCCAGGCACTGGCACACCGCAGGTGCTGTGGTCAGGTTTGCTGTGGTTCTCCCGCAGAGGTTGATACCTTCTGTTATGTTTCCTCCCATCCATCCTTGCCCTCTCCTAGTTCCAAGTGCCTTCTTGAGTTTTAATAGAAACCCTTCTGTACCTCAGTTGTAGCGTTTATCCCATTGTATTGGAATTATTTATTTGTCACCCGGAATGAGATGTGTGTCTTTTGAGGACAGAATCTGATCTTCTGTATTTCCCGTAAAGTCCAGGGTAACACTTGACATAGGACTTACTAAATTAAATGAAAGCATCTTATCTGGAAAATATTTAGTTTGTGTCACCATGTTGGACACATTTTCCTCCATTCATGTGTATCAAGTAGTCGCTTAAAGCCTATATTGCCTAAAATAACCTTCATCATAGCTTGAAGGTAACATAAATATTTTGGTAGTCTTATAGCAGATTTCTGTTGCAGTGTTCACCTTGCTTTACAGTTTGTGGGAAGGAATTTTTTTGAACTGTTGCCAGTGTTTTTATAATGGACATCATTTTGGACATACATTAAATTTGAACTTTGGTATTCAATACCACTCCCTTCGCTTTCTAGGTTTTCCTGTAGCTCACATAGAAAAACATTGCACACAGGAAAGAACATAATGGATGCTGAAAGAAACAAATGCTCTTTTAGGCTTTGGTAGGACCGTTTGCCAGTCTGTTTTTATATAGCTTCATGCGTGGCTTAGTTGAGCTCTACTTCAGTAAGGAGAAGATACTTTGCAGAGACTGTCATTTCTGGAGAAGAAAGAGAAAACATGCTACAGTATAATTAAAGCAGGAAACTGATTTTTAATGTTGTTTTTTATTTCAGACTGTCCTATTTGTTTCTTTTATCACTATAATAAGGATTAATGATGTTACTATTAATCCAAGTGAGTTTATTTTGAAGTAAAGCTACTTAGACACTATTCATTTTTCCCCATTCCTTTCTCACTCCAGTATTTAAAAAAAGGGTATGTGGAGGGGAAGTGGGAGGAGGAAAGCACCAGTAGTATGGGAGCCACTTGTTGAACACTGAACAAATATTTATTGAACGCCTTTGCCTCTGGTCTGGCCTCTGATTGCTGAGACACAGTCCCTGCCTTCAGAGAGCTCAGAGTCCATTGCAGTCGTTCTGAAGGGTGGGCAGTGATGGCCAGCACCAGATGAGAATCACTTGGGTTGCTCATTTAGAATAGCTCGTCCCCAGCATGGCCTCCAGTTATTCCAGGAGATTCTGACAGAGTGGGGAGAATTGGGTAAAAGTACTTAATAAAGTGTTAGAAAAGGTGTGTGTACTTTGATCAACTACAAATCCAGTGTGGATGTTGTTTGACTTGTATACTAGATGTATTTTTCCCAAGTTTTTATCTTGAACAGATAAGTGCTATGGAAAAAAATCAGGGAATGGGGGATAGAGCATGCAGGACTAGAGGGTAGGTATGATAGGGCTGCTTTTTAAAATAGGCTGTTCAGGAAAGGCTTCACTGAGAAGATCATATTTGAGCAGAGAGCTGCAGTGGGAGGTGAGGGAGCAGACTGCATGGTTATCTAGGGAAAAGCGCTCCAAGTCAGGGGTCGGCGAACTTCTGTAAAGGGCCGGATAGTCAGTATTTCAGGCTTTGCAGACCAGGTGGTCTCTGTTGCAGCCACTCAGCTCTGCTGATGTAGCGTGACAGCAGCCATGGACTACGCGAACGAGGAAGCGGTCTGTGTTCCAGTGGAACCTTCTTCACAGAAGGAGGCAGTGGGCTGTACTTTGCCGCCTCCTGTGCTGAGCGGAAAGAGCGCCTACTGCAAAGGCCCTGGGTAGGAGCAAGGCTGGCATCCTTGAAGAGCAGCAGGAAGGCCAGGATGGCTGGAACTTAGTGAGGACGGGAAGAGCGAGAGATGAGGTCAGAGGAGGAGAGGGCAGCTCCTCACTAGCGCCTTGGAGGCAACTGTAGTGCTGGCCTTTTTGTCAGAATGAGGAAGGCAAGACTTGAGATTTCTGAACAGGGAGATGACATGATCTGGTGGGAAAGATCCAGAGTTTGTTTTTGGATGCGTTAATTTAAGATGCTTATTAAATACCCTAGTGGACATATCAAAGAGGGAGTTGGATAGATGCCTGGAGTCCAGGGAGGAGGTCTATGGTGAAGCTAAAATGTGAGAGCCTTCAGCTTAGAGATGGTATTTAAAACCTTTAGACTAGGGGCTGACCCAGTGGCACAGCGGTTAAGTTCACATGTTCTGTTTCAGCGGCCTGGGGTTCGCTGGTTCAGATCCCGGGTGCAGACATGGCACTGCTTGGCAAGCCATGCTGTGGTAGGTGTCCCACAGAGAAAGTAGTGGAAGATGGGCACGGATGTTAGCTCAGGGCCAGTCTTCCTCAGAAAAAGAGGAGGATTGGCAGCAGTTAGCTCAGGGCTAATCTTCCTTAAAAAAAAACAAAAACAACAACCCTTAGACTATATATTCTCAAAAGGGCCAGTGGCACTCCAAAGGGGGCCAAAATGGTTTTTAGGGGGTGAAAAAAATCTTCAGTGTTATAATGGTTTGCTCCAAAGTTCAACCCTACCCTACTGAAAAGCGTTCCTGGACCGAATTGGAGCGTGTGCATGCAGGCTTCCCCACACCAAGAAACCGTTCTCAGACACAGCAGGCTGACTGAGAGTTCAACTCAGTTCTGACGCTATCTACTTAGAGATGGAGTCAGATTCCACAGGAAGGGGCTCAGTCCCATAGGACCGCCTTCCATTTCCAACAGCAGCCCAGGTTGTTACTTGTTCTTATGACCGACTGGCTGCAAATCAGAGGTTCCCACCGCCCCCTCCTCGGGTTTGATTAATTTGCTAGAACAGCTCACAGAACTCAAGAAGACCCATTAACTCACTAGATTACCAATTTACTGCAAAGGACATGAATCAACAGCCAGATGAAAAGATACGTAGGGTGAGGTCCCGAACGAGGGAGCTTCTGTCTTCTTGGAGCTTGGGGCCCGAAATGGTGGCTTGTGGAAGTGTTCTGTTTCCCCACTGTGGAAACTTTCCGAAAAAGGGGTTGACAAGCTATCGTTTTGGGTGTTTATGGAGGCTTCATTGTGTAGTCATGATGCACTAAATCGTTGGCCATTGACAGCTGATTCAGTCTCCAGCCGCCCCCCTTGGAACTCAGAGGATGGGGCTGAGAGTTCCAATCCTCTGATCACAGGGCTGGTTCTCCTGGCAAGGACGGAATCCAAGAGTCACCTTCATTAATGTAACAAAAAACGTGTGTGTCACTGTCAACACTTAGGAAATTCCAAGGGTTTTGGGGGCTGTTGAGCCAGGAACTGTGAATGAAGACCAAATATATATGAGAAATATATTTTGGTCATCTGAATGACTATATATATATTTCTTTCTTTTTTTTTTTAAAGCATTGGCACCTGGGCTAACAACTGTTGCCAATCTTTTTTTCTTTTTCTGTGCTTTATCTCCCCAAACCCCCCCTGTACATAGTTGCAGGTCCTTCGAGTTGTGGGATGTGGGACGCCGCCTCAACGTGGCCTGACGAGTGGTGCCATGTCTGCGCCCAGGATCCGAACCCTGGGCCGCCGCAGCGGAGCACACGCACTTAACCACTCGGTCACGGAGCCGGCCCCTATATATTTCTTATAAATCACAATATTGCACCAATGCAATCTTATTTAGTATTTAATTAATGGAGATGGGATGATTGAGAAAAAAAATGTTTAAAAGTCTCCTTGAAGGAGTGATAATAAAACAAGGTTGAGAAATACTGCATTAGATTCACCTCAGGGAAATCACCGAGGGAGTGCATAGTCATGTGCCACATAATGACGTTTCAGTCAACGGTGGACCACATATACAATGGTGGTCGTATAAGATTATAATGGAGCTGAAAAATTCCTATTGCCTAGTGACATCACAGCCATTGTAACATTATAGTATTGACACGTTATTCCCATGTTTGTGGTGGTGCTGGTATAAACAAACCTACTGTACTGTGAGTTATATAAAAGTATAGCACATACAATTATGAGCAGTACATGATACTTGATAGTGATAATAAATGTTACTGGTTCATGTATTTGCTGTACTATACTTTTATTATTTTAGAGTGTACTCTGTCTACTTATTAAAAAAAGAGTTTACTGTAAAACACTATGCCATGTTATACTGGAGTAGTCTCATATATCTTGTATTTACTGTGTCTCTTGATCGGATCATTTTCTCTTTTGCTTGATTTAATCTCGTGTTGTTTTGTTCATCATGGCCCCTAAACATACAAAATCCACTGCTAATGTTGCCAGTAAGAGGCCACGTTGAGTGATTGACTTGGAAATGAAATTAAAAGTGTTTAAGGACTACGAAGGTGGAAAATCAGTGATGGTTATTGCTCACCAGTCAGGCATGTCCCATTCCACCATAGCTATGATTGAGAAGACCAAGAACAAAGTCACGGAAGTTGTTAGGGAGTCTACTTTGTTGAAGGCAACGAGACTGACAAAAATTCAAGAAGGAGAAACTTCAAGTGACCTGGGTTGAAGATGAGACACAGAGCATTTCCCTCTCAGCACCATGATGGTCACGGCCAGAGCAATAAGTTTGTTCGCGATGTTGAAAGAAAAGGCTGGACTCGACTACAATGTTGAATTCACTGCTAGCTCTGGGTGGTTTAAACAATTCAAGAATTATTATTCATTAAATAACGTGAAAGTGAGTGATGGGTCTGTGAGTGCTGATGTGAAGGCAGCTGAAGAATTTTTGGAAATTCCAGATAAGCTGATTGTGGAGGAAAATTACTTGCCAGAGCAAGTATTCAATGTGGCTGAAGTCTCTGTATTCTGGAAATGGATGCCTAAAAGGACTTTCAACCATAAGGAGGCCAGGTCAATGCCAGGTTTCAAGGCTTTTGAGGACAGGAAAACAGTCTTGCTTGGGGGCAGTGTTGCAGGCTACAAAATGAAACCCTTTGTGATCTGGCACAGTGAGAAACCCAGGGCCTTCAAGCATGTCAGTAAGCACACACTGCCATTGTACCACGGGAGCAAGAAGAAGTCATGGATGACCCAGCTCCTCTCCCAAGATGCCCTCCTGAATTGCTATGCCAGCAAAATAGAGAAGTATTGTTTGGAGAATAACATGCCTTTCAAGATTTTGCTTATGTTGATAACGCTCCTGGACATCCTCCTTTTATTGGTGATCTTCATCCCAACATCACAACAGTGTTTCTCCCTCCAAACACCAACTCTTTGACCCAACCAAGGGATCAAGGAGTTATAGCAGCTTTTAAGGCCTACTACCTGAGGAGGGCTTTTGCCCAGTTATTGCTGCAACTGAGAAAGACACCGAGAAGACACTGTTCCAATTCTAGAAGGATTACAACATCTTGACTGCATCAAGAACCTTGATTGGGTTTAAGGTGATATCACCAAGGAGCGTATAAATGACATCTGGAAGAAGACACTCAAGAGGTTTGTCCATGACTTCAAAGGTTTGTCAAGGATGAGGAAGTTGCAAAAATCAAGGCTGTCGCTGACATGGCGGACAACTTTTAACCTGGGTGTGGATAAAGATGACACTGAGGGGCTCCCAGAGGTGGTTCTGAGGAACCGACTGATGAGGAGTTGTTGGGACTGGAAGAGGGACGCATAGCTGAAGAAGAGGCAAGAGAAAAGGAAACTGCAGGGGAACAAAGAGAGGAAGCCCCACGAAAATTCACAGTGAAGGGTTTAGCAGAAGCCTTTGCAGAGCTCAACAGGCTCCTTAAAAAGTTTGAAAACATGGACCCAACGCTGAAAGGTTTTCATTAATAGAGAGGGATGTTCATGATGCATTATCTGCTTACAAGCAAATCTATGATGAAAAAAAGAGACAAACCATCAAACTACCATGGACATCTTTCTGAAAAGAGTGACCCCTCCTCAGGAAGAGCCTCAGGCAGGTCCTTCAGGAGGCATTCCAGAAGAAGGCATTGTTATCACAGGAGACGACAGCTCCATGTGTTATTGCCCCTGAAGACCTTCCAGTGGGACAAGATGTGGAGGTGGAAGATGGTGATAATGATGATCTTGACCCTGTGTAGGCCTAGGCTAATGTGTGTGTGTCTTAGTTTTTAACAAAAGAGTTTAAAAAGTAAAAAAAAAAAATGTTTAAATTTAAAATAGAAGCTTATAGAATAAGGATATGAAGAAATAAAATATTTTATACAGCTGTACAATGTGTTTGTGTTTTAAGCTAAGTGTTATTACAAAAGAGTCAGAAAGTTAAAAAAATTAGAAAGTTTCTAAAGTAAAAAGTCATGGTAAGCTAAGGTTAATTTATTACTAAAGAAAAAATATCTTTTCCTAAGATTCGTGTACCTAAGTGTGCAGTGTTTACAGAGTCTGCAGCAGCGACAGCAACGCCCTAGCCCTTACATTCACTCACTACTCACTCACTCACACACCCAGAGCAGCTTCCAGTCCTGCAAGCTCCATTCGTGGTAAGTGCCCTATACAGGTGTGCCGTTTTTCATCTTTTATACTGTATGTTTACTGTACCTTTTCTATGCTTAGATGCACAACTGCTTATCATTGTGTTACAACAGCCTACAATATTCAGTACAGTAGCATGCTGTACAGGTTTGTAGCCTAGGAGCAGTGGGCTATACCATAGAGCCTAGGTGTGTATTAGTCTATTCCATCGAGGTTTGTGTAGGTCCGCTATGACGTTTGCACAACAACAAAATTTCCTAACAACGCATTTCTCAGAATGTGTGTCCATCATTTAGCAATGCGTGACTGTATATAAAGTAAAGATGAGGTCTGAGGACAGGGCTCCAAGTGTTTAGAAACTGGGGTGATAAGGAGGAACCAGCAATGGAAATTGAGGAGTGGCTGTTGAAGGGAGAGGAACCAGCAAGGGCCCTGTGCTAGAAGCCAGATGAAGGAGGGGTTTCAAGGAGGGAGTGATTAGCTGTGTTAAATATTGCTGATGGGCTAGGGAAGATGCAGACTGAGAATTAACCATGATGAGGTTTTGGTGAAGAAGTTAGACGCTTGCTTGGGTCTCAGCTGTAATGTTATTTCATTTATAGGCTACCTTCAACCATGATTAGCCTGTGTCCCCTTCTTTTTCTTCTTATTTTTTTAAAGTTGTAAAAATCACCTAAAATTTAGTACCTTAACCTTTTTTGAGTGTACAGTTCAGTAATGCTAAGTATATTTACATTGTTGTGTGACAGATCTCTAGAACTTTTTCATCTTGGAAAATGGAAACTATACACATTAAACCACTCCCCTTTTTCCCCTTCCCCCAGCCCCTGGCAACCACCATTCTACTTTCTGTTTCTAAGAATTTGACTACTTTAGATAGGAATCATACAGTATTTGTTGTTTTGTGACTGGCTTATTTCACTTAGCATAATGTCCTAAAGGTTCATCCAGGTTATAGCATGTGACAGGATTTCCTTTTTGTTTAAGGCTGAAAATATTCCGTGGGTTCCCCTTCTCATATACTTTCATAGCACTCAGTTATTGTAGCATGCTCCTTTGCAAGAAACTGTAATCTCTTATTTAATTGTCTTCTCTGATCATGTATCTCCGAGCTTCAAGGACAGAATGTGTTTGTCTTGTTCCCTGATGTGCTCCCAGCTGCTGGAACACTGAATGAGAGTGCTGTGTGGGAGTACAAGACAGTACTTTGCTTGGAGGGATATGAAAATTGTGTTGAAGAGATGATACTTGACTGGTTTTGAAGAATGTCTTAGTCACTTTGGGACGCTATAACAAAATACCATATCCTGGGTGCCTTGTAAACACAGAAATTTCTTTCTCACAGTCTGGAGGCTGGAAGTCCAACACTGAGGCACAGGCAGATTCAGTTTCTGGTGAGGACCCACTTCCTGGTTCACAGACAGCTGTCTTCTCACTATAACCTCAGATGGTGGAAGGGCGAGGGAGCTCTCTGTGATCTCTGTTACAGCATCAGAACTCTCATGACTTAATCACCTCCCAAAGGCCCCGTCTCCAAATACCATCACATTGGGGGTTAGGTTTCAACATACGAACTTTGGGGAGACACAAATATTTAGTTTACAGCAAAGAACAAGTGGTAATTTATTAGGTTGAGAAAGGGTGTTCTAAGCAGAGGAACCAGCATGGAGCTAAGCATGGTTTCATGACAAGGCCTTGGGTCCTCGGGACTGAGAAGTTCAGTGTGGTTAGAGCAGAAGGGGCTGGGGAGGTGGCGCGTGAGTTGTTTGTAGGTTGTGGTCCGATGGTGAAGAGCCTCCATGCCAGTGCAGGAAACCTGGCGGCATCAGACTCCTTCTTTGGTTTGGTTTAGTTTTTCTTTTTTAAAGGAAGTTCACTCTGGTGGCGTTTTGGAGGGGTGCAGGGGTAGGGTAGAATGGTGGCAGGGACAGCAGTTATGGGGTAGAGGGTTGCAGCGGCCTCAGCAGCACACAGCGAGGGCCTCAGCAAGGCAGTGGTTTGGCTAGGAGAGACTGTTCCTGAGAAATTGCTGAGTGCTATGGTGACCGACTGGTTGGAAAGATGACACAAAGTTTCAGTGATTAGGAATATTAGAGAAGAAACACGCTTGAAGCAGAACGCTGAGTTCTTTGTGATGTGGTAAGTTGAGTTGCCTTGTGGGCACCGAGGTCGAAGGGTGGCAGGAAGTTCTGTGGCAGCACTCCCCTGAAGCTTGAAGAGCAGTCCGGGCTGCCGTTGTGCCCGGCCTGTTCGCTGTGCTGGGCCCTCTACGTGGATTCTCTTTCGTCTGCATGTTAATCCTGCAGGCCAGGCATTAGTCTCTGTCTTTTGTTGAGAAAACTAAGACACATAGAGAGGTGAAGAAGCTTATTCAAGGTCACACAGTTAGCAGGTGGTGGTGGTGACAGAATCCACATTTAGATCTGTCGTGTAGGAATATGGAGTAAAGGAAATTTTCAACAAAATTGAGGATAAAAGGTAATTGCTTATGCTAGATAATGCCTTATCTAGAACTTTAGGAATATCAACAGATTAAGAAATACCAGTACCTTGGAAGAAATAGAAATTTTGATTTCAGTAATCCTCTCATATCTTGGTTTAGGGTACACTATATAGGTTGGTTGGTTGGTTTAGTTTTTTATACAACCAATTTTACCCCCATTCTTGAGTGGCGCTTTTTGGTATTGTGCCATTCTACCAATTTTAGGAGGAATTGGAATACTTCCAAGTGTTCTTAAACTAGAACCTGAGATTTGGAGAAATCTTTCTTTTTTTTAAAGATTGGCACCTGAACTAACAACTGTTGCTAATCTTCTTTCTTTTTTTTCTTCTCCCCCAATCCCCCCAGTATATAGTTGCATATTTTCGTTGTGAGTGCCTCTGGTTGTGCTATGTGGGACGCCGCCTCAGCATGGCCTGATGAGCGGTGCCATGTCCACGTGCAGGGTCCAAACTGGCAAAATCCTGGGCCGCTGAAGTGGAGCACGCGAACTTAACCACTTGGCCACCAGATGGCCCCTTGGAGAGATCTTGATTTGAATTCTCATCCCATTCTTTACACATAAATGACTACTGGTGTTGGGCAAGAGACCATAAGAAATATGACTTTGAGTAACTGGTCTTTTTTGAGTCTTAGTTTGCCATCTAAAATATGAAGATGATAATTCTTGCCTCATGGGGTTTGCCACAATTCCTAACACATAGAGCTAAGTACCCAGTACATACATCAGTTCGCCTTTTGCCACTCTCTCATCTTCCTCTCATCTGAGTGTATCTGAACCCCCGTTAGCATCCCTCTCCTCTTCCTGCTGTCTGTGAAAACTGAAGGTCCAAACTTCAGCTACCGACGTTTTTCTTTCTGGAATCAATGATCTGTAAGTCCCAAACCTCAAATCTAAATGAAAAGATAAATTCTGTATGTAAGGTAGCACCTTGAATTGTAAGATAACTTCTCATGAAAACCTTGTTTCTGTATATTCTAAATATGTGAATAACGACCAAGGGTTATGAAGGAAAGGACCACAAGAAACGTCAGATTTTGTAGAAAAGTTAGGAAATTCTATACTACTTATAACATGAAATGAAAATGAATTCAAAGGAAACAGTTTGCAAGCAGACTTGAGACACAATGCAGTAGTCACTTGGGGACTGCCTGCACTTTCCCACCATCTCTCTTTTTCCAGGACACAGTGTTTTAGGAATCATTTTCTCTAGTCTGAAACAGCAGAAGGAGTATCAGATCTGCATATAATTGTCTCTGAATTGCTTTGAAAAATATTTAGTAAGTGCAACTGACAATCGCAAGATTTAGTGGAAGTTATAAATTAGCGACTTGGAATCAAATGTTCATGTTTTCACGTTTTTCCTTAAGCATTTGACATGTGTAGTGCTAATTGTCTGTTTTAGGTAATAGATCCATTTTAAAAAATTGTGAAGAAATGAGTTTGGCATCTTCATTTTTCCGTATGTTAATCAGAAATTTGGAACCTCTTTTGAGTACATTGTTGGCTAATAAAATAGTTCAGTAATTGAGTTTAGTATTAAGAAACTTTAAGCAACTTTGACAATCTCCTGTCCTTTAAGTTGAATAATTTTCTCTACCTGGATCTGTTGAGTCAGTGGGTGGACAGGAGCTGAGCTCATCTCTAAACTAACAGGCGGTGCCCACTCCAGGGGGTTTTCTTTCTTTAAACAAAGGCTTAAATTTTAATAGTCTGTCCTTGTTGAGCTCAAGAGCAAAGGGTTTGTTGTCTTTTTTTAAAAACTTGAAGGTAGTTTTCTAAATAAATATTGAACTCTGTGATTAACTTAAAAGCTTATGCAATGATACTTTAAAGCTCATTTGCAAGAGTTAAATAAATTATATTGTTTTGTGTACTCATCCCCCAATTAAGAAATTGCCTGTATTTACGTTGGTTTGTCTGCTGTTTTCAAACAGGCAAGTTTCTAGATATGGATAGTGACACATATGAGCATGTCTAGTTGAAAATAAAAGCTATCATGCAGAAAAATATTCTTGTCAAAATAAACTACATGTTAAATCTAAAGATCTTTATTAAACTCTGGGGATAGATTTGCCTATATGGTGGCAGCGTTTGTCAGTTCCATGAAAAACTTCATTTCCACCAATTAAAAGTACTAAGTTGCCCTTTTAAGTAAGTAAATAGTAAGACTCATTCTGAACAGTTTGCCAGTAGGTGAACTTATAATACAACACTTTGAATTCCTCACATGTTTATGACGTTATCAAGTATCATGGGAGTTACAGAAGCCTTGTTTACATTTTTATTCGTATTTATGGGCATAAGTAAGATTACTTATTTAGAAAATAGCCTAAATTATGTATCCAACAATGTTAGTTGTTTTGATTTTAATCCTAAAATGGCCAATTCAGAAATCATAATTTAACATATTACCTCGTCTGTTATTTTTCTTGGATGACTAAATGCACAAGATGCAGTTATTAGAAATATTTCAGGTTAAATGTGGCATCAGGAATTGTTTGTGAGCACATTTCTTTTCTGCCTTAGTGACAGAATTGTGCATTTCTAACATGCTGAATTTACGTAAATATTTTAAAACATTTTTTTAAGTATTTTTAAATTTTAAATGAAATCGATGGAATATCATAGTAGAAAGTAAAGACACTGCCTCAAGTCGTCAAAAAGGCTGAAAACGTTGAGGTTTTATTACTTAATATACTTGAAAAATAAAGTAATACTGGTGTTGAAATAATAAGCTCTGTAACCCTCTGCCTAGAACACTATTTTCCTTAAACTTCTTCAGCTGTGTACACACTCACTGCGCACACATGCACAGCGACAGCCAAGGCTGGCTTGGACCTCCCTTTCGATACATTCAAGTGTCCGGCTCTTTAAAGACAAGAATTGTGCCTTTATCTCTGTCCTCAGTGCTCAGCAGCTGTCTGGGACATAACGAGCTTTTGATAAATGTATTTCTAATCAATTTAGAATCAGTGGTCAATAATGATTACTTGGATATCATTTGGATTTGACGTCTTATGAGAAAATGGGACGTTACATTGCAGAGTTCTTGTTGAAAGCCCAGTGCCTCATGTCTGTTGGGAGCTGTTTTGCAGTAGGACAGTTCTGAGCTGCTTTGCCTGTATTCTCTTGCTCAGTGTGTGATTTTGGCCGAGGACAGGCTCCACTCAAATATTAACCAATCTGAGCATGCGTTCCTGTCACTGTTTCCTCCTCCTTTGTGATTCGCTGTCTCCTTGTTTTGGCAGCACCCGCCTCAAAATGTGGTGCTCCTCGTTTCGTTCAGTAGCCCTGGCGTCCACCATCTCCGTTCACTCCTTTTTCAAGATGGAGAATGTTAACTGCTTAGGAGGCAGCATGAGATTTTTCACCTGTTAGATCTTAAATACATTATTTTTTAAATTGCTGTTTTAAAAATGCCTGATGGGCCTATGTATCATTTTTATTATAGATCATTGGGTACAACTCTGTGTTTTGAAGTTCTTAAATATGATATTTATATACTCACTTATGTTTAGTGACTACAATCATCGAACTCAACTTTTTAAAATAAAGCCTTTATTGAAATATAATTCACATGCCATAAAGTTTGCCCTTTTTCTTTTTTTTAAGATTTTATTTTTTCCTTTTTCTCCCAAAGCCCCCGGTACATAGTTGTATATTCTTTGTTGTGGGTCCTTCTAGTTGTGGTATGTGGGACGCCGCCTCAGCGTGGTTTGATGAGTGGTGCCATGTCCGTGCCCAGGATTCGAACCAATGAAACACTGGGCCCCCTGCAGCGGAGCGCACGAACTTAACCACTCGGCCATGGGGCCAGCCCCAAGTTCACCCTTTTAAAGTGTGCATTCACAGAGTTGTGCAACCGTCACCACTCTTTAATTTTAGAGTATTTTCAAAAAGAAACTTTGTATCCTTTACAGTCACTCTCCTTTTCTCCCTCTGCCAACCTCTGGCAACCACTACTCTACTTTCTATTTTTGTGAATTTGCCTATTCTAGACATTTCATGTAAATGGAGTAATATATGGCCTTTTATGTCTGGCTTCTTTCCCTTAGCATAATGTTTTTGCAGTTCATTCATGTTGTAGCATGGCTCAGTATGTTTTTCATTTTTAGGGCTAAAAAACTTCATTGTATAAATATACCACATTTTATTCATTCGTCAGTTTTGATGGACATTTAGGTTATTATTGCTTTTTCTTTTTTTTTTTTGCTGAGGAAGTTTTGCCTGAGTTGATATTCGTTGCCAATCTTCCTCTTTTTGTCTGTGAGCTGCAGCCACAGCATGGCCACTGACAGACGAGTGGTGTATGTCTGCACCCAGGAACCCAACCTGGGCCACCAAAGCAGAGCACACTGAATTTAACCACTAGGCTACTGGGGCTGGCCCTGCTACTCTTTGACTAATTACCAACAATGCTGCTATGAACACTCACGTATAAGTTTTCATGTAGACATATGTTTCATTTCTCTTGGGTATATCTCGTGAGTATATTTACGAATAGAATTGCTGTGTCCTAGGTAACTGTGATTAACTTTGAGGAACTGCCAAACTATCTTGCAAAGAGGCTTCACCATTTTATAATCCACCCAGCGATGTATGAAGGTTCCAATTTCTCCACATCCTCCCCAATACTTGTTCTTGTCTCTTTTTTATTTTAACCATTCTAGCGTGTGTGAAGTGGTCTCTTGTGGTTTTGATTTGCATTTGCCTGATGACCACTCATGCTGAGCATCTTTTCATGTGCTAATTACTGGCCACTTGTATATCTTCTTTGGAGAAATGTCCATTTAAATCCTTTGCCCATTTTTTATTGGGTTATTTGTCTTTTTATTGTTGGGTTATAAGAGTTCTCTTATATTCTAGATAAAAGTCTGTTATCAGATACAAGATTTGCAAGTATTCTCTCCCATTCTGTGGTTATCTTTTCACTTTCTTGATGTTCTTTGATGCACAAAAGTTTTAATTTTGATAAAGTTCAAATTCAAAATTTATCTATTTTTTCTTTTGTTGTGTTTTTGGTGTCCTATTTAAGACATAATTGCGTAATCCAAGACCATGTAAATTTACTCCTGTGTTGCATTTTGGGTTAATTTTTGTATGTGGTGTGAGGGAAGTGTCCAGTGTGATTCTTTTGTTTGTGTATCTTTAGTTGTCTCAGCACCATTTGTTAAAAAGGCTAACCTTCTTCCATTGAATTGCTTTTATCAAAGATTAACTAATTTCTGTTGTTACCCATGTTGAAAATCAACTGACCACAAATGTAAGGACTTATTTATGGAATCTGAATTCAATACCATGATCTGTATGTTTGTCTTTATGCCAGTACCACATTGTCTTGATTTCTATAGCTTTGTAGTAAGTTTTGCAAGCAAGAAGTGTGAATTCTCAAACTTTGTTCTTGTTTTTCAAAATTATTTTGGCTGTTCAGGGTTCCTTGCATTTCTATGTAAGTTTTAGAGCCAGCTGGAATTTTGACTCTCATTGCATTGAATCTCTAGACCAATTTGGAGAGTATTGGCATCTTAATATTAAGTTCCACTTCATGAACGTGAGAAATCTTTCCATTTATTTAGGTCTTCTTTAATTACTTTCTCTAATGTTTTATAGTTTTCAATGTACAAGTCTTGTACTTCTTAAGTATTTAATTCTTTTGGTGTTAGTGTAAATGCAATTGTTTTCTTGACTTTATTTTAGGATTGTTCATTGTTAGTGTGTAGACATACAGTTGAATTTTATACGTTGGTATTGTATTCTGCAACCTTGCTGAACTCATTTATTAGTTCTAGTAGGGATTTTTTGGTGAATTCCTTAGAATTTTCTATATACAAGTTTATGTCATCAGTAAACAGAAATAGTTTTACTTCATCTTCTTCATTCTGAATGAATGCCTTTTGTTTCGTATTTGGCCTAATTGCCCTGTTTAGACACTCCCGTACACTGTTGAATGGAAACTGTGAAAACGCACTTCGTTGTCTTGTTCCTGACTTTAGAGGAAGGCACTCAGTCTTCACAATTAAGTGCGATGCTGATTGTAGGGTTTTTGTTTTTTTTTTTTTTTTTAAGATTTTATTTTTTCCTTTTCCTCCCCAAAGCCCCCCGGTACATAGTTGTATATTCTTCGTTGTGGGTCCTTCTAGTTGTGGCATGTGGGACGCTGCCTCAGCGTGGCTTGATGAGCAGTGCCATGTCCGCGCCCAGGATTCGAACCAACGAAACACTGGGCCGCCCGCAGCGGAGCGCGCGAACTTAACCACTCGGCCACGGGGCCAGCCCCTGATTGTAGGGTTTTTTGTAGATGCCTATCATCAGGTTGAGGAAATTCCCTTTTATTTCTTTGTTGATTTTTTTTTTAATTATGAAAGAGTGTTGGATTTTGTGATTATTTTTTCTGCATCTATTGAGATGATTATGTGTTTTTTTCCCTTTATTCTGTTACCGTAGTATATTATATTGATTGGTTTTTGTACGCTAAACCAACTTTGCGTGCCTGCGATAAATCACACCTAGTCATATTGTAGAATCCTTTTTATGTGTTGCTGGATTCGGTTTGCCTGTTTATTGTTAAGGATTTTTGTGTCTATATTCAAGGAGAGAGTGGTCTGTAATTTTTTTGTCTCGTGTTGTCTTTGTCCGTTTTTTTAAGTTGTGATAAAGTATACTTAACATAAAATTTATCATTTTAACCATTTTTAAGGATATACTTTTGTGGCATTACATATGTTTACATTGTTCTTCAACCATCACCACCATCCATCTCCAGAACTTTTTTGTCTTCCCAAATTGAAACAAACTATGTACTCATTAAATAATAACTCCTCATTCTTCCTTGCCCCTAGCCCCTGGCAACCACCGTTCTATTCTACTTTCTGTCTCTATGAATCTGAACTATTCTAGGTACCTCATATAAATGGAATTATACAATATTCGTTCTTTGGTGACTGACTTATTTCACTTAGCATAATGTCTTCAAAGCTCATGAATATTGTAGCATGTATCAGAATTTCCTTCCTTTTAAAGGCTGAATTATATTCTGTTGTATATACACATGACATTTGTTTATCCATTCATTCGTCAATGGCCACTTGGGTTGCTTCCACCTTTTGGCTGTTAGGAATAGTGCTGCTGTCAACATGGGTGTACAAATATCTGTTCAAGGCCCTGCTTTCAGTGCTTTTAGACAGATACAGAAGTAGAATTGCTGGATCATGTGGTAATTCTATGTTAATTTTTTAAGGAACTAACATTGTGTTTTTCACTGTGGCTGCACCATTTTACTTTCCTACTAGTAATGCACAGAGGTTTTAATTTCTCTACATCCTTACCAGCATTTATCATCTTCTGTGTTTTTGGTACTAGCCATCCTAATGGATATGAAGTAAGTATCTTTGTGTGCTTTTAATATCAGGGTAGTACTGCCCTTGTAAAATAAGTTGGTAGTGTTCCCTCCTTTTCTTTTTTGGGGGGAACAGTGTGAAGGATTGATGTTAATTCTTCTTTAAATGTTTGTTAGAATTCACCAGTAATGGCATTTGGTCCTGGGCTTTTCGTTGTGGGAAGCTTTTGATTAGAAGGCATTCTCTTGGTATTGATCTGTTCAGCTTTTCTGTTTCTTCTTGAGTGAGTTTTGGTGGATTATGTCTTTGTAGGAATTTGTCCATTTCATCTAGATTCTCTAATTTGTTGGCATAAAATTGTCAATAATATTCCTTATAATCATTTTTATTTCTGTAAGGTCAATATTACATCCCCTTTTTCATTCCTGATTTTAGTAATTTGAGTCTTCTCTCTTTTTTTCTTGGTCAGTCTAGCTAAAGATTTGTCCATTTTGTTGATCTTTTCAAAGAACCAACCTTTGGTTTTGTTTATTGTATGTATCATTTTTGTCTTTCATTTATTTTCACTGTAATCTTCATCATTTCCTTCCATTCTGCTTCCTTTGGGTTTAGTTTGCTCTTTTTTGTCTAGTTTCCTAAGGTGCATAGTTAGGTTATATGATTTGTAATTTTTCTCTTTTTTTAAAAAAATTTCCCGGTAATCACTGCATCTCACAAGTTATGTTGTATTTTAATTTTCATTCATCTCAAAAGTATTTTCTAATTTCCCTTGTGATTTCTTTTCAATCCATTGTTTATTTAGGAGTATGTTCTATTGATTTCTAATTTTGTTCCATTGTGATCAGAGAGCGTACTTTGTATGATTTTAGTCCTTTCACATTTATTAAGGCTTGTTTTATGACCTGACAGGCTCTATCCTGGAGAATGTTCCATGTACATTTAAGAAGAGTGTATATTCTGCTGTTAATTGCTGGAGTGTTCGATAAATGTCTTTTAGTTTTAGTTACTTTGCAGTATTGTTTAACTCTTTTATTTCCTTGTTGACTTTTTGCCTAGCTCTATCTATTGTTGAAAGTATTAGTCTCCAACGATTGTTATTGAATTATGTCTTTCTCTTCAATTCTGTCAGTTTTTGTTTCTTATACTTTGAGTCTCTGTTGTTAAATGCACTTATGTTTATAATTGTTATGTCTTCCTGATGGATTAACCCTTTAGCATAATAAAAAATTCTTTGCCTCTAGTACAAATTTTCACATAACATCTGTTTTTTTCTGACGTTAGTGTAGGTACTCCAGCTCTCTTTTGGTTATCATTTTCATGGTGTGTCTTTTTCCATCCTTTTATTTTATCTTCCTGCTGTATTCACCTTTTTTATCATTATAAAGTTCCCCTCTTTGTCTCTAGTAATACATTTCTTGTCTTAACATCTGTTCTGTCTGATACTAATATAGCTACTCCAGCTCCTTTATGGGTGCGTGATATTTCTTTTTCCATCCTTTTATTTTAGCCTCTTTGTGTTTTTGGATCTAAAGTGTGTCTATTGTAGACAGAATATAGTTCAATCATTTTTTAAAATCCATTCTGCAAATCTCTGCCTTTTGATTTGAGTGTTTAGTCAATTTACATTTAATATGTTATTGGTAATTATTATTTAATATAATTACTTAAAACAAGATTTGCATCTGCTATTTTGCTGTTTATTTTCTAGATATGTCTTCAATCTTTTTGTTCCTCTAATCCTCCATTATTCTCATCTTTTGTATTAAGTAGTTGTGAGTGTACCATTTTAATTCCCTTGTTTTCTCTTTCACTATATATATATTTTTTTTGGTGAGGAAGATTGGCCCTGAGGTAAACACTTGTTGCCAATCTTCCTCTTCTTGCTTGAGGAAGATTGTCACTGAGCTAACATCTGTGCCAGTCTTCCTCTCTTTTGTATATGGGATGCTGCCACAACATGGCTTGATGAGTGATGTGTAGGTCCACACCCAGGATCCCAACCTGCAAACCCCAAGCCACTGAAGCAGAGAGCATGAAGTTAACCACTACGCCACCAGCTGGCCCCTCACTATATATATTTTTAATTTATTTTCTTAGTGGTTGCCCTGTGGATTACAAATAACATCTTAATTTATAATAAAGTATTTTGGATTAATACCAACTTAATTTCAATAGTGTACAAACCATTGCTTCAACATAGTTTAGTTCCATTCCCCCTCCTTTGTGCTATTATCATACTAATTACATCTTTATACATTATAAGGCCATTAACCACAGTCTTATAATTATTACTTTGTGCATCTGTCTTTTAAATCAGATAAGAATACACTCTTTATATGAGAGAATGATGAGGGGCCGTGGAGGTGGTGAGAGTAAGGTTAATTCCACATTTGTGAATTTTTAGGAGAATAAAATCTGTATAGAAAAAGATTTTGCCAGAAAAATATTTATTAAGGTGTCAGTGTCGGGGCTGACTTGGTGGCATGGTGGTTAAATTTGCGTGCTCTGCTTTGGCGGCCCGGGGTTTGCAAGTTCAGATCCCGGTGTGGGCCTAGCACCACTCATTGAGTCTTGCTGTGCCAGCATCCCACATAAAATAGAGGAGGATTGGCACGGATGTTAGCTTAGTGACCATCTGCCTCATTAAAAAAAAAAGTGTGATTAATTTTTAGATGGTGGAATTAATGGTGGGTTTTATTTTTTGCTGTTCACATTTTCTACAAAGAACATGTGTTCTTATTTGGTAATTTAAGACAAACACTTAAAAGTATTTAGAAACCAAATTAGTTGTTACCAAGTGGAATGGGCTTCTTAAGTAGAGCATACAATTCAAGTAGAGCATATAATTTAAACTTTTTTTTATCACTATAGGTGAATCCCTACATAATTCATTAGATTCTTCCTGTGTAAAATATTGAATTCTCTTAATTTCTGTCTGGCTCTAAAATTCTATGCTTTTATATATTTATCCAACTAAATTGTTTTAATTTTGAAATAATTCCAGATTTATAGAAAAGTCATGCTATTTTTGCAGCTTTTCTGTAAATCTGGAATTATTTATATAACCTTTATATAAATCTTGAATTTTTATGTAACCTTTATTCAGGTTCTTCAAATGTTAATTTTATCACATTCTTTCCATTGTTGTCTCTTTCTGTATGTATGTATATTAAATATACATATATGGTAATGTACATATGTATATGAAAGTATGTGTTTGTTTTGTTTAGATATCATTTATATGGGATTGAAAATTGCTTTCTTCTCTGGTTTTATCATTTCTGCTTTATACTTACGGTCGTTTCTTCATTGAGGCTAAAAGTGATTTTTCTAATGGAATGATATTATTTTGTAATGATTAAATTATAGAGTGGATTGTGAAAATATTTAGGTTTTCACAGAAACTAGAGTAGGCTTTGGGCAGCATGTGGGGAGGAGTTCAGTTTGCTTTATTACAAATTAGCACGGTGAGAACTGATGGAAAGTCTGGCAGTTACCCCACTGGTAACTGATACTTCGTTTGCATGAATTATTTTTCCGTTTAACAGTATGTGTTAATTACCTCCTCTGTGTTAGACACCAGGTTCTGTAGATAGAGACGTAGTCAAGACCAGACAGCATCTCTGTCCTCCTGGAGCCTGGTCTAGTTGGGGCAGACAGGCAGTAAATCACAAGTAAATGTAAACCTCTGTCTGTGAGTAGTGCTGTGAAGGAGGAGTTCTGGATGGTAAGAGTATAAAATCATTAAAGGAATTTGACGTATTTTAGAAGTTTAGGAAAGGCTTCTCTGAAAGGGTTAAGGATGTTTAGGAGTTAAGTAGGTGAAAGAGGGCGGAAAGGTGAGTTCAGGAATAGTAACGTCTCTTGAGATGGACAGAAGGAGGTGGATTTGAGAGAAATTTAGGAGGTCTAATCACCTGGTCTTGGGGCTGCAGAGGGGAGAACAGGGTTTTAAGAAGGAGTCCCTGAGTTCTGGCTGTGCTGCTGAATGAGCGGGGTGCCGTTCAGCAGGATGAAGAGCACTGAGAAGAGAGCCTCACGCTGAGGTTCGAGAAGTTCCAGTGTTTGATGGCTCTGAAGGGGAGGACATACCCAGAAGAGGAGACAGGGTAGGAAGAGCGAGAGCGATGGGAGGAGAACAGGGAAGTGTGCTGTCCTGGGAGGTGAGGGAAGCGAATCCAGCCTCTCAGGAAGAGGGGGCAGCGGAAGCTCAAATATACCTGCAAAGTAAAATGAGGACTGAACGTCCATTGGGTTTAATGATAACGTTCAGTGGGGACTTCAGAGTAGCCACTTAGGGAGAGCAGGGGCTCTGGAGTCTGTGGTGAGGAGGTGGAGACAAATACAGATAGTCCTGAGGATAGATTGGTCCCCTCAGTGAGCAGAGGGAGAGGAGCTGGGGTGGCCGTGGGTGCCGGTAGGTTTGGTATTTCACGAGAGGTGGAGAGAGTTCATTTTTGAAGAATGAGATTAGCTCACCTTCTGAGGGAGTCGGGACGCCACAATGGTGAAAGTTGAGGATACTTGAGATAGTCTTGGTGAAAAAGGTGATTATGAAGAAGCAATGTGGAATCCACACTATTGTTATTAATAGCTACCATTGATTAAGCCTCTGCTCTCTGCTAAATGAAAAGTTTTTAAAGCTACTAATTAGTTTATTTTTTACCATAATCCTTTTTTGTCAGAAGAATGATGAAAATGGAAACTGCTCAGGGGAAGGAATTGAATTCCCTACAACAAATTTGTATGAACTGGAAAGCCGTGTTTTGACTGATCATTGGTCCATCCCTTACAAGCGAGAAGAATCGCTAGGCAAATGCCTCTTGGCGTCCACCTACCTAGCAAGACTCGGTAAGTTTTCAGACCTCAGGACACGTGAGGCTTTGTTGGTAGGAGACCTGACGTTACTCTTAGCTCCTCTCATTGCCTGTCTCTGGAATCTTAGGTCATTTGCTCTCTTAATCCTCTGTGGAATAAAAACTTCGAATTACATCTGCTCTTTTCTTCTAGCTCCAATAGGGTGCAAGATTCTTTAAATGCAAGATTCTTACGTTAAATGTACATACATAATAAATGTATGTGCACATGATTAAAAAGCTTTATATAAACTGAAATTAACGTTTTCCACAGAAGCTTGGGGCGCTTTAAATTAAGGCTCACTTCAGTGGCTTTTTTTTTTTTTAAAGAAGAAAGTAATATTTAACAAATATTTTATGCTTATTAAGAGCTTGGCACTGTCTTAAGTGCTTTACAAATATTAAACTAATAGAGTAATAAAATATCAGTAGATTGGAAGAATGGGTATCAATAGAAGGAAACTTCTATACTATGAATAGGAAATTATTTTTCATATTGAATTTAGTTATAAAATAAGATGAATTGGGCCACTGTTTTGTGATTTTTTTTCTCATTAAAATTGTGCAAAGTTTACTGCCATGATTCAGTATGAGGCAGATCAAGGGGAAATATTTTGACTACGATTAGGTTTCATGCTAATAGGCTCTTGTGGTGCGTTTATTCCTGGCTTCTCAGCGGCAGTATTTATTCAGTGCCTGTTAGGATGTAGGTACTGTGCTAGGCAGTGGGTCTGAAAAAAAGAACTTGTGTTCAGCAGTATTCCTAATGATAAGCAAAATCCCTAATTGAGTTTTTAAAAAAAGTATTCCAAAAGATAATTTTAAGGTGGATTCATTCATTCACTTGACAAGTATTTATCACTTACTCTGTGCCAGGTGCAGTTCTGTGCATTTTATTACACAGAGTTCATCAGTTTATTTGAGGGAAGAAGAGTGATTTGGGCAATTATTAAGAATATTTGAGGGCTGGCCTGGTGGTGTAGTGGTTAAATTCGCGAGTTCCACTTCAGCAGCCCAGGGTTGGCAGGTTCGGATCCCAGGCCCAGACCTACACACCACTCATGAAGCCATGCTGTGGTGGTGTCCCATGTACAAAATGGAGGAAGTTTGGCACAGGTGTTAGCGCAGGGCGAATCTTCCTTAAGCAAAAAGAGGAGGATTGGTACAGACGTTAGCTCAGGGACAGTCTTCCTCAGGAAAAAAAAAAGAATATTTGTGTTTTTGTTGTATTGTTTAGAAAAACAATAATGGCTATTAAGTAGTTACTCTTGATGTGTTATTAGCTATTTAATCAGATCATTTGAAGTTACTCTGACATGGAAACATCAGTTCAACCATTTCAGTTCTAACTCGTATTTGTTTATTATACTATTAACAAATGTATATTAATAAGAAATGTTAATAAATATATTGTTTAATAAATAAATACTGATTGTTTCTCAGACTGTTCCTTTGTCAAAATTTCTATATTCCTCTTTTGATAATACCTTAAGAATGAAGGTTTCTTTAATAAATAGTTCTAGGTGTATGAATTTGAAATGATATATGTGATTTCTACAGACTGCCTAAACTCTGAATAATGCATATCCTTTCATTTCTTTTACTAAGGTCTTTCCGAGTCTGATGAGAATTGTAAAAGATTTATGGATAGGTGTATGCCTGAAGCATTTAAAAAGGTAAGAGAGATGCGCTGGCCTGATTCTTGGGGTGGGGTGAAGGTGAACAGTCTTTTTGCTTTAGTTTTAGTTTTTATGTGTGAGGCCAGTTCATGAATCTTGCTCAACTGAGGAACCCTCTAATATGAAAAAGAAGGTCTGGATTTGGGCTCGTAAATCATTTCCTTCTTTTATATTTAATGATTGCACGCGTCTTTGGTGGCTCTCACTTTTACTTCTTTCTATTTAACTGTTAAAGAATAGGTTAATAGGAAGTTACACGTCTTACTAAAACTAAGGATTGTGGCACTTAGTTAATATTGATTTCTCGAAATAGAAGCCATTTTACACTTTCTCTGCTGAGACGGAAGCAGACGTTTTAAACTACAGGAAGTGTGGCTGGGCTGGGCGTCTGACTGGCCACCTGGTGCGGAGGGTTGAGCCTCTCCCGTGTCAGTGCCGTGCCTCTCCCGTGCTGCTCCCGTCTCTCGTGGAGGCAGGCTCTCCTGACGGCGAGAGCAGCAGTAGCAGCCTGTGTGTCTGCAGGCAGTCGACCTCAGCGTGGTGTGCTGTCAGGACGTGAACCCTGCGCCCCGGGGAGCAGGGCCGAGGCTGTAGACTCTTGCTCTCCCCGGCGGATAGCTGTGCTGCCTCGGAGAAGCAGCTCCAGAAGTCTCTGTTGACTCAGTGGATGAGTCTCCTGCTGGCTTGTACTTCTGGGTTTTAATATCTGGTTTTGTCCCATATGCGAGTAAGTCACTAGAACTACAGATGGATAAAATTTGTATTTATCTTAAAATCCAGTAAAATAAGCTGTTCATATGTGAACTGTTATTCCCATCTGCATCTTGATAGACAGAATACTCCTTGATTTAAGGCTTAAAAAATAAAATTAATTTTAGGAACAAAAATAGCTTCATCTTCAAAAAAGGAGAAATTGTTTAAAATTGTCATTTGTGCAGGGACTATATGAAATCAAAATTTATCTTCATTTTGGATCTGTAGTTTAAAATTATTTTAAACTTTTAAGAATTCTGTTAAGAATTATAGTAGCTTTTTTCTCCTTTTTTCTTTTTTTTGGTGAGGAAGATTTGCCCTGAGCTAACATCCATTGCCAGTCCTCCTCTCTTTTTGTTTCACTTGAGAAAGATTGTCACTGAACTAACATCTGTGCCCATCTTCTTCTTCTTTGTATGTGGGAGGCCCCCACAGCATGGCTGATGAGTGGAGCAGGTCCTCGCCCAGGATCCGAACCTCCAAACCTGGACCACTGAGGCATAACGTGTAGAATTTTAACCACTTGGCCACGCTGGTTAAATTTAAAAGCAGAATTTTTATAATGTAACATACTGTGACACCTATCATAATGTATACATAAATTTAAAGAGAAAGAAAATACAAGTTTATTCAGAGTTGTGGGAAGGGACTTCTTAGTGTAAGGCAAGGCCCCTTAGGTTGCCAGTCCCCAGATCCTAAGGCCGTGTGGAGTCAGCCCACAGCACACTGTGTGTTGGAGTGTAGCACTCTGTCTCTGTACGCACATGCTCCAGAGCACTGTTTGATGTCATGCCCTCCACTGTTTGTCATCGGATAGTAAATGGTCAAGTGATTGGATTTTTTTCTGTAAAATTATGTGCACAAAGGTCCCCTGCGTTATGTTGTTCAGTGTCGTGTAACAAATGTATGTGTTACATTCTCTTAGAGGTTAGAGCTGTTTAAAAAGGCTCTCCTCCCCATCAATAAGGCAGACTTTTTTTTTTATTAAATCAGAAAAGCTATGAATTCTCTGTGCTCTTCTTGGCTGCCAGAAACCTCAGTTGGCATTGATGTAATTGGTGTTGTTCCCCTCGGCTGTTTCCTGGTTTGATGACTCTCCTTCTACCCTATTCTCTAGGCTTTTCTTACAAACCGACTCAAAATTTTTAGAGATAAGGGTATAAAAATAAGCAGTTGTATAAATAAGGTACACTAAGGACCTTTGTTGTTGTTTCTCCTTTCTTCGCCTTCCTTGCTCCAGCTGGCCTGGGCTCTGTCCTGGTGTACCCAGGCAGGGAGAGCAGTCGAGGCCTGACCGTGTGTGCAGTGCTGTTGAAGCCCCGTGTGCATCTCCCCACGAGGGCCTGTCTCCCCGCCTCTCTGGAAGGCAGCTGGAACTCATTTTCAAAGTAAAATCTGAACACATGAGATGGCAACAGTGGGAGAGGGGCTTCATCCACATAGGTTTTATTTTGTAGTCGCATGAAGCTTTTTAAAATGTTAATCTGTTTCATTTTGCCTTGTTATTTAGTTTTTAAGTATAGGAAGAATATATAGGCAAAGGAAAAATTCTTGCAAAAAGTAGCAATTCATTGGTTTATTTAAAATCACTCTTGTGATTATTGCTCATTTGAGCAAATAGTCCAGCTAATTGGTATTTAGAAAATCTGAAACTAAGGTTTTCCTCTGTAGCTAAAGAAGTTTGGGCTGTTTCAGGTTGCTCTTGTGAAAGGGTGCTCATTGTGGCCAAGGTGGAGTTTTTATTGCACAGTATTTTCCCTCCGAAGGGAAATCTTACAAAAACATGAAACCACGATACCAATTTGCGGTTATTTTATTGAGTGAAATCCTTTGATTTCTCATTCCCCGTTCTGGCAATTGTTTCCAAATTAGACTTCCCCAAGGACTAGAAGACTGAGGATTGGGGAAATCCAATGATGGTGATTTTAGATTCATCTGTGTGGCTTTTCCCTCGTTTTTAACAAATCTGTGCTGAGAATAAGATGCACCATTGTTTTATATTTTATGTTTCATATTTAAGAAAAATAGCGGCAAAGTAAACATTGTTACAATGCCTTATCACTTAGAGCTATTTTAGCTTTGCTTAAACATTTTTAGAAATTGAATGTTACTTTTCTACATCCCACAAAGGAAAATACAGGCAAAATGAATTGGTACGGTGTTTCTGAAATTTTTTTCAGACTCTCTGGTCAGCAGGTGGGAAGATGCAGCGTTGTTTCTGGGATATAAAAATGTGAAAAGAATGTGTGTTCAAATCCGTGAACTATAGCATCCATTTCTTAGATTCCAGGAATATTAATAGTGACAGCCAAAATGTAATACCTTACTGTTTATAAAATACCTTCACATTTGTTTTCTCTTTTGATGCTTGTAACGTCTGTGTGAAGTGGGCGGGAGGTAAGCCTCTCTAGAGCTGAGAGGACTGAGCCTCCGAGAGCTCAGGCAGATAGAACAGCCGCCCAGCTCCGAAACAGCAGCACCGGGAGCTGACCTGACGTCCTTGCTTGTGCTGCGCCACTGACCTCCCCTAGTAGTAAGGAAAGGTAGAGGAGAACATAAAAAGTTTCTTTTAAACAAACTGCTTTAATGTCAGGGAATTAAAGTTCAAAAACAAAACTCAGTGTTGACTGTGAAACAATGAACAAGTAGATGGACTACAGCCATGGTCTTTTAAATAAACAAGTCATGTGCATAAAAATAAGTATCATGGTAATAATCTCTTGATTATTCAAGATTGAGCTGATAAACTATCGTTTTTCTTTCCAAGTTGGACTAAACTGCTCTCTGTTTTGTAGCTCCTGACATCGAGTGCTGTTCACAAGTGGGGTAGTGAGATCCATGAAGGAATCTACAACATGCTGATGCTGTTAGTAGAGCTGGCTGCCGAGAGAATAAAGCAAGACCCGGTCCCCGTGGGTCTCCTGGCTGTGCTGACAATGGTAAAGCATTCCTAAAGGGAAGTCCTTTGTGTGTTGATTTGGTTTAAAATACCTACTGTCCTCTTACATCATTAGTAATGGATGACAATGATATTATCCTAAAAGATACTAAATTAGCTGTCAGGCTCCTTGCTTTTTATTTTAAAAGCAGAGAAACCATTCTGCATTTTCAGTTTTCTAATTCTAATAGCTTTTTCAGCTCTTGGAAGGATTAAATAGCTTTCCCTCATGCATCCATGATTCTTCACACAGTGTTCACGCAGTTTGGTTTCTGGCCTTTCTTCCCGACTACTGACAGTAGCCCCAGGAAGAAGGCGTGCTCGTGTTTTCCCCCAGCTTCTGTCTGCACCGCCTGTCTGCCCAGCTCTGCCTGCGGCTGCCCTGGGAGCACTGGCATCACCTTGGCTCAAGTCAGACCTCTCGTCCATTACCTCCTCTCTCCTCACAGCAAACGTTGAACAGGACGGGCGAGCACCGCTTCCGTGCTTTGCTCCCTGCTCTAGCTAGGAATGTGCTTTGTGGGATACTGAGGATTCTGTTAACAAAGGAGTCCAAGGCTCTATTTTTATCTTCTTTTCTAACGCTAATATGTGTTGCTATAGAAATAGATAATAATGTTTCACTGTTCTCTTCAAATACAGGCTTTCAACCCCGATAACGAGTACCATTTTAAAAACAGGATGAAAGCATCTCAGAGGAACTGGGCAGAGGTGTTTGGAGAGGGAAATGTGTTTGCTGTTTCACCTGTATCTGCTTTCCAGAAGGTAACATAGTTTCGTTTCATCTTTTTATAAAGAAATGTATTGAAAAAGATTTTTTGTGCTATAAAAACAACAGTTTACTTGGAAGGATTAAAACAGTCTCTGAAAAATGACAAATATTCCATAAGACTCATAAAATTGCTTAATATTTTTTCAGATATTGCGTATTTTTCCATTACTGTTATCTAACGTCATGAATAATTTTATGTATTTGAAACAGTGTTTAGTGAGATGAGAAATGGCTGCCTGACATCAGTGCCCTATTTATTGAATGATCAGAACCCCAGTTTAATGGGTGTCCCAGTTTCTTAGAGATATTTCAGAGACTAGAGCACTTGAATCATTTGAAATGACTAATTATACCTAGAAAAAACAATCTAGAAGTTAGTCTCATGTATACTTTTCTTTTAAACTCTGTAGGGATTAAAGCTTTTGTTTTTTCAAGCACAGAACCAGTATCTTTATTTTTATATTCAAAGGCCTATGATGTGCTAATAACGTTATACTCACAAGGAGTACATAATTTAAACAATCGTCTGATCAAACGCTATTTGTTTTTTGAGACATAGTTGAAAGAAGTCAATTTAGTAGATTGAAAACTTGTCCATTGCTTTAGTAGAAGCAAAGGTGTAGGTCATTAATCACCTATTGAACATGTACGGTCTGGCCTTATTCTAGGTTTTGGAGATATAAATAAATAGTCCTTGTCCTTAATATAAAGAATAATAAGATATGATTCCTAACTTTATAGCATAGTGGGGGAAATATGAGACCAAAAAATTACAGTATAGTGAACAGCAGGCACAATGATATGTATTGTGCATAGAATACAAAGGAGGGCATGGTGAAAGCCATCTGGGAGGATCAGGCAGTACTCTGGAGTGGAGGCAAGAGCTGATGGAAAGGGTGGTGAGTGTGTGCTGTGGAATTTAGTCCCCACAACAGCTCTGTGAGTTAGCTACTATTTTTACCCCCATTTTGTAGGTGAGAAACAGAGACACACAGAAGTTACACACTTGCCCAAGTCCATATGCCTAGTCGTGGGAAGAACCCGTGTAACACAGTTCCACAGTCTCCATTCTTTAGCTCTATGCAGTCCTGCCTCCCAGAATATTAACTCTTCTCCTCAGTCTTACTGTGAGGACTGCGTGACAGCATGTATACGAACACTGGGCGTGTGGTTCAGTAGAGTGAGTGCTCAGCAGGGGTTCATTCCCTGCCCCTCAGGTTGCATGTGCAACAGCTGAGATCAGAAAGGGTGCAGTCTTTGATTCCTCTTGTCACTGTCAAGGATGCTGTCTCCTACAGAGGCTCTAGATGTCCTCTCTTGCCTTCTCGAGCTTCGTGCTGCTTAGGTTTTTCTGTTCTTTCTGTGGTATCCTTGGTCTTCTCCCCTCTGTTGGATGATTACCATTATATACAGCATGCTCTAGCATTTCCCGTCTTTAAAAGTTCTGCCTTTGATGGCGCACCCTCTCTACTCAGCATGCTTCTCTGCGCCTTCATCACCGTAGCAGATGAAATACTCCGCCCCCTCACCTCCCAGTTATTCTGTTAGCAGTTAGTCTAAAATTTTAACTTCGTGACTAAACAAACCTAAATTTCATCAGCATCTTTATCCTCCTCTGAGCACTACATAAAGACCTTAGAATGTCTGGTGTTCTCACTGCCCACCTCACTCATCTGTTGTCCCTTTGTCCTTGTTGTCTTCGTCCTCTCCTGTCTGGTTTTACCCCTCAGATAGACACCATCATCATTTTATACAGTGTTTTGACTCAGCCGTATTCATATACTGTCTCTCTGAGTGCCATTCCCTCTGGATCTCAGACCTTCATTGAGACAATTCTTCTTCCAGAAGTGCATCCTGTACAGTGTCCTTTAGTAAGGGTCTATTGTGGTTAAGTCTTTGCTTTTCATGGCCTGAACTTTATTCCCCATTTCTTGAAGGATATTTTCACTGGGTTTTAAATTCTAGATTGGCGTATATTTTCTGTCAGAATATCATTTCTGTGTCTCCTGGCTGTAATTATTGCTGTTGAGAAGTTGGTTGTTGGTCTGACTGTTGTTCCTTTGTAAGAATTCTGTTTTTGCTCTATGGATTTTTTTGAGATCTCTTCCTTCTTTTTGTTGTTTGGCAGTTTGACTCTCATGCGATTAACAGAGGTATTCTTTTCATTTATTTTGCCTCACATTCATTGGGTTTCCAAATCTAATCTCTTGTATCAGTTCTGGAAAATTCTCAACTATTATCTTTTTAAATATTACCTCTTTTTTATTAGTCTCTCTTCTTCTGGAACTTTGATTAGATACATGGTAGATCTTCTCATTTTGTCCTCCTTGTCCCTTAACCTTTTTCATATTTTCCATCTTTTTTTCCTCCTTGTGCTTCGTTTTTGATCATTTTTTTCAGATCTGTGGTCTAGTTCACTAATTTTTTCTGTTTGCCCAAATATGCTGTTTAACCTCATTACTAAATTTTTCATTTATATAAATTGTTTGGTAATTTTTTGACTCTGCTTAGTCAGGTTTTATCTCATGTTCTTGACTCTTATTTTCAGTCTCCTCCTTGTTTAATGCTTAATTTATATTCTGCATCTCTTGATATCTACAGGTCTGATTCTGCCGACTTTTACTCACTTGTTTTATGTATGTGTATGTGTGTATAGAAACGTATTTATACTTGTGTGTTTTCCTGCAAATTTAATCTAGGAGGACTTTTTGAGGCCTGAGTTGAAACTTCTTTCCTCCAAAAAAGATTTCTTTCTTCCAGGTGCCTGGGAGCACTACGATCTGAGGCAACTTTAGAATAAATTCTCAGCTTAAGAGTTTTCACTGTAAAGTCAGTGTGAGTTTGAGCAGCAAAGCCACATAAGGGCAATTTTGTGGTTACACATTCTTGGAGAATGTTTTTCTCCCCTCTGTCCAGTACCAAGGTCAGGGTAGACAGGCTTCCTGGTTGTTTTCCCTTTCTGCAGGTAAATTTTCTTCAGTTCATCTTAACCTGAGGAGGTGGCCATTGGCTTCCAGCTTCACGTGACAGTCTCCTCTAGTCTCCCAGCCTCACCCTGGCTTTTTGTTCTGTTTCTCAGGAGTTGTGAGGCTGTGAAGATGGAAGCTAGAGGCCACCACAGTGAAAAGCTGGCCTCAGAGTTTGCCTGCCTCACAGGATTTCTGCTTTCTCTTTGTTTTAAACTTCTGAGCACTTTGTGCCAGCTCAACTGTATGTTTTTGTTTGGTTTTTTTTGAGGAAGATCAGCCCTGAGCTAACATCTGCCAGTCCTCCTCTTTTTGCTGAGGAAGACTGGCCCTGAGCTAACATCCGTGCCCATCTTCCTCTACTTTATATGTGGGACGCCTGCCACAGCATGGCTTGATGAGCGGTGCCATGTCCACACCCGGGATCCAAACCGGCAGACCCTGGGCCACCAAAGCAGAATGTGCTCACTTAACCGCTGCGCTACCGGGCCGGCCCCCTCAACTGTATGTTTAAAAAATTTTTCTCTAATGTCTTTACCCAGTGATGTTAGTTATTTTCAGTGGGAGAGATGCTTAGGGTGGCTAGACTGAAGTCCGCCTCTCCCTTCAGGGCACCCCGTTCTGCCCTCCTCCCGCCGCTCTGCTGAAAGCATTCTGAAAGGCCCTGACACCTCCGTGCTTCTGGATCCAGATGAAATATCTCTTGGCCCTGTCCGCAGCGTTGGTCACAGCCAGTATCTCCCTCTTGAAACCGTTTCTCCCTGCAGTCTCGTGCTTTTCTGCTACCTCCTAAGCCACGTTTCCCCTCTTGACTCCTTCACCTCCACCCAGGTTTGATCCAGGCGCTCCTCTCTATGTTCACTGTACTTTCTCTCAGAAATATCTTCCATTCTCATGGATTTAAATGGCGTCTTTATGCTGATGGCCCTCCATTTATATCTCTGTGGCCCAAAGCTCCTCACTGAGCACACCAGACTTGAAGAGCCAGCTCTCTCCTCCTGGTTGCCTCACAGACATCTGAACTCAGCGTGCCTGACGTGGAGCTTCACTGGTCTCCCCAGCCTTTGTTCTTCTCCCTGTCCGTGAATAGCATCACCGTCTACTGGGTGCTCAAGCCAAAAACATACGCGTCAGTCACGATTTATCCCTTTTTCTCATTCCTCATATCCAAACTAGAAACAAGTTCTTTGATTTAATCTCAAATAGATCTTCACTTGACTTCTCTCTGTCTATTCTGCTACCATCCTACTCCAACACCCTCACGTCTTATCTGCTTACCGCACTCACTGGTCTTCTAACTGGTATCTCCACTTTTCATTCTCTCATTCATCTGTTCCATTCCATTCTCCACATGACAGCAAGGGTGGTCATCCTAAAACATAAAATGTATCACTCTCTTGCTTAAAACGCTTCTGTTGCTTTCCTTCTAAGCACAGTCTCTGAGTTTCTGCAGGATCTGGTTTTTACCTCTCTCGGCATCTTCATCTGTGCCACTCTCCCCATCTCACTGTGTCCCAGCTGAGAGAGTTTTCTCTCAGTTCTTCAAACAAGTCAGGCTCTTTTCTGCCCTCCCCAAACAGGACCTTTGCCGTTTCAGCCTCTCTGCCTGGACTGTTCTTTGAGAGGCTAAATCTTTCTCCTCCTGTAGGTTCCAGCTTAAAGGCCACATCTTCAGAGAGGTGTTCTGTGACCACCACTCTGCACAGAGCAGGCTCTTTCTATTTCTCGTTGGAGGACCTTCTGTTTTCCCTTTTGTGGGGCTTAGCACCATCTGGGTGATCTGATGTACGTGTCAGTTTACTTGTTCTTGTTGACCCTGTGGGATATGAGCTCCGTGAAGGCAGTTGCCTCATCTCTTCCCAGTCACTGTTCCATATCCAGGCCCTGGAACAGTGAGTGCTTAGGAAAGAAAGAACAGGAGAAAAGAATGAGCTATTCAAGGGCGCTTGTTAATGGTGCAGCTAGGACTGAAACTTTAATCCCTTTATTCCTGATTTGCTACTCTTTAGGTTAGTAATTCTTAATTTCTAAAATGTAACTTACTTAGAGACTTTAACTCAAGTTATCCTGTCCCTCAGGAGAGCTTAAACAACTCATCTCAGCTCCTGAAAAATGCACAAATGCTCCATATTGTAGCAATTCCATCAAAATGTAGACGTACAGATTCCTAAAATTGTATACAGTAATGTCAGATTCACATGAGGAAACATTTGGGAAAATCATTTTGAAATATTTTTAAAATTTTAATATGTTTTTCTCCAACTTTTTATTTAGGATAAATGAAATACAAGGGCTGATGGGGATGTTTTATAATGCCCTCTCAAATTTCTGTTTTCTTTTCTCATAGGAGCCTCATGGATGGGTTGTGGATTTGGTAAATAAGGTATACAACTTTTATTAATATAGTCATGTTTTCCATTTTAATGAGATTTCCTAGAGTTTAGTATTTTAAGTAAATGACAGTTACAGAGAATAATCAGAAGTTTTTCCTGAGGAGACGGGTTTTGCAGTTCTTCCTTTTTCCTAGGCGTGCAGTCGATAGAGATGATTATCAGCTTCAGGATGTGGCACGTCTCCTGCAGTGTCACAGGAATGTTAGAATTGTGTCTCTGGTGACCCTCTCAAGACGAGGCTTAGAAAGCACGTGGATAGCGTAGAGTGTTAGCCTCAGTTCCTTAAATTATTAATGGATAGCATTTTAAAATTAACTTGTGGCTCTTTTTTTCTCAGTTTGGAGAATTAGGTGGATTTGCAGCAATCCAAGCTAAGCTTCATTCAGAAGATGTAGAACTTGGGGTGAGTTGAGCGCTGAGTGTGCCCAGTGTGGAAGTTCACTTTCTTTGGATTAGTGTGTGACCCAAGGGGCACGGTCTGGACACATTAAATTAAACGTTGAAGCGTAAGTCAATCCGCACACGAGCAGCTTCCCTAGTTCCGAAAGCCAAAGAAACATTTACTCCTAAGCGTAACCAGATTTTGTTGTTAAGTATTTGGGTTTTTATTTCACTCCTTTCCCTTTGCCTGTGGGATTTTTCTCTTAATGTGCAATGGTTACATGAAGCTATCTAGCTGTTCAAGGACAGCTGCAATCAGTTAGTACTATCAGTATTTTTAATGGCTCTAACATACTCCTGCAAATGTTGTACCATGATGCAGTCGCTTATTATGGGCGTTGGATTATTTCTAAATTTTTGCTTTTACAGAGAATATTCCATGTATATTTGTCTTTATATGCATATGCTATCATTTCTGAAGGACAGATTCCTAGAAAATGGGATTTCTGGGTTAGAAACTATATAAATTTTTTAATTTTAATCAAGAATACTAAATCTCTTTCCAAAAGACTTGTACCAATCTGTACCCCTACGAACTCATTTCCTGTTACTCTCATTAGTACTGATTATTTTCAGTCTTTCATTTTCAAATATGGTGGACAAAAAATAGTATTTTATTATTTAAATTGTAGTATTCTGATTTCCCATGAATTTGAGCATTTCATCATATGATTATTGGTGCTTGCATTTCTTCTGCAAATTGACCTATCTAGGTCTCTTTGGGGTTGTTTGTCTTACTAATTTTTAGGAATTCTTCTTATGTTAAGCATATCATTGCCACATCTGTTTTGTCTGTTTGTAATTTTTTTCTCCCAGTCTCTTGCTTCTCTTTTCATTTTTACTGATGGTGTCTTTTGCTATACAGAAATTTCAGAATTTTATGTAGCCAGTTCTTTTCTTAATGGCTTAAAAGTTTTCTAACTGGCTTGGGGAATGTTTCCCCATCTCAAGGTTATAAAAATGCTCATTTCATTTTATACTCTTACAGTTTTGTTTTTTAAACTAAGCTCTTGAGTTCACTTAGGATTTATTTTTATATATTGTGTAAGATAGAGATACAATTTTATTTTCTTCCAAATGAGTAACTAATTGTTGTAAGGTCCCCTAATGGATTTTTTTCCTTCACTATTTTGATTTATTGGCTTTATTATATGTCAAAGTCTCGTGTGTACATGGATTTATTCCTGGACTTCTGTTCCAGTAATTCATTTGTTCATTCATTCTTTCATCATTTCCATACTATTGTATGTTTGGAATTATATTACGTTTGTAGATCAATGTGTGGAGAATTAACATTTTTACAATACTGGTCCTTTCCATTCAAGAACGTGGTGTCTCCTCATTGATTTGGGCCTTTTATGTATTTTAGTAAAGTTTTATAATTTTCTTCATGCAAGTCTTAAATGTTTTTTGTTGAAAGCACATTTCACTCCTCCATCTATTGTCTCCTTTTTCAAATAAAAATTTTTAGTATTCTACAATATGAGCTTTAGAATCATTTAATCCAGTCTTCCAAAGATGTTTTATTGGCATATTATGAATTAAATTACAGTAAATTTCTATAATAATTTCAAGCAGATTGACGTCTTTATCTCAGTTCTTCCTGTGCAGGAGTATAGTTGGTCCAGTCTTCATTCAGCACTTGATCAAGTCACTGTTTAAAATTTTCTCTGATATTTTGAGAGGGATTTGTTTAATGTTGAAAGGAGAAACTCCCCCCGTTTTTTCTGACCTTCTCTGTCATTTTTCAGGCAGTCTCAGCGTTGGTGCAGCCCTTGGGGGTGTGTGCAGAGTATCTCAATGCCTCGGTGGTACAGGTAAGATCAGGCCATTGTGCATTGACTTCAGGAGTTGATCTGAGACAGACTAACAGCAATAATTATTTTACCAGCTGGTTTAGAATTGTGCCTACTCCAAAGTAACTTCTTTTTTTTTACATTAGCTATCTTTCTAATAAAAATATTATCAAAAGATAAAAAATGATTAATAATTTAAGGTATAGAGACCTCTAACATTTAAGAAGGTTCTTTACCTTTTCAGTTTATCGTTTGATCAAATATAATTTATATATGATAGCATATATTTTTCTTTATTTCCTTATCTGTAAAATAGGTGGCATGTATCCCTACCCACTTGACAGGATTGTTTAGGATTTGGTGCCATCATGTATTAAGTAAGAGCGATCCACTGGGCTCACTCACTCGCTAGCGCCTCACTGCGGAGGGGCAGCCTGACCTCACACCTTGTCTGACCTCCTGCCTCTGCAGGTGTGAGCCACCAAGTCATAGAACTCAAAGCTGAAAGTGTTCGGTTTTCTGATGCCTAAGGCCGGTTTACTTTCTTGTTTCCTTTCCATTTCAATTAACAAATTTTACTGAACAAAATGTCATATTGAAATAACCTCCATTTACTATTTTCTTTACAAATAAGTCTGTGACACCTATGACTTTCACAGAGATTTTTTTAAATTGCTATATATGGTTTTGAAAGCATTGTGTCTTTTGGGAGCAGTGCTTTTTGTGTGCACTATTCCTTCTTTCTACTATCTAAGATACTTAGGCCATTTTAACAAGGGAGGTAAGATTTTTTTTTTTAGTAAGTTCTGGAAATTTCTGCTGTTTCTAAGTGTTAACTGCTTTCTTTAGATGTCAAAGTAATACTGCAAGATTGTTAAAGGAAATAGGATGGCTATTTATGCATTTCTTCATTCTGTACATTAAGCTCTTCAGGAATATCTAGTGGTCTTTCAGCTTATTGAGCATATAAATATAATCATTTTTGTAGCTGAAACCCTAAGACTTAAAGAAGCAAAATTATTTGACTTTTTAATAATTAAATATTAATAATTTAATAATTGGCTTTTTAATAATCAGGACCACGATTGAGCTTTTAAATGCATGCGCTTTACCCATGCGTTGCTCCATGGAAAGAGATTTAGCCTAAATAGTCCAGCTGCTAATTAATAGTCAGTTCTTTAGAAATTCCAGGTTTCGTGTATAAGCACAGTGTACTTTAAAAGGAGTAAGAGGTAAGTGAATTTCCACCAAGGCATATTTAACTTCGTCTGTATTTTAATTGTATCAAACTATCCAACCGTAAGTTTATTCAGCAATACACTCATACCATGGATTTGTTCATACCCTGTTTATACCATGTTAGTTGACATAAGTTAGCCATTGTCGCCACACTTGCTGCTGGGGTGACTTTGGAAGACTCACTCCAGCCTCCGTACCTCGGCTCCCTTGTCGTAAGATGGTGGAGGAGTCAGGCCTGTCTCACGGAGTTGCAGGCAGAGTCCAGCAGCCCAGCACATGCTGACGGGAGCAGTGTGGACTGCCTCTCACCTTGACAGCCCTCAGTCTTCACAGGACAATTGGCCTGAGTGTAAATGAGGAAATCGTATTTCAGTAATCACGTGATGTCATTTTAATTCATTGCTGATGTCGTCTTGGCTTTGACAGCCAAATATTGTCTAACTTCTCTCATCCCCAGACAAGTTTTACAAATTATTTTATTTAGGTGGCAGTGATCGTTTAGATCTAGTTAATAGTTCACACCTTCTCACGTACCCTTCAGAGTTAGTTATGTGTTTGTGCTACCATTCAGGAGCAGTGAATGGTGAGAGTCTCATCCATAGACCTTATTCATGTCAGCGAGCAACAGGAGTGCCTAGGACAGAATTTTTTTGTGGTCTGTGCTTGTATTCATTTCTTTAAATTAAATAGAAAATATGTACTTTAATACAAAAATAATACATACTCATGCTTAATGTTTTCAAAGTTAGTCCACATGTCTTTGGTTGCTCTTCGAAATGGCCCTCATAAGATAGTAATGCCAGGGACTGCACCTGTATGATGTTGAAGACGCTGAGGCACTGAGTCAGGCAAGGGCTTACTTGGGATGCTATTAGCTTGTTAGTGGTGGATCTGATAATGAATTCAGATCCTTGTACTGAATCCTCCTTTTTGTGTGCAATGTGAATAAAGAAGTGGATCCTCTCTAGTTCGGGGACAGAGTCAGGAGTCCTTATGAACTGTAGCACTTTTTTTCTGCAGCCCATGCTGGACCCAGTCATCCTTACTACCATCCAGGATGTGCGGAGTGTGGAGGAAAAGGACCTCAAAGACAAGGTAAGTGCTTTCTCCGGCCAGGGGGCCCCACGGAGGCAGAGCCAAGGCTTGGGGCAGGGCTCACCCACCGTTGCTCTTTGGACTCTGCTCACAGACAACTCACATCATATTAATTTTACATTTCCTAACTGGAAAATGCTTTTTCGGAAGCACCAGTGGTTGGTGTTACCTCAGTGGATAGAATGAATATAGGGTTCTCAGCAGGGGATACCTTCAGAATTTTACTAACATGTTGATTTTGATGGTATTACGTTTAACATGATTTATTTTGTCTGTCTGGAATTTCTCACAGGACCCTACCCTTTCCTTTGCTCACCCATGTGCTAACTTTTCTTGCAAAGCAAAATGTAGTTAACTGACAACGTGGAGTTTCACATACCACCAGACCATTGTTGTTGGAAATGTCCTTTATTCCTGTGTGTATTGTAAGAATTGGGATCAAAATGTTCTCATGGTTCCTTTTTTGTTTTTGTTTTTGTTTTTGTGTATGTGTGTGTGTTTTTGATAAAAGAGATTGGTTAGCATCCCTGAGCTCTTGTCTGCCATTAAGTTACTTTGCATGCGCTTCCAACCGGATCTGGTGACCGTTGTGGACGACCTTCGACTCGACATCCTGCTTCGCATGCTGAAATCACCACATTTTAGCGCTAAAATGAATTCTCTCAAAGAAGTAAGTTTTGCATTTATTTCTAGAAGAGTTAAAGCACAGACACTCTAAGTTCTGCCCAGACTTGGGGTTATTAACATTAAAATGTTGGGAAATAAAGAAGAATAATTTCATATAATCATACAAAAAAAGAGAGAATGTGAAGCCGGCCCTGTGACGGAGTGGTTAAGTTGCATGTTCCACTCTGGCAGCCCAGGGTTTTGTCGGTTCAGATCCTGGGCACGGACCCAGCACCACTCATGAGACTATGCTGAGGCCGCATCCCACAGGGCAGAGCCAGAAGGACCCACAACTAGAATACACAATGATATACTCGGGGGCTTTGGGGAGAAGAAGGAAAAAAGGAGTGACAACAGATGTTAGCTCAGGTGCCAAAAAAAAAATGATAATGATTATATATAAAATGATGTGTGTTTTTAATTATCTGTTAATAAAGTGATCTTTTTATATGTATTACATTCAAAATTAATTCTCTGAAATTTTTGTGAAATTTTCTAGAACATAACTCCTTGAATATATAGTTTGATATTTACTATTTACCCTAAGGGTTCAACTCCTTTTATTATTTTTCAGGTATGGCTTTACTTAAACCAAATTGTCTAACTGGGGTTGGGACAAAAACAAAATGACTACAGCTGTGATGGTCAAAGCAAAATAATGGAAATAATTTTCTGTAGCTTCCTGAACTTTATATGAGATCCATATTAAACAGCGTAATTGGTTTTGCTGAGTGAAAAGTGGAGCCAATACAGTTCGATCGTAATTCCAGTTATTTTTCCATCAGTTTTATATTTATTAAGATTCTTGACTACCAGTGAAATGAACTCATCTTGAACCATCTTAGGCCAAAAGAGGAATTTAATGGAAGAAGGCCGGGCTATTTTGCATGAATGAAGGATTGACTAGCCAAATCATGTTAAGGGCAAGGAACCATGTGGGCAACAGGAACAACTAGAATTTGAGACCTGATCGCTGCCAGGACTCTGTCCAGATCTTGTCTCTGCTTTTCTGAGCATGTTGGCTTTGTTGCCTCTCTGCCTACAGAGTGACATCGTTCATGTGTTGACATCCTGGCCATGGATGGCTCCCATCACCAAGGAGGGACTGACACTTTCTCTCTGGTCCCTAGTGTAGAATTTGGAGGATGTGCCCTGTTTGCACTTTGGGTCAGATGCTCGCCCCTGAGCCAGTCAGCAGTGGCCCAGGGAGTGTGAGCTGTAAGAATGGCTCCTTGGTTCTTTTTAAAGAGATGTCACAAATAAGTAGTCTGTTAACTTCTAATAACTGCCCTTTGATACATTTTGGCTCGTTATCGGACCACAGTGTAATGCTGTAAAAGTCACAGAATGAATAAATATATATGAAGATTTTGATTATGCGTATTTTCATTGGATTCAGTCACAATAATCCTATCTTTTTAGGTAACCAAACTAATAGAAGATAGCACTTTATCCAAATCTGTGAAGAATGCTATAGATACAGACAGATTGTTAGATTGGCTTGTAGAAAACTCAGTTCTGTCAATTGCATTGGAAGGTAAGTTGCTTTCAGAAAGAAAATTACCTGACACGTAATCATTAATATATTTTTGTATTAAAAATCTGAAATTGTTGCTTTGATTAGCCTTTAAAATAATCTTATAGCAAGTTGATACTGCTTTGAATTAATAGAATCGTATTTGGGTAGTCAGTGTTCACTGGATGTGTCTTCCTCTCTGGTGTTTCTTCTCTTAGGCAACATAGACCAAGCGCAATACTGTGATCGTATCAAGGGAATTATTGAACTCTTGGGCAGTAAATTGTCTTTGGATGAGCTCACTAAAATTTGGAAGATACAGGTAAGTTGATCAGAATTATTTTTGCCTTTTTCTGACATTTTTGTCAGGAGAGGGAGGAGGGTGGTGAATGAGCAGAGAAATGGAACTTCTATCTTGTTTTAAGCAGAGCAGTTCTACTCAAGTCTGTTTGACAGTTTAGGGTTCCTATTAAGAGTGTAAGGAAAAAGGATTCCGCTACTCAAAAGGCATAAAGTTAGTGATCTTGTCTAGTCTTCTCATTTCTCTGATTGAAAGGTAAAAGCCTTCCTGAAGGCTACACAGCAGGCAGGAGCAGAGCTGCGAGTAAGTGTGTCTTTTGTTTATCATTCCAGCGTTCTTTGCACTATATTGCTTATCAGTTTTCAATAAATTTTTCCCATTTAATTCTGTTAAAAGAGAATGATAGTAATACGGAGTTTATGGATCCATCTTCCAGGCCTCTCAGCAGCTGTGACAGAATCAACCACACCTTTCATTTTCTTTTTCCTTCAGTTTTGATAATAGTCCATTCTTTTCATTTTCTTCCCGCTTTTCTGGGATTCCTTCTTAGGTCTCCTCTAACTTACTCTCTTCTACTCGTAAATATTAGTTTTTTTTTCAAGCCTTCATCCTTAGCCCTTGTCTCACTGTGTCACCTTTCATCAGTCAGTTTCTTCCACTCCTGTGGCTTCGACTACGTTTGGAAGCTGCTGACCCTCAGAATTCTCTCTAATTCAGAGCTCTTCTTGGAGCTCCAGTGCAGTATATCTAAATGTGGAACTCTTACACCTTCACCTGTGCTGTCTCATAAGCATCTCAAATTCAGTATGTCCAAATTTAGTCGTTTTCCAGCCTGTTTCAGTAATGGTATTATCCTTCACCTAGTTGTCAAGCCAGAAAGAAGCCTAGAGCTCACCTGGATGATACCAGCTAAGCCACTGTATCAGTCAGAAACTATGCTAGCTGTTTCAGAGGAAATTGAGTACAGGGATTTTTTGCAAAGGTGTTGCTAGGGTTGAAAAGCAAAAAAGAGAAGTGCAAATGCTGGAGGAGCAAAATGGAAGAAGGGGTACTAAGCCCAAGGAGAGGAAGCTGCTTTTGGAGGTGCTTTCATGATAAGTGCTGGAACTGTCGAAGAGTTGACACTGCCACCAGGGCTCTGGAAGCCCCTGTGGCCAGGGATGCCAGCACCTGCATCCACCCTCTGAGCATAAACCAGAAACACTTCTTGCTTCCTCCTGCCTTCTTATCTCCCAGCAATGCCTCTCATTGGCAGAACCTAACGGGAGCATAGCTGTCAGAGGAAATGTAATTTTCAGGCTCCCAGCCTAGCATTACAGAGCAGTCTATAGAAAGTTAGGCGCAAGACTGAAGGAAAACAGTCCTGGGTCCTATAAATTTTACTTCCCATGTCTTGACCTTAGTTGAATATTCATATATAATTTTGTTTTGTGAGTTTTCCGTTTTGAATCCACGTAAGGTTAAAGATGAGAGACCATGATGTATATATTGTATATCCCTACCACACTCAGTACCTGGCTGTGCATAGTAGATACTGAGCAAATTCTTGTAGAATTGAATCCGAGGAAGGCCCCTGCCTCTCATGTCTCTCACGTGGTGAACAGTGAGGATGGCAGGGCCAAGGCTGAGGTTATAAAGTGAATTTCACTGAGGTTGGCCATAGCGTCTGCATCTCGGAAGCAGACTTATTGCCCATGGGGTAAATAAAGATTAATTGGAGTCATAAAATATCTCTGAGCAAATAAAAAATAAAGCTGAGAATATTCTTAACTGAGGCCCTCAAGATCATTTATAAAATGCCAAAAGTGAGTATGTTTGTCTTGTAAGCAGTTTGAATTTCTTTTTAGCCAGTTGAAAATATTTTGTTCTCTTGAAATGAATGTCAGATTGAGAACTTGATCCTCATCTTTTTTTACATTGTCTTTTTAAAGGTTTTAGTTTTCCTTTTTCTCCCAAAGCTCCCTGGTACAAAGTTGTGTATTTTTAGTTGTGGGTCCTTCTAGTTGTGGCATGTGGGATGATGCCTCAGCATGGCTTGATGAGCAGTGCCATGTCCGTGCCCAGGATTTGAACTGGTGAAACCCTGGGCCGCTGAAGCTGAGCACGCAAACCCAACCACTCGGCCGTGGGGCCAGCCCCTACATTGTCTTTTTAAAGATTTAATGCTGCTAGGAACTTAAACAAGGCCAAGTGATGCCCTTTAATAGTGGTTGCTTCATGTTGTCTTGCCAATATTATCATGTAAGCAAATACTGATTAGACAAGAGTCAGTTTATCTGTTTGCCGTTTTGCTTTTGCTTCTATAAATTGCCAGGGAGAAGACTTAAGTTTTTCCAAGTTCCAAGACTGACCTTCCCCATGTCTCCTTTCTAGTCAGGACAGTCGTCCACTGTCATCGAGAACATCCATACTATCATTGCTGCAGCGGCTGTCAAATTTAATTCAGATCAGCTGAATCATTTGTTTGTTCTCATTCAGAAGGTATGTGTTTCAACAGGCTTACTTTCAGATTTTTCTAAAGTAAGCTCATTTTGAGATCTGCCCCCTCTAAGTTAGCCAAGTTTAAAGTTTCTGCATGTTTTGCCCGTTTGATAAAATGGATTGTGAAGTGGTTCCCATGCCTTGTCCTTCCCGTTCTGCAGAGCTGGGAGGCGGAGAGCGACAGAGTGAGACAGAAGCTGCTGAGCCTGATTGGACGCATCGGCCGGGAAGCTCGCTTTGAGACCACTTCCGGGAAGGCAGGAGAATCAAACGAATCTTTCTAGCTACAAGTACTTGAAGCAGTTTGCTTGTGTATTGGCGGGCTCATCGTATGTGCTGTCATTGTAGGTGTTAGACGTCCTCTGGGAACTGGCTCATCTGCCCACCCTGCCCAGCAGCCTCATTCAGCAAGCCCTGGAGGAGCACCTGACAATCCTGAGTGACGCGTATGCGGTGAAAGAAGCAATCAAGAGGAGCTACATCATTAAGTGCATAGAGGACATCAAGAGGGTTGGTTTTGTCTTCAGTCTAGTTTTGTTGTCAGAGGAATAGCATTGTCTGAGGAATTAGAGCCAAATAATTTCCCTCTCCTTTTTATAAATTAAACTAAAGGTCCCATCTGGAAGCTCTTAGCTTAGAGTCCAAGATTGAGAAATCATAGTACTGCTTTCACCAAGTCACTCACATTTTTCTTAAAATTAATTTTCAGCCTGGAGAATGGTCAGGTTTAGAAAAAAACAAGAAGGATGGATTCAAGGTAAGAATTTGCAGATGGAACCAACTAAAAGGTATACTAATTTAGTAATTCCTTTTAATAAATTGCATCATAATTTTAAGATGACTATATTTTGGTGTTTCTTAGAGTAAGGTTCAGATACAAACTGCTATTTAAATATTTATAATCTGTACTTTATTATTCAAAGCTTAGGGAGTTACTGACTCTCAAAGGGAAAAAAAATCCAGGGTCACATTGAAAGAGTAGTTTTGTTATATTATTTTCATAAAATCATAAGACCTTCCACTTAGTTTTTCTTTTTTAAATTAAATCCAAAGTATGCACAACTTTAATAAGTACAGTAGATTCTAAGTAAATATCATACTCATTTTTCTCCCACAAGGGAGAAATGGAGGAACGTTCATAGAGTAAGAAGAGAGAAGGGGAGAAGGAGGTCCATTGAGTGCTGGCATAAGTGTAGTCATTTTCCAAGTTCTTAATTCAGATGTGTTCCTAAAGTAACTCCTTACTCAAACGGTAGCTGAGTGAGTGCCTGCTGCTGGGCTCGATTTTAGGAGGTGGGCTTGGGTAGCAAGTGCAAGAGGGCCAGCGCTGTGGAACCCCTGCCTTCAGGGCTCTGGCCTCCGGTTGCCGTGGACTTACGGGCTATCCTTTGGAAGGGCGTGTAGCAGAGCGGGCAGTGAAGGGTGTGGCTCTCCTGTGCTCCAGTCCTTCAGCGCAGGTCTCCCTCTGAGAGGGCTGGTCCCAGTGGGGCTCCCTGGCTCGTGCTTTGTGGCTGCAGCCCTGATCTGAGCGGAGTCCTCCTCCCCGTCGGCCCTCAGCCTGCCTGGACCACACGGAAAGCCAGCAGCAACAGTGTTTTCATTTTAGTGTTAACTTAAGAAAAGTCTTTCTAAATAGCTAGTGGCTTAGTAATTTCATTGGTAAAACCTGTTTCTTGGCTTTCATTAGTAAGTATTTCTTTAAAGGATCTTGAATACTACTGATTTTCATTAGTATGTCCAGAGACTTTTGGCTCTTCTTAGAGATGATTCAATGGGCTTTTATTTTCTTGCTATATTTGGTCATAAAGTTTAGTTGGGGACATTTAAGAACTCTGTGTTTTATATTTCTGACGTTGAAATTTGAGCAAGTGGATTTTCTACATATAATCTAGCTTTAGAGATTTTAAGGGTCATTCACAAACTGGAGCTGGTAATGCTCAGGTTATGAGGAGTTATTCCTTTAATTTGACGACATTGCTCTCTTTCTACTCATATACAATTTGAATTTTTCCAGTTTTCTCTCTCGGCTCAGCAATCAGATAATTTACCAGCGTCTGTCTTTATGATTACAACTCATCCAGAGTTATTTAAGAAGTCTAGATCCTTCAGTAGTAATCGTAAGAGGAAAACGGTGTCTGTAGAAAAATGGTCTTTTCTTCTCAGTAACAGATACATTTCTTTGTAGATACGAAGGTCAAAGCTGAAGGGACTTCTCCCTCCCTCCAGGGAAATGGCTTTTGAAACCAGAGGATCCTCCCTGACCCTGTCCCTTCCTTGTTACAGCCAAGCGTTACTTAGCTCTTCTAGCCGGTAGCATCGCTGGCATCCTTATTGCTTCTCTTTGCAGTCACTTCGTTCATGTCTATTTTATAACAAAACTCAAAAAGTAACAGAAAGATTTTTGGAGTCGCTTTGTGAGTCTTAAAAGGAATAGTCTTCCTTTTTTATTTCCCACTGCTCCCGGTAAAGAAATTCTGATGTACATTATTTCATTAGGAATAGTAATACCTTGCATTTCCACAGCACTTTTCACAGATCCTCTCCTAAAGTACACATGGCTAAAGGGGGGCAGTGGGAAGATCGAAGCCCCCTGGATATGACTCCAGGCAGGGGGGTGAATTATATACTTACTGCCACTAAAGGTGTTTTTCTATGCTATGCCTTTCCTGCCAGGCAGCAAGGTGGGCTGACTGGGGATTATGTCTCCCTGCCAGGCTGCACAGAAACTAAGCAAAGGGTAAGACAAGATCACCCCCTCTTGCCCCCTCCCAACCTCAGCTGCCTCTGTTCCCCCAACTGATTCCCTCTCCCTCTGCTTTTGACACTCCTCAAATTCCCAAGTTCCACTGTTGTGTTCAGAAGTTCTGACCTTATTTCTTAACTTTATTTCTGTAGATTTCTGCCAGGATACCCGTGGTTCCCTTGGTCCTCTTTCCTTTGCTTCCTTTATGCCTTCCACCATCTACCCTCAACCCTTTCCCTCTTATTTCACTTCTTTTTTCCTTCAATTAAAAAGTTTAAATGGACTCATCCAAAAAAAAATTACTAAACCAAAAAAATCATTTTTACTCAATTAGTGGTGTTTACGTATTCCTTAAGTTGTTGTTTTAAGGCCTCCTAGCACAGTGCCTGGCAGCCCTCCAATGAATGTGGGTTCCCTTCCTCTTACTTCTCCCTGTCACCCTAGGAGGGTGAACTGCACTGAAATTGTTACTTACACGTAGTTGAGTGGCCTCGACTTGCCAGAACATGTCACTGAAAGTAAAAGCCGCATGACGCCCTGGTATAGTCTCCCCTGAAGTAGTTAGCAGAGGAGGACAAACTTTTTAAAAAATGTCCTCTCATGAAAGAATTGTCACTTTGATTCGAGGTAAATGGCTAGGTCTGGAAAGACCAGACATGAGGAAATAGGGATGTTCAGTTTTGAGAAGAGAGAGCTCAAGAAAGAAGAGAAAGCTTTCTTCAGATATTCAGAGGATTATTATAGAGAAGTTTAATTCAACTAACTTTTTGTGTCTCCTAAGAAGTCATGGGAAAGCATATTTCAGTATGATAGATCAGTGAACTTTCTGCGGAACAGTCTGAGATAGAATGCACTGCCTCCACAGCTCCTCATTACTGCAAATCCCGGGAGACTAGTCATTTAACAAAAAGGATAAGGCGAATTTAGGCGCAGGTTTGCAGGCTACACTGGTTAACCTCTAAGGCTGCCTCTGACACTGAGAGCCTGATTTGGATGTACGCTTCGCTCCTGCTTGTGAAACCTCAGCTCCAGTATCAGACACGTTCATTTTAGTTGTTCAGTGTAGTCTTTTTGCCCCTTTTGTAAGTGGAGAGGAATAATTTAAATTTTTTTGTACCTTAGCAACATAATGTCATAGATATGATGGGATAAATAACATCTTTCCTGATTGCTACCCTTTAGAAAGCCTGTATCAGAAACACTTTTTAAATTCAAATTTTGTATGATTTTTCTTTTGATTTTATTGGATAGTGAGCTACCTTCAAAGGATGATTTTCAGTGTTAAATAAAAATATTCTAACCATAATTGACTTAATTGGTCATAATGATACTTTTTACTATATCTGATTATTTGCTAAAGGGTTCATATTTATATCCTAATGTCTGTAATCCTTTTGGACCGTATCAGTTTGGACTTAAGCCTTAGGGTTTTATTGTTTGTCATTTTGCAGCTTTTATATTTTAGCAGAAATATCCTAGCTAGTCTTGCAAGTAGTTGGCCTTTAATAGATACCTTATTTCTCTGATTCTAAGATGCCAGCGATAGCAACCTACGTCCCAGATGTAATAAGTTTGCAAAGAAGAAAAAAAGAAACTGTGTGTTTTACTTTTGCCATCCCCTTGTTTAGATTCACAGTCAGAATTTGAGTGTGTGCCCCTTTTGAGCAGCGTGTACAGCTTCACTGTGGCATGCTGCTTTTCATTGTCTATGGTAGTGCTTCTGACTTCTTTGAAGTCTTTAAGATTGACTGTATAATTTTGAGGCATGTTGAAGAATATGGAGTTTTGTATCCTTGTCATTTTTCATAAAACTCAAGCTGCTTTTTTCCTTGAGTTGTGTATACTACAAGTTAAACAGCTTCTCTTGAATTAAAGTGCAACTTTGGACAGAGAGACATTGAGTGCTGCGTGACACAGCCCTTCACAGGGTATGAGTCTGTCACACCAATCCTCCTGGCTTTGGAAAGTGCTTCAGTTTGAGACCACCAACAGGTTTCTTTGCTTTCCATTGGATTGACAGGCGTGACAGGCTGGTCAGTCTACATCGTAGTGTAATCTTTTTGACAGCATTTCAGTAACAAATCAGTGATCTAAATTTCAGTTAAAAAGCTGTCTTTGTTTGGTGCTACCTACACTAGGTGACAACTGAAATCACAGGTAGATGAACAGATAGCTTTTATATACAGCTAAGTTTGCACGTCTCAGGTGAGGACAGCTATGTCAAAACTTACTCTTATGCCTAGTGGCTGGTAAGTTTCTGTTGACATAATTATGAGAAGAGTCAATTTCAGAAATGTTAAAATTTGTAAAACTTGTATCTTAGAATCCAGGAAATATGGTATTTGCTGATTGGTTGATCTCTAAGAAAGCCAGTGTTGTTTTGGCAATAGCTCTCACATTTGCACATTCAGTAGTATGATGTTTTTCTGCAAAAGACATCAGAAGTGTTTTTCTGCCCTATTGAGGTCTTCATCCTACAGAGAGACTTGAAGAAGCAAGAAGGCTTTAAAAAAAAAACAAAATTCAGTCTTTAATAAATGCTAAGGACTTAAACTTTTACTTGGTTTTCTAGAAACTTAGTTGCTAAATTGATAAATAGTGTTTAATCTATCAGTCTTACAGATTTCATGGTGAAATCTCATAGTTCAAAAGATGGTATTTGTTAAAAAGCAATTCTTTCTATAAAGATTGTTGCATGACCATCAGACTTTTCAGATATGTACTATGAAGATCTGGATTGTCATGTACCAGCTTCATAAATAATATATTTGAAAGTGTTCTGAAAAATATAAAGTATAAGTATAAAGTGGCTGTAATAATTGATAAAAATACAATTATATCTTGTAAAATTGTTTTAACTAGGAAATACAAGCAGATCCTGAATATTTTCTTTAATATTTAGACCACTATCAGTGTCTTGATCATATCACTGGTATCTTAATCATGTAATTATAGAACACCATATCTTTAGACCATTTTACTTATCAGCTAGGTCAGTATTATCCAAGTTAAGCTTTTACTGTCAATTTATTTTATTATGTCAACATGTCCTAGCAGCCTGTGCTACTTAATCTATCCTCTGAAGTTGCTAATTCCTTGTCGTCTGTTTTTGCTGACGTACCCCTGTACATTTGCTGTCACTTCACATCCACTCCTGTTTGCAGTTCTTGGCCTTAGGAAATTGCATGCAGAATAAGAAGTGGAAGACTGAATTATGAATGCATGGAGATAAGCTAGAAATGAGCAACGTGAAGAGAAAAATTATAGAATGTGAAACAGTAAAACCTAATTGACTTGGAAATTTTTTATAGCTAATAAATTTAGTCTGCTGTTTATTTCTAAATTTAATTAGTGTAACTTCTTTTTAACTCTAGTCATCTCAGCTTAATAATCCCCAGTTTGTCTGGGTGGTACCAGCTTTGCGGCAGCTCCATGAGATCACTCGCTCCTTCATAAAACAAACCTATCAAAAGCAAGACAAGGTAAGCGGATGGCTCTGTTTGATTATTACACAGTTACTTGCATAGCCTTTTATAAACACAAAACATGAATAAAATTGCTGAGTTTTGTAGTCACTATTTTACATTTTTATGGTTATTGATACAATTCATTCATATTATTTAATAATCTTGAGTTTAAACATCATTCTATTTTCATTTCTATGGAGCTTTTCTTTTAATATATCCCTCACTCATTTCCTTTTTATTTCCTTAATGTATTGAGATAATTAAGGCAAGTTTTAAAAGTTAGAATGGTATTTTATAAATTTGTTTGAAAAGATTCAAAGACCAATTTTATATTACATACTGAAAGATTAGATTGCCTAAGGAGCTGGAGCTGCCTCAGTGTAATAGTCTTGGGAAGAAAGATGTGGAAAGTAAACAAGAAGTGAAATAGTTCTTCTGAAAGACTTCTTTAGGGGAAAAAAGTCTTTTTGATGAGCAAAAAATTCGCAGAGAAGTTTACTGGGTTTCCAGTGAATGTACATACCAGCTTGATTGCGTGTACTTTTCTGTAGGAGACGTAAGTGAAGCAATCCTCGTGCGCGCGCTCTCTCTCACCTGGCACTTAGATGCTGAAGTAGAAGTTCGTATTAAACTGACAACTGCAAATTCTCACATCATTTTTCTTGTTGTTGTTTTTGCCAAGAGCATTATTCAAGACTTGAAGAAAAATTTTGAAATAGTGAAATTGGTAACAGGAAGTTTGATCGCTTGTCATCGATTGGCGTCGGCCGTGGCTGGACCTGGAGGCCTGACGGGGTCGACGCTGGTGGACGGCCGGTATACTTACCGGGAGGTGCGGTCCCTGATTTGTGCCGTGAGCACGTTCACTTGGCCTTTCTGCTCTTGAACGGTGGAGATAGTGTTTGTTGGGTGTAACTCGAAAGAGGCGGCATGAGGTGTCTTTCTAGTGATGGGACAGTTTGTATTGGACTATAATTTTTTTAAAATAAAAGTGTAGAAAATTGGTATTTGTGGGTAAATCTTTCAGTAAATCGCCTAAGAACTGCATGTAATGAAGTAATAAACATCTTTTCTTTGTCTTTAATCTGAAAGAATAATCGTCAATTCTGTGGATAATTGCTTTTGTTTTTCAACTCAGTTGATTAGTAATATTGTTTTAAATAATTAGAAGAAAATCTTGCCAGTTGTAAGTTTGTGGTGTTTTATTTAGAGATTGCCGAAATTATATTTTATTGGCATCTAAAGTCTCTGAATTTGCAATAGCCTTGAAGTAGTTTCCACTACATTGTACTGTCAACTTGTAAACCGATTTCTCACATTTACTTTACCCAAAATTATATGAAAAAGCATTGGGTAAAACTATTTTTTTAATTTTAAAGTTTTTAATTTTGCTTTTAGGTGTGAATGCCTGGAGTTAACTAATTAGCATTACATTTTTTTGCAGTATTTAGAGGCCCATTTAAAATTTCTGGCATTTTTCTTGCAAGAAGCTACTCTGTATCTGGGTTGGAATCGTGCCAAGGAGATCTGGGAGTGTCTTGTGACTGGTCCGGACGTGTGTGAATTAGACAGAGAGGTAAGAAGATGGATCTGTAGATGAAGTCAGCCAGGAGTGGCACTTAAATATTTCACTTGTTTGTGTGTCTCACATCTGCTATTTTAAGCACTTTTCAATTTACTAAGCATACATTTATACTAATAGGTCAGGAACTGTAAGCACTGAAAAAATATTTTTTATAATATATACCTATGATATAAATACATATGTGAGTTCTTTGGTAATTTTGATACCATTCTGGACAAAGCCAAATTCACCCCTGTGAGTACAACTGAATAATTCTCAGTGTCTCTTTTAGTTTTTTTCCCTCCCGTGAAACTAACTTTAAGTTACCAGCAGAAAACTTGGAGTTCCTATAAGAATGTTGTACCCCGGAAACACTAAAGAGAAGTAAATGCCTAGACAGATTTTTAAAACTATAATTAAACAGCCGAAAACAGATTAACCCTGGAGCAGAACACCTCTGCTTGCACATTTTCTAACTGAGTCGCCAGCTCCTCCTCTCGTTTTACAGAAGACTACCTCAAAGGCTTGTGGAAAGGGCTGAGTGTGTGACAGGGCCTGGCACATAGTAAGGCTTGTTAATAAATGTTAGTGGAAAAACCCAAGTGTGAAAGTCGCTGAAAAGTACGAGTATGTATTTTCATTATCTAGCGGAGAGGTTGCTAGGAACTCACTGCTTAATTTAGTTCCACGGTTCCAAGTGTTCCAATATTGAGTGGTATTGTATAAATTTTGGCAGTATACATTTTGAAGAATTAAAAAAATGTACCTTTACTTTCCCAGCTTGGGATATGTGTTTGCCTGAAATGGGTTGAGTTACAGGGTGCTGTTTGTCTCGGTCCCCAGATGTGTTTCGAATGGTTTACAAAAGGGCAGCATGATCTTGAGAGTGACGTCCAGCAGCAGCTTTTCAAGGAGAAAGTTCTTAAGTTGGAGTCGTATGAAATCACTATGAATGGTAGGAAAAATTTTTAATTCAGTTTTTTTTTCAGTTCTTTTCAAGTAAGAAATTTTATTCCCTCCTTTCCCTCTAAGCCCACTTTTTAGAAGCAACTAAACAGTTTGGAGTGTCCTTCTGGACTTTTCCTTGTGCATATAAAGACACGTGTATAAACATATGTTTATATACACAAATTCCTTTTTATATAAATGGCATCTTATAATTAATTTTTAGATTGTATGGCCTGATAGTTCAAATTGTCAAACTGTCTTCTCATGAAATTATTTAGTACAGAAAGGATTTTTTTAGGGTAAAAATTTGTCAAAGTATAGAAATGTTTCTTCTAATTGAAAATTTTTTATTGAGACATAATTCACATACCATAACATTCACTTTTTAAAAGTGTACAATCAGTGGCTTTTAACGTATTCACAAAGTGCCACTTTCATCACTTTTTAATCCCAAAATGTTTTACCATCCCAGAAAGAAACGGGGTACCTTAGCACTCACTCTTCATTTCCCCCTCCCCCAGCCTCTCCTCTGTTTTCTGTCCTTGTGGATTAGTCTCACCTGGACGTTTCCTATCAGTGAAATCATACAATATGGGCCTTTTGTACCTGGCTTCTTTCACTATGCTAAGGCATAATGTTTTCGGGGTTCACCCAGGTTGTAGCGTGTATCAGTACTTCATTCTGTTTTATGGTTGAATAATATTCTTTTAAAGATACATCACATTTTGTTTATCCATTTGTCAGTTGATAGACCTTTGAGTTGTTACTGCTTTTTGGCTCTTATGCATAGTGCTGCTATAAACATTCATGGACAAGTTTTCGTGTGGACACAGGTTTTCGTTTCCCTTGGGTATATGCCTAAGAGTGGAATTGCTGTGTCATATAATTAGCATTTGAGGAACTGCCAAACTGTTTTGCAAAGTGGCTACACCATGTTATAATCCCCCCAGCAATGTGTGAGGTTTCCAGTTTATCCACATCCTCACTTGTTATTGTCTGTGTTTTTATTTTCGTCATCCTGGAGTGTGTGGAGTGGTAACTCATTGTGGTTTTGATTTGCATTTCTCTGATAATTAATGATACTGAGCATCTATGCATGTGCTTATTGGCCATTTGTGTATATTCTTTGGAGAAATGTCTATTCAACTCTTTTGCCCATTTTTTAAGTTGAGTTATAATTGACATATAACATTATATTAGTTTTAGGTGTACAACATAATGATTCGATAGTTGTATATAGTGCAAAATGATCACCACAATAAGGCTGATTAACATCCATCATCATACCTAGTTGCAAGTTTTTGTTAATGTTATAAGAACTTTTAAGATTTACTGTGTTAGCGACTTTAAATGTACAGTACAGTGTTATTAACTGTAGTTGCTGTGCTGTGCGTTACATCCCCGTGACTTATATATTTTATATGGAAGTTTGCACCTTTTGACCACCTTCGTCCACTCCCCTACCTACCCCCCACTTCTGGCACCCGCCAGTCTGGTCTGTATCAGTGAGTTCAGTTTTGGGGGGGTTTTGTTTGTTTATTTTTCAGATTCCACTGATAAGTGAGATTATAGAGTATTTGTCTTTCTTTGTCTTACTTATTTCACGTAGTGTGATGCCCTCAAGGCCCATTCATGTTGTCACAAATGGCAAGATTTCCTTCTTTTTATGGCTGAATGATATTTCATTGTGTATATATATATATATACCACATTTTCTTTATCCATTAACCCATCAGTGGACACTTAGGTTGCTTCTGTGTCTTAGGTGTTGTAAATAATTTTGCAAAGAACATGGGAATGCATATATCTTTTCAAGTTAGTGTTTTCATTTCCTTTGGATCAGTTCCCGGAAGTGGAATTGATGGATCATATGGTAGTTATATTTTTAATGTTTTGAGAAACCTCCATTCCATTGTGGGTTTTTTTTTTTTTTTGGTTTTTTTTTTTTGCCCATTCTGTAGCTGGATTATTTGTCTTTTTATTGTTAAGTTATAAGAGTTCTTTAGATATTCTGCATACCAGCTCTTTGTCAAATATATGATTTACAAATATTTTGTCCCATTCTGTTGGTTGTCTTTTGCCCTATTTTATTGATAGTCCTTTGAAGCACAGAAGTTTTTAATTTTGACAAAGTCTAATTTATCTATTTTTTCTTTTATTGCGTGTACTTTTGGCACCATATCCAAGAAACCATTGCCTAATCTAAGGTCTTGAAAATTTATGCCTATATCTTGTAATAAGCGTTTTATAGTTTTAGATCTTGATACCCTTTGAGTCTTTTCATTGATTATCTGTGTTGCTTGGAGTGTGTGAATTTATCTGATATTCTGTAATTTCAGGTTTTAACTTATTTAAGACTTTTTTTGAAAATGTGAATCTTTGTGATCATCGATTGAAAAGACAAGGAGCTCAGCTTGTAAGTACATTATTCTCAAATCTAGATAATTTGGATAATCTAGTAAAAGTTATATTCAGCAAAAACATGTGTTACAATGGAGAGAAAACATGAATTTTTCTAAGAGAATGGGCATCTCCTTGGCTGCTGTCTTCTGCCTTGATGACGGAGCTTCTCTTAGAGAGTGAGGGAGGCTCCTCCTCCCACAGGGCCACACCTCACCAACTGCCTGGAAGACAGAGTTTGCTTCTCAAATCCCTCTTTGCCTCCTGCTGATCCAGGGCAGCCAGTGGCCTCCTGCGGCAGGTGAATGCGGAGTAGAAACAGTTGCATCTAAGCTTCCGGACCCTCAGATCCGAACAAGTCACATGCTCCTAAGAAAGTTACAGATCCTTCAGTTCTGGGGTTGCAGTGACAGAGGTTTGGGGAGAAAAGTTTAGGAGCAGACAATGAAGCAGGAAAATGAAGATCTGTGGAATGCATGCAGCTTTTTGTATTTACATGTGCTTGCTTTCTTGAAAAAGAAAGACTGTTTCATTCAAGACCTGGCTTCCTGGGTGTTAAGAATTTTTACAAGAACTTGTAAGCCCCGGGTCGTGTCATTTTTAACAGAGCTTTGGGAAGACCACTTTGAGCCCCAGGGGTTAGTAACCACTTGTAGCTCAAATCTGTTTCCTTGTGAAGAAAAGCTGCTGAGGATGTGCCCATCCCGCTCCTGTGGTTTCTGCTTCTGGAACTTGTGTGGGTAGATGTCTGGCTTGGGTGTAGGGGTGTCTGGAGAAGAATCTTCCTGTCTATCCTGGTGGCCATGGAAATTGCCCAGTGTTTCTGTGGTTGGTTTGTTTTGTTTTAGAGTTCCATGGCAGTACAGTAGTGTTTCCATAGGTAGCTTGGTTTTTGCAACCGTAATTCTTTCTGAAGAGGTGTAGACTTATGTTGTATCAGGAAATCATTGTCTTTAATTTTGTGACCTTGGAATGCTGCATAATTTCATTGTTTTTCTTTTGAACAGTATGTAGAAAAACTGGAATTGATAGGAATGGATTTCATTTGGAAAATAGCCATGGAATCGCCTGATGAAGAAATTGCTAATGAAGCTATTCAGTTAATTATAAACTATAGTTACATTAATCTAAATCCTAGGTTAAAGAAGGTGGGTATCTAAGAAAAGAAGGTACTGATATACAAAAAGCAGAAAATTATATATATTTTTTGGTAAATTGTGGTCGTTGGCACGTCCAAGATTGGCTTCTGTAGTTTGATGTTTTGTCCTTAGTAATAATCACAACTAAATACCAGGTTAATTTTAATTTCTGTATACCTCTTACTTTTAGGATTCTGTATCATTACATAAGAAATTCATTGCTGATTGCTACACAAGATTAGAAGTGAGTAGCAAATTTTACTTAGCTTGTTTTTGAAATAAATGCTTTGGTTTTTTCTTTTTCTAGTTTTTTGTTGTGAGATCATGTATAATATTGCTATTTGTGCCTGGATCCTAGGGAAGAATTTGTGGGCAGTACCGTATTGTCACACGGGGAGCAGGCGTTTGCCTCGATGCCGTCTAGACGAGCGCTTTGTAGGAGCCCATTCTTTCTCCCTCGGCTGCCTCTTCCCTGCTCCGCCCACCCCCCTCTTAGGGCATGAGAGCTGTCGCAGAAAACAGGTCTAGACCACATTTCTAGTAGATTCTTTTTCTCCTTATTCTATCCTGGAATTGTAAACAAGCATTTGCTGCTTTCCCCGTATTTCACCTAGTTTATATCATAAATGCTATTAAAGGCCAAAGCCGGACGCTCAGTAGCAGATGGTGTTGCTTCTCTTGGTCCACTGGAAGCCTGCAGTGTGATAGTAGCTCACAGATATTTCCAATGCCTTATTCCCAGCATGATGGTTAAAGCACTAAATGTTCATCTTCTTTCTTAATTTGTGCCGGTTTAAGTTTTATATCTAATAAAGAGTATTGCAAAAGCATAAAATGCTACTGCCCACAAATGTCAGTAAGTTAAACCTTTTGGTGATGGATTTGTGCTAGAATCTGTACAAGATTTCTCAATTTGTGGCTTCCATCCACATATGTCATCATAAAAAACATTTAAAGTGTTCAGGTACCCCTAAATGAGGTGCCGTGTAAGTATGAATATATGTAGAATAGTAGTTGTCAACTGGGAGTTATTTTGCTTCCCAGGGGTCATTTGGCAATGTCTGGAGACCTTTTGGTTGTCAAACCAGCCGGGTAATACAGGCACCTAAGGTAGGTGGGCAGGGAGGAGCGGTCAGGGATGCTGCTAAACATCCTGCCGTGCCCAGAACAGCCCTCTGCAACAAGACGTCTTCCAGCCGTGATGTCAGTAGAGCTGAGGTTGGGAAACCCTAATACAGAATGGTTATTTCCTATTTCCTAGGCAGCCAGTTCAGCCCTTGGTGGCCCCACACTAACACATGCCGTGACCAGAGCCACAAAGATGCTCACAGCCACTGCCATGCCGACCGTGGCAACGTCAGTTCAGTCTCCATACAGGTAGGTGACTGCAGCAGTTACAGCAGACACAGCTCGTAAATACATATCCGTTTAAAAAATAATCATCTTGTTTTCCGCTATGGCGATCTCTCAATTCTTGGTCTCCTCATTTTGTATCACAACTTTTGCAAATAGTCCTATCCTGAGAAATTCTATTTCCTATCATATATCCCCAAATCTGTACCTGTTTTGGGGATCTGTAGGTCATTGTCGCAACCACCCGTGTTGCTCTGCCCCCCCTTCTACTAATAGACAAGTTCTATTTTTTTTTTATTTGAAGCTTTTTACTTTCACTTGGTGTCACTTGAGTAACCTGTTCTTTACAATGTAATAAAGATATATTCATTGCATTGAGTCATTTTTTCAAGTCTGAAATATTTACTTAGACATCTTATAGCTTTTCTCCTTGAATAGTCAAATCCAGGGCATTAACAGCATAAGCAAAATGATGTGGAAGATGATGATTAATTAAAATTGTGCATTATAATATAATCATAGTCAGTTAAAATATTTACCTCAAATTATTTTTCAAAATAATTTTTAGTGAGAACTTTATCCCCAAATATTTGTGTTGAAACTTTGAACTGACGTCTCTTAATCACATGGCTGTGTTTGGTGTTTCCAGGTATGGTCAGTGGAATCTGAGTTCAGTGTTTGCTGTAGTTCTTTGATACAGTGAAGAAAATAGATGAGTGTTTAGGAACATCAGCTTGCAGTAACTGAAACACTTGTGGGGTTGTGTGAGCCTTTCGTTCCTGGTGAGCAGCCCGGAGTGAGCTGCGGCCAGAACTTCGCCAGTGCTCCCGGCAGCCTCCCTCTGCTGCCCTCTGGTGGTCGGGCTTGCGCGGCCCTTCTCTACTCCTGGAGTCGCTTTCTGTGAATATGTGCTTACCTTTATGTAGGGTTGGGGCTATTCCTTTTCTTTTTAAAGCCTTCCTTTAGAAGAGGAGTCAAGGCAATATTCTTACTCACATTCTTCTTCTTTATCTTCTTCTTTAAATGAGTTGAGTACTGTGTAGTAATACTTTATTAATAGGAAAGAAGCCAATAAAACTCAACCCTCTTGACCTCTTTTTTTTTAGACAGTTTTTTTTTTTTTTTAAAGTGTGGCACCTGAGCTAACATCTGTTGCCATTTTTCTTATTCTTCTTCTCCGCAAAGCCCCCCAGTACCTGGTTGTATATTCTACTTGTGGATCCCTCTAGCTGTGGCATGTGAGACGCCCCCTCAGCGTGGCCTTATGAGCCGTGTGTAGGTCCACAGCCAGTATCTGAACCGCTGAAACCCTAGGCCACCGAAGCGGAGCACACAAACCTAACCACTCGGCCGTGGGCCTGGCCTCTTGACCTCTTTTTTAAATGGCGGAAAGTGGTTATAAATTTGGCTCGTGATAAGAATACTAACACAACTTTTATATTCCCAGTAGACTTTTGTTAAGAATATGTATTAAGGCCTCCTAATCACATGTTTGTAAGATGTAGTCCATCTCTATGACCCAGGTCCTTAATTTTTCATTGTCTAACAAAGCAGAATAGAAGTGCATTTATGAACTATTGGATTGGGATTTCCAAACTGCTACTTCTTTAGATAAGTGTGCTTTTTGGTTTTTTCTTTGTATTAAGTGCTTTTTATTCTGAATCATCTCATATTTGACTGACTACAGAGCAAAACTACATGACAGTTTTTAAATGTTATAAACTCTAAACAGAGTTATGTTATTATAAACTCTAAACAGTTAGTAAGAGTGTATAATTTCAAAGTTGCATTTGAACCAGCACATCTCATTTCACTGGTTTTGAAAGAACTTTCAGTGACCATAATTGTTCCAACTGATGGGGGAGGAGTTCTTCTCTCATCTGTACAGTGTTTTCCATGCTCTTTGATTAAATTCACTACTGAGTTCACTCAGCAACTCACTTATTATGGCACTTAGATATTTCCTAAAGATTTTTCCTCTGAATTTCCAATTGTAGTTCCTCTCGACGGACTGAAAGAATTTAATGTATTTAATGAAACTGTTAAAATATGTTTGACCAACACTTAGAATGAAACTTCCAATAGTACTAATCAGCACACCAGACTAATTGTTAGGAAATGGTGGTACCTGTTTTCAGTTGTAGAAATAGACTATTTGAAATCCCTAGCCTTCCTGGAATAGCAGCTGTTTAAATGAAGCACACTTGGATTTTCGTCTCTCAGTGTTAACGCCTGTAGCGTTCTCTTTAATAAAGTATGGAGCTGGGACTGTATAAGCTGCTGAATGTTGGAATCCGATGATTGCAAATGTTAAGGAAGAGTCCATCAGTCTTTGACCAGAAGAGACCTCCCCTCTCGTTTACAGAGGCTGCTCGAGCTGGCCCTCCATTGCTCTGTGCTCCCTCTTCCAGAGACGTGTCTCCTGACTTGTGGGGATGTCTTATGTGCTCTGAAAACTCTTGGGATAACAAATTCTTACATTGTATGTTTTAACTATACATAATGTTCACTTAAACCAGAGGAACAGTTGTTTGTCCTTCCCTTCTCCTCATTCTTAGGCTAGTTAAAACAAACAGCGCCGCTTACCTGTGCTGCGCTTCCTGCTGTGTTCTTGTCTCGCAATTCTCAGGCAGTCCAGAACTTTGTCAGATCCCATGTGTTAACAGAATTATGTGGCATATTTTAGTTGTCAGATTATGAGAGTCAGACTCATTGATTGTTCATTCTTGGTGGATTGATGGACAAATAGGCCTGGAGACCCAGGTCCTCTATTTATGGAACAAGTGTTTAAAAAAAGAATAAGAGGAAAAAAGAGGCCAGGCAAGGCAGCGTGGGAAGGGCAGGCTTCTCCTGCCTGTTCCGTCTGCACCACAGCTGTGAGCTGGGGGAACCACCTCCCCCTTGGGTGGAAGGGGAGTTAAGTCTTTGCAAATTTCAGTCTTTGATCAGTGAGTGCCAACTGTGATTGTGGTTTTGGTGAAACAGGCTGGAATTGAGCTCACGTCAGCAATTCATTTCAAATATGTTCAAAAAAATTTTTGTAATCCATAGATCCACTAAGCTTGTAATAATTGAGAGATTGCTGCTTCTGGCAGAACGCTATGTGATCACTATAGAGGTAAGCCTCTCTTCTTTTTAGAGCAACTTTATCCACCTGTTACTAGACTCAGTGTGTGAAGTGTGTACTTTTGAGATGTTTAATAGCAGTGCTGTGCATCTGACTTGTTTGACATATCTTTTTCAAGGATTTTTACTCTGTTCCACGAACTATTCTACCTCATGGTGCCTCATTTCATGGACATCTGTTAACTCTTAATGTTACATATGAGTCTACCAAAGACACCTTCACTGTAGAGGTAGGTTCATAGTAAGCTCTGCAGCCGTTTTCCCATGGTCGTGCTGTTTTCATAAGAACACTGTTGATTGAGATAGCTGCATGGATGACTACTCTGAAAGCTGTAAACGAATTTAGAATGAAGACCTAAAATGAAGGAAACTCATGGGGTATAAGCAGACACATAAGTAAATATTGTTGTAATATCAGGGGTGATGAATATCATAAAAAATAAGAATAAAGCAGGATAACTTGGTAGAAAGTGATGTATACCTGAAATATCATTTTAGATAAAGATGGACAGGGAAGGTCTCTCTGAGGTGGTGACATTTGAACAAAGACTTGAATGAAGTGACAGAGTAAGCCATTTCTGGGGGAAGAACATTCTAAGCAGAGGGAGCAGCAGATACAAAGGCCCTGAGGTGGGAGTTTGCTTGGCTTGTTCAGTGACATCAAGGCGGCCAATGTGACTAGAGCATATGAGCAAGGAGGGGAGTGGCAGGCACTGCTGTGGAAGGACTCGAGATTTTATTCCGTGTGTGATGGGAAGATTGGCGTACAGACTAGAACATTTGCTTACAGCTGAAGGAAAGTCTCACAGGGCGTGGCCCCTTGTCTTTGGGTTCTCTGCTGTGTTCCCAGCTTCTAGAACAGCGTCGGATATATAGGAGAAACTCACTATCAGTTGTTTAAATGAATAAGTTAAATGAAGTACTCCCAACCATGTTTTCTTTTACAGGCTCACAGTAATGAAACCATAGGGAGTGTCCGATGGAAGATAGCCAAGCAGTTGTGCTCTCCTGTGGATAACATACAGATATTTACAAATGATAGTCTGGTAGGTTTAGATAAACGGTTTGTGGCACTTCAGCCTGATCTTAATGCCTTCTCCTTCCTTTCTCTCTCAATAATTAAGAAACCGCTTTTTGCAGCTGACGGTGAATAAGGATCAAAAGCTGCTCCACCAGCTGGGCTTTTCTGATGAACAGGTCCTCACAGTGAAGACTTCCGGCAGTGGGACTCCGTCTGGGAGCTCAGCAGACTCCTCCACCAGCTCCAGCAGCAGCAGCAGTGGGGTTTTCAGTTCATCATATGCCATGGAGCAGGTATTGAATGATACATTTCTATTTAAAAAACAAGAATTGAATAATCTTTGTCTTTTTGCCTTCAGCCCATATAGATTTAGATGCTTATGTCTTTTCCACTCAGACAAACCCTGGCTCTTGAAAACTATATCACTGAGAAGTGCTGGGCTTCAGTTAGGAGAAGATGCCTGTTTTACCGATCTTCTGAACACAGGATCCTCTGAGTCCCAGTCGTTCTGCCTGGCCGCTGCTTGCTGCTCCTCTCACACGTCTCTCTTCACTAGTTCGTTGACTTTCCCTCTACTGGGTCATTCCCATTAGTACTCACATGTGCTGTTACTCCTACTATCTTAAAAAACCGTTACTTCACCCGAGTTCCAGTCTCGGCTGCTGCCCATTCTCTCCCTCCCAAAGCAGCAAAGCTCCTTGAAAGAAAAGTTGTCTCAACTCTCTTTGCCATCCTTCCTTGAGCCCTCTTGAAAAGAGTCAGGCTTTTTCTAGGTGATCTGTCACCTCACTCCTCAGTCCTTATCTTGACATTTTAGAGGACTTGATACATGTGATTGCTTCCCCTTGAAATACTTTCTTCACTTGGTGTCCGGGACTCGCCTGGCTTCCCCCGCCTCTCTGGCTCCTCCTGTTTGCTGTGCTCTGCCGTTCCTCTTGATCTCCCTGGTCTCTGTACAGAGGAGTTCCCTAGTGACAGTCCTCTGCCCTCTCTTCTGTCTGCACTCAATCCCTTAGGAATCTCAGTATCAAAGCTTTAGATATTATATGTACATTGATGACTCCCCCATTTTTATCTTTAGCTTGAAGTCCAGATATCTGGATCCAAATACTTAACATCTCCTCCTGGCTGTGGAATAGGCACCCCAATCATAATATATCCAAAACTGAACTCCTGAGATCTCCTTTCTCACCACCTCACCCCTACCCCAAACCTCTTCATCCCACAGTCTTGCCCTATCTCAGACGATGGCATCTCCATTGTTCCAGTTGCTCATGCCAGAATCCTTGGGTACTTTCTTTCTCTCATACTCGTATATAGCCATCAGCAAATCCTTGGCTCTACCTTTAGGATACATCGAGAATCTAGCTATTTTTCTCTCTTCCACAGCTTCCACACCAGTCCAGGCAACCACCCTCCCCTGCCTGGAGTGTTTCAGTAGTGCCCTAACTGGTGTCACGACTTCTGCCCTTGTACCAGTTCGGTCTCTTCTCTCTGTAGCACCAAGCAGCCTGTGAGCTAACACAGAAGTCAAATTGTGCCACTCCTCACCTCAGGTGCTCCGGTGGCTGCCCCTCCTCAGCATGGGAGCCACTGTTTTCACTGGGACCCATGGGCCTGCCTGCTGAGCCCCTCTGGATGCTCCCTCTGCAGATCGCCTGCCGTGGCCTCCCTCCCTCACACCACTCCAGCTGAGCTGGCCTCCGCGTTGGTCCTCGGACACAGCAGGGCCTGTGTGCTTGCTCTTCCCTGTGCCTAGAATGTTCTTTCCCAACATCCAGGTGCTCCTCTGTCACCTTCTTTGGCTTTTACTCAAATGTTGCCTTCCCAGTGAGCCTTCTTGGGCAATTCTGTCTAACTCTCAGGCCCGTTCCTTCCTGCCCCTGCACTTCTGACTTCCTTTCCCTTCTCTATGGTTCTTTAACATACTATATGCTTTATCTTGTTTCATGTCTCTCTCCCCAGTAAAGTATAAGCTCCATGGGAACAGATCTTTGTCTGTTTTGCCCGCTGTACCCCCAGCACTTAAAACAGTGCCTAGAACATAATAGGTACTCGTTCAGTGTCTATTGAATGATTTCATGAGTCAGTCAGTCTGCCTGTTTACTTTCCTCCCGTCTCCGTGTCAGGAACTGAGCTTGGTACCAGGGGAACAAAACGGAATAAGATGTTCTGCTCTTCAGGCTTTTACAGTCTAGATAGAAAGATAATGCCAGACCTCACGTAAAGGTATTTAAATGACGTGTAGGGATTTTTAATTCATAATTATTATATGTATTCCTTTAATTTAATTCCATGTGTGAGTTCTTTGTGAGACTGTGTCTTTTTAACTTAGCATAATTTTGCTGTAGGTATCAAGGAACTCTCAAGCTTAGTATTAGTACAGTGGGGGTTTTTTAAGTAACTATACTTAGATATAGCAGTAATTTAAGAAAGAAATCCCACTCAGAGTGCTATTATGACAGTTAATGACAGAAACAATGTACACAGCATATTCAAGTTTAACGTTTTTATACTATTTCATACTTGTTCTGAATTTATTAAAAATATTCCTGTATATAGGGGCCAGCCTGGTGGCTCAGCAGTTAAGTTTGCACGTTCCGCTTCAGCAGCCTGGGGTTCACCAGTTTGGATCCCGGGTGTGGACCTACACACCACTTGTCAAGCTGTGCTGTGGCAGGCATCCCACATATAAAATAGAGGAAGGTGGGCAGAGATGTTAGCTCAGGACCAGTCTTCCTCAGCAAAAAGAGGGAGGTTTGGTGGCAGATATTAGCTCAGGGCTAATCTCCCCCTCCCAAAAAAAATTCCTGTATATAAATACATTTTATAGTGATATCTAGTTTTTTATTCCTTATAACCAGAAAACAGCACCTTGATCACATTCAAATCTCTTCTCTGTGTTGTGTATGTGTATATGCATATGTATACTATAATTTTCCTTTTGGATCCCTCATTACGTTGTTTGCTGCTGACAAGCTGTGATCAGCTTTCAGTGGCGCCTACTCTATTCCGTTAATTACACCTGCCCTTTTTGCCTCTCTCCGCCTGCCTGCCTTTGAGTGCCTTAGCCACTTCCCCAGCAGGCGCGCAGGAGAGCCAGGTAACAGGCACCCTGGGAGGTAGTGCCCCTCACTCTGGGTTCCTGTGTGGTGTTCTTCCGTGCAGGTGAGCACCGGGATCCCCTCCAGCTTTGTGATGGCCAGTCTTTCAGAACCAGTATTTTTATTGTCGATACGTTTGATTGGAAAAGGAGAAACTCCTTTTGTAAATCTGTGTTTATGTCTTGCTGTTTTCCTCAGGAGAAGTCCCTCCCTGGCGTTGTGATGGCCCTTGTGTGTAACGTATTTGACATGCTTTACCAGCTGGCCAATCTGGAGGAGCCGAGGTAAATACACGAGTTAGCAAGCTTGAAAGAGGGGGAGTTATTAAGGTCCAGAACCAAGAAATTTTTCACTTGAAATGTATTTTTCTTTACCTCCCATACTAAATGACTCTGTTATTGAAACTGTGGCTTATGTGAAAAAAAATTTAATTTGAAAAATTTCAGGATAACTCTACGAGTACGAAAGCTGCTGCTCTTGATCCCCACTGACCCCGCCATTCAGGAAGCCCTCGACCAGCTGGACTCTTTAGGAAGGAAGGTATGAGCTTCGTGGACGCTTATGTCACTGGCCCGGGAGTGTTACAGCATGAGGCAGTGGAAGTACCCTGTGAAATCACAGCGAGGCCACTTGATAGCATCTTTCCCATGACTCTTTCTCTTTTTTTGAAAAGTACTTTTCCCATGAGTGGAAATCCGAACTTCACGTTGGCTTTTAAAGAAGCATCCAGATAGGGTCAAAAATGGCATCAAATTTTAAAACTAGAAGACCCTTTAATATCACCTGCTTCTACCCTCTTCATATTCTGTTAGGAAACTGAGTCCAGAGAGGTGAAACGTCGCCCCCAGTCACACCCCAGTTCTCACTCCCTGGAGATGCTGTCCTCTGCTCGAGCCTCTCGGAGTGTGGCTGTGGTGTGTTTGAGTTGATTAAATAGATGGATTATCTTTGAATTTTCTCACAGTTGATACTTAAAGTTCATGTTGTTTAATTTTTAGAATATTGTTTCTTAAGAGTTTTATATCTACTAAAATTGTGTTTTGTCTATGATGTTGTTTATGTTCTTAGAATAAATTAATTTGGAAGAAAGTTGTTAGAACTAAGTTAGGAATTTTCTCTGTCAGTGGTTGAAGTTTAGATCAGCTCATCATCTTGTCCTATATGGCTTATATATTAATTTGAGAGAGAGAACTAATGTAATTATAAAATATAACACTAGTCCTAGTTAAAAGAAATTCACAAAGCTCCCACTTCCACAATCTCATGACTTGATTACCAGTGTTTAGAAGTACAGGTTTTACAAACACAGGAGCAAATTGAAATGACCTGGCTCACATTGTGTGAATTCCTTCTCTATGACATCCATGCAGGATTGGGGTGCTGTTGACCACTTAGAGTTTGTGCACTGGAGTTTGATGTTTTGTTAATAATTACAGTGATGTGGTTTTATGAGGTTAATTTTTTACAAAATTTCAGTGCTGTGGCTTCTATTATAAAGGAGAAGAATACTAGAATACATACACATATCCATGTCTCTTTAATTTGTGCTTTTAAGACATATGTGCTATATTTCATTCTCCTAAACTTAGAAAACATTGCTGTCTGAAACAAGTTCTCAGTCTTCAAAATCTCCGTCCCTGTCTTCAAAGCAGCAGCACCAGCCCAGTGCCAGTTCAATCCTAGAAAGTCTGTTTCGATCTTTCGCTCCGGGGATGTCCACCTTCAGAGTGCTCTACAACTTAGAAGTAAGAAGCCTGGCTTATTGTTGTTTCGTTTGGTTGCAGAATCATGCTTTCAGATGTCAGAGATAAGTAAACAGGTTTCTCTTATTATCTGGTTGATCCGTTAACAAATAGTTTTAAAAAAAGTAAAAAAGAGAATATAAATTAAAACATGTTTTGCCTTTTTAAATGCTCGATTTTTTTTCAGTTTATTCCTATGTACATTATTATACTTGCAAAATAGGATCTAAATAAATAATTAGGAAGCCTTATGTATTAAAATATGTTATTACCTTCCTCTGGAAGTTTTGCAAGTCTGTATAATATCAATTACTAATCCTGAGCCTCCTTGTTATTAAATGCATCTTGATTTTTTTAAAAGCTACTATAATTCGTTGACATTAATGAAGCTTTACGAGGAATTTGTCAAGAGACATGTTAACATTATTTTAAGGTAAAAAAAGAATTTGAGCAAAAGAATATTTTTACTTTCTCCCCCTAAAAGTAGCTTTAAACTAGTAGATTTAGTTCAGTAAACATTTACTAATTGTTTACTGTCTACAAGTCAGTAGTTAAAGGGTAGTTAAAGGGTCAGAATTGAAAAGAAGATATTTGCTCCAAGATCTTAGGAATGAGACAGAGAGGAGGCTGGCTAGATGGAGTCTGGAAAGCAAAGCATAGCAAGCCATGCAGGAGGGGGACCAGGTGGGGACGGCCCCTCTCAGAGCGGGGGGCCAGACCCCGGGCCTCTTTAGGGCTGGGGAAAGTAAAGCCCTGAGTGATTTGGCTTTGACCTGAGATGTTATATCCAGGCAGTTATTAAAGAATCCACATGAATGCCTAAGCAGCCTGAATTACCAATTATCGTTTATCTGGAGGAGATTTTGAGTCACAATGAAGGTCATAATTGCTAAGAGGGACCTGCTTGGGCATTTTTTCCAAGTTTTATTTCCTCTGACAATGTAATTTGGAGTATATAATAATATCCATTCATTTTTATGTTCTTGTTGCTTGTGTGTTCAAGCTGTGATGAGATTAAATATTTGCCTTAAAGTAATCATTTTTGTCAAAAGATGTGTTGGATTCAAAAAGAGAAAATATTTAGCAAATATTTTTTAAATAAAGTATGTCCTTATTTAATGTGGACATTTAAAAATACGTGCAATATTCCAAAACAGAAAATTGCTTAGAAAATTTTGGCCAATTTAAGGTTATAAATTTTGAACGTTACAACTGCTGCCAGATTTGTCACTTTTTGAATGATTATCTCAAAAAAGTTAGGGTGTAAAATCTTAACACCCGCATTTGAGAGCCTCTAGAAAAACAGAATGGTTCAACGAGCCTAGCTTGTCACCAGCTACCTGGACTACATCATCTTACAGCCAGAAGACTTAGCCGTCAAGTCAGGGCAGGCGGCCGTGGCCCCTGGGACAGGATTGGGACTGCAGAGCCCCGGGTCTCCCAGGCTGTGCTCCTGTGCTCTGGCTGCCGGGCGTGCATCCCAAAGAGCAGCTTGGGAGGAAGCCATCTTTAAAAGAACCCACGTTAAAAATCGAAGCTCATGAAACCCGTAGGTTCATAGAAGCAGATTTTTTATAATAGAAGAGAATCTTGAATTACATCTAGTTTAAAACCTTGCGGAAACTGAGGTAATCAGTCTTCTTTAAAAATTTTAAATCATAACAATTGTTTTGTGAGCGCCGGTTTTGTGCCAGTGCTTGTACTGAGCACCTTAAGCTGTGTTATCTTATTTAATCTAAGCAATCCTCTGGTAAAGGTAATTATTATCCTGATTACCCTCATGAGAAAACTGAGGCAAAAGGGAAAATGCCCTGCCTGCGCTCTCAGCCAGCGGGTGGTAAACCGGAACACGAACTAGATATGTAGTCTCATTCTCTAGCCTGATGGTCTGTGTGGAGTAATTCTTTGCCATACCAAAACACGCAGGTAGGGGGCATAGACGTTAGAGAGAGACACATCTGGATTTGAGTTCTAACAATATGACCTTGGACAGGAGGTCACGAAACCTTTCAGGTCTCAGTCTTTACCTATAAAGTAAAATACATTTGCCACACCAGTGAGATTGAGAGAATGCATATCAGGCACCTCATCTTATGCTTAGAACATTCTAGATGCTCAGTAAATAGGAGGTGGAATCATTAGGGAGGTCATCTAGCATTTTTAATAAATGGGCTGTTTCATGAAACTTTAGTTGATAGATTTTTTTAAGCACATCTCTGGCATACACGTAACGTACCTGTGGTCCCTAAGCCTGAGACCTGAGACCTTTGTGTTAGCTGGTTTCGTGGGGGAAGAACGCTCCAGCTTTCTTCAGAACAGGAAGGTTTTTCTTGCTAAGTACATACAACTTGGAAAATGTGATTATTTTAATCATGAAACATCAGCCTCCTTAATACTTCTTGAGGGAAAAAACAACATGCAGCATTTAAAGAGATTCTGGCTCGAGTTGTCTGATTATTTTACTTGGTTAAGGAGTAATTTTTGCTGGAACTGTTGGGATGATTAATTGTGCGTGTCTCTTTCCAAGGTTCTAAGCTCCAAACTCATGCCAACAGCTGACGATGACATGGCAAGAAACTGTGCGAAATCCTTCTGTGAGAACTTCCTCAGAGCAGGAGGTTTAAGGTTAGAGTTTCAATATCATGTTAAATGAATTGCAGAAAATGAAGATGGTTATCTCAGTTAATTTGCCCTCCCTAGCCTTGCTTAGTCCTGTGAGGTAACATCAGGCCTTGTGAGGGTTACCATAAGGCATGATGTTTCAGTCTTTGTAATATTTTAGTTGATTTTGTGCCTTTTGATTGTTTGAAAATTAGAGAAGCGCGGCTCCTTCCCTCTGGTGGTGGGGACCCCCCAGCGGAAGGGAGGTGGGGAGGGGAGGCTGTATCTTCTGCATCTGTCGAGTCCCACATCCGTGTGGGATGAGGTGGACTTGACTCCCAGGAAGCAGTGTTGTACGAGGCGTTAGTTTTGAGGATGCAAAGATAAATTAGCTATTATCCCTGCTCTTGAGAGGCTCATGGTTTAACAAAGAATAACAAACAGTTATTATAAGTGTCAAAACAGAGGCTTATGAACAGTGCCTTGGGGGGCAAGTTTAGGGAAGAAAGTAGTGGTTAAACCGATTAAATTTGTTTGAGGTAATAAGATTAGGAAATGCTCCACAGAAAGTGACATTTGAGCTGGGAATTGAGAAATGAGTAGTCCTTCCCTAGATGAGTGAGGGGCAGGGCACTCAGCCTGGAGGGAAGATGAGGGAAAGCACAAGCTGCGTGGCCTGTCTTGGGAGCTATTAGTGCCTGGCGAGGCTAGAGTAAAGAATAAAAGAGAGGAAGAGGTAAAGAAGGGTCCCCTGCGGAACTTCAACATTGTGTGTAGACCATGGGAAAGCAGGAGGTTTCTAAGCCGGGAGGTACCTAGGACACTTCCTCTGGCTGCAGCGGAGAAGATGAATGGAAGGGGCGAGACTGGAGGCAGGGAGCACTAGGAAGAGCTGTGACAGCGGTCCAGAGAAGAGGTGACAAGTCTTAAATGTGGATAGTGGTAGGATGACATTTACAAGGTAAAATAGGCCAGTCTTTATGATTAAATGTAGGGTAAGAGCGTTTTATAAAATGGCCCTGTGATTTCTTGCCTGGGAGTGGTAAATGGTGACTCTTTAGTCTATATGGGAAATAAACATGGAAGGACATGGAGGACACAGGAAGGCCAGAGAAATGGGTTTGGTTGCACGTGAGGTCCCTGTGAGTCATGTGAAGGGGACGGTGTGGTTGTGATGCCCTCAAGAGAAGTGGAGAATGGCGTTGGAGACTTGGGGGAGGCATCAGTGGGTAGGTAAAGCCGTTTGGGTATAAGCAGCTGGCAGGGTTGGGTGGCGAGTGTAAGGATGGGAAGTAGCCTCTGCAGTATGATGAGTGAGAAAGGGCTGACGGTGGTTTGAAGGGGTGAATAACTGAGGGAAAAGTGGGCTTTTCTGTTGTGATTTTAACTTGTAGAAGGCTTGGTTCTCTTTGTAGGCTGACTACAAGGGGCTGATAAAGAAGAAAAGAATAAAGATAAAAGCAAAAGGGTGATGGATCCCTGGGCTAAGTTCTGCCGCAGTTGAAAGGAGCTGTGCCCTAGAAAGCAGCAGGTGTGCCTCCCTCTGGGCGGGCGGAGTGAGAGCCAGCTTGAAGTCTGAGCTCAGCATAGTGGAAGGGATTCCTGTCTGCAGGCCTTGAGGGGGCGAGAAGCTTGGTGAGACCTTGAACAGATAGAGGGGACAGGAAAGAGAGAAATGGAGCTGAAAGAATTCCCAAGCGTGTGGAAGGCCTAGAGCACACATAGTTTTACTGTTCGTTCAACACTGTCAAGTTTTGTTAGTAAAAACTCATTTCTGATTACTTGGCCAGTCACAGAGCTGTGGTAATAAAGGTGTGTCACTTCTGACTTACTTTTGTTTGTCAGTTAATTTACATGCCAGGCGTTCTAACAGAGTGGTGGATCCATGTCCTCGTGACACTTAGAGTCTAGAGGGGAGACAGTCAGTAAACAAAGAAGTAAAGTTACAAACCAGAAGGACCTACAACTAGAATATACAACTGTGTACTGAGGGGCTTTGGGGAGAAGAAGAAGAAAAGAAAAACAAAAGAAAATAAAGTCAAAGTGTTTGTCAGCTGGTGATCAGAGCTGTAGAGAAAAGTGAGGCGAGGAAGTGGGTGTGGGAGGGTTGTGATTTTCAGTAGGGTCATTAGGGAAAGCTTCAGTGATGAGGTGACATTTTTCAAAGACCTGAAGGAGGTGAGGGAGCAAGACCGGGAGATACCTGGGGACAGTGGTTCAGAGGAGCAGCCGGGGCGTGCCCTTCGTGGGGTGGGCCCGGTGCCTCAGAGACCAGCAGGAGGCCAGCGTGGCTGGGGCAGAGCAGATGCGAGGCTGCACGTGCACCAGAGGCCAGGTTGCGTAGGATCTTGTAGGCTACTGTGAAGACTGCCTTTTTCCTCTGGAGGGTTTCGTGCAGAGGAGGAGTGCCATGATCTGACTTAGATTTTAAAAGGATCGCTGATTGATCTTTTTTTTTTTTTGCTGAAGAAGTAAGATTCGCCCTGTGCTAACACCTGTTGCCAGTCTTCCTCTACTTTATATGTGAGTAGCTGCCACAGCATGGCTGACAAGTGGCGTAGGTCTGTGCCTGGGATCCGAATCTGCAAACCCGGGCTGCCAAAGCTGAGCGCACTGAACTTAACTGCTATCCCACCAGTGGCCGGCCCCACTGGCTGATCTTTTGAGAATAGATTTTGGAGATGGAGCATCAGGAGTGGAAGCAGGAAGAACAGTTAAGCTTTGCAATAATGCAGGCTGTAGTGGATGTGAAAAACAAGCTATTGAATACACCAGTTCTGGTTATTTGATAGTTCTACTAGTACTGACATGGCGGTTGGTCAGTGAACTCAAGCCAGTGAGAAGAGGAGCTATCCAAACGCTGTGTTGAATATTTTTTTGGCTAAGCAAGGAGTCTGTCTGAATGGAGAAGGAGGGTTGTAGATATCATAGGAAATCATTGTGTTAGAAATATTTGTGGTCCATTTATATGTAAGGATCTTCTAGAAATTTAAGTAATTGATAACTTTTATAAGCAATTAAATTACAGAAAATTTCCTATGAAAGAAAAAGAAGTCTTTAAACTTATGCCTTTTTTCTTTTTTTTGAAGTTTGGTTGTAAATGTCATGCAGAGGGATTCCATCCCATCGGAAGTGGACTACGAAACAAGGCAAGGAGTTTACTCCATCTGTCTACAACTTGCAAGGTGTGTAAATTCATTACATTAGTCTCACAAGGCAACACATGACTATTTTTCTTCCCAATCCCATCATTTTAAGTAGTATGCAATGACCTTGAATTAAGTCTAACTTTTTATTTCCTTTTAAGATTTTTACTTGTTGGACAAACAATGCCCACGTTATTAGATGAAGACCTCACCAAAGATGGCATAGAAGCACTTTCTTCCCGCCCATTCCGAAACGTCAGCCGGCAGACGAGCAGGCAGATGTCCCTGTGCGGTACCCCAGAAAAGGCTTCCTACCGACAGTTGTCAGTGTCAGACAGGTCTTCCATCAGGGTTGAGGAGATCATCCCTGCTGCCCGAGTGGCAATACAGGCAAGTGATGTGGGTTCAGAAAGCGGTAAGTTCCTCCCGTTTGGAAGGAACTGGTTGCGAGGAGGGGCTACGCAGATATAAAAATGGTTGGCATGAGCATTGCCTTCAAGGAACTTATGGTGAGCAAGAAAGAGATCACTAGTGCAGAAATAACTATAATTCAAGGTGGAAAATATCAGGTGTTATAAGAGAAGGATAAAGGCAACACATTCCATGGACCTTTAGAAGAAGTGGAATAATCACCTTCGCCTGTGGCTGTCGTGGGCGATGCTGTGTGGGAGGTGGCACTTGAGCTGGGCTTTAGGACACAGAGGCGTGAACTATGTAGAGATAAGTGTGGAGAGTTGTTGAGAAGGGAGGGTATGAGCAAAGTGAGAGAGACAACATCAGAGCCTGCGTAGAGGTCCTACAATGGTTCACATGGGCCAAAGTGCAGTGTGAGGACGAGGGAAACTGGAAAAACAAAACTGGTGCTGGGTGGTTTAAGCCAGAGCACGGGGATCAGAGCCTCTGCTGTACAGGCAGCAGAGAGGCAACAGTGTCTGAGCAGGACGAGCACGGGGATCAGAGCCTCTGTTGTACAGGCAGCAGAGAGGCGGCACTGTCTGAGCGGGACAAGCACAGGGGTCAGAGGCTCTGCTGTACAGGTAGCAGAGAGGCGACAGTGTCTGAGCGGGACGAGCACGGGGATCAGAGCCTCTGTTGTACAGGCAGCAGTGAGGCGGCAGTGTCTGAGCAGGATGGAAACGCAGAAATGACTGTGCTGGCTTCTCCATCTTGGGAAAGAGCCTCAGAAAACCGAGGCAAGTAGGAAGGCTGCACAAGTCGGTGGGTGTGTGAGCACATGCGTTGCTCACAACACTCTTCTGTCCCTCCCTCAGACCATGGAAGTCAGCGACTTCACCTCCACAGTGGCCTGTTTCATGAGGTTGTCGTGGGCTGCAGCTGCAGGACGGCTGGACCTCGTGGGGAGTAGCCAGCCCATTAAAGAAAGTAACTCTCTGTTTCCTGCTGGAATTCGAAACAGACTCAGCAGTTCAGGTACTGGTTAAAAGGGGAACGTAATTAGAACATTGGGCAGCAGCTAGCTGGGGGAACCATCTGTGGACAGAAGGAGAAGGCCTCTCCTCTTGCTTTTGAGCGTGAGTGAAAGTTCACTGGGCTCTGCGTTTAAGGTCTGTGCGCGTTACTGTCCGTGTGTTTATGTGTCATCCTTCATTGAAGAAGAAAAGTGTTCGTAAACACAGAGGAAGTGGGAAACCAAGTCAGCTTGCTGAGTGTGCGTGTCATGAGGCCAATAATTGTGACGGTAATACAGATTCTTCTAGAATTCTTACCTGGAAAACAGTTCTTTTTTGTTAGGCCTTTATAAATAGCTTTATTTCTCAGCTTCATTTGGTTTTCCTGCTCAATCTATGTATAAATACCTCAAAAATAATAAAGTTTTAAAAATATATGACATACATACAGTATAGTGCAGGACTGTTAAATATACGGGACTGTTAGGCTTTTTACATATGTGTAACCCGTCTAGATCCAGACACGGAACATTCCTAATATCCCAGGAAGACCCCCTCATACCTCCAAAACTGCACTATTCTTACTTCTGTTGGTTTCGCCTCAAACACATTTCGAGCCCCTCCAAGTGTGTTTTAAGTACAAAGCATTCGGGACCAAATGAGGCAATTAAATCTCTCGTATTTCTTAGACCAGAGTGTGTTCGTGAGCTCTTCATTTCACTTGACAGCTCTGGCTGTCATTAAAAGGATGCTAGAGCATCACCCGGGTCCTGTGGGATCCACAGTAACCTTCTGTTTGCCTGTCCCAGGGAGCACCTGCAGCTCTGGGAGCGAAGGAGACGCCGCAGTCCTGCACGCGGGCATCTGTGTGCGACAGCAGTCTGTGTCCACCAAGGACTCACTGGTTGCCGGAGAGGCCCTGTCTCTTCTTGTGACCTGCCTGCAGCTTCGGAGCCAGCAGCTGGGTATGTGGGAGGTTTGCTTGCAATAAGTCATCTCTTTTAGGGAAAGGCCAGGTTTCTGTTGGGAATTCCGTACAGTCTTCATAGTTAAGGTCATATTAATAGAAATGAAAAAGGGGGGAAAGTTGGTATGTGGAATAGGTGAGAATAGTGCTAGGATAGTGAAAATCTAAACATGAGCACCTTCTGTGTGTAAGGTTCCACAGTAGGTGTGATAAGGCAGCCTGTCTGCCCTCCAGGAGCTTACCGTCTAGTTGAGGAATTAAAACAACCCAGATTTACTAGTTCATAAACTGTGGAATTAGAAATATATGTCAATTCCTAACCTAATGACTCCATTATTAAAGATCATGACACTTAAGATTTGCCCTTTTATCTCGATTGTTGGCTCTGGCAAACTGGCCCTCTGACTAACCACTCTTTCAGGGTTAGAGCAGCCGCAGCTCGGCCCCTCACCACTGGCTCCTCTCGGTCTATACTCGCTCTGGTGGTGATCTCATCAACTTTCACAGCCTTAAATTCCTTTGTATGCTGGTAACGCCTGAATTTGATCTACGGCCTGGACCACTCCCCTGCCGGCTCTGCTTGGATATCAAGTAGCCATCCCAAACTTCACGTGTCCAGAGCTGAACTATGTGTCTGGCCCGTATTACTCACGAGTTTTCCCAACTTAATTAATGGCAGTTTGCTTCTTCCAGTTGCTCTGGCCACAAACCCTGGCGTCATCCTTGACTCCTTCCTTTGACACCCCACTTTTAATGTGTCAGCATGTCTCCTTCACCTCCGTCTGACCCCCCTGTAGTAGCACCCTCACTGTTACTGCCCTCTGACCTGCCAGCATCTCTCACCTGGGTTACAGTGGCCATGCTCTTGCTAGTCCACCTGCTTCTACCCCTGCAGTTTGTTCTCCACGCAGTAGCCAGAGGGGACCTTCTGAAATGTAAACCAGATTGTATCGCTCCTCTGTGTAAAACCTCATGGTGGTGTCCCAGTTCATGCTGAGTAAAAGCCACATCTTTACTCAGGCCCTCCAGGCTGCACACAGTCTGCCCCTTGATGCCTGTGTGCCTTTACCTTCTGCTCTCCCCCCATCATGTGCTTCAGCCACCCTGGCCTCCTGGCTCTTCCCCAACACTCCAGGCACATGCCTACCTCAGGGCCTTGCACTGGCTGTTCCCTCTTCCTGGTAGTTTCTTCCCCCATCTATCCACATGGCCCTCTTCCTCATTTCCTCCCAGTCTTTGTTAATATCACCCTTAGTGAGATGTTCTCTGAGCACCTTCTTAAAGAAATCACAACCCTCCCCTCACGAGCCCAGCGCTACCTAAACTCCTTACTTTATTTTTCTCTATATCACTATCACTTTATAACATACAGGATAATTTACTTATTTATCATGTGTATTGTCATCATTCCTTCCCCAGCTGGATTGTAAGCTCTTTAAGGACAGAGACTTTTGTTCTCTACTAAATCTTCAGCACCCAGACACTGCGTGATGTGTAGTAGGCCCTCGATAAATATTTATTCAGGAATGAGGTCTTAACAGCCCCACTTTTAAAAGGTTGTACCAAGATGTGGGAGCCCTGCTCTTCCCTGTTATTGCTGATTCAGACTGCCTGTTAGTAGAGTTGGTGATCCTTATGCATTTAGTGTAACATCCAAACTAATCATACAAGATTATCAAGGTAAAGATATAAAAAAAGTTAGACATTTATGGAGCAGTAAAATAATAGCCAAAACTGCTTCCTTTGAGCAGGAATGCTTTTGATGGCTTATGTATGAGAAGTGCAAGTCCTTAGGAAATGCTGTTGAACATATGCCATACTCTTTGTTCGATTTTCCTACAGTTTAATTTAGAGAGATTTAAAAATCAAAATAAAAAACTTATAACTTCTCTTCAAGCTTTTTTATCATTTGTAGGTTTATTATAGGGTACCTTTTAGAGTTCACAAGTGTTGATAGTTTGTCAAGGCAAGACATAGTTGTTCTGTAACTGGTGCTTGCCAGGTGTTGGGCTAAACTGTGTGGGGGTGCAAAGGTAACTGAGGCCTGGTCCTGCTCTGGAGCACGTTGGAATCTCATGGGTAAACTCACAGACGTGCAGGCAGTTGTGGGAGGTCCTAAATTCAACGCCATGTAGAAGAAGAGATGAATTTCTGCTACAGTTAAGCTTAAGAAACCATTCAGAATTTTTGAAATTTTGAAAATGCATTTCTTAACTTAGCTCTCCCCGTACCCTCAATTCTCCTTATTCTTCTCGTTAGCATCTTTCTATAACTTGCCCTGTGTTGCTGATTTTATCATTGACATTCTGCTTGGATCACCAAGTGCTGAGGTAAGGATTTTTTTACATTACTTTATAAAAAACACTTGGTCTTGTTCTGTCGTGGGCTCTCTGGATACCTTTGACCCTGTGGGGTGTCAGGAATGGCATTCGGTCCTCTCAGGGAGCCATACAACGGGGCCGCAGACCACTCTGAAAGCAGAGTGACCATTTGGACGATCTGCCCTCCTTTCCGTTCTATATCCGTCCTCCATTCCTACAGAGCTAAGGGACTGGTGCTGTGGCTGATTTGTGTTTGTTATTACAAATAAAATGTTGCAGCCGGTGTTCCGCATCCATAGCTGGCAAAGGCAGCGGGCACGCAGCGTCAACATGTTGGTCCAAATCCAGAAGGACCAACTTCAAGACATGAATTCCCCTTAGGTTTTATAATTCTGATTTTCTTACGTGACCTTAAAAATTGACCTTTAAACACTTGAGAAAGAGTTTTTCTTATTTTTATTTACATTAAATCATAAACCTATTGATTAGAATAGTTTGGGAAATCAGTTCCCAGACCACACTTATTTTTAATTAGTCCTGGTTTATTCAGTGAAAACTTGACCATCAGTGACTGAAACGCTCATGGCCTTACAGTGTCCTTCAGAGCTGGCCTCAGGAGGAGAATCACTTTGTCAGCCATCTCTCAGTTAGCTGACATCTGTCCTTGGCCACTGTAATGTCCTTGCAGATTCGCCGCGTTGCCTGTGATCAGCTGTATACCCTTAGTCAGACGGATACTTCGGCTCATCCAGATGTGCAGAAGCCAAATCAGTTTCTCCTGGGCGTGATTCTCACAGCTCAGCTGCCTCTCTGGTCTCCAACTAGTATTATGAGAGGAGTCAATCAGAGGTATGTAATGAAGATGAAAGCTCCCGTTACAGAAAGAGAATAATGATTTGTGTACTGCTCCCCTAAAGTCTACCATCATTATTGAGACGACAGAAGATTCTCTCCTTTCCTCTTCTCACGTTTATGTGCCCTCAAAGAGAGGATTCCAGGTTTTCTCCCCATGCAGGATGGAAGAGTTAGAAGAAATGATAACCAGGCTTTCTTCCCCTCCGTCACCCCAAGTCCCACCTGAGCCACCTACCCCCAAGAGAAAGAGGAGCTCACCTGGTTGATGAGAGGCTGAAATTGTCAAGCCAGGTCACTGTGTAAAGGTCACACTGCTCGTGTCTTCCTGTACGTCCCTTTCTCAGCTCAGCATACTTCATAACTCCATATCTAAATGTTCTGTGGTATCCTTCTAGCTTGCTTTCTTGGTTTTATATGTGCCTGGGCGTGTAAGGCGGCTTGTTGAATGACTTGGTAAACCCATTCTGCCTGCCCCACCTTGTCTGTGTAGGCTAGCCTGCATACAGCGGTGCCCCAGTCTAGGCCCACTGACCTCACGTTTTAGCCGCTTCTCCACCTCCCCTCTGCCAGAGAGGCCCTGCTGGGGCTTGTAAGACGGCACAGAGAGTCGTGAAATTGATGCCTACTTCCCTTGGACGTGCTTTATAAGCTAGAGACCTTGAAGGGAAGAAATGCTAGAGCTACTCCAAACCCCTAAAGTACAAGCATCCAAGCCTGGTATTTATTTTTTGTGTGGTAAAATAGACAGAACATAAAATTTACCATTTTAACCATTTTTTAAGCTATATAGTTCCGTGGAGTGAAGTATATTCATACTGTTGTACAACCGTCTCTACCATTTATCTCCAGAACTTTTTCAGTATCCTAAAGTAAATCTCTCTACCCATTAATAAGTCATGAAATAAAAAACTGATTAATTTGCCTCCATAAAAATTAAAAATTTCAAGGTGGAAAAAAAATACGATAAAGTCAAAAATCAATTTACAAACGGGCTAAATAGATCTGCAACGTATATTACAGACAAGCTAATTTTGATAAATATATAAAAAGTTATTATAAATCATTAAACCAAACACCAACAGCCACATTAAAAAATGACTGAAGGACATGAAGCGATAATTCAAAGACAAATGTAGATTTGGTGTTTTTTTTAGATTTTTTTTTTTTTTAGTTTTGCTGGAACTTTTTTTTTTTACTGTGGCAAAATGACATGACGTAAAATTTACCATTTTAATCATTTTTAGAAAAGTGTATAATTCGGTGGCATTAAATACATGCATGTTATTGTGCAACCATCATCACTGTCCATTTCCAGAACTTTTTCATCTTCCTAAACTGAAATTCTGAACCCGTTAAGCAGTAACTCCCTTTTCTTTCCCCTCCTCCCTCTAGCCCCTGGCAACCACTGTTCTACCATCTTTCTCAATGAATTTGACTATTCTAGGTACCCTGCTACAATATGTCAGAAATTTACTCCTGTTGAAGACTGAGTACTGTTTCCTTGTGTGTATACACCACATTTTGTTTATCCATTCACCTGTAGGTAGACATGTGGGTTGTTTCATCTTTGACTTATTACGAATAATACTGCCAATGAACATGGATGTGCAAGTATCAATTTGAGATACTACTTTCAATTCTTTTGGGTATATGCCCAGAGGTGGAATTGCTGGATCATATGGTAATTCCATGTTTGATTTTTTGAGGAACCTCCATACTGTTTTCCAAAGTAGTTGCACTATTTGACATTCCCACCAGCAGCGCATAAGGGTTCCATATTTTCCACATCCTTGCCAACATGTTGACTTTGGATTTCTTTGTTTGTTTTCGATAATAGCTATCCTAATGGTGTGGAGTGGTATCTCATTGTGGTTTAGATTTGCATTTTCCTACTGATTAGTGATTTTGAGCATCCTGTGCTTATTGACCATTTGTGTATCTTCTTTGCAGAAATGTCTATTCAAGTTCTTTCCCATTTTTAAATTAAGTTGTCTGTCTTTTTGGTGGTGTTGGATTGTAGGAGTTCTTTATATATACTGGGTATTAATCCCTTATCAGACATATGATTTGCAAATATTTTCTCCCATTCTGTAGGGTTTATTTTACTTTCCTGATAGTGTCCTGTGATAGATAAAAGTTTTTAATTTTAATGGAGTCAATTACCTATTTTTTTTCTTTTGTTGCCTATGCTTTTGGTGTCATATCCAAGAATTCATTGCCAAATACAATGTCATGAAGTTTTTCCCCTGTGTTTTCTTCTACGAGTCTTACAGTTTTAGCTCTTATATTTAGGTCTTTGATCCATTTTGAGTTGCTTTGTATTTGATATAGGGGAAACATCCAAATTTGTTTTTTTCCATGTGGATATCCAGTTGCTCCAGCACCATTTTTTGAAAAGACTATCCTTTCCCCATTGAATGGTTTTGACAACCCTATCAAAAATAATTTGACCGTATATGTGAGGGTTTATATCTGGGGTCTTTATTTCTATCCCAGGGGTCTATATGTCTGTCTTTATGCCAATACCACACTATTTTGATTATTGTGGCATTGTGGTAAATTTGAAATCAGGAAATGTGAGTCCTTCATCTATGTTCTTCTTTCTCAAGATTGTTTTTTCTACTTGAGATCCCTTGAGATTCCATATGAATTTCAGAATGGATTTTTCTATTTCTCCAAAAAATGTCATTGGGATTTTAATAGGGATTATACTGAATCTGTATATCACTTTAGGTAGCATTGATATCTTAAGGTTTAGTCTTCCAATCCATGAAAACACGATATCTTTCCATTTATTTATGTGTTCTTTAATTTCTTTCAGCATTGTTTGTAGTTTTCACTGTACAAGTCTCTTGGTTCCTTTAATTTCATTTCTAAGTATTTTATTCTTTTTTATGCTATTGTAAATGGAATTTCCTTACTTTCCTTTTCATATTGTTTATTGTTAGTATATAGAAATGAAACTGATATTTGTATCCTGATTTTGTAACTTACAGCTTCACTGAATTTGTTGATTAGTTCCGACAGTTTTTTGTGGACTCTAAGATTTTCCGTATGTAAGAGCATGTCATCTGTGAACAGAGAGAGTTTTACTTCTATCTTTCCGATTTGGATGCCTTTTATGTCTTTTTCTTGCCTAATTGCTCTGGCTAGAACTTCTAATACTATGTTGGATAGAAGTAGTGAAAACACTCCTTGTTCCTGATGTAAGGGGGAAAGCATTCAGTCTTTCACCACTGGTTTCTCATATATGGCCTTCATTACGTTGAGCTAGTTTCCTTATATTCCTAGTTGGTTGAGTGTTTTTGTCAGGAAAGGGCATTAAATTTTGTCAAATTTTTTTCTGTATCAATTGGGGTCATCATGTGGGGTTTTTTTCATTTGTTCTGTTAAAGAAGGATTGATTTTCATGTGTTGGAACCATCCTTACATTCCAGATATCAATCTCACTCGTTCATGGTGTATAATCCTTTAAATGTACTGTTGAATCAGGTTTGCTAGTACTTTATTGAGGATTTTGCCATCAGCATTCATGAGGGTTATTGGTCTGTAGATTCCTTTTAGTGTCCTCGTTTGGCCTTGGTATCAGGGGAATACTGGCCTGTCAGAATGAGTGAGGAAGTGTCCCCTCCTCTTCATTTTTTTTAAAGAGTTGGAGAAGGGTTGGTGTTAATTCCTCTTTAAATGTTTGGTAGAATCCACCAGTGAAGCCATCCAGTCCAGGGCTGTTCTTCGTTGGGAGGTTTTTGATTACCGATTCAATCTCCTTGCTTAGTGATAGGTTTATTCAGATTTTCTGTTCTTCCTGGTTCAGTCTTGGTAAGTTTACGTTTCTAGGAACTTGTCTGTGTCATCTGGATTATCCAGTTTGTTGATGACTAGTTGCACATAGTACTCTCTTACAATCCTTTTTCTTTCTGTAAAATCGGTAGCAATGTCCTCACTTTCATTTCTGATTTTAGTAATCTCAGTCTTATCTCTTTTTTTGTTAGTCATTTTATTGATCTTCTCAAAGAACCAACTTTTGGTTTTGTTGATTTTGTATATTGTTTTCCTATTCTCTATTTTATTTATCTCCACTCTGGTCTTTGTTATTTCCTTCCTTCTGCTAACTTTAGATTTAGTTTGTTCTTTTTTTTCTAGTTCCTTAAGGTGTAAATGTAGGTTGTTGATTAGAGATTGTTCTTTTTTAATGGAAGCATTTACAGATGTAAATTTCCCTCCTAGCACTTGCTTTTGCAAGCTGCATCCCATAACTTTTGATGTATTCTGTTTTCATTTTCATTTGTCACAAGATATTTTCTAATTTCTCTTGTGATTTCTTCTTTGATCTATCTTTGACCTTTTTTTAATACCTGTATTTTCTGGTTTTAAGATATATAATCTGTAGAATTTCTTTGACTTGAGCTGTGTTTTTATCTGCTCTTGGAAGTCTTCATTACAGGATTAAGTGTGTGTATCAACCTTTGTCTCATTCTTGTGCTCTTTCTAACATATAGAGATTTCCAGCCCACATGTCTGAGTCTGAACTTAAATGTTGCTTTGAAGCATTTAACCTTCTTCTATTTTAACATAACTGAACTAACAGAACTGAACTAAATTTATAAATAAGGAAGAAGTCAGGATTTTGGTTTTTGAGGTAAGATGATTGTGAGTGACTTACAAACATTAAAAATTTAGCCAAAACTTAGTTATGTTACAATTGACCATCAAGATTTAACCTGAATTAGACGTAAGCTGTGTATTTCTTGTAATGAAACGTAATTCTTTAATGGTATAAAACCAGATTTCAGAGAATAGTTTTTCCCTAATAAAGACATCTGGATTAAAAACTATAGAAACTTGTTGGCTTTTTGCCTTGTACATGTTTTGCTTTAGAATTTCAACTTTCCTTAAAGTTCTCCTAAAATCAGTCTTTTTATGAACTTCTGAGACCAATGATTCTTTAGTTGAAATGTTTAAACTGTTTTTTAAGAAGTAAGCTATCGTGCTGCTACTTTTTTGTAAGAGTCACATTTTTTAATGTAACTAAATATTGTTTGATGTTAAATTTCTCTAAACTTTGTGAAAGAGACAGAAAGCATTAGACGAGTTTTTTAACAAACACTCTCAAAGAATATCTTGAATGTAGAGCTGTTTAATTTCACATAAGATAGAATATTATGTGTTTTTATAATTTTGAAAATTGTGTTTTACAAGTTTTCTTAATGCTGAAGTTTGGTGCGTATTTTTTCCCTTAATAATATAGTAATGATGGTGATAGTTACCACGCATTGACTGAGTGCCGTGCAGCACACTAAACTCTTTACATTTGTTTACCGTCTTACCCTCACTGTGGCCAAATGAGTTTGGCAGCTTTATTATTTCCATTTTTTTAACTCTCGTAATTCTTGGTTCATTGTATATGTTCATCATTAGTCCTTGCTTGAGCCTGTCGTGTGTGTGTGTATATGTGCGTGTTTATTTGTAATACTCTAAGAAGCATTTTGGAAATTAAAAACATGCAAGAACTGAAGTGAATTGCACCCGACACCCAGGTCTGAGCAGTGGAGCCAGGATCAACGCTGGCGCCCGTCTGGTGAGCACACCTGTGCTTCCACCTGCTGGAATGGCGGAAGCGCCGTTGATCTTCCTCGACGGGAGACCTCCTGTCTCTCCCTCCTCTCACTCTGCCTCCTTCTTCTCAGCGCTTGTCCCCAGTTGCCTTGTGTGTGTGCTTTGATTTATTGTCCGTCCTCTCTGTTCAGTGTTCCCCTAAGACAGTTCTGAGCATGCAGCAGGCACTCAGTGAGGATCGGGTGAGAGTGGAGGGGTTGAGTGTAGTCAGTGCAAGATGTATACAGTCAGCGCACACGTCACTGCAATGTGGGATCAATTTAGTAAGCCTCCCGCTCTTTACCCTGTTATTCCTATACTTTCTCTGTACTAGTGAAATCATTAGTGCACTTCTTGCTTAAAATACTGAATTTGAATTAATGTAAGAGTAGCTATTTTTTGCTTAGGAAAATTTCCTGGCTCAGCTGTTTTATGAACTTATTCTTTTAAGGAAAATACTTTTTAATTTTAAATCAGCCTCTTTTTAGTAACTGAAATCTGGTTGTTTTTTTTTTAGACTATTATCTCAGTGTATGGAGTATTTTGATCTGAGGTGCCAATTATTAGATGATCTGACAAGTAAGTGACCGTCTAACTTTGCTTTGTTGGGGGGCAGAGAGGAGTAGAAGAGAAAGCCAGATGGGTGTTTCTGAATCTGACTTAACGTATCTCAGATGTAAATGGGATTATAATGATCGTTTGAAGTTGAATTTTGTTTTCTTCAAAAAGCGTGAAACGCATGTACCAGTGATCTCTTCTCTTATTATGTACCAAACCATCAGTGTGTTGAGAAGATTTATTGATTTTAGAAATTGTCAAAGGCTCATATTTTAATTACACTGATACATAGCTAGGAGGAAAAGTCTTTCTAGCGTAGTCAATTCTGACAATTGTAAAGGTTGATCATTGAAGGCAAGAGGGAACCCTCTTGAGGTATGTTGGCAGTAACAGAAGGGATGGTGATAGAAGTCAGTTACTGTTTAGTGTTAGGTGACTGAAATATTGTTCTTAGAAATTCTGTTGTTAGACCACTTAGATTTTAATCATCTGTACTTGCAAATAATGAAAATGTATGTTGGAATGCTCTCTGTAAATTTAGTTGTTCAAATCAAGAGTTTTTTCCCCCTCTCTTTTCACAAAGGATTTGCTTCAGCTTAGGGTAAAGAAAATAAAAACCAGGATCAACAAAAATATTAATCAGAAGAGAATATCAAGGCTGGGAGGTTAAAAAGAAAAACAAACTTTGCATATGTGCAGGCAGTAAAGCCCCATGCTGTCAGAGCTTGATTGTGAGGTTCCTGGAGGACAGAGGTAAAAAGCAAACAGCATGTGGTTGGTTGTTCTCGGTACCCTAGAAGAAGAAACAGAAATGGTTTCTCAAAAGAAGCAAATCTTTTTCCCAGCCCTAAAACCTAAAAGAAATCCATGCCACGGTCTTCCTGTAATGGACGCGTGCAGACACAGTGGCAGTGAGCCTCAGCAGCACTTCTGAAGCACACCCCTTGTTGGTTTCGTCAGTGTCTCTCAAAAGCTGAGTGAGGACGAGAACTCCAGCAGTGCCGTGAAATCACTCTTCTTGGGGCCGGGATGGTACGATCTGAGTGTAGGTCTTGACCGGAGAGAATGCTGGTCGTATCTAGAGAAATGGATGGACTGCAGATCCGTCTAACAGTTTAGTCTAATCCTACATTTTCACCCAGGCTTCTAGTGAAAGGTGGGCAGCAGCCAGCAAGGTTTTGCCCCAGGTTGGCCTTGGAGATGGTATCTCCTGAGTTGGCTGTACACATGCAACTTTACAATGAACGAACAGTGGTTAATGTAGGCCTTCCCTGTGTTGTTGAGTGAAAAGTGAGGGATCCAAGACCCCTCACTGGGAAGGGCAGGGTGGGAATATGTCTTAAAACAAGCAGTATTTGCCCCTTTTGGAGTATTTCCTGTGTGCCACTGCTGATACTGGGCACTTTGTACACAGCCCCTGCGGTGTGGGTGTCAGCCTCGTTTTATAAATATGGAAACAAGGACACACGGGGAGCAAGTGGTAGAGACAGGATTCATATCCAGTGCTGGTCCAGCTCTGACTGACCCCAAAGTACTCTTTTCACGTCGCCGTGCGGGACCCTCTGCACTTGCGGCTCTGGTGCGGTGCAGGCAGAGCAGGACCACTCCTCTCCTCCGCAGTCCCAACTGCCAGTCTGGAACCTGGTTTTAAATCCACATTGGGAGGGGAGTGATAGACTCACCACAGGGACAGAGCAGCTCTCTGGAGTCTGGCTCCCTGTTTGGAACCCTGGGTCCTGCTGTCCCACTGGTGACCTCTTTCTCTTTGCAGGTCTCCACTGTCCCTTGGCTTAGGTAACACCGTGGGAGCACTGGCCCCCTTCTGCCCCTCTATCCCTTCCTTGTCTAGAAAGGTTTATTTCCTGGGACATCTGCTAACACCCACCAAACCAGGAGCTTCTTCAAAACAAAGATTGTCTCCTTCTTCCTAGACCCGCAGCGTACAGACAGTGACCGGCACGGAGGAGGCACTCTGATGTCCGGGCTATGGCCGAGGCAGGGGTGAGGGCAGCGGTGGCCGTGCCTGAGCCTCACGGTCCGTGTGGGCAGCTGTAGCAGCTGTTCATTAAGGACAGCTTTTTTGAGATCTAGAAAGTGAAAGATTGGGACTTGACTTTGCTTACTTTAATTCGGGATTTTGACTCCCTGAAAGGAAATCTTTCTTTCTTTGAAATGGCTTTCTCTTTCCTTCTTAGCTTCAGAAATGGAGCAGTTACGAATCAGCCCAGCTGCCATGCTTGAAGACGAGATTACTTGGCTGGATAACTTTGAACCTAATCGCACAGCTGACTGTGAGACCAGCGAAGCAGACAACATCTTATTGGCAGGACACTTACGGCTCATTAAGACCCTTCTTTCACTCTGTGGGGCAGAAAAGGAAATGCTTGGTAATTATTGCTTCATCTTACACAGGACAGAATCCCTCAGTTGTCAGTTATTGCCCATAGTATTGTGTAAATGGGAAAATAAGCTAGGTGCTAAGTGTTCCATAGAAAATTGACCTCCAGGCAATAGCAGATTGTCTGGAATTTTAGTGGCTAACAAATATAAGGTGTATTTTACCAGTGCCATTAAACCACATAGAGAATTTTAGTGTTCAAAACACTTAGATTGCATAACTTCTTAATACCAAGTAAAAATTATAATTCAAAGTAGGTATTTCTTTTTGCTGTTATAAACTTTATAAAATATAATCTGTTGTATATGTTACTTCTTTTAAAGGGTAATTCTCATCTGGGGAGTCAGCCCGCAACCACCACCTCCAGATGGTGGGGTACATATGAGTCTCCTAGGGTACACATGTCATTTATAAAACATATTCAGTATTACGAATTATATTCAGAAAACAAATCAAAACATTAATTATCACATGAACTACACTCTATAAAAATCTTCTTGGCTACTGGGGATACATAGAAAAGAGTGATTCTTAACCAGGTGAGAAGGGCACATCATTTTTACCTAAAGAAGGCAAGATTTAAAAAGTTTCAAAAACTGTTATGTGGACTCCCCTATACCCAGAGTAAGAACGAATTATTCACTGAAACCATCCTGCGTTAAGGTCTTCTCAGCTTTTGTGTTTCTAAAGTGAAAGCTTGACTCCTTTCACTCCCTTGTAAGCTCAGACCGGAAGCACACTCACTTGTCTGTCTTTATATTCCGTCCCCTGACTCTCCACCCGTCCCCACCCCCTGCCCACAGAGCTTTGCTGGGTAGTATAAGCACTCAAAAAATATGCATCAAATTAGAGAGAATGCCCGCCAGTGGGTGGCCTTGGGTGCCTTTGCTGTTCTGATATGAAAGTGCAAGATAGGGTCTTTGATTTAAAATATGTGTTCATCCTCAACATGAATATTATGCTCTATTCCAGGTTCATCACTCATTAAACCATTGTTAGATGACTTCCTTTTCCGAGCTTCTAGAATTATTTTAAATAGTCATTCTCCAGCTGGCAGTGCCGCCATCAGTCAACAGGACTTTCATCCAAAGTATGGAAAATGCACGTTGTGTTCAGTTTTGGTAAAAATTCTAATTCGAAACTTCAGTCCAAAAGATTTTCTTAACTTGGAGTTTGTCTTCCATCTTGTGCGTGTGTGTAGCTTGTAAGATGTTATCCACTGTGTAAAGAAATGCATGTAAAGGGGCTTAGCAGAAGGCCCGTCTGGCACAAAGCAAGTGCTGAGCAAGTATGCTGGCACCACAGTTCTCATCAGAGTGGAAGGATGAATAGTAGTGCAGTTAACTGGCCAGTAACACCTTCTAGGAGAGACTGAGGTGTGGTAGCAGTTACGTCCAGAGTAAGAGCAAACAGCTCCAAGTCTTGAGAGTTTCTTCGAGGAGAAAAGGACAGGTACTTCAGTGTAAGAACCATGTGATTTGCTGAGTATTGACTGTGTCCTGAGAATTAAAACTACCAGTGATTTATTATGGTGGTAATTTTAGAATCAAATTTTCTGGTATGTTTTATGGGTAGAAATTTGAAAGATCCCTTTGTAATGTTGACCTTACTTGGGTGATGTCTATACTGGTGGAGACAGGAGGAGGAGGTGGCCGCAAGCTGCCATCTTATTTGCTCTGAATCTAACTTACTTTCCTCTTTTCTCACGAAAACCAGAGTTAATTGAGTAATTCTGAAGAAATTGAGGATTTGGTATTTAACGTTAACAGTGAAAAAAATTCCAATACGGTTTCAATGGTTATTGAAATGGGCAAGGCACAATAAGCAATATTTTATAGAATCTTAAGAGGTATCTTATCATGTGTGACTATTTCTCTATCTCGAGACTCCTATTAGCAAAATCTGTTTTAAGTAATAAACCTTCACTGGAACTTGTAAGGTGTTCCTCAGACCGTGACTCCCATCCTCACCCCGCCTCAGGCTTGTTCTGGACGTTTTGGTGCTAGCTCCGTGGGAGTCTTTTATTAAAGCAGTAGAAATCCATGAATATTTCAATTTTCAGTGAACAGAAAAAATAAATCTCGAGTGGTTTTATTGAAATTTTTATTTATGAATCTTTCCCTTTAAATTTGTTAAAAGTAATACCTCCATCAACAAGGAGTTGGTTTTTTAATCACACACAGTGCCTTGGAACATTCTGTTTCACCCTCCCCAGTATGTGAAGGATGTTCCTTTATCACAGTGACTCCCAGGCTTTTTTCACCTACACCTGAAAGCCAGAAAGAGATTTAAAATACACAGAAATGCTTTTCACAAGTAATGCACACTAACAAAAAAACTTCTTAATGTTTAGCCTGTGTGTATGGTACCTCCTATTTATCCTTCACCTGTCCTTTGCGATCCAGAAGTCCAGATAAGAAGCAGAGGACAGGCCAGGTCCATGGGCATTTCCTCCATGCCTCGTGCTGCCCACTAAGACCCCACCCTCCCCTGACCACATCTGCACTCCTCACCATGAGTGTCTCTCAGAGGTTGATGTCCTCTTTTCTGTGTATCCTTCCTAACACACGAGCTCCTCAGTAATGCAAGGTTGGCATGAGTGACAGTGAGAAATTGCTGTCCATCCCCAAAATGATTTCTGTTCAAGGTGAGCAGTCTAAGAAGCTTTTGGTTTCCTGCAGAATGCTTACAAGTTACTTTTTATTGTCACTTTGAGCAAATGGATGGCAAACTTTGTATTTCTGTCTCCATTTTTTTAGCAAAATGGAAAGGTGATTAGTGTCCTTAAAGAATTTTTTATCTGCAGGCACATATAAGATGTTTATGGGCATCTGTTCTGATTTGTATAGCTTTCTGCCCTTTAGATATCTGAATTTCAGGGTGATATCTACGAAAACATATCTTCCTACCTACTTTAATTGAAAGACTTATTCCCAGGTTGTGTTTGTGGTAAAGTTTTCAGACTCTTTATCCTTCATTCTTGCTGATCCATCCCTTAGATAAGAATGCTCGGGAGTCATAATTAAAAGATTTTGCTACTTTATCATCAGGCCAAGAAAATATTTAGCTCTAAACAGTATTCGTTCCTCCTGTGTTCATGGCCTCCTCCTTTGTTAAGGAAGTGCTTCCCACTAGGTACTGGCATTCTGCCATCAGACCATAACCCTGTTTGAGGCATTGCAGCTCTGAACATTTTCATTTCAAATGTCAATTTAGTTTAATGGACAATTTAAGTAGATTATTCACTGGTGAAACTGGCTGTGTCTTTTGGTTTCAGGTGTAGTACAGTCAATAGCCGGTTGGCAGCCTATGAAGTCCTGGTAATGTTGGCTGATAGCTCACCATCCAATCTTCAAATCATTACAAAAGAGCTCCTTTCTATGCATCATCAGCCTGACCCTGCTCTCACCAAGGAGTTTGATGTAAGTTTTCTAGACCTTGATGCACTTAATGTTTTTAGAATCATCTCTTAAGCATGTAACTTTAAAACTATGTTTGCCTTCTCCTAATCCCAAAGAGAGTCAGTGTTATTCTTCTGCTTATGATGCTCACATATTCAAATGAACTATAATCTATCGTGTGTTAGACAAATACACTACACGGTATTACTAAATAGTACCCTTTTAATTAATTAAAAAGAAGAGACGTTTCCAAGTCGGTTCATTATTTCAATAAAAGTAGCATTTCAGTGTGTTTTTTGAGTAACTGTATGCTTGGCACAGTGCCAGCATAGAGACACAAAGTCAGACAAACACTGATTCTGTCCTAGTACTGCCTGTGTTCAGTTAAATTCAACAAAGATTTATTGAGTTTACTATGCTGTAAGAGGTGTGTTAGGCTTTTAGAGCTCAGAAGTAAAGGTAAGATCCCAGCCCTCAAGGTCAGTGTATAATGGAAGAGACAGACCCACAGGCAGATATTTTCAATATAATGTGATCAATTAGAAGAGAGAGGTACATGCTGAATGCTCCACGAACAGAGAGGCACTTCACCACCAGATGGTGGTGTCTCAGAAAACTTAGAAAAGATGAAATTTAAAGTAGAGCTTTAAAGACTACTGAGCCAGTGAAGCGGAGCAGGAGGGTCGTTCCAGCTGTGAGACGAATGTGGCCAAGCTCTGGAGCCGTGGAACAGCTTCATGTATGTTGGGATCTGCAGGAGCGAAGCAAGGTGCAGGTGCATTGCAGTCCCAGACCAGGAGTGGAGGAGGCTTCCAAAGCCGCCTTCGCTTCTCCGTGGCCACCAGAGAGAGTCAGTGGTCCCCCGCACCCCCCACCCACCCCGGGTGCCTGAGCAGGCAGGTCGGGCAGGAGAGGCAGCCGGCAGTGTCCTGGAGTCTGAGGAGCCCTCGCAGAGCAGGTGTGTGCGCAGAAGCGGGACTGCCTGGCATCGGAGTGTTTAGTTTTTAAAGCTTATTTTATGCTATGCTTTATTTAGTTTTACGTGCACTTATTTAACAATCAGATTTAAATGAAAATTTTATTTTTTGTTGTCAGAAATTATATCAGTGTAATGAAGAAAATATCTCTTATATAAATATATTTTTTGTCGTAAACCAGTTTTTCTTATATTGTAACTTTTTTTAATCTATGTAATTTACAAATAGACTACTGTATGATTAGATTTTAGAAATCACCCTGCTCTAGGTGTGCGTTGTTGTTAAAGGAAAGGCTGTTGTGTTCAGCAGTTCCCTGAGGTCCCGCCCTCCAGGTCTCCCTGAGCTGGTTAGTTCACAGGGGTGCAGACACGTGGCGCGGGCTGGCCAGGTGACTCTGCTGCGGCGCGTAGGAGTGCGCCACCACTACCCTTCTCCAGTTGGAGAGTGCCATGTTGAACTTTATCCAAGATGCCTTTTCTGAATTATTTCTACTCAGAAAAGTACTGTAATGGGATCTACGTTATTACAAAACCTCCTTAAGTGAAATGCCAGGGTATGTACCTATTTTTTAAATTGTATTCTTTTTCTTTTCTTTTTTTTTTTTAAAGATTGGCACCTGAGCTAACAGCTGTTGCCAGTCTTCTTTTTTTCTTTCTGCTTTTTATCCCCCAAATCCCCCATTACATAGTTGTATATTTTTTAGTTGTGGGTCCTTCCAGTTGTGGCATGTGGGACACCACCTCACCATGGCCTGATGAGCGGCACCATGTCCACGCCCAGGATCTGAATTGACGAAACCCTGGGCCACCGAAGCGGAGCACACGAACTTAACCACTCGGCCACAGGGCCAGCCCCTTAAATTGTATTCGTATTAGAAGTTGTTCAGTAGAATATCATCTTCTCTAAAAGGAAAAGAATGAATGAGCCCTCCTTGACCATCAAGACTGGTCAAGATTCTTCATAGTAAATATCTTGTAGTACCCTATTCATTTTTCAGAGTACTACCTCAATTTGTAAATGTGTATTAGTATATTTCTTTGGGTAATGCCTGTCTGCCCTACTAGATTGTAAGCTCCTTGAGGTCAGGGACCAGGTACATTTCTGTTCTTTATTCCTGGCAGAAGGCCTGGCACATAGTAGGCTCTTAATAAATATTTATTGAATGATAATCAAGTGACTGAATACATGTCTACATAAGAGGCAAACAAATACTTACTATATGCTAGGTACTTTATGAACTAAAAAGAAACGTTGAGATGGTATTTTTCCAATTGTATTAGCATCTGCAGAGGTGCTCATGGACGTGGGTTTGCTAAGTGTGGCTCATAACACACCGGGTGGGTAAATCTGTGGGCACATCTGCTTCCTCTCAGGCGTCTCGTACACGCGGTGGAAACGCACTGGTGGCAGAGGCGCCAGTTCTCTCTGGACTGTTGTCCTTCTCTCTTTCCTAGTACCTTCCCCCAGTGGATAGCAGGTCCAGCTCAGGCTTTGTGGGGCTGAGGAATGGAGGTGCTACTTGTTACATGAACGCAGTCTTCCAGCAGCTGTATATGCAGCCTGGTCTCCCCGAGGTGAGTTCCTCCTTCTTTCCTGTGGGGTAAGATAAATCATGTCTGCATTGCCTGGAAATTGTTCCATATTCATCTGTGGCATCTTTCAATTTACTAAAACCAGGCATAACTAGAGATTCTTGAGTAGCTTCTGAAATCTGTTTAGCGAACATGTCATTCACAGTCACGCATTTTTCTGCCTCTGCTGAAGGAATATGCTGCCTGTTTGACAGATGGATTTGACCTAATGTGATTTTTGAGTTTCTAAGTTATTCTCAAGTTCTGTTCCATAAAATTGCTAACATTTTAGTATTTTACAAATATTTAGACTCTATCATCAGCACTTTATAATAATATTGTAGTAGCTTGTCATAGAGCAGTCCATAGTTTTGAGAAATTACCCGTCTGTTATACCACTTTTATTTCTTCTAGAGATCCTGCTATTGCTCGTTCCAGTTTTTCATAATCGAGCAAAGGCTCAAAGAGATGGTTTGTTATGGTTACACCAGCTAGGAAGTCTTGCAGCTAGACACAGGCAGGGCTGTAGCTGCATGCAAACACACACAGCGTTCTCGAAGAGCAGTGTTGGTACTCAGTGTGCGCGGGATCAAGGTTTTCTGTAAAGAGGTGGAATATTTTTAGCGTATACATTTCGTTTCTTTTTAGTCACTGCTTTCGGTGGACGATGACACAGACAATCCCGATGACAGTGTGTTCTACCAAGTGCAGTCCCTGTTCGGGCATCTGATGGAGAGCAAGCTGCAGTATTATGTACCTGAGAACTTCTGGAAGGTATTTCACTCAGTGACCTTTTAGATGTAAAGACGTTAGATATTTGGACTTTGGCTGCATTCTTTCTCTAGTGATAGTGGTCTCCTCTCCTTAGTAACTCTAGACCAGTCCCACTGCCAGGAACCTGCAAAAGAATTGGCTTTCCATTCTTCTCTCAGTTGGTGCTTGATTTCAAGTGGTTAGAATGTTGAGAATAGGCATTTATAATTCCTAGGGATTTGCTAATCTTAATTATTTTGAGGATTGCTCATGATTCTTATTTTAGTTTTTTGAAATATTTGTTCAAATCCTTTCTCTGAACCTATGCCAATTTCACTAATGCCTCTAGATAAAGAACACAGCTTTTTAACATTGCTTTCCTGTTTCACAGGAGGAGTACCTTGTATTTCCCCCATAGGTTGGTTAGTTTCTGAGAGAGAAACTCTGTTCCATGGCCTTATGTCCCACCCTGTATGGTTTCATAGATTGTTGTGATCACAAAGGGACCAGAGCAAACAAAACAAAGGTAGCTGGATGCAAGCTAATCTCACTTCAGTGAAAACTTCTCCCTCCTAGTGGTGAACTTGGTTTTTAAAAGCCTTTACGTGCTCTTTTACATTCCTTTGCTACTATGGTCAGAAATTACTACTTCTCCTTTAACAACAGATTTAATTCTTGTCACATAGATTTTCAAGATGTGGAACAAAGAGCTTTATGTGAGAGAACAGCAGGATGCATATGAATTCTTCACTAGTCTCATTGATCAGATGGATGAGTATCTCAAGGTAGAAAATGTTTCCTTTTTCCTCTAACTCTCTCAAACTCTATAGTACGAGAACAGTGGTTTAGGATTTGGGCTTACTATGAAAGTGACAAATCAGAAATTGATCGTCTTTAATACCATAACTGTAATTCATTTCTTCTGGGTTTGAACATCAAAATATACACAGATCACTAGAATTATAGGTTTTTTTCCTTCTTAATTCCTCTAGCTCTTGATAAAGTGTATAATTCTTAATCTATACTCCATAATAGTAGCCGTTTGTATCTACACACTCCTCCCATGTGGACCTCCAAGGAGTCCTGCACTCACCGTGAGCCCATGGCGGTGCAGGCAGAGCAGTCTGGCTCCATCACGGGGGACAAAAGGGCCAGACTGAGCAGCTGTTTGTGATGATGTTTAAACCCACAGCTTTCTCCCGCTGCCCAGTAAATGTGCGACACACTTCCGAGACGGTAGCGCCTTCTAAGATGCTGGCAGCCTCCCACACTGCCAGTGTTTGCCTCCCCTCTCATCAGTAGCTACAGTTTATCCACTTCTTTTTTTAAAATAGCTTAGAAATTTATAGCATTCTGTCCATAAGAAAAAAGGAAAGATTGTGGAGAGTTGCTGCTCCCTTGGTAACTGGCACAGGGAGAAGGATTCAGAATTGTCACTGAGATTGCTGCCCTTGTCGGCTGTGACCGGCCCTCTCTTCTCTTCCTTTTCAGATTACTGCAGTATTCTAATGGTGGTTCTGACAGGTTATAATCCTTTCATGAGTTCCCAACTTAAACTGCCAAGATAACTCATTTTATTTTGGTGGTTAAATTGAAATCTGTGCTTTAGCTTCAGTCTAAATAAAATTCTATATCAAAAACCTAGGGGCATCAACTAAAATTTTAACTTTTTATTCCAACAGAAAATGGGGAGAGAGCAAATTTTTAAGAATACTTTTCAGGGCATCTATTCTGATCAGAAGATCTGTAAAGATTGTCCTCACAGGTTAGTGAAGATATCACTTGCATAAAAAGATGATCGTCATGGGGCCCGCCCTGTGGCCAAGTACGTAAGTGTGTGCGCTCTGCTTTGGCGGCCCAGGGTTCACTGGTTCAGATCCTGGGCACGGACCTACACACCACTCATCAAGCCACGCTGTGACGGCATTGCACATAGAAGAACTAGACTGACTGACAACTAGGATGTGCAACCATGCACTCAGGTTTTGGAGAGAAAACAAAAGAGCAAGATTGGCAACAGATGTCACCAACAGCTCAGGGCCAATCTTTCTCACCAAAGGAAAAAAAAATGATCATCATACTTTTTAAATGATTATTCTAGTGTGTTGTAAATTTTGCATTTGTTGAGAGACTTGCAGATATCTCCCTCAATGGATTTATAAATGGTTACTGAATTAACTTTCTTTGGTTTCCACTTCTAAAATTTCTTTGTTGAAATTTATAATTTTAAGCAATTCTGAATTGTCAAAAATTGGTATTTTTATCTGGTAATGTACTTTAAAAGGATGAGGAAAGGTATGTGTTGATTTTGCTGATGATGAATGTGGTTTTGTGATTTTTAGTTGTGCTGTTTCTGTTAACTTCCTGATCAGGTATGAGCGAGAAGAAGCTTTCATGGCTCTCAACCTAGGCGTGACTTCCTGTCAGAGTCTGGAAATTTCCTTGGACCAGTTTGTAAGAGGAGAAGTTCTGGAGGGAAGTAATGCTTATTACTGTGAAAAGTGTAAAGAAAAGGTATTACATTTGCCCTTCTTGAAAAATGAGATTAATTGTCATTTGTGTACTTTGTTTCTGTGTTCCACGTGGATCAGTGTTCAGCTCCTGTTGTTCCTCCCAGAAGATGTGTCACCTCTTGTCACATGCATGGGAAAGGCCTGTAGCAATCTGTGGCTTTGTGCTTGTTACCTTGCTGTTTCGTTTTCTCCTGGAGGTAACTGGGCCTTGCTCTTCTCTAGAGAATCACAGTGAAGAGGACCTGTATCAAGGCTCTGCCCAGTGTCTTGGTCATCCACCTGATGAGATTCGGATTTGACTGGGAGAGTGGACGCTCCATCAAATATGATGAACAAATAAGGGTAACTGGGTTTTTTTCCTGAAATTTCTTGCAACCGTTATCTGCTCCCTTTTTTACCGTTTCCTTTTAATATTTTCAAATTTCATCCAAAATGTGAAAGGCTGTGGTCTCAGCATTCTGAGGAGTACACAGCCCCTTATCTTAAGCAGCTGCTGCCAGTAAAACAGGCCGATCTATGAACATTAACCCTCATTTCTAGAAGGCACCCTAATGACGGCTGTGAAGTTAAATGCTTTCTTTCCTTAGTGCTCAAACCAGAGACAACTTGTACTTGCCCGGGCTTGTGGGCCGCTCTGAAATTTCCTACTTGAAGTGGAGAGGTAGTCCTTAAACTGGGAGAACACCTCCCCCTTGTTTGTGTCTAACCTAATTGGGCATTCTGTGTATGTCACTAACCAAGATTAATGTGCTCTTTTTACTTTTAAATAGTTTCCCTGGATGCTGAACATGGAGCCTTACACAGTCTCAGGAATGGCTCGCCAAGATTCCTCCTCTGAAGTTGGTGAAAATGGGCGAAGTATGGATCAGGGAGGCGGAGGATCCCCACGAAAAAAAGTTGCCCTCACAGAAAACTACGAACTTGTCGGTGTCATTGTGCACAGTGGGCAGGCACATGCAGGCCACTACTATTCCTTCATTAAGGATAGGCGGTAAGGAGAGGCACCGCTCCCCACTCGGCCCGGCCGGGAGTCTCTCCACTGCTCCCCTTCCTCCTGGACCCTCCGCTGCTCCCCCTTCCTTCTGGACCCTTCTCTGCTCCTTTCTCCACCCTCCTCTGCTTCCCTGGCCCTGGTTTGTCATCCACACTTATTATTGTACAAAGTAGCTTTTACATTGCTCTTTGATCTTATTTTATATTGGATTTTTTAAAGTTAATCTAACTTTTTTTTTTTTTGAGGAAGATTAGCCCTGAGCTAAACATCTGCCACCAATCCTTCTCTATTTTTTGCTGAGGAAGATTGGCCCTTAGCTAACATCTGTGCCCATCTTCATCTATTTTATATGTGGGACACCTGCCACAGCATGGGCTTGATAAGTGGCACATAGGTCCTCACCTGGAATGTGAACTGGTGAACCCTAGGCCGCCAAAGCAGAATGTGTGAACTTAACCACTATGCCACCAGACTGGCCCCTTAATGTAACTTTTTTTACCCCTTTAAATGAAAAGTTGTTTTAGAAATTGAAATTGCTGTTGCTAGATTTTTCTTATTTTCAAATGGTAATCCCCTACTATAATCGTAGACAATATGTAGAGATAAATGCTAGGGATGGAAATACTTGTTTTCTAACCTTATAATGTTTGATTTATCTCTCTGTTTTAGGGGATGTGGAAAAGGAAAGTGGTATAAATTTAATGACACAGTTATAGAAGAATTCGACCTCAACGATGAGACCCTCGAGTACGAATGCTTTGGAGGAGAATATCGACCAAAAGTGTATGATCAAAGTAAGTACTGACAAACAGCTATCTTCCTGTAGGCTTATTTTTTGATTTACACTTTTCTATCAAATTGGAAGCTGTGTTCTTTACATAAAAATAAATTTGTTTTTTATGTGCTACTGCCCTAGTTATATAGATAGCCAGAATGAAAATGTTTAAGCTGCTCACAAAATCTTTTAAAGTAATTCCAGACAACACCTGGGGGAGATGGTGGGGGAGTGAGTAAAGAAGAAGCAGCGAATGTCAAAGAGAAATGAATGGAAACAGAATTTCAGCCTTAAAAATAGTTTCAGAGGAAGTAGTCCACAAAACTTTCAAATTTCCTTTCACTTATGTAGTGGTGTGATTCATTACAAAGACGTTTCTAGCACCTGTGTCTTTAAAACCGTACTTGTCACGCAGTGTGGAGAGGACTCCCCCCACAGCCCACACCCAGAAGGAAAAGTACATCACAAAATCCAGTCAGAATTTGCTATTAAAAAAAATTTTTTGCAGACTTCAGCATTTCTGAAACCTGATCTTGAAGTAGTCTAGGAGCATCTTTGAATTTTGACCTGTGTTAGATCCTCTGTGTCAGGTCTCCATGCCACACCATGGTAGCCACACATCTAGAGATGGTAACCTGTAAGGGTCAGATATAGTACTGTTGCCAAAATTTACCTAGATTTGGCTGTTTTATGCAGAAGTAGTTAAGTGAGGCCAATTATAATCCCATCCTGTGCCGCAGAACTTATTTTTTAAAGGTGATTTGCGTTTTGATTAAATTTAGACTTGCCTAGGAACAGTCACCTTCTTGCCCTGCTCCATTGCCACACAACCCCTTACTCCTTGCCCTTCTGTACCACCTTCCAAGTGACTCAGCAGTTCTCTAAAGACACACATGTATGCACACTGCACAGTTAACACCGTTAGTAAGGACTTCCTTGCTGGCTTTATGGGTTCTTTGTTTTAGATTGTCAGGACAAGAAAAATTTTTTTATTTACAATGACTTCTTCCATAATGTCTTGTTAAAGCAAACCCGTATACTGATGTACGCCGAAGATACTGGAATGCCTATATGCTCTTCTACCAAAGGGTGTCTGATCAGAACTCCCCCGTCCTACCAAAGAAAAGCCGGGTCAGCGTCGTACGGCAGGAGGCCGAGGACCTCTCTCTGTGAGTCTCTCTTCTGTGTAATTTGCTGTGTGATTTCAGTGGGTGATACTGATTCAGAGTACACTGTTTGAGATGTAGACGTAACCAGCTAAGCTAGGGAGAAATTCTAAGAAGAGAAGTAAATCCCTCAACCCCTTTTCTTTCTTCTTATTGCTACCTGGTTGTTATTTCCTTGGCAAGATGTTATTTTGTATTTGGAAGCTTGCATATAAATTATTTCATTCTAAAATTGAGATTTTTAAAAATCTCAGCATTTGTTAAATACACTTTACATCCAAAGTATAGCACTGTGCCAGCACTGTCAGAAAGTTTTTTGAGGTTCTGTTGTCTGTGAATTTGCATTTTATGTTGGATCAGGAAAGTATGCAATTTGTTTTAAAATCTGGTGCTGTGTTTATGTAAATTTGTCAGGTCATAGTAACCACTAACACAATATTAGCCACTTAATACTAGACAGACAGTTTTCTGATTCCATGTCTCAGGTCAGCGCCGTCTTCACCAGAAATTTCACCTCAGTCATCTCCTCGGCCCCTTAGACCTAACAATGACCGGCTCTCTATTCTAACCAAGCTGGTTAAAAAAGGGGAGAAGAAAGGACTATTTGTAGAGAAAATGCCTGTTCGAATATACCAGGTAAGAACTGTATAAAAAATTCTAAGGGAGAAAATCCAGGTGAGTGTCAGAATCCATCTGCTAGGTCCACAAAGACTCCTGCCGGCCTTCTTACCTCGTTGTACCGCTGGGGCCACGTCTTCTGACCACCTTGTCTCACAGCTGTTTCATGCCAGGCCACAGAGGTGGCTGCAGACTCAAGATTGGCCAGCGCCATCCCTGACTTGCTGTGTGACTATGCGATGCCACAGATAAACAGGGGAGGGAGTGGGCCGAAAAGAAACACACTGAGATTAACTTACTGGACCTGGAGAGAAATCAGGCTCATGGCTGTTGGGTAAAACTGATACGACAGTGAGCACTGTCACTCACTGAGTACCTGCTCTGTGCTGCCTGCTGTAAACAAGTCCCTAGTTCTTCAGACACTCTCGTGGAGTAGCAGGTTTTATTGCCATTTTTCAGATGGGAAAACTGAGGCTCAAACAAAGGAGAAATAACCTGCCAATGTCACAGAGCCAGGATTTAAATTCAGAACTGTCCGACTACCCAGTCCAGACTTTATGCACTAAGTAAGCAAGAGCTAAGTAGCCAGAACCAGAGAATTTAGGAAAAATGCAGAGTGTCATTAAGAGAGAGAACTAAGCCGTCTGCCGCAGGGAAGCGTGGAGGTGGTTGTACTTGGAAGAGCTCTGCTCGGCCCTTCCTTCCCAAAATAACGGATTAGCATTCACTTCTCCTTCACATGATGGTTTTCCTAAATTTCCCGAAAGGGTTTGGTTTAATGAATAATAATATGGCTTTTCACAACTTCTATTTGAAAGGAAGATGTTCCTCTCCTTTTTAAAAAGTTCAAAGCTTGAGAGAAGGGGTTTTTTCTTTTTTTGAGATTGGTACCTGAACTAACAACTATTGCCAATCTTTTTTTTTTTCCCTGCCTTTTTCTCCCCAAAGCTCCCCACTACATAGTTGTATATTTTAGTTGTGGGTCCTAGTAGTTGTGGCATGTGCGACGCTACCTCAGCGTGGCCTGATGAGTGGTGCCATGTCCGCGCCAAGGATTTGAACCAGCGAAACCCTGGGCCACCACAGCAGAGCCTGCAAGCTTGACCACTCGGCCATGGGGCTGGCCCCAAGAGAAGGGTTTTTATGAGCCCTTTCTACCTCATATAGAACCCTCTTTACCTAATGTATCAGTGAAAATGTCTTCCACATAATGAATATTTTACCTTATTTCTTAAAAATAATTTCTAATATTCTTTTGTAGATGGTGAGAGATGAAAACCTCAAGTTTATGAAGAATCGAGATGTGTACAGTAGTGACTATTTCAGTTTTGTTTTGTCTTTGGCGTCACTGAATGCTGTAAGTGCTGGTGGACTGCCTCTCAGGGGATCAGAGGCCCTGGTGAATGTCTTCCCCAGGGCGCAGCAGCAGCCCACCGCGCACTCGGTGGTCCGTGTTCAGATCAGAAGCAAAGCAGTCACCACAGTGGTGTCGCTCGCTGAGCGACGCTGCACCCGGGCAGTGCTCAGAGTGTGTCATGCAGGTTATGAGTGCCTGTGGCTTTCAAAATGCTGGCTTTTTTAAGTGCTCTTGTTTAAGTTTCTAAAGAATCTAAGAGTGACCCTCACGCTGAGTGGCCATGAGGTGGTGTCGGTGTGTGCTGGGCTTGGTAGAGGGTCACTGATCCCGCTTTGTAGGCAGATGTCACCAGACTCAAGGTTAACTTCCCAGGCCGTCTTTTTCTTGAGTACCGTGATTATAATTTGCCAATAAGGGGAAGGCTTTCTTAGTACCTTGATAGGTTACTTAACATCCCGTGATCTAAAAGCTCTGTTCTGAGAGGGCTTCATAAAAGAAATGAAGACAACATCTTTCCTTAACCTTTTTAAAAATTTAAATGGAAATTTTCTGTAATTAACTGAGTAGATTTTTCTTATCATTTAACTTTATTATATGTGTCATCATTCAGTTCATAGCAATGTGTAATAGTCTATAAAACTTCTGTGAAAAATGTCCTCTTTTTTCTCCCTCCGTCTTAGACTAAATTAAAGCATCCGTACTATCCTTGCATGGCAAAGGTGAGCTTGCAGCTTGCCATCCAGTTCCTTTTTCAGACTTACCTACGGACAAAGAAAAAACTCAGGTAAGCAGTTGTATGTTTTGATAGTTAAGACAGGAGGCACTGATGAATTCAGTTAAAGTTGAATTTATAAGTTCAGCTTTTCAAAACGTCATTTTAAGTATATGAGGGCAACTACCTGATGTACTCAAGATGTAAGACCTGGTTCCTATCTTAAGGAATTTCTAATCCAGTAGGAAAGATAGGTAAAATAAAAAAGGAAATAACTGTGGTGCAAAGCATCAATGCTGTACATCTTTGGAAATTGGGCAAAATCCTATCCAGATACGGGGATTGGGTAGCTCTTAAAAACACTGATGTTCTCAGTGGATTTTGAAAGCCAAAAATAGAGAAACAGGGATCTTTCTAGGTCCCTGGGGGAAGAACCTGAGTAACGGGCAAGATTTGCCTTACTAAACGGAACTGAAAATGACTGACTAGTGTTTTACTCGTGCATTGAGGGACTGCTTGAGGTGCTACCGAGTGTTGGGTGTGAGTGCGCTCGTGGAGAGAGAGGGGGAGGGGGTTTGGGCTTTTTCAGTGGGCAATCACGGAGAGGATTGAACGGGGCAGCGAGTGCAGTGGGAGCTCTGGACTTGGCGTGTTATTCGTCACTGGTTTTCATCTTCAGTGCGTGGTAAGGTGCCTGATGCATTACACGTTCTGGGTAAATAGTTGTTCTGTGATGAGTGAGTGAAGGATGAGGAGCAACTGTGCGTTGGTTTGTAGGATATATGTGGAGCGAAGAGAGACTCGGTGTGGAGACCCGTTACAGTTAGAAGACCATTGACACTCTCAGTCTTCTTTCTCTTGCTAGCACAGTGAGCTTCTCCAAGTGTGGAGAGGCTTTTGGAAGGATTTTTGCAGTCAAGAAACTCTTGAGAAGAAAACAGATATAATGGCAACTTCATTTTATTCATAATAATCAAAGATAGTAAGCGGTATCTGTCTTTTTATATGATTAAAAAAGAAGAAATAATGTGTTCCCTTTTAATGTCTGGCATAGAATTGACTGAGGACATTTATTTGTACTTTTATTTGTGAAATTTGCTCAAGCTGCTGCACATTGCACAGCATTTCTGTTTTGTTTATACTTAGTATTTTCGGGTATGAGGGACTGGAGGGGGGCGGTGTGAGGTCATGTGTAGTATAGTTGTTACACCTTTTTTCCTGCCCAAATATTTTTATTTCATAAAGTAGGATATTAATGGTTGTAGCAATAAAGTATAAAAATGTTGATGGTAGTAACCTATTCTGAAAGTTGGCATTTTGTGATGTAAATTAATTAAACTAAGCAAAGTGCTACAGGTCAGGTGTTTTTTCCCAGTTGAAGCTGTTTGAGGAAGATGCAGAAGATAAAAGTTAAAGCGCAAGACTTAAGCTTCTTCGCACGTTTTTGGGCGTGGGGTAGCGAGTCACACCGCAAGTACCGAAGCGTGCGCAGCCCTGGCTCCTGGGGTGCGTGGAGCTGTGTTAGTCAGCAGTCACGGAGTATTTCACTAGTTCTCCACCCCCTCAAGATGCGGAATGACACTCCATGGGGCTATTTGCTGGGGCTTTCTAACGTCGCTGTCTTTGCTTTTTTAAAGGGTTGACACTGAAGAATGGATTGCCACTATTGAAGCATTGCTTTCAAAAAGTTTTGATGCTTGTCAGTGGCTAGTTGAATATTTTATTAGTTCTGAAGGACGAGAATTGATAAAGTAAGTGTCACAGTCTTTTAATTTGAAAGACATTTGTGTCTCTTCCAGTGATTTAATGCTGAAGTTTCTTGTAACTCTTTTTATTTCAACTTGAAATTATTTTTGTGATTGGAATCAATTTTAAACTGTCTTCACTGATGAATCAGTGAGGAAATTATTCGTCACTCCAAAATCATTCTTCCCAAAATCATCTCCATTGAACTAGACTCAGACGAGTGTTGAGTGATTGCGAGGAGAGCCCGGTGCTCACAGGCGAGCACGTCCTGAAGCTCTGCTGTGGCTCCAGGGCTTCTGAAACACAGGTTCCTTCCATCAGGGACTCACAGTCCGGTGGCAAGGCAAAGAGGTCAACAATCCTAGGTTACTGCACAATCCACAGTATTGTCTAACAGTGTTTGGATTCTGGCTAAAATACAGTTTTTCAAAAACCTAATAATATGTTACCTGCAATAGTGTATTTACCTGTGTACCTGTAATAAAAATAATTTGCTTTTTCAGTGAAAATTCAAGATGTTCCAGTCACAGTGAATGTTCACACCTTACTCCCCATCATCCTCGTCAAGTCAGTTTCTCTTATCCTCAGGGAGTTCAGCGCATGTGGGGCACCAGGGAGCACCTGGATCTCTCAGAGTTGATCTCCTTTGTCCCCAGCAGGCTCTTCCTTCTCTCTGCCTCGCCTGTACCTTCTTACCCCTCAAATGTGCCCTGCTGGCTCGCCCTACTTCTAGCCGATGAGCTTGCCTCCTCCTCCCTGAGAAAGTTGGGGTAACAGATGAGCAGTCCCCCATCCCCATCATAGGTGGCACACACCTACCAGAGTCTTCTCTTTTTCTCCTGTTATTATGGAGGAAGTATCCTCTCTCCTCTCAAAATGAATCTCAACATGAGCAAACCTTCTCAAGGAAGTTGCCTTTTAATTATCAACTCTCATTCCTGCATCTTTACCTTCCAGAATTTTCTTCTGGGTCATTTCTGTCAGCATACGTTTGTCCTCTGGTATCCCCAGTTTAAACAGACAACAGGAAATTCACAAATGCAAGTCCCTTCCCGCAGGAGATCACAGTCTGGTGGCAAGTTAGAGATATAATTGAAACTTATGATCCCACATCCCCTTCCTCTCTAGGAACCAGCTTCAGGCATTCATTTCTTTTTGCCTACTTGATGTCTCCTCTTCTCCTTCCTCCAGTCTGCTTCATACAGCAGCAAAGTTTTCTTTTTAAAACAAATTAGATCATGTTACTTCTCTGCTTAAAATTCTTCAGTGGATTCCCATCTCACTCGTGGGTTACTGGAACCCACAAGGCCTTACTTGAAGATGGCCTTGTCTGTCCTTCCAGGCCTGCCTTCTTTCACTTTCCTCCTTGCCTTGTCATTCACTAGCTTGTTGATTCCTTGAACACGCTAAGCTTTTTCCTGCCTAAAGACCCTTGCACCTGTTACTCCTTCCCTCTGGAACACTCTGCGGAAGCGCCTTCTCAGCCCTCCGACGTCCGAGAGGCTGTTCCCTCTGCTCAGCCGTCTGCAGCAGCTCTGCTGTCAGTCTGCTCTGTTTCACTGTCTCCCCCTCAGCTTAGGCTTCTTGAGGGCAGAAGCTGCTTCTCTTTGGTTCCCTGCTGTACACAAAGCGCCTGGCAGGTAGTAAGCACTCAGATATTTGTGCCTGCATATGTGCATGTATACATGCATATGGTTCATAAAGAGAGAACAGTAGATGTTTCTTTGCGGTTATCTGCCATCCCTTTAGGTTTGCGTTAGAGATCACCTTTCCCCCGTTTTTCTAGTTTAATTCCAAAATGTCTTCCCGATAGAAGGACTCGTGAGTTTTGTGTTAGGCAGTAGAATGTCATAGAATCATCACCCGTTTGGAAGGAACATGGCAGATATTTAGTTCCTTCCCTTATAGCCAAGTAGGTTTGCTTTTAAATATCTCCAGAGAAACTCAGTAGCTTCCTTTTGTGTAGTATGTTTTGGTTTCTTAGAATTCCTGATGGTCAAGAATCCCAATGAATTCCCTAGTCTCAATTTTTCTGGTAGTGTTTAATATATTTTGTCTCTTTCTTTATATAGCCCAATTATTCATAACTATCAAATGCTATGATTTCATATTTTTGAAGAATTAATATTCTTCTCTCTCTAGTTACTTATTTAGAACTTTCAAGATAACTTAGGTTATCATTGTTACAACTAAAAAATAAATATCTATTGTCCCAGTATTTTAGTAACTGAGTGTGAAGAGAGTGCTCTCTCTCAGTTCAGCCCCTCAGGAGAGTCCTTTTTAAATGTAATTATAATTGTAAAAAATGAAATTAGTAGTACATACTGCTTGCAAATCATCTAAACAAAGTAAAACTTGACCTAAAGAAGTTAAAACTACTAACATGAAGGGTACTTTACATCTTTTAAAAGTTTTTTGTTGTGGAAAATGTTAAACATACACCAAAATAGACAGAGTGACGCACCCGTTCGCCAGCTCAGATGGTCGACGCTTTGCCAATCTTATTTACCCAGATTTCAGACGGCATATAATTTCACTATAAATGTTTCAGCATGGATCTCTAACAGGTAAAGATTTTTTAAGAAAAAAGATACAAGTGCTTTACCATTATCACACTAAACAAAAATGACAATAATCCCTTTGTATCCTCCTACACCTAGGCCGTGTTCAGGTTTCTCCTGATGGCTCCAAAGTGTTATTCATTGAGTTTGTACAGCTCAGGGTGCAGATGAGCTCTACATGGAGCGTTTGATTTGTGTGTCTCATAAGACTCTTTTAATCTGTACTCATTCCTTTTCCTCATCAGCTCCTTTTTTGTCATGCCATTGATTTTGCAGGGAGACTGGTCATTTGCCCTATAGGACTCCCCATATTCTGGTCTCATTTGCATTCTCATGGTGCTTCCTGATATCTGTGATTGGAAATGCGAAGCACCCCCAAAGATATTCTTTCTGAAAGAATTGTGCCTGAATCTGATCAAGCCTCTAGAGCTAAATATTATAAGATTACTTGTTAGCTTTTAAACTTTCTTCCAGTTGCCACTTAGAATCTTAGAGGATTTTGAACAGGGTCTTATCTAATTCGAATTAGGTCACTAGTAGCATTAACAGTTACACAGAATGAACAGAAATGCAGTGACCTCAGAAAGCTCCACTCTCATCTTCCTTTTGGGAGAAAGAGGGCAGGGTTGTCAGCATCCTCTTGAGAGAGGAGGAGGGAAATGGAGATGCTCCACCCAAGCAGAGGCGAGAGCAGCTGTTGCTGCTGAGACCTGAAAAGAGTGCCTCAGGACAGTCGTGACTTGGGTCATCAAAATTATGTCGTACAGTAGTGTCCCCCCTTAGCTGCAGGGGATGCGCTCCAGGACCCCCAGTGGGTGCCTGAAACCATGGATAGTACCAAACCCTATATATACTACGTTTTTCCTATATATCCATTCCTATGATAAAGTTTAATTTATAAATTAGGCACAGTAAGAGATTAACAACAATAACTAATAATAAAATAGAGCAATTATAACAGTATACTCTAATAAAAGTTACTGTAGATCTTAGCAACCTCAGTGCATGATTTTTTTTCTAAGTCAAGAACTTTTGCCTTTTCATTTAAAGGAACCACTTTACAGCTTCTCTTTGGCATATCCGAATTGCCACCGTCACTACTCTTGCACTTTGGGGCCATTACTAAGTAAAATAAGGGTGGCTTGAACACAAGCCCTGCAATACCTCGACAGTCGATCTGATAATCCAGACGCCTACTAAGTGACTAACGGGCCGGTAGGGTATACCGGGTGGATCTGCCAGACAAAGGGGCGGCTCGAGGTTTCAGCAGGCTACTTAGAATGGCACATAATTTAAAACTTAGGAATTGTTTATTTCTGGAATTTTCCACTTAATATTTTCAGACCTTGACCACAGGTAACTGAACCTATGAACAGCGAAACTGCAGATGAGGAGGGACTGCTGTGGTTAAATCTTTCACACGAAAGAATAAGAATTTTCTGTGAAGAAATGTTAGAAACGATAGATGGATTTTCACTTTGCTAATTGTAATGTGGGCTGTCATGTCCAAGCGAGTGTAGAAAGCAGAGAAAGAACAGCTGAGTGGGGGGAAGTGCGCGATTACCTGGTTGCTGCATGGCCACCGGCGCCAGAGAGCGGGAGCCCCTGCCTGACCGTGCCCTCCGCCGCATCTGAGGCTGCCCCCCACCCCTGCCGAAAGGGGCTGGAGTCGGTCCTGCACGGCAGCGTGTAGTGTTGTACCTGACATAACTCGAGAAGTGCCACATACAGCGGAAATGCCTGGTAGCCTTCACCTGCTGTCGTTGTCATCATCCCCACAGAAGAAGGAAGGAGGGAGCAGGTCCTCCTCTGCCTCAGCAGATTCTAGGAGGGCTGAGAAATAAGTAAGGGGAGGGGGTGGAGGAAGAAAAGTAAAAGGACGGAAATCCAGGTGCACAGGGCGATTAGGAGGTGCTGTCTTGACTGAGAACTTGAACTAGTATCTTATTCTGAGAAATTGAAGGGTGCCAGGGAGAACTCCTCCTGAGTGAGTAGACTTTATAACATTTCAGGTTCTTTGCTCTCGTATCACTTTAAGTCCAAGTTTGCCCTTGTACAGATATTCATCTTGGGGAAGAGAGGAAGAAGCAGCAGAAAAAAATCTGCTTTTCAGCATTCAGGGGTCTTGTTTTCCTGTTTGGCTTCCTTCCCTCACGCTGGCTCGTGGGTGTGTGCCAGAGCTCTCAGGAGACTCGAACCGCATCTCCAAGGAACCTTGCTTCTTAGCGCTTCGGTGGCACCCATGTGGGGAAGGTTGCATTTTAGAAGTCTGTCTTGCTTTTTCACACCACGTTTCTCTCTGTTGTAGGATTTTCTTGTTGGAGTGCAATGTGAGGGAAGTACGAGTTGCCGTGGCCACCATTCTGGAGAAAACCCTAGACAGTGCCTTGTTTTATCAGGATAAGGTCGGTCCCCTTTTTAAAATTTTATTTGTACATTCTGTTTTTACCGAATTTTTTAAATTGCACATGATGAGAAAGCCTGGGACTGGAGTGACTTTGCCACATCACGTGTCTTCTGTGAGCTGACCTTCTGACCAACGCCAGGTAGCAGGCATTCTGTCCTCCCCTTGTATCCCAGAAGTCAGGGCAGGCCAGGAGTTGAGGTCTGCATTGGTCTGTTCAGGATTTTCTCTCTAGAACACCCCCGCTTCAACGTCTTCTCTCGAGAGTTTGTGTCACATCCCTCTGCACCCAGACTAGCCCAGTCTAGAGACTTACTCTAGATCAGCAGACCTTTGGAGCACCCCTGGCTCTGTCGCATTCCTCATGAGCTATTTCCGTGGTCTAAACCTTTGATTGGTAGCCAAACCAAGTAATACCATCCATCCAGGGGCAATGGCCAAAATAGTTCCTTCATTGGTCTCCATTATTCCCTAATCTTTGTTCCTCTTCTTCTGAACTTCTTCTTTGTAACCATATTTTCTGCAGCGTATTTTCTGATTCACAGTTCCACACATGCTAAAACAAACCGTGGTATTTATTACCATCCTCAGTCCCCCCCGAATTGTAAGTCTTAGGGAAATAAATGACATACACCGTAAGTCTGATTATTTAATCTGTTATTAAGTCTTAGCAAAAACAGCAGTTACTTTCCGAGTTTGCTGTTTAAAACAGCTGACACTACATGGAAAACTTTGAAAAATGTTATTTTAAAAATTAATTGGCTCCTCATAAACGTTGGCTGGAAACAGTGTGTCTCAATGAACTAAATGCAAATTCTAGGAATTGCTGCTTCAAAGTCAGATGTGGGCTTTGCTGTTCAACCTTGAGCAAGTCCTGTAAGGAAGATATTAATCCAGAAACGGGGCCTCGCACTCGAGCACTTAGTTCCCTCCACATCACCTGCCCCAGGGGTGCACCGTTAGCCCAGACAAGCTCAGGAGCTTCGCTCAGTCCAGAATGAAGAAGGAGGTCAAATATGCCGTTTAGGAAGGACCCGGAAGAAGACTGTCTCTCAATTCCAGGAATCACGGGGAAGTTAAGGTTTACATAGGTGGTGGTTTTCAGTCGGTTTAAATAGCAGAACCATTTTTCAAACAAAACCTCCCCCAGAATATATAAAATAGGTCACTGGTTTCTGCTTCGGGCAGTTTGGATACCACTGCTCTGAAATTTTTGAAGACATTTAACGTAAGGACCTTCTCACTCTCCCGCTTCCTCCCAGGTACCAGCCCAAACAAAGGATAAAGGCAGAATTAGTGCAGTCTCCCTGCAGATGGGGTCAGGCCGCAGCGTCTCACCCCACCAGCCTCTAAAGGCGGGACCGCAGATGGTAGAAAGGGAAGGGCGTGGTGGAGGGCCTAAGCGTGGACGCCGTTTGCCTCAGTAAATCCTATTGGACATCCAGCTCGTGTGTTTTATGTCTGTGTTCCCCCTGGTAGAAATGGTGCCTCTTGCCACCCACTTTATATTGTGAAGTAGTTTGAAAGTGAAGGGCTACATAAACGGCAGATGTCACTGTGTGTGTGATGGGTGTGACAGGATGGGTGGGAGTTTTTCAGAAGTCCACGAACACCATCTTCAGAGGAGTGAACTAATAGCAGTAGTGAGCCTGGTCTTAATTCTCAGATCACAGATGAATTTTTCAAGGACTTGTCCAAACATAGTTGGGGTGGGAGGGAAAGAAGAAGCAATGGGATAACCAAAATGGTTCTAAACAGATGAAATGTTTCTCAAAGCTTTCCATGAGGCGTCAGCGGGCTTTCAAGTAAGTTCTCAGTTGAGTCGACATTACCGTTGTCATTCTGTCAGGCGTTGCTCTCCATTCGCTCCATTGGCTTGATTTAGCCCCTCTGCCTGTGTCTGTGTTTTTTATTCTTTGCATCTGTGGTTATGTGAAGAAGTAGCATAGTGGAGGGAGGGACTCAGAACTATGTTTCCCCAAAACCCCCTGCCTTTTTTTAAGAGACACAAGGAAATTGGCTCTGGAGAACATGCGCCCATCAGGCGGTAGAATCGTGCCCTTGAGTCTGAAAGCTAGGAATCAAAGCTAGGCTTTCCTTTTAATTATTTCTGCAGTACAGTCTTCCCCTGAAGGTAAAACTGGTAATTCTGTTTTTGCTCTCCAAAGCGTACATCCATCTGAATCTGAGACTGGATTGTATCAGTCACACTTTCCTTTTGTTCTTACGGTGATTTACTTCAGGTTAATCCTGTGACAAATGTCCATCTTATGTTCTTTTTCTTTATGTAATTTCATCTTTCCTCTGACCAGTTAAAAAGCCTTCATCAGTTACTGGAGGTACTGCTTGCTCTGTTGGATAAAGATGTCCCAGAAAATTGTAAAAACTGTGCTCAGTACTTTTTTCTCTTCAACACTTTTGTACAAAAGGTAAATTTTTTTTCTATTATCTTTTCCTAATACAGCAGATTTATAATCTAAAGGAGTTTTATATATGGAAAAAATTTAGACCAAATTTAGGTCATTGTAGGGTCTATGTGATATGGTTTTATGAGTGTTTCTTCGTAAAAGTCTTAATTCGTGGGTTAAAATTACTTGCAGGAGTTCTGATACTGGTAGGTATAGTTACTCATGGAGAGCAGTGGAAGTCTGCATTAAAACTGGTGGCTACTGCACGTTTAGTAGCCGTGCTAAAGCAGCATGAGGCTGTTGAAACTCAAGAGTTTTTCAAATTAGATTTTTAACAAGTTTTTCTATATGTAAATTACAATATTTACTGTAATATTTATATGTAAATTTATATGTATCTATATATGTATTTATAATATTTATATGAAAAATATAATACTTACTGACTCTTAAAACTTATTTAACTGTGTTTTTAAAACAAGTTTTTGTCTGGATAATAATGTAATCTGTCACTCTCACTGTCCCTGACAGCAGGGGCTCCGGGCTGGCGACCTCCTTCTGCGGCACTCGGCCCTGCGCCACATGGTCCGCTTTCTCCTGGGGCCCGCTCGGCACAGCAGTCAGGTGAGGCCTCCTGTCCGAGCCTGAGGGGCGGCCGTGGGCTCACAGCCACTTGGTTTCTCTTATTAGATGATAAATATTTTTAATTTCCTGAGTCCAGGTACTAGTGCCATGTAGACTTGGATGTTCTTTGGAGTTCAATTATTTTTACAGCTTTCTCATAGGATTTAGTCCAGTAATAACCCACGGAAACAACTAAGTAGAATGTCAGTCAAAATGTGAAGTGTCAAGTGCCGCGGGAGGAATGGCGGGCTCTGAGTGGGTTCTAGAGCCTTCCAGGACAGGTGGTGCCGGCTCCTCCGCTTGCTCTCTGGGACCGTGAGTAAGGCTGCGCTGGTGGCAGTTGCTCAGTGGGATGCTGAGAACAAGGCAGAAGGCAGCTGTGAAGTTGCACAGTCACACACTGAAAGGTGTTGCTGCGGACATAATACTTACATTCAGAAAATGAAAGGGAAGTTGCTTTGTAATAATAGGGTTGTGTAAATTGGATGTATCTGAAAATGACTCTCCTGTTTGAAGTTCCTATGTTGGTATGTTTCTCCCATCCATTATATTTCTGGTGTCTATAGATTTAAAGTACAAAAAGGTGAACATAGAGTAATGATAAACTCTCTTTATAGAATACCTTTTATGTGCCAGACGCAACTGGCCCCTTCGTGTGCTACACCACAATATGTTCAGGGACATGAGCAGCTTCCTCCCCGTTCTCAGGTGGGAGTTAAAGCGCAGAGAAATTAGGTGACTTGTTCAAGGTCACGAAGCTGAAGCGTCTGGAGCAGGCTTCAGACCCAGCTCTGATTCCTTCCGTATGTCAGGCCTGCGCAGGGAAGTGTTCCTTTCTTGGGTGAGGGAGACGGGCTTGCTGCTTAGGTCTCCTCTCGGCTTCCTGTTGTCCCACCATGCTGCTCTGACGCCTCCATGTTAAAAAGACCAGCACTGAGACCATGGCGTGCTGTTCTGTTGAGATTTGCAGTGTCCATTTTTCACATCATGCTCCTCTCTATCAGGGGCTCCATTGACACTGATGATGGATTTAAATTCAGTGTCATTTAAATTATATTTAATTAATATTGTTAGATCATATTTAATATTGTTTTGCATTTATGGAGCAGATAACATTGAAAACAGTTTCACTTTTAATGTTTCATTTGGTCCTCACAACCCCAAGAGGGGCAGAACAGGCAGCTTATCTCTGCTGTTAGACCAGTGCAGGCTCGTTACGGTAGAGAACTCTCCCACGTCCACACAGCACGGTGGCGGCAGCGGAGGCCAGGCCTCCAGATCTCCAGCCTCAGGGGCTGTCCCCGTTATGCTGAGGGACAGGAAAATTACCTGGCACATGGAAAGCACTCAGTGCCTAAACTGAGCACGTGAATGGATTTGTTTTAGAATATGAGTTCAGATGTCTCAGGGCACAAGCACTCTTCAGCCAGTTTAAAACCTGTGACATCTTGTACTTTGACCTCTTCTACTGTCAGGCATGAAGAAAGAATTGTGCCCAAGATAGCATGAACCAGCACATCCTTTCCCTTCCTTTTCATGTTGTTTCTAACCAAAACGCTAGTGTCCTCTTTATTTTCTCGGAGAACAGATCCGTCGGTGGAGTTCCGCACAGGCACGAGAATTTGGGAACCTGCACAACACGGTGGCGTTGCTTGTTTTGCATTCAGACGTCTCTTCCCAAAGGAACGTTGGTAAGATTTAACATGTCTTTAATACACTAGAAAGATGAAGAGATACTGAATTTGTCAGTAATGTGTGGAGAGTAATAATGTTAGTAATTAAATGGATATTACTTATTTCTCATTTGGCTATTGGATATTTGAGGAGGACTTAAAATTTTTCATTTTAATTCATGTTAAACTTCACCCTGTTTTACTAGTTTGTCACAAGAGAAAGTCAGTCATTTATTGGAATGGGAGGGGGCATGTATGAAAATTTTTTAAAAGCCCTCTAGGATTAACGGCCAGTTCGGAGTTTGTTCATTCCTGTCATTGGTACAACTGGTCTGGTGGCAGAAAGAGCCAAGGTGTGGGTTGGAGTCTCCTAGCTGTGTGGACTTGACCAAGCCACCTGACCTTTCTGATCCTCAATGCAAAATGGAAATATTTAAAAATGTAACCCCCCAGATGTAATGAAGATTAATGAGATAAAATGTCAAAGTACTTTGTAAAACTAAAGAGGCTCAGATGTAAATTATGTCATTGAAATGTGTTTGAATGTAAGATGTCGTTGATAGCATTTCCTATTCTGTCCTCCAGAACTAAGAGCTCAGTCCCCACTCAGTGTGGCTAAGACAGTTGTCTAGGTCATTATCTAGTATCCTACCCTGTGTGTACTGTGTGTGTGTGCTGTTCCTAGGCCTTGTCATGGCAGCACCAACAACAGTAACGACAATAATACGACAAAGCCGCTGAACAGCACTGAGAGTTTCTGTGCCGGGCCTTTCCCTGGGGCTTTCTGTTTACTGTTTTTAGTCTCTGCAATGAATCTATGAGGGGTGTTATCCCTTGTGTGGATGAGGAAACTAGGACACACAAAGGCTTGGTGGCTTTCTCAGTCTCCCAGCTAGTAAGTGGCAGAGCAGCCAGTGGACTGGAGGCCTCTGAGCCGCAGCCTGTGCTCGGGTCTTCCTGTCGTGTGGCTGGGAAGACCTGACAGGCAGGAAACTAGGTGGAACCACAGCGCACCCCTCAAGTCTGGAAATGCTTGTTGGCTCCGGAGGGGCCTTGGGGGAGCGCTTGGATGGTTGTGAGTAGAGTGTGCTTCCTAAACGCCAACTCAGACATCTGAAAAGAGAGCTGCCCAGTCCGTGCGTTCACACAGGTTGATGAAAGAAAAGGAGAGCGTGAGTCCTTCTTTTTCTGGCAAATGGGGTGACCCCTTCCATAGGAGTTGATTCTGCTTAGCAGAGGTGGTGTTGGCCATTTTTTGACGATAGTCGTTTGAGCAACAAAAGTGTCTTGTCCAGTGTCTCTTCAGAGGCACTTTGGACATTTTTTTATATACTGCTTATATTTTTACTTCATTGGAAGCTTGTCCTGGCGGGGATCACTAGGAGTCTGGATCCTCATAGTCGCACCTACAACTTGGGCATATGTTGGAAGAAGGAGGTGAACGTCGTTTCCTGCCTCCATGTCTGGCTTCCCCTCTTGCGTGTGAGAGCAGGTTGTGGGTCGTCCGCCGTGTGTGTGCATCTTGAGAGAATCGCGTTACCTCGTAGTCGTCCGTTTCATGAACTGACCTCAAGCGAGGCGGCTTCTGTTCCTTTGTCTCCCAAAGCTCCCGGTATTTTTAAACCGCGGCCCCCGGTCAGCGTTGCCCCCGCCGGCCCCCTGCTGCCGCTCCACGAGGAGGTGGAGGCCCTGCTGTTCTTGTCTGAAGGGAAGCCCTACCTGCTGGAGGTATGTACTTGTTCTTCTGAAGCTGTTTTCCTTTTCCATAAGTATTTTCTCCTATTTGAGGAAAAACACCTTTTGTTATTAGTTATATTTTGCATGTTACTCTGATGAAGAAGAGTATTGTTAAGAGAAGAAATGATTCTTTCAAATTAATTTTTCTTCCTATGTATATGTCAGAAAGAAATAATCAGTTGGAGAGGATGTCATCAGTCCTCTCTGCGACCAAGAATTGGGCCTCCAGGGCCAGGCCAGCTGATCACCCCTCCAGATCCCAGGAGGAGGTCAGCGGCGCTTCACCAGCACAATTCCTCCATTTATTATCAGAGGGCTTTGTTCCCAGTCTCTTTGTGTATGCCTGGTCCTGGAATCCTGCCACTCTGCAGCACACGGGCTCCTTGACCCTCAGGGGTAGGGAGGTGGGCCGCAGCCCTCCCTCGCAGCGCATGCTGTGTGGCCATCCGCAGTCTTGAGTCCCTGCCCCTTCCGCCCAGCTCTGGAGAATTACTCTTCCAGGCCTTCTTCCATAGCTTGATTTACACGTATCTGAATCTACAAACAGTCTAACAGACTGGTTTTTTAATTCCATCAACAATGCTGTGCTGTATAGCTCTTTTTATTTTTATCTTAACATTTTTTAATTTTTGGACCTGTCAGTGATTGTTTTAATTTTGGGGATAGGGGCATTTATCTTTCAAAATCTGATGAAAGTGACTCCTGAAAAAAAGGTGCACATTTGCACAAATTGTGTTAAATTTCAGACAGACTTAGGCCACCCTGGAATCTCTCCTTAGACCTCTGGCAGTTAGGGAGCCCTATTCTGAGGCATTGTGGACAATCCTAAATGTGCGTAAATTTCAGTTAAAGTGTTGGCAGCTGTGGCCTGGGTAAAGCTTGCTCCGCTTGTGTCCGCCCCCCTAGGTAATGTTTGCTCTGCGAGAGCTGACGGGCTCGCTGCTGGCGCTCATCGAGATGGTGGTGTACTGCTGCTTCTGCAACGAGCACTTCTCCTTCTCCGTGCTGCACTGCATCAAGGTGGGACTCGGGGTCGGCGCTGGCCTAGGGCTGTGGCCCAGGCGCTGGGAAAGCATTCCTTAGCTCCCGGGCGATATGCTGCTTTTAATAACCTTAGCTGCTTTTCCTAATCATAAAAATAGGATATGCTCATGTAAAAAAAAGTGAAGAATAAAATAAGAACTCAAAATCACACCATTCATAGGAAATCACCGCAAACATTCTTTTAGGTTTTCCTCTTATTTTCCATGCATGTATTTTAACATAATTGGCATTTTGTTGTCTGTGATTTTGTGGGGTTTTTGCCCTTGACATTATGAATATTTTCCCATATCATTAAAAGTTACCAGTGAATATAGTACTTCCTTCTCCCATGTGCCCTAATTTACTTAACCATTCCCCTCCTAGTGATGCACGTTTGCATGGCGTTTAATTTTTAGCTATTAAGAATCATACTTTATAGTCAATAATCATGCCCTGGTGACCATTTTTATGTGAAATCATTTTCCAATTTCAGATTATTTCCCCTGGCAACATTTTAAAAATCACAAGTAGGGTTTTCCCACCTTCTGAGATAGTGGTGTAGTTCGTTAGGAAGTTCTGCTCGGTACAGTCCTTACCACTGCTGCTTACGGTGCACTGACTGCACACCGGCCCTGTTCCAAGCAGGTGGCACATTTAACTTCCTTAATTCTCAAGTAGTCATGTGAGGGAAAGACTGTTATTATCACCATTTTACAGTTGAAGAAACTGAGGCACAGAGTAAATAACTTGCCCCCAGGGTCACACAACTAGTAAGTGGCAGAGTGGAAATTTGAACATTGGCAATCTGGCTCCAGGGCTGTACCCTTAACCATGTAGTTTACTGCCTTTGTAGGGATTACTAGAAAAACTCTTAAGCTTACTCACAGAATTGATAGTAGTTTTTAATCTTTAATTTTTAATTATATGAATAATGCATGACTGCATTTTTTTTGTGAAAAATTACAACATACAAATAAGGCCAAAGTCCACTTTGACCAACACTAAGCAGCCTTGTCCCCTCTACCCTACCCCAGGGACCAATATTGTTACATTGGTGTGTGTCCTGTGAATTTACACCATGTACAGTAGTGGCTGCCCACAAAATTCCTGCCACATGTCTCCCCGCGTCGGGGTCTGTTATGGTGACACGTGTGTGTTGACAGGTGGCAGGTGATGCGGAGGTTCTTGTTCAGGCTCTTACCAAACCGTGTTGCCCTCAGGCTTCCTCGTGCAGCCCTGTCTCAGAGGTGATCGAGTCCCTCTCCTTGCTGGTTACTGATTGCAGGACCTCAGGCAGAGTCCTCCTCAGGGTGGGAGGGGATGTGACTTGACTTCACAGATTGTGAAGAGTCAGTGAGTGTGACATGTGAAGTCTTGCTTAGTGCTGGACCTGGCACCTCGGAAGCACAGTGCTGTGCTGCGGTGTCCTGTCCGCCATGTGCACGTGTGAAGTGGGCACAGCGCACAAAGGAATGGGAGCTTTGCGGACTTACCTCCTCCACTCGGTGTGTCTGGGCAGCTCCTCTGTTTCATCAGCTGACTTTCTCATACACTTCTCATCGCATGCTTGCCTCAGAGCACTCCCATTTGCAATCTCATAGCTGCCCCAGTGCATTCTGGGAAACAAAATAGGATGTGTCTAAATGAAACATCAATATAAATTTGGGCCTGTCTGGTGACTTAAAATTCTCTCCTTTCCTCTCTGCCTTCCCCCCTCCTTCCTCATCCCATAGCACAGTGTCACAGAGTGTTGGAGCTGGGAGGACCGTAGGGGTGGTTGGTTTAGTCCCAAGATTCAGCATTTGACTTGCTCCCGTCAGCCGGCTAGTGGTAGATAGTCCTGCCAGGGCCGGGATCCTGCACGGACGAGTGCCGCTCCTGCGTGGTTTCCTCTGAAGACTTACTGGAATTTTTATGCTTTTGAAAAATGTTTCAGAACCAACTAGAAACAGCTCCACCCCACGAGTTAAAGAACACATTCCAGCTGCTTCACGAGATACTGGTAAGTTAAAGTATTCTGACTCACTTGAGTTCAGGGGTTTGTTAGTCTGCAAATGTTTGTAAGTGACGAACCGTGTGTGCTTGTGTTGTTTCCACATTCGTCGGGCCTGCACTTGCAGGGTCCCCTTCAGCTCAGTCGTCTTTAGAGCTTTGCTGGTGGAGTGAGCAGTAATAAAGCTGCCCTAGAGGCAGTCCCACTCAGCGAGGGAGCTGGCCACGTACACAGCACTGGCAGTGCCGAGGGCGGGGGTGAGGGGGCCTTCCTGTGCATGGGGCTGTGCTGAGCACAAATACTGTGCTGTTTAGACCTCACCACAGTAGCCCTGAGGTAAGTTGTAGGCTCAACAGTTCATTTAGGTCTAAGACGCTGTTGATTATCTGTGTCCTACTAATGCCATGAAACTGAAGTATAATCGCCTGTAGGACCCAATTTTGGAAATATGAAGATCAGGGAGAAGTTTACTTATAATCGGTGAAATACAGTCTTTCTGGAACCTGAAACTTAGAGAGATGGAGTGATTTGCCCAAGGCCACCTTTAATAAGTGATGGCGCCAGGATCTGAGCCAAGCGGCTGGGCCCAGAGCCCCCGTCTCCCACCAGACCCATAGTTTGCTTGGGGAATTGTAAGGAAGTGGTATGGCTAGGAGTGGGAACCGAGTAGGGCTTGGGGAAAGAGGCCCCAACCAGATCACGAAAGGCTTCAGGAACGAGTGCGTGTGGACTTTCCCTGTGGGCCAGCGGCTGCACACTGGTGGCCAAGTTCCACCTAATGCTTGTTGTATTTGGCCCAAACGGTTTTGTTTTGTTTTGTTTTGTTTTGTTTTTTAATTTCTGGATTCTAGTCTGCCTTGAGAAATCCGGTAATCTGGCCATAGTGATCCCATCTGCTGGACGCCGCAGTCGCCTCGAGCAGTAGCGGCATGTCCGCTCCGAGAGGCCTATGGCCTCTGGTGCCCGCTGTCCTCATTGCTCCCGACTGTCTGAGACCCAGCACACTTAGCTCATTTCTTGGAGTCATAGATGCTTAAATTTGCAGCCTCCGCTGTCAGCTCTGGGGCGCCGGGGAAGGGCTCTAAGCAGGAGAGTGATGACCTGAGCTGTGTCTCAGAAAGATTCTCCCAGCAGTTGTTTTGAAGGATGGACTGAAGAAGGAGGCAGCATTGGAACAGGAAGACCATGTAGGAGTGTGTGGCAGTGATCTGAGTGTGGAAGAACGAGGCCTGTACTGAGGAGAGACGGGGTAGAAGGGGCCTGAGGACAGACCAAGAGGTGTTTTGGAAAGAGAATCAATAGAATTTGGTGGCTGGTTGTGAGCTGATAAGAAACTAGCCCAGGGGCTCCTTAAAGAGAGGAGGGCCTGGCTTCCCCTTAGGTCCCCGAGACTTGATAGAGGCCTTAGTTCAGGGTAAGCATTTAATAAACACTTTTGAACAAGGAAACACATCATGGACACCATTTATAAAAACTCCTCTTCCTGGTCCTTTGCCTCCGTTGGTCCTCATGCTTTTACAGACTTTGGGAGATTGTTGCTCCCCAGGCGTAGGGCCATGTGCTGTTCATCTGCTCAGCAACAGACCGCGTAGTTCACTGCACTGTGCACAGTTCAGTGCCAGAAATACTGAGCGAGTGAGACCTAGATCCAGCCTCTGTGGCCAACCCTCCACAGCAGCTGGTGGGGCCTGGCCTGTGGCAACACTTTGACACATGTGTGGTGGACACGTTGGACCCGAACTCCCTTATCCCTGGGATCATGAGATACCCGTCCTGTGACCCACAGAGAACCATAGGTGCAGTTGGTAAGAACAGAGAGGAGACGAGCAGATCTTCAAAATTGCTAATAGTTTTTCATCTTAAGTTTAAAATTTAGGATATTGTTGAGATATATGGCAATGACATGACATTTGTTTGTATTGGGTTTTGTTGAGTCAGAAACTAAATTAATCTCTTGAATTACAAAGGAAAGGCCCCTGTGGCTATAACCCAAGTTCCTCCTTCACTGACCGGCCTTCGCTCCTTCCTCTCACAGGTCATTGAAGATCCCATACAAGTAGAGCGAGTCAAGTTTGTGTTTGAGACAGAAAACGGATTACTAGGCAAGTATGGCTGCCCTTCCTAGGAAATGTCCGTAGTAACGTTGTGTGGTGACGTCCTCACAGATGGCCTGGTGTTCTAGCCGGGCTCCTCCGCCGGGTCTGCCCCACTGCTCTTCCTGGCGTAGGTCAGTGAGGAAGCAGGACAAGTCTGGTTAGGGCCGTGGGCCCCCTCACTCCAGTCAGAGGGTCTTGTCGCCCTGGACGCCTCCTGCCCTTAGTGAGATGCAGCTGGAGGCCCTTTTCCCAGGTCAGGTGAGACTCAGGGGAGCTCTGACTTTTTTCAACAAGCTAAAGGCCACTTTCTGACTCAGGAACCCTTTCATTCCACTTCGTAGCCATTGGGGAGGGAAAGCTAAAACCTCAGACTCAGGGTATTGCCAAGCTCATGAAATGTGATTGCCTTTTCACCTGTGCTGTGAATGCAGCCACATTTCTGCTGTCTGCTCATCAGTGTTTTTTGGCAGAGTTTTCTTTTTCAGAAGGCTAAAGTTGCTTTAATGAGCCATTTCTTAGAAAAAGTTTGGTTAAAAATAGTGCTATTGAACGCCCATCATCTGCCTGTATTTGCAGTTAATCTGAGTCATTTTAGATTTTGCTTTGTATTAAGAGAAGATTTAGGCCTCATTTTATGGCGGAAAAGAGATGTGAGGCAAGCAGGCCTGTACTCTGTTGCGCTGTGCCACGCGGTGGAGCAGCAGCCCTGCTCGGGGCGCACCCGGCCCCGGCGCTCACGGCCCACGCTCCTCAGGAGCAGGGAGGAGCCTGCTCGTGCTTAAATCCCCGAATACAGAGCGGGGTCTGTTTGTTGAACTGAACTAAAACCATAAATTTGTGTTTATCAGATTAACATGTTATCACTGCTCTTCTGTCAGTAGCCTGGTGGATGGAAAAGTTTGGAGGGCCCTAGTGAGTAATCAGCCAGCATAAATTTTAGTTCCTGTCACTTCTCCTAAAACTCAAGCTTTCACCGCCACGTGTGTTTCTTGAATACTATTTAAAGTAGTGTTTCTACCCATTAGAACTTGGGGAATCCTACTGAGTCGGCAGCAACCATGCTTTTAGTTAAGTTCCTTGTCTGCGCATCAGAACGGTTTGTCATCAGAACAGGAGAGCTGTTAGCACTTGGAGCCGCTCTCAGTTGAGGCTTTGCTGTTGAAATGTGCTCTTCTCCTCCTTCAGCTCTGATGCACCACAGCAACCATGTGGACAGCAGTCGCTGCTACCAGTGTGTCAAATTTCTTGTAACTCTTGCTCAAAAGTAAGTATTGACTCAAACTGCAGGGAGGAATCAGTTTTAGTTACAAGTCAAATAAGAGCAGAAAAACATCTGCCTTGTTTTAGTACCTAGAGAAGCTGCCTCAGTCAGGGTGCGCTTGCTTAGAGGCACAGAAACCTGTTCAGATGGTCTCAGAGGCACGTAGAGGGAGAGTGTTGAAAGGGTAATAGACCTTATGGGATCTAAAGAAAAAAGCTCAACCACTAGGCCGTGTGCAGAAGGGCAGGGATCGAGGCAGAGTTAGAGACCTTGACAGCAGGAGTTCATGACCCTTCACTCGACATCGCTTCCGTTGATGTCACTTCACTGCCAGCTCTTCCAGGTTCCAGGTCCCCACTTTCAAGACAGTCTGTCACAGAGACGAAATCACGTCCCAGCCTCTCACACTGTGAACCCAGGCGCCGTGCCAGCTGCTCCGCCTGTGTTCATGCTCACCTGAGCTTTCCCACAGCCACGTGCGGTTAGGCGCTGTGGGCAATCCCTTATCACAGGTGGGTTAGTGACATGCCTGCCGTCAGAGCTGGGACTTGAGCACAGGCTGACTGACTTCAAGGCAAAGGTTCTTTTCTCTTTTTATTAATTGTGCTAAAACATACGTAACATAAAATTTATGATTATGACCATTTTTAGGCGTGCAGTTCAGTGGCATTAAGTCCATCCACTTGCTGTGCAACCATCACCACTATCCATCTCCAGAACTTTTTTCATCTTCAAAACCTCAAATTCGATCCCCACTAAACAACAACTCCTCAGTCCTCCTCCCTCTGGCAGGCACCGTTCTGCTTTCTGGCTCTATGAATTTGACTGTTCTCAGCACCTCACGGAAGTGGAATCATGCGCTATTTGTCTTTTTGTGACTGGCTCATTTCACTTAGCATGATTTCCTCAAGGTTTATCCATGTTGTAGCATGTGTCAGATTTCCCTTCCTTCTGTAGGCCTGAATAATATTCCAGTGTATGTATATTCCACGTGTTGTTTATCCGTCATCTGGCAGTAGCCACTTGGAAAGCAGAGGTTCTCAATGTTAGAAGGAACCTTAGTGGTTTGCTATCTCAAGTCCACCCTTTAATGCCCAGGCAGATGGAAGATTGGGGGACTCCATGATAACCTAAGGTTTTGAGCAGACCACACTGCCTCACTGAGTTTTGCACCAAGTCGTCTTTATAGCTTAAATTATTTAGCTTCAGATTTTTGCTCATTCTTAGGCTGAGTATTGCCATCCTTGGACTTGTACCAAAATAAGAATGAGAAACCCGTTAGGCGTCATCTGCTCATTAGACCGTCCTCAACAGATATAACTGAGAGAGCCCCATTGAAACAATACCTGCACACGTGTTTGCCGGATGAGACAGATTGTGGACACAGATGGATGTCATCCTGCCCCAGTGGTGGGTTCCCTGATGGGGCTTGCTCTTAGCAGCCTGTCCTCATAAGTATTTGCCTAAGAGCGGCATCTCCACAGAGTGTTGAGGCCACACAATCTGTCTGAGGCCAGCAGACACAGTCCAGACACCAGTGTCTTTATGTGCTTCCGTGTCCTTCACATGTCAGTTTATACACATGTGAGGTGCAGTATGGCCGCCAGTACTGTCTTCAGACATGCACAATAGCTTTCTAGATGGGCAAGTAAAACTGGAGAGAGAGGGGGGCTCCAGGACCGCACTTCCAAATTGTTTTTCCTATACTATCATTCATTCTTATTCAAATCATAAAAGGTAAAGACTAGTTTGATTCTATCGAGAAGTCACTTAGGGGGCTGGCCTGGTGGCGCAGCAGTTAAGTGCTCACGTTCCACTTTGGCGGCCCAGGGTTCGCTGGTTCAAATCCCGGGTGCGGACATGGCACCGCTTGGCAAGCCATGCTGTGGCAGGCGTCCCACATATAAAGTAGAGGAAGATGGGCATGAATGTTAGCTCAGGGCCAGTCTTCCTCAGCAAAAAGAGGAGGATTGGCAGCAGATGTTAGCTGAGGGCTAATCATCCTCAAAAAAAAAAAGTCACTTATTAAATATACAATTTGTTGTGCACTTTTTGTTTTATTTTTCATTTTGCAACTTTGAATTTTACTAGAACTGACTGGATGAGTTAGAGATAGATGAGACTTTTTACGACACATTTACCTTTTGTTGCCTTTGAAGTTTAAATGTGAGCATAGCCAAACCAAAAAAAAAAAACTAAAAATTTAATATAAAGACAACTGAACTTTAATGAGAGTAGCGTTAGTGTTTCCAAATTTAAACAGTACTGTAGATTGAGCAAGTGTGTATGCAGAGAAAGCGTTGTCTAATGTGCCTCCCCGACCTGCAGGTGCCCTGCTGCGAAGGAGTACTTCAAGGAGCACGCGCACCACTGGAGCTGGGCTGTGCAGTGGCTGCAGAAGAAGGTCGGTCCGTCTGCGCTCGCTGGCTCTGACGTAGGAGTGGGGACAGTGCGTCTTGTCAGGAAGCAGCTCTTAAACTTAATTTTGAGACTGACCTCCAAGTATTTTCAGACTTCAAACCTTTTTTAGTACAGTTGATAGCTATCAATATGCATTAAATTTGTGTCTTAACTTTATGGGTGAAAAAGTAGGGATTGTATAGGACGTAGCATTTGCTGTTACCGAGATCTTGAGAGTGGAAGTGAGCTCTCCCGAGAAAGACTCTCCTGGTGGGATGGAAGGTCTGGGTGGACTTAGATGCCACTCGGCTGCTCCTTGTCCTCTGGTAGCTGGGGTTAGCAGTGCGGGCTCGCGGGTGCCTGTCCACCATCTCTGACGGTGCTCTGGCCCCCCGCCTCAGATGTCGGAGCACTACTGGACGCCGCAGAGCAACGTCTCCAATGAGACGTCAACTGGGAAAACCTTCCAGCGAACCATCTCCGCTCAGGTGACGGTTGTCTTGATTTTGTGTGGCTTGAAATCCCTGAGGTAGGATTTTTAGTATGTTTCTCAGAAACTGCAGCCTCAGAGCAGAGAGATATAGGTTGAAAATGAGAAAGAGCAGAAGAAAGGATTGAATTTCCATGACAAGATGGCACATGGGCGTAGTTATGCAGACCATTTGCCTAGAAGAAAAGCATGCAGCTCGGTCAGTCTGGTCCCCAGCCTGCTGCTGAGGTCGGGGGGCGCTCTGGCGGCCACCATGCAGGCAGCAGCCTCGAGGTTCCCGGGTGGTCTTCCCTGGTGGGTGCTGCCGCCACTTAACAGCCGCTGACTCTGGCTTCCTGTGTGAAATCGCCCTCAGGACACATTGGCATACGCCACGGCTTTGCTGAACGAGAAAGAGCAATCAGGAAGCAGTAACGGGTCAGAGAGCAGTCCCGCGAACGAGAACGGAGAGAGGCATTTACAGCAGGTGCGACGGTAGGCCTATCCTGTGGAGGGCAGCGCCGGCTCTGAAGTTCTCCAAAAAGAGCTTCCATGATCAGGAGACAAAAGGCCCCAGCTCCGCCCGCCAGTGACCTCAGTCCAGGACACACCAACAGCATGCTCACGGAGTAGACCAGCGGCGTCAACAGGAAAGTGGAAGGGCTTGCAGGCGTCCGTGGCTGGCTGTTGTCATCCACTTGGAGATAAAGCCCGGCCACTGACATCGTCAGGCCAGCTTGTAGGCTCCGTTCTGCTGGGTTACAAACTGCCCCCCGACCTGTGTATTCACCAGCCTTCCTGAAAACACGGCCCCTAAAAGGAGGGGCCTCGTGCCTTAGAAATATACCTGCTTGTCAGGGAGTCAAAGAATAATTTTAAGCTTTTAAAAAAAAAAATAGGAACATTTTCTGTACTGATCACAACAATAGTAAAGGAATGAAATAGTTATTGAACACCTACTCTGTGCAAAGTAACACAGCAGTGCGGATGTGGCGAGGCGCAGGGGGTCTTCCCTGCAGTCAGCGAGCGTCCCTCTGCGATCCCTCACGGACTCGGCACAGAGGCCTCATTGAGTGAGCCCTGTTGATGTCCTTTGTTGTCTCTCGGATCCTCGGAACCACCTTGCGAGGTCCCGGTTACCCTGAGTGTGCAGGAGGGAAACTGAGGCTCAGCACAGTGATGTGATTTCACCCAAGGCCCCTCTCAGCAGTTTGCCTCATCACCTGCTTTATTTGCAGAGAAAATAAAAGCTATCAGACAAGAGCTCCTGCAGCTGCTGCAGTGTCCTCATCTCTCCTGTGGCCGAGGCGTCCCTCCCCGCTCCCCAGGCTCCAGCCAGCCCGCCTGCCCCAGCTCTGCAGAAACCTTACACCCTCTTTCTCTCCCTCCCTGCCCCCACCCCTTCCCCCCTTCCCCGCCCCCCTTGGCATCTTGATCCTCTCCCTCTCTGCAGATCCCTTCCAGCAGTGTCGACACACTCAGCTCTCCCCTCCTTTAGAAACCACCTCTCTCCTTCTCTTTCCCCTGCCTTCTCTCCTTTTCTTCACAGCCAAAATTCTCCAAAGGATTATGGAGACTTAGCTGTCTCCATATTCCCTCTCACCCTTTCTTCAGCCTCTTCCAGCAGACTGCCTCCCTCCGCCCCAGCAGGTGTGCTAACGAGTAGCCTACATTTCTCGGTGCTCATCTTAGTTGACTGCTCAGCAGCATCGGACACTGCTGGCCACTCCTCCCCTTTTGAAATACTCTCTTCTGGGGCTTCCATGACACCTCACTCCACCCCCGTGGCTGTTCTTTCTCAGCTCCCCTTCCAGTTCAGCCTCTTCTGGGCCGCCACTAAGTGTTCCTCAAGTCCCTGTCCTGTGTCCTCTTGCCCCTTGCTCACACCCACAGCCTCGACTCTTCTAAGTGCCAGACACGTACGTCAGCTCCCTTCTCCCTGATATCTCCACTTGATTCGTCTCAGACTTACCGTGCCCAGCCCCTCCTCACCACCCGCAAAGCTGGTCCTCATCTCATGAGTAGCTCCCATGTCCCAGGGTGTCGAGCAGACACCTGGGTGACATCCGGTTTCACGGATCCTGTCAGATTGACCTTTTAAACGTCTCTCCTCCATCTGTCGTCATAAGCACCTTAGTCCCTGGATCTCTGTAAGACTCTCCTGCCTCGCCTCTTCTCCTCTCTCGTTCATTTGCTTCAATGTTTCAGTGGCTTTCCATCGCTCTTAGGATAAAGGCCAGAATCCTCAGCACAGTCCTGCTTGATGTGGCCCCTGCATGCCTCGCTCCTCTCATCTTCAGAGTTATAGAAACCTTTCGGCTTTCTTTCAGTTTATCAGATATTCTCTGTTCTTCCCCCTCAGGCTCCTCCACTACCTCCCACTTCCTGACAGCTGACCTGTCACTTTGCAGACTCTGCCCGCTCCCGCCCACCCCCACCCTCAGCCAGAGCGGTGCCAGGCACATTGCAGGCATTTGGAACCATCCGTTAGTGTATGGCCCAAAGGCCATACAGTGGGTGACAGGCAGAACTCGGACGCCAGAATGACCCGCGCCATCCGTGGGCACGTGGCAGCCAGCGCCTGCCTCCGCCCTGCTCGCCCAGAGTTCTGAGAGCCGTGTGCACTGCTACAAGGCAGCTTTGTGACTTTAGCCAAGTCTCTGGGTTAAATGCCTAAATGAGAAGGTAGAATTGAAAATTTTGCATGACCCAGAATTGTCAGGTAGAAGGTGTTAGAGTTATGTTTTATTACCCTTTGATGGACATTAAATAAACTTGTTAAATGAGAACACGTTTAAACTACAGAACACAAGTCAGCATAGAAAACCTTTTTTTTCTAACTTGACTATGTCTGAGTTTAACTTCCTTTTCTTTCTCAAAGGGTTCAGAATCACCCATGATGATTGGCGAGTTAAGAAGTGACCTTGACGATGTCGATCCCTAGAGGAACATGCCAGCACACGAGGAGAAGTCACATCCAGCTCCTGCACGCTCAGCATCTTTGTGAAATCAGACTCTCATCCTTGAACCCTTTGGAGGAGCCGGGAAGCTGGAGCAGGGGGAGCCTGCTGTGACGGGAGCAGCAGCGTTTTTAAGGAAAGTGCCCTCAGGGCCGCTGGGGAGGCGGGGAGTGGGGAGCGCGCCAGCAGTGGGAGGCTCCGGCCTGTGCGCAGCCGCCCCGGAACACGGTCCATATGTGGATTAACATTTTGGTGGAGATTTTAGGAAATAAAGCTGGTGGCAGACTTTTTTGTTACATGAACATGCAGGAGTGAGTGAGGGTAGGGCTGTTGCTTTTTCTACAATGCTACAGAAGAATTCCTTTGGTTTTTATATTTAAAAAAAAGAAGCAAACTGCCTTTAGATGTGTGGGGGCAAGTTTTTAATCGTGCAGTAACATTGAATAGATGATGTAAAGACGTGATGGTTCCTCCGCGCTGGAAAGAGCGGCTGAGGCAGCTGACAGACCTTTGTATTTGATATGTCTCCCTGTTTGCACAGCTCAGATGGTCTGGGTGAGAGCCCTGTGCATCAGCTCGGACCTTGATGAGATGTGATCTGGATCACAAATTGGGAAATGATTAAGCTCTTTAAGGTATTTTCCTGATATCATTGGGATTGAAAAGAGCAATAAAAAAAATGCTGTTTCCTCCCGAAGTACAGGGTGCACTTTGACGCCAGTCACTAAGGAAGTTTTGAGTTGTCCCCAAAACAAATTTTAAAAACAGCAAAATAAAAGGCACTTTAAAATATAATTTTATTGAGTTTGACTTCATATAATCTTCTTTTTAACGCGTGGAGACATATTGAATAAACTGTAGTCTTAAATCATGTGATCTGCAATCATTTGCTTTTGCTTAAAACGCACTTACCGAAACCCTTGGGGCTGGTTGTGTGAAGGTCAGTATTTGAGTTGGAGACACTGCTGTGTGAGTTCTTAGTAACTGTAATGCAGAGAAGGAATTTGAGACTGTTTCTCCTCCACGTGACTAATGAACACTGAAAAGACAGGGACGAGATTGATTTTCCCAGCGATAACTAGAAGGCAGTTGAACCACCATCCATTTAGTTGTATTTCCCCCTTATAACCCCATTCACTGACTGCAGGTTACATTCTAGCTCCCCTTTTTTTGGTGGGGGGAGGAGATATGCCAACATATTTCATATATTTTGTACATTTTGTATTTTGAGTTGCTACCCACATTTTCAACCCTCTTTTTGGTGTTCTGCCTTATTTTCAATTCACCACGCCCAGAACCAGGGAGCCTCGGGAGGTGCCAGGTTGCCATTGTTGGCTGGAATTGCCAAGTCAGAGGGGCTCAGCCGGCCCCACAGAGCCCCATTGGTTGTTCCTGCGTTGAGCAGCACGTGACAGGCAGCTTGTCGTCGTGTGTGTGTCAGTCGCCTGGTCATTTCCCTGTTGAACTGTTGAAGTCTCCATGCGGCAGGCTTCGGTTTGTAATCGTGTAACCTACCTGGGGCTGGCGGTGGCCTTTGTCAGAGACACCGAGGACGTGCGGGGCCGGCATTTGAGAGCAGCGCTGTGGCCTCAGAGAAGTGCTCAGGGGCAGCTGGCAAATTTTATCTGGTTCTGATGTTTTTGCAGTTTTGAATGTGATGTTTTAAAATTGCTTTTGAGTCCATGAATACTCCACGTCCTCCTGTTCTCCCCAGCCCATGTTCACCCCTCTCTCCACCCCCATCCTCCCAGAACGATTGTATGGGGCTTGACATTGACATGCTGGCGATGGTACGTGTTGGGGCGACATCGCCGGTGACTACACTCTTGGGAGCCCAAATTCAAGAGTGGAATTGCTACTTGTAGTCCCCTTATTTCCTATGGAAACAGCACCTTCCACGCCCCCGGCACCTGCTGTCCTCCCCGTGGAGCTTCATCCGATCGCCTGGCACTCGTGTGTCACGTGCTCTGGTTGATTGTGCTGACATGGTTGCTGCGATGAACATCCCTTTCCCTTTGCCAGTAACCACGTGATTTCCAACGGCTGCAGTCTGGACCTGCTGATGACTTTTTTTTAAAGTAGTACAACAAAGTGACAATTATGACAGGCTTACCTTGGAAGAGTTGTCATTTTTACTGCCAATTTTTTGGATGAAGATGTTTTTATAAATCCTTCAAAGTGGTCTGCACGTCAAGGAGGAGTTGCACAACTAACCGAGGGCTGTATGTTCTCGAGAAGCTCCGTCATGAGGCCCCCCTGGGATGGCCGAGCGCCTCCCAGCAGGCGGCTTGCCCAGGACCCCTCCCTCCCAGAGGCCTTGCCTGCTCACTGATGGCGCAACAAACGGGAGGGCCCCGGAGCCCCGCAGCAGACCCCCACGCCCTCCCGCTGAGCCCCCAGTGCAGGAGCCGCCTCGGGAGTCGGGCGAGCAGACTGGAATTGCCCTCTGCTACCTCTTGTGTACAAAACCTTGTTTATAGAATTTCCAAAGGAAGTGGATAAATTAGGGAAGTATCTTCATTCTAAATTTGGTTCATGAGTGGCAGAGTTCTTAGCTTCTAAGGGTATAAAATAAATTTTTCAAAAATGTGGAGTTGGAGTCTCCCGACATTTTTCTGCGTGTGTCAGAAAGCAGCCGTGGGGGCCGCGTCCTGGGGGGAAGTGATGCTGCGGTGCTGCCGCGTGAATAGGGTCCCCTCTCCAAGTTTGCTGTTCTTCCCTCTGGGTAACGTGACCATTTCAGGATTCATTTGCAAAGCCTGGAAAATGGTGCCGAGTTCAGCACCATTGATGGCCTACAGACGTCTCCCCCTTAGCTTCCGCATCCCCCAAGTGGCCCCTGGCGTGAAGCATGTCCCTGGCCAAGCTGGGTTTCTTGCTGGACACCGGAGGTCTCAGTCTCACCCCTGAGGTCCTGTGTTGGTGCATGTGGCTCCCTTTCCTGGGATGTTGCTGGTCCTGTGGCCGACACCCACCTCTCCCCCGCTCCAGGCGACCACCTGCCAACATCTGCAGGGACCAGGTTGTTCCCTTCTCGAAGTCACAGTGCCGCGGGCGTGGAGCTCTCACAGCCCAACGCTTGACAGCGCCGTCCCGGGGGTGGAGGGGGGGCGGCGTCCAGCACCGCACAGCAGGCGAGGTGGGTGGGCACAGGTGCGCACGCTGTCTTCCCTGGCCCTCGGGCATTGGTGTCTGGCGGCTCTGGAACGCTTTCCATGATGCTATGTTGTCAGAAAATAGTTTGGGAGGGTTTTTGCCTTTGTAGGCAGATTCTCTCACCATTTATGATATGGGCTATTTAGAGAGAGGCCTTGCTCAGGAGAGCTACACTCGCCAGCCTCAGAGCGGGGCTGGGAGGACCCACAGAGAGCCGGATCGTTGTACTTGGCCAACTGGAAAGTTCTAAGCCTGTTCTTAATTTCCCATCATGAGAAATGATCATGGACATAGTGCTGACCCATTACAGAAGCCTTGGGCACTCACACAACTGATTGCCTAAACGCTGACTCTGTGCCAGGCACCAGGGAGCGGAGAACGAAAAGAGCTGGGGCCCAGAGCTCAGTGGTGGGCGTGGACGACAGTGTCCAGAAGGCTGTAGGCACAAGGTACCAGGGAGGGGACCCTGGCTGCTTGGGGGCCTCTGGGAAGCTGCGGGGAGACACTGACCTATCCTAGGACAGGGACCAGGCCTTATCAGGTACTTGATTTCTTCAACCATTCGGGTGCTGGTACAAGCAAGGCATCATGCTGGACAAAGGCAGGCAAGTCATGACAGTTGTTTTTATTTTAAAAAGTCACCATATGATAAAAACACTACCAAACCCAGAATAAATATCTTCAAGTTACAAAAGCAAGACAGAGGTCTAGAAAAGCTCATTGCAATAAAAAGGCAAGCGAGAGAGCTGTTTGCAAACCCAGACCGAAAAGATAAATGCATGCCTGTTTGTTTGCGTGGGGCGGAGGGAGCTCGAGGAGGGGGAGTTGCCCCCCATCCCTTGGAGGGCGTCTCCACCTGGGTCACGCTGGATCAGCCAGTGCGCCCGCCCCGTGCTCTGTCCTCAGTCACAGTGCTCCCTTGCGTCTGTGCACCGAATCTGGGCTCATGTCCTGGCACCACCTCACTTTCCGTGTGAGCTTGGCAGGCACGCCCCCTCTCTAGTTCCCACTTTCTCCCTCCCTAAAGCAGGGATGACAACATGTCCTGTGTGGGGTGGGCTCAAGGGCTGGGTGAGAGGTGTATGGCCGGCATGGAGCCCTCCACTGCAGACTGAAGTCAGCCCCGGGGGTGATGTCTCCCTGCCAGGAGCAGGCCGAGGGCAGCTGAGAGAAACAAAGGCACAGCCCAGATCACTGGGACCTGTCTCCAGCCTCTAGCTGGATCTCTCATGCTGCTGCTGGGGGCCCAGGGGTGGGTTCAGGAGCTAGGAATTTTATCAGTGAAAGCTGTCTTACAGGAGGTGAGTCCTAACAGGACTGGGAGGGCCCATGGAGACCATGGACTGATGGAGAACTCTCCAGAGAAAGCAAGGACTTGAACCAAGGTCTCTTGGCAGCTGACCAGGGGCTCATTCTTCTGGCCTCAATGTCCGTATCTATCCAATGGATAGGCCAGGCCCTGCCCTTGTAACAGGGCTGCTCTGAAACTCTGTGAGGATGCCGGTGGAGAAGCACTCTGGGCATTGTGAAGCATTGGCAGGATCTGGGGAAGCATCCCGTCAGTGCCTACCTTCCACCCTGCACCCCTAGAGGCATGGAAAACTGGTCTTCCGTTAATCAGGAGCCCAAAGGGGCCCTCCAAGTGGGCAGGAAGTGAGGGGGCCTCTCCGCCTTTCACACTCCCTTCCCCTGACTGATGCTTGGCCCCTGCCAGCCCTCAAGGTCCCCCTTGCCTCCCCACGTGAGGACTGTTACCCCCTCGTGGAGGCCGGGGACTGCCTGCCTGACGTGGAGCAGGGGCTCAGAAAGGTCATTCTGCCCCCAAGTGTTGGCATCTTGGGAGCCGCTTGCAGGAAGCGGGGCATGGCTTGACCAGCGTTAATGGCCGAGTGCCAGGCATAGCCCTGCAGGGAGGGAGGGGCTGCCCAGTGCCTGCAGCCCTGCCACACCCAGCCTCCCTCAGCTCAGGCCTGGGAGGGGCTGAGAGAGCAGGTTGCTCCAGGCAGGGAGCGCTGCCCACCCCCAGCACCAGCAGCCTGTCCCCTGGGGCCCAGGCTGAGGACCCAGAAAGAAGGAGCCATTTCAAAGCTCAGTCAAGACCTGGAACCCCAGCACCCAGGCCCGGCCCCCTTCCCTGCGTGTGCGTCCCCAGGGCTGTCACTGGGACTCCCAGGGGGCCTGCTCCACTGAGGGCCAGCTCCTGCAGCAGATGGCCATCACTGTCGCCACCTCCTGTGCCGGGGTCCCAGCTCCTCACCACACACGTGTCGTCCACTGGGTAGGCCCCCAGGGTGCGGAGGGCCCCGGGGAGGACCCCACAGCCGGTCAGGGTCCAGCCCTCCTCACAGGCCACGGTGACCTGCTGGGGCCAGGGGACGAGAAAGCAAGTGTACAGCACGCAGGCTGCGGGCCCAGTCGACGTCCACCTCCTCCCTAGTGCCAAACTCCTCCTCTTCCCCCAACACCTGTGCCCCATGCCTCCCCTCGGTCAGTGCGGCACCACCTATCCGGGAGCTCAGCATCGCCTGCCCCTCCTCTCGCCGCATCCAGCCCCTCAGACCCATGGGCTCCCCCTGCAGATTCCAGGACCCTCCACGCGGCCCCCTGGGCGGAGCCCTCACCACCTGGGCCTGGACCTCACAGGAGCTGCCCAGTGGTCTCCCTGCTGCTGCCCATGCCCCCCGCAGTCTCCTCTCCAATCAGCGTCGAGAAGGAGCCTGGTCAAATCCAAGTCAGATCACGGCCCCCCAGGCTCAGAACCCTGCACAGCTCCCACTCACTCGAGCAAAAGCCAGTCCTTACTGTGGCCCTCAGGCCCCGCCTGACCGGGCCCTGTCCCCTCTCGGTTCCCCCACCCATTCGGTTCCACCTCACTGGCCTCCTGTCTGTTCCCTGTGCCCTCCAGGCCCGCCCCCACTCAGGGTCTTTGCCCTGGCTGTCCCTTCTGCCCAGAACACTGTTCCCTGGGATGTCCCCCACCTTCTCAGTGAGGCCCCTCCTGAGCACCCGCCCGCTCCCTTCCCTGCTGTTCGTCTCCGTGGCGTCCTCTAAGTCCTCTGTGAGACTGCTCCTCTGTGGACTGTCCTCCCACAGGGGTGGGCGCTCCAGGAGAGGAGGGCTTGCGGGGTCTGCATCCCCAAGGCCTGCGATGGTGCTGGAAGGCCGCAGCCCCCCACACCCGCCGCGCGAGCCCAGCGGAACAACGCCCCCCACCCCTACCCCGCCCGGCACCGCGCCGTCCCCACCACAGTCCGCAGTCCGGGGCGTTAAACCCTCTGAGTTCCTGCGAGCGACTCCGGGCTTCCCGGCCCGGCCCCAGCGGCCCTTCAAGGAGCCTCGCGGAGCAGCTGTCCCTGCGGGTTGCCCTCAGCCGGCCGGTGGCCTCGCCCGTCTCGAAGGTCCCTCCTCCTCCTCCTGCCGCACTAGCCCAGGCGTCCCCTCCTCCGGGTCGTGACCAGCCCACCCTGTGCTCCGCTGTCGCCGCGCGTCCTCCGCGGGGGCGCAGGGCCGGGGGCCGCTCACCGGCCCCCGAGGACACGCACCCGCGGCCACACAGCCCTGACGGCTGCCGACAGACGCCGCCACCCCCAGGCCACCCCCGATGCGCACGGGTGTGGCGGCGACACAGACGCCGGCGCCGTCACACGCCCCGGGCGTCAGGCGCCACCCCCCGCCCGCCCTCTTCACCTTCTCTTCGGGGCCGCACCGCGCGCTCCCGGACTCGGCACTCCAGCCCCTCCAGCCCCCGGGCGCGGCAGCAGGAAGCGTGCACGCTGGCCTCCTTGCGGCCCACACACGGGGCGCGCTGACCTCGCGGCGCTGCCGCAGGCCGCCCGGGGTGCCTGGGTCCTCCGCCTCCCCGTCGGAGCCTGCTCAGATGCTGGAAGGCTGGGAGACCCTCTGTCTCTCCTCCCCGCCCCCGTCAGACTCCATCTCTAGGATCTGAGGCCAGAGCTGGGAAACCCGGAACAAGGTAAGGTAGGGAAGAGATGCCGGCATGAGCGACAGGATTCCTGGGTTCTCAACTCAACTCTGCTGCTGACATGCTGGGTGACCTCGGGAGAGCCACTCAACCTCTCTGAATCTTACTTTCTCAAGGAAAACATTGTGTCCTCTGCACCCAAAGATGGGGAGCACTGAGATGGGCTCTAAGGGCTGAGATGCTAGAGGAGAAGCGGGATCACCCCCAGACCCCTCCCGCCCAGCCAGCTGGGTGCAAGTGCAGGGGTGAACTTGATGTCTGTCTGGGGCTCTCAGGGCCTCCCTCCATAGGTTTGTGAGTCGGACACCCCGGCTACGAGACCATGGAGAGTGGTTACTCAGCTAGGCCAGGCCTCACTTTCCCTGTGTGTAAAAGGCAAGCACACCTGCCCACAGGGAGGCTGTGTGCCAGCCCAGCGCCGGCACAGGGCACGTCCTGCACTGTCGGGGATCACGGTTCCCAGAATCCCCTGTGTCCTGGCTGTGGGGTCTGGGGGAAGTCGCTCAGCACACCCGGGTGCAGTTCCCTGCGCTGTGGAAGGGGCCCATCCAGACGCCTACACGGACATGGAGCTGTGCGGCCGCGGGCTGCAGACCGGCATGGACCCCAAGCTTGTCTGCCGCACGCCTCCAAAGGGGAGAGTGACCGGAACACGACAGACCCCCACCAAGCCAGGCCCCCACAGAGCACGGCCGGCGCTGTCGGACCTGCTCGAGCCTCTGCCCTGGCCCAGGGCACCAGCCAGCTGATGGGCTCGTCCTTCCACTGCAAACTCAGCCTGCACACCTCGCAGCCGGCTCTTCCCGCAGCCGGGTCCTAACTTGTCGCCCTCCTGCTCCTAAACCTTCAGGGGCTCCCAGTACATGTTCAATGGAGGATCCGCTCTTGAGTCAGCTATGCAAGGCCCGTCGCCCGCCATCTCTCCAGACTCTCCCCAGTACGGCCCATGCTCCATCCAAGCAGGATGGCTCAGCCTCCTCCCAACCTGAGGGGCACCCTCCCTGGACCCCCAACAAGGACCCCATCTGTGACTCCCTGCTACATGCCCAGAGTGTGCTTTTGACACAAGCTGGCCCATCCACAGTTATCCTACATCAGAGGGTAGATTTTAAAGCAATGAGTGATGATGATGATAATGACAGTCAGCATTTATATTGTCCCAGAGCCATGCTGGGAGCTTAGCACCCATCATCCCCATTTTACTGATGAGGAACCTGAGGCACAGAGAGGTTAAGTAACTTCCCCAGGTCACACAGCTGTTGACTGGCACAACCAGGATTAAACCAAGGTCAGCTCCACTTTCAGACGCAGCCTCTGAGCCACTGCCTGAACGGGCTCTCCTGCACTGTGCTGCCTGTTGGGAAGTGCCTGCCATGCTCCAGGCCTGGTGTTCTTAGTCTTACTCATTTCATGGCAACCCAGTGAGGCAGGTACTACCACCCTCCCTCTTAGGGAGGAGGAAGCGGGGCTGAGAGAGGAGAGGTTGCCTGCCCAGCTCGAGCGTGGCAGTCGGACTCCAGCACTGGAACAGCCGGGTGGGGCAGGATGCCTGCTCCCTGGGGGGGCCCCACCTCCCACATGTGAGGACATGGCCCTGCTGCTGGCAGCGGGCATGGGTCTCCATCCTGGCCTGGGCTGGCAGAGCCGTGTGGATGCTGCAGTTGGCCCGGGACAGCAGGCAGCACCTGGCAGTGGCGTAGACACCCTCACCCCCAAATGCATTGTGGGCCAGGCAGACCCGCCTGCGGCCCTGGGTCTGAGAGACAGGACAGAAACGGGAGGCTGCTTCAGAGGGGTGCAGGGGCCACTCGGGCACCTGGTTCATGCCCTCAGCCCCTCCCCGTGTCCCTGCCCTGCCAGCCCCTTCTGGGGACCAGGAGCTCACTCCTGCCCAAGGCACACTGCTCCGCAGACGGGCAGCTCTTCCTGTGAGAACGTGCCTGGCGCTGAGAGTAGCTTCAAGTGCAGACCCGGAGCGCGGCCCCAGCCTGCTCAGCCACAGGGAACAGCCCCCCCGCCCCCCACCCCGACCATCCGGCCTCGGCGGCCCTGCCACCAAAACGCCCGGCCAGACGGCATCTGTGCAACGCTGTGGCCTCAGCACCAATTCTCCTCTTTCGCTGGTTTGAGATTTCTCAGCCGCCAGAGCCACAGGTCGTCAGAGTGGAAAGGGCCCTGGAGCCCAGGGTCCAGAGGCGGCGCCCCCGGCACACACGCCGCCGCCCCGCCCCGCCCCGCCGGCGCTGGACCCCGTCGAGCCCGCAGGGTGTTCCGGGACCCCAGCGCGCCCTCTCCGGCAGCCCCCGCCGCGTGCCATGAGAGGTGGCCCTCCCGCGCCAGCCCAGCCCCCGTGCAGGCGGCGGACAGAGGCTGGCGGGCGTCACGGAGGGCTCGGCCTGATCCGGGCCTGGAAGCAGGCGCCCCCTTCAGGGCGGATGCTCGCGAACGCGGCGGGTGCAGGTCACCTGGATGCGCTCGCCCCGCCGCCTCCCGCTCCCGGCGAGGCCGAAGCAGCCCAGCAGCTCCTCGTCCGCGGCGCAGCGGGCCAGGGTGCTGGCCGTGCGCAGGGCCCCCGAGCGCGCCGACCACACGGTCCTGCAGAGCGGCTGCCCACCTGCGACAAGGCCGGGGTGAGTAGGGGCTGGGGAGGGCGCCTCCAGCAGGGCTCCGCTCACAGAGGGCTCGAGTCTCTCTGCCCGAGGCACGGGAGCCGGGCTGAAAGGACCCGATTCGTTCTCCGTTTGAACGTGTTTAGAGGCCCGCGAAGCCCTCCCAGAGCGGAGCCGCCGCTTGCCCGTCTCCCGGGGGTGCAGGCGGCCTCCTTCCAGACGTGGGGCGCGAGGAGGAGGGGGGAGGGGGGAAGGGAGGGAGGAAAGAGGGGAGAAGGGAGGGGAAGGGAGAAGGGGGGAAGGGGGCCGCCCTGCTGACGTGCTCCTGGGGCATGGGGCGGCAGTGTGGCCACCAGGTTGGGGGGCAGCGCCCGCTGGTCCTTGGGGAACCAGGCCGCGTTGATGACGCCTCTGGCAGAGAAGTGGATGAGCCTCTGCCTCAGCTCGGCCAGGGGGAGCTCTGGCTCAGCGGTCAGCATCACAGCCACGATGCCTGGGGGCAGGCGGCACGCCATGAGAGATGTGGTGGCTGGCCCTCCTTCCCCCCAGGACTCCTTTCCTGGGGCACACACACACGCTCACACACGTGCATGCACACGGACACAGCGCGCTGTTCCTCCTGAAGTTAAACTACCTGCAACTCCGGGTTCACTGAAAGCCACACAGTAAGACATCCTGCGTCCTGCACTCACATCTCTGGGCCTCGGCAGCTGCTGTTCTATTTGCCAGGTAAACTCCTATTCAGCCACCAAACCCCAGATCAAATGTCCCTCCTCCAGGAAGGCCTCCCTGACCTGCAGGCTAGCCAGGTGCCTCCCCTGGGTTCCCCTTGACACAGCCCTGCCTGCTCTGTGTTCTTTCTGTTTGTGCAATTGCCTCCCCATCAGACTGAGTGTCCTCGAGGGCACCATCATTGACTCATCTTTGGTCCCCCATGCTCAGCATAGAGCCTGGCACACAGGGTCCTGGTGCAGACCCTGCCTGCCAAAGGGGCTGTTCGAATCATGGGGGCTGAGGTGCCAGGGCGGCAACTCACCAGCCACGTGTGCCGCGGCCTGCGACATCCCACTCTGCGAGGTGTAGCAGGTGCTGCAGTCACTGGAGGTGCCAATGATGTCACCCTCTGGGGCAAAGAGGTCCACACAGCAGCCAAAGTTGGTCCCCAGGACCCCCAGGTCACTGGCTGGTCCTGGGCATTGGTGGCCCCAACTGTGATGACCTGGGGAGGCGAGGGGGTGGGTGGCAGGTAGAGAAGGGCTGTACGGACAGAGACTCTGCCAGCTGAGCTGGCCGACTGCTGTCTGCCGGGCAGATGTTTGGGTCCCATTCAAATATCCCCTCCGGAGGGAAACCTGACTCTGCAGGTGGAACCCTGGCCCTGGGGCTACTTTCTGTCCCCGCCATATACATGCCAGGGACGGTCCCGAGGCCCCTGTGGGCTTGCATTCTAGTAGGGAGACAGGCAATAAACGAAGAGTAGACCCTTCAGTGCATGGGGTGGCTCTCAGCGCTGCAAAGAACGCAGCAGGCGAGGCGGGCAGGCGTGCGGGCTCCAGTGGCTTCATATGATTTTAAATGCAGCAGCCGGGGAAGGCCATTCCCACCAGGCTCACGTCTGTGCCCTCCCTGCCCCCAAACCCCCAGCCTGGGAAGTCCCTGACATTCCTTTCCCTTGGCACCCCCAGTGCCCAGAGTGCCTGACACCCAGTAGGTGCCCCACGTGTGGCCGGAGGAACGGACAGCACAGCCCCGCCAAGCCATCAGCCCCTCCAGGCACACACACTGTCTCTGGGTTCACAGCCTGAACTGGCACTGCTGAGCGACCCTGGGCCTCGGCAGCTCAGGTGGTACGGGGCTGGGGCCCATCATGCAGGGCCTGGGGGTGGACAGTGGGGAGGCCCTGAGGGTCCTGGGCAGGCGAGTGAGGTGGGCAGCTGTGAGTTTTAGGCCGAGCCCCTGGGGCCTTGTGGGGTGGCCTGGGGGAAGAAGCAGAGGGAGGGGGAGAGGTGAGAGCTGTGGGGTCAACCCAGGAGACAGCAGGATCCAGGACCAAGGTCACACGATGAGGAGAAGGGGCAGGGGGATTCAGGAGACATTCCAAGGGACAGTGGCCAGGGCATGGGAGTGGCTGCACGGGGGGGTGGAGCGAGGACAGCAGTGCTCTCAAATGAGGACGGTGGCAGTTCAGGCTACCTCTCTGCCACCCAGGCTCCTGCACCAGGGTCCCCGACAACTCCTCCCAAAGCTTGCCCTCAGCCTCTGGGGACGGCACGACACCCGGCCCAGGAGCCTGCCTTCCCCTCCACTCTGGGGGCGCCTACCTCGGGAGCCAAGGCTGGCGTCGGGAGCCGAGGCTGGGGAGTAGAGGCAGGCGTCGTCGCAGAAGTTGCCGGCAGCGGCCACCAGCACCGCCCCAGTCCTCACCAGGCACTGGCAGGCGGCGTTGAAGGCCCAGCTGTACCCTCCTGCCAAGGGCAGCAGCATCACCAAGTGCCCGGTGGGCTAGGCCCGCTGGCTCTTCCGAATGAACTCCAGACCTGAGGATGGAGCCAAGGCCACCCTGGGGAGCCACGCTCCCTCCCCCAGCCCCCTGGAGGCTGGTGCGGGGCTGGTCCGACGGTCAGCTTGGCCGGGCTGCGGGCTGGATGTTGGGCCACACGCCTGACTGCTGCTGTGAAGGCGTGTTGTAGGCGTGACTAGCACTTAAGTCAGGAGCCTGAGTAGAGCGGGGGACGGGCCTTGTCCAACAGCTGAGGCCTCATGGGAAATGACTGAGGGCGTTTAAGGAGGATGGAATCTGTGTGCAGACGCCTTCAGACTCCAGACTGCGCCATCAGCTCCTGCCCTGCAGGTGGCAGCCCGCCCCAGTCCCTCGGAGAGCACTCACGGGGTGTACGGATACACGCACACGCCTCCTGTTGGTTTCATTGCTCTGGACACCCCTGAATGATGCATGCGGGAAGCATGTTAACCACCACAGCACTGCCACAACTGGCCGCAGCTGACCACGGCCACGCGCCAGGACCGCTGAGTGCCCGAACACAGGAGCTTGCGCACTCCTCACAACGACACTGCTATTGGTGGGACCAGGGTCACCTAATGGGAAGGGGTCACTGATGCTCCCTTTAAAACCAAACATCAAAGCCGGTACCCTGACCAGGAGAGAATCGAGCCAGAGCTCCCTCCCCAGGCACGAGGCCAGCGCCTGACCTCAGCCCTGCAACCAGACCCACGGCTCCTCGGCCAGCCCAGGGGCTGCATCCACACAGGGCCGGGGGCTCACAGGGGAGGGCAAGCTCAGTGCCAGCACCTTCCCCAGTGATGTCCTCAGCTCTAGCTGTGTGACCCTGAGCAAGTCACTTCCCCTCTCTGAGCTGGTTTTATCAACCGTTTAACAGGTATCACAATGCCAGCCTCAGGGTGTGGTGTACAAAGTCCTTCACTCAAGATCTGGCCACAGGAGGGATTCAGTAAGGGAAAGCTCCTGCCCTCCTCTGTCCAGCGGCCCCCAGGGTCCCGGCTCTCTGCCGGACCTCACCAGAGGCCCACTGGCTGGACTGGAGGGAGAAACCGGCAAGAGTCTGGCAAAGTCTCTGCCGGTGCCTCCACTGTGTGTACCCTGCTGGAGCGGCCTGTGGGGCCCGGTCAGCCATGGAAGAGAGCGGCTGCCAGGTGTAGAGGTGAGCAGGCCGAAGACCAGGAAGTGTGCTCAGCTCACCTCCGCAGGGGCCATCGGGATCCAGAATAGCATGACAGAAGACATACCATGTCAAAGTGTTTGAAAAGAGGAGCCACATGACCCTGTGGAAAAACCACTGACCCAGGGTCAAAGGTGCACGACCCCAGCTGCTGAGCCCTTGCCCCCTGTGGGCCTCGGTGTCTCCATCTGTGCTCGTGTCCTCAGGGCTCTGTGGCTCTGGGACAGAGGCCGCCTTGGCCACCTTGGTCAAGAAGCCGCCTCCCACTCGGGCCAGCGCCACCACTCACCTGCGAGGACACCGCTCACCGTGCCCTTGCCCTGGCAGTTGAGCACGCGGAGGCTGGTGCCCTTGGCCACGCCAGCATCATGGCTGCTGACCACACCCTCCAGGTAGGTGCTGTGGCTGTCACACTTGTCCGCCTGCTCGACCAACACAAGGCCCGTGTGAGGAAGCCCACTGCCCAGCGATATATCAGCAAGTGCTGGATGGGCCGCCCCACCCCACAACTGATGGCAGGGAGGGGACAGTGACAGCTGTGGGACAGGACAGCCGTACACTCTGGGGTGGCAGTCACCACCCATCTCAGGTTCAGGGGTGAGGGACAGGCAGCCCTCCTTGCCTGTCTGTGGAAGCGCGTCTCGTCCTCCTCGGGCACATTCTCGAAGTCGGTGACTGTGACCCTGCCCTCAACTTCCCAGTGGCCGCTGTGCATGCTGGTGTCCAGGAGGTACACCTCCACCGGGATGGCTCCGTCCTTCCAGGGCACGGCTTGTGGAGCGGAGAGAATAACCAGGAGGTGAATGTAATCCTTAAAACAAACAAGCCACCTGCCTTGTCCCAGGCCCTGCCCAGGCACTCAAATATATTAACGCCTTTAACCTTCAAAAACTCCTCTCAAGGGACGCCCTTTTGTATCTTTCTTTTACAGACAAGGGAAAAGAGAGAGGTAAGGAGCTGTCCTAGGTCACAGCGCTGGCAGTGGTAGAGTCAGGCAGAGAACCAAATCGTCTGGCTCCGTAATACTAATATTAATATGAAATAACAATATGCACATTCAAAAAATAATAAATATAATGGCATAAAATTGGCCAAGGCCCTATTTGTGACTTTTCACAGCTCCCCGAGCCTGAAAGGCAGACACGACAGGATCTGAAGGACAACAAATTCTTTAAAAGGAGTAGCAGGAATGTCTGGCCCTCGGAGCTGCCAGCCCCTTTCACAGAGAGGACACTGAGGCTGGCAGGGGGCGCCAGGGCCTCCTCACCAGAGCCCAGGACTGCTCGCCTTGGCTGTTTCCAGCCCACCCAAGTTGCAGCCTCGGAGGAAACAGCAGCACTGGGAAGTCACCAGGAGCCCACCCCCACCCACCATCATTTGCAGTCGGTCAGTCCAGACTCTCCAAGAAGCAGGCACAGGGTGGGATGAGGCCTGCAGGAGACTTATGGGGGAGAGCAACAGAGGTGGAGGGAGCAGAAAGCAGGGGCGACACCTGTGGACAGAGTAGGGGAGGAATGTCAGGGACGAAGAGCCCCAGACCCCAGAGCTGCTCTCGGAAAGTCCGGCCAGGCCGATGGGCCAGGGCCCAGGAGGGGGCCTCATCAGCAGGAACGAAGGGGTCGCTCAGTAACCGGCGGAGCACCCAGGAGATGCTGGCTGGACCCAAAGGGCGGCCTGGGGGCTGTCAGTCCCTCTGCTTGGGCAGCAGGCTCCACAGCCACTGCAGTAACCTCAGGAAATGTCCATATGCTCCCCTCAGGACAGAGGCGTGGCGGAGGCCGAGCGGGTGTCACCTCCCCGAGGCTGCCCCAGAAAAACAGCACCAACTCAGCAGACAGAACAGCAGAAGCTGATCCTCACAGTTCCGGAGGCCCGACGTCCTAAATCCAGGCATCGGCAGGACCACACGCCCCCCGAGGCTCTGGGGCACGATCCTTCCTGCCTCCTCCAGCTTCCAGCCAGCTTCCCTGACTTGGGTCTGCATCCCTCCCATCTGGACCTCGGCCTCATGGGGCCTTCCCTCCGTGTGTCTCAAATCTCTCTCTGCCTTTGTCTTATAAGGACACGTGTCATGGGGTCTAGAGCCCACTGCATAATCCGGATGATCTCATCTTACATCTGCAAAGACCTTCTTACCAAATAAGGTCACATTTGCAGGTTCTGGGTGGACGTATCTTTTGGGCCACCATTCAGCCCACTACGGAGCAGTTCAGTTGAGTGACAGCTCTGAGGTCAGGCCAGGTCAGCCCCCCGGCAGTGTCTTCCCTCCACACCATGTCACTTGTAAGGTGAAGAGCCAGAGCCGGTTTGAGCTGGTTTGAGCCGGCTGTCAGCCCAGCCTGTGGCCTGTGTGCACGCTGCCTGCCCTGCCCCATGGCTTCCAGTCTCCGCAGGACCCTCCACTGCTCAGTCCCAGTGAGCACTTCGCTGCCTTCTGCATCCAGCGGACCGCAGCCCCTCCCGGGACGCAGGACAAGTGGAGCTGCTCGCTGCAACTCGGATCCCTCCCCAGCCTAGTATTAGTTTTCGTTCATCACTGAGCACCTATCACATGCCAGGTGCCACGCTGGGAAGAGGTGGGGTGAAGCGGGCTCTGAGCTCAGACCTGAGGACATCGGAGGCCAAAGGGCGCTGGCCACCCCAGAGGAACCACCAGATGGTGAGCCAGGCTGTGGAAGATTGAGGAGGCAGATGCATGATGAGGCCGGGGAGGTGGGCAGGGGCCAGATGGTGCAGGACCCATAAGCCACGCCCAGTGTGCTCCAAGCAGAAGCCCAGCTGGCTGCTGGGGACACAGACGCTCGGCAGCCAGTCCAGGGTCTGCCCTCCAGACAGCCCACAGGGTAAGAGGGCTGTTTCTGCCTGTAGATGTTAACCGACACAGGCCACGCATCTAGGAGAGCGAGCCGGCGAGCTTCAGCCCGTGCTCCTCGGGCGCGTGGGGAGGAGGCTGAGGAGGCCGTCGTGTCAACCCAGGCAAGAGTCTGCCCAAGGCCCACCCATGCCAGGGACCACCATCTGCTCCAGGAGCTGTTCCTGGGCCGCTCAGAGGTGACGGGACCACTGTGAGGTCACAAGCAAGCTGAGCTTGGCAAGGGCCTGGCTGTGGCCCCAGCAGAGGGTCCAGGCTCAGGGAGGCAGCTTCCGCCCTCTTCAGGACTGGAGAGGAGCCGCTCCCGCCCGCGACCTGACTGCTGGCCCTCTGGCACAGGGACAGGAGGCTGTGAGTGTGGCCGACGGGGCGAAGGGGCAGCTCCTGGTGAGATGCTGCCAGGTGAGAGGCTCCGGCACGGAACGCCCCCACAGTCCCCTGCTCCCTCCACAGCTGGAGCAAAGCACAAGCCAAGGGCAGCCAATGAGACGCCAGACAGGGCAGGGCCAGCTTGGACGGGACGCAGGGCCTGTCGGGCCCTTCCCAGAAGCCATCACTCTACCCTCACATGCTCCCCATGTGAGGTGGGGACTACTGTTGTCCCATGTCACAGAGGGGGAAAGTGGCCTCAAGAGGAGTTATCACCCTCAGGGGCACAGGGACTTTGGAATGGCCTCATCCAGCCTCTGGCCTGCTGCGGGAAGCTCTGTGGCCTCTGGCAGGTGGGTGCCCGGTCCTGCTTGCATACCTCTAGAGTGGGGAGCTCACTCCTTCTCGCCAGGCAGGCCGTGCTGTGCCTGAGAAGCTCAGACTGTAGCCAAGGCCCAGGCCCCCACTCCTTGCCCTTCCTCCTGGGTCTCCTTCCCTCCTGCCTTGGGGCTTCCATCCATGGCCTCTCCTCTTCTTGCACACCCGCCCCTTTGCGTGGCTAATGATACTCTGCAGGTCTTGGCTTGAACATCGCCTCCTCCAGGAAGCCTTTTCTGCCCCTCAGCAGTCATGGGCCTGCCCTTTCCACACCTCACCGCAGCGGGACTTTGTCACGGCCCTACCCCAGGCAGAACCGTCAGCGCTAAAGAAGCAGATAGACCTGCTCCGCACACGGGACGTTCTGCGGGCAGAGCCAAGTCCAGCTCATTGGTCTCCACATCCCCAGCACCCATCAGGGTGCCTGCAGCACGGAGGCTGCTCGAGGGCTGCTTGTGGAACGGAAGAAGAGAACAGAGAAGGGCTGACGTGACAGCCTCACAACATACCCCACAGGAGAATGCCTGCAGAGCAGAGGGCGCAGGCCCTCAAACAGCCCCCGAGGGAGGGACTACCATTGCCTCCCTTCTGCAGAGGAACCTGAGGCTCAGAGAGAGTCAGTGACTTATCCAAGGTCACACAGCTTAAGAGTGCTGAAGTCTAGGTTTGAGGGCGGCAGTCGTCCCCAGAGCCTGTGCCTGTCCCCCCTTGCACCATGTGGCCTTCTCGTGAAGGAAGGGTCTTCTCCTGGCCCAGAGAGCCCACCCCCCACCATCTGCTGAGCTCTGCCCCACCCCAGCCCAACAGCTCCTCATCCCGCCAAGCCCTTCTGTGACTCCAGATGGGCTCCATGCACCTGCCTTCCATTCTAGCCATTTCCCACAACCACTGGGAGCACGGGAAGGAAGGCAATCCACGGGCGTCCCAGTGGGGGAGGAGACGGGCTGTGTCTGCTTCTGGCCTAGGGGAGTGCAGTGGATTGAATGATGGCCCCCAAAAAGGTATGCCCACATTCTAACCCCCAGGACCTGTGACTGTGACCTTCTTTGGAAAAAAGGTCTTTGCAGAAGTGTTTAAGTTAAGGATCTCCAGATGAGAGCATCCTGGATTACCCAGGTGGGCCATAAACCCGGTAACACATAAGAGACAGAAGAGGAGAGATGCACCCAGAGAGAAGGCCCGGTGAAGGAGGAGGCAGAGATGGGAGCGATGCAGACACAGCCAAGGAACCCCGCGGTCACCAGAAGCTGGAAGAGACAAGGAAGGATTCTCCCCCCAAGACACCAGAGGCCCACTGACACCTGGATGCCAGACTTATAGAGAGTGGGGGAGGGGCTCACTCAAGGAAAGACTCCTGCCTTCTACCTGGAGCAAGAGGAAGGCACTGAGGCAGAACGGGACAGAGGAGGGGTCCGTGGAGGCAGCCCCCACGCTCTGAAGCCCCTGAGGGGGAGGGCCACCGCAGGGAGGGGAGAGAGGCAGGTGGACTCGGCTCGAATGCAGAGGGGCAGGTGCAGCCAGGGCCTTACTAGGGGGGGTGGTACTCATCCTCCTGGGGCCGCACAGGCATAATGCGCTCCAGGTTCCATGGGGTGCTCTGGGCAAAGACAAAGGAGTCCTCCTCCATGTACTGGACGTGGGCCAGCCTCAGGGCCTGCAGAAGCCAGAGGCCGGCTCTGCTTCAAAAGCCATTTGGCCAACAGCAAACACAACCACAGCCCTTGCCCCACCTGATCAAACCTGTCCCGAGTCACACCCCACACCCTCCCAGCTGTCCCAGCGGGTCTCCTCCTGGCGCCGGGGTGTCCTCACTCCAGCAGGCTGCGGGGCCCGGCGCTCCGACATCTCAGCAGCCGAGCCCCACACAGCACGCCCGGCGCGGAGGGTCCTTTAAGGAAGGATTCTGAACTCGACGTGTCATCTGGGGAGCCAGGCAGTGCCCACTAACGGCACTGGTCATCCTGCGTGCCCCCAGATCCACTCCCCACCCTCTCCGCCCACCCTGTGCTGGGCAGCCGACCCTGCGACCAGCAGCACCCAGCGCCCTGCGGCGGCTTCTGGCTGGGCTCAGCCTGGGGGAGGCACCAGCAGGAGTCTGGGGACAAGCGGGCGTCTTCTGCACCCCCTCCCCTCAGGGCAGGGCTGCCAGTGGCTTTGATCACAGCTCCCCCTGGCAGCCCATCCTCCAGGCCGCCAACTCCCGCCTGCAGAGGCAACACTCTTTCCTCTTCCCACCCTTCCCACCCAGAGGCTACAACAGCTGGCCACCGCACCACACACTAAGGGCACTCCCCAGTACATCTGCGGTGGCCCCACACTCTGGGTGCCTCGGTCTCCCAGGAGGCTCCCTAACCTGCCCATATCTTCTTTCTGTGCTCAGCATCTGCTTAAACACCTCGCAATCACACTTATCCGCATGAGACCATTCCCATCATCCCGTGGACCTACGGGCCGGGGACTGAGACCCAGCACGGAAGGGACCAGCCCCCTGCTACACAGACAGGAAGAGCCGAGCTGGGATCGACCTCAGGCTGCTGCAACACCAGAGCCGGCTGGGCTCTCGATGGCAGGCGTGCATCCGCGGCTCAGCCCCACCCCTCTGGGAAGCCACCCTGCATGCCCTGGGGGCCGTGCCCACCCTCTGGTGCTCTGGGAGCACCTTATCCCTTCCTCCCCCGTGCCTAGCACAGCACAGCCCAGTTGACTGTACTGGCCACCACGTCAGGCTCTCCTTCTGAAATGGGAGCTCGAGGGCAGGCCTGAGGCTGGCCAGCACACAATAGGTGCTTAACGTGCGTTGAGAAGGCTGGTTGAAGGCATTTACTTGCCTGTCACCCCTAATAGACTAAGGGACCCCAAGAGCAGGGACCTTGTCCAATCCATGTCACTGCCCCCCAGGACTTGGCACAAAGCAGCGCGGACCCGCGGTAGGGAGACCTGAACTGACCCGGGCAGCAGGGGAGCAGCCGAACAAGGAGACCTGGGTCCAAATGCCAGCTCTGCCACTCGCAGGTCATGTGACCTTGGGCAAGAGCCTGTCCCACTCCGGGTCTCTGTTTGCAGGAAGCTGTGACACACCCCAGCCCAGCAGAGAATCCATGTGACAACGGAACCGTGTGTTCTCACCCAGTTAGGAGAACAGGGGAGCAACGGGGCTGGGCACAGGGGCAGAGGCTAAACCAAGAAAGGCCTTTAAGATTTGCATGTGAGGCGCTAGGACGAGGGAGAGGCGTGGGAAGGCCACAAGTCCTCGGCTGCCCAGGCCCCTCTCTGCCCCTCGGCCAGAGGGGTGACATGGGGGCCAAGCTGGAGGGGAAGAGCCTGCCTGTCCTACGGGAGGACCCTTACAGTGAATAGCGCCAGCTTCACAGGAACTTGGCTCTTCAGTCATGCTGTTGTAAAATGACTCAGGCCCCACTAATGTCCCAGGGCCTTTTCCCACAGGCAGCAGGTGCATCAGCACAAGGACGGCTAGCAGGCAGCCCATGAGGTTGATCCCAGCTCTGCCCTAGCCGGCTGTGTGGTCCCTTCTGAACCTCGGTCTCCCCATCTTTCAAATGAAGATGGACGTACCACGGGGGTACGGCTAGGCTTAAAAGGCATTCTCTACATACAGCCAGGAGTCACTAGGCTTGGTACCCGGTAAGTGTCAATAAATGTTTGCTGTCACCTGATTTTCAGCAAGGGGCACACTAAGGGCAGTCCCCAGTACGTCTGCGGTGGCCCCACACTCTTGGGAAGTGCCACGTGCAGAGCTGGCTCACCAGGTCCAGCAGGTCACTGCTCATCTTCACCAGGAAGCCGGGGAAGAGCCCGTGGAAGACGTGCAGGATCTTGGCGCGGTAGCCCTGGTGGGCGGCTCGGGCCTGCAGGCAGCGGGCAGTGTGCTCTGGCTGCGAGTGCAGGGTCTCCTCCCTCAGCACCACCACGTAGGTGCCTGGCAGCCTCCAGGCATCCTGGCCCCGAGGAGTGACACACGACGTTCAAAAAGAACCGTAATAACGCCACGAGAGCTCTACTCGCCTCTGCGTACAAAGCAGAATTAGAGCAAAGGGAGCACACGCGAGTGCAGAGCCGGAAAGAGAAGCCACCAAACCAGCACTAAGACACACTGACCCCGCGCAGGCCAACTATCAGTGTTCACACACTTCCTACATCACTCTCGAATTCGCGGTCAGGCAGAAACGGGATGCGGGCTAGACTCCACCACAGGTGCTCCTCTGCACCTGCCTCAGCTCCCTGTGCGCCCACCAAGGCCTGTCCACACTTGGAGGCCCTGCCTGGGGCCTTCCTAGCTACACCTCCCTCCGCTGCTCCCCAGTCAGAATAAATCCCTTCCTCCCCATTCTAGTGCATCCATGACCCTTCTGCGGCAGCCCCCAAAATGTGGACCTGAATAGTTACTGGCTGAGTGGCCATGGGCAAGTCACTCAACCTCTCTGAGCCTCAGATATCTCCTCTGTATTGTGGGGGCCGCAACACCAACGGAACAGGCCCGCCAGGAGGCTGAGAGGGGGCTGTGGAAAGCAAATGCAAAGGGACGCTCTGCAAATGCAAAGGGACCGGCTGATGGAGTGAGCAAGGGCGGCCCTCGCCCGGGAGGGAAGGCTCCAGGCCGCCGTCGCAGGAGCAGACTGTGCACTCGGCTGTCACCTGTGCCTGCTGCTCTCAGACCTAGACGCCTGCTCAAGAGCCCCCACTGGCCCCCGGAGCCCGACAGCTGGAGTCCATGCTCCGGGCGCCTCCTGGGTCCCCACGGCCTCCACCTCTGCAGCCTCATCTCCATCCGGGCACCGTGGATTTCACCCCAGGGAGGAGAGAGGCCACAGCCTCTACCCAAAGTCTTAGGGTCAAATGGGTGTCCAGAGTCATCCTGATTTGGATTTCAGGAAGGGCAGTCAGAGTGCCAAAGGGAGTCTGGAGCAGCAAACTGTAATCTATGCATCAAAATGTACGAACATGAATATTCACAAAGGTGGAATAAATCATGAATAACCTCATGCCGGTTCAGGTCAGGTCACCACCAAATAAACTACAAAAAACCTTTTGGTTTTTGGAACATTCAGAAGGCGGCTAAGGGACTGTGGACATGTGCTCCCCATTCTCTACCTCTGGCTTTCCCAGCTCTGTGCTTTTGTTCACGCTACCCTCTCCCCTAGAATAAAATTCCCCTGCCACCTTCATCTATTAAACTCCTAATTATGCTTCAAAGGCCCATCTAAAATGCCCTCCGCTAAATGAAAATCTAGTGAATTGAGAGGGCACTCTGTGCAGTGGAAGAAGAGTTCTCCTGGAAGCCGAGTTCTAATGCACCAAGGGGGTGAACCTCCTCTCTCGGGGCCTCAGTTTCTCCTGAGGAAAATAAAAGGATTGGTGTAAAATCCTTCTCTGCCTGCCGAAAATATTTTCATTCTAAATTCAAGTCCCACAAAATAGCCATTGAAAGAACGAATAAATGAACTTCAGAGGTTCCTGTTCCAAAGGTCCACCAGAGGAGAAGCAGCCGCAAGCGCTCATTCAGGAGGTTCTCCCTCCTCTGCTTGCTCACTTCTGGCGGGGGGGGGGGGGGGGTCGGGGAGACTCACGACTTCTAGAACAGATATTTTGGGGAATGGTGACCTGGAATGCCCTTATCCTTGCCACAACCCAGCGACATCCTTCTAGAAGGTGAAGGGCTGGGGAACCAGCAAGAGGGCGCTCTGACCAGTGAACTTCCCTCTCCTATGTGAGCCAGACAAGAGGGCCCCCCTGCCCGGCGCTGACTCCCACCGGGCCGGGTGCTGGCCCTCGCCGCCGCCGGAGCCCCGGGAAGGGCGGAGCCGGAGGGCACGTCAGCCAGGGGCCGGGGGCCGGGGGCCCCGCTCACCCTGGCGCGCCAGCCGCTGGATCCCGGACGCCCCTTCCCGGCCCAAGCCCCAGGGACCCCGGCCGCGCCTCGGGAATAACTCGGCCTCTTCCACTTCAGTTTTGTTTTTTTCAGCTGAAAAAACTACAATACTAGAATATGAGGTCTGTGGCTTGAAGAAATTGCCCCTCGCCCCTATCTTTCGGGGTCTCTCCCACCCCACCCCTGTCTGGACAATGCCCGCTCTCTCCAAGACCCCCACCCCCGCGCCCCCACGCACTCCCCGCCACGCACACCCGCCGCTGCCCAGATTCCCCCAAGCGCGTCAGGACCGCAACAATAGCGAGCCTGTTCCCTCGTTCCGGCGCTGTTCCAAGCGCTTTCCAGGCATCAACGCCCTGACCCGCGGGAGCCGGCGGTGCGGAACTTCTGACACCCGCGGCGGTCCGGGCAGCGCTCTGCTCGCCCTGTCCCGCGCCTCGGGTCGCCCACCCTCGCGCACCTCCCCGCCGCCCGGCGCGGCCGCGCGCCCCAGCGCAGCCCCGGAGAGCCGCCGTCCCCGACCCCCACCGCCCCGCCTGCAGGCCCCAGGATCCGCGCCAACCCGTCGCCGGGTGTACAGAGGACCCTCGGAGACCTTCACTCCTGCCTCTGCCTTACATGGGGGAAACTGAGGCCGGAGAAGAGACGGCAACCGCACGGGTCCCCGCGGCGGGTTCGCCGCCGCCTCCCACCCCGGCGCCGCACCTTGGCGCAGCGGCGGAAGGTGGCAGTGGCCACCTACTGGGCCGCGTGGGCCGGGCCGTCCTCCTCGGACCGCAGGGCCAGCACCAGCTCCTCGTAGTCGCCGTCGTCGGGGTCGTGCGCGCGGGCGCCCGCGGAGCCCAAGAGCAGCAGCAGCAGCGGCCACCACGTGCCCATCGCGGGGGGAAGAGAGGTGTGCGTTCTGGCAGGGGAACCCAGGAGCTGCGCGCCGTGCACGCCGGCCGCGCCCTGCGCCCTGCGGTCGGGGGCACCGTGCGTTCGCGGGAGCTTGGGACCCGGCGGGGACAAGCGCACGAAGGCGCCGTCTCACTGCCTGGGTCGCTCCTCCGGGCTGGACCGCGAGCTGAGCGGCGCTGCGCCCTCTGCAGCCGCGTGCGCCTCGACGCCCCGGCGGAAGGCTTTTAGGGTGTGGGGGCGCGACGCCCAGGGCCGGCGAGATCACGCCACCCGAGCCCCATCGGACTACCTGATTAAACATTAACGGAGCCCCCGGCCTGAAGCATCGGGTTTCGGCCCCGCTCTCCCCACCAGCGTCAGGTTACGCTCAGAGGGAGGATAAAACAATCCCAAATCCTAATTGGGCTGGAAGGCGGCCCACGCTCCGGAAGCGCCTTCTCTCCGCCCCTCACCCTGAGCCCGGCGTGCGGCGCCGTCTCCCCGCTCGGTTGAGCCCACGTCGTCGGCGTCTCTGGGGTCGGCCTTGTCACTGGCCAGCCACCCCTCTCGCCTCCCCCGAACCATGTCAATCCACTCCATCCGGGCGCCCTGCTCGCCGCCGCCGGTGACCGCAGACTCCTCACTGCCCCCCTTCTCCACCGGGAATTCTCCCCGCCGGCCTCCGCATGGCATCCTTCTAAACTCAGCCCCGAGCCCTCCGGGCTCTGCCCCTGGTGCACCCGGCACACCGACCTCGCCAACTAGCCGTTCCTTGTACATACTGCAGCTTTTACTTCCCAGCCAGCACTAATCTCCTACATGCATTTCTGGGGATTTATTCTACAAAGATTCCCATTGTTTAATCCGCAAAGCTGTCGTATATGCACATTCAAGAATTCCATTGTAGGCGCAAGCTCAGTGTTCCAAGCGATTCTTCTTGCACATTCCTCTTCACACCATGTCCAAGAACGCAATTGGACACGCACCCGCGAACACCCGCTGTGTGCCAGGGGAAGGATGCTGGGACGGAACAGCAGCCACTCGCGGGTGTGCAGCAACTGCCGCTCCTCCCAGAAGGGCCAGCTGGGAAGGAACAAAGGAGGCCGGACGACCCCACTTTGTGGACACAGAGGGTTCTGAGCGAAGTGACTGACCCTGGCCTGGGGTTCTGGACTCCAGAGTCAGTGCCCTTTCCACCTGCTTGCAAACGCCTCACTCCAGCAGTCTGATTGAACAAAGACTATGCAACCAGTGGGGTGACATTGACCTCCACGAGGCCAGGGCCTGTCCGTGTGCTACTTCCATGGAACATCCCACCATCCCTGGCACCCACCATCCCTGGCACGGAGTGGGAGCTCGTTAGCTGTTTGCTAACGTTAGCTCCTGGCTCTCCACAGGCAGCGGAAGCTTCCTTCCTGTCCCAGGGAAGGGAGCTATATCTGAACTGTGCTCCAGCAGCCTCCTCTCATGGCCTCCTGACAGAGAGGTGCCCGCTCTCCTGGTGCTCCCCTATGGGACACCGGCTTCCCACCCACCAGGGCCTCTTAAAGTGTCCCCAGAAGGTGATCAAGCACATGCACAGAGGGACCCCATGTCCCCAGGTGGAGGAAGGGGGCACTGGGAGTGTGCAGTGGGAGTGTTGGATGGACATGGGGGAGCAAGAAAGCCTTGCAGGCACCTAGGGTTCTCTGACAGATGGAACCAGAGGGACAGTCACTTCTCATCACATATCCTCCGCTGCACGCTTTGAGGGGCCAGCCCCAGCTAGGCCTCCTGCCACGTGGCAGGGCTTCCGTCCCTTAGTAATTATACACACATACACACACACACTCAAGTTGCCTGAGGCAGCTGTGTCAGCTTCCTCTTCGCAGATCCGTCACCTTCGCCCTGGCCGGCTAATAACGGCCTGCTCCCCCGAGAGGTGCAGGGGTCTGGTAAGACAGAAGCCCCCTCTGGTCGTCCCATCCACTCAAGTGCATTCTGGGCCGACACCCATCCTTTCCTCCTCCTTCCTTTCTTCCTTTTTCAGGACAGAGGGAACCATCCTCCTGTCCAGCGCTGACCCTCCCCTGCCCGAGTCTGGCCTCCTCACAGATCTGCCTCCACTCCCTCCTCTCGCCCTCCTGTCTCCAAACTCCTCATCTCCTGTCGTTCTTTCCCTTCACCCCGTAAGCATTCTCAAGTGTTCCCCACTCTAGAAATGTTCTCCCTCAGAAAATTAAAATTGGAACTACCATATGATCCAGCAATTGCGTTGCTAGGAATCTCTCTGAAGGAAATGAAAACACTCCGTCAAAGAGATATCTGTGCCCCCATGTGCATCACAGCATTATTTACAACAGCCAAGGTGGGGAAGCAACCTAAGTGCCCGTCGATGGATGAATGGATAAAGAAGATGCGCTGTGTATGTACAATGGAATACTACTCAGCCAGAAAAAAAGAAAGAAATCCTTCCATTTGCAACAACATAGCTGGTTCTTGAGGGCATTATGCTAAGTGAAATAAGTCAGAGAAAGACAAATACCGTGTGATCTCTCTTATATGTGGAATCTAAAAAAAAAAAAAACCTCATAGAAAAAAGATCAAATATGTGGTTACCACAGGCAGGGGATGGGGTGGAGGAATTGCAGGAAGGGGGTCAAAAGGTAGAAACATCTTTTGTAAGGTAAACGAGAGCTGGGGATGTAACGTACAACATGGTGACTGTAGCCAACACTGCTGTGTGATATATGGGAAAGCTCTTAAGAGAGCAGATCCCAAGAGTGCTCATCACAAGGAAAAAAACATTTTTTTCTCTTTTTTTAAATATCTGTATGAGAGGATGGATGTTAACTAAACTTATTGTGATAATCATTTCACAATATGTGTAAGTCAAGTCATTATGCTGTACACCTTAAACTTACATAGTGCTGGGTATCAATTATATCTCAATTTAAAACTAGAAAGAAAAAAATGCCCCCTCTCAAAATGGCCTTCCCCCCTTGACTTGCATGCACAGCCTGAACAGCAGAGGGAATTCACGACTTAGGCTCTCTGTCCCCTCCAACCTCAGACACTTGGAGTCTGCAGCCGCTGTTGGCGTGGGTATAAATTAAGGCAATTTAACAGCATCAACGTTTTGAACGTGCACACTCTCTTTTGGGAGGGGGCCGTCCTTTTATGTCTATGTTCAATAAAGAAACTTTTTACAGGAAAATGTTTTTTTAAATGTGAGTAGTTCAAAAGAATATACAGTGAAAAGTTCATCCTCCTCCCCCTCCTGGCCCCCCTTCCTGGGGCAACGTCCAACACCCGTGGTAGTGGGTTGAATAGTGTCCCCCCAGGATATGCCAGCCCTCACCCCTGGTGCCTGTGACTGGGCCCTTGTTTGGAAACAAGGCCTCTGCCGATGTAATTAAGCTGAGGGTCTCGTGATGAGGTCATAAGAGAGAAGAGAGGGAGATTTAAGACGCAGAGGGACACAGGCAAGAGGGCCATATGAAGATGAAGGCACAGATTGGAGTGACGCTGCCATAAACCAAGGAGAGCCGGGAGCCACCAGGCCGAGAGGAGGCGGGGAGAGATGCTCCCCCAGAGGCTTCAGGGGAGCACGCCGCCCACACCTCGATTCCAGACTTCCGGCTTCCAGGACAGGGAGAGAATGAGTTTCTGCATTTTCAGCCAACAAGTTTGTGGTTGGTAATTCATTACAGCATCTGTAGGAGACTAATATACCCATTTATTGGGTATCTTTCAGAGATATTCTATTTTTATAAATAGATTTTTAACATGTATGTTATGATTTTTTTTTAATTTATATTGGTGGGTGGAGGTGGGGGGGCGCCTTAATCTTTTGAGATGCCCGGGGCGCTACCGTTTTACTCCAGCCCCAGCCCTGAGGTTAAGACTTCCTAGGCGCATCTACATCTGCTCCATCATTTCTCTGGTTGCAGGTCATTCGGTTCTGTGTATGGTCCAGTCTCCAATGACCGGGTGTCGGTTGTTTGCTGTTTTTGCCGTTACAGACAAATCGGCACTGCCCATCCTCATCCACGCCTCTCTGCACGTGTGTGAGCATGTCTGTTTCGTAGATTCCTAGAAGAGGAATTTCTACACAAAAGGCACGTGAACATTTGATGTTGATACCGTCCCGCCAGCCCTGCTGGGGACTCAGTCAGAACAGGTCGGTTCTGCTCCAGTCACGCACAATTCTGGAATCTTAAAGTGGAGCTTGAAATGACAAAGGCTTATTTCTCTCACACCACGTGCCCCCCGCAGGCTTTGCTCCCCCGTGCCACTGCCTCACCCCAGACCCAGCCTGAAGAAGCCACCACCACAGGGAACGTTGCTGGACGCCGAGGCAGGAGGAAAGCAGAAGTGGGGAATGGCAGCGGCTTCCTCCAGAGGTGACCCACACCCCCACCACGCACACTGCACTCTCCAAAGCACGTCACACGCTCACACCTAAGTTCCGGGGTGGGATCATGCAGTCACACCTGTGCCCAAAAGGAAGACAACGGGAATGTTTGTGAATACCACTAGCAACCACCACTCCAGCCACGCCCAGGCCAACACAGTGTTGTCAAACGTTTTGAGGTCATATGTTAAAAACTGTGTACACTTGTTCATCTTTGGACGCTATCTTCAGGTCCTTTGCCTATTTTTTTCAGTGTGGCCATGGGTCTTTTGTTTAATGATTTGTAATCACTTCCTACATATGTTATCAAATTACCCTGTTGTCTGTCATGCAGGCTGCAGATCTTTTTTTCTGGTTTGTTGACTGACTTTTGACTTTATGGTATTTTATTCCATAAAAACTTTTAATTTCCATGGAGTCAAATTTATCAGTCTTTTATTTAATGACTTCTGGGTTTTGTGCTTTGCTTAGAAAGGCCTCCCCTTTATCAAAATAATCTAAAAAGTCTGCTTTTTTTTTTAACATTTAAATCTTGGCTTCGGCCAGAATTTGCATTTGTATAAGAAGGGAGGCTGTTTTTTCCAGTGGCGCACCCATTGCTCCAGTCCCATTTCTTCAATAGCCCACCTTTTCTCTACTGATTGAAATGACATCTCATCAGCCAGTGAATTCCCTTGGGCTTTGGGTCCATTTTGGGCTCTGTTTCACTCTTTTAATGTCTCTACCTGATACCAAATTGTTCAAAATGTGCATACATTCTGACCTAGCACGTTTATTTCTAGGAATTCATCCAAGGAAATAGACAAGTGGACAAAGAGGTTCTATTGAGACAAAAACGGTCATTGTGAAGAACTGAGGGCAGCTGAAGTGTGTGGAGGCCCTGACATTACCCGGCAAGGCCCCCAGGGACATTCACCCATCAGCAAAGGACGAGACCTGAGCTGGGGTGGCGGCCCGGGATGGGTGCGGGATCATGGACAGGAGCACACTCATTAATAAGCAATTCTGCTGTGTGACAGGTGCGCCTGGCTCCTGAATCAGCCCCTGAGAACTCAGTAAGGACACTCTAGGGTATGAAAGCCCAGGTGCTGTGTGGCAGGGGGACGTTTTCAGCTGGTGCCCCTGCTGGGAGCCATGGGGTCTCAGCCAGCACTACAGAGTGTCCTCTCTGGTAGTGTGATTATGGGCCAAATGGCAACATGCGATTCACTCTATTCCCCTCCCAGCAGTACTGGCGTCTGTCGTCTGTGATAACTCTCACTTTGATCTTCCAGGCTGTCATATACTTTCATTTGGTCTCACTGAATTCCTCTACTGGTTCAGAAAGGGAAATATCCATCAATGGAGGGACAAAGTTTAGTCTACTCATGCAGTGGAATATTATATAGCTGTTAAAAAGAATAAATCAATGTTTATATATCAATATGGAAAGATGTCCAAAATCAATAGCTTTAAAAAAGTAGGTTATGCTCCCTTTTCAATAAAGTGGTTATGTATGTGTATATAATGCTTGCCTCTGCATAGACAAAACAGAATCTAATTACAGACCCCAAGCTGAATCTGGGGGGACTCTTCGTGTCTGTGGTCTCCAGCTATATGTTTATAATTGTGACATAAACATATTCCTCTCCTAATGCCACTTAGAAGTCACCTTTGTCCACAGCCTTGCCGTTTACAGAGCCTTTTCGTGCTCACCATCTCATTTGCCCCAGCCCCGTGGGGCACGCTGAGCTGGAACCATCATCCCTGTTTACAAGATGAGGAAACTGAGGCTAGAGAGGGGGAGCACTCTGTTATCACATGACTATGAGTCAAGTGGACCCAGCAACGCTGTCCAGCTGCTTTGCAAAGTCCAGGATGCCCTGGGCCGGGAGGTGGGGGCTGACTCCCCCGCAGGCTACAGGGAGGAGCCCAGGGCCCCCTGGGGCAGCTGAGGCAGCTCTTAATGCAGCCAGCTGGCGGGGTCCGGGAGGTGTGGGCGAGGGGTGTAAATGGGGGAGACGGGGCCGCACTCTCTCCTCAGTCCATTTCCGGCCCAGGACAGTAAGGGCTGCATTGGAAAGTGACAAATGTAAATGGTCACCTGCAAACCTAACTGTCAGGTAAAGTGTGTCTGCCCCACGGGACAGTAAACTCGGCACAGGCAGGGACTCTGTCACCTTGGTGTCTCCCTTGTCTGAGTCACCTTGGGGTCGCCAGCACCAGGCCAGAGCCTCACACGTATATTTAATGACTGATCTAATTAATTACCAAACCCCCACTAAGCGCCAAGCAGTGTTTCAGCAGCTGGGTTACAGCAGTGGATAAATAGACGAATCCCTGCCCCCAACAGAGAGTGAAATATGCAGTGTGTGAGATGAGCACCGTCAGGGAGAATGAAAAGAGAAGGGGTAAAATGTAATGGTAAGGGAGCAGGCAGGAGAGCTGTGCTTTTAAACAGGATGGTCTGCTTTTTCTTGGAGAAAGCAGTTGGGGGAATGGACCGTGTGGACATGGGGTCGGGGAAGAGCACCCCACACAGAGGGAACAGCAGGTGCTCGTGCCCAGAGCTGGGAGGGAGCCGCCAGAGGGGACCAGGAGGCCAGCGCGGCAGCCACAGGGCAGGGATGCAGATTCAAGAGGAGGGTGTAGACCATTCTGGGGACTCCAGCTTTCCTCCTGGAAGATGGGAAGCTAAGGGCAAGTTCTGATCAGAGGAGTGAAATGATCTGATTTACGTTTTTAAAGGTTTCTCTGACTGCTGTTTAGAAAATAGATGGTAGAAGCAGAGAAACCAGCCAGGAGACAGAGCCACTGGTGGGGTTGGCCCCGGGGAAGCAGTGGGGCAGTGACAGCAGTTGGGTCCTGGATGTATGGCGAAGCCAGAGCCTGTTGCGTTTGTCGACAGTGTAAATGTGGGATAGGAGAGAAAGACAGGAGTGGAGTTTTAGTCCAGGCCACTAGAAGGACTGGGCTGTCACTTACTGGACTGGGGGCATCCGAGGAGGAGGGGCTCAGCAGGGAAACGCTAGGGTTTCGGTTGCCCCGTTTGAGCCATACCCAGACGACCAAGACGCCACATCAGCAGAGGGACGCATGATCCAACTTCAGGAGACGCTGGCTGGGAGTTGTCAGCATTCCGATGATATTCAAAGCCAGCAACTCAGAGATCACCGAGGGAGCGCACCTGGGAGGAGGACGTGATCAGCTGGGCACGAGTGGCCCGAGGTCAAGTGAGGGAAGGACGGAAACTTCATTTAGCAGATCAGATGATGGGGTCCAGTGATCAGACTGAGCGATGTAGAGGTTACCAGAATGGCCTGATGGAAGAGCGTTCTCAAGAGAAGGCTGGAGGAGGGGCTGAAGACGGCCGGGCGAGTGCAGACAGCTCTTTTAAGGAATTTTCCTACAGAGGGAGCAGGAAAATGGGTAATGGCTGGAGGGAGTATGAGGCCAAGAAAGGTTTCCTAGATGGGAGCTACGAGAGCAACCTACCTGGGGCTGTGGGGCTGTGGGGCTGTGGGAACGCTGCGGCAGAGAGACGAGCTGGCGACCAGGAGGCAGAAGTTCTCAGGCGGGTGGGGAGGGATTTTTCTGGGGTGCAGGGGGCGGGTCACTCCTTGAGACGGAGGCACAGACACGGTGCGTGGGGAGTGGCAGCTGCTGGAGGCTCTCCTTGCTGTATCTAACTGCTCACTGAGACAGGAAGCAAGGCACCAGCTGGAGGGAAGGACAGGGAGAAGGTCTCGGCGGTTTGAGGAGAAGGTATGACCTGGTCACCTTTGGGCAAGGCAGCCTCTCACGGGCCTTAGGGGCATGAGGTCTGGGGGTCACCCAGGCTCCCCTGCCCTTCCATTCCCTCATCTTAAAATAAAAAATAAAATAAATAAGTTGAGAAGAGCGACCGGCTCTGGATATGTGTGGGTTCGCAGGACAAGCTCAAGGGCCCGCAGAGGACCACGGCTGATGCTCAGGGGAAAGCGCGGATGTCTTCCTCTGGCATGGCGGGCCGCTGGGCGCGGGGCAGAGCAGGGAGAGCCTGGTTAAGCAGGGCTGGGCTTTCGCTCAGTGAGCGCAATAAACAGTGGGGCAAGGGAGCGGAGGGCGTGAGCAGGGGGTGGACGCAGGGCTGGACTGGGCAGTCCCAGCTGTGGAGAGGTGCCCCGTGGGAGCAGGTGAGCCAGGGCAAGCAGCAAGAAGTTGGCAGCATCAGCCGGTGGCAGGTGTGGCAGGTGTGGCGGGTGCCGGTGGGAATGTGGGAGGTGGCAGTGGGCTGGGAGAGGCACAGTGGCCATCAGAACGTGGGCGTCTGAAGCTGAGGCTCTGGAGGAGGTGCAGCTGCAGGCAGCAACGAGGTCAGGAGCACAACGGTGGGAGTGGGCTGAGAGAAAGCAGAGCTGAGAGAAAGTGGAGGAGCTGAGCCCAGAGCCTCCCGAGGGCCACCAACATGCCTGCTGGAGTCCCCTCAGCAGGGAAAGTGACCGCCAGCCAGGAGCTAAGACTTCAGCGCTAAGCAGACGCGGAGGACAGAGGACGGTGACCTGGAGCAGCGAGGGCCCCCACCCCCACCCCCCCCCCCCCGCCGTAGGCCCCAGGCAAAGGGCCGTGGGAGAGGACAGCCCGGAGGCAGTGTCCTTGGGGGACAGGAGCCTTCAGGCAGAGCAAGAAGGGCAAGGAATGTTCCGGGAGGTGTGGGAGGACAAGGGGCTTGCTGACGATGAGCCAGGAACCGGAAGGCACAGCGAAGGGTTTCAGGAAAGGAGGGAGGAAGGAACTCCAAGGAAGGGATGGGCCCAGAAGTTTCTGGCTCTCCGGAGCAGTGGCCAGCCCAGGAGCCAGCAGAGGGCGCCCGAGGCTGGGAGAGCGAGCCGGCGGCCTGAGCTCCCAAGCTGGGCAGAGCCCAGGGAGCACAGCCCCGACCGGAAAGCATGACCCGCCCTGCCCTGACGAGCCCACAGGGAGGCAGGAAGAGCACAGGCATCTGCCATGGTGGCAGGAGGGGACAAGTCACACAGGAGGGACAGGCTGGGTGCTGTGGGAGCCCAGCTGACAGGCACCGGATCCAGGCGGGCTTCCTAGAGGAGGCAACTTGGCACTTGTGGTCCAGCTGTAATGGGGTGACATGTCCAGGGAACAGTGCGTGGCCCAGCTGGGGACACTGGGACAAGAGGCTGGCTTTTAATGTCCTTGAGGCCCCTTCCTCTTGGGGGTGGGGGGTCCTAGGAGGTTCTGAACAAAAGAGGGTCATGACCAGAACACCAGTCTCAGTAATGCTTTCCTCTGCTCCAAAGCTCCTCAGGGACCACTCTAGACCCACCAGGCTCCGCGAGCCCCCACAGCCCCTGCTCCCCGGGGCCCCCGGCCCGTCGCTTCATGGGGAGAATGGAGGCCCATGGCACCCCATGCCGTGCTCTCCCTGCCTGCTGAAAGCTGGGACGCAGGTGGGTGAGGGGCCCCTCCAGGGACGGGTCTCTAACGTCCTCTGGCTCCATCTGGCACACGCCAAGCCTCGCTCTCCCCTTCCCCGCCAGCCTCGAACTGATCTCCTCCACCTGAAAATAAATCCAAACAGACAAAAAGGAGAAAAGCCCCGCCGCCACCATCCACGTGCCAGGTGCTGCTCTCCACGCTGCGGTACATCATGGGGACGCACTCCCGCCTGGGGCGGCCTCACGCTTGTAGGAAAACGTCACCAAGTCAAAGTGGTGGCGAGTGAGGCGGGGGGACAGCTCTGAGAAGGTGGGAGGGGAAGGGCAGGCACAGCCCTTCAGACAGCGGGCCAGGGGCCGGCTCCCAGCCCACCCCGCACACTGCCCCGTCCCCAGTCCCCTCGGGCCTGCTGTGTGTCTCCAAGTGCAGCCCAGGGACCCTCGGAACTGTGGGGTAGGGGCGGGGTCCAGTCTGTGAGAGGCGCAGTTTCCTCTGATAGACCGGAAATCTCTGGGAGCTGGGTCCAGGAATCTGCATTGCACATGCTCCCAGGAGATTCCGAGGCAGCCCAAAGTGTGGAAACCGCAGATTTTCTCCCTGAAAACCAAGCTCTGCTCGTGGTGGTCCAGACCACACAGCTCTACTCTGTGGCCAACAGGTGGGTCTGTGCCTCGCACATGCTGTTCCACTCTGGAATGCCATTCCCAGCATGCTTCACCCCATAACACTCTGACACATCCTTTGAGATCCACCTCAGAGTCTCCTCCTCCAGGCAGTACTCCCAGAACAGACAGGCTTGGGCAACAGATGGGACAGGAACCCAGGCTGGGGTCCAGAACACAGTTCCAATGCCAGCTCTTGCCAATAAACCCATGGTGTGACCCTGGGCAAGTCACTGCCCCCTCCAAGCCTCCGTTTGTTCACCAGTAAAATGGTGACAATAATTCCAACCTCACGGAGGAGATGTGAGGACAAATGACACGACAGATCTGAAAACGCTTTGTGTTCTCACAGCACGAGCAGAGGGGAGGGATCCTCACATTAGACACGCATGGAGGGAGAGGCCATGCTGTCCGTGGCCAGATGGCAGCCTCACCGCCCCCCCCACCCCAACACACACACACCCACTGCATCACGCGCCAGCAGTTTGGAACCAAAAGACCTCAAGGGCTTGCTTCCAATTTGCATCCAGGGCCCTGAGGTCTAGGGTGAAAGGAAAGAACCCCCAGGGCCCAGGGCAAGTGCTAGTGGGGACCAGGAAAAATGTGCATTGGCAGCTTCCGGGGTCACTAGCCCTCACCTCCAGGCCAAGATATGCCCACCCCTGCTGGTCACGGATTAACGAGGCAGAGAAGGCAGCCATCTGAGCCTGAGGGCCGGAACCCGAACCTGGCACACAGGGCCCACCTGCACCCCTGCAGACAGCGCTGCCGCCCCACGGCAGGGACAAGGAAACTGAGGCCAGAGAAGATCCCACAGGGACTGGGGGGCTGGGTCCCCCACCCCAGGCTGGGAAGATCAAAGGTGCTCCCTGGGAAGAGGTGGGGTGGCACTGACGAGCAACCGTTGTTTATATGGGGAAACTGAGGCACAGAAAGATGGCTGGGGCATCACAATCCAGAGAGCCAGGGAGGCAGGAAACTGGGAGGGACGGGCAGACGGGAGTCACGGAGGACAGCAAGGGGCTCCAGACTGTCTGCCCCGCTCTCAAGGGAAAGTGGGGTCATAGCTAACACGCAGATCCTCACAGGAGTGAGCGCCGGTATAGATCATCCTGACGGTGCAAGCTCCCCTGACCCCAGAAAAAACCTCTCTGTCCTTCAGCGGTCCTTGTCCCTGGCTCCCTCTCTGCCCTGCCTCTCCTCCAGGGCGGTTCTCTGCTCCCTGCCCGACAGCGCTGCCTCCCGGTGCAGCTCAGGTTAGCTGACGTGCACGGGGCCGAGGACAGCACCGGGCGCACACAGGAACGCGGGCCGAGTCCCCGCGCAGCACAGCGGCTCCCTGGGACTTGTGCGAGGTGCCCTTCCCTTCTCTGCCGAGGCTTTCTCTGCGTCCCTCTGCTTCGCCCCAGGGCCACTTTCGCGAGCCAGTCCCGGGTTTGTGGGTTTGCTGCGGGAGGAGCCCCTGGAGCCTGTTTTACAGCTGAGACAGGTGCTGCCCGCCCGGCAGCCCCACCTGCAGCCTCCGCAGCCGCCCGGCCTCCAGGCCTTGGCGCGGCCTTCCTCTCGCGATCCGGCCACCCGGTCACGCGCCCCGCGCTGGCTGAGATCCCGGTGGCAGGCCAGCCAGCGGAGAGGGCCTGAGGGCCTGGCTGGGGTGAGGACGCCGAGTCCTGGGGAGCCAAGGGTCACACCTAGGCCAGGAACACGCAGTCTGGCCTCAACGCGCAGAGAGAGAGGTGGGGCCTTCAGTCTGGAGAAGCAGGTGGGGGAGGACAGGAGAGGCCTGGAGGGTGAGTCCCAGCCCCTCACGCTGGGGACACTCTTGGTCACCCCTCCTCACAGAGCCTCGGGGTCCCCGTCCCCCTGTGATGGCTGTCCCGCCCCCTCATAAGGCTGGGGTCACACACTGTTTCATAGGGACTTTACAAGTCCAGTCCCTGCTGGAATCTGTTCTCCAGCATGCCCGCAGGCGGCCATGAGCCTCCCTCAAACTCACCCATCACACAGGAGGGAACTACTTCCTGGCGGCCCAATATATAAACATACATAGATATATATATATATATATTTTTTTTTTTTTTGAGGAAGACTGGCCCTGAGCTAACATCCTTGTCCATCTTCCTCTCCTGTGTGTGTGGGGCGCCTGCCACAGCATGGCTTGACAAACAGTGCATAGGTCCACACCTGGGATCAGAACCAGGGTGAACTCAACCACTGCGCCCGCCACTGGGCCAGCGGCCCAATATTTTATTTTTCAAATAGAACTAGCATCATTGTTTATTTTCTGAACATAAAATAAGTTATTTTCTGATCATTTACATGCTCATTATAAAAATTTCATAAAGAAGAATCCCGTCACCCAGAGATAATCACTTTAATTTTTTTAATCATATTTGCACATAGGTATATAGGGGATCATAATCTATATCTGTTGGGAGTGAATTTAGCTGCAAGTGTAGCAGCTTAAACAAACGGGGGCTAACTTTTCCTACACAGCTAGAGAACCAGCGGTTGCTGGCTTTGGTTCACCAGTTCACAGGTCCAAAATCTCTGCGAGTCTCTGGGATTTCCCTCATGGTTGCAGGCAAGCTGCTGCAGCTCCAGCCGCGGTGTCTGTATTCAAGGCCAGCAAAGCTTGTCATTCTGCCTTTTTATCAGGAAAGCAAACCTCTTTCAGAAGTGACTCCAAAAATTCATTCTCAGGTCTCATTGGCCAGACGGCAGTAGAAAATAGGATTGTCATGACTGGCTTTTGATCAATCATAATTTGTCACCTGAGAGTGAGCATGCGGTCCCTCGAAATAAAACCAAGGAAGGAGGGAATTAACAGTGTTTTCTGCATTCTACTTTATAATCTCTCTTTTTATTAATTATATATCATGGACATCTTTCCATATCAAGAAATATACACTCAGGGTCATGGGGGTGGGAAGAGGAGATTAAAAAAGAAAGAAAGAAAGTAGAATGGTGGTTGCCAGGGCTCGGGGGAGAGGGGAGCTAGCGTTTAACGGGACAGAGTTTCGGTTGGGGAAGATGAAAATGGAGATGGTGGTGATGGGTTCACAACAATGTGAATGTTCTTAACATCATTGAACTGTACACTTAAAAATGGGTAAGAGAGTCAGTTTTATGTTGTGTGTATTTTACCACAATCAAAAGAGAAATACAGACTCAGTCACTCCTGTAGCAAGCATTTTTTGAGAGCCCGCTTGCTGCAGGAACTTGGCTGGGCTCCGAGGACACGACGACAAACAGGAGACAGTCCCAGCCTCCCTGGGGCTCGGAGCCCAAGAGGACTGCAGAGCGTCCTCAGGGCAGTTACAGCGATCACCTGTGCTGTCCGGAGCGGGACGGACGCGGCTGTGCGAGCGCGTGCGAGGGGATGGATCCCATCAGCACGGCCAGCATGTTTAACAGCCATGCGCCACTCCCTTGCACAGCTGTGCGTAGTAATGATTTAGCCAGGCTCCTATCGCTGGCCGCGTAGGGTCCTTCCACGGTTGGACTCTCGTAAATGCCACGATAAACACCCTCTGTGAGCACGTCCTGGGGCACCCATCTGATGCTTTCCTTACGATAAGTCCCCACATGTGCAATTGTGGGGGTTCGAGGGAGCCGACGTGTTAAGGCACATACCACACGTTGCCTACTGCCCCCCAAAGCTGCCGTCACTCCTGTTCCCATCAGCAATGTGAGAAAGAGCCCGTCCCCCACCCTCGGCCAGCACCACCTGTTATCGCCATCTTGACAAAATGTCGCCAACGTCACGAGGTGGAACGTGGGTTCTCGTTTCAGTTTGCATTCTGGATTATCCTGAGGGTCCGTGCCTTCATCTGTTTCTTTTACGGGGTCATGGATCTTTCCAGTGGGTGACTCCTTTTCTTTTCCTGTCTGATTTGAGCTTGCTCGCTCGCTCTGTTGGGCATCGTGACCTCTGTCTGTCAGGTGCCCCTGCCCATTCTGGGGCAGCTCTGAGAGTTACGAAGTCCTCGTTCTGTGGAAACTACAGCTGTGTCCTTGTCAGTGTAGCGGAGGGGCTTCCCTGGGCGCCCTGGGGCGGCATCCACAGCCCACCCTGTCAGCCCCCACCCCTGGCCTCCCCAGCGGTCCCCCACGCCTATCCTAAGACCCCCACGCCTACCCCTGGGGCAGTCCTCCAACGTGGAGGGAGACGGGGCCCCCAGCCTTTGTCCAAGCTGTTCTGCTTGCTCCCTCGTGAACCCTAAGGACACAGCCTGGGGCGAGTCCCCTCCTTGAGAAGCTCTTGCTGACCCCCAGGTGGGGTCGGCCCCCCACTGTGCCTACCTCTGCCCAGCACCCACCACACTGACCTGTCACTGTTCACTCTGCAGGCATCCCAGGGGCCTGCGGGCTCCCCCCAGACAGGCACAAGCCAGACTCCTCTCTCTGTCCCCAGTGCCTCACACGGGGCGGGGGCACCAAGCAGGTGCTTAGAGAGTGTCTGTAGCCAGAATAAAGGAGGGAAGGATGGAGAGAAGGAAGGAAGGAAGGAGGGAAGGAGGGAGGGGGGAAATAGACTCTCCCTGCCCCAGGCTGTGGTGAGCCCTCCAAACCCTGCCAGCGCCCCACACCCCCACCCCAGGTCTGCTCTTGTCCGGGTTCCACGTGGATGTGCAGGTGGCTTGGGAACTTTCACCACCGGAAGAACCACCTGTGAGCCATTATCTGGTCTCAGCCCTTCCTGGGTCACTCGGGCCCTCACTGCGCCCCCAGAGGTATCTCTGAGCCCTGCCTTGGCCCAGGCTCTGGTGTCATAGATGGAAGGTCCAGCCTCTGCCACGGGGTTCCCTGCTCTGCTCAGTGGGACTTGGGGTCAGCAGTGAGGAATCTGGGACACTGGCTCCATCGAGCTTCAGTCCTGACCTGGCATCTACCCAGTGCCACCCTCACAGGTGGAAAAAACCTTTCACAGGCCAGGCTGGGAGCTGAATCCCTGCCACAGGCCACCAGCCAGGCTTCTTGCCACCAGTATGTCCCCTCCACTCCCTTTTGCACCTGCTAACCAGAATATGCCCTAAACATTCCTTTCTTCATGTCACTCCTCTGCTCAAGAACCATCAGTGGATCCCACTTGCCCATCAGATCAAATCTGAGCTCCATGGCAGGAGTTCAAGGAGCCCCATGACCAAGCTCCAGCTCCCTCTGACTGTGCCCAGTGTCGCTCCAGCTGGGCCGGTCTCCTCCAGGCTCTCTAGGCCACCTCTCCTCCTTCCCTCCTGGGTTTGCCAAACCATATGCTCTGCCAGAGACGCCCTTGTCCCTTCCTCCTACCCGTTTAAATGCTAGCTTGCAACCCCACCTTCTCCGGGTCACCTTCCAACCATTCCAGTTCTTGGTAACACATTTAAAACACAAGAGTGAGCCCTCGCGCACCTAGGATCACCTGGCTTGCTTACTCAAAACTCAGCCCATCCCAGACCTCTCTGGAGGCGGTGCTGGGAAACTGGACTTAGAGCTTCCAGGAGAGTCTGAGCTCCAGCTCAGCCTGCTGCGTGGACTTACATTTGTGAAGAGCTGATAACACAGTGGTTGGACGCCAACCCCAAGTCTACACTGGCTCCTGAGGTCTCCGCGTTGTACACAGTCCCCTCGTCTCTGCAAATGATAACAATAATGATAACTACCATTCACCGAGTGCTCATCAGGCACCAGATCCTGCTGAGCCCTCAGGATGCAGGATCTTGTCTAATCTTCACAACACGCCATTAGACAGATATTATTAACCTCATTTTATTGATAAGGAAATTGAGGATCAGAGAGGGTAAGTCTCTTGGCCAAAGTCACAGAGCTTGCCAGGGAAAGCCCAGTCTCAAACCCAGGGCTGGTTACGCCAAAGCCAGAGCTCCTCATCCCTGCTCTGTGCTGTCTGTGCGCCTGGGCCAGGGAGCCAGCAGAGTGGGCGCCTGCGCAGTTCAATTAGGGCCAATTCCATCCTGTTCCACCAGCACTACTGCCACTTGCTTTTGCTAAGTCCCGGGGATAGAAACATGGGTGGGAAGAGGCCCGTCCTTGAAGGACCTCCCGGTTCAGGTGGGGCAACTGGCACGTGCAGAGCTAGTCATGTGAGAAGTGTGGGGCTCACTATTTGGGAAGGATGCAGGGGGGAGGGTGGAGGGCAGATGGTTCTGCCCTGGAGGGGAGAGTAGGGCCAGCTCAGACTCCAGGCCATTGGAGGAATCTGAGCCAGACCCTGAGGGATGATAGAGCAGGGCCGAAGGGCTCAGGCAGAGGGAGCAGCTGATCTGAGCCAGGCCTTGAGAGATGATAGAGCAGGGACGAAGGGCTCAGGCAAAGGGAGCAGCTAAGCACAGGCAGGATGCCTGAAGGGTCGGGTCTGCAGCGGCTGAGCCCTGGAGGAAGTGCTGGACAAATCAGCCAGACAGGACGGTTGAAGCCAGATCAGGGAGGGTTCAACGCCACGCTGAGGAATCTGGTCTCATCCTGTGGGCCACGGGAGCCACAGAAGGTGTGGCAGCAGGACGTGCCTGCCCTCAGCACTAGTGTGGGAAAAGGCACAGGAGGTGCTCAGTGGGCCTCGCTGCCTGACTTGTTGATAGGTGTCTTTCTCCCGTCCTCACTGGGGCCGGAATGACCTGGGACCACTGGACCATTCCTGCTGGGAACAGAAGGCCCTGTGGCAACACCACCCCTCCTCCATTTGGCCCTTCTCAGGGAGGATGGGTAAATTATTCAAACCCTCTCAGCTTCAGTTTCCTCATCTGTAAAACAGAGACAACACATCAGCCTTGCAGGTTTCGAGGACTGAGGGAGACGAGGTGAGCACAGCACAGCGGGTGCGTGGCCGAGTCTTAGTAGATGTGCGCACCAGGTGGCCTGGTGGAGGGAGCACAGGGGAGAAGGGTCTGCATTTGAACCCCAGCTCCGCCCCCGGGAGTGCCCAGCTCTCAGGGGTGGCGGGAGGATGAACTTCGAGAGCACACACACGGGAAGCACCCAAGGCTGAGCGGATGCCCAGTCACTGGGTTTGCTGCCTCGTCTGACCAGGCCTTAGCAATCTTGCTCCTCTCCGTGCTCCCGGGAGGCCGCCACATTCGCTCAGCTTGCTGCTCCCTCCTCCCCAACCCGCAGGAGGTATTCTCTACGTGCCTTAGCTCCCCGTGGCTTGCTGTCAGCGTACCTGCCCCTCAGCATCCGGCACGCCATAGACGTTCTGTACCCTTGACTTGTCCAAGGTCACAGAGCCAGGAGTGCAAACCCAGAGTCTGGGATTTCGAACAAACAGTTGCCATGTGGGGTCAACAGATCTGGCCCAGGGGCTGTCATGAGGACCAGATGGGGTAAGAGGTGTGAGGGCGCCTGGCACAGGGCTCAGGCCTGGGAGTAGAAGTGGCACCTTGTCCGCTTCCACCTAACTGTGTGGAGAACGGGGACAGACGTCCACGGAGGCTGGACATGCCCAGAGTCACGGCCAGCAGTGGGCAGAGGCCCAGCCCCCGTCCCCAGAACCACTCTCCCAGCTAAGGGCAGGGGGCGTCCCTCCAGGGCCTTTTCCTCCCCAGAGAGTGGAAACTTCCAAAGTCCCTGTGACTGACAGGAGGGTGGAAAGAGCAGGAATTTCTGCCGTGGGACACAGATCCGGAGCCTGGGGCTGAGAGCTGGAGTCCCGGGGTTTGCCAAGGCTACGCCTCGGGCCCCTTCACACCCCACCCGCCCCTGGGGACCTGCAGGAAGACCGCACGCCCCTCCCCGTTAATCAGAGGCCGTGTTCTTAGAGGAGACTGAAAGTTGGCAAGGCCAAGGGAACAGAGCACAATGGCAGGGTTTCAGACTGAATAAGCCCATGAGGCAAAGCACAGAGCTGGGATGTCAGAGCTGAATGAGGAGCCGCCGGGCCCCCGCTCCTCAAACTTATTAAAAGCTGCAGACCCCTCTTTTCAAATGAAATCCACATTCTATGCCCCGTCCCCCACCCCAGTCACTAGCAGCCCCTGCAGGAGGAGGGCCCGCCGAGCAGGGAGATCTGAGCAAGGACGGCAGTGGACAGGTGGAGCTGCCGCGGCCCTCGGCCAGGCCTCAGTGTTCTTCTGTTGAACATGAACACGTTCACAGATCCCCCGAATCAGACAAGGACGCTTGTGACTGCGATGGGTCAGGACAAACCAAGACCGCTCGGTGGCCACGGCTGAGCACAGGCAGATATGAATGCTGTCCCAGTTATAACAGTGACCAAACGTCCCCCTGTCCGGGCTGGAGGACGACAATCACGCTTCAGCTTGGGGCTGGTCCCCCTCCTTCTGGATCAAGTCGATGAAGGGGCCCAATACCGAGTTAGCCCTGCTTTCCGACAGAACCCCATCTGGGGCAGGGCCGGCTTCCTCAGACTCCCCCCAGTCGCCTCACATGAGCCCTAACCCCGTAAGTCCTTCCTCACCCCCTTACAGGGACACCCTACGGTTCCCCTGCTGTCTGTTCCCTCACTGCAGGAACAAGCCAGCTGTTCACCACGGGAGAGCTCCTGGTGGTCCTCACCTTCAGGCCATCGGCAGACGGATCCTGTCAAACAGCCCCCCAGCTGACCCCTGCAGAAGTCAGAGACGGGGCTCCCTCACTTCCCTTTTACACGTGAGGAAAGTGGGGTGCACAGAGGCAACCAGACCCGCCCACCTCACAGAGTAGGATGAATGTATAGTTTATGGTCCAAATGGGCAAGCTTTGGGGTGAAAGGGCACACTCCTAATACCGAAGCGGGGATGGCGGGCGTAAACTGTGCCAGGCAGACTGGGCGTGTGGTCTCCCTCCCACGCAGCAAGGTGGCGGGGGAGCCAGGACTGGAGCCAAAGCCCACATCTCACCATCTCCTGGTGGCCCCGAGCCCTCTGTGCAACCTCCTAGGGTAGGTTAGCACCTCTCTGCAGGTGGCCCGGCGGCCAGAGGCCTTGGTTCTTTCCTAAGATCTGGGGAAGGCCCCATAGTTGTGACTAGGGACATGGGGCCACTCTGAGATTCCTCATTGCACCGCCGTGCCACACAGCCAGGCCGCTGAGATCCATGTTCGCTTTCCAGAGGGGGCCCCGGGCCACGGCGCAATGCCCGTGCACCCTGTCCAGAGCGGACTGCAGTTTTACATAGAAGACCCTGCCGCTGAGTGAGGAGACGCCCCTGACACTGAAAGCTTTTTTATTCCAACATTGGTGTTGAAGGTCTTTCTGCCACAGGTCCCCACGGCCCAGCCTGAGTAACCAGCACAGGGGCACACTCCATTCGCCCTGCCTGAGGACTCGGACCGTGACAGGAACGTGGCTACAGCACAGGGTGTGTGCCCGATGGCACCTTTCACTACAGAGGCTGTCACACTGGAGGTAGCGATGGCCCAGACAGAAGAAGGCGTGTGTTCCGGGGGTGCACCCTCCTGACCCAGCAAGGAGGGCACCGTTTTCCCTTGGCCGGGACCCCCAACCCCAACCCAGAGGCCCAGCCTGGGGGAAGGTCTCCTGCTCCCAGGTGGCCCAGGGAACAGGCTCTGAGTGCATGGCCCTGGTTTGAGGTAGTGCCACTGCCCTGTCTCTGAAGCTGCCTCTGGGGCACAGAGCGGCTCTGCAGAGGTCAGCATCAAAAGCCTCACTCTGTGATACCGTGATACAGCATCATCGTCAGGGGCGGCCGGAGCAGACTGAGCCATTTGCCCTGCACTTAGTGGCCCCAGATGGCTGTGTGGTTGTCACTCTGCTGCCTCCAGTATGTCAGTTTTTAACATCTCAGCTCCTGCTCTGCACTCTGTCCCCAACTTGCAAGAAACCTCACTCCCCAGATCCTCAGCTGTGAGGGCAGTAACCACAACCCGTTCATGTCTCGCTCCCTCTAAGGTCCCAGCTTGTGTCTGGTGCATAGCAGATGCTCAGTAAATGCCCCGAATTGAACCAAGTTAAGCCAGGAAGCTTAATGTCACCCTCAATCCCAATCGATGCAGATGGATTCTGCAGGGGGGTACTCTGGGGCTCTTTGCTCGGCTTTGAGACTGCTCCACAGGCCACTTGGAGGTATGAACGCCAGAGAGAAAAGGGGCTGGTAGCCTGAGTTAGGAGTGTCGGGGAGGGGGATGTCATCTGCAAACGTGTCCTGGGTTCTGGCAGCTCTGTACAGCCTCACTGACCCCCGACTGGGCGCAGGAGACACCGAGGGGAGCAGGGCACAGGAGTGAGCCTTGAGCAGACAGTCACGCTCCAGCGATAAACGTGCAGGACCCAGGGGCGGCGCCGAGGAGCCAGGACCAACCGTTCCTGGAGGCAGTGACGTCAGGAAAGCTCTCAGAGGGGGACATCTGTGCAGGGGTTTGAAGGATAAGCATACATTTGCCAGGCAGACAAGGGAGCAAAGGGCGTGCTGATGGTGGGGTGGGGGCAGGCAGCCTGGGAAGGGCACAGGGCAGCAGAGCGAGCATGTGTCCTGGGGCATGGCTGCGGAATTGGAGGAGCAGAGCATGTGGCATGGAGCTGACCAGGGAGGAAGTCTGGAGGTCAGTCACGGACGGTCTGGACCCCAGAGCAATGGGGCTGCGGGCAGGGGAGACATGGTTAGCTCTGCATGAAGCCGGATCACACCATCTACCAGGTGGACTAAAAGACTCAGCAGGAACAGAAAGCCCAAGAGGCCTTCATGGAGGACCAGGGACCTGAGGGATAGCACCAAGGAGGGTTCCCGTTCAGAGGTCAGTTTGGGGGGAGGCAGAAAAGGCTCTTGAGGGCCCTGGCTGCTGCAAATCTTCTCCACAAATCGTTATTTTACCTTCAAAGCTTTAGCAAAGCATGTGAACAGTTGGAACAGCATGGTCCATGGACAGTCATCAGCCCCTCCCTGTGCAGTTCTCAAAATGCTCTTGGGTCCATCATCTCCTCTGAACCTCCGCGTAACCCCACTTTACAGACAGGGAAATTGAGGCCCCGTGAGGTCACACTGAGGTTAGCAGGGTGCCAGGCTAGAACCAGGGAGCAGTTCCATCTCAGCCCTGGGCGTCGGGCTCAAAGCCCACTTCCTTATCTGGGAGGGGGTCCCCGGGGCCGTCGGGCAGCCCATAGTACAAATCTTCCTCTTCCCGCTCTGGCTCCTCTGCACCTGTGTCCGAAGCCTCCTCTTCCTCCTCCTCCTCTGTCCTCAGGGACCGCTGCCAGGAGCTGGACAGGGCTGCCTCCTGCCGCTGCCCCTCTGGCAGCCTGTCCTCCGACGTGGGGGCGTCGATGAGGGCAAAGTCGTGGAAGGGGTCCAGCCGGCACCTGCAGGCCGGCGGCTGCTCCCCCTCAGGTGGAGATGGGCGGGGGCTGCCACCCTCACTGGAGCCCATGTCCAGGTCATCTGGGAAGGAAGCCAAGGGTGCAGAGCCCTGCGGACAGGCCGGGGGGCTGCGGGGCAAACACCAAGAGGGTGAGGGAAACTCGGAGCCAGACTGCCTGAGTCCAAACCTACAGGGCCCGGGGCAGGTGAGGTCGCCTGTCTGGACCTCTGTGTCCTCCCCTGCGCCACAGGGGGACAGCACTCACACCTGCGGTCGTCTCTCAGGACGAGGTGTGCAGGTTGCTTTGCACAGGGCCTCGCAAGGAGTAGGTACTCAAGAAATGGGCACATGCTAGGAGCCAAACCAGGCAGCTCCTCCACTTCCCCACTCAGGGGTCTCCTCTGGGCCTTCACACCCGGGTTTCATTTCTGCCCCTTGTCCGCCTCCCCCACTGGACTAGGAGCTCCTGCAGGGTGGGGGGCGTCAAGGCCTGGCAGGGAATAGGTGCTTAGAAATGTTGGTAGGAGGGGTGAAGAAACGGATGAATGAGGAACAGCAGGGGACAGCGTGGATTGGGGAATGACCCACCCAAGGTCACAGAGCACATCAGCAGCAGAGTTGGGATTTGAACTCAGGTCCTGCGCACCGCCCCCACCCCCCACCCCACCCCAACCATTCAGAGAGTACTGGCAGATGGTGCGTCGGCACTCAATGCACTCTCCAGTCCCAAGAGCACCCTTCAGCTGGAGTGATTATTCCCAAGCAGGGACCTGGCTCAGGAGGGCAATACGCTCGCGGGCCTGTCTGACCATCTGACCGAGCCCATGCTCACGTGTCTGCTGCCCCTGTTGCCTCTCAGGGTGCCCCCATGCCCACTGCCCTCTCTACTCCCAGATGGCCCCACCCACCCCTCAGTGGCCCCCGCTCCCCACCGCGGAAGCAGGCGGCGTCCCCACCCCTGCACTGTGCGCACTCACCCGGGCCTGCTCTGAGTTGGGCTTCTTTCTCCCCCATCCTCATCCGAGCCCCTGTGGATGATCACGGCGGCGTCCATCCAGGCCTGAGTGTCACGAGCGCCACCTTCTCCTGCATCACTGGCCCCCAGCTGTGGCTGTCCCTGCTTGGGGGCCAGCAGGGGGCGGGGGTCTTCACTGCAGCCCATGACCTTCATCTGGATGTGGCTGAAGTCAGGCAGGCTCTGGTCGTAGGCGGCTTCCTCCCACAGCCGGGTGTAGGGGGGCTGGGCACTGGGGGCAGGCAGACAGCAGGAGAAACACAGGCAGTGGGCAAAGACTCACTCAACAGACATCAGTGCTGTCCCTGGCCTGGCCACTCTGGCCACCCGGTCCCCCCGATCTCAAAAAGCTTTTGGGGGTGGTTGCTGTACCCTGTCCCTGGATGAGGAGGCTGAGGCCCAACAGGGGAGTGGAGGGCGCAGTTCCCACTCTCAGCCCAGGGCTCCTTTCATTCGTGTCTCCAGCGCTAGCCCCAAGGGTCCCGTTTTTCAGAGGAGGACATATCGGCAGTGACCGCCAGCTGTTGGACGCTCCTTGCCTCTGGCCGTGTCAGTGGCTCATCTAACCCTCGCCATAACTCTGGGAGATACTGGGAGGAAACTGAGGCACAGGGACCAGCTGGCTTGCCCAGGATGACACAGACACTGGTGGGGTGCTGGGTCTCCAGGCATCGTCTTCTGTACTGCTGTCTGCAGCCCCTCTGGAAGTGAGGTTCCCCTGCCCAGGGCCCGGAGTGACAGGGGTGAGCCCAACTCAGGGCGGCCTGAGCCCCGCTCTGTCACAGAGGCTGTCCCCATGTGACCTGTCCTGAGGCTGGCCCCAGGTCCACCCGGGGTCTATCGGTCTCATTCCCCTGGGGACATGTGGTTATCTTGTGTGCCAGGAACAAAAATACGCTCACCATCTCCTTCCACAAGCAAAGTAGGGGCGTCCCAGAGCCCCAGTCACAAACCCTGGACCTGCAGCCTGGCCCCTGAGTACAGCCCCGGGTTGGGGGGCTGGTGCCATGCCTGTCCAGGGCTGCAGTGCCCTCCACCATGTCTGGGCGAGCCAGGCCTTGGCCCCTCCAGGGATGAAGGCAGGTCCAGCCTGGTTTGCCATTCACTCCCTGTGAGGTTTGGGGCTTGTGATTGTACTTGTTGAGCCTCAGTTTCCACATATGTATAAAGGGCCTGACACTTCCCACTTCACAGGGTTTCTCTGAGGCCTCAAGCGGGTAATGGGCACAAAGTGCCTGACTGGGTCTCTGGTGCCCAGGAAGCCCTTCTCACTAAAGATGACCAATGGGTACCAGGTTCTGCTCTTAGCACCTTTCCCGTCTTCCCTCACTCGCCCCTCCCTGAACCCTAGGAGGAGGGCCCCATCAGTCCCCCATTTTACAGAGTCGCACAGCCAGAAATGCCGGGCCCCAGGGCTTGTCCCGGGGCCACCATCACGCCTCTGTCGGCTAGAGAAGTCGTAGGCACAGCTGTTTGGGATTTAGGGTCAAACCTGTCTGATTCCTGGTCTGCCAGTAATTGGCTGTGAGACAAGACAAAGTCCCTGTGCCTCCGTTTCCTCATCTGTAAAATGGGAATAATAGTGCCCACCCGACCGAGTTCAGTAATCCATGATTTCTAACAGTGCTTCTCCACAAGAGGGCAGGCAAAGCCAGACGAGCAAGGGGACCAGCTGCACCCAGGCTCCTGCCCTGACCCCGCCCTCCTGTAAGGGGAGCCTGGCCTGAGGGGCTGCAGCCCTCCCGCCGCCCCGGCACCCACCTCTTCAGCTCCGCGGCGAGCCCGTTCCCCACCAGGCCCGGCGCCTTTGGGGACAGGATGCCTTGCAGGTCGGCGTCCGCAGGCACAAAGGCGATCTGTGGGGCAAAGGGGGCGAGTCTCTGTGGCTGCCACATGCTCCCTGGGCCGCTGTTCCCCCAGAGCACGGTGCAACCTCTCCACATACCCCAGGAGAGAGGGCGACCAAGGGGCCTCCCCGTTTGACAGGGGAAGGGTCTGCTCAGGGCCCAGCACCAGTAGCGGCATGGATCTCTGGGCTCCTGCGCCTGGTTCTGCATTCACCCAGCGTTTATTGAGCACCAGCTGTGTGCCAGGCACTCTTCTAGGCACTACGGGGCAGCAGGGAGTGAATGAGACTAACATCCCTGCCCTGGAGCAGCTCACACCTGCCCTGTCATTTCTGGGGGTCCCTGACCAGCGCCCAGAATGTGCCTGGCACAGAGTCAGCACTTCATCCCTATCTGGTAAATGAGTGGAGAGCAGGTCATTGTCAGTGTTTCTTGGCACAGGGGCCGTGGCAGGGGACACAGAGGTAGATAGCCAGGGTTGTGCCCACCAGCTCCTGTCCCTGAACTTTCAGGGGTCAAGAGGTCTCTGCACGTGCAGCATCACGGGCTGGGCACCAGTGGCGGAGAAGAGGTGGGCATAGAGGAGGCAGTGGGACGAGGCAGAAGGAGCCCTGCCTTCGGGGCCCGGGAGCCTGGGCAAAAATCCTTCCTTCCTGTCCTCTCTCCTCCCAGAGCCTCTCTGGGCTCCGCTGTGAAATGGGGTAGCCTCGAAGAGACATTTGTAGCACTGTTCACAACAGACCGCAGGCGGAAGCAGCCCAGTGTCCATCAACGGATGAATGGATAAAGAAGATGTGGGACAGCCATGCAACGGAACATTATTCAGCCTTAAAAAGGAATGAAGTTCTGCCACATGCTACAACGTAGATGAACCTTGAAGAAATAAGCCAGTCACAAAAAGACAAATTCCGTAGGATTCCACTTATAGGAGGTGCCTAGAATGGCCAAATTCGTAGAGACAGAAAGTAGAAGCGTGGGTGCCAAGACTGGAGGGAGGGGGGTGGGGAGTTCTTGTCGAACGGGGACAGAGTTTCAGTTTTGCAAGACGAAAAGAGTTCTGGAGACGGTTGCACCACAACTTGAATATAACTAACGCTGCTGAACTGTCCACTTAAAAATGACGAAGACGGTAAACTTTATGTCGTGTATTTCACGACAATTAACAAATATAGGGGGCTGGTGCTGCCTGTCTCCTGGGGTCGCTGTGCCGCTTCTGTGAGCTCATATACGAGGAGTCCCCCGCACGGTGCCTGGCACACGGCAGCTGCTCAGTCACTCACAACTTGATGCTACTGAAGATGAAGTTGCCTGATGTCCCTGAGTCTGGCTCCCCTTGACTGAAAATCTGTCCAATAAGTACTTGATGAGCCCCTACTGTATGACACCAGGTTCATAAACAGCAGCCCCCTTTTCCTTCCCGGAGAGTGCAGTGAGTAAAAGACATTTGTCTGCACAAGAAAAACTGTGTCCTGCTGGGGAGAAGGGAATGATGGATGGAGGGGTTCTGAGAACTCCTGTGAGGGATAAGCTTCCCCCAAAGGTCTGGAAACAAGGCAGGGGCCTGGGTGCATTCCACACCCACTAAGAATGCCCTGCACTTGCGAGCTGGCTCTGTGCTTCTTAGAAGCTGCCCCTTCCTCTGCCTCATTACCTCATGGCCCAGTCACCATCCTCCTCCTCCTCCTCTTCACCACCATCACCGTCACCACTACCACCACCATCAGCATCTCCTTCAACATCATCATCATTTCACCACCATCATCATCACTGCAATCATCATCATTGTCACCATCATCATCATCACCGTCACCACTACCACCACCATCAGCATTGTCAACATCATCATCCTATCATCACCATCATCATCACTGCAATCATCATCATTGTCACCATCATCATCATCACCGTCACCACTACCACCACCATCAGCATCTCCTTCAACATCATCATTCTTTCATCACCATCATCATCACTGCCATCATCATCATTGTCACCATCATCATCATCATCACCGTCACCACTACCACCACCATCAGCATTGTCAACATCATCATCCTATCATCATCATCATCATTGTCACCATCATCATCATCATCACCATCACCACTACCACCACCATCAGCATCTCCTTCAACATCATCATTTCATCACCATCATCATCACTGCCATCATCATCATCATCATTGTCACCATCATCATCACCATCACCACTACCACCACCATCATCATTTCCGTCAACATCATCATCATATCATCACCATCATCACTGTCACTATCATCACCATCACCGTCATTATCACCATCATCATCATCACCATTGTGAAAAGCCTGGAGGCAAAGGAAAAGCTGGCACATCTTAGAACACAAGTCCTTTTAAGAGAGGGAGACAGGCAGAGTTGAAGCTGGGGCAGGGAGACCAGACCATGAAGATCCCAGAACATCAGACTGAAGAGTTCAGCCTTTATCCAGAAGCAATGGGAGCCCTGGAAGAGTTCTTGGCAGGAGAGCGCACAGGCAGAATTGTGTTTAGGCAGAGCATTGAGGGGTCCCCAAAGGGAGGGAGAAAGGGGGGGGAGGGAGTCTCCCAGAGAGGACAGATCCATCAACCACCAATCAGGGGCCTGGTCCTGGGCTCCTGCGGAGCAGGCAGGAGGGGGAATGGCGGACCTGTGGACAGAGGCCAAGCAGGACAGGGGAAGTCCTTCCTCTGCCAGTTCTTCCCCATCTCTCGGCTCCCCCGGCCTGTCTCAGCTAACGGGGCAGCCTCCCTGACTGCCCCCCCCCCCAGGGGGGCTGCCCACTTCCTCCTCCTCTCACAAGGCCGAGCCCAGCCGACCACAGATGTGACAAGTCAACTTCAGAATTCAATGAGACGAGCCAGATGGAGGTGCCAGGCCATGCCCAGCCACAGCAGCTTCTGTCCTTTGAGGAACCGGAGATGTCCTCAGAGCTCCTACAGTCTTGGGTTCAAATTCTGCCTTAGTCCAGGAGACCACTATCTCTCACCTGGACCAGAGAGGCAGCCTCTCCACTGAGCTGGCTGCCCCAGAGCCTTCCTTCTCCTCCAGGATGTCAGCCTGACGACTTTCAGAACTGAAAGCTGATTGTGTCCCTCTTGGGCCCCTCAACTAGAGGGTAAGCTCCAGCCGCCTTGGACTGCAGCCCTGGCCCCGCGGAGCTGAGTCCACTCCCTCCCGCCGACCCTCCCCACCTTCCAGCGGCCCCGCGGACCCACATGTCTCGCTCTTTCACCTCATTTCTTGGATCATACTGTTCCTTCCACCTGCAGTGTCTTTCCCCTTCTCTGCCTAGTGAGCTTCTACTTAAGCCACAAAGCCCAGCTCATCTTCTCTCTGAAGCCCACTCCCTCCCCATCAGGCAGAAAGTTGTCTTCTCCGCAAGAACCCCAGCCCCTCGAAGACAGGGACGGCTTAATTCACTTGGGTATTGGCTCCCCTCACCCCCGTATCTTAACTGGCTAATTCCATCCCTTTTCTTTATAGCTCTTTCCATCCAGAAAATTCCCACTTGTCAGGCACTGAGTGGCAGGGGAGGACCTTGAGGGAGCATGGGCACCAGCATCCGCTGAGGGCTCTGGTGGCCCAGGCCAATGAGGCAGGTGGGGGCCGGGGCCTCCCTGGTTGACCACACACTTTCCCCCCGGCCCTCGGTGCGTCGCTCCAACACCCCCACCAGTGCACGCACACCTGCACACGCATACAGAACCCGCCCACTGCCACAAACACAGATCCTGAGAGCAATGTCTTCCAGCGGACTCTGTGCCTGGCGTGATGCCAAGTCCCCCCCAACGGCACCCCACTGCCTCCTCCCCCTGGGCCATGCAAGGTTCGGGGAGGCGGGACCTCCCTCTGCCCAGGTCACAGAAATGGGGCCTAAGGGAGAAGGGATTCGGATCTGGGCCTGGTGGACACAAACGTGTCGTCTCCGTCCCGCCACACTGCTCCCCAGCACATGAACACACGAATCTGTCAGCAGTTACTCATTAATATCCAGCAAAACTCCCTCTCCCCTCTTGCTCCCTCCTCCCCCACTGCCACCCCGTCATCACTCTGCCCACCACCCAGAGCCACCTCGGTCAAGGGGGAGGGCAGGAAGGACACTCCCCTCCTCACCCCTACTGTGCCCTTGCCATCTCCCAGGGTCCAGCCTCCTCACTGGGAGGAGGATGACGATGGCGGAGGTGACGTGGGTGGCTTGGGCCCCCGAGGACCTCTTCTCCCGGTGACCTCTGCTCGGAGCACGGCACAGACAGAAGCGAGTTGACTGTAAACTGCTCAGTCAATGACTACAAACCAGCCCAGACCGCCCCAGCCCCGAACCACTGACAGCCTAGGGCGGCCGCAGAGGGGGCAGGGCTGGGAAAGCCAGCCCAGAGCCCCAGGAGCCTCGCCTCCTCCCCTGAACCCTCGAGGAGAGCCACCCAGGAGGAAGGCGGGGAGGGGGGTGGGAGGTGCCTGGGCCTGGAGCCGCAGACGTCAGGACCAGCAGGGTCCTGAGATGCACCCCTTCCCCTCCATCTTCCTGAATCACACAATGGACAAATGAGGAAACTGAGGCTCAGAGAGGAAGGGGCCTGACCAAAGTCTCTCAGGCAATTGGAGACAGAACCCAAGTTGGGATCCATGCTTCCCTCCTGGTCTCCCTGGGTCTCTCTGACCAGCAGTGTGACCTTGGAAAAGTCACTCAACCTCTCTGGGCCCTGAAGGATTACAGTTCCTCACACGCCCATTCCACAAGGTTGTTAGGAGGATCAAGGGTAAGATTGGCAGCCTTTCACCTAAATACAACACTTTGCAGTTTACAAAAGCTTCCTACATCCCATCTCTTCTGTGTTCTTCATAATAACTCTGTGAGACTGGGAGAAATAGGGGCTTTGGTCCCATTCCGCAGATGAAGGGAACTGCTCAGAAAGATAAAGGTCACACAGAGAGTTTGGGACAGAGCAGGAACTAGAATTCAGGACTCCCAAACCAGTGCTCTTCCCATCACCAAGTTACTCATAAGGCTCGGAGTACCTTGAAACTCCCAAGGACCAAGCACTGCCCAGCCCACGCTGCCAGTTGCCCGGCCCCACCCAGAACTCAGCATCTCTGGGACGCAGGGTGCCCTCCCGAGGCGGAGGGCTGTGTTTTAAGTTCACACCGCTGAGCTGCCATCCCAGCCCTGACACCCTTCTAAGCTGCGGGGCTCCCCTGTGTAAAGTGGAGCTACGGAGGTCCCAAGCAGCTTGCGACGAGGACTGACTGCACCAGGACGCAGGTGTGCCCGGCAGGCGGCAAGCACTTGCTCACTTTGCTCTCAAGCACGTGGCTCGTGTGTTGGTTTTGCGGTGCCTAGTTGATGGTGCCTAGTTCAGGGCTCCGGATCCAGGGGGCATCTGATCAGTCCTTATGATAAGATGGATGGACAGACAGATGGATGATGGACAGACAGATGGATGGATGGATAGATGCTCAGGAGAGCAGAAAGAAGAAAAGATGGGGCGACAAGGGGAGGATGGAAAGATGATTAGAGGAAGGGGCACAGCGTGTACATGGAACCGACACACAGCCCAGGCCCTCCTGGCCCCTGGCCCCTGGCCCCAGCCAACCTACCGCCACCGCCTACCTTGGGGTAGCACTGGCACATGCTCCAGATGACGCCCCCTATCACCATGATGCTGCCCATGGCGTAGAAGGTGCCGTAGACCTGGGGCCGGTCGTGGCTCATGAGGAACGTGCCAAGGGCCAGCAGGAAGAGCCCCAGCACGATGAAGCCGATGCGGAAGGTCTTCTCGTCAGCCATGGCTGCCTGGCCAGGCCCGGCCCGTGCACCACTGGAGGGGCCTCGGTGGACCCGCGTGGACACCTGCACTGCTCACACAGGGAGGGATGGCGCTCCGGGATCACTGCAAATCGGGGCTTGGAGTTAAGGGAGGGCAGGCTCCCTCGGGCCCGGCGGCAGTCCCTGGGCACCGGTTCACCGGGCTGGAGGAGCCACACTTCAGTGGCCCTGCCCCCACCCACCCACCTTCTTTCCCTCTCACCTTCCCTCTGGGCATGGAGTGCGTGTGTGAACCTGAGTGAGGGAGGACGGGGAGGGAAAGGGGGAGGTCCCGGGGCTGGGCCCCAGCCAAGCTCTGACATCGCCTCATTTGCCTGTGTGGGGCCGAGCTGTGTGGACAGGCGGCCCCACACCGTCCAGCCACAGGAAGCAGGGTACAGTGCTGCTGCCAAAAGACGTCAGAACGCTGCTGGAGGGCTCCAGGACCCCACAACTGGCATGTCCGGCTCCCGGAGAATTCTAGACACTTCAAGGTCATGCGCCCGTCCCAGCTTCAGGAATCAGAGCCCACATTCACTAGATGGTGACTGCACGTAGGGCGCTGCTCTAAACATGTCACAGGTATTAACTCATTTAAGGGCAAGCCTGCAAGGCGGGGACTGCTGTCCCCACTTCACAAATGGGGACACAGACAAGTAAACCGCCCAAGGTCACGCAGCTAGAAACAGCAGAGCAGCTGGAATTCAACCCAGAGGCTAGGGCAGCGAGCCAGCACGGGACACCGCCTGATGGCAGCACCAGGGTGAACGTGCAGGCCCTCGAGGCCTGGCAGACTGCAGGACTTGGGTGCTGGCTGCTCCACCGTGCGGCAGTGTAGTGTTGATCAAGCTACTGCCCTCTGCCTCAGTTTCCCTCCTCTGTACAATAGGATAATAGTCCCTCGCAGGACCAGAGCTGTCTTCCACGGTCTCCCTGGGTTCCTCTGTCCCCTTCTCCTGCTCTGCGCTCCACCCAGACCTGCTCGCCCAGCGCTGCCCTCTGCAAAGGCTTGGGTGTGCTAACACCCCCGCAGGACAGAAAAGTCTGACAGCCACCCCCTGCCTCCTAACCCAGGAAGATGCTTGAGTCCTGAGAATGACATTCTGCTGGTGGAATTTCAGGCCCGGGGACAGCCTGATGGGAAAAGTCAGATTCCCTTAGAGGACTATGGGACGATGAGGGTCGCCACTGTCTCTAAAAGAAGACGTTAACTTGTGGTTTGTACAGGGTTGGCTGCTGATGGGGGACCACAGGCTTTCATCTGGCAACCGGACTTAGTCGGTTTGGGGATTTTCCTGTTTGTTGTGTCACTGTCCCCTTCTCCCCAGCACCAGCTGGGCTTGTTCCAGACCGCACAGCCGTGCTCGGCCACACCCTCTGCCTGGTGCTCCTGCCACAAACACTTCTTCCAGCAGCGGTTCCTGCTTCCTCAGCCCTCAGATCCAGGCGGGATGCCTGCTGCAGCTGGCGGAAGGCGTCCCCTGGAACAGAGCTCAGGCGACCCTCAGTGAGAGGTCGCTGAGGGGTCAGAGGAGGGCTGGGAGTCACCCATCACATCTAGGCCTGCTACCCTGGTGAACCTGGGCTGGTGGCTCCTCCCTGGGCTTGAGTCGCATCCCCTGTGAATTGACGGTGGAAGGAGGCCACTTCCAAGGTCTTGTGCAGGGAAGGGACCTAATAGAGGAGAAAACGCTTGGTAATCTGTGATTATCAACAGGGCGGGACCCTCCAGGGAAACCCTATTATCATCACCATATGGAGGCTCAGAAAGGAAAGCGACGAATGCCCCGCCCAGAAAAGGAGACCGAGGCCCAGAGAGGCCCCAGGCAGCCCTCTGGTCCGGCTGTCCGGGCGGGGTAGGAACGGCTCTCCGCGGCCCGTGTCCCCGCGCCCTGGGGACGTCGCAGCACAGTCTCCGTAGGGCGGTCCCACGCCCTGTCGCGACGCACCCGGCGCGAGGCGCGGGGAGGGGCTCTCACGCCCGGTCCCAGGCGAGGGAACGGAGCCGGAGCGGCGGGGACGGCCCAGATCGCCCCCAACCGTCAGCGGCTGAGCTGGGCGCGGACCACGCAGCCCCAGCCCCGCGCTGGAGGGATCTGGTCCCTCTCCGTGCCGAGGGCTCGGGTCACCTGGGCGCGCTGCCCCCCGCCCCGCCCCCGTCCCCCTCTCCTCTCTCCTCCCGGTGAAAAGGGGCGGGGGAGCGACCAGGAGTTAGACGCTCTGGGCCAGGGGCGCCCGGTGACGGGCCTCCTCCGAGCTCCTCCGCAGAGGCGCGGGACCCCGGGGCAGACGTCCTGCGCTGGCCGCGTCAGGGTGTCCGCAGGCCCCCCACCCTGCCCGCGGGGTCTGGGCGATCGATCGGCGGAGGGGCGGGGCGCGCGGCCGTCTCCCGGCAGAGGGCGCGCCAGGCTCTGTCTTCGTCCGGTCGGAACAACGCGGGAGCCCGGAGAGACCTCTGAGGCTGCAGCGGAAGGGTCACTCGCTCGACAGAGGCGGAGGCCGAGGCTGGGGAGGCGGGTGAGCGGCTCGGGGTCGCAGAGGAGGCAAACAGCACAGCCAGGACTCACGCCGGTCCCGAGTCAGGCTCTTGTTGAGCAGCTGTTTGCAGGACGTGCTAAACGCCGAGTGTCAGAGAGCATGGCACTTCGCCCGCCCTTCTGGGGCATGATATGGTAAAGGCTCTGAGGTGTGTGTGAGGCCCAGCATGTGCACAAAGCAGAGAGCTGGACAGACTGGCCGGGCGCGGGTCGGGGGAGGAACAAAGGGACAGGTTCACAGAAGGGACCCTTGAGAAGTCAGTTGGAGTTCTTCTGTCAGGGCAGGAAAAGCAGTTCAGACAAAGAGACCAGCACGTGCAAAGGCCCAGGGGCACATAAGCACTGACACATGGCTGGAGATAAAACTCCAAGTGCTATGTGCACACTGGCCCATACACTGCAGATCCTCCTGTCTTCCCAGAGCTGTTCCTCCTGTGTCAGCTCCATCCTCCCAGTGTTACCCAGGCCGCCATCTGGATCTCCTGGCCAACGTCCTCGCCTCCTCTCTCACAGCCACATCCTGCTGACTCTACCTCCAACATATAAGAATCCCATCACTTCTCACCCCCACCACTGCTCATCACTGGTCTGAGTCCCCATCATCTGTCTCCCTAAGTGGCCTCTGCTTCTACTCTTGCCCCCTGGAGTCTCTTTTCAACCCAAATGCCAGGTCAGACCATGTCACCCCTCTGCTCAGAACCTTGGAATGGCTCTGTCTCATCAGAGCAGAAGCCAAAGACCTCGAGATGGCCTACAAGGCCCTAGATAATTTGTCCATGCCACCCACCCCCTCACCCTTCTGAGCCCACCTCCTGCCATGCCTCCCCTCACTCACTCTTTTCCAGCCCCCCTGGCTCCATGCTCTTCTTAGAACACACAGGCACCCCAGGGCCTTGCACCTGCTGTTCCTGCTGCCTGGAATGCTCTTCCTCCAGATATCTGCGTGGCTCCCTCCCTTACTTCCTTCAAGTCTTTGTCCAGATGTCAGCTTCACAGCGAGGCCTCCCCTGACGTGACATCTAAAGTTGCAGAGCCCCCTTCCCTCAGGTGTTCCTTGTCTTCTTGTCCCAATTCATTTCTCTCAATCGTTCTCGTCACCATCTACCCTACCACCTACATTATTTATCCACCCTGTCTATGGCCGTCTCCGCACTGGAACTCAGCGCCACAGCGGGGATGGTTCGGTTCGCTGTGGTATCCCTAGGGGCTGGAAGTGGGGAGGTGGGCTCTCGAGTCACATGTGGGAACGGAGGGATGGATACAAGTTCTGGGGGGAGGGGAGCATGGGCTGGAGACCTCCTGGGCTCACGCACAGCAGTCCGACAGCTTTCAGGGGCTGACGGGGCCCCTAGGGGTGACTGAGCGGAGGAGTGACCCGATCAGGTCTTAACTGTCCCATGACCCTCTGGTTCTGAGACCAAGCTGGAAGGTGCCAGAGGAGACGGGGGAAGCCAGGAGCAGCTGCCAGGCTCCCGGGACACCTAGGGAGAGAAAGACTGAAGTGACAATTTTTAGGAGTCATTAGTTGCTGGAGGGGAGCTGTGTGCGGACTGAATGGGAATTTCTGATTGGGAAATTTCTGACCGATTTGAGGTGGAGAGCTCCAGGGGGCGGGGTCACCAGCTGACCCAGAGGGTAACAGAAGTCGGGGGGCTCAGGGACAGCGTGGGGGAGGCCTGAGCTTGGAGGCCCTGCCAATGGGCGAGAGGGTCCCCAGCTCACAGCCAGGCCACTGTGGCTCACAAGGGGACAGTGGCTTGCCTCGTCAAGAGACCACTTCCATGGCCTGGCTCAGCCTATAAGGCGCTGGCGACCTGGTCCAGCCCTGCCCCCCACTTCTCCTCCCGTCCCACCTGCGGCTCCTGAACGCCCCTGAGGGGGCACACTCCTCACCTCGGGGAGGGGAAGCTGGGCTCTGCTTCCCAGCCTGGGCCCCCAGGAACCCTCAGGAACTGCAGACAAACCATGCCCCCATCCTCCCGACACACATGGAGACTGGGGTGTGACCAGCTCAAGGTCACACAGCAAGGTCAGGGCCGAGGCAGGATTCAAACCTACGTCTCGCTCAGAGCGGGAGGTCAAGGCACAGACAGGAGGGAAGGGAGGAGAGGAAGGGAAGGTGGCCCGGACGACGGGACCCAGGACTTGGTGACATTCCTTGACTCACTCGTTCAGTCAACAGATGCCCGCAGAGCATCGTCCCTGTGCCAGGCACCATTTCTTGGCTTGAGGGGCACAAACGGGAGAGAGAAAGAAGAAAACCCCGGCTCTTAGGGCTTTCATTCTGCGGATGACAAAACACAATAAACAAATGAAAATGTTTTAAGGTAAAATGTTAAATGGTGACAGGTGTTACAGCAAGGGAGCAGGCAGGAGCCTGGGCGTGCAGGGGCCGGTGGCACTGAGTTTTCAGTGGAGAGGTCAAGCTTGGCCTCACAGAGAGAGCAAAGATGCGAGGAGGTGCAGAGCAGGCCGGGGAGAAGCTTCTGGAGAGAGGCAAGGCGAGTGCAAAGGCGCCAGTGGGCTGACCGAAAGGAGGGCACCGCACACACGGCCACCGCAGGAGTCCGTATTCAAAGGCAGCCAGAACCTCTCTGGGTCCTGAGCCCAGGAGGGACGTCGTCGGCCTGGGTGTGATCAGGCTCATTCTGGCCACGGAGCTGAGAAGAGACGGCAGGGGACACAGGCAGAAGCAGGGAGCCCGGCTGGGCAGCTACTGAGAGCGTCCAGGCCCAGGTGGGAGGATCCCAGGCCTGCAGCCCAGCCAGGCCTGAATGGAAACACTGGCTCTGCCTTTATGCTCTGATTTTGCCTCTCTGGGGCTCAGTTTCCACACCTGTGAAACGGGGACAGCACCTGTGGGAGATCGGCCTTGAGGATGTGCAATAATGGCAGGAGGCCCTCGGGGAATGCTGCCCTTATCCAGCTGACCGAGCCCCAGGACTTTGAACCCCTGCTTGCTGTGGGACCCTGGGAAGGTGACTCAACCTCTCTGAGCTGGTCTTTCCCATCTGTGAGTGGGGTGATGTGGAGATGTAGGGATGCGGAATGTAGCTGGACAGAAAGCAGACATTTCTGCCACACATGGAAAGTAAGGAGAGGAAGTGAGCTCCCTGTCAGAGGAGGTATGGGAGTAGAGGCCACACCTTCCTTTGGTGGAGGCCCTTACGAGGACTCTGCATTTGTTATTCGATGTTCCAGCCCCGGGCCTGCAGGGTCAGCGTGTGCTCGCCAGGCCAGCTGCTCTCCTCTCATTTAACCCTCACAACGCAGCTCTGAGCAGGGCTGGGGCCATGGAATTCCCCATCCCCATTTTACAGATGAGGACACTGAGGCGGAGAGCGGGACAGCCACTTGTGCGAGGCCACTCGGCTGGCGCCTGGTGGAACCCACGCTCGGGCAGTCTCAAGTCAGATCCATGTTCTTTTGGTTCTAAACTCAGGGCGTGACCTTGGGCCAGTCCTGGCTCTGCTCTGGGCCTCTATCTTCTCAAGGGCACTGCAAAATGCCCCAGCTGAGAGCCAGCGCTGCCCCGGCCCGGCCACCAAGCCAGGGGCGAGGAAGCACACGGGCCGCAGTGGGGACGGAGCCGGTTTATTGCGGGCTGTGTGTCCTGCAGCAAAGGCAGAGAGGTGGACCCGCCCACGCAGCGGGTGCCCCTGAGCGCCCCGGCCGGCTAGGCGGCTAGGCAGAGAGGCCGCTCTTGATGCTGCACAGGGGGCCCCGGGGACATCACCCCTCAGGCCATCCCCCCGGGGCTGCGGGTGGGCGGTGCACACCGCCCCTCAGGCCGTCCTCCCCTGTCCGGGTCCGCGGGTGGGCAGCACATGGCCTCCTCATAGGTGGGGATGGCGACTGACGGTAGGGTCCTACGGGGACAGGAGAGGACAGGCGTTAGCAGGGCGAGGGCCACCCCGAGACCGCCGCCAAGGGGACAGGGAGGGTGGGGGCTCCCCACGCCCTGGGCATAGGTGACACGGGCGGGCAGCCCTGCCCACCTCAGCTCTCCACTGCAGCCTTGCCCTGTGGTCAGGGCCACGCTCGCTGGCACACCTCCACACCCTCGTCAGCTCCCTGCAGGGCAGGCCCTTCCCACCTCCCTCCCCCACCCCTGCGGGGCGGGCCCGCGTGGCCTTTGAGACTCCTCTGGGAAGCTTTTGTGACTGTCCCTCCCCTGGCAAAGCTGCCCCTCCTGCTCTGGCCCCACAGCACCCTCCTCTGCTACCACACTGACCCTGTCTGACTGTCCCTAGGGCAGGGACTGAGTGTCCAGGGTCAGAAGGCAGGTGCCTGGGGATGTTTGTGGAAAGACTGAGTGATGGTCCGTGGGCAGAAAGACTCCCGGCTTACTGTAACATCCCTTACAAGATCTGGAGTTGTGGATGCTCAGGGCAGGATGGGAGACCTCAATTCTCCCGTCCGTCTGGACGCTTGAGGCCCTGATATGGGAAGTCCACCAAGTAAGCACCTCTGCTTGTATACCGTCAGAGATGGAGAACTCACTACCTACCAAGTCAACCACTTCTATCTTTGAACAGCTCAGCTTTCCTGTGACTTGCCCCCACCCCCTCAGATGAACTACCCCACAGGGACCTGAGGCAGGATCAGGTCTTATGACCTGGCTCTGCAGGCTAGATTCCAAGAACAGGTCACCCGTAGTCCAGCCACACCAGTGGTGATGGGAACGAGACTGGCTTTCAGGCCTCTCAGGGACCTGGCGGGTCACCTGTGGGGAGTCATTGCCTCTTCTGCTCCAGGGACCCTGGGGTTGGGGTGTCACTGAGTCTTGGTCTGGGAGCTACTGTTTCGAGGATGATACTGCCAGATACAGGGGCCAACTAGATGACCTCGAAGGTCACTTCCCACACCGAGTGGTTCAAGGGCTGCTTGTAAGTCTGGGCACTGGCTGGGTCAGCTCCCCGCTCTGCCACTTTCCTGCTGGGAGATCATGGGTCAGTAACTCCATTGCTCTGGGCCTCAGTTTCCCAATCTGTAAAAGGGGGACAATAATGGCCCCGACCTCACTAGACTGTGAAGATTAAATGAGATAACGCAGGGGGCACTTAGTACATGCTCCATAAATGGGGGCCTGGAACAAAACCTCCAGGGCCTCCGTGAGGGAGGGGCATGGGGACGAGACCTATCCTGGGTCTCAGCGTGGCACGGCCCGCACAGGCTCAGAGAGCTGTCACCTGGCCCGTCACTGTGGGGAGCAGTGCACCGCCTGTCTGACAGGGGACGGCGACGGCAGGAGGCCGGCCCGGAGGAGCTCCATCCCAGGGGCTGGTGGATGGGCCATGCCAGGAACTGCTGCGGCCCCCCACCCCGTGAGCGCCCATCGCCCACGGGGACATGACCCCTCTCTGAGCAACGTGTCTTCTCAGGCCAAGCCTGCCGCAGCCCCAGGAGCGGCCCACTGAGGGCAGGCTGGCTGCTGCAGTCCCGGACAGGGTCCCAGAGCTGAACCCCAGCCTGTGAGCCAGTCTGACGGGGGGTGCCAACCAGGAGCCAGATCTGGGCTCCCTACCCAGGGCTCCTGCAAACTTCTCTCACAGACCCTCCTCCTCCGGAAGACAGCTCAGAAGCCCCGCAGCTGAGGAAGCCGGTATGGGGCCTCAGCCTTCCCTGAGCTCCAGCATCTTTTGCAGGTGAGGGCAGGCAAAGAATATCGCTTCTGGAGGCCGGAGAGCCAGATTCCGTTGCTGTGTGACCTAGACCGTGTTTGCATCCTCTCTGAGCCTCTTTCTCCTCTCCTCGAGTGTTGTCCCCATTTTATAGATTTAGGAGAGGGGAAAGTGGAAAAGACTTTGACAACCTTCAGAAAACTGTGGGTGACAAGGCTTCTAGAGTCCCACGTCTCCTGCCCGGCTCAGCTCCAGCCACACCCCCGCCACTCCCCACTTCCTCAAGCCCTACAGACATGACACAGCCTTTGGGTGTGTCTGGGCCCCCCCGGTGGGGCGACGGCGGGCAGGGCAGGGCACAGGCGCCAGGGGAGTTCAGCCACAGCAGGAAGTTTGCTTAGAGGGCAGAGGTGGCGCGGCCAGCGGGGCCCACCCAGGCCCACGTTTCCATGGTGATGGTCCAGGAGGCTCGTGTTTCCCAAGGCCCCGTGTGGGGTGGCTGTCTGGCACTCTTCAGGCCATCTCCGCTCATGGAATATTCTGGATATGATGCCTGCAGTCGCGTGGGCCAGGCCCTCCAGGACGGTGCCAGGGCACAGGAAACTCCGGGCTGGCAGGGTCAGGGGCTGGGCCTGGCGCTGGCTCCTCTGCCGTCCAGCTGAGTCGGGCACACGTGGCAGGGAGCCGGGAAGGACAGGGCAGGAAATGCTAGCCCCCCACCACGAACCTCTCTCAGCTCGGTTCACATTCCGCACGACCTGGAGAGGGGCTCTGGCCATCAGGCGGGTGAGTGACGTCACATGGCATCCGATAGCCAGGCCCCAGCTGCGCTCTGCCCCCCACGGTCATGCTGCCCAGCACCTGGTCTCTGCCCCTCAGCTCCCTCTTGAACCGGCCTCGGCTTCCCCTCCTGCACCCAGTCCGTCAGCGGGCACGAGGGCACTGTAAGCTAGAAAGCGCAGCCACAGCAGCAAACGAACGTGTGCACAGATGTGACAGTGGACCCATTTCCCTGTCTGTCACCCCGTCTGAGCCTCACAGCAATCCTAGGGGAATTCAGTCACCACTAGCTGACAGGTGAGGAATTAGGCACGGCTCAGAGGGTCGGAGTAAGCCCAGGACACATGGCTCCTAAAAGAAGGAGACTAAGCAACATGCTACTGAGCAGCCAACGGGTCACTGAAGAAACTAAAGGAGACATTAAAAGAAAGAGCAGAGACTGAAGCCCCCGCGTCTGAACAGGCCCATGCTTTTTCCGCTGAGGGGGCCCCTGCGGGCCTCCCATCCAGCCACCTCATTTAGGGGCCCACACTTAAGATGGGAGCCCCCAGAGGGCAGGGGTTTTGTCCGTTTTCTCCAGTGTGGCATCGTCAGGGTCCTGAATAGGAGCCCGCACGTAGGACAGGCTCACTGAGTACTGGGTAACCGTATGACAGAACAAACAGATGAACAGATGGAGGAATGGTGGCCCCAAGAGGGCAGGGGCCTGCCCAAGCCATCAGCCTCGGAGGCCTTTGCCTCTGACCTGAATTTGCCCCCAGCCAGAGAGGGAGGGCAGGCAGCAGGGCCGGGCTGGGTCAGTCCCAGGGACAAGACAGAGCCATCCGCGGAGGCAGCCTCCCTGACACCCGGCCACCCCAGCTCTCAGTCTAAGCCTTGGGTCTCTGCGCCTGATGGCCCAGGGATACCCCGTGCCCTTCTGGCAGGGCTTCTTCCCTGGCCTGGACAGAATGAAAGCCAAGTGGCCCCACCTGACAGATGCACCTGTGGCCCAGCCCCTGTTGGGTCAACATGGCTGTGTGTACAGACAACACCCACCCCTACACTCAGGCCAGGCTGGCCGGGGTGGGACAGGCTCCATCCAGAGCACCCTGAGGCCTGGCCTGCTTCCACTAACGACTAATCGGTTGTGTGGCCAGGTAGGTCACAGGCCCTTTGAGACCCAGGCTCCTCCTCTGAGAAGTGAAGGGTTTGCCTGGAGAGTCCCCACGGCCCTGCCCGTCCCTCTCACAGCTGGACGAGCCCACGGCCCTGCCCTTCCCTCTCACAGCTGGACGAGCCCATGGCCCTGCCCGTCCCTCTCACAGCTGGACGAGCCCACGGCCCTGCCCGTCCCTCTCACAGCTGGACGAGCCCACGGCCCTGCCCTTCCCTCTCACAGCTGGACGAGCCCACGGCCCTGCCCTTCCCTCTCACAGCTGGACGAGCCTACGGCCCTGCCCGTCCCTCTCACAGCTGGACGAGCCCATGGCCCGACCACTGGACTAAGTGGCCTCCTGAATACTCTCTTCCTCCGACCTCAGGGAGTCGCGGGCCAGCAGCAAGAACAATCTGTTACGTTCTTTAACTCAGAATGCATTTGGAATCTCTATCAAAATTCGAAGGGTATTTTCCACAGAAACAGAGCAAACAATCCTAAAGTTTATATGGAATCACAAAAGACTCTGAATAGCCAAAGCAATCTGGAGAAAGAAGAACAAAGCTGGAGGCAGCACGCTCCCTGATTTCAAACTATACTACAAAGCTATAGTAACCAAAACAGTATGGATTTGGCATAAAAACAGACACATAGATCAACGGAACAGAACAGAGAGCCCAGAAATAAACCCACACATATGTGGTCAATTAATTTATGACAAAAAAACCAAGAACATACAATGGGGAAAGGGCAATCTCTTCAATAAATGGTGCTGGGAAAACTGGACAGCCACATGCAAAAGAATGAAACTGGGTCCCTATCTTACACCACACACAAAAATCAACTCAAAGTGGATTAAGGACTTGAATGTAAGACCTGAAACCATAGACCTCCTGGAAGAAAATATAGGCAGTAATCTCCTTGACATAGGTCTTAGCAACAATTTTTTGGATCTGATACCAAAAGCAAAAACAACAAAAGCAAAAATAAACAAGTGGGGCTACGACAAACTAAAAAGCTTCTGTACAGCAAAGGGAACCATCAACAAAACAAAAAGGCAACCTACTGAATGGGAGAAAATATTTGCAAATCATATTTCTGATAAGGGGCTAAAATCTAAAATATAGAAAGAACTCCTACAACTCAATAGCAAAAAAAAATCCGATTAAAAAATGGGCAGAGGAGCTGAATAAACCTTTTTCCAAAAAAGACATCCCGATGGCCACCAGATACACGAAAAGGGGCTATACATCACTCATCATCAGGGAAATGCAAATCCAAACCACGATGAAATGTCACTGCACACCTGTTAGAATGGCTAATATGACAAAGACAAGAAATAATAAGAGTTGATGAGGATGTGGAGAAAAGGGAACCCTGGGGCACTGTTGGTGGGAACGTAAACTGATGCAGCCTCCGTGGAAAACAGTATGGAGACTCCTCAAAAAAATTAAGAACAGAACTACCATACGATCCAGCAATGCCACTTCTGGGTATTTACCTGAAGAAAACAAAAACCCTAACTCAAAAAGATTCCTGTGCCCCCATGTTCACTGCAGCATTATTCACAATAGCCGAGACGTGGAAACAACCTAAGTGCTCATCGACGGATGAGTGGATAAAGATGTGGTGTACACACACAATGGAATACTATTTAGCCATAAAAAAGAATGAAATCTTGCCATTTATGACAACATGCATGGACCTCCAGGGCACTGTGCTAGAGAAAGACAAAAACCAAGCCCAGATACAAAGACCAGACTGGTGGTTGCAAGAAGTGGGGAGTCGGGGTGGGAGAAACAGGTTGAACTGTTTGGGTTTTTTATTGTAAATAAATTGAATTTAAAGAAACATGCATTCTGCTACATTCCTTAACTCAGAACGCATTTTCCCTCTAAGGAGGGGAGCAGGGCGTCGAGGTCCCAGGCCGCCCACAGAGGACTGGTTTAGCCCTAACCCATCCAAACCCAGTGCCTTCAGAGGGCTTCACAGCCAGCAGGCTCCACCACCTCCTGGCTGTGTGACTCTCACCGTCCTCTTCTGTGAACAGCAACAGTAATTCTTACCCGGCAGGCGGCCAGAAGGACTGAGAAGCTGCATGCCAGCCCCTGAGAGGTAGGCACCCCGACACTTGGTTGAATGAGGAAGCACATAATGAGTGCACGCATAAAGCATGCATTCTCAACAGGGCAAAACCAGTCCTGGGGATCTACTGATGATATTCTGTTTATGTATAAAGCACCGATACACACACAGAACGTAAACAGATGTACAGTATATCTGTGGTATTAAAATTTCATGGAGGTGGATTAAGAAAAAAATGCCTAAAAATGCTCCTTAGAGGGAGCAATGATGAAAAAAAAGGTTGAGAAGTAACGGTTTTCATGCAGGATTGTCTCTCTGCCCCTATCCCACCCCTGGGCCTTTGCACACACTCATGGGCTTGCCTAAACCGCCTCTTGCCACCTTAGCCACTTCAGGGAAAGCTGACATTTACTGTGCACCTACTGTGCAACAGGGACTAGGCAAAGTTCCACAGGTACAGCCTCTCGTTCGCTTCTCCCTGGATCCCCTGAGCTAGGGAGTAGGTGAGAGCACAGACTCGGGGCTCAAGTCCTGGTTCTGACAGACACTAGTGGGGTGCCCTTGGGCAAGTCACTTAGGGTCTTGGTGCCTCAGTTTCCTCATCTGTAAATGGAGTTAACAATACTACCTACTTCAGAGGCTGCTGTGAGGATGAAAGAAGAAATACATAAAAAGCACTTGGAACGGTGTCTGGTCCACGGCAAGTGCTGTATTGGTGTTTGCTATGATCGTCGTTGTTCCATTATGTCTGTTTTATTTCGGATGAGCAAGCCAAGGATCAGTGGGGTTGCACGATCTGGTTAGTGAGTGAACCGGAGGGGATCCCAGCAGGTCTGACTCCTCATACTCCTTCTGTTGCTCTGCCCCACTGGAGGCTGAGCTCAGCTGCCAGCTCCCTCGAGGAAGCCTTCCTGGATTTCTTCAGGACTCCACAAGCCCATGCTTGCCCCCTCCCACAACTCTGACTGCTCTGGTTGGTCATGTCTGCCTCTCTCAGGGGCCGTTAAACTCCCACAGGACTGTGCCAGTCAACTTCCATGCCCCCAGGGCACAGGCAGGCTGGGTCCAGAGGAGGAAGCCCTTGAGAGTGCTGCGCGAACGCCTTGGGATGGAGTGGGTCCCACCTGCGGCCCCCACTCTGCCCCACTGACCTGCAGCGCTCCTCTGAGGGGTCCACAGTGAGGTAGTACAGGTCCCTGGAGAGACGATATGGGTCCCATCGGGGCTGCCCCCCTGCGCTGGCCTTGACGGACCACAGCAGGCCGCAGAGCAGCAGCAGGCCACCCACTGAGCAGCAGAAGAAGCTGACCGCCCTGAGCAGGGGCCTGGGGGCCTCGGGCATGGGGTGCCCAGTGGGCAGGGCCGGCCGGCCCGGCTGGGCGCCTGCATCCCCTTCACTCCACCAGGCGAAGCAGAGGGTCCCCGCCACCAGAAGCACCGTGCCACTGAGCGTCAGGCAGTAGCGGAGGGTGGAGGCCGCCCGGCTCCCATCACACACCTGGACGTGGAGAGAGAGAAGAGGAAACGGGCCATGTGAGAGGCCTACTGGCGACCGGAGACCCAGGTTTTCCTTCTCTTCTGCCTGAGGTCACTTTGCAAACCGGGAGAGGTAATTCGACTCCTGCGCCTCAGTCTCTTCATCTGTGAAATGGAGATGATGCTCTCAACTTTGCAGGGCTGTTTGGAAGGTCACAACGTGTCTCAGGTTCCTAGCACCACACGGGGATGCAGTAGGAGCTGGGTAAGTGTGGCTACGGTTCCTCTCTCCGGGCCTCCGAGGCCGCGTCCGCCCGGTGGGTATAAGACCCCACTGAGTCTTCCCCAGCCTGGGAGAGCGAACGTCGGGACCACCAGGCCCACCAGCTCACGGCTTCCTGGGGACACACTGCTTTGTTTCAGCCTGGTCACAGGCCCGTGAGGGTGACACTCTCGTCTCCGCTTGACAGAGGCAGACGTGAAAACACGGGTGGGTAGAGGAACTCGTGAAAGAGGACAGCCACAGCTCTGAGGTTGAAATTCATGACAGGAAGCAAGACTTTGTGCAAAAACATGTCCACCATGGTCTTACTTATCACGGTCCTAATTGGGAAGAGCCGAAATGTCCACCTATAGGGAAATGGTGAGTAGACCCTGGCACAACCTCTGGGTGGACTATTAATGACTCATTGAAGAAAATCAAGCTTAGCACAAATGTCTAACAGCAGGGGGAAATGCTTTGATATCTTGCTTTTTCCAACTTAGTTTACCAAATTACTCATACTGTGCTATCTCGATTAGGTAAAGAAAAAATGCACAGGAACAAACAAACAGACCAGAGGGAAACCTGGTCCCAGATCGTGCAGACAGGAAGGGGCTGAAACCACGTCCATGTTGTCCCCAATGCCAGCCTCTAGGCCAACTGTACATGCTGTTCCCTCTGCCAGTAACTTCCCGCTATCTCCCCTCAAGGCTCAGCTGGGTCCTCACCCAAGAAGCCTTCATGGGTGACACTCTACACCAAGTCCCCTGGCCTTCTTGGGCCACAGCACCTGCCTGCCTGTGTTTGACTTCTCTGCTTGGCCTCCTCAGCCGACAGCGAGCTCCCGTAGGCCAGGGTCCACACTGGCCCTGTGCTCTGCTCTACGTCCCAGGGCCTAGCACATGGCTGCTCAGCAAGTATTTGTTGAAGAAATGCTCTTAAATGAGGAAAGGTGTTGCTGGGCAAACGCATATAGTGTGAGAAGTCTCCCTCACAGCAGGGTGGAGGTGGGGAGGGGAGGGAGCACAGGACCCCACTGCTCAGCACCCAGCCAGGGAGCACCAGCCATGAAGAACCAGCCAGGGAGCACCAGCCATGGAGCACCAGCCATGAAGAACAAGCCAGGGAGCACCAGCCATGAAGAACCAGCCAGGGAGCACCAGCCATGAAGAACCAGCCAGGGAGCCCCCAGCCATGGAGCAACAGCCATGGAGCCAAGGTGGCTGTGGTCTCCACTCCGCAGCTTCCAGCCGTGTCCCGGCTGAGCCTCTCCCCTCTCATCGGGTTCCTCCTAGGAAGGAGACTCTCTGGCTGGCTGCCAGGAGAACCTAGCACAGCCTGGGCTCCTCTTCCACAAGCTGAGCCAGTGAGGCAGGGACTGGGGACTCGCAGACCTCAGGGGGACTTCAGCGATCAGAAATGCCTTCCAGATGGGGCGTGCCTAGTGAGACATGGCACATCCAACCGATGCCCTGCTGGGCAGCCATTCAAAGGCTCCTCCGGGGGCCCCCGCCGGGCATGGCAAAGGCTCACGGCACAGCAGCGGAAACTTCAGACTTCAAAAAGCAGGCTCCCCCGTGTGTTTTAAAACAGGTATGTGTGTGCGTGTGTGTATGCAAGTGTGCAAGCACACATACACACGAGAGAGATGTGTGGACTAGGGGTGCTCTAAGAGTGTGCCCCAATCTTTCTGAGCCCCTAGACCACCAGAAGCATACAGAAAAATGCCATTTGTAAATTAGCCGCAGTCTTCTTCTGTGAATCTGTCTTTGGGGCAAGGGTCTCACGTCTCCAGCTCAAGGCATTTTCATGGGGGGAAAAAAGGAACCCGACTCCCCCCCTCTCCCCAAAGTCCGACAGCCGGGAGAGGCTGTCAAGAGGAAGCTGGAGAAACCAGACTGGAAAAACCCCACAAGCAATCAATCCTGGTCACCCCTGCCTGCATACCATGGCACTTGACAGTTGCCCTTCACACCCAGCATCCCGTAACTGAGGCAGGTGGTCAGCGCAGGAAAAGAAAGTCCTGTTTTGCAAATGAAGAGACAGAGCCCAGAAAAGGGAAGGACTTTGCCCAAAGCCAGATACAGCTGGGTTTCTCAACACTAGAAGAACTCACTCCCGCATAAGATAACTGACAAGGCCTCTTAATTTCTAGAAAAGCTACAGTTGCTCATTGAGGGAAAAGGAGAAAACCACAGAAGAGAATAAAAATGCAAAACACAAATCATCCTTAACCCTGTCCCTCAGAGATGAGCATGATCTGCGTGGGTGTTTCCTTTCCATGTCTCCCTTGGCCTCCGTACACCATGATGGTGGCAGCAGATGTGTGCTGGGCATTTACATGGGCTGGGTACCACAACAAGCACTTTACAGGTGTCCCCTCACCGAATCCTCACAACAGCATTATGTCCAAGGACACTGGGGCTCTGAGGGTGACAGCTTGGCTGATGTCAGGGTGGAATTTGAACCCAGGACTAGTCTGACTCAAACCCCTGTGTGCGCACAGCGAGATCTACGTTTATGATTCAGTATACGAAGGTGAGACCACGCTGTGAAGAGATATACTCATAAGTCCTTGGCACAGGCTGTTCTTGTTCTCCAGAATGCACCACCCTCCCTCCTGCCTCAGCTCCCCCCAGGCCTCAGACAAGACCCTACAACGGCCCTTAGCATGTTCACTGGGTGTGGTGCCCACCCCTTCCGAGCGGGCCTCCCTCCTTCCATGTGGCTCCCGCGTGGGCAGGCACAGGCTAACCCGGCGTCTCCCGGAGGTGGCGGTGTCAGTGTCCACTGCAGGAAGGACAGCCTGCTCGGTTGTGTGGTGGTTTTCTCTCTTATTACAGATCAGGGCTCTGACCGGCTATCAGCAGGGGGTCTTGGCCCAGGACCCCTGGCCCCATTTCAGGGGTGGTCTTCAGGCAGCTGACTCGCCTCTCACGTGCATGGAGCCTGCACCCTGATGAAGGAAGATGGAGGGCCTCCCTGCCCGGAGAGCCAGAAACTTCTCCAGCCCCAGAGCGGCCCCAGTCAGGGCTTGCCAGGCCGGCCCCTCCCTCCCGGTCCCCCAGACCCCCACACCCAAACTCCTGCCACCTGCAGGCCTCTACACCTGTTGCTCCTCCCGCCTACGGAGCCCTCTGTGCCGGTTCAGGGCCCTCATTTCACAGCCCCAGCCCCTTGAAGACCCAGCCCAAACATCACCTCCTCCCAGAAGCCTTTCTGCTGCTGCCACCCCTGCTCCCACCAGCCAGAGGAGGTCTTTCCCTGCACTGCTCCCTCTGACAACGGCCATTCTGTCGGTCAGCTCTGTGACCTTGATCAGGCTGCTCAACATCTCTGAGCTCAAATGCCTCAGGAGCAAGTTGTGAAGATGAGATGGCAAGCTGTACACGAAGCATGGTGACACAGAGCTGGACAGAGCATGGACCCCGGCTCTGACACCGTGCAAGTTACCTCGCTTCTCCATGCCTCAGTTCCCTCATCTGTAAAATGGACACGATAAAACCGTATTGTCCATGCCACCAACGAGGGAACTTTAGGTGCCAGTTTTCTGTAAAGAAGTCAGTACAAGAAGCAGTCCAAACCATCCCCAGGTAACTGCAGGCTCACCTGGGGCCCTGAGCGCCATGGCCCAAGGCCACCTAGCGAGTTAGAGCACAGTTAGGAGGGGATCCGCTCTCCAGACTCTGCCCACCAAGGCGCTGTGGTCAAGGTGAAGAGCAGGGGTCCAGGCGGGGTCGGCGTTACGGGAGCCGAGATGCTCCCGAGGGAGGGCCGGGGGAGCTGCTACCCACCTCGGGCGCAGCCATGGCGCGGCAGGCCAGGAAGGTGACCCCCCAGCCCCGCTCTGCGCCCCGCCGCGAAGGCCGGCTCCGGTCAAGGTCTCGTCGGGGCTCTCGCCGCCCGCCTGGCAGCCCCGGCTCCCGAGGGACGCCCCCCCCCGAGCCCGGGCTTGGCCCTGGCGGCCGGCTCCCCTGGGCTCGGGGCCGCGTCCTCGGGGCCGCCGGGGGCGCGTCCCCGGTTCCCTGCTCCAGGGCGCCTGCAGGTGCCGCGCCTCCGCCCGGGCGGCCCCGCCCGTCCTTAAAGCGGCCGCGCCGTCTGGGCCGCCCAGCCGGGGTTTCCCACCGCGGGGTGGGGGCTGAGAGGGGCGACCCGCCGTGACCCGCACGGCTCGGGCACCGGCGGAACCGTGGTGCTTGGGGCCGTCCCTCTCCGCTCCCCGGCTGGGGCGGGCTTGGGAACCAGCTCCTCGGAGAGCCACCAAGCTCGTCGGAGGTGGGGGTCCTGGGCCGGCCTCCTCACTCCCATTTCACAGCAAGGGAAACTGAGGCCCAGGGAGGGGCGGTCCTTTGCCCTGGTGTCTTTAGCGCGTACTCCGTTGGCGACACTGCTTTTTCCTTCTCAGTCAGAGAGCAAGCCCCCGCCCTCACCCCCTGAGGAGGAAGGCATTCTCAGAAATGATGGCTGGCATTTAAGTGCCTCCCTCAGCCCCGAAGGTCACTGCCCAGCCGCCCGGGCCGGAGAGCAGGCCCGAGAGCAGGGAGTGACCCAGCTTCTCCGAACCTTCTGTCCGCTGGTGGCCCCGGCTCACGGTCCGCGGGGCCGGCCGAGCGGAGCGGGGCCGTGAAGCGCTGGCTCCGGAGGGAACCCACGCAGGCTCAGGCCGTTTGTGTGGACTGGTGGAGTGGGCGGGAGGAAGCCCCCCGCGGGGTGTGAACTCCTCATGGGAGGACACCTGAGCTGTCTTAGGGGAGAAGGGTCGGGTGCCCCAGCCTGAAGGAGCAGAGTGAGCAAAGGCTGGACAGTCTCAGCCTGGGCAAGCTTGACCGTTCATGTGGGTCAAAGGGAGGCGGTCCGGACCAGCCAGGGTCTGGGTTTTCTTTTGTCTCCTGCTGCTCCAACAAGTCAGGGCGCTGGGGCCGGGTTCCCCTCAGCCAGGCCGAGGAGTTCCCATCCAGCTGATGGGACCAACTCTCCTCCCTGCCCAGGGCACAGAAGGTTGGAGCACCTGTCCAGCGGGCATCTGAAGCTCAGAGAGGGGAAGCCACCGTCTCAGAGTCACGGAGCGGGTCAGTGGCAGGGTGCAGGCCCCTGATTTCCAAACTCCTTGTCTCGGAGGAAATATTCCACCCAAGAGCATTAGCGTTCTCTGAGCGCCGACTCCTCTCCCCAGTGAGGTCCTTGTACGCGTTACCTCTTTTCCTCTTCACTGTGCATGTAGTTGGTATAAATGAGCCCATCTTACAGACCAGCAGCTGAGGCTCAGAGAGGGCAAAGGCCCGGGTGAGGCTCTGAAGCTCAGAGGTGGCTGTGCTGAGACGGGACCAGGCTGGCCTAGAGCAGCGTGCCTTCAGCTCTGCTCTGCGCAGCCTGCATGTGGGCTGAAGGCCACCACGGCCGTCTGGTGCCAGGGGCCTGCTTAGAGAAGGTATGAGGGGAAGGGGGAGGCCGTGAAGCTGTCGGCCCCACTCACTTCTGCAGGGGTGTCCGTGCAGGTTGTGGGCGCCTCACTGGTCAAGACACCCCCCTCCCTGCCAGTGGGCCCAGGGGTAAGTCACAGGTTGGGAAAGCTGAGGTCCAGGCTGGGGCACATCTCGACCCTGCTTAAACCTGAGTCCCCTGGCCCAGGCTGGATGCTCAGGCCCTGGCATTGAACAGGTTTCGACTTCTTTCCTCACTCAGCCACTTCCGGGCTGGCAGACTCTGGCTGTATCCTTATCTATAAAGTGGAGACAATGGCCCCTCCTCCCAAGGGGGCTGTGAGTGCTTCATAGCTACTTAGCAAGACCTTATCCACGAGGAGCTGGCCTGAGGCCTCTCCCAGTACACAGTGGCTCCACGTGTGGGTCTCCTTAGTGACGGTGGCCTCCCTGAGGGCAGGGACTCTGCTCAGGACCCAGCCAGACCCTGCCGGGACCCGAGGGGGCTGGGACCGGGTGCTGATCAGAACCTGGGGATTGGCCCAATTCTTCTGGCTCTGTCTTCCTCTTCCCCACTTTTGGCAGCCCTGGTGTCAGCCCCGGGCCTGCCGTGATGCCAGGCGCCGAGGGGAGCCCCGCAGGCCTGGGCAAGCTTCGAGGCCCTTTCTGCGGAGCAGCCTCAGGCCTTCTCTGGCTCCAGCTGGCGACTCAGAGGAGATCTGTCGCCAGCTTCTGACTCAAGGGGGTAGGTAAGGGGCTACCACTTGCACTCACTTATTACACGTCACCAGCCAGCCGCTTCTCCCGTTTCATTGTCACCTCAGCTGAGCCCTTGGGGCTGAGAGAGAAGTGCCTTGCTCGGGGGTCACACAGCTAATTAGGTGAGGGGTGGGGAAGTGGAGAAGAGGCACTGGAATCCACATCTGTCTGAACCTTCCAGATCCATGTGCGCTTTTCCCTTTGTGCCACAGTGTCCCCTCCTCAGTTACATCCTGGCCTGCCTCCCCCAGGCCGTCTGCCCTTCATAAGCATCAGCTGGTGCTTCCAAGCCAGCACCCGATGGGTGCCTCACCTGCCTGAACCTGCCAGTGCTCCCGAGGCCCTCAGAGTGACGGCCCGGCTCCCAAGTACCCACGCCGTGAGCAGGTCCCTGTCCGCCTCCCAGCGCATTCCCTGCGTCCCTCCGTGCGCTCCTGAGCTCCCTGTGCACTGTGTCCCTTGCACGGGTCCTTCTTCCTCACCAGCTTCGCCTGGTGAGCTCAGGTGCTTCCCTTAAGACTCAGGTCACAGGTCACCTTCTCTGGGTGACTTTGGGTGCATTCCAAAGCCAAATTACTTGGTCCCTCTTTCAGGCTCCCACAGGACTTCACAGATCATCCACCGTAGCCCTGAGGACGTTTACAGAAATGAAACTACATGCCTTCCCTTCTTCTGCACTAAAAAGAAATAGCTGGATATTGCAGGAAATTTAGAAAGTATCAGTTAGTTAAGACAAATCAGAACATCCCCCTTCACAGGTAAAGAACAGTCTCCAGCCCTGTAAAGGAAAAACACAGTTCCCTAAACGCAGCCCCATCTACACAGGCTCTGCACATTCCCCCCACCCCCCACCCCTCACCCCCCCCAACCCCTGTCTCGGGCAGGTGATTCTGGAGCCCACGGCCACATTTGGAGAAGCAAGGAGACACAAGCACCAGAATCAGGCGGGTCTCCTCAGGTCGTTATGGGGATTAAGTGAGTTACTATATCATGGGCTTAGCAACATGCTTGGCACATAGTAAGTGCTTAGTCGCATTGGCTATTATTATTGTTGTCATTATTTTATCTGTTAGTAGAAGAGAAGCACTGAGAGAATCCATGATCTTCTTGGAAGAACACCCTCCCTCCCTCCCCCACCTCCTGCCTCCCAGGCAGGGATCCAGCATCCTTTTCCGGACGCCACCTAGACCCAACCACTGTGACATTTTTTTTTTTTTTTTAAGATTGGCACCTGGGCTAACAACTGTTGCCAATCTTTTTTTTAATTTTCTGCTTTATCTCCCCAAACCCCCCCTGTACACAGTTGTATATCTTAGTTGCAGGTCCTTCTAGTTGTGGGATGTGGGACGCCGCCTCAGTGTGGCCTGACGAGCGATGCCATGTCCGCGCCCAGCATCCGAACCCTGGGCCGCCACAGCGGAACGCGTGAACCCAACCACTCGGCCACGGAGCTGGCCCCGTGTGACATTTTGATGTAATGCTTTCCAAATGTGTGCATCTTACAAAAATCTGATCCCGCATCGCATACTGTTTCTAATAGGCTTTCATTTTCACTCAATACAGTCCCTCATGAACGTCTCTCCATATCTCACTGTGTTCTAAGTGTCCGCTTACGTATCTGGCCCCCATACTGACAGCATCTGAGGGCAGGGCTGCACCTCTCATGACTTGCCCCACCGCCCACCCCGTGCCATCTCAAAGCCAGCACACAGTATGCCCAGCACCAACACATGTCGTGAACAGCATGGGATGTGTGGTGCCGGGTTGGTCTGTCCCCTGCCTAGGAACATGGCACATGTCCCTAGGGAGGGAAGAAGGCTCACAGAGGAGAGAGCATCTCAAAATCCAAGGCAAGGTTAAGGAGCGGGCATATCTTTAAAGAAAGATCTCTGAGCACATTCCTTAATGCCAAACAGCAACAGGATCCCGAGGTTTCACTTCAGCAAAGAGGCGGTTTAGGGCAGGATTCTCAAATAGGGGCGATTTTGCACCCCCTCCCCCTCCAGAGGACATCTAGCAGTGAACAGAGACACTTTTGGTTGTCACAACTGTGGTAGGTGGGGCGATACTATTGGCATCTGGTGTGTAGAGGCTGGGGATGCGCTCCCACCCTACAATGCACAGGACAGCCCCCAACAAAGCATGATCTGGTCCCAGGTGTCGAGTGCCGAGGCGAGAAGCCCTGGTCTGCACGTCTTAGGCAGGCTTTGGAGACTGGTGGCTCAATGGATTTCCGACTGTGTTCCAGAGACAGGAGGGAAAATAGATAAATACAGAATGTGATATAAAGAAATATAAGGGAAAATAAACCTGAGAGTCTAGAAATTCAACCCTGTTTCCCCATATGCTGTAGAGAAGTCTCAGGAATTCTAACATGTCACTTTTGAACCAAACTCACCAGAACGTCTCTTGTCCGTGAGGAGCAGAAAGAGTGGATCTGCTTTGATCTCTATTTTATAAGCCCAGAAAAGGAAAGTGAGTTGCCTGAAGTCACACAGCTAATCTGGACTATGACAGGGACCCAGCCCCAGACTCCTGATGGCCAGAGCCTCCTCGCCACCACGGAGAATCGTCGATGCCTTCGGCTGGGAGTCAGGCACCTGGGTGGGGGGAGAAGGAGTTGGCAAACTGCCACACAGACCGGATCTGGCTCACTGCCTGTTTTTGTATGGCCTGTGAACTAAGAATGGTTTTCACATTTTTTTAATGGTTGAAGAAAACCAAAAGGAGAATAATATTTCATGATGCATGAAAATTTAATGAAATTCAAATTTTAGTGTCATAAATAAAGTTTTATTGGAACACAGCCACACTCATTCTTTACATGTTACTTTTGTGCTGCTACAGTGTTAGAAGTAAGCGGTTGTGACAGAAACCATATGGCCCCTAAAGCCTAAAATATTTACTATCTGGACTTTTACAGAAAACGTTTGCCAGCCCCTGCCCTGGCCTCTGGCTCAGCCCTGCCACTAACGTGCTGTGCAATCTGGGGCAAGAGGCCACACCTCTCTGGGCCTCCTCACTTGTAAAATGGGGTGGGACCCCGGGAGAGACAGTGCTCACCAAGAATTCAGGAACAAGCCGGGCTTGTTGGGGACACTACAGAGGACACCCCAGGATTTCCGGGTGGACCAACAGGGAGGCTCCGCAGAGGGGCTCTGAGCTGGGTTGTGATGGGAGAGGATTTCCACAAAGACAGGGCTGGCACTGGGGACAAGGAAGGACCATCTGCTGAAGGCACGACGCTGATCACCGAAGGTTACAGCATTCTTATGCTGACGAGACATTTTTGTAAGCTTTTGTGTAAACCAGCTTATTAAAGGTTATCGATAGACTAAAAGTTAGCATCCACTGACTGTCTACCGAATGCCAGACACTATGCTAGGGGCGCTGTATACTTAGGTCATTTAGTCCTCAAAGAGTATGGTAGGAACTCTTTTTTTTACAGCTTTATTGAGATATAATTCACTTACCATAAAACTCACCCATTTAAAGCGTACAATTCAGTGGCTTTTAGTGTATTCACCGAGTTCTGCATCCATCACCGTAATCAATTTTAGAATGTTTTCATTACCCCAAAAAGAACCCTCACACCCCTTGACCATCCCACTCTAATTTCTCCATCCCCCAGTCCTAGGCAACCAGGAATCTCCTTTCCGTGTCATGGATTTGCCTACGCTGGACATTTCATATCAATGGAAACATATAACGTGGTCTTTTGCGTCTGGCTTCTCTCACTCAGCTTAATGTTTCCAAGGTTTGTCCGTGTTGTAACATATATCAGTACTTTGTTCCTTTTAATTGCTGAATAGTATGTCATTGCATGGATATATCACATTTGTTTTAGCTATTCATCAGTTGATGGACATTTGAGTTGTTTCTACTTTTTGGCTATTATGACTTCTGCTGCTATGGACATTCATGTACATGTTTTTGTGCGGACGTGTGTTATTATTTCCCTCGGGTGTGTAACCCAGGAGCGGACTTGCTGGATCATATGGTAACTCGACATTGAACTGATTGAGGATAAGGCAGGAATTTTTGTCCCCACTTTAGCACTGGGGAAACTGAGGCTCAGAGAAGTTAAAAGAGCCACCCAAGATCCGAGAACACAGCAGGTTTAAACTCAGGCCATCCAACACCTCTTGCCTCTGAATATATATATAAAACAGAACAGAGGTCTCTTTTAACCATTTATTTCCCTCTTAAAATATTCATTCCTTGAGAGCAGGGCCCTTTGTCTGTTTTATCTGATATCCCCAAAATTCTAGTGCCTAGAAGAGGCTAGACACTTAGTAGGTGATCAATAAATATTGTTAAATGAAGGGGAGAACGCGTCAGTATGGAAGATGCGAAGGTCGGGGAATGAGGTTATGGGGAATTCCCGAGATTTCTGTTGGGTCCAGAGTGGCACCAGACCTGGTGCCAGCATGAATTTTTCAGACTCAGAGCTGGCTCCAGCCACCCTGAAAGGGACGTGCTCTTCCCCTGCAGCCGGCCTTGAAAGGCACGCCGCCGGTAGTCTCCAGCGGCCCGACAGGTTCCTGGAATTCTGTGCCTGGGAGACAGTCTATTCATGGAAAGGCAAGGAGCTGCCTTCTGTGAGTTCATGATCTAAAAAAGGAAACTGCTGTCTGCGGGTAAGAAAAGGATTAGAAGCTCAAGGCCTCCATTTCCTTGGAAGGCATTTTCTGCCCAAGTGAGATGGCCCTGGGCCTCTGTTTGGGGAGGGCTGAGACTGGGGAGATGCGTGCCCGTGGAGGAGGAAACCTTGTCTGGGAGCCGAAACAAAGGGCTGAGAGACGGGAGGGCGTGTGGATGGAGGGCTGGCGACAGCCTTGCTCCAGCAGACACATGAAAGGGCTCAGATTCCTGGAAAAAGCCAGCCGCTCCCTCTGCTTCCAGAGATCTTGAGAAAGATACAGCAAGCCCAGGTCAGTGTGGAGAGCTATTCTCAACATGCGGAAATGGGGACGAGGGAAGAGAGCTGGCCTAGCAGGCAGGAGGGGCTGGCTGGGGCCTGACTGTGACTGGTGGCCTTGGCCAAGTCCTTGCCCCCTCTCAGCTTCTGTTTCCCTATCTGTAAAAAGTTGGGGTCCTTTCAAGCTCTGGGACTCTGTTCTGGGGCTGAATTCCCTTTCTTCCTCTCCCCGCTCCTCTCCTGTACTGGACTCATTAATGCTCGTGTTCCCATCCACGTCTGACAGGAGTCCCGGGCTCCGGTTGCTCCTGGAGTCAGTGCCTCCTCTACAGGCGTGTGGAGGCTCTCGCAGAATCACCCAGCTCTCACCCTGGGTTTCTGAAGAGCCCCTTTCCCACCTCCTGGTCAATCCACTCCGACCCCAGCCCCACTCACCCAACGTCTGACGTCCCATAAGAGCTCACGCTCAGCCCATTCAAACCAAATCACGGTTCCCCCTAAGAGGCCCTGTCTCCCGGCTCAGGGCTCGGGGCGTGGCACCTCCACTGCCCCAAGCATGGACACCAGGGGCAGCAAGGCCAGAGTCTGGGAGAAGTTTCATCACCTGCTACCCTTTCTGGGCCCGGTTTCTCGACAGTGAAATGAGGGGTTGCGCTGCGGTTTCTAAGGCAGCTGAGAGGCCTGAGAGCTCTGATTTTACTCTCAAATCTGCCACTAGACTGCGGAGTGAGCCTGGCTGAATCATTCCTCTGTGTGGCCTCAGTTTCCCCATCAGTAACTGAGATGGTGGGACCAGAGGAGTTTTAGACCTGGGAAGTGGGAAAAGCACTGACACTGGAGACAGGAGACCTGGCTTCACTTACTTATCAGTTCACCCTGTGGCCCTGGGCCAGTGCCTTCCCGGGCAGGCCACCATTTCCCCCTCCAGGTTGGATGGGAGGGTGGGCCCATCTGCTCTGCCAGGGCCCCTCCCCTTGACCCTGATGGGACTAGGTCCCTTAGGCCGTTGAGCTAACAACTCCAGGATGTGTTTGTCTCCTCTCATCACTCTGGAAGCTTCCAGATTGTTCTTTGGAACAATTGAAGGCCCCTTAATCACTGTGGCTCCCCAGGCAACTGGAGAAAACTTGGCCAGCAGGAGCTTATATTCCATTATTTTAAACAGAAAAATTTATATTGTGTTCACAGCCCACCTAAAGAGCCCAGCCAATTTTCCGAATAACCCTAAAATACTCTTAAACATCTATTAAACAAACCACTAAGGATTTCTACGTAATGTGAAGGATTGACCTCAGTGGATGTTAGTGACGCACAATGGGACTACAGTGTTGGACACACATTCTAGCGTCTGCCAGTGAAGAGGTACTGTAGTGTAAATTACAATAAAATGGTATGTTAAATATGCATCAAGCACAAGAACCACTTAGCATAATAAAATAAATAAGTAAGCCAATTGGAATAGTCGCACTAATCCATAGGAGAGTTGCCTGGGCGAGGTGCGGGGCACGGAGGGGATGGTGGCTCCCAGGTGGGAGTGAGGTTGCCTGAGGTGGGTCTGTGTCCACGTTCCAGGAACCAGTGGACGCCTCGTCTTCCCGACACTTCAGACTCAGGCAGCGCGTGGCAGTGACCCAGGGCTGAAGCGGAGATGAATCGTTGGGATGGAATAAACCAAAGTAGCTGTCTGCTTGCTTTTCCTATGCTGACAGTCCTTCAGCTCTGGGCTCCAGGCTCTGCTCAGTGCACCGTCAGTGTGATCCATCTGCTCGAGTCACAACCATGCTCACCTGGTCACCGTTGGTGTGCCTGCCTGGCACGGGCATGGGGGATGACGGGCACATCGTCATGGTCCAGCTCGTTCCCTTCAAGTGCCCCCTCGTCCCGCCCGAGTTCTGCTCCTCCCGCTGAAGGAGGGCCTTTCGAGGCCACTTAAGCTCGCCCACTTCCATCACAGGTTTTCCAATTTCCTAGAAGGTATTTTCACTTAACACGTGAGGAAGATGCTAGCAATAATGCGTTTGAACAATGCAATAAAAGGGTGTGACCAATGGAGAACAGACTGAAACAGGACTTTGGGGCCCCGCATGCTCTCACCAGGGCTCCCTCATGACTTAAACGTTCTCACTGGTGCCCACAAGCTGGCTCCTCAGGTGGGGGTTCCGTCAGGGCAGTGACCTTTGGGTAACAATTCCACAAGTCATCACACTGAGTATTCAGATAATGAGAGTTCAGATTGCAAGGGATACCCGAGCTTTATCAGTTATTTGTAATTCCCACAACTGTTCAGCAAGGAAAGTCCTTGTTATTCCTGCTTCACAGATGGGGCCTCAGAGGGCTGGAGGAACCCGAAGGCAATCAAGGCCTGTTGACTCTCAGCCCCTGTTCTCCCACCACACACGTGGCCCCGCCCACACTGGGCTCTGCTTCTCCGCCCCACCCCCCAATCCCCTTTGGGCCAGGTGGGGATTTTCTGTTGCCTTCGATCTCTCCTTTGGCTCTCTTCTTCGCCCCCCCACTAACCCCACAGCTCTCAGTAGCCGCCTTTCTCTTCCCAGCAGGCACAGAACATTACTACCTGCCTAATCCCGTGCTACTTTGCCCCTAAAAAATAAAAGGTGGGGGAAGACATACACAGCCAAGCGAGCCCTGGCTCCCTCTTCTCCAGCCTGCAGAGGAGGGCGCTGCCCCCCGGAGAAGAAACATACAGCCCAGCCCCAACCCCGCAGTCCCTGGGCAGAGGTCTGTGACCCCCACCCCTGGGTGACCAGGTGTCCTCTGACCTCACTGGACGGAGTAGAGGATGCTTTGGCCCTCTCTGCTCTGTCCTAGACAACCTGCTTCATGCCACAGCTTCGGTTACTACTTATAAGTGGATAAGTCTCCACGTGCAGCCTAGAAGCTCTCTCCTGAACCTCGGGTCCCTCCCTGGATTCCCAACCCCACAGGGCTGCGACCTCAGCATCCTCTTCAGGTCTCAGTACCCATCCGGTCCCTTCTCCTCCTTCACTCTGCACATCTCATCCATGACCAAGTCTGCTGACTCTGCCTTGAAAACGTCTTTCACAGCCATCCCTCTCTCTGTGTTGAGACCCCCAGCTCTGCTCTAGGCTCTCCTGGAGACCACCGCAACAGCTTCCCTCCTGGTCCTGCCTCCTCAGTCCAGTTCACCCCTTCATGGCGGCCAGAGTATCTACTCTAAACTCTGCTCTGATCGTGCCATCCCCCTCTGCTTAAGATCCTTTAGTTCATCAGAAACCCCAAATGTGATTAAGTTAGGCAAGAATCAATTTAATGTTAGGACGCTGGACGAGCTCAACTAATTGTGAAAAGGGCAGGAATGGAGGCCAGGCCACCTCCACTCAGATTCCACTGGGATTCTCAGCTGAGGCTCTGTATTTCTGCTTTCCTGATATCCTGATTTCATTCTCTCCTAATTCGCATCAGTTTCCCCCATGGGATGGCAACATGGCACCTGCCATTCCCAAGCCTTATCTTCTCTCTGTCACCACCAGCACCATCTGCCACTTTGCCTCTAAGTTTAAAAAAACCCCAGGGACACTCACTTGAATGAGGTGCCCACCCCTGGACCAACCAACTGTGGCCAGGCAGCGGGGCCATGCAGCAAGGGAACGACCACGTCGGGCCCATCCCTGCGTATCAGGGCCTTCCTCGAGCTGAGGGAGACTCAGAGAGGTAGGCAGCCGCCCTGATTGGTGGTGTCTGCTGCAAACGGTTCTCACTCAGGTTAGTGTTCATCTTACTTTAAGTCGGGGATCACATGCCCCTTTGAGAATTTGATCAAAGGCATAGATCTCCCTAGAAAAATAAACATCCTTACAAAATTTTGCATACCATTTCAGGAGATTTGTAGACCTTCTGAAGTCCAGTCTGTGGACCTTAAGTTAGGAACACCTGCCTTGAAATAAAAGTCCTTTGCCTAGTGTCCAAGGCCTGGCATGATCTGGCTGCACCTCTCTGCACGGCCCCCGGCCTGGGCACCTAGCCCGCAGCCACGCCCGACTCCTCACATGTGCAGGGCGCTTCACAGTTCAGTCTGTGCTTCCCCAGCCCCACGCCACGCTTTCAGTTCATCCTGCAGAACTCAGCTCGTGGGTCACCTCCTCCGGGAAAACATCCCTGATTCCGGTCTGCCCCGGCTGAGTTTCTAGATTCAATTGCCTCTACACACCCCCAAGCATCATTACAAACAATTCCTGGTAAGGCTTGAAAAACATCTGGAAACTTTCCACATAGTAACAGAGGCACAGCGCGCCGACGTTTATGGAAAGCAATTCTTGCCCAGCTCCCGGTAGATGTTGCTGTGTTCTGGGTGCAGCAGCACAAATACAGCCCACCGCCCGTCTCTGTATGGCCTGGGAACTAGGAAGAGTTTTTCCATTTGTAAACAGTTGGGAAAAAACTCAAAATAATAATAATATTTTGTGACACATGAATGCTATGTGAAATTCAAAAGCAGTGTCCATAGACGAAGTTTTAGTGGACACAACCACGCTCGTTCATTTACATGCTGTCCGTGGCTGCTTTCACACTACAACAACAGAGAAGTTGTGACAGAAACCTTGTGGCCCTCAAACCCCAAATATTTACTATCTGGACCTTTACAGAAAAAGTTTGCTGGCCTCTATTCTCGATACTCTGAAGAGCTACCATATTTTATTGACAGTAAGATGCCAATGAATCACAATATCAGAAATGTTAAAATTTCAGGGGGAAATGGCTGTTTGGAACTGACTAAATAAATTGCTCTTGAATGCTTTTTATGTGCCGAACAATATGTTAGTTATTTTATGTTCATTTTCCTAATTAATGATTCCTAATTATTTATTATCCCTAACGAAACTTTTCCCAAGATGAAAGAACTATTATGTCTATGCTATAGAAGAGGAAACAGCTCAGAGACATTAAGTAACTCGCCCCAGGCCACACAGAGGAATCAAAGCCTGACTTTTTTCCACTCCACCAAACTGCTCTCTGACTCAGTGCCTGTCCAGATCCTTGGTGCCTTCCCCCCAAGCTGGGCTTCCTCCATAATCAAGAGCAACCTGAAGGTCCTCCCGCCCGCGAGGCTCTGCGAATGCTGCCTCCTCTGCTGGCACACCCCTCGCCCCCTCCTCCTTCCCTGCCCGGCCGAGGCGTCACTTCCCAAAGTGGATGGGTGCTCTCTTTGTGCTCCCAGCAGAGTGCCAGCTTCTCGCTCTTTCTCCGTGACTAGACCGTGTTCTGCAGAGATGGGAAACTTCCATCCCCGTAAGCCAGCACCTAGCACAGTGCGTCACGCAGGGCAGGCACATCCAGCGCGTGGACTGTCTGAGCGAGGGAGGGATGGAGGGACGCTCACACCAAGCACAAGAGGATGAACATGTTTAAACTACACCATATCGTCCACTTGGTTCCTGGTTCTCAAAGCCAGCCTCACCCCCTCTGCCTCCCACACTTCACAGACCCTCAAGGTGAGCAGCGAATACAGCTGGCGCCAGAGGACTCGCCTGGAGAGCTCTTTTCTCCCGGAGCCACGCCACATGAATGTCATCTCCCAGCTCTGCTCCCCTGGGACCCAGCTCTGTTCTCCACCTTTTCTGTCTCTCGTCTTCCTGCCCAGCAGAGCCTCACTCCCTCTCTGGTCGGACGTTACCGCCGTGATCTCGGGGGCCAATCAGAAGGATGCTGCTCAAAGCTCCCCTCCGACTCCCAGTTCTGCACTCAGAGATCCCCTCCAGAGGCCTGGGGACTCCTCCGCTGACCCCAGACCGAGCTCTGAGGATCCAGGGGCACAGGTATCTCCTGCTCACACCGCCAGCCCCTCCCCTCGGGCTCTGGGGAAGGGCTCTTCCCAGCCCCAGCCAGAGGCAGCGCCACAGCGTTTTTAAATATCACATCACAACCAAGTTCATTTTATTTCCAAAAGGCAAGTTGGTTCAACATTCAAAAATGAATCAGTGTAAATCAGGATTTCTTAACCTGGGCACTAGTGACATTTTTGGTTGGATAACTCTTTGATGTGGGGGCTGTGCTGTCATTGTAGAATATTTAATACCCAGCTTCTACTTACTAGGATACCAGCAACACACACCCCCAGCTGAGCCAATCACAAATGTCACAGACATTGTCACATGTCCTCTGGGGGGCAAAACGCAAAGTCAGTCTAGAACCACTGATATCTTAATAACAGAACAAAGGAGAAAAATCTATAAGATTATCCTGACAAAAGTAGAGAAATCATTTGATAAAATTCAATTCCAGTTCATGATTTTAAAAAAATGTTTTGCAAACTAGAATAGAAGGAAACTTACTTAACCTGATAAAAGGTATCTACTCGAAAAAAACTCTACAGTAACACACTTGCTATGGGTGGAATTGTGTTCCTCCAAAATTCTTATGCTGAAATCCTAACCCCCATTATGGCTATACCTGGAGACAGGGCCTTCAGGAGGTAACTAAGGTTAAGTGAGATCATTAAGGTGGGGCCCTAGTCTGATAGAACTAGTGGCCTTTTAAGAAGAGGAAGAGACACCAGAGAGCTCTCTCTCCTGTCATGTGAAAACAGAGCAAGATGGCAGCGGCCTACAAACCAAGAGAAGAGGCCTCAGAAGGAAACTGCCTTGCCAGCATCTTGATCTTGGACTTCCCAGCCTTCAGAACTATAAGAAACAAATTTCCGTTGTTTAAACCACCCAGTCTATGGTGTTTTGTTTTCGCAGCCACAGCTGACCATTATAATCCTTAATGGAGAATATTGAAAGCTTTCCCCCTGAGATGAGGAAAGAGACAAGGATATCTGCCAATACTGATTCTATTCCATTTTACTGGAGAGGCTAGCCAGGGAAATAAGTAAGGAAAAGAAATAAAATGTGTAAGGGTTATGCAGGAAAAAAATAAAACTCATTGTCTGCACATGATGTGCTTGTCTGTATAGCAAATCCAGAAGAATCTACAGATGAACTTAGCAAGTTCACTATACCCAAGGTCAGTAAACAAAAGTCAGCTGGTTGGGTTTTTCTATAAACCAGCAGGAAACAATTAGACAATGAAAGTAATGGAGACCATAATCACACAGCCTCTTCCCGCCCACTGGGCTACTGTGAGGGTCATGCTGGATGGTTCCAGCTGAAATAGCCTGAATATCAGTGCTTCCAGGGACAGAGGAGGCTCCCTGTGTCTTCGAGTCCTAGGGGGGGAGGCTGGGCTGGCACTTGAAGGATAGGAAACAGTGAGGAACAGGAACCTACAAACTCCAGTCCTGGTCACCTCTCCCCCACCTCCCACCCTGTGCCCCTGCCACACGGGCCCCTTACCTCTCCTGTCCACGTGCCTTTGCACAGCTGTTCCCCTTGTCCAGGATGCCCTTCCCTTTCACTTCATCCAGGGAACTCCCGCTCACCCTTTAAGACCCAACTCAGATGTGTTCCTTTTGTGAACACTTCCCCACCTTTCCCAAGGTGTCCTCCAAGCTCTTCCACGTGGGCCCCTCATTTCAGCAAACACGTGTTTTGTGTGTCCTGGGCGGTGTGAGATTCAGATGAAGCAGACACAGTCCCCACCTATAAAGCCCCTCAGCAATCCTCCACACTCTTGCTCTTCCTTTATTGATTGACCCAGTGCAGAAGGTCCAGGGGGACTCAGAGTCCCTGGAGAATGGAAGGTCACTAGACGACAGGACCCCGGGCCCGTGAGCAACTGTGTGCAGCAGAGCCCTCTTCACGCCCGGCCTGCACTGAACTGGGAGGTGAGCGAGAACTCGCACTGGGAGAGCAGCCAGCATCACTTACTCTAACACGCCCAGTGTCTGTCCCAGCTCCCGGGTCACACAGATTAGAGCAGGAGGGCGACCCAGAGGCAGCTGAGGGCCAGGGCCCTGGGCAGGAAGATAAGGAGGACAGCGGAGAATGCCCCAGCCTGGGGGCCGCGGATGGGGCCCTTCTCTGCAGCAGAGGTGACCTGGCACTAGCTACTTCCCCACAATGCACCTCTGTTTCCTCATCGGTCGAATGAGGATGGCATCTCTGCCTTCTGTGGCTGTTCAGAGCCTCACAAGTCACCGAGGTACCGGGCTTCAGCCGTCCGCTGCTTCACAGAGGTTTGTGTCCCCTGCTCTGTATTGCGTCCCCATCAGCAGAGGGCAAAGCACGGCAGGTGGAGAAGGCACATAATAGCTGACACCCACAGAGCACTTATGTGACAGGTGCTATTCTAAAGCACTTTACAAGATGAACTCACTTCATTCTCACAGTGGCCCATTTCAGAGACGAGGAAACTGAGCTACGGTGAAGTTAAGTCAGCCGACCAAGCCAGCGGTAGCAGGGCTGGGATGTGAACCCACACATGTCTCCAGGCCTGTGCTCCTAACCGCAATGCTGCACTTCTAAGCCGGCAGAGCCTGTTGACAAGGGACAGAAAGGGCCCCTGATACCAGGCACCCGGGAAGAGCTGCTTACAGCCCAAGCTGACGTCCAGTCCGCCCCGGCTGTGCAGACATCAAGGAAAAGCCCGGCTCACTTGGCGTCTCTTTCCTGAGAACAGAAAGCAGACCAGGCCGTCTGCACAGAGAGGAGCCCTTCCCGGCACTTTATTCAAGGAGAAGTGCATGGCGAGGTCCACCGCCCAAGAGGTCCTGACTCACCCAGTGGACGATGGCTCTTGTTATGGTTCTGCAAAGGCCCAGACCTGCAGGAAACCATGTCGCTTCTGGAAGCAATCTGACCCTGCTTCCTTGTGAATTCCTAGGTTGGAGCACAGACTGCAGCCTCACTCACCACACCAGCCAACCTAATGCCGGTGTGTTAACAGGCACTGGGCAGGTGCCAGAGGGCATCTGGTTCCACCTGGGAGAGCTGAGCTCGCTGCTCTGAATTCTTGTCATCTTGGGCCGGCAGTTAGGACACTCAGGGTCCAGCCCCAGACGGGCCACACGTTGGCCGTGAGACCTCAGGGGCATCACTTATGATCCGGGGCCCAGGGAGGACCCATCTCAGTGGGAGACTCCCCAGGCTGTGGGCACCCGAGGGCAGCCACTGCCCCACAGTCGTCTTTGCCTCCCCAGCAGCCGGCGCGGGGCCGGGTGCAGAGTGCGAGCTCTGGACACGTTGGTTGGAAGACTCCAGCTGAGGTGGTAGGGCTGGGTTGGAGGAGCTCAGATTAAGAAAAAATACAGTGCTACTTCCATTTGTTCTTACTTCCTCCAGCAACTATGTGAGAAAGGAATGATTATTATCCCCATTTTCCATTTTAGGAAAGCTGAGGTTCCGAGAAGTTCAGTGACTTGCCCAAGGTCACACAGCTGGTCAGCGGGCTGCACTCCTGGGCAACTGGCGGCTGCCATCCAAACTGAGTTGTTGACCGAGGACCTTTGCTTTGGTCTTGGAACGCTAGCCTGTATTTCCCAGGCTGGGGGCGGTTACAACATGGTAGAATGGGAAACACCACAGCACTCGAGTCACCTCGGAACTCGAGAAGACTAAGCCAGGGTTCCATTTGTTCAGCAACACAAGAGAATCTCAAATTTGTCACGGGGATGGAAAATGAAAAGAAAGGAAATCTATGAGCGCCACCTGGTGGTGAGCCCCACCATCACAGTCTAATTGCGGTGCTCTGACAATTGAGGACAGTCACACTGAGGTTCCCAGGCCGCATGGGCCACAGGAAAAGTAGGGGCTCCAGTGACCTTCCCACGGCCGTGTCCCCAGGGCCAGGAGCCCAGTCTGACAGCCTCAGAGCGTTCACACAGGGTCTTCAATGCCCCAGGGCCGAGCCCCCTGGGGCACCCTCAGACAGTCCCCCTGGGGGTCTCCACTAGGTTATCTCTGGGGCCCAGAACTCCAGAGGTGCTGTGACAGGCTCTGTGCCAGATGCTGGCTGCCTGGTGGACCCTAAAGGCTGATCCGGGGTATCCCATGTGCTGCGCTCCTGCCACTCCCTGCCACCCCCGCCCCGCCCCGCCCCGACGTCCCCTCCCAGTCCCACATGCCCATCAATGGCACTCACTTCCCCCTCCTCCTTCCCAGTCCTACCCCCACGTACCACACCTAACTGTTGTGGGCTTCCCTCATTTCTCTCCCTTCCCATCACTGTTCTGTCCAAGCCACCACCGTCTCTGCCCCGGACAACTTCCAGGGCCCGCTTGCTGGCCTCCCTGCCCCCGCTCTTGACCCGGCACTTGCTTTCTGCCCTCCGACCTGAGTGGACCTTCTAGAAGGGAAGACTGAGCAATGGGAATTTCTCTGTAGGGCCCTCCAGGGCATGTTTCCAGGTCTATGATGATGAAAGGGCAGGGGGAGGACAAACGTAGGGAGAGTGCACAAAATGACACAGTCAGGAGAGGCAGAAGTTAATATGTGAAGAAGTTATTTTTGAAGGTGCCCAGTGCTTGGAACCCGGAAGCCCTTTAGCCCATATCCACTAAATCCTCGCTCTTCAGAGTGCGTCTGGGGCCAGCAGCGGCGTAACCCCAGGAGCTTGTCAGAAACCCAAATACCAGCCCGGCCCGGACCCCTGAGTGGAGATCTGCGCTTCAACCCACTCCCAGGGCTTCCCGCAAGGAGGACGTTGGAGACCCGGCAGCAGAGGGCGAGCTCCCCGGAGCGCACCCTGCCTCGGCCACCTCTGCAGCCCCCACTGCCAGCACCTGGTCTGGTGGCAGGAGCCCATCCAGTGATGCTGCTAGGCTGACCCCTGCCACCCTCGGACACGGAATGACCTTGCCTGCTGACACCGCCAGACTCAGAGAGGTCAGCTCTGCAGACCTGATCACTTTGATGGCCCCTGTGTGCCGGGCTGAAAGGCAAGCGGTGACAGCTGCAGACACACTGAGAAGCCACCAGTTTGTTTCAAAAGCTTTCTCATTAAGAAGGTAAGAATCAACAGCACCATCATTTCTCCTTCCAGAAATCAGGGAAATGGTCTAACCCCTCTCCCCATTGCCCCGTACCAACTCCCCCTCTTCATTCTCTGGGGTCCTTTCTCTGCTCTACTGTGGCAATTGGGGGGAGGACTCTTCAGAGTTAAATGTGTTCAAAGTTCTTAATGACAATTCTCTTTAAAGTCAGGAGATTGTGGCAGTTGAATGAGGTATGGGGAGATCAGGGCGGAAGAACAGAACTGAGCTTGCTGTGTGACCCCACAGGCCACTGGCCCTCTCTGGGCCTTGGCTAACTTTACAATAAAATGAGGATAGGCAACAAGGTGAGTGGACCCCTCTCTCCCAGGGCGCCCTGATTCCGAGCAGCAGGCCGTGTTCCGTTCTGTGGCTCTAGGTCAGGTGGGGCAACGGAAGCAGCTAAAGGCATCGGAGGCAGACGGACAGGTGTGCGTTCTCGTTGGGACTCCACCACTTTCCAGCTGGGCCACCTTACCAGCTGTGGACCTGGCCCTCTCTGCGCCTCGATTTCCTCTTCTAAGCTGGGCTTTACCAGAACGCACCTCTTCGGGCTGTGAGAAGTCTGTGTCCTTTTACTGCAGCGTCTGCTCACAGCAGCCCGGAGTTCACTTCTGTTCCCCTGCATTTCCTGAAATGAACACTAAAGGTAGCTTTGAAAACAGATCCCCAAAGGCTCTCGGGGGTTGGGAGGTGGTTCAGAGCCCAGCCGCAGACTCACGGAAGGCTGGAGTTCCACGGGATGTGACAGAGCTCCAGACGTCCCCATCGCAGCCCAGGATGGAGGTCGGCTGGTCTGCGGATTGAATGGTACGGCGTAAGCGGTCGTGGGCTACAGTCTCCCTGCCTCGCCACCCAGCGGCCGCCCACATCGAGGGGAGTCGGGCAGGGGAGAATGAGGGCGCAGAGGTCGGGGTTTGGAACCACCACATTCAAGTACCTCCCACGGCTTGATGCCTCACAGACAGCACTCACCATCACAGCCATCGCAGGACAGAGGTATCATTTCCTTGTTTACAGAAGAGGAAACTGAGGCCCCGAGGGGGGAAGGGACCTGCCCAAGGTCTCCCAGCTAGCTCAAGGTGGAGGTGGGATTGGACTCAGGTCTGACCCCAAGGCTTGGCTTCGCTGTCCTCGCAGTACATACACTTGTCTGTCCTCTTGGGTTCCAGGAGTGGGGAGCTCCCCAGCCCCAGGTCTCAAGCCTGGGCAGCTGTGAGGAGCAAGAGGGGAAGCGCTTTACTCTGCTCCGCTGCTCCCTGGACGGCCCAGCCATCAAGGACAATGACTAGAGGGAAGATGGGGTCTATCAACCCAAAATTCACTCGTGTGAGCGTCCGCATGCACAGCATCACCACTGGGTGTTGCCCAGGCAGCCCGATGCCGCAGGAAGCCCCAGGAGGCTTCTAGATTCACTCCAAAACCTCTGCTTCCAGCCCAGACTCCTCAGCCTGGACCGATGACGTGGTCGTGGTCCCCCGTGTCTTCCTGCTGCCCTCCCCCGGGACGCTGGGGTCTGTGGCCATCCCTCCTCCACAAAGCCCTCCTCTCTCTCTGGGAAGTCTTCCTTGGACAGGACACCACCCAAGCCCGGACCTCAGGGTTTCCACCACCCGGCCCCGCCCACCTCTCGCGCACCATCAGCGCTCCTCATGCCGGACCATCGCCATAGCCATCCCGAGCCCCCTGTGGCTTCTTCCCCTCTGCCCTGCTTGCAGTTTCTTTTGCCCAGACCACACCCACCACCCTCCCGCCCTCTGCGACGTCCCCTACTACGCCCACCCCCACTCCCACCACGTCCTGTGTGCGCCTCTTGCCCCTGGGGGATGATCAATTGGAGCCATTTTCTCACCGTGTAGAGGGGGCCGGCTGGCCTTATCCACCCGGGGCCAGCCAGGCCTGGGAGTCTCTGGATGTTGGCCCACAGATGAGCGAATGAATGAACGAATGAATGAACGGTGAGGTAAGTAGGAGTGAACACCATTATTCCAACTAAAGGGGTCAATGCATGGGGGCACGAGGCAGCTAAGCGTCTGTCTCCCAGGACCCTGGCTAAAGCCAGTGGTGGCCGAGCCCAGACTTCCTGGTTTAACGTCCCCTGTGCTGCGACCCGCGCCCTCCCTGCTCCTCGGAGGGAAGGGAGCCTCGCCCGGCTCGGACCTGCTGCTCCCTGCTGCCACCTTGTGGCCTCACGGGGAGAGCTTTCATTATTGTTCTCACCGTGGGCCCAAAGACTTAAATTTGGGGTGAAACCAGTCTGAATAGTTTTAATTGTCGACTGAAATCAAGAGTCTGGGTGATATTAGTGAAGGGGTTTACTCAGTAATCAGCGGGAGGAGCTGGATCCCCGGGAAGACAGTCCCACAGGGTGCTCCGACGGAACTCTCCAAGGGCTGCGAGCTGAAGTGCCGCTCAGCGCTCTCTCACAAATGGCGCACGTGCGGGGAAGCGGAAAAGAAAAAGCTCACAGCTAGATTTTATATTTGCCCAAAAAGTGGGTAGAGTACATCTGGGCCTTTCTCTAGGTCATACACTGAACACTAGAATCTTTGGTTATACATCAAATGAGTTCAGAGAAGCTGAGGTTATCTACATGAGCAGGGGGCAAGGACCAGGGCTGTTAATTATTCCCTCGGTCCTTGAGAAATGCAGCTGGGGAACGTGACATTGAGGGACCTCTTTATCTGTTCCTGCTGTGGGTCTGTCCAGCTGGCGTCTTCAGTCAGGAGACGTGGGGCTGCCGGGTCGTGGGACACAGGCTGGCGGTGGCCTGCGTGGTGCTTCACGGTGCAGCGTGGATTTACTGCACTGACTTAAAGCCCGTGCGGTTTGCTGGTTAGATTTGCCTGTTAGACGGGGAGAGGGGTCCCCAAACTCGGTCCACACAATCATAGTGCATTTATCTTCCTAGCCCACTAATAAAATATATAGTTAAGTGCTGAGCAGCAAGAGGCCACCAGTACACCCACATTGAGATGTAATTCCAGCTAAAGCCACGATTCCTGATGCTTTCAATGGCTTGCGACTCCCTCCCGTGGGTAAGCGTATGATTTACACTGTGTCTTTTGGAACTTTGAGAATTACCTGTTGCGGGTGGAGGGGAGAGCGTAAGTGAACCAGCCAGGCGGTCTGGACTGGCTTCCTTTGTTCCAGGCACTGTCCTGGGGCTGGGGGTCCGTGGAGAGCAAAACAGAGGTGGTCCTTACCCTCATGGAGCTCAGAGCTAGAGGCAGAGACACATCTTAACCAAATAATCACATAAATATGTAATCTCAAGCTGAGATAAATGCATTGAAGAAAGCATACATGGGGCCAGAAGAGCAAATAGCATGGGGGTCGTTTCTAGTGTGGGGGAACACAGGAAAGACCCCCCCTGGGGAACTGACTTTTGAGCTGAGTCCTGAGGAAGGGGTAAGAATCAACAGAACAGCACTGTCATGGGCTGAATTGTGCCCCTCCCCCCAAACTGACCTGTTGATGCTCAACCCCCAACCTGACTGTATTTGGAGAAAGGGCCTTTTGGGAGGTAATTAAGGTCAAACAAGGTGAGAAGGTTGGTGCCTTAATCCAATAGGGCTGGTGTCATTATAGGAAGAGGAAGAGACACTGGGGAGCTTTCTCTCTCCACAGGAGCACCGAGGAAAGGCCGTGTGAGAACACAGGGAGAAGGTGGCCCTCTGCAAGCCACGGAGAGAGGCCTCGCCAGAGACCAACCCTGCTGACACCTTGCTCTTGGACTTCCAGCCTCCAGAACATGAGAAAATAAATTTCTGTTGTGCAGCCCCCCAGACTGTGGTGTTTTGTTACAGTAGCCAGAGCAGACTAATACAAGTCCGTGCAAAGGTCCTGAGGTGGCAGGAGTCTGATCCATTAGAGATAGTGAAAGAAGATCAGTGTGGCTGGAGCACCCAGAGAAAGGGGAGGGAGGTACAAGTTGAGTCTAGTAAGGTGCGGGGGACGGGGTGTCATCTGCAGGCCGGTAGGCCAGATCTGACTAGGAGCCATGGGAGACTCATGAAAAGCTTCAGGCAGAGGGCTGGCATCAGACACTTTATTTTTAAAGAACACTTGGTGCCACCTGGAAACTGAGTTGGAGTGGGCACGGTGGCTCCAGGGAGGCCCTTGAGGAGGATGTTGTAGGAGCAGGGAGAGAGGGCAGCAGTGTGTGCCAGGGAGCTGGTGGGGAGACATCAGCCGATAACGGGAGGCAGAATCCGCAGTGCCTGGTGATGGATGCTGGAGGGGAGAAGAGGAGGTGGTGATGCCAACTCCTAGATTTCTGGCTTATCCGAACCGGCAGACGATGGTGCCACTCCCTAGATGGGCCCCTGGAGGAGACTGGGTTTGAGAGGGAGCCCACGATTTGGTTGTAGACAGATGGCGTTTGAAGGGCCCCCGGGACGTCCACGTCCAGAAGACGGGGGTTAAAGACCGGCCGATTTTGCTGCTTCCCAGCTGTGTAACATTAGGTAAGTTATGGAACCTGTTTGGATCTCCATTTTCTAAGCTGTCCAACAGGGATAAGAAAAACTATCATGCTGAGTAGTTGCAAAGATTAAATTTGGCAAGGAGATTAAATTAGCATAACATGATATTAAAATGGAAGTTTTGAATAAGACAGCAAAATAGAATCAATATCAAATACTAAAGTGATGTGGCAGGCACCAAGATGCAAAGTTTCCATGTCCTGGAACAGGGCCCCAACCCTGCACTGGGAGGCAAGGTGTTACTCAAAACGTTTAGCACCACCACGGCACTAACCCACAGAACAGAAACTGAGGGGCCGGGGCAGCGTCCTGCAAGTTCCCCGCAGTGCCCGGTGTTGACTCGGTTCGCTGAGTCACGGGGAGGCCCAGGATGCCCGGGACCCGGGCGGAGGGACCTGGGTACCTGCAGGGAAGAGCTATTGGGGAAGCAGCTTTTTACTAGGTGGCACAGAAACAGTTCAGTATTTTAACAACCAGCACAGCCACGCTGCTGCATCCCAGCGAAGCGTCAGCCCTGCTCAGAAGGTGCGCATTCTAACAATGCCCCCATATCTCAACCCCTGGACCCGTGAGCGTGAGGCATCAGCCCTGTGATCACGTTAGAGGGCACAGTTTACCTCAGATGGAGGATGACGTGGGGCCCTAATGAAATCTGAGAGTTTCTCCACTGGTAGCAGAAGAGAAAGGCTAAGAGATTCACGGTGGGGGCAGGGGAGGGTTGGCATGTCTGCTGAAGTTGGGGGGGCCATGTGAGAAGGAGTAGGGGTGCCTTGGGTTGTTGAGAGAGAGGCCCTGGCCGACAGCCAGCAAGGAAAGAGGGCCTCAGTCCTACAACCTTGAGGAACTGAATTCTGCCAAAGACGAGCTTGGAGGTGGTTCTTCCCCAGAGAGTCCCGACAGGAGCCCAGCCCGCCGACGCCTTGACTCCAGCCTTGGGAGACCCTGGGTAGGGAAGCCCGCTGAGCCATGTTGGCCTTCCTCCCTCCAGAACAGTGATGTGCTAAGTCTGCCTGGCTTTAAGCTGTTACGTCGGTGGTGATTGTCGCACAGCCATAGGAAACGAATGCAGAGGGTCTGAAGGGGGGATTCTGAGGAAGTGACGCGAAGAGCTCCCTAGGAGACAGCTGCTGACGTGCTGTGCCAGTTCCTCCACCTCAGTTCCAGGGGCAGGACCGTGGGGTCCTCTCAGTCCCCCAGACTGGGTTGGTGAGGTGCCGCAGCCTGGGGTCTGACTCCCTGAGGGCAGCTCCGAGGGCTCCAGGGTGTCCCCAGCACCCATGGGGCCACAGACAGAGCCTGCTGGGGCCCTGGGGACGCCTGCAAGGGGCTGCCCAGGTGGTGACGGTCTCCAGCTGCGGGTCTGGGGTTCTGACAGGTGGGAAGACCAGGGGCTGAGAGGGGGGAGCATCAGCCAGAGAAACAGAAGGTGGGAGGGCACCCCAGACCCTCACTCGTGCCTGTGGGCCAGTCCACTTCATGCCCCAGAGCGGGCAAAGCCAGCCTCCCCTTGGCAGTCAGATCCGGTCCATCTGACGTCCCTTTCCCTCCCCACCCCAGCCCCGCAGAGAGCCGGGGTTGGTGTCCATCTCTGAAATTTGACTCCACCCACACGGAGGTCCGTTCCTTGGGAGAGGACGTTGGTCTGTTTGTTCACAGCTGTTTTCCCAGCACCTAGAACAGACCTGCCTGTCAGGTGTTCGACAGTCATTACTGAACGGGTGAATTCCTCCTCAAAATCCAGTTCGGCTCTTCCCTTCTTTGAGAGGCGTGCCCGGCTTTATCCACCCTCCAAACACCCAGGGAAATCACTTCCTCGCTTGTGTTACCTCTGTGCCCTGCACGTGGCTTTGTGTCCCGCCCAGCACACTACTGGGCTGTGTGTCCATCTCAGCCCAGGCCCCTCACGCAGAGAACCTGAGGCAACAGCTTCGTAGAGGGTGCAGGGGTGAGGGGAAAAGGGGCCAAGGCAAGGAAGGGAGGCGTGAATACAGCGGCCAGAGAAGCCACACGGACTCTGCTCTGGACTGAACTGTCTCCCCAGATTCATATGGCGAAGCCGTAACCCCCATGTGATGTGCTGGGAGAGGAGGCCCTGAGGGTGCGCCCCGTGGTGGGCTTAGTGCCCTCAGAGGAAGAGACCCCAGAGAGCTGGCTCCCTCTCTCCCTCTCCACCAGCTGCGGACGCAGTGAGGAGGTGGCCGTCTGCGCGTCGGGAAGCGGCGCTCACCGGAACCCGACCCTGCCGATGCCTCGCCCTCAGACTCCAGCCTCCCGAGCCGTGAGAAATAAATATGTGCTGTGTAAGCCCTGAGTTGAAGGGGTTTTGTCGTGGAACCAGCAGACTAAGGCAGACCCTCCATCCTGGACAGCCCTGCAGTACAGAAGGCATGGGGCGAACAGTCTCCTTGCTGGCTTATTCCTATCTCCTGCCCTCTCTGGGCCAAGCCTACCCCTGCGAGTTAGCCCCTGCACTGCCAGCCTGTGGACTGGGCCCCCTGGAAGCTGCTGGGGAAGCCAGGGCCTCTGAGGGTAGGGTCCAGTCCAGCCAGTGGGCAGATGCCAGCCCCTCCTTGTCAGCTGACACTGGCATGGGGCTCCTCAGTCGGTGATGACAGTGTCCAGGCTTTAAGACCACTGTGAGGGGCCAGCCCGGTGGCCAAGGGGTTAAAGTTCTGCGCAGTCTGCTTCGGCGGCCCAGGTTCACGGGTTCAAATCCTGGGTGCAGAGCTGCTCCATTCATCAGCCATGCTGTGGAGGCATCCCTCATACAAAGTGGAGGAAGACTGGCACAGATGTTAGCTCAGGGCCAATCTTCCTCAAGCAAAAAAGAAAAGAGGAGGATTGGCAACAGATGGTAGCTCAGGGCGAATCTTCCTCAGAAAAAAAAACACCACTGTAAGGTGGGAGTTGTCACTAAGGCCACTTGGGCAAGGAAGTGAGGCAGGTGGGCTGAGCAGGCGCGGGGGTGGGGGGTTCTCAGACCTGACCAGAACAGTGTCTCTCCTGCATCTGGAGCTGAGGGCAGGGGTCGGGGCTTATTCCCTGCTTGTCTCTAGTGCCCAGGACAGAGCCTGCACAACACGGACATTAGTGAATGTTCACGACGTGGCCACCCTGTGGTTGCTGTGGAGCATAGGGAAAATATTTGTGTGTTTCTGCACAGTTAGGGCTCTCTGAACAAGTTTTCCTGAAACGGGGGGCAGACCTAAGAGCAAACCTTCAGGTTGTTTGCAAGTGCACAGATACAAGAGAACTCTGGAGAGCTGACCGAATGCCGGAGGAGCAGTTTACATGTGCAGGGAGAAGGGGGGCCCTCCGTGAACCCAGCCCCGAAAGAGGCTGACTGACCCACCGAACGGCTGCAGGAAGGACCCCAGAGGGCTTCCACGGAGACCCTCTTAGGAGGGGTGGGGACAGCTGCCTCCTCCCCCTTAGTAAGCAGAGAAAATTCACTTTCATTCATTTCTCACCTATGATACAAACTGTATGCATAGGAGATTTTTCTGGCTTTCATCATATGGCCTCAGGAGTGAGAATTGGGGTGTGGGGAGCCCAGTGATGGTTATTTGCCTTTTAAGTGAATAATGATAATCTAGCTGATCTAGTCACTTTGTGTGCACATTCAGTATAAAATTAATAAAGACGAATACTAAAAACCCAACAGCTGCCCGGTGTCTGAACGGCCTCCCTGTGTTTCGGGAACCCCAAACGGGGAAAGAGGCAGGAGCTGTCAGGAGGAGAGAGTCCCCTCCAGCCTGGCCCGGAGTGTGGGCCGGCCCCGAGGGTAGCCGACCAGCTGCTCCTTCCAGGGTTGCCTTTGAAAGCTCTCTGATCACTGGAATGATTGAGGACCAGGCTCAGGTCTTCAGTGGCCTGGCAGCCAGTGTCCCGGTGGCAGTATCAGATGGCTTCCTCCCTCAGGAGACACATCATGGGCGGAGTCCTGGCCGTCCTCCGCCTCCCTTACTTCCTGTCGAAATCTGGCTCTCAAGCCACCCCCTGACACCTCCACAGATTCCATCTCCTCTTGGATTAGCCAGAACCCATTTCTGAGAAGGAAGGAAGGAAGGGAGGAAGAGAGGGAGGGAGGGAAGAAGGGAGGGAGAGAGAGAGAGAGAGAGAGAGAGAAAGAGGCCCGACCCAGCAGAATTTAACTGCTCTTGAATGCCTCTGGATGAAATCTCAAGCCAGCTGTCAGGCCAAAGGTCGAGGCCTCCCCCAGTCTCTCCTGCTGTCTCCAGTGGAGATAAACGACAGCGCCAGCCTTGGGTGTGTCCTGGCCTCTGGCCAACAGCTTTCTTGAAGGCCCAGATGTGTCATCTGATAGTGGGTGGGCATTCTCTCTATTTTCAGGAGAAAAGTCTATTTGTGCCCCCAGAATCTCAGAAATTCAACTGGTTGAGAGTAACACGATCATAGGCAGCTAAACGAGGAGCAGCACTGAAACCGATTGTTTGGGGTCAATCGAGATCTTCAGGCCCCTCTCCCACCTTACCTCTCTCTTCATCAGTCTGAAGAGTTCACCAGCTCTCTGCGCTCCCTCACGTCTCAGCACCTTTGCTCAGACGCGGCTCCCTGGAAGCTTCCCTCTCCTCTGCCTAATGGGATTATGCCACCTAAAGGCCAGGTCACCTCTGTGAACCACCACCACCACCCCCACTCTAGAACATCCATCGCTCACTCCTCTGTGCTCTGTTTCAGCGCTTTCCTACTGATTATCACACCATCAGTTATATATCCTCTGATAACTTTACTGAACTACAAGTTGGCTGAATCCCTAGTAACTACGCAATGCTGGTCGCCTAACGATGCAGTAAATTGTTGATGATTGAATAAATAAATGGATTCAGTTTGATCCTCTCATTTGACAGGCGAGGAAATTGGGGCTCAAAGAAAGAATTCACTTGCTCCAAGTAATAGAGCAAGTAATTGTGGAGCTGGGATTTGAACTCAAGTCAGTCTAAATCTTTTATGTGATCACCGTTGACATTATCGCCACCTCCACCACCATCACACCACAATCACATCACCATCACACCTACTATCATCACTGCCATCACTACCACCAGTACTGCCATCATCACCACCACCACAGTTAATACCATCATCACCATAACCACCATCATCAGCATCACCCTTATCTCCACCACCTCCTCTACCGTCACCACCACCATCACAACCACAACCGTATTACCACTGCCATTATCACCATCAACACCACTACCACTACCACCATCAGCCTCAGCGCTGTCACCACCACCATCATCACCATCACCACCACGGCCATCACTACCAACACTACAAGCATCACCACCAGTTTCACTACTACCAACACCTCTACCACCACCCCAATTACCCTCATCATTACCGTCACCACCACCACCAGCACCACTGCCATCACTTCTACCACAACTTCCACCACCATCATCATCATTGTCCTTGTGTTTCAAGTTCATTCAAAGGGTTTTAGAATGCTCTTCACTTTCTAGACTCCTGTTCATTTGTTAAAGAAACCAGCTTTCCCAATGCAGTTAGTTCCCAGAGGTGTCAACGTAAATCTTTTCCTGGCGGCCACCCCTACAGCCTTGGTGGGTTTCACATAGGACTTTCTGGGGCTGTGTCAGCCAGACAGTACACACAGAGCATGGCGTGTGTCTATGAGGAGCACGGAAAACAGCCAGGAACATGCTCAGGGCATCCTGCTCCTCACTTCACCTGAACTGTCTTATGTAGCGAGTTCTAAAGTCAGGGGGACCTGGTTTCAAAGCCTGACTCTGCCTTTGAATGGCTCCATAACTCTGGGCCAGGCCCCTTCACCTATAAAGTTAGATTAATAGCACCTATTCGTAGCATTGTTGAGAGAAGAAATGAGACAACGCCTGGAATGCGGCTGGCTCATCACCGCCATATATGCAGCGTTTACGAATATTTCTTTCAACCCAGAGTCCAGCACGGTGCTTGGCACACGGTCCTCTCAGCAGCGTTCCCTGAACTGACCTCCCCAGGGTGTGCGGTCTATCTCTTACGAACGCAAAAAGAGCGATCAGGGTGTAAAGGCTGGAGTGACAGCACTCAACTGGAAGCTGAGGGGTTGGGGGTATGATCAGGGGCTTACTTAGAGGAATAGGCAGGGTTTCCCTCAGCCCAGATGGACGGGAAGAAAGAGCAGATTTATTGTCCCTCCTCTGCCTTATTTTCAGCCTCGACCATTGTACAGTTCATGCTGCAGGGTGCCTAGCACAGAGCTGACTTGCAAAAGAATTAGTTGAATGAATACGTATAAGGCGACTGTTTACATGTTGCCCACGACCCCCGCTAAACTGGGTGTCCTTGAGAACAGGAACCAGGCCTTCCTCCTGTCTGTGCCCCCAGCACCCAGCACATTCCCAGTGAGGTTCATCTGGGAACAACATAACCCAACCCCTGATATGTAAACAGAAAAGGAATATGTGAAGGACCTTGGGCATCTGCATCTCTGGGAGGACTGGAGAACCAGGCGGAGGGACTGCACAGCCTCCAGCAAGGCCACCGAGGGCCCCTCCTGCTGCCCCGTGACGTCGACTGTGGCCTGCAGGGCCAACACCGTGATCTGGCCCTGGTGCTGCCTAGGAAACCAGATGGAGCTGCTGCCACCACCGCCAACACCCTCGCCACGACAGAGTCCACACCATCCTGGCTTCCTCGGTCCCCAGCTGCTGGGTCAGAGTCCGGGCCAGATGCCTCTGATGGCAAGAGAGCCTGAGAAGACAAGGATCTGGGCTCTCTGGCTTTTATCTGTAGCACTTGCCTCCCTCCAAAGGCTCAAAAGTTGGGGATTTTCCCCAAATGTGGGCAGAGGCTCAGCAGTGGGTGCTCTGAGAGAATCGGGACTTGAGGAAGCAGGCTGCACACACACAGAAGGCAAGAGCTCAGAGAACATGCCGGCCCCCGTGGCTGGCCCTGAGCCTGGGGGGGCACATTGTGGAGCAAATTAGAATAAAGACCAGCAAGGTAGGGTTGGCCACATTTGGAGGGCCTTCAAAGCCAGGATAAGGAGCCATGGCTCTGTTCTGCAGGTGACAGGGCTGCTGGAGGATTTTGAGCAGCTGTGTGAGATGAGAGGCGGCATGGAATGGAGAGAAGCAGCGTCTGGTAATGGAAAGAACTGAGTACTGAAGTCAGACAACCTGTATATGCCAAGGACAGGTCTTTCCAAAAGGAGAGCCCTACGCTCTTGTCCTCCTCTAAAAGCTCCCCAGCTGGTAAGCCCCTCCCTGGAGTGTGATGGAGGTCCCACTGCTCCACAGAAACGAAAGAAACGCAGAAATAACACTCTTCTCAAAAGGACACATAATTCTCACCTTGCAGGGTTATCTGAGTATTAAATGAGATGATGGGGCCTATCTATCATCACAGACGAGGCCTTTCATAAAGGCTGCTGAGCAGAACGGGCATTCACTGGGCACCGCAGATGTCCAGGCGCTGTGCTCAGCGCTTTCTGCCCCTCGTCTCCTTCGCCCATCACTGCATCCCCAGGAGGGCATGCATTATCCCATTTCACAGATGACATCAGCGCTCTCAGCCACTCAGCTCCTTTCCAGGGCAGAGCTGAGCACGAGGGGCACAAATGCAGTGGTGGTGAGCTAGCAGGATGGGTTGGAGAGGGAGAGACAAGAGGCAGCAGGGTGTTTAAGTGGCAGAGTGGCCCCTGAGCTTTACGTGCCTATTATTCTTTTGGTCTTACTTGCCCCTTATTCAGTTGTGAATTGCTGAGGTCAGAGGCCACTTTCGTTCTCCCATGGAGCCCCAGCCCCTGGCCCAGGGCCTGACACCCAGTCGTCCCTCAGTGATGCAAGTTGAATGACTTGATGAATGTACCGTGAACTTCCAAAATGACAACCCTGTCCCACCCGTCTCTGCACCCCTAGTGCCCGGCCCTGGGTGTGGCACATGGAGGGTCCTGGCGTTGGTGAGCTGAATGGCCCATCTGTGGGGACCAGGCTCCTCATAAACCCAAAAACTCCTCATAAACCCAAAACTTTCTCCAAGAAGCCCAAAGGCCTCGACTCCCCCCACCTTCCTTCATCAGAAAATCACCTCGCATTTATCTCAGCTTCATGGGCAATTTAATCTTCCTACTTCACCATGTGTTACTTGTTCTTCTCTGCTAGAACCTGATAAGAACGCAGCTGAATCCCCTTTAACATATTGCACCCTGGCGGCTCTCTGAAGTGTGCTCCAACCACACTGTCAGCCCTTTGCTGACGTTGCTTCTAACGACACCCAAAGGTAGGCATCATCTCCGTCCTCCAGAGGAGGAAATGGAAAGGAGCTGTAAGCAATTTGCCTAATAAGTGGAAGAACTAAGATTAGAAGCCCAAGTCCTGTTAGTTGTAAAAACTGATTTTTCTTCATTCCTTGCCACCTCTAAAAATTTATTTCCAATTCGACCAGCATATATTTTATAATAAGGCCCTTCTATGGGTCTAGCTTGGAGGGAAAAGTATATCACAGCTTCATGCATTCTGCGTGTGTGTGTGTTTGTGCTGTGCACCAGGCACTCGCTCCGATAAGTGCTGGACTTATCACAATGACCCAGTGGCTGCCTTCCAGGAATTCAAAGTCTAGTGGGGATGTTTGTTTATTTTAAAATTAACACATCATAGAGTATATTAGCTAAGTTCCGGTTATTTTAACGGAGAGAATTTAGTATATAGGAATGTAAGCTGGGTTACAGTTGTTGACTCAGTAACTGAAAAGTCAAGAAGGAGACACTTAGCTGTCATGGAGGGAGCAAGGGCAAGAAGCTGCCTCAGTCCCAGGGCTGGGGGCCACAGGGAAGAGGCTGGAATTATTCAGAGTAAGCACTTGGGGGAGGGCCCCAGGGGAAGGGGTGCTGTCGCTGGTGCGGGTGCCTGTGAGGCTGAGGCATGGTAAGGATGTTCTGCAAGTAATGGGAAAAGCGCAAACTGGATCCAGCACTGCTGCAGGAAGGAGACGCTACTGCAAACAAGTAGCGCTGGGGAGACGCTCCCAGGAAGAGGAAAGTGGTCCTCAGGAAGCAAACGGGAAAGAGCAGTCCCTCCTCCCCGCTCCAGCTGACGCCTGAGTAGTCTCCCTCTGTCTCCTGTCTCTTGAACATGGTGCACAGATCCTAACACGGGGCCATGGGCAAAGCAGAACAAATGTGGTTTGCAGAACTCCAGCTCTAGCACCCAAAGCCGAGTGTAGAAAGGTGGGGTTGGAGCTGAGAGGTAATAGCTTAATAACTAACACACAGGCAGGAGAGGCTCTGGTCTGGAGTTGGGGTTCCTGAGTCCCATCCTGCCTCTTCCACTAGCCTGCTCTGTGGCTTGAAGCAAGGCGCTTTACTTCTCTAAGCCTCGGTTTCTTCTGCTTTAAACCGCTGCTTCTCAAACGGTGGTTCTCAGACCAGAAGCCTTGGAATCACTCGGGAGCTTGTTAGCAATGCAGACTCTCAGATCCCACCCTGATGTCCTGAATCAGAATCGCATCTTCGCAAGATTCCCAGGCGCGCAGTCCTGTTTGAGAAGCTCTCTCTAAATGCCCTCCCAACCAGGCCCATCGTAGGTGAGCGTAACAAGGCAACGGAACGGCATTAGGTATACGATCAGACAGATCCGACCCGAAGCCTCGTTCTGCCATGGGAGCCCAGGAGAGTTGCTTTGCTTCTCTCCACTTCACTTTCCTCATCTGAAAAAAATGGGAGGGGTGTTCCGTGAAACACACAGGGTCTCAGTAAGGATGAAACAAGGTGAAGTATGCAGACACTCCCGACACCAGCAGGTGCTCAGGACTGTCTTGAGGAGTCTGTCACAGCATCAGTGTGTTCAGGGCATCAGGGCAGGCTTCCGGGAACAACACTGAGCCTGGGCCTGGACACATTCACAGGAGGTGAACACACAGCTGCACGCCACAGAGACAGGATCCTGTTAAAGGGACTGATTAAAAATCAGCGTGAAGGGCAATGTTGCTGGGGTCCCGCCCCGGCTGAGTCCAGGTTCCTGAAGGATGGACGGCGTCGGCGCAATGAGGGGAAAATAAAGGGGACGTGAGACTTGGGTTGGTGTTAGCAAGTCCAACTTTACTGTGTACAAGTGTCATTTATATATTTTTCAGGATTAGTACAGAAATAGTTCTACAAATATTCTCAGAGAGATAAGGAAGTAAAAAACGAGCACAAGAATATTTATTAGCATTCTATTCTATAGAGCATAAGGTTAATGGTAGTCTTCTCCGCAATTAGCTAGTGTTTGTTGTCTCTACGCTAAAAGAGATAGGTACCTAGACATCTGTTGTAATTCATGGTAAAGTTAAATCAAAGAGAGAAGGTCCAGGCCTCCGGACAGGACAGCAGTCCGTCTGGTTACATCCTGGGGGAGCCATCCCCCCTACCTCAATCATTTACGCCATTAGTGTAGATGGTTAATGGGAACAAAAGGCGACTCCAGGGTATCTTATCCCCAGGGCTATCTGCATTCTCAGCGGGCAGTTAAACATCTTTACATTTTCGCGCCTTTTAGGGGGTGAAAGCATTCCTTTGTCTTTTAGATTGTAGAGCTAAGAGTCCCTTAAGCACACTGCCGGAGAAAATATCATTTTGTTAGTAAAGGGCTGAAAAGCTAAGCTAAAGTATATATCTTCAAGAATAAAAAATAGAAATACATATAGACATAACCTTGCTAGAAAGCATGCATATAATTCAGGAAATATCAGGGGTGTCGGCCAGCCATTCTTCACTGAGGGGCATCCCTGCACCCCTCGGCCCTTCTACTCATCAATTATTTATTATTTATTGCTTTTACGAGAAAACCTCTATAACATTTTAACAGAAAGCAGAAGGTCAAGAATAATATATAGATACTTCTTGATCATCCAATTAACCAGCAAACTTAGAAGGATGATGCATATATATATTTAGACAAAGAACTGGAGGGAGAAGGAAACATTAAGCAGACAGAGGCCATAAACCTAACTCGACATCTTATCTGGGCAGGATTCCTTTCTGCTTGTCTCAAAAGGGACTGTGTGCTCCTCCATTAATTAACTGAAAAATATCTTGAAAGTTACCTGCAGGTGGTCACATTCTCTTACTATATCTAATTTTCCCAGGAGGTAGTGCCTCCCAAGAAGCCACCCAAAGGAGTGAAAACTGGAGGTTAAGAAAGGAAAAGGAATGAAGAGCAATTAGAAGCAGCACAGGTTTCCAAACTAGGTGAGGGGCCGGCCAGTTATTCTTCACCAAGGGGCGACCCTGCACCCCTCGGCGTTAATTGGCTGGACCCTGTCAAGCAGCCGATCAAATGATGTAGCCACGGCTCCCTGCAGTGTCAAACATGTGTGTTCTCTCTAGAACAGACAATGCGGTAGGAAGGGTGTGAACCCTGGACGGTTTTATCTTGGTCACGTGACCTTGAAATCACGCTGACTCTTTCCTGGCCTCAGTCTTCACATCTGTAAAATGAGATCATTTCAGAGTGTTCCCACGGTGAACATTACTGTATAATGAAAAAACATTTGTGTAGTGGTTTGTTCTTTAAAGAATGACTCCAACGCTTCTGGCCTGAGGGAATATCCTGATTGTGCCGTAATCCAAGGCAGGACCTTAGGAGGATGAACTAGTTTGTGGCGGGATCTTGGGGCACGCTGAGTTGGAGGACTCGTGGGACCCCAGGGGCGATGTCCAGAGCATTGCACACACAGGACGAGAAAGGGAGTCTGTCTGTGTATGTGTGCTGGGTCTGTCCCACTTCACCTGATCAGTGTACAGATATGGTCACATCTTTGTTTGCAAATTATCTGCTCAAGCCCCCACCTGCCCTTCTTAACAGAAGGTCCAATCTCTCTCTCTTGCGAGACTTGCCTTCTTCCCAGCCGGGAAAGAACTGAGGGCTGGGAGGATTGGTCCTCACTTCACCACGGCAATGACTCACTCTGTCAGCAGGTGTCACTGTTGAACACCACTCCTGCTGCAGCCCATTAGGGCCAACTCTCTCCTTTATGTCCCCAGTGTGAACAGCACAGCCAAGCAGCGCCCAGGAACCAGCTCCACCTCCATCGTGGGTGGATGCTCATCCACCAGACCCCTGTGGCATGCTGTCCTTTGAGGTTTTTGAGGCCCTTTCCACTACCTCCAGGACCAGGGAAAAATCATGGAGTCCACCTGCTGGGCATCTCTGCCTTCTGATCCTGGGGAGAAGGGGTTGAGGAGGAGGTGGTGTCTCAGGCCCTTCTCTATGTAGGGGTGCTGGGTTCCTATGTAAATTGGCCCACACTGCCCTCACATCCTCTACTTATCAAGGGGAGCGGCAGTTTTGCCTAAGACCCTCCTTTCCCAGAACATTGTGGTCAAGTCCAGAGACCCTGCCTCAAACCAAGAAGGTCACCTCTGAGGCATCTTGCTTGAAAGCTGCGTTTCTGCCTTGCCAGGCTTCTGCTGCCCAGAAAGGTTTGGGAACCTCTGCACGTGATGAGCGAGGTCACTCAGGGGATGAGGGTGTCGAGCACTAAGAGAGCAATGGGCCAAGGAGAGGCCCTGAGCCACACCAAGGCTGGGGGAGGGGGAGGCCAGGGGCAGAGCCAGGCATGGGGCTGAGGAGTCAGACTGTGGAAAGATGGCTCCAGGTCACAGCCCGGGGAGGACAGGGTTTCCCAGAGGAGAGAGAGGCAAGAGAGCAGGAAGGAAGACTGGAATGGGCCCTCCGGATCTGGCAATTCTAACGTCATCAGTGGTCTGGATGTGAGCGGCTGTGTGGGGGTCTCAGGAGCCAGTGAGGTCACAGTGGGAATACAAGTGAGGAAAGGAGGCAGAAGGAGGGGCAACTTACCCAAGGAGCATGTCTGTAAAGAGAAGTGAGAGTTGGGGTGGGGACGGGGGCAGGATCAAGAGAAGACTTTGTTGTACAGGGGCACAGAGAAGGGACAAGTGTCTGGACTGAGGGAGGAGCTGGGGGAACAGAGGGAGGAGAGCGAGATGAACAGGAAGGGCAGGTCGGCCCCATCTTAGGTCATCTTGTGACTGCCAGCTTAAGGGTCTGTGCTCACTCAAACAGCGGGCAGTGCTGGAGCGGGGTGAGCAAGGGCTGTCGGCTGGAGCTGTGCTTGGAGAAGGCGACTTAGTCTGTGTGCAGCCGAGCTGGGGCTCTCCTGGGTTGACGGTATGTTTTAAGCCAATTTATCCACTGAACACCAATGATCTAATTAACATGTATTTCTACACTCTGACCTCTCAACCCTCTCATCTCCAGGGTTCACTGAGCAACATTACTGTACTGGAGGAGAAAGACTTGACCTGGCAAAGTCTTGTTTTAGAAAGATAAACACGCCGGTCCCTTTGGGGGGGTCAAAATATTCTAAAATCAGAATGGGCGATGGTTGCACAACTCTGTAAATACACTAAAAAACCATTGAATTGTACACTTTAAAGAGGCAAATTTTATTATATGTCAATTCTATCTCAATAAAGCTGTTAGAAAACAACCAACCTCATACTCAGCTAACGCGCAGCCTCCTCTAAAGGACCAGGCTGAGGGGATCGAGTGTTTTCCCACCTGTGATAAGACAGCCCTTCAGTCCTGGGGGCTCCACGGTCCCAAGCTGCCTGCACGTAGTCCTCTCTAATGGCAACACCTGTGGCACAGCGCCACTGGTCCCCGCTCCGGCTGAGCTTTCATTTCTGAGGAAGAGAGTTCTAATCCTGAACATCTGACTTATTCACCATGGTATCCCCACCACCCAACACTCAATAGATATTTGTTGAATGAATGAAAGAATGGCATAGCTGGAAGGAACATAAAGATTTATTTTTTTAAGCATTTTTTAATTGCTTTTTCTTTCCAGATCCCCCCAGTACATAGTTGTATATTTTAGTTGAGGGTCCTTCTAGTTGTGCTATGTGGGACGCCGCCTCAGCGTGGCCTGATGAGCAGTGCCATGTCCGTGCCCAGGATCCCAACCGGCAAAACCCTGGGCGCCAAAGCAGAGCGTGTGAACTTAACCACTGGGCAACGAGGCCAGCCCCCAAAGATTTATTTTTAATATCACTGACTTTAAGGACAAGCATACTGATGCTCAGAGAGGTAAGCCAACTGAGCCACTTAGCTAGTAAGAGGCAGTTAGTTCAGTTCAACAGTACTTACTGAGTACCTGCATATAAAGAATTATTCTAAGCACTGTGAGCAATGCCAACATGATGAAGTCCTTACTCTTGTCAACTTACAACGTAAACTGGCCAGCTGTCATGCTCACAAAATCAGTTTATTTGGGAACAAAGCAACGAAAAGCAATTCGGCAGAAGCAGGCTATGGTGGCCCATAGGCAAATTCAGAGAAACAAAGCAGGCATGCTTTTATAGAGGAAAAGGAGTTGGGTGGGGCTATAATAAACAAAAAGTCCATTGGAGGGAACTGGCCGTCCAAAGTGTAGAGTCTTCCCCTTGGCTGGGGTGCTACCTTCTCTCATTGGCTGGGCTGTTGCCCGGCGAAGAGAGAAGTCATCCTTCCTCCTACTGGATAGTAAAGTACACAGCACCTTCCTCTGGAGGAGCCTGCTTGCTGCTCTGCCCGAGGGACTAACTGAGGACGTGGATGGGGTGTGAGGGCTCCCCCTACAGGTATTCCCGACTCCAGGTTAGTGGAGATTTCTTTTATTAATTTCACACTCCCAACAAATAGGGGATGTAAATCACGTTATGCACCTAGGGGAGAAGGGAACAGACGCTGGAAAACTTAGTTGAATCAGGCTCTGAGCAGGAACACACGTTTCCTAGTTTCCTTTAGTCGTCACAGACGCCATACCAGGTGGATGTTATTATCCACAATTTATAGATAAGGAAATTCAATCTCAGGGATGTGATATACTAATTGGAGGAATTTGAACCCAGGTCTATCTGTTGGCAAAATCTAAGCTCTTTCCCTAACACTATTATAAGTCAAGAAATAAAGGCCAAATAAATTCCAAGGCAGAAGTTGTCCACCTCTTTTGGAGAGCTTTAAGACAAACTTCATGAGACAAGTAGTACTGGATCACTGAAAAAATGTTGACAGAAAGCCCTGGGGCAGAGGGAGGGCAAGGGGGAGACCGGCGGCCCTTGTGAACAGGGGAAATGTAGGAGGAACTTTGTGTATGAAGAAAGGCCCATAACTCAGTTCAGCTAGAACCAGAGTCCACGTGGGGCGATCGTGGGGACGGGGGAGTGGGGCTGTGGGACCGTGTCCTATACAGATGCTTGAGAACCTAGAGGAGAGGCTCGGCCTTAATGTGGAGATGGCGTTTCAGCAGGAAGATGGCGCACGTGATCCGAGCTGGGCTTTAGGGAGACTGACCTGTCGGCACACGGAGGCCGGCTCACAACAATGAGAAAGTAGAAACAGGGAATCAGCTGGGAAGCTGCTGAAATAGTCCAGGGCCAGAAATAAGTGGGTGTTCAGTGGAGTTGGAAAGGAGACAATGATTTATATTTCTATAATGTACACCTGTCTGGATACAACCCATCTATATTCTAATTATATAATTGCTGAGTACATCTATTCAGTAGTAATAACAGACATTTACTAAGTGATTACTATGTCTGAGGCACTCTGCTAAGTGCTTTATAAGCACTAATTCCTTTCCTACTCATAGCAGCCCTATGAGGCAGATGCTATCATTATCCCCATTGTACAGGCTTATAAAGAGCAGGAAACACACCCAAGGTCATATAATTAGTAAGTGCAGAAAATGGAACTGTTACCGACATGTTACATACTCAGCCTTCATGGCCATCTCTTCCTGACTCAGCCGTACATTTACAAGATTTTGATGGAAATTTAAGCCTGGTGTAGCAGAAATAGCATGAGACCAGCAGTCCCAGACCTGCGTGTGGAAAGCAGGCTCAGCCACTTACAAGCTGAGTAATATTGGGCATGTGACTTGGCCTCCCTGAGCTTGTTTTCCTTCTGGAAAATGGAGACAGCAGACCAACTTCCCAGGGCTGTTGAGAAGATTGGAAACGGGAAGATTTGTAATATCCCTAGGCTGTGCATGGCACATGGTGACAAGTGTTCAAGAAATGGTAGTTGTTGGGGCCCGCCCGGTGGCGTATTGTTTGAGTTCGTGCGCTCTGCTTTGGTGGTCCAAGGTTCGCCAGTTTGGATCCCGGGCACAGACCTATGCACCACTTATCAAGCCGTGCTGTGGCAGGAGTCCCAACATATAAAATAGAGGCAGATGGGCACAGGCGTCAGCTCAAGGCCAATCTTCCTCAGCAAAAAAAGAGGAGGATTGGTGGTGGATGTTAGCTCAGGGCTAATCTTCCTCACCAAAATAAATAAATAAATAAATAAATAAATAAATAAATAAATGGTAGTTGTTAATGATAATAATAAAAGGGCATTCAGATGAGGGTGACCAGGCTGACAAGAGGACTAGAGGCCAAACCATGTGGGGACCAGTTCAGAGCGGTGGCTGTGCTCACCTGGAGAAGGGAGCTGTAATCGTCACCCTTAAGTGCATGCAATGTTGACAAGTGGGAAGCGACAGGGAAGACATTCTGTGTGGCTCAGGAGGGCAGGCCTGGGACCCAGGAGGCGAGTCTGTGAGTTTCTAACCGTTTGAGGTGACTCAAGTTGGAGCAGGCTCCTTTGTGAGGTGGCAGGATCTGTTACTGGAGAGGTTCCAGGGAAAACCTGGCCAATCCAACTGGAAGAGACACTTTCCAACAATGCTCCTCAGGCTCGGGTGTGTCCGAATCATGGGAAGGGCTTGTTAAAACACAGATTGCTGGGCCTCCTTCCAGAAAGTTTACCCCATTAGGCCTGGGGAGAGGCCTGAGAATTCGTGTCTGTAACCAGTTCCCAGATGCTGATGCTGGTGGGGAGGCCACACTGGGAAAACAAGTAGATTAGGGAGCAGTAGTTTCTAAATTCCAGGCCCGTTGGGTTGGTTCATAACAATGCTTCCAAAAGTTGCGGCAAAGTCAGAAAAATTATGAAATGCATCCAGCGTTTCACAATGTAAATATGTCTAGTTTGAAAGGCTGTTCTTTGTTCTGAGACTGTGACGTTCTGACTTTTTCTGACATTCAAATTTCCTTTCTTTCATGGAAAGATAATGGTAATAGATGGTGGTTCTTTTGTTAGTTTGTTTCTTGGGTTTTTTTATATGGCAAAATAACAAGTTGGCAGCCCTGTAATTGTCCTCAATTTTTAAAAAGCCTTTTCAGTCCACGTACTTCTAAAATCGAGGACACACTGCTCCCCAGCATGATAGTTTAGACTAAGTGTTTTCTCTAAGAGAGCCCTTCCAAAAGAGAAGCTCAAGGTCTTTTAAAAAGGCATTACACACCTCTTCGCCTGGCCAAACACCTTATTTGGAACATATTTGACCTTTTAGTGATGCTTCAAGTGAGCATTATGCACATCCATTACTATAAAGCGCTGTCAAACTCCCAACATGCCTTAGGGGAGCCTACTTAGAAAGGACTGTTTGTCTGTCATTAAACCACCCAGGCTGCTCTCCTGTTTACGTGAAGCAATCCTGCTGCCTCTGCAATTCTCTCTCACCCCATCAGCCGGTTCCTCCACCCACCGCCCACGAAATGTCAGGCGACCAAGCTTATTCAATCAGTGGTTTCATTTTACACATCAGTTTAAGTCAATAGTCTATGACTTTGGGACCAGTTATCTCCACCAAGGAATAAGGGTATAGACTCAGTAAATGATCAAAGAGATTTGTCCCTCTCTGTTGGGAAACGGTAATGACAGATAATATCCACTGGGGAGCGGACCCCATGACAGAACTTAACTAGAGTGTTAAGTAACTTGTAACTTGCCCAAGGTTCATTTATGGAAGGGTCAAGAATCACACTAGGACTGTGGGCGTGGAATCGGCACTGACCTTAACCTGGCCTCACCGGTGCTTCCAACAGTGGGCTGCTGGACGTCTGACCACTAAATAAATGTAGAGCTATAAATGTCATTGTTTGTAGGTAATGCTTATTTGCTAAAAGTTGTCATTTTTTTAAAGGGATGTTCTGACTTTATTAGAAGAAATTGAAATTATTCTGATTCAAGAATCAAGCTGGGGACCAGTTGACTTTGGGACACTGGCCCTGTGCTGGGCAGCGGGCACACGGAGATCAGGAGACAGCCTTTTTGCCTCCGAGGGCCTCCGAGCCCAGTGGAACCATATGCAAGAGAAGAAGCAGGACTGGCGTGTGGGAAGGGAGGAGCAGGAGATGGCTATTTTTGTTAAAAACCTACTCCTGTTCTTTGGCCTGTCCAACTGCATGCTCGTATCCTTCGTTAAAGTTGGACAAAGCCCAGACCTGCACTGGCTGTGTGTGCTGCTGTGTGATATCTTTCTTAAGAGGTCAAATGTCCAGCACTTTATTCTCCTTGCCCAGCTCTCCAACCGCTCCAAACACTGATGTATGGAGGACGTGTCCATGCCCACTTTACAGAGTGGTTATATTAGGATGGCGGGTGTGTCATGCCTAGTACAACAGGTGCTCAATTCTTCTTCTTATTGTTATGAAGCCAGAAAATATTCCCTCCCTTTTAAGTATTCTGAAGAATTGGACCATTCAGGAGGTATTTACCATATCCACTTTGTACTGTTATATTGTATTTAATTGTATTATTGTACTGTATTTAAAAGCAAAGCATTTAGAATTGTGCCTCACAAATAATATTTGCTCAATAAATGTTAGCTGTAATTATTATGCTTGGCATTGCTTTTTCTGCATACATATCTTATCTACTAAACTCTGACCCATGGGACAGAAGCCCTGCTGGACACATCCACATTTCCTCTCCCCATCTGTGCCCAGCAGTGTTAGGCACACAGTAGGAATTAGAGAAATATTTTTGGAATGGATTATTGCCTATCTGATACAATTTTGAATATGTCCATGATATCCCCAGCATCATTAGTCGCAGCTATGTCTGTCTCTCGGTTTTGTAGTACTCCAAGCCTGCTCTGCTTTGTAGTTAGTTTTTTCCATGTCTCCCCCATTGGCCCATGACCTTCCTATGGGCAGGACCATGTCTCTCTTACCTAAGACCCAGTTCAGTTTGATGTATGGAGTTCAAGCTAGATACACAAAAAAGCATTTATATGAAATTAATGAAGCTTAAGCTTCAGGGTTCCTCACTCAAAGGAGAGCCCCTCATAGCCCGGGTTCATGTGTCCTCAATTCAGAGAAGCAGAGATTATTCACCGCAGAAGACAATTTGAAATGCTTTGAAATCTGACAGCTTGTGATTGAGAGAAACATAGTAGATGTTTTTGCAAATTTGATAACAATCCAACAAAATTTATATAACACTAACAATAAATAATTATATACCTAAAACATTTCCAAACTGTCAATAATAAAAAACAAATTTTGATCTGCCATGTTGAAAGAAAGACTGAATTATCATTTTATTTTCTCTGTATAAAGTGATGTCATAAAATTGTTGTCACGTGAAGAAATGATGAAAAAGAATGTGGCCAAAAGATATAGGAAAAAAGTATTATCAGTTTAATAAAAAATATTATGTTGTTTTTCTAGATTTTGTGATATTTATGGTATGTCAGCTTCTTCAAATGTATAATTTGTTGTATTTTTTTCTCATTCTAAATTAGTAATCACATTTATACTTTATAAGTTTGTCTCCTTTTCCCTAAAGAGGGCATCCCAAATTGCATGAACCTTGGGCTCCACGAAACCTGCTCCATGAGCTCCAGCCACACGGGACTTCCTCCCCCGCTTCCTCCCAGGCCCGAGGCCTTCCTTCAAGCAGCCTGTCCCTCCATCCTGACCAATCCTTGCCCTCCATCTTGCCTGGCTGGTGTCTATTCATTTTTCAGATTTCAGATTAAATACTGTTTTCTCAGGCAGACCGTCTCCCTTCCCTCGTCACGATCGTGTTCAAATGAAGATTCTGACTCTGTCGATCTGAAATGGGGCTTAAGATTCTGCATTTCTACCAAGCTCCCAGGTGCTTCAGGTGCTGCCTGTCCAAGGACTACATTTTGCGTGGGAGGTCCTGGACCTCGTGAAGTCCCTTGGCTTCATTACCCTACGTTCCTCTGTTGCACAACTTGAGAAGGCAACACTTAACGATCATTGATCATCACTCCTTTAATATCTGTCTTCCTCTTACATCTGATTTTCAGCCATAAGTGTTTATGCTCCAGGAGGCATTTTGACACTCCTGGAGACATTTCAACACCTGTTTGTCGCAACTGGGCGGGGGGTGCTATTGGTATTTATGTTAAACATACTACAACGCACAAGACACCCCACAGAAAGAATTATCTGGCCAGGAATGTCGACGTTGCCAAGGTTGAGAAACATGCTCCATGGGAGTTTCTAGTAGGAAATGGACCATCTTGCTTTCCGTCTTATCCCCAGAACCTGGCAGAGGGCCTGACTTACAGTACAGAAGCTCCAATAGTCCCTCTCTATCTGCGGATTCACTTTCTGTGGTTTCAGTTACCCGCAGTCAATCAGGGTCCAAAAATCTTAAATGAGAAATTCCAGAAATAAACAATTCGTAAGTTTTAAGTTGTTTGCTGTTCCGAGTAGCAAGATGAAATCTTGCGCCCTCCTGCTCCAACCTGACCTGGCTGTCAGTCATCCCTTTGTCCCGTGTATCCACGCTGTATACTCTACCCACCCTTAGTCACTTAGCAGCCCTCTGGGTTATCAGATCAACTGTCGAGGTATTGTAGTGCTTGTGTTCCACTAACCCTAATTTTACTGAATAATGGCCACAAAGCACAAGAATAGCGATGGTGGCAATTCAGATATGCCAAAGAGAAGTTGTAAAGTTCTTCCTTTAAGTGAAAAAGCGAAAGTTCTCAACCTCATAAAGAAAGAAAAAAATCGTATGCTGAGCTTGCTAAGCTCTACGGTAACTTTTATTACAGCATATTGTTATCTTTGTTCTGTTTTAGTATTAGTTATTATTAATCTCTTACTGTGCCTAATTTGTAAGTTAAACTTTATCATAGGTATGGATGTATGGGAAAAACAGTATATATAGAGTTCGGTACAATCTGTGGCATCAGGCACCCACTGGGGGCCTTAGAACAGGTGCCCCACGGATAAGGGGGAGACGGTACAGAGTCCCTGAGCGTTCTCTCCTCCACTCTCCATCCCAGCTCTAAATGTTTCCATGTTCTGGAGGTTTCTTTCCATGATGACAGTGGAAGGTATGAAAAGAGTGCCTAACATCGTAAAGTTCCACACATAAAAAAATTAAAACAAATAGATAACAGACCACACAAGCTCATACAGGCAGACTTTATGGCCACCCTGTAGACATTCTATAGATAGTGGTTTATTAATTGATACCTTAAACGAATAAGTGTTGCAAGCAAGAACATTGGTCAGAAGGTTTGCAGCTGACCAGAGCACAGAGAAGGCTATAGGCACAAAGGAGCTGCAAGAACCGCCCTTGGGAATGCCAAGGACAGAAATGACAGCGCCCCCAATTTCTGCTGACCACCCCTTGATCACCAAGACTGGTCAGTCCGAGCTATTCACTTCAAGCTTTCCTATTAGAAGCACTGAGAACTGGACATTATGAGAGCCTGGAAAAGGACACGGGTGGCTGAATTTCCTTTGTGGTGGGCTGCTCTGAAGCAAACCACTTCCATGTGTGCTATGAGAGCTGCTGACAGGCCAAATGGCACAGCCAGCTACAGAGTGTGAAATTCCTACCATCTAGACAGCCAAGAGATACCACAATGTTAGTAAAGGCGTGGGGAAATTGCTATTCTTTATCCTGTGGGTAGCACTTTTTGAGAGCAATTTGGCAGTAAGTTATAAAATATAAAATATATGTCCAGGAGGGCTTCTGAGAGGAAGTGATGACTAAGCAGAGACACCGTGGGATGAAGAGGAGTTCGCCAGGTGAAGTATTTGGGTTGAAAGGAATAAGAGCATTCCAAGAGAGGAATGCCGTGTGTGAAAGCCCAGACAGGGGTGAGGGGACGTGGTATTTGGGCACCTGAAAGGAGTCGGTCCTGTACAGTGTACACAATGGGAACCAGTGGCAAATTTTAGAAGAGAGCGCCATGATCATCTCTGCATTTGGAACAAGTGCTCTAGTTGCAGAAAGGGAAACGACAGTGGGCAGGACTGAGGCCAGTTAGAAGGCCATGACAAAACTCCAGGTGAGAAGTGATAAGATTACTAAAGTAAGGTCGTAACAGTAGAAGTGGAGAGGAGAGGAAAGGATTGAGAGATACTGAGGGAGAAGGTAAGGAAAAGCAGAAGAGGAGCCCGGATGGTTTCTAGGTATTTTGCTTGATGACAAGGTGGATGGGGATGTTTGCCAGCAGGGCAGAGAATATAGGATGGGGGTAGAGTCGAGGACAAGATGAATGCTATGGACTGAATGTTTGGGTCCTCCCAAACTCATATTTTGAAACCCTAATGCCCAATGTGATGGTATTAGGAGGTGTGGCCTTTGGGAGGTGATTGGGTTAGATGAGACCATGAAGGTAGAGCCCCCGTGGTGGGATTGGTGCCCTTATAAGAAGATAATGGGATCAGAGTTCTTTCTCTCCACCATGTCAGGATACAGTGAGAAGGCAGCCATTTGTGAACCAAGAGGAGGGCCCTTACCAAGAACCCGACCACGGTGGCACCCTGATCTCAGACTTCCAGCCTCCAGGACTCGGAGAAATAAACGTCTGTTGTTTAAGCTCCCCACTCTAGGGGAGTCTGTTACAGCAGCCCGAACTGAGACAATGTCAGAGGTCACCAGGGCTTGACGTCTTCAGGGGTGGACAGTAGACCCTTGCCCTCTGGAGGGCTGTTGTTTTCTTTCCAAGACGCTAATTGCCCATCTGACTAATTAGCCCCTGCTAATGCATGGCTGTCTTCGAAGGAGCCATATTTTTTAAAAGGAGATTAAGAACAGATACAACATTATATTTCATGTAAAAATAGCTTTATTGCTTTTATAAATGTAGAATATGCTCTTCTAAACCATTCAAACTATACAGGAAGGCACAGAAAGTAAAAAGTCACCTCAAATTTCATCATCCAGAGATGATGTGGGACTGAAGTACACATATTCATGACCATCCTTCTAGACGTCTCTCTAGGCCCACATACATATATGTATATAGTTTTACAAAACACCAGCAACTCAATGTGAGCTTTATAATTGCTTTTTAAAAACTTAACGATATGCTATACGTATTTTTAAAGGTTTCTTTGTCTTCCAATGTGCATGTTTGTGTGTATGTATATAGGTGTGAGTGCGCGTGCTTGCATGTGTGTAGCTTAATTTACTCCATGAGTCTCTGCTGAAGGATATTTAAGTTGTCTCCGAAGTTTGGTTACAGTGAGCAAAGATCCAGTGAATTTTCATTACCACACGTTTTCAAACTTACGAAATTTCCTTAAATTACTCAAGGTAATAAGACAATAAAATCTTGATTATCTGGAAGTCAGCTTTTAGTTTTCCGGATAAACAGCTTTTAGGTGAGAGCTGCACTTTGCAAGGGAAAAGAATGTCTTAAGAGGGCTTTAGAAACAGAGATAATTTCAGGGTCAAAGAAGTTTCAGGGTCAAAAGCTTCAGTCCCATTTCCTAAACGTTAGCAGGCGTCAGTGGAACTTGGAGACCTTTGCACAGACCTGACCTGTGCGCCTCCCCTCTGAAGGCTGAGATTCCGTGGGAGGCGGCGGGGCCCAGGCATCCGCGTCTTAGCCAGCGTTCTGATGTGGAAGGTGTGTAGACCATACTTGAAGAAACCCTATCCTGAAACTTTCACTTTATATCTATGAAACTGAACCACAAGAAATGGTGTTTCACACAATAATTGTGGGAGCAGATTCAAATGATGGAAAGATCCAGAAGTTGAGAGTCGTATCTTGACTTTTCTGTCCACCAGAATAAGACACTGATCAGGCAAATCAATGAAGCTTGCTAAGTCTGAATGTCCCATTTATTAAAAACAACACAGATTAACAGTTCTCTGTGCTGCCACCCCTCAGATTGGTCATAAAGACCAAAAGAGCTCAGCAGATGCTCTGTGCAAGTAGTAAAGTGCTCTTTGTCAGGACTCTAGCATTTATGGGGCTCCTTAATAAAAAAAAAAAGTTGTGTTCATTAGGCTCTATTCATTAAGAAAGAAATAGGGACTCACATTTTAGAAAGATTGCTACATGGTCAAACTATAAAAGGCATTTTGCTTAATTCCAGTTAACCTGAGAACTTGTTAACCAGAACATCCTATTCCTAAGCATTCTAACTAACTGAGTTTCATGTGAATAATGTACATTTATTAACAATACTGTGCATTTGTGAATAGACTCCCTGTCAAAGGGAGCTTCCTTGACTTGGGCAAAAATTAATGGGCCAGACAACCCACAGAATTGGAGGAAATATTTGCAAATTAAATATGTGATAAGGAATTAATATCCAGAATATATAGAGAACTCCTAAAACTCAACACCAAAAAACCAAACAACCATTCAAAAATGGGGAAAGGATTTCAATAGATATTTCTCCAAGGAAGAAACATGAATGACCAAAAAGCACATGAAAAGATGCCCAACACTGTCAATCATTCGGACAGTGCAGATCAAAACTACAACAAGATACTACCTCCCACTCATTAGGATGGCTACTATGGAAAAAAACAAAAACCAAAACAGAAAACAAGAATATGGAGAAATAGAACCCTTGCACACCGTTGCTAGGAATGTAAAATGGTACAGCCACTGTGAAAAGCACTATGGTGGATCCTCAGAAATGAATTATCATATGACCCAGCAAATCCACTTCTGGTATAAACCCAAGAGAATTGAAAGCAGGGTCCCAAAAAAGATATTGTACCCCTGTTACCGAACCTGAAGTGAGTTCACTCACCCGTTGCACAGCAAGCCAATCTCTGACACCGGGGGTGGTGGAAGAAAGTAGGAATTCTATTTTTGCAGAGCGCTGAGCAAGGAGAGAGAGCAGCTAACGCTGAAAGCCCAAACTCCCCGAAAAGCTAAAAGGAATGGTTTTTATTTGGGGTTTTAGGTAGGGAAGGGGGAGCATATGGCCTTGCTGGTCGGAGCTTTCCCACCAGCCTGTCTTTGGCCTTGAGACACTTGCAGAGAGGAGGGAGCTCATGACCTTGCTGGTCAGCAGCTTTCCCACAAGCCCATATCTCTTTGCGGGAGGAGATAGTCCAGGTGCTTGTCCTTGACGATGTCTGTCTCCATGGAGGATAGTGGATTCTGGAGCCAGGAAGCCAGAGAGTAAGCAGGGAATGAGTGTTTTGGTTTTAACCCCATATATTCTAGGTTTAATGTGGGGAAACTGATATCAGGGTCGGTATCACCCCTGTGTTCATAGCAACATTATTCACAATAGCTAAAAGGTGGAAGCAACCCAAGTGTCCACAGACAGGCGACTGGATAAGTAAAATGTGTTATATACATACAATGGAATATTATTCAGCCTTAAAAAGGAAGGAAATTCTGCAACATTCTATAAAATGGACGAACCTTGAGGACACCACACTAAGTGAAATAAGCTAGTCATAAAAAGACAAATACTGTATGATTCCACTTCTGTGGGGTACTGGAGTTGTCAAAATCAGAGACAGAACATAGACTGGGGGTTGCCGGGGGCTGGGGGAGAAAGGACCGGGAGTTACTGTCAATGGGTACAGAGTTTCAGTTTTATAAGATGAAAAGCGTTCTAGAGATGGATGTTTGTGATGGCTGCACAACAGTGTGAATGTATTTAATAGCACCGAACGGTACACTTAAAAGTGGTTAGATGGTACTTAAGTTATGTGTATTTTACCACAATAAAAAAAATCTATTAAAAAAATGAGTGGGCCCAAGATGGCACACTATATGATTCAGTCACATCATGGGGATAGGGACGGGACTCTGAGCCACACCCTGAACCATCCGGGCGGGCCCCTGCCAGCCCAGCTAGTTCCCAAGTCGAGACAAGCAACTTCCATCCGCAAGCCTCCCCGCCCCCCAGCCCCCGCAGTCCCCCGGCAGTCCCCCGCCTCCCGCCCACACGAGGCCCCAAGGCCCCGGGAAGCCCACTCCGCGCCCTTCCTGGGGCGGCTGCAGGGAGCAACGCCGCAAGGCCAGGCCTACGAGGCAGGCGCAGCCACACCACCAGGCAGAGGGCAGCAGGCCACTGGAGGCAAGAATAGTGCCGCCGGTCTGGTCCCCTTACCCCTGAAAGACGCAGGAGGCTTCACGTCGCAGAGCCAGCCAGAGCCCCTCTTCTCCTTTGCCGGCTCCCTCGTGCTTGACCAGGAGCCCCAAGAAAACCTTGCCGGAGACTTCGGTCGGGCCTCCTGTCAATTTCAATTACCCGGAGAGCCTAAGAGCCTGAGGTCCTATCACCTTCTGGGAGAGACAGACCTAGAGTACTGGGAACAGAGTAGTGGGTGCCAGCGGGTAGGGGCGGGGAGGGGTGACTCCACAGGGGTCCAGGAGGAGCTTTGTGGGGCGTGGAACTGTTCTTTATCTTCGTGGTGGTGGTGGTTACAAGAATGCTTACCTGTGCTAAAATTCATAATCTGTACACAAAGATAAGCAGCTTTACTACATGTTAATTTAAAAAATAAGATTAGTTCATTGGCCCAACTCAAGGTAACTGTTTTCAGGCCGAGATAATAGCAATCCAAAGGGTTGGAGTTTGTGGAGACAGAAAAGAACAATCAGAGACAGGAGAGGAGGCAGGAGGGAAAAGGCGCGTGTGAGCCGGGAAAAGCCTGTTCTGAGTACCGTCTGCCCTTCTGTTTTGAGAGCTGTCCTGGAGATCAGTCTCGTTTACATCTCGGGGCTTCCTCCCCCTCTTGTGAGTGTCAAACTATTCTGATTGCCAGTAATTTCCGCTGTTTCTCCTCCCAGGCATGAAACACTCAATATTTAGGTTGAACTTTGCTTTCCAGGTTGCCTCCTACCCCAGCGTTTCTCAGAATGGTTACGCTTTTGCAGCAAAGCCTTACAGTTCCAACACTGGATTCAGACAGAACAGAGGAAGGCATTGCCCACGTGCCTCTCCTCTTTACACTTCGATTGCCCCTCCTGGTGGGAGCTTCCAGAGGTACAATGTGAGACAAATCTGTAATTTTTAATGTTTTAGTAGCCACCTTAGAAAAGTAAATAAAGCAAGTGAAGTCAATTTTAATGCTATATTTTATTTAACTCAATATATCAAAATGTTATAATTTTCATAAGTGAATGGCAAGCAATAGGATATATTGGAGTATATGAGGAAGCCATTAGGTATAAACCCAGTTCTCGGTGACCTTGTTTTTCCTGAAGGGGCTGATGTGGCTGTTGAGCATGCATTGTACATCTGATTTAAGCATTTGCTATGTCCCGAAGATAAGAACAAATGGCCTTAAGATAAAGATGCAACTTCTCCCATGTTGGTATTTCCTTAGGGATGAGCATCTCTCCCTGGGCTAGGAACTGATCGCTGCGCCCGCCCTGCTGTGTCCCTCGAGACGGCAGACCTGCGGTGAATAGCTATGCTGAGCCTGCAAGGCAATCTCGTGACTGTGGTAAAAGGGACATTCCTATCATATGTGATGTATGCTCTTTGTTCCAAGACAGTGTCTAACCACTCTGTACACCCCACTTCTTTGGTGCCCTTCCTTCCTTGGGGAGGGATGGCCCCAGGCTAGTCCTCAGATGTGGCTCATAATAAACTCACCCCAATTTTGATTTATAGATTCATAGTGGATTATCTTCATGGACAATTTCAACATGTAATCAATGTAAAAATTATTAATGAGGTATTTTGCATGTGACTACTGAAATCAAGAGTCTGGGTGATATTAGTGAAGGGGTTTACTCAGTAATCAGCGGGAGGAGCTGGATCCCCCGGAAGACAGTCCCACAGGGTACTCCGACGGAACTCTCCGAGGGCTGCAAGCTGAAGTGCGGCTTAGCTCTCTCTCACAAACAGTGCATGCGCAGGGAAGAGGAAAAGAAAAAACTCACAGCTAGATTTTATATTTGTCCCAAAAAGGGGGTAGAGGTCATCTGGGCCTTTCTCTAGGTCATACACTGAATGCAACATAAATAAGAATCCTTGGTTATACATCAAAGGAGTTCAGAGAAGCTGACATCTACATGAGCAGGGGGCAAGGACCAGGGTTGTTAATTATTCCCATGCAACTGGGGAACGTGACATTGAGGTACCTCTTTATCTGTTCCTGCTGTGGGTCTGTCCAGCTGGTGTCTTCAGTCAGGAGACGTGGGGCTGCCAGGTCGTGGGACACAGGCTGGCAGTGGCCTGCGTGGTGCTTCACGGTGCAGCGTGGATTTACCACGCTGACTTAAAGCCCGTGCAGTTTGCTGGTTAGATTTGCCTGTTAGACCAGGAGAGGGGTCCCCAAACTCGGTCCAGGATCCTTGTTTTGGGTTATTATGAAGCCACGGTTGTATTCATGACCAATGAGGTGTTTCTTTGGTTTTCTCTGACATGATGGGGTGCCTCTCATTTCCTTACCTATCTTATATGCTATTTATTAAAAATGCATTCAGGATCACTTCTGCCTTCCTAGCTGACATGATCCAGGCCTTGTCCTGTCGTTGCCTCCTTTGACACTTAGCACAACATCGGACTAATACGATAATGAACACTATCAAAATGACAATTGTGAATATGGTTTTTATAATTTTTCTCCCAAAAAGTCCCCTGGCAGAATTTTCTTGGAGGTTTTCCCCAAGGCATGCCTTATATAATTGTTTCCTGTGAAGTGAGAATTAATAGGAAGATTTAGAACAGGTTTGTGTAAGATGGATCTTAGACTCTGAGTATTTGACTTATGGGCTCACCACTTGTTGGACTCAAAGTGGTAACCTTTTTCTGAGAACAACAGTTCGTATCTAAGAGTTGGTGTGGCTTGGAAAGACAAATGTTGTGACAAGAGTAGGTGAGTCCAGTTAGAAACAAAAATAATACATATTTTCCCTTAGTTACTAGCCTGCTCCGGACTCTTGGGAGAGCTGTCCACGTCAGCTGTCGGCCGCTTCTCATCCTGGTCTCGTGGGTGTAGTTTCAGTCACAAACCTGAGACACAGTCTGAGGACCGCTCTGAAGTAGGTGCCCTTTTTAAGTGAGAAATACGGATCCAAGAGCCAATTCCCTGTAACCCAGCTGTGAAGGAGTTAGAAGGACTTGATATGGTCCTTTCCACTTAAGCTGCAAAGAACTTTTTAAATGGTGACATTTTCAATAAACAGTCATCCTGAGTCTGTATATCTTCCTCCTTGGGTAAGTTTGCATCGTACGTGTTAGCAACCAATTTCGAGTGTTCCTTTAATAGTTTGGTTAAGATTTTACAATAGTGAATTATGTCGCCTTTTTGTAATGAAGGTTTATGTAATCCTTCAGCTAGAAACATAGGTCTCCCAGTAATAATTTCAAATGGAAACAACTGATGTTTTCCAAAGGGTGTTGATCTTAGGTTGACAATACCAGCGGAAGGGCTTTAGGCCATGGTAGAGAAAATGCACCTGTGAGCTCAGCCACTTGGGTCTTAATTATGCCATTTGTTCATTTCACAAGGCCTGATGATTAGGGGTAGTAACTGCAGTGGAGATGCTACAAAATAGGCCAGACTTTACAAATTTCCCTCAAAATTCGTCTGGTAAAATGAGTCCCAGATCACTGTGTAGTTGTGCTGGAACGCCCCCACCCCACCCCAGTGGAATGAATGGAATGAAGCGCTCCTGTAGCAATTTACTTCCTGATTGAGCGTAGCCCTTGGGCACGGAAAGGCTTCCGCCCAATGAGAGAACACGCAAATCACAACAAACACAGACTGGGAAACTTGGGAGGGAGGAATTTGGATAAAATCTATCTGCCAAGTTTCAAGCAGTCCCGCTGGCAAAGGGAAGACTCTGTTTGAACCATGTAGGGGCCTCCCTGGGTTGTGTTTAGAGCAGACTAACCATTCAGAGTATATTTTCTGTGCTACAGTAAAAGAGGGTTTCCAAAAGTATTGTTTTCCCCAAGAGATCATTTTCTCTGGGGCCCAATGAGTCAGAGCAAGGATATGCTGTCGAAATGGAAGGTGAGCTTCCAAAGGATCTACTGGGCGTGGACGCGGTCCAATCCACAGGTTCCTAGGAGAATCAAAATCGCCCCCCTTTGGGATCTGTAACTGCTGTTCTTTTTCTGTGGCAGTTTTCGGAAACTCCAGCAGAGCCTCAGTTAAGTCAGAGAGGCACAAGATGTGGACTCCCATTTGGGAGGCAGCCTCCTTGCCTGCCTGGCCTGCTAACTTGTTTTTTTTGCTTGTTTGTTTTGGTTTCTAAAGTGTCCACCTTGCACTTTTATTATTGCCATTTTCTGGGGGAGTAAAATGGCTTTTAACAAACTAGTCACTTTTTCCCCATTTTTATTTATTAATTTATTTAGTCTGAGGAAGATTGGCCCTGAGCTGACATCTGTGCCAATCTTCCTCTGTTTTATGTGAGATGCCACCACAGCATGGCTTGGCAAGCGATGCTAGGTCCACACCTGGGATCTGAACCTGTGAACCCTGGGCCGCCAAAGCAGAGTGCACAAACTTAACCAACAGGCCACCGGGCTGACCACTTTTCACATTTTTAATATGTTATTCAGTAGAAGTTAAAAAAAACCTTTGTTTTTAGAGCATGGCAAAATCATGGACTACTCAAATGTATATTTATTGTCAGTGAAAATATTTGCAGTTTTTCCTTTAGCCTAATGACAGGCTCTAGTCAGTGCAACAAGCTCAGCCTGTTGTGCTGAAGGAGCATCAGGCAAGAGAGCACTCTCAGGAATGGAGCCTGGGGGGCCCACAGCAGGGCCGGCTTGATATTTCCCAGTAGGTCCTCACAGGTAAAAACCAACCGTGAATAGCATAAGGTCAGTATTAGTTATAGGACTTTCACGTAAATCATCCCTAGGGGTCAACAGCTGGTCAGTTAATTTTATGTAGTCATGATCAAATTTCATTGATTCAGCATCATCTAGGGGCAAGGCAGTGAGATTTAACCTGTTATACAAAACAATGTCATCAGAAGTTAATCGACTCAGAATAATGCTGAGTGTGATGAGAATTTAACAAGGCTTCCACTGAATGAGGAGCACCCATAGTTCAAGGACACCCCATCATCATTTCTTTAGTAGCCCTGCACAAAAGAGCTGTTGCTGAAACAGCCCCCAGACACGGTGAAAGTCCTTTTGCCACCAAGGTGAGTTGCTGACTATCATATCTTATAGGTCGATGGTGATCATCATGTTCTTGAGTTAATACACCTAAAGCATTTTCTTTATCTTGATAGATAAATGATAAGCAATAGGATATGAGAGTATACGAGGAAGCCATCTGGTGTAAAACCAATTCAGCCTGAATTTGTTTTTTCCAAAAGGGCCTGATTTGGCCATTGAGCATGCATTGTACATCTGCTTTGAGTATTTACTATGTCCCGAAGACAAGAACAATGCCCTTAAAGATAAGGATGTAACTTCCCCTACACTGGCATTCCTTAAGGATAAGCATCTCTCTGTAGGCCAGGCATGGATTGCTGACCTGCTGCACTCACCCTGTGACCACCCACCTTAAGACCACCCACCCGCCATGTTCATCAAATTGCTATGCCGGCAATTCACTCTCGTGACTATTGTGAAAAGGACATTCCAATCGTATGTGATACACGCTCTTTGAAGGTTACAACCACTCTGTATGCCCCGACTTCTTTGGAGAGCTCCATTCCTCTGTGAAAAGACTCTCCCGGACTAAGTGGTCCTCAGAGTTGGCTCATAATAAACTCACCCAATTTTGATTTATAGATTGTTTATGGATTATTTGCATCAACAATCTTCATGTACAAAGAGAGAAAATGGCAAGTTGAAATTAGGGTGACCTGAAGTTGGTGCCTGAGCCAAGATGGACTTTGAGGTGTTTACAGCTTTTTCTCCTTCTGGTGTCCATTTAATCAAATCAGACTGGTCAGACTTAAGTGATGTATACATAAAAGGTTGAGCAACGAGTGGAAAGTTAGGCACCTAGTTTCTGCAGTATCTAGTCAGCTCTAAACAAAATGCCCTCAATTGTTTTCTGTTAGCAGTTTATGAAGCCATCAGTTTTTCCGTTATGGTTCTGTAATTTTTTAAAATTTAGTTTTCCAGTCTGAAAGTTTATCAGAAACCTGTATTTCAGAGTAAGTGCCAGGGTCCTTTCCATGAATCTCTCTAAAGATGAAACATATTTGCAAAAGCATCAGAGTAAAATAATAAAAATCTGTAAATGACAAAAGACTCGAAAATGGCAATTGACAAAGAAACTTGGTTATTTCTGTGATATATAATATTTTAAGACAATAACTAGACTTACGACTGATAATTACAACAGATCAGAATTTTAGGAATGTTATATAACCTTAAACCACATATTAATAATATTTACATACACAATATAACCTTAGAGGTTTATCATCGCTTATTTGATGATGTTTCCCATGTAATTTAACATTCAAAATGAGTCTAATTAGTTTAATATTTTCCTCTTTATAAGAAGAGAGAACAAATTTTTTTGAGACATCTCAGGGCTGATTGGAAATTTTTAAATTTCCTTTTTAAGTGAAAAGAAAGACTTTAATTTAGGGAGAAGTTCATCAAAAATATCAAAAGGTTTTAAAACACTTGGTCAAATAGGAAACAATGCTTAGTTATCCATTCAATCAAGGTAACAAGAGAAGATGCCAAAGGCAAAAAGAAAAACACTTTAACAGAGAGACCTCAGTCTTTTTGAACATATGAAATTATTTTAACAAAACATTGATTTTCTTTTAGGTAGACTTACAAATAAAGAAAACCCTTTTTTTTTTTAAAGTTTGGCACCTGAGCTAATACCTGTTGCCAATCTTGGGGTTTTTCCCCCTTCGTATTCTCCCCAACCCCCCAGCACATGGCTGTATATTCTAGTTGTGAGTGCCTCTGCTTGTGTTATGTGGGGACATTGCCTCAGCATGGCCTGATGAGTAGTGCCATGTCCAAGCCCAGGATCCAAACTGGCAAAACCCTGGGCCGCTGAAGCTGGAGCATGCAAACTTAACCACTCAGCTATGGGGCCAGCCCCTAAGAAAAACCTTTTATAACCTCTTTATCACGAGCAGACCTAAAGTTCAAGAAGATTATCCTTTTATGAGAGAGAAAGCCAAAATCTAATTTTGCACCAGCTTACTTTTGATATTGAAACTTATTCACATAATCAAATTCATTTCAATCTTAGCCAACTTGACCACGCACAAAACTCTTTCCTCAGGGTTTTACTTCCACAAACCTTCTGTCACTTGCTTTTTACATTCAGAATTTGCCCCAGGCCTTCTCTCCTTTTTTTTCCTCTAGTACTTTAGGACAAATTTATCTTTCTTAACAAAACAAACAAATATCTCCATTCTTTATACCTTCTTTACTGAAAAAATACACCTTACTTTTCTTGTATACAGACTTTCCAGAAACACGTACTTTCTCATAGAAAATATCCCAGTGTGGCACAAAATATGTTCATCAATAAACCCAAGTATCTTCCAGCTCTTCTGAAATAAGAATCCAAATGCAGACAAATCTACGCCTAGTAATTAATTTTAACATCTTATCTTATGTGGAAATGACCTAGATACTCAATAAATTTTTACCACTTAATTTAGCAAAACTCTAAATTTTCAAGCCATCAAAAAGTTTTGAAGGTATTTTAAGTCCACACAGCATAATACATAATTATGGTTAAAAAGTTTACCCCCAAAACTTTGATCTTTCTCACATCCATTTAGTTTACTTGTTCCTAGTAATCATATTTAGATTGCCTATAAAAACCTCATGGGACATTAGACAAAATCAGCTATTATTCTAAGTTATCTTTTACTGATATATTTTGTAACAGAGATAACATATTTGTGTAATATCCTCTGTTGATACTCTGAAAACATGTCTATTTCAATCAAAGCAAAAACTTAAACAAGTTTTTATTTACCAAAGATCATTTTATATCATGTTAACTTGAAAGATATTTGGGGACCGGCCCAGTGGCACAGTGGTTAAGTTCGCACATTCTGCTTCGGCAGCCCGGGGTTTGCCAGTTCGGATCTGGGGTGTGGACATGGCACCGCTTGTCAAGCCATGCTGTGGCAGGCATCTCACGTATAAAGTAGAGGAAGATGGGCACGGATGTTAGCTCAGGGCCAGTCTTCCTCAGCAAAAAGAGGAGGATTGGCAGCAGATGTTAGCTCAGGGCTAATCTTCCTCAAAAACAAAAATAGATAAAAAAAAAAAGAAAGAAAGATATTTGGGTTAATTTCTATTACACTTAGAAATAATTTATATAAGCATTTACGTCAAGCCAATTAAATAGAGCTCCTTTAGAAATTACACCATCTGGAGGCAGACAAATATAGAGAGACTTACATCCATAAACACACAGACAGACACAATCAGAGATCTTTAAAATTTTAGCCATGTCTCAGGTACAAAACGCAAAAGAATAGTGGCTTCCAAATTGGTTTTCTGGCAGATGAACTAAGTTAAGTTTATCTTCTCAGATGGCTAAAAATTTTTACTAAAGATTCTTTTTTTTGGTGAGGATCCTTTTTAGAGTGGTTTTTGAAGTCATTTTGTCCTTTAGAAGCTTCTGCATATCAACCAAAGAATGCATTCCAGGGGCAGCCCCATGGTGTAGTGGTTAGGTTAGCGCACTCCGCTTCGGCAGCACAGGACTTGTGGGTTCACATCCCGGGTGTGGACCTATGCACCACTAGTCAGGCCACGTTGTGGCGGTGTCCCACATACAAAATGGAGGAAGATGGGCACAGATGTTAGCTCAGGGACAATCTTCCTCAAGCAAAAAGAGGAAGATTGGCAATAGATGTTAGCTCAAGGCCAGTCTTCCTCACAAAACAAAAGCAACACCCCCCCAAAACCAAAAACAACAAAGAATGCATTCCATTGCTTCTGAGAGGTTTTGAATCCTTTCTTTTAAGGGTGACTCTTAAGGTGGACTCTTCTGAAACAAAAGTTCCCAGAATGGCCATTATAAAGCAAGATCTCCTTTAGTAATACTCTCCCATTTAGGGAGCCATTTGCAAGCTTGTGCTCCATAAGTATTGAAGGTAAAATTGGCTGGAGTATTAGCTGGTGGGTGGCTGTCAGATGTCCCACAGTTACCAGGTTTTGATGTTTTGTTTCCCATTCTGTTTAAGCAAGTCTAACTAGCGACTTAGTGGGGTGAATTGGGAGTGTGGTGCTTATGGGCATAGCTCCTCAAAGTGCCACCAATGAGTTGGCTCCACCCTCTTATGTGCCTCAGTTTCTCCTGCTGATTGTCTAACACAATCACAGGGGCTCGGAGCACTGGTGATCAACCTTATAGTGCGTCCCCGGATGAGCCAAGTTATTTAATTACGTGGTTTGGAGTTCCCTATGGGACCGCTACACATCTTGAGTATAGACCTCAGACACCTCTGTTTGGCCCCTGGTCACCCAGCGACACGGCAATAACAGCCGGAGGGAGAAAGTGTCCCTTTTCTTCAGACTCACCTGAAGCTGGCCCTCCATTCATGAATACTTTAATTTTGGCAAGCTGAACCAGTGTCTGATTGTTAAGAGAGCCAGTAGGGGAAAACTCTGACATTAGCCACCAACTATCCTCTCTTTTATTTTCCTTGGCTCAAAAGACTAGAAAACCTGAGCACCAAGTTTGGAATTCCCTTCTCTGTGAACACAGAGGATAGCCTGTCCCACCTGGACAATCATAAACCATTATTGAATAAATTCAAGGACCTTCAACCATTAACCAGGAGATCTGAGACCCAGGAAAGACTTCCCTGCTGTGGCTGGAGCTCCCAGGAGGCAGCGGGGCACAAAGGGCCCTGCAGGTACCACGGCACTGGGTCCTCTTGATGCTCCAGGTGGTCTCAGGCTGTCTCTCTAGGTCCCCTGGTGGTCGCCAATTTGTCAACTGAAATCAAGAGTCTGGGTGATATTAGTGAAGGGGTTTACTCAGTAATCAGCAGGAGGAGTTGGATCCCCGGGAAGACAGTCCCACAGGGTGCTCCGACAGAGCTGCTCCAAGGGCTGCGAGCTGAAGTGCGGCTTAGCTCTCTCTCACAAACAGTGCACGCGCAGGGAAGAGGAAAAGAAAAAACTCACAACTAGATTTTATATTTGCCCCAAAAAGGGGGTAGAGTACATCTGGGCCTTTCTCTAGGTTATACGCTGAACCTAACATACACAAGAATCCTTGGTTATACATCAAACGAGTTCAGAGAAGCTGACGTTATCTACATGAGCAGGGGGCAAGGACCAGGGTTGTTAATTATTCCCTTGGTCTCTAAGAAATGCAGCTGGGGAACGTGACATTGAGGGACCTCTTTATCTGTTCCTGCTGTGGGTCTGTCCAGCTGGCGTCTTCAGTCAGGAGACGTGGGGCTGCCAGGTCATGGGACACAGGCTGGCGGTGGCCTGAATGATGCTTCACGGTGCAGCGTGGATTTACTGCACTGACTTAAAGCCTGTGCAGTTTGCTGGTTAGATTTGCCTGTTAGACCAGGACAGGGGTCCCAAAACTCTGTCCACATGTTCTCTTTTTCGTACTATATGTGAAATCCAGCGTGTGTTTTACACTTAAAGCACATCTCAATTTGTTAGCCACATGCTAGCAGTTCTTGTATAAGACAGCACAAGTCTAGACTACTCATTTTCGAAGTTCTACACAAACGGCCTCTCACTGTTTGGACTTCGATCATTGTTAAATATTTGAGCTTGTGTCCACTTCTTCCTTTATTCGTTAGTCACAAACACTGCAGTGTCTACTATGTACCAACCATTGTGCTAGAACCTGGAAAGACAAAAATGAAGGAGACATTGTGTGCCCTGAAGCTCGGTCTGTGGGAGTGAGAGACATGATGGAGACAATTATAAAACCGTGTGAAAGAATCCCGACACAGAGGCACTCTATCGTATGAGCCTGGAAGGGGAAGGAATTCCATAAACGTGGTTTAGAGGTGGCTGTGAGCTGGTTTCCAGGACCTGTGGTGTTAGCTCTATGACGGGGACAGGAAAGGGCATTCCAGAGGTGCCAGCCTGAGCAGAGACACTGAAGTGAGGGACATTGGGGCTGGGGGAGCCTCCTAAACATGCCTGTCAGGGCAAAGAAGAGAGAGGCAAGTGGAGAGGTAAGCAAGGCCAGTGAAGGGCCTTGTATGTCACAGTCGCTGCTCCTCTGGACTGGCTGCTCCGCGACAGCAGGGCCATCTGCTTTGGTCACCACCCTACCTCAGGGCCTGGGGGACGCCCGGCAGAGCGGGCCAGCGGGTTTACAACACTGCAGCTGCTTCCTTCATTCTCTCTCCTCTGGTCCTCCCCAGCCTCAGCAGAGTGGACAAGCGGGAAGGGGCCAGCCACAGCCTCCGCTGGATTCAGGAAGAGGTCTTCACCTTCTTGGGATGCCTCCTCATCTATAACGTGTGGTTCACAACTACCCGCGCCCAGGACTGCTGTGGAACTCGAATTTACACAGAGCACCTTGAAAAATGAAAAGAGGCATCTCATGGCCTTGAGGGCATGGAGTGACACAACTTGCAAAGGTCAAGACCAGCTTTCCATCCTCTCCGGCCGGGGCGGGAATCCTCGGCCCAGGGCCACGGGGCGCCCCACCGCACCCCTTGAGAGGTAACCCAACGCGCGACCGCTCGACGCACCTCTCGAGAAGGCGCCACCTACGGAGGAGAAGAGGAGGGCGCAGCCGCGCCCCTCCCCCGAGGGGTGGCCTGCAGCGCCCCGCGCCCCGCGCCGGGGAAGCCAGCGTCCCGCCGCCCGCTCCCCGCAGCCCCCTCCCCGCGCGGCGGCGAGGACAAGAGGGTGGAGCGACCTGACTCCCGCAGCCAATAAAAGCAGCGGGTTCCTGGTCCGATCGCCAGCGCGGTTCGCCATTGGTCAGCACCAGGGTCTCGGCCCACCGAACCTTTGCGGCCCGAGCCAATCGCGAGGCGGCGAGCGACCCCTCCCCCCCCACCGCGGCTCCCTTGGGTGCGGGCGGCAGGCGCGGGCGGCAGGCGCTGCCAGTGCGGACCTGGTGGCGGTGACAGGTGGCGCGCCTCCGGCTCCACCATGGAGCCCGCCGTGTCTCTGGCCGTGTGCGCGCTGCTCTTCCTGCTCTGGATCCGCGTGAAAGGGCTGGAGTTCGTGATCATCCACCAGCGCTGGGTGTTCGTGTGCCTCTTCCTGCTGCCGCTCTCGCTCATCTTCGACATCTACTACTACGTGCGTGCCTGGGTGGTGTTCAAGCTCAACAGCGCGCCGCGGCTGCACGAGCAGCGCGTGCGGAACATCCAGAAGCAGGTGAGCGGCGCCGGCGGCGCGGAGCCCGTGCTGGTGGGACGTGGCCGTGTGCCTGCCTAGCGGTGCGTGCGGGGGGAGCCAAGACTTCCCGGGGGCGGTGGCGTTTGAGGGGGTTCTGCCCTCAACAAAAATGGGATGGCGAGGGCTTCCAGGGGAGAGAACGGAGTAAGCAAAGGCATGGAGGGAATAAAACGTTGCTCCGATGTTTATGGAGTGCCTAGTCTGTGCCGAGCACGTGCGGGTACCTGGAGGGATTTCAAGAATCTTAAGACAGAGGAAGGTGAGCCATGCGGCAGGTAACTCACCACGCCCAAGCGATTTCAGAGGAGGGAGGGCTTCTGGGAGGTGGAGCTGGCATTAGAGACTGGAAGTTGGGAAATGATTGGGGGAGAGAGTGTGTCGGGTGGAGGGTCCCTGTGATCGAAGGCAAAGAGGGGAGAAGGTTGGAAAGTCAGTTTGGAGCTAGACTGGGGCCGGGTCTTGAGCTTGGAGTTCACTCTAGCAGCAGGGAGCTTTCCACAGGTTTAGAATAGAGGACTACAGTGAAAGGACCGCACCCAGCCAGGGTGAGCAGCTCCCAGCCTTTGGGCCACATGCTCACTCCTTACAAGGCCGTTGTCCACCTCCCAGTAGCTCTGGAACTCCGCCCCTCTGCCGGCGCCCACAGATCCTGTGCCCCTGCTGCCGCTCACAGCGAGCCTCCTTCTCCCGCGTCTAGGGCTGGGGGGCGGGCCTGGGCAGCTTCTTGGCTCCTGATGTTTCTCCCTTCCTGGCCTCAGGTTGCAAAGAGCTTCTGTTTCCTGTTGCCACCCCCACCACACGTGTAGCAGCCTCCATGTTCTGTTTTCTCCAGGCTAGGAGCTGCAGGCAGGAGCATGAAGATGCAGGCAGAGAGCCATCCCCATGAGGGAAAGGCCTGAGGCCCGGGCAGGGGAGAATGCAGCCTCCGGAAGGGCTTCGCTCAGGCCACCCTGGCTTTGCTGGTCCCGATCCTGGCTCCAGAGCCCTGCCCAGCCTGCACCCTCTTTCCTAGCTCTTTCCTTGCCTTCAGATTCTCCCTTTACCTGCTTGTCTCCCCTCTCAGAGCATGCTCAGATGATACAGCTAGTAAATGGGGCTGGAACCAGCCCTGCACGATCGCAGCTCCTGAACTCTGAGGTTTCCTCTTTCCCAGCCCAGCCCATCCCACTCTATAGGTCCGGTTCTGTTGCCTCACACCTGGCTTGTATAATAGCTACCTAACCAGTTGCTGTTTTTCTGGGCCCTCCTCGTCTCTCTTTGGCCTGCAGAGAGTCGTGAGGGCGGCTCTCCATGGCATTGCCCCCCTGCCCCAAATCTTGGTTGGCTCCTGTCAGGATCCAAGGCAATCAATGGTCCAGGCTCGATGCCTTCCATGGTCACGTCATGTGGCCCGCCCTCCAGGCTGCATGCAGCAGCCCCAGTCCACTCCCCACACCTCCGAGCTTGTGTTAAGTCCTGGACTGCAGAGTCGGGCAGGGGCAAAATCTGCTTGGTCCTGGAATCCTACCTCTCGTCCGTTGCCCCCTCCTCACGCGAATCCCTTCCTCAATAACTCCCCTCTGCTTGAACACCTCCACTTCACAACCTCCTCCAGGACTCCTGATTGCAAGCGATAGAAACTCAACTCAAACTGGCTTGAGCAAAAAGGGACTTTATTCACCCAGATCCTAAAACGTCTGGGAGTAAAAGTGGCTCAGCATGGCTGGATCCAGCGTCCCCTCTCCCCCGTCTCCATCCTTCCATCCATTTGCCACGTCTTGGCTCTGCTTTCCTCTGAGCTGACTTCATTTTCAGGGAGGCCATCTCCCTGTGGAGGCCCCATGTTCCTGGCTTACATCCAAACAGTTTAGCAACCCCAGTAAAATGAGAGCGCCTCTCCTGGAATTAGCCTTATTGGCTTGACTTGGATCGTAGGCCATCCCTGAACTGGTCTTTATGTCCAGGAGGATGGAATCAGACCAAAGTCATGTCCTGGGGCAGGGGAAGAATCAGCGAGTCTTGGACCACGAGAAGCTGGGAGTGTTAGAAGCAGAGGGAGACGAAATGGATGGTCGCAGGTCACAACCACAGATGTCACCTCCCTGTCCTTGTCCATCTCAGCAGGAAGCGAATGCTTTCTCCTGTGTTCCTGATGGGTTGTCGTCTCCTGGCCATTTGTGGTTTGTGCTCTGGTCACTTAGAGTAGAGCTTTGCAAAAACTCTTCATTCCTTTGGCTTGGTGGCCCTGCCCTGCCCCTCTCTCGCCCTCCAAGTGATATGTGGGTTAGCATGTACAAATGCTTAGAACAGGGCTTGGCACGTAAGAAGTCTCAGTGAGTGTTAGCTGTTATCCCGCTGACTGTTAGTACAAGCCCATTTATCCTCCCAGGCCTGAAGTTGCGTAGTCCTGGCTGTGAATCTGGGGCCTGCCCTTCACCGGTTGTGTGAACTTGGGCAAGTTCTTATGTGTTTCACTTTCATCGTCTGCAAAAGGAGGTTGGTCATCCCAACCAACTGGGTTGTTGCGAGAATTAAATGCGACAGTGTACAATAATGCCTGGCCCAGGGAGAGCAGCCAGTGAATGGTTGTCATTTGTATGATTGCTATCATTACCATTACAAAACCTTTCCTGAATTTCCCAGTTAATGTTTTCAAAGCACTTTGATCCCATACTTTTTTAGCTCTTTCTTCATTCTGCTTTGTGGTGTGGCAACACCTCCGCTTTCCTGTCGGTCTCACTAGCCAGGGAGATTCCAGAATGGAAGGCCAGTAGGCATTTCATTGTCCTGCTCTTCCCAGTGCCTGAAAGGATGAAGGGGCTCAGTAAACATTTGCTGACACGTGAAGCCGTCATTCCCAGCTTGCTGTCCTGAAACTGGGCTGTGAGCTGCTGCAGGGTCCCCAGTGGGCTAGCTCAGTCTCTGTCCCGTGGTTGCAGGTGCGGGAATGGAAGGAGCAGGGCAGCAAGACCTTCATGTGCACGGGGCGCCCGGGCTGGCTCACCGTCTCGCTGCGGGTTGGGAAGTACAAGAAGACTCATAAAAACATCATGATCAACCTGATGGACATTCTGGAGGTGGACACCAAGAAACAGGTGAGAGCGGCACAGTTCCCTGGCTCCGAGCAGGGGGGACGCTGCCCCTGGGTCAAGTGACTCACGGGGAGATGATTTTAGCCAAGGGCATCCCAGCGTGGACAGGACCAAGGCCCCTGGTCATCACAGAAGGTTCTGCCCACCATTGGCATCCTCCAAAGCCTCACAGCTTTGGGAGAGACTGGTCATAGCCCCCTCTCACAGGTGGGCAAACTGAGAGCTCTGGGGGCTTCTTTGATTGTCTGCAGTTCCACAGGAAGATGGACAGGGAAATCAGGGGCAAAAATGAGAGCCAAAAGGGAACCTATTAACCCCTTCCCAGTAAGGAAATGTGCTGGTAAAAAATGGGCTGCAGAGGTGGCCAGGTGGGCTTCGTTCCAAGCTTCCTGGGGACCCACTTGTTAACAGCCTTAGACACGTGCATACTCTTTGGCCTATCTGGTAATGCTGCTTCTTGAAAGCTGGCTTAAGGAAAAAGGAAATGAACTTAAAGACGACAGAGAGAGAGATTGTACCACAGCTTTATTTCCAATAGAAGACAACACAATAGCCAATAGTAGTTAAATACAGCATATCCACATGGTGGCATTTTATTGCGAGGCCTGGGCCAAGTTACCTAATCTCCCTGTGCCTTTTTTTTCCTAAACAGCTTTATTGACATATACTTGATGTATAATAAACTGCACATAAAGTGTACAATTGGTATTAAATTAGACATAGTATGCACCTGTGAAATCATGACCACAGTCACGACAAAGATTGTACCCATCACCCCAAAAGTTCCCTTGGGCCCCTTGGTCAGCCTTTCCTCAGCTCCTGCCCTCCTCTCCCCCAACATCCCTAGGCAAGTGTTGACCTGCTTTCCTTCACTATAAATTAGTTTGTATTTAGAGTTTTATATAAATGGAGTCATGCATTATGTGATCTTTTTTTCTTTTTTTTTGGTCTGGCTTCTTATACTCAGCATACTTATTTTGAGCTTCGTCCGTGTTGAGGCAAGTGGCAGAAGTGCGTTCTGTTTTCTTGCTGAATAGTGTTCTGTTGTATGCATACATCACAGTTGTTGATTCATTCACTTGGTGCTGGACACTGGGGCTGTGTCCACTTCGGGGCTGTCACAGATAAAGGGGCGGGAACATTTATATGCAGTCTTTGTGTGGACATACACTTTCCTTCTCTTGGGTGGATACCTGGGAGTGGATTGGCCAGATCATATGGTAGCTATGCGGGTAACTTTCTAAAGAAAGTGCCAAATTGTCTTCAGAAATGGTTGTAGCATTTTCCTTTCCCATCAGCATTCCAGTTGCTCCACGTCCTCAGGAACTTTCCGGTTAGGCTGAATTTTGGCCGTTCTAATAGGTGTGGAGTGGTCTCTCGTTGTCGTTCTAACTTGCATTTTCCTAATGACTGATGATCAGCATCTTTTCATGTGCTTATTTTCCATTTGTATATCTTCTTTGGTGAAGTGCCTGTCCAAATCTTTTGCCAAATTTTTTTTATTGTTTTCTTTTTCTTATTATGTATTATAGAAACAAGTCTTTCATCAGCTACGTGATTTGCAAATATTTTCTCCCAGTCTTTGGCTTGCCTTTCGAATACCAAACATTGTTAATTTTGATGAAGTCCAGTTTTTTATAGATTGTGCTTTTGCTGTCTTATTTAAGAAATCTTAACCCTACTGCATGTCCCAAAGGTTTTCTCTTCTGTTTTCTTCTAGAAGTATTATAGTTTTAGGTTTTACATTTAGGACTGTGATTCATTTTAAGTTAATTTTTGCATATGATGTGAGATATGGGTCCAAAAAAATTTGTTTTACATGTGGATTTCCAATTGTTCCAGCCTGTTTTGTTGAAAAGATGATCCTTTGTCCGCTGCATTTCCTTTGTACCTTTGTTGAAAATCAGTTGTCCATGTCCGTAGTTCTATTTCTGGACTCTTCTGTAGTACTGATCTGTTTGCTCATCCGTATGCCAATACCACGCTGTCTGGATTACTGTAGCTTTATAATAATCAGTCCATAAGAATGAGCTCAGAGGTATTCCTTCCTTTTCATTTTTCTGGAGGAGTTTGTATAGAATTGGTTTTATTTCTTTATTCAGTAATTAGTGGAATTAACCAGTGAAGCCATCTGGGCCTGGAGTTTTCTTTGTGAGCGAGTTTTTAACCACAAATTAAATTTTTAAAATAGATACAGGGCCCTTCAGTTTGTTTCTTCTTGGTGAGCTTCGGCAGTTTGAGTCTCGAAAGGTATTTGTCCATTTCACTAGGTTGTATCATTGACGGACATAAAGTTATTCATAACATTCCTTTCCTGTCCTTTGAACATCTGTAGAATGTGTGGCGATTTCACGTCCTCATTCCTAATACTGGTCATTCATGTCTGCTCTCTTTTCTTCCTGACCAGCCTGGCTAGAGGTTACCCAATTTTACTGATCTTCTCAAAGAACTAGCTTTTCGTTTCATCAGTTTTTCTCTATTTTTTTGTTTGGATGTTTTCTATTTCATTGGCTTATGCTTTGATCTTTGTTAATTTCTTTCTTTTACGTACTTTGGGTTGAATTTTACTCTTCTTTGTCTAGTTTTTTAAGGTGGAAGCTGAGGTCATTTGCCTTAGACCTTTCTTTTTCCCTTATATAGATATTCAGTGTTATAAATTTCCCCCAAGCCCTGTTTTAGAGCCATCCCAAGATTTTGATATCTGATCTTTTCATTTTCGTTCAGTTCAAAATACTTTCTGGTTTCTCTTTTGGTATCTGCTTTGACTCATGGGTTATTTAGAAATATGGTGTTTGGTTTCCAGATGTTTGGGAATTTTCCAGAGATCTTTCCATTACTGTTTTCTAATTTAATTCCATTGTTGACAGAAAACATACTTTGTATGATTAGGATGCTTTTCAACTTATTGAGACGTACTTTATGGCCCAGAATAGGTCTACTTCATAAATGTTCCATGTGCATTTTTTTAAAATGCGTCTCCTGCTGTTTTGGGGTGGTGTGTGCTGTAAATGTCAATTAGGTGGGTGGATAGCGTTGTTCAAGACTTCTATATCCTTATGAATTTTGTCCTCTCTCCTTATTCTATCAATTATTGTAAGAGGGATATTGAAATCTCTGCCCATGATCATGGATTTGTTTTCTGTTTGTCCCATCTGTTCTTTGTTCCCTTCTTCTTGTTTTCTGACTTCTTTGGATTATTGAATAATTTTTTGATTCTATTTGAGCTCTTTTGTTGCTCTGTGAGCTGTAACTCTTTGTTTTGTTATTTTAGCAGTTGTTTTAGGATTTGTAGCATAAACTTGACTTATCACAGCCTGCCTTCAAGTGATACCATCCTGTTTCACATATACAGTCCCGCAGCAGTCCTGTAAATAGTGCCCTGTGGCCTAGGTGTGTGGCAGGCTGTCCCATCTAGGTCTGTGTAAAGTACTGTAGGGGGGGAAGAAGTTTTCCTCTACCCTCTAGGACTTCTGGCTGGTCCAAGAATTAAATGGACACGAGACAGATTAACAGGAGAAAAACAAACGTTTAATAACACGTATACATGGGAGAAACCCAGGAAGACCAAGTAACTCGCCAAAATGGCAAAGCCCTTGCCATAACTACCATCCTCAGCTAAAGACAAAGGAAGATGCTGGGGACTGGGAGAGTCAGGGACTTCAGAGGGAAGGCGGGCAATTCACAGGTAGGTGACAAGGAGCAAAGGTGTGATGCTCAGGTGATAGCCTGCTTCCTGAAACAGGTGTTTGTATCTGAATTCTGTTAGGCTGTTAAGGTGGAGGTAATGAGAAAAACTTTCTGAGTCTTTTGTTTCTTAAAAATAATCAGCTGGAAATAATCCTTCTGTTAAAGAGACTCATTTTGGGCTGGCAAATTCTATTCCCCTTCAGAACACTCTATGATGTTCTCACAATGACGAAATCACCTAATGATGCATTTCTCAGAACGTGTCCCGTCATTAAGCGACATGTGACTGTAGTATACGAACCTTATAATAATCTACTTCCATTTCTCTCCTGCTGACCTCTGTGCTATTGTTGTCATACTTTTACTTTTATATATGTTATAAACCCCACACTACATTATTATTTTTTAATAGTTATCTTTTAAAGAAATGTAAATAATAATAAAAATCTTTCTTATATACTTACCCATATAGTTTCCATTTCTTCATCTTTTGTGTAGATCTGTATTTCCATCTGCTTTCATCTTCCTTCTGCCTGAAGGACATCCTTTAACATTTCTTGTGTCTTTCAGCTGTCGTCTCTCTGAAAACATATTTATTTTGCCTTCATTTCTTTTCCAACTTTTGTTGTGGGAGAATACACATAACATAAAATTTACCATCTTAATTATTATTATTTTTTTTTTGAGGAAGATTAGCCCTGAGCTAACTACTGCCAGTCCTCCTCTTTTTGCTGAGGAAGGCTGGCCCTGAGCTAACATCGTGCCCATCTTCCTCTACTTTATATGTGGGACGCCTACCACAGCATGGCGTGCCAAGCGGTGCCATGTCCGCACCCGGGATCCGAACCTGCGAACCCCGGGCCGCCGAGAAGCGGAACGTGCGAACTTAACCGCTGCGCCACCGGGCCGGCCCTTTCTTAATCATTTTTATGTGTACATTACAGTGGTATTAAGTACATTCATAAAGTTGTGTTACCGTCACCATCATCCATCCCCATAACTCTTCTCATCTTGTAAAACTGAAACCCTGTACCCATTGAACAGTAACTCCCCGTTCTTCCTCCCCCAGCCCCTGGCAAACCCCAGTCTATGTTCTGTCTCTGATTTTGACTACTCCCAGTACGTCACAGAAGTGCAATCACACAGTATTTGTCTTTTTGTGACTGGCTTATTTCATTTCACATGATGTCCTCAAGGTTCACCCATGTTATAGCATGTTGCAGAATTTCCTTCCTTTTTAAGACGACTCATATCCACTGTATGTCTGTACCACATTTGGCTTATCCAGTCCTCTGTCTGTGGACACCCGGGCTGCTTCCACCTTTCAGCTATTGTGAATAATGCTGTTATGAACAAGGGTGTACGAATATCTTTTTGAGTCCCTACTTTCAATTCTTTTGGGTCTATACCCGGAAGTGGCATTCCTGGGTCATATGGTAATTCTATTTTTAATTTTTTGAGAATCCACCATACTGTTTTCCACAGGAGCTGCACCATTTTACATTCCCACCAACAGCGCACGAGGTTTCAATTTCTCCACATCCTCACCGGCACTTGGAATTTTCTTGTTTTTTGATAACAGCCATCCTAATTAGGGTATGAGGTGGCCTTCATTTTTGAAAGATGTTTTCGCAGGGTGTGGAATTCCAAGCGGACGGTTTTTCTTTCAGTACTCTACAGATGCTTCATTGTCTTCTTTCTCCCATAGTTTTCAACCGGAAATCTCTCATCTCTATCTTTGTTCATCTGTATCAAACACGGATTTTTTCTCTGGCTGCTTTTAAGATTTTCTCTTTATCACTAGTTTTGGGCAATTTTATTGTAATGTGCCTTGGTATTGTTTTCTTCAAAATTCTTGTGCTTGGGATTCATTATAATATTTCCTCAAATTTGGAAATTTGGTGTCATTATTTCTTCCAATATTTTTTCTGTCCACTCCTCTCTCCTTCAAGCACTGCTCTCACACACGTATGAGGCCACCTGAAGTCATTCCACAGCGCAGCTCACTGATATGCTATTCATTTGAAAACGTTTTTTCCATCTGTGTGTTTCATTTTGGATAGTTTCTATTGCTGTGTATTTATTCCCCTCTTTTCCTCTGCAATATCTAACTTGCCATCAATCCCAATTAGTGTATCTTTCATCTCAGACATTGTGGTTTTCATTTCCAGAAGCTTGATTTGAGTCTTTTTACTCTTTTTAATGCCTCAACTCTTTGAACATGGGTAATACAATAATAGTAACTTCTTTCATGTCCTGCTTTACTAGTTTTAATATCTGTGTCATTTCTGGGTCTGTTTTATCAAAACAGATTCATTTTTCTCCTCGTTGAGGGTCGAATCTTGTGCTGCTTTGCATACCTGGTAAGCTTTGGTTGGATTCTAGACATTGTGAGTTTTACCTTGCTGGCTGCCAGATGTTTTTGTCTCCCTGGGAATCTTCTTGAGCTTTGTTCCGGAAAGAACTAGGTTCCTGGGGAACTTGTTGGGGCTTGATTGTTGGATGGCCCGAGCAGCATTTAAGCCAGGGGTAGTTATTCCCCACTGCTGAGGCAAGACCACTCTGAGGACTCTGCCCAGTGCCGCTGCGTCAGGAGGTTTCCCAGCCTGGCTCATGGGGACGGGCCCTACTTCCCGCCCTGTGTGCGCTTGTCCTTCCTGCAGGTGCTTCCCTGGGCCCCGCCTCAGGTGCTTTCCTCAGGCCTGCTCCACGGGTGCCCCGTGCAGTCCTGCAGCCTTCCCCCATGCGGTTCTCTCCTCTCCACCACTCTGTCCCGCAGGCTGTCCCCCTGGGTCTCGCGGGGCTCTTGACTCTGAGTCCCCTGGGCCCCCGTACCCCCTCCTGCACTGCCCGACTGCAGGCAGTTAGCTGGGCGTTGGCAGCGCTCGCCTGTTTGTTTCCTGGCTCTCAGAGATCATTAATCTCGTTGCCTGAGGTCCAGTATGTTGGAAACTCTTGTTTCATACATTTTGTCTTTTTTTTTTTTCCCAGGCAACGGGGTAAATCTGGTCCCTGTTGCTCCAAATTGGCTGAAAGCGGAAGTCCACATGATGTTATATTAATGTGTTCGTTAAAAATCATGTTTTCTAGGAACATTTAATGACAAGGGATGATGGGCATACTATAGTGTTAAATTTTAAAAAGCAAGACAGAAAAGTATGTGTTGTGTGTGTTGTTTTAAAACGTAAAAAATAGGGGCTGGCCCCGTGGCCGAGTGGTTAAGTTCGCGCGCTCCGCTGCAGGCGGCCCAGTGTTTCGTTGGTTCGAGTCCTGGGCGCGACATGGTACTGCTCATCAGACCACGCTGAGGCAGCGTCCCACATGCCACAGCTAGAAGGACCCACAACGAAGAATATACAACTATGTACCAGGGGGCTTTGGGGAGAAAAAGGAAAAAAATAAAATCTTAAAAAAAAAAAAAAAAAAAACGTAAAAAATAGTGATATAGGTATGCCTGGAAAAAGCCTGAAAGTGAATACTCTCCAGTGTTAGCACTGAGAGCTCTGGACAACTAGGAGGATGATTTTCTTCTTCATATATGCTGTTTCTTCCAAATAAATGAGTATTTCTTCTATAATGTAGAAGAAAAATAATCTAAGTATTAAGTGTAAAAATATTTGAAAGGACGAGATTAAATATTAGCAGAGCCAGTTCAGAAGCCCCATCCACCGTGGTTAAAGGCCACGCGATGTTCTAGAACAGGCTGTAAGGCCGTGCAGGAACCCCTGTGTGGATTGTCGGGAAGGTTTGGGACGACACCTTCTGCATGCAGAAGCCCCCAGTGGGCCTGGCAGCCTCCTTGTGACTTGAGGTCTCTCTTCTTGTGTCAACAGATTGTCCGTGTGGAGCCCTTGGTGACCATGGGTCAGGTGACCGCCCTGCTGAACTCCATCGGCTGGACTCTGCCTGTGTTGCCTGAGCTCGATGACCTCACAGTGGGTGAGGACTCAGACAGTCCTGGATTGGAGCTGGGGCACCTTGTCCCACCTCCCGTCTAGCTCAGGAGTCACCACCATTCCATCTGTGACAGAAGTCACCCCATCTGCGCCCCCAGCTTCAAGGACAGGGCACTCCCTCCCTGCCATTCCATCTCTGAACAGCTCACATTGTCCGGCAGCACTTTAGTCTCTGGCTCGAATCAGCTTCCCTGTGACTTGTACCCATTGCTCCAGCTCTGCCCTGTGGAACACACAGAATAAGTCTAGTCTCTCTTTCCTTCCATAGGATTCATGGTCCCCAAAGCTTTTTCTTCTCCAGGGGAAGCACCTTCAGTTCCTGTAACTGATCCCACAGAATACAGCTTCCTGCTGCCCAACCAACCCCCCTTTCATTAGGGTCTCTCGTGAAGTAAATGCACACAGGTTTGTAGGTTGGGTCTGGCCGGCAGTGAGGGTGTGAGCACTCTTGATAGGGTCTCTCATCCATTCCCGTCCTCTAAGCGAGACCTCACGCTCCCATCTAGGCCCCTGCTGCTCTCTCCTGCCCTCCGGATGCACAGAGATAGGAATCTTCCCTAAGTAGACAGCTCCTTCCTGCCAGCCCGTCATGCCTCCCTGTACTGCGAGCTCCCCTGGCCCAGAGAAGTGCCCTTTCCCTGATTTCCCCCACCCTGCATCCCACAGCTCTGCCTGGCTAACACGTGTGTCTCTGCAGGGGGCTTGATCATGGGCACGGGCATCGAGTCTTCATCCCACAAGTACGGCCTGTTCCAGCACATCTGCACTGCCTATGAGCTGGTCCTGGCTGATGGCAGCTTTGTGCGATGCACACCGGTGAGTTCAGAGACCGGGGACATCCCTACCAGCCTGCCCTGGGCATCAAGCACCCTGGGGTGGGGGAGATGGCTCCCCTGGGGTGCTTCATTTCAAACACACTTGTTCAGTCTGATCTGAACCCATAATAATTACAAAGATTTATATAGCCCTTTTATGTGCTCAGACACTGTTGTAAATGCTTTGTATATGTTAAGGTATTTAATCCTTCAAGTTTATGAGGTGGGTACTATTATTAGACACATTTTACAGATGGGAGACTAAAGCACAGAGAAGTTGATAAACCTGCCCAAGTTCACACAGCTAGTAAATCTCACACAGGTGGGATTCAAACCCAGGTTATCGGGCTCCCAGATCATTGCCCTTAGCCATTCATTACACCATGCTGCCTCTCTGGAGGAAGTCGGGCCTCAGCATCAAAGCTCTACATCAGATGTCGTGAGGGGGAACTAAGAGCGATAAGAGGGCCTGTTTTGGAGAAGTAAAAGACACTTTTGCTACCCAAAGTGGGACACAAACATTTAAGGCATTTTGCCCTAAGGAGTGGGACAGGATCAAAACGATAAATAAACTCAGATTTCTCCTGGCATATCGAAGGGGGCCCCTGGAATGGGGAGGACAGTCCAGTCCTTAAGCAGCGGAGGTTCCAGAGAGCCCCAGAGTCGTTGGCCGCAGAGGAGTCCGGGGCAGGGCTCAAGGCCTGGGAGCTCTGGTCTCGGGCAAGAGAGACGCCTTTCAGGATTCACCTCAGTTCAGCTCGTTGCCCTACACGCTTGCCTGGCCTGCCTTCCAGCCCGTACATTCCCAGCCGAGAAGGGAGGCCGATGCTCGTGAATTGCTTCTCTTCCCTGCAGCGCAGTGTCCTCATCTGACAGACGCGTCTTCAGAAGGAGGCATAGATGCCATGTGCGCAGCTCCGAGCACAGAGCTGGGCACCGCAGATGCCGGCTGTGACTGCTGCGATGTGCCTGTGGGGTTGGGTGGTGGCCCCGATGGGATCGGTCAGCCCACTCTGCAGTTCTAGAGGCTTCTGCGGGTCTGCTGCGGAGCGTTCCTGCTCCAGCTCCCCCACCCCGCTGCACCCTGCCACCCCACACCAAGGGCGTGCAGCGTGAGCAGAGACCCTGCAGTGCTGTCCTCTTGGTAAAGCCCAGTCAAGGCCGGACTTTTTCAAGAGGAGCTTTATTCGAATCAAAGAATCTGAGTTAGAATGGATGAAAAGTCGGTTGGCTGTCTCTGAGATAGATGCCAAAATACGAAGATGACGTTAGAAGCAGCTCTGAGGAACCAGATGCATTATAGGAGGAACGGTAGATTGGGAGTGAGGCAACCTTGCCTTGGTGAGCCCTGTCACCTCCTGGGGCCTGACTCTCCTTGGCTGTTCAGTGGGAATGTTAATGCTCTCCCTGGGCTGTGGGGAAATTCCACAGCTCATGGACTGGGAAAGGCTTTGTAAATGTCAGTAATAGCCCATTTTAATGTACCCTGGCTCTCTTTTTAGCCTGACCTGGGCCCCGGAGTCCTTAGTCCCCCATTCGAGGTCTTTGGGCAGTGCTGGTCCTGGCCTCTTCCTGGGTAGCCTGTGGTCTGGGGTCTGTACCCAGGTGGAGGGGAGAGGATGCATTCTTGGGGGCACCACTGACAGAGGCAATATCAGGTCACATGTGATGCTGAAGCTGCAGAGGGAAACTGAGGCCCAGAAAGTGCCGTTTGTGGAGTTTCTGCTCAGGTCTACACAAGACAGTGACAGGAATTTAGCCCAGGCCCTGGGTTCTTTGTCTCCTGTGGACTACGCCCCGCTCTCAGCACGTGTCAACTCTGCCCCACAGTCAGAAAACTCTGACCTGTTCTACGCCGTGCCCTGGTCCTGTGGGACCCTGGGCTTCCTGGTGGCCGCAGAGATCCGCATCATCCCCGCCAAGAAGTATGTGAAGCTGCGGTTTGAGCCGGTGCGGGGCCTGGAGGCCATCTGCGACAAGTTCGCCCTTGAGGCGCAGCGGCCGGAGAACGACTTCGTGGAGGGGCTGCTGTACTCCCTGGAGGAGGCCGTCATCATGACGGGGTTGATGACGGACAAGGCAGAGCCCAGCAAGGTAGGCTGGGGTGGCGGAGGGCCGGGTGTTCTGCCACTGAGCCTGTTCCCCACCCTGACTGTGGCAGCCACTTCATGGAACTGCAGCCCGGGTCAGCCCACCTGGGGTTCAGCAGCAAGCTGTCTCAGGCAGAGACAGAAGCCCCCTTTTCCTGTGTCCCCACCACCTGCCAGGCTCGTGCATGTCTCTGGATGGGTGTAGTCTCAGTCCTCACCCCAACACCAGTTTGTAGATGAGGAGACTGAGGTTTCAGGAGGTCGTGTGAGCTTCTACAAGGTGACAGAGCCAGGATTAGAGGGATTGCTTTGATGTCTTGGAATCCAGATAGACACTCCTTCAACTTACACTACATGATTTTTTTTTTTTTGGTGAGGAAGATTGTCCCTGAGCTAACATCTGTGCCCATCTTCCTCTATTTTGTATGTGGGACCCTGCCACAGTATGGCTTGATGAGTGGTGTGTAGGTCTGTGCCCAGGATCCGAACCACAAACCCTAGACCCCCAAAGCAGAGAGCATAAACTTAACCACTCATTCACGGGGCTGGCCCCATAATTTTTTTTTTTTTGAGGAAGACTGGCCCTGAGCTAACATCCGTGCCCATCTTCCTCTACTTTATATGTAGGACGCCTGCCACAGCATGGCTTGCCAAGCGGTGCCATGTCCGCTCCCGGGATCTGAACTGGCCAACCCCAGGCTGCCAAAGCAGAATGTGCACACTTAACCACTGTGCCACCGGGCCGGCCCCTGGCCCCATAATTTTTAATAGCAGTTTTTTCTCCATTGAGAAAGGATTTGTGCTTATTATGAGAGACTTGGAAAGTGTCAACACAAGGAAAGAACAAACTATCTGTAAACATGACCCAAAGCCAGCTCTTGCTAACGTGTTTGTTATATTTATTTCCTCTCTTTTTGGTGCATGGCTTTTTTTTTTAACTTTTTAAATTACAAAAGTAGTATAACGAAGTTGAAATATATAAAGAAAAAGTTGAAGTGTGTCTCTTCACCCAGGCACACACCCATGGTAACCACTTGTAACACTGCATTCTTCCAGACCCATGCGTGTGCGTGCGTGCGTGCGTGCATGCGTGCGTGGACACGCCCTCATTGTATTCCATAGGGTCCCATTGCTGCATGGAGATAATTGACCTAACGCATTGCTTACTGATGAGCATTTTTATTGCTTGAAATGTTTTGCTCTTACAAATAAGATTGCGTTGAAAATTCTCTCACATCTCTCCTCGGCCTCTTCTACAAGCATTTCTGTAGGATTGTATCCAAAAAATGGAGTTTCTGACCCAAAGGTTTGAGCACATTAAATGATGATGCTACACCCACGCAGCTCTCGAGGAAGGTTGGCATCTGCTAGCATCCGGCAGCCATGGGCGGTCAGCCTCCCCAGGCTCTCGCCAGCAGCAGATCCTATCGCTTTTTCAGCTTGCCGATCTGATAGGGTTGAAAATAGAATCCTGTTTTATTCTGCAACTCCCAGGGCGCTTTTGAGGTTGAACGTCTCGTTGCACTGCTTTTGAGTTTGTTTGTCTTCAGTTGCAGTCGCCGTGCAAGTTCGTGTTTCTGGTTTCATGTGACAGGCGTGTCCTCGTGTTGTTACATTGCCCTCAAAGCCGTCATAGTTGCCGTCTGCAGGCCCTGCTCTCAGCGAATGTCCTGTTACTAAACCACTGCCCAGGAGTTGGAAATTTGAGTTGCTTCCAGTTTTTCATTATTTTAGTTAATGTAGCAATGAAGATCTTTGTCTGTAATTTGAATATCTTAAAGTAGAATTTGTACATCAAGGATAGTCACTCTTAAGGCTCTTCATCTATACGTGTATACTGAAAATGTTTTAAAATTGGAAAGTACTTGAAAATCATCGGGACCGATCCCCTCTTCAAATAAGAAAATGAGGCCCAGAGGGGGAAAGAGACTCCTCTGAGGACACACAGCCAGCATGGGGCACATTTAAATTCGGGTCTCTGACTCTTAGTTCAGTGTTCGTTTCCCTCCATGTCAGCTTCTAGAATTTAGCATCATCTACAAGCGTTCATCGAGACCATTCCTTGTGGGACACTGGTGAGTGCTGGAGGCTGGGACCCTGGAGCAGGAGTGGGAGCGCTGGACATGGAGCCCCTGCACTCTGGCGCACCCCAGGCCCTGGCCCTTCTTGAGCCGGGCTGAAGTCCCGTCAGGGTGTGGCACCTCGCAAGGACACCTAGTGCAGGGTTTTCCAACTTCTCCGAGGTGTTCCCTTAGAGGCTGCCGGTGGTGATAAGTTAAGGGAGGGGACCGGGGGAATCACCACCCCCACTGTATCCAAAGTGGCTCCTGTGTCATCTCTTTGATGTTTTAGATGCCGCCTAAGGTTATAATCGGGCAGAGGGGTTTGTACAGCTTTTGAAATGTTTGAACATCCTGCCCCTTATTTCCCAAGGAGAGGACCGAGGTCTTAGCCAGAGGCTCACCTGGTGTCGGTGGCAGAGGGGCCAGGCCACCAGGTTTTGCAAAGTGTCCCAGTGAGCAAGACCCTGATGCCAACGGGAACAGTATTGAGGGAGGAGAGTGGTCGATGCCAGTAGACTTAGGGGCATTTCATTAGAGGAGCATTTCTTCCAAACATTCCCATTTGGCAGGTTGCTCAGGAATTTGTCCCTGTGTGCCAGGCACTGTGACGGGCCCTCTGCAGGCACTGTCCAGTGGAAGGCTCACTGTGACTGTGGAAAGAGGCAGCCCACCCCCATTTTGCAGGGGAGGCCCAGAGATGGGAAGTGGCTTGTTGTGTAAGAGCTTGGGCTAGAATCCAGGTGCTTCAGCTGGAACCACTCGGCCTCCTGGCTGCCCCAGCTGTGTGCCCTGGGAGAGACGCACGATCTGCATTCTTCATCGTATCCTGGGCTTCTCTGGCAGTAACGGTTCCAGGTGCTCCTGAGTCTTGATTTCATTCTGCAGCTGGGGCCACTGCCAGGTGTGTGGCCAGGGCCCACCTGAGGTTAGGTCAGTTGCTCTGTCCTTGGTGGGTTTTGTTCTCCTTTGCATTAGCAGGCAGAAGCAGCATATGGTGTTTTGCCCCGCCCTACAGTATCCACACTAAAACTGATTGGGACAAGCAGGCTCTTTAGCTCAGTTTCCTGGCGCATCGTGGCTCCTGGCTTCCTCCTGCAGGGTGGCCTGTCAGCAGAGTGGGCCTGCACAAGAGGTCACAACCCAGAAAAGCTGCAAGTGTTGGCTGCTAGAGATGGAGGCCAGAGGGTTGCCTGGCTCCAGGTTGGAGGTGCTGGCGAGGGGATGCGGGCAGACCTGTGAGAAGGGCTGGAACTGAGTACTGTGCCCCCACTGTGGGCATGCACCCCTCTTGGCACTTTCTGCGTTATCTCTTTTAAAAAGTCTTCCCAACCTCTCCAGGGGGCAATGATGTCTCCATTTTGCCAGTGCAGAAAATGAGGCTCAGAGAGGCTAAAAAACCTGCCCAGGATCAGCTTGGCATGTTAAAAGTAGAAAAACCAAGTTGGCAAGCAGTATGTGCAGGATGGTCCCATTTTTATAAATTAGTGTGTATACACAAAAAATAAAACCTAATGAATACACATTGGTTTCAGTAGTCGCCCCTGGAGGGTGAGGCTACAGGGGTCAGTTGGTGCTTCTGGCCACGGGCCCAGGGACACGGCTGACGCTCAGTGTCTGTGTGGAAGGCAGGGAGGCGCTCCCTGCACGGGGCCCTGCTTTGTGGGGACAGCATTTAGCATTTGCGCTTCAGTCCTCTGGTTGAGAAGGAGCAGCAGACTGGACGGGGTCGCTGAGCTCGCTGGACCGGCACGAACCAGCTGTTGGGCCTGGGCACACCACTCAGCGTCTGTGAGCCTCCGCTCTCTGCTGGAGAACCCCCGGTGCCTTCGCCTCACCAGTCCCAGGAGTCCGGAGGCGATAATAGACAGGAAAGAGCTTTGAAAAGGCCAGGAGCGCGAGCAGAAGCTGGATCGCTGTTACACCCTGGGGACATTTGGGGCTTGTCTGTGGGCTGACACAGTGCCCTCTGTCATTGCAGCTGAATAGCATTGGCAATTACTACAAGCCATGGTTCTTCAAGCACGTGGAGAACTACCTGAAGACAAACCAAGAGGGCCTGGAGTACATTCCCCTGAGACACTACTACCACCGGCACACACGTAGCATCTTCTGGGAGCTCCAGGTGAGGCTCGGATTCCCCGTATCCTGGCTCCTCCAGGCCAGCCGGGTGGGGAACCAGGGTGGTGAACATTGTAGCCACAGTCTCTCCCTGAGGGGAGAAGAGTGGCTGTGTCCTGGGGAACCAGACCACCTTCACTTCAAGCCGCAGGCTCTCACGGAGACTCTGCTCCATGCCGGGGAGGGGCTGCTGGGCCGGGCGCTCTGGGGAGCACACACCTGTTCCGTCCTTGAGGAACTGTAGCCTAGCCGAGCAGACAGACTCCAGCGCAAGGAGGAGAAGAGGAAGTGGCTAGTCCTGTCTAGGGTGGAGGTAGCCATCAAGCTTGGCCTTGACCGGTGAGCAAGAATGTGCTCTCCTGTGGAGGGATGGGGAGCAGTGACGTTTTAAATCGAGGCGTCAGGGAAGGCCTCTCAGGAGGTGACCTATGAGCAGGGACCTGAACATGCAGAAGGTCAGCCTGCAGCATCTGGGGAAGAGTGCCCCAGGCAGCGGGAGGCCAGCGCACGGTCCTCAGAGGGGCTTCGTGGGTTGTTTATTTCTCATTTTTTTTTTTATTAAAGTGAAATCATGCAACATGAAATTAATCATTTTAAAGTATACCATTCAGTGGCGTTTAGTGCATTCATGGTATTGTGCAAGTACCACCTCTACCTCTTCCAGAATATTCTCATCACCACCAAGGGAAACCTGTATCCATTAACCAGTTACTCCCCGTTACCCCTTCGCCAGCCTCTGGCAACCATCAGTCTGTGTTCTGCCTCTAGATTTAGCTATTCTAGATATTTCATATAAATGTGGTCGGACAATATGTGGCCTTTTTTGTCTGGCTTCTTTCACTTAACATAATGTTTTCAAGGTTCATCTATGTCATCATATGCGTTAGTACATCGTTCCTTTTCATGGCTGAATAATACTCCATTGTATGGATATACCACAATTTGATTTTTCCACTCATCTGCTAATGGACATTTGGGTTGTTTCCACCTATTGGCATTGTGAGTAATGCTGCTATGAACATTCGTGTAAAGTATTTATTTGAGTACAGGCTTCAACTCTTTGAGGTATATGTCTAGGAGTGGAATTGCTGGGTCATATGGTAACTCGACATCCAACTTATTGAGAAACTGCCAAACTGTTTTGCACAGCAGCCAGTTTATTCTCCCAACAGTGGTGTATGAGGGTTATATTTTCTCTGTATCCTCACCCACACTTGTTATCATCTGGGTTGTTTTTATTTTTTTAAAGATTGGCACCTGAGCTAATTGCAAATCTTCTCGTTTTTCTTCTTCGTCTTCTTCTCCCCAGAGCCCCCCAGTACATAGTTATATATTCTAGCTGTAGATCCTTCTAGTTCTTCTATGTGGGACACTGTCTCAGCATGTCCTGATGTGCGGTGCTAGGACTGCGCCCAGGATCCAAACTGGCGAAACCCTGGGCCACCGAACAGAGCACGCAAACTTAACCACTCGGCCCCGGGGCCAGCCCCTCTGGGTTTTGATTATAGCCATCCTAGTGGGTGTGATGTGGAATCTCACTGTGATTTGATTTGCATTTTCCTAATGACTAATGATATTGAGCATCCTTTCGCGTGCTTGTTGGCCATTTGAGTATTTTTTTGGAGATGTCTCTATTCAGATCCTTTGCCCATTTTTAATTGGCTTGTTGGTCTTTGTTGCTGAGTCGTAAGAGTTTGTATGTTCTGGATATTAGACCCTTATCAGGTACATAATTTACTAATATTTTCTCCCATTCTGTAGGTTGTCTTTTCACTTTCTTGATTATGTCTTTTGATGCACAAAAGTTTTTACTTTGGATGAAGTCCAGTTTCTCCTTTCTTCTTTTGCTCATGCTTTTAGGTCATATCTGAGAATCCATTGCCAAACCAAGGTCAGGAAGATTTATCCCCGTTTTCTTCTAAGAGCTTTATTGTTGGAGCTCTTCTCTTTAGGCTACTGATCCATTTGGAGTTCGGTTTTGCTTATGGTGTGAGGTGGGGTCCGACTCCATTCTTTTGCATGTAGTTATCCACTTGTCACAGCACGGTTGCGTGTTTTTGAAAAACGGCATGGATCTCAAAAAAGAGCCTGGATCATGTGGGTCCTTGTAAGTCAAGGAAGGACTTTATATTTTACTCTAGTGTGATAGGAAACCAGCGGAGGGCTTTGCACGGAAAAGTGACATGACCTGATTTTTGTTTTAAAAGAGTAGCTTTGACAGCTAGATGGAGAGTAGATGGGGTTGGAGGTGGGCAAGAGTAGGAGAAAGAAGATTTCTGTCGTGCAGAGGGTAGCAGAGGAGAAGGAGAAAAGCATCGGATCTGGGAGATACTCTGAAGGGTGAACTGACCAACAGGGTTTCTGGACACACTGGCCGTAGGCATGATGCCAAGGTTAGGGGCCCAAGCTGCTGGATGACCGGAGGTGCCGTCCACTGCCATGGGCACCATGGGGAAGGGTCTGGGAAGGGAAATCAGGAGTTCGGTCTGGGCCACGTCAGTGTGAGGTGCCTTCAGACGTCCAGGTGGGCCGCCGAGGAGGCAGCTGGCTGCATGTGCCAGGACTTCAGGGCAGAGGTCGAAGTTCCACGTATCAGTGTGGTATCATCAGCAGAGAAATGTTTACAGCCACGGATTAGGTGAGTGAAGGAGGATAAAGTCCCAGAGCCAAGCCCCGGGGGCCCCCCACACATGAGGGGAGGAGGAGCCAGCCTCAGAGAGAAGGTGCCCTCAGTCAGGGGGAGGAGAGAGCCCGGGGGAACTGGCACCTGGGAAGGCAGTGTGTCAGGAAGGAGGGTGAACCACTATGTTGAATGCCCCTGAGTGAGAGGAAGACAGAGAATCCACCTCTGGTCTTAGCCGGGGAAGGTCACTGCTGACCTTGAGCGATAAAGTGAGAGCCTGACCAGTGGGTTGAAGAGAGAATGCAGACAAGGAAATGGGGATGGTGAAAAAGGAAATCTGAGAAGGCTTCAGATAAAGGGAAGCAGAGAAAGAGGGTGGTAGCTGGAGAGGGACGTAGGATCAAGAGAAGATATTTTGTGTGATTGTTTTAAGAACGGACTACCGCAGGTCGCTGTGCTGATGGCAGCACGCCCGAGGGGAGGGAGAATGACCGAGCAGGAAGAGGGCATGTTTGTAGGTCAGCCTTGAGGAGGGGATGGATCCTGGGCTCAGAAGGAGAGCTTGCCTTTTGATGGAGCGTGGAAAGTTCGCCCATTGGACAGGGAGGCAGTGTAGGTGGGTACCGTTTCTACAAATGGGAGGTCATTTGGTGGTGGGAGGGTGTGGGAGTTCTCTTCCAGTTGCTTCTATTTTCTCAATGGAACAGGAAGCAAGGATGTCAGCCACGGTGAGGGGGCGGGGGTGCTGAAGTTGCGAGGAGAGAGATGTGAAATTGTCCCTTGGAGGGTGGGAAGTGAGTTAACTGGGGAAGTGTAGGACTGCCAGGCGGCCCTGGGCCCGCCGAGGAGTCAAGATTATGAATTTACAGCGAGACAGGCCTGGTGCGCGTGGGTTCTCACATGTCCGGCCGTGTGGGCGAAATTCACATCTAACCACGGTTGAGGATCTGCAGATGGATGTGACGCGTGGGCAAGGCTGGAGAGGCCAGGGTGTGATCGTGAGGAAGTCTGAGCCAGCCAAGGAGGGGAGTGGGGGGGGGGGGGCTCCCAGGGCTGACGAGGGGCTGATGGGGTGGCTCGGGTGCCCCAGTTGGGGTGAAGAATTGAAGTCGGGTCTTAGAGAGCGGGAGCTGGGAGCAGCATTTGATGGTCAGAGGGTGAATGATTGGACTAGAAACGATGCAGACAAAGAACATAGACAATTTGACAACGTCTGGAGGTCAGCAAACTTTCTTTAAGGGCCAAGTAGCAAATGTTTTAGGCTCTGCAGGTCATATGTCCTGTGATAGCTACTCAGCTCTGCCCCTGGGGTGCAGAAGCAGCCACGGTAACACGTACACGGTAGGCATGCTGGGCTCCAGTAAAACTACGCGCAAAACAGGCAGGGGCCGGACGTGGCCAGTAGACTGGACCCCCACGGGCTATAGTTTGCCATCCTCCCGCTCTGGGGTTTCACACAAGAGTCAGTGGCTGAGGTGGGAGGCACAAAGAGGGAGGCCAGGGTGTGGGAAAGGTCATCGCTGTGGTGGTTAAAATCACCAAGGTCAGTGCCGAAGAAGCTGACAGTGATTGGAGCTGGAGCGGAAGGATGGGGCTGCAGGTGGTGGGCCTGGCTTCAAAGTTGCTGAGGGTTTTTAGAGAAGGGGAGGAACAGAAGCAGTAACGAGGGGTCGGGGGAACCCACCTCCCCTCTGTCTGTCCTCGAGGGTCGTGGGAGAGAGAATGATACCACTTCAGAGGGCTGCAAGGGACCAGCCAGGGTCCGGCGAAGAAGATGGAGAGGAAAAGGATGCTCAGAGGAGATACTGAGGATGGAGGGGGTTTGCTGATGTCAGACCATGAGAGCACAAGGGAGGGGCTGGGAGATCAGGGGACAGAGGCAGATGGGGTCAGACTAAGAGAGCTTGCATTGCTCTAACAGGTTAAGGGTGCTGTCAGTGGGGCACCTGGGAGTCCACGGTGACCAAGATAAATGGGGATGTCGGGCAGGAAGGACTCACAGGGCTGGTCTCCTAGGAGGAGGTGAGGGTCAGTTCTAATCGTGGGCTAGGTCTCTCAGCAGGATGTGACGGGCGGTGGTGAGGGGTCCGAGGAGTGGGGAGCAGAGGGTTCTGCCAGGCCCAGGAGCTCTGGGGCTCCCGCAGCCCCATTAGTCCTACGCTGGGCAGTGTCAAGGCCCAGAGCAGCTGGGGGAGTTTTGCCAAAGGCAGAAGACACCAAGAGTCCTTCTTCCTCCCTGCCAAAAGCAGCGTTAAGGTGGTGGGAGGCGTGGTTTTGTCAAGAGCAGGAATGTTGAAGAAACAAGAAAAGAAGGCAGAGGCAGGAGCATCAGAAGGGGGCCTCGGGCGTTCGCTGCCATCGGTCCTTCTGCGTTAGTTCCTGTGCCGAGCACTTTCCACGCATTGTCTCAATCTTCCTGACAACCCTGTGAGGGGAGGGCGTAGTGTTGTTTCCATTTTACAGATGAGGGGCCTGAGGTTTAGGTTATCCGAAGTGACACAACTCAGTGACAGAGAGGGTGTATTCGTTCTCTATTGCTGTGCAGCCAGTTAACCCAAAACTTAGAGGATTGAAGCCACTGACATCTATCGGCTCAGTTTCCGAGGGTCAGGGCTGCAGTCAAGTGTTGGCTGGGGCTGGAGGATCCGATTTCCAGAAGGCTCCCTCACAGGGCTATTGACAAGAGGCTTGATTCCTCGCCACCTGGGCTGCTCGGGTGTCTTCAAGGGCAGCTGGCTTCTCCCAGAGCGAGCCAGAGCCAGCCGAGAGAGAGAGACCAAGGAGAGTCCTCAGGGCCTTTTGTGACCCGACTCGTCACACCCGCCACTCCCGCCACATTCTGTTGGTTAGAAAGGTCGCCAAGTCCAGCCCGCCCTCAAGGAGAGGGGAATTAAGCTCCACCTCTTGAAGAAAGAAGTGAAGGATTTCTGGACAGCTTTTAAAACCACAGAGCTAGGATTCAAAATGAGGTTTGCCTTATATTTTTGTGCTGTTAAACACTGGCCTGCACTTCCTGAAGTTAAAGGAAGGATCTGGAAGGATGGGTGTGCTATGCCTGGGACTTGCACACGCGAAGTTTGTTAGGAAGAACTCTGGGATCTTCAGCTGTGAGTGAAAAGGGAGGCAGGGCCAGCGGGAGGGAGAAGTGGAGCTTTGATGCAATTATAACAAAGGCCTCAGCTGACCCAGAGGGGGCTCGGGCTGGGCAGGCCTCAGAGTTGTCCCACCTTGGGGCCTGGGGGCTAGGACTTTATACGCGCCGCCCCGCACCCCCCCCCCACCCCAACCAGAATTGGACTGCCCTTGAAGAAATGGCATGACCTGGGAGGAGGCAGCACCCTTCAGCCAAGGACAGTTCCCTGGAGGTGGCTTCGCTGTGAGTGTCAGCCGCTAGCACTCCCACAGCTGGGGGGATGGGTGCCTCCCTGGAGGAGGCATCTGGGCGGCCATCACAGCACCCACTATAGTGGAACTGGAGAAGCCAAGACCCTTCTAGACAGAAGGAGTAATAAACAATTTCAAGCACTTGCCTTTTGCCCCCTTCCCCCGGGTTAACTCCTTCTCCTCCCACTGGCAGCACCCCCGGGTTCCTCCCTGCCCATTTAGGCCATTTAAGGAGCCAAATGTGGCCTGGCCTGGCCTGGCGTGGGTGCTGAACCCCTTAAGAAGCCACATTCTAGACGATCAGTCCATTCCTGTCACACCTGGGCCATGCTGGGCTGGTCCAGTCCCTTCCCCTCACCCAGCTTGACCAGTCAGCCTTACTTGGGGTCTGGGCCACTTACATAATTTGTAGGGCCCAGTGCAAAAAACAGGGAAAAAGTGCCATCAAAGGTACTAAATTATAAAGCTTTTTCCTTTCTTCCGTGGGCTCTCATCATAAATATTTGCTATTTAATGTTGTTCTAAGTAAAGAAAAATTAAAAATTTAAATTATTAGCATGAATTTTACTGTTCATCTTTTACATACAATTTAAGAGCATCTAACTCTTCATGGATATGCATTTCGTCCTTAATGGAACAGAAGTGCTGCACAATTTACTTCCCTTGATAACGTGCGCATTCTACCAGCCTCTGCCGCAGCTTGCGGTGAGGAAGGAAGGGCTGCAAAGGAAAGGGCCTGGGTGGCCCCGTCTCTCCCTTCCCTTTTGTGTCCTCATTTCTGGCCGGCGTAAGTGGCCAACTCAGGGAAGTGGCACCAGGAAGGAAGGATACAGAGGTCTGTGGTGGTTCAGGTTCTTACCACGCCGTTGCCACAGGGCCTGCCTCTGGGGTTTGGGGTCCTGGCTCAGGCCAGCCCCTTGGGCCTGTAGTGTGCCCTGCAGCCCAGAAGACAGAAGAGGCCAATAGTAGAGGCTGGACACAGGTAAAGGTCAAGGTCAGCTGGAGAGCAGGGGGCCCAGGAGAGGCGGGCCTGCGGGAGGGACCCTGGAGTGACCGACCGTGGTGTGCTGGCGAGAGAGGACCAGGAGAGAAGCCAGGGACCTGGACCCGAGGTCACTCAGAGGCCAAAGGATGAAGGATGGGGTAGACGGAGGTGGGAAGGGGGAAGGGCGGGCACAGTCTTCGAAACTTGAACTTTCTGAGGTCCATACTTTGGAAAAGGAGTGGTTCCAGCTGATACTTTTGGTTAACAGTGGACTATTTTTAGGGGAAAATATGCAAATGTCTTTTAGACATAAGAAAGGTGATGCAGACTCACGCAGAATTTAAAAAGGACTAGCAAAACGAGAGGACAGGAGTAGGAGTCTGGTGTCTCAGCTGTCAGCTTGACGGAGATACAGAGCTCTGATAACGCTGCGGGCGAGGGGTGGGAACAGCGCGCTCCTACCTGGCTCCACAGGGTGTAAGGTAGCGCAAGCTCTTGAAATAGTATCCATCAAAATTGCACATGGTTTGAACCAGAATTTTCCACTTACAGGAATTTATCTTCAGATAAATGTACGTATAAATGGGCAAAGACTTATGTGCAAAGGACGTTCATTAGGATAGTCTGGAAATAATCTAAATGCCCGTCAGTGCAGAACCATTAAATAAATTAGGGTACATCCATACGGGAGAGCAGAGGTCAGCAAACAGCCCGTGCAGCGCCAGATTATAGCTTAGGATTTTGGACCATGAGGTCTCTGGGAGCAACTCTGCCCTGTAGCCTGAAAGCAGCCAGAGACAATGTGTGAATGAGTGGGTTTGGATATATTCCAATAAAACTTTATTTACAGAGCCAGAGGGTGCAGGAGCCGTGGTTGGCAGGTCCCTGCTGTCCAGGTCAGGCATCCAGGGCAGAGAATGTGGTCATGCTCCGTGTGCTGTGATGAGCAGAGCCGGTTAGATGCCACCGTTTGTGAGTTGTTGTTATTTTCAGGCCCATCTGCTTGTCTGTGCATCAAGTGCCTCTAGAAGGTACACACAATTCCTGACAGTGGGTGCCTTTGGGGAGGGGGTAGAGCTCGGGGCTGGGGGGGAATGAAGTGGGGTCAGGGCTGGGAGGGAAGCGGGGCCACAGAGGTGAGAGGAGGCTTACCATTTGGATTGTTGGGGTTTCTGCTATGGGAACGTGTGGCTTTTCCAAAATCAGCCAAGGGATCAATACAGGCACACTATGTATTGTGCTCCTGTGTGTGCCAGGCATTGGCATGGGTGCCAGGATCTAACAGCAGGGAGCAGACAGCCTGCTCCTTGCTGGGCAAGAGTGATAGCTCCAAAGCTTAGCTTGGTGGCTTCTTTGGGAAGCTGCCCTGACCCCTAGTCTGATGTGGACCCTTTTATGAGCTGCCTCTGCATCTCCTCCTGCACTGGAGTCCTGTGGCCTGTCCCTTGCACACCTGGGGACAGGGGCCATGTGTCAGGTTATCTTGGTATCCCCAGCACCCAGCACAGAACCTGGGACCTAACCTCGCAGGCACCTAGTAGCTGTCTAATGAAGAAAGACTGTGCTTGGCTTCAAGGGCCCAGGAGCTGTGAGAACGGGGTAGCAGGTGCACTGGTAACCCTCAGGAGGACGGCAGACGGAGCAGGGAGAAAAGTCGTGAGCCGGGGGAGGATGAGGCGGGCAGGCAGGACTGCCTGCAGGAGCCCTAGAGGAGCTCAGTGGGGGGCAGGACTGCCAGCGGGGGCCCTGGAGGAGCTGAGGCGGGGGGGCAGGACTGCAGCAGGGGCCCTAGAGGAGCTCAGTCGGGGGCAGGACTGCCAGCAGGGACCCTGGAGGAGGAAGGTGGAGGTTGGGGGGCAGGCAGGTGGCACTGTGAGGGCCAAAGGAAGAGGAGGCTGGTGCTGCCTGGGGGCAGAGGTCGCCGTCAAGCTTGGCCTAGAAAGGTGAGCCAGAATTTGCTGTTGTGCATATGGAGGGACGGGGGGCAGCGATATTTTCAACAGGGGGTCAGGGAAGGCCTCTCAGGAGATGCCGTAAACCAGTGAGCCCACTCTAGGGAGAGCCATCCCTAGCTGTGTGACCTTATGGAAACTGCTTAGGCTCTCTGAGTATCCCTCTTCTCATTCAGCAGCGTTTATTGGAATGCCTGCTCCGTGCCAGCCACACTGACCTCAACGACTAGAACAGCAATTACAGCGATTTTATTATTTTGCTTCAGCCGCTGGGCTGAGTGCCTTCCATTTGGTATCTCATTATTCTCACAGGTCCCGTTTTACAGATAAGAAATCTAAGCTCAGAGAAGTCAAGTAACTAGCCCAAGGTCATCACCGCTGGTAAAAACACCAGAGCTGAGAATCAAACCCAGATCTGACTGAGTACAGTCCTGGGGGCCACCTGCCCCTCCAAATAGCAGGAGTGTTCCCGGTCATACTTGCGCTGAGACTGGGCGAGGCCGCCCCAGCACATGGACACACTCAGCCCTTGTCGCCTCCTTCTCCCCGACCCTCTGTCTCTCAGGACATCATCCCCTTCGGCAACAACCCCGTCTTCCGCTACTTCTTTGGCTGGATGGTGCCTCCCAAGATCTCCCTCCTGAAGCTGACCCAGGGCGAGACTCTGCGCAAGCTGTACGAGCAGCACCACGTGGTGCAGGACATGCTGGTGCCCATGAAGTGCCTGCAGCAGGCCCTGCACACCTTCCAAAACGACATCCACGTGAGCCAGGGCCAGGCCGGGTCCTCTGGTGTGGTGGGGGGTGCTCTCGGCCGGGGCTTAGCAGGTGGGCTGAGGCTTCGAGCAGCAAGGAGAGGGTCCCTGGAGACGCTGCCAAGCCTCCCTGTGGCTAGGAAGGAGTGGGCTGAGCCGCCCATGAGCCTGTCCCCTGTGGGAGAAAAAGCACCAACACCCCCTCCCTGGTCCACCCAGGTCTACCCCATCTGGCTGTGCCCGTTCATCCTGCCCAGCCAGCCGGGCCTGGTGCACCCCAAGGGGGACGAGACCGAACTCTACATCGACATTGGAGCGTATGGGGAGCCGCGCGTGAAACACTTTGAAGCCAGGTCCTGCATGAGGCAGCTGGAGAAGTTCGTGCGAAGCGTGCATGGGTGAGTGACCCAGGCTGTGCGCGGTCCCTCTGCCGCCAGCGCCAGGACACTGCTCCAGGGGAAGCAGAGAAGGGCCAAGGCGGCCAGCTCCAGAGCCACACCAGCTGGTCGCTAGGGCCTGTGTAGCTGGGGCAGCCTCTGATTCGGGCAGTGCCTTGTGAAAGATGGTGAGGAGGCAGAATGCAGGACTTCCTGCCTCTCGTCTTCCTGCGTCCCCCTCCCCCAGCGAACACACACACGTCCCACCAGCTGCTCCCCCCTGGGCAGATGAGGGGGGCGGTTTTAGATATGGTCAGGGGCTGCCGCTCCAGGTTGGAAGACCAAAGCTGAGGAGGGAGGGGTTCATGACTGTGACAGCCACACAGAGACCCAGGGCGGACTAAGAGGGCCTGGCCTAGCCGGTGATGGACACACCATGGACAAGTCTCAGAATAATTATTAGCCGGGAGACAGGAGTGCTGTACGATTTCATTTCTATAAACTTCCAGAATCAGTGGTGACAGAAAGCAGATCGGCCCAGAGTGCTGGAGGGTGGTGCATAAGGCAGGGGCGCGAGGAAGGTTTTGAGGGTGCTGGGTATGGTCATTCGTTACCTGGGCTGAGGGGATGGCTTCAAGGTTGTATACACACGTCAGACTCGGCACACTGTGCACTTGAAATACGTGCAGTTTATTGAAGGTCAATGAAAAGAAAGCAGCCGGGAGCCCGTCTGGGAGCAGGCAGGTGGTGCACGGAGTGCAGCACGAGGCCGGCAGTCCGAGTGCTACTGCTGACTCTGCTAAGCCACTGAACACCCTGAGCCTGGGTTTCCCATCTGCAGAGTGGGGGCCAGAATTCCTCCACCGCCCACACCACCCTGCACTGCCAAGTGCGCTCTGCACTGCCAAGTGCGCTCCGCACTGGGGACGGCCCTGGCGCCGCTTCCCTGCCTGCTCATGGCCGCCTCTGCCCTGCAGGTTCCAGATGCTCTATGCCGACTGCTACATGAACCGGGAGGAGTTCTGGGAGATGTTTGATGGCTCCCTGTACCACAAGCTGCGCAAGCAGCTCGGTTGCGAGGATGCCTTCCCGGAGGTGTACGACAAGATCTGCAAGGCTGCCAGGCACTGAGCCGGAGCCTGCCAGGAGACCTGTCCCCAGGGCTGGGGAGCGTCTTCCCTTCATGCAAGCTTGGCTGCTCTCCCAGATCCATATTTCAGAAAGAAACCCCTCCAGAAATCCCACCCAGACAGCCCCTACGGCTTGCTCCCAGCTTCTAGGGGCAGCCTAGTGGAGTGGAAAGGACGTGGGACTTGGAGTCAGACAAACCTGAGTTCAGTTCCCAGTTCAGCCACTCAGTAGCTGTGTGCCTCTGGGCAAGTCACTCAACCCTTCTGAGCCCAGCTCTTCATCTGTTGAAAGGGGATAACAGTATCTTCCTGCAGGCTGTCATCATCCAAGTCCGGGGCCTGTCACACTGGAGATGCTGGATGAGCAGGAGCTATCATTGTTGCTGCTCGTTCAGCATCACAGCTGACTGAGTGCTCTGGATTCAGCACTTGAGGCCAAGGAGCCTCCGCGGTACGTCACCTGGGCACAGGTTTGCTGGAATGATGAAGGGGACGCCCCAGAGCTGCACTGCCACTGCTGCAGGCAGCCAGAAGAGCTCTCAGAGGACGGCCTTCCTCTCCGTCCCTGGGTCTCAGGAGGGCACAGGTGGGGCAGGCAGGCCCAAGATGAGCTGTGCCAAAGCCAGGTCCAAAGTTCTCTCTGCCGTCCTTGGTGACGTCCTGCCCCTTCCTCCCTCAACTCAGGCCTGCAGTCTCCCCCACTAGCCATTGCCCAAGTCTACTCAGGACCATGCCCTTGGAGAAGACATTTCAGGGCTGAATCCTGTCCCGGCCTGGGCCTGGGACACCTGCCCAGGTGGAGTGAGTGGTTTCTGCCCTGAATTGGATCCAGAGGACCTGGGCTCATTCTTAGCTCTCCAACCCCTCATGCCTCCTGTCCCCAGAACCCGCTTGGTCGCGGTGGGGGAGCTGTGGATGGCACCATGCAGGGAAATGGAGCCCGCCTTTGTCAGGTCTCATGAGGATTCTCACTATGGGGCTGAAAGAGAAGAGCATCAACTTGATTTCCTGAACCACTCATCCCTTTTTTTGTCGCACTTCCCCTGCCCCAGCTGTAGTTAATTTTAGTGCCTTACAAATCCTAAGCTCAGAGAAAAGTAAGCGCCATTTGCATTGCAGAGGGAAGGGGACCCCCCCAGGTCCTTCCCCACTTAGAAAAGCTTGGCTGTTTATGCAGCTCCATCTTAACAACTGCCCAGCCTCAGCTGAAAACCCAGAACCTGAGAAGGAATTGTGTCATGTAAGGGAAGCCGGAGTTAAGTGAGCTGTGTCAGCAGTGACATTCTGAGAGGGAGCATTGCACCAGGAGTCAGGAGACCTGGTGGCTTTCAGTCCCTGCTCTGTTAACGAGCTGTGCAACCGTGGGCAAGTCACTTGTCTCTCTGAGCTGCATTTCCTCCTCCATCACAAGACCTCCCCCAGGCCCTCCTGCTGTAGAAGTGCATGGCTTCTTAGACACGTGGTTGCAAATCTTGTGAAAAGCTTCATTTGTGTCAGAGGAAAAATAAATGATCCAAGTGGACACTTGGGAGTTGTCTGTCATTTAAGGTCCTTCCTTCAGTCTAAGCCCAGCTCTCATCTCATTTTCAGAAAGGCAGGAAAGTGTCAGCCTTGGCACTTAGGTTGCCGGAATCCTCAGAGTCACGTCTTGACTGACAGAAGCTCCTCCCCGCCCCCCCCTCCCCCCCCGCCCGGGCTTGGCACCTTGCAGGGCGTCCTAGCGTGGTCCTGTGTGCACTGGGCGCAGTCACACACTCAGAAGGCAAAGGGACCACACTGACCCATTTGGCTTCTGTAGAGGGCGTAAGAAAAATAAGAAGAAACCTCCCTCTCGAGCTTGTGTGCAAAGCCTGTGAACCCTGGTATTGGCTCTCACAGCGGGCGTGTGTGCGTCCCCTCAGCGCTAAGCTGATGATCCTACTTGCCGTGGAGAAATGGCTAAGGGAGCAGACTAACCCAGCAGAGAAGGCGCCATCATTTCACCTCAGCCCCTGGCAGTGTGGCCAGGGGTGCCGGCAGCGCCTGTCATCCTTAGTCCTACAAACCAAAATCTTGCCCGTCAGACCTTACCTGGAACCTGGGGCTTGGGAGGGAAGGTCTTGGGATGGCACCAGCCTCCGGTTCGTGTTCTGCTCCAGTAATATCTTGCCTGGAAAGTGGCAGCCTTCCAAGCATGGTGGGCCGAGTTACCGGCCTTTTCTTGTGGCTGGTCCCATCACTGTCCATCCACTTGGTGGTTTGGCTGGAGTTATGCATGGCACTAGGGTGGTGAGGGAGCAGCGTGTGTGCAAAGTGAAAGAGTAGGCCTCTTCCCCCTAGAGACCCGTTTCTTGGCTGTGTGGAGGTTTCCGTAAAATCAGGATTGTAGCCAGCTGCTTCGGCTGGAAGGATGCATAATTTAATTGGATCTTACTGAAAGGGAAGGGAGGGGTGGGGATAGGTGTGGCCGTGTATCCTGTGTGATTTTTATATTTTTCCTTGATCATGCGGACCAAGAGAAAGGCATGAGTGTCCGCTAGCAGGCTCTTATAGCCGCAGGCGTGCCTACTGTCCAGAACACTTCATGTCCCTTTGGCTGTGTGGCCGCTACTTCTGTGAAAATAAAAGTGTGACCTGGAAACTGGCCTTTGTCATTTCTTGCTCTGGGGACCACAAAGTGAGGTCAGACCTGGCTCAAGTGCAGGCTGTGCCACTCACCGGCTCAGTTTCCCTCTCTGACCTGCACCCCCCGGGGCAGGCTGAGACAACATGGAGGAAGTGACAAGTTTCTTAGGGCGGTTGGGTTTGGGTGGTTTTCTTCCCCGTTTTTGGATCTGTCATTGTCACAATGTGATGTGGCATGGTGTTAATAGGATGCCCCATCTGCACGGTGGAGAACAGACTGCAGGGGAAGGTGGAGGCCACGAGGCCAGGGAGCAGAGTCCGAGTGAGAGGCCACGGCGGCTCAGACCAGGGTGGCGGCCGCGCTTTTTAAGGCACCAGACATGGTTGTTAGGAGCTCCAGGCTGCAGTCTCCGCCTCCTCACTTGGTTGTGACCTAACAAATAATGGCAAGTTAATGAATCCTGTTGAGACTACTTCACCTACCAACGGTGGAGACCGCAGCTGCCCACTAAAACTCCTTCCTCCCGCTGAAGCCCAGCGCCCTCCTGGACCACACTGCCCAGGCTCCCCTGCAGTCAGGCGCGTCCTCGGAGTTGGGTTGTGAACAGAAGTGATAAGAAGCTCCCATGAGAGGCTCTGCTGGCTCTTCCCCTCCTGTTAGCTGGGCGCAAACGACAACCAGACCACAGGCCGGGGCAGAGCCGCAGTGCAAGGGAGCCCACCTGAGCCCTGGCCTGGGCTGTGATAGAGCAGGAAGGGAGCCTTGACAGAAGCTAGGTGGCTGCGGATTTGGGACGATTGGTTGGAGCAGCTTAGCTTGCCCTGGTTGTTACAGAGGTGCCAGCTTAAAGGGGCAGAGATGTGCGAGCTGAGTTCAGTGCAGTGAAGTTTGATGAAAATGTGCAGTAGCCACAGTGGACATTTTCTTATTTTGTGTGACGTGGGGATCGCATCCTACAGTTATCTGAGAGAAGCCCTTTAGGAAATTCCTTTTCCTATTGTTCAGCTTCTCAGATCTGGATTTTGTGAATTCTCCTTAAAGGAGAAAAAATCTGTAATGTTCCTTAGAACAGATTTTGCAGTTTAAGCCTCAAATATCACCTTGCATTTGAGTAGCACACAACATAGAATATCTTATTTAGTCCTCACAGTCATGTAACCAAGGCAGGTCCCTTTGTATTCCCATTTTACAGATGAGGAAAGCGAAGCTCAAGAAAGGTCAAGTGAGTTCCCTGAGGGCACAGCGAAGCTCTCTCTGAGTTGAGCGGAGGCAGACGCATCTCTAGTCTACGGCACTATGTGCTCAAAGATCCTCTTAAGCAACCACAGAAATGCCAGAACCTGAGGTTACTTTCATAAGATTTAAATGCCAAAGGGCTCAACCCAGTCTTCTGCAGATTCTGGCAAGAGACTGAACTAGAATTGGTAGTGGTTAGACTCCCCACCACTGCCACTCCCCGGCCCCATGGAACTCTTTTTTTCCAAACAAAAACTTTTAGGAAAAGTCCAACATATAAAACACATGGAGCTACTGTGGTTCAAGCTGGGTGGGACCAGGAGCCCAGCCATTATGGCCAGCCCTCCTGACTTCCTTCCCTGAAGGTTGCTGGAGGCCTCAGCAGAGCCAAGTTAACCAACCTCGGGTCTCCATGTCCTCTCATGGCCCAACCCAGGCAAAAGGGCAAAGGTCACAAGGAGTCAGATTTCAGCTCAACATCCAAAGGATGCTTTTACAATCCTGGCTGCCCTGCCCTGGGAGGGGCCGGCGTGGGGGTGTGCAAGGAGAGGCTAGACAGACAGACGGAGTTATTGTCGTGGAGTAGAGCAGTGGTCTCAAAAGTGAGATGCCCAAACCAGGGGTCTGGCAAGGTGAACCACAGGGATGCTGGAGAAAATATTAGCGCTCGTTTTGATTTGGATTTCCCCAGAAGCAGACGCCGAGACAAGGATTTGAGCGCAAGGAGCTCATTTGGGAGGTGAAGAAAACACCAGTAGGAGGAGGAAGAAGGGGTGACAGCATTATCAACAGGTCACCACTGTGGGCAAGTGGATTCCCTGCACTGCGAGACTCAAAGTGGTGTGGAACACACCCGTTGAAGTCGTACCCCACAAGGGGTGAGGCAGCTGGGTGTTTATACTCCAGCATCCCCGATTCAGAGCTTGAGGGTGGCTCCTGAGGGGTGTGAAGTCCGTGGCCCTTCCATGGCGGCCAGAGAACCTGTCACTCCACTGTTGCCGGATGTCCCTTCTCAGCACTTGTGACTTTTGTAACACAGAGAAGTTCATTGGTACCTCATGGCAAAGTACTTACAAGAATTGCCTGATTTAAAGTTGTTACACAGGTTTGTCTTACAGAAAGGCCAGCATTCCAAATTTGCTGACCTTCTCTATGGTGACAGTGAGTGTCAGAAATATGACAGCTAACATATATATTGGGGAAAAATGTACTTATTCTATAAGGCAAAGCGATCTTTTTAAAAAAGTTTTATTGCACGTAGTTTTTAACTTTCTATTTGGAATTAATTTTTGACTTACAGAAAAGTTGCAAATGCTAGTACAGAGAGTTCCCTACCCCCCACCCCCAGCTTCCTCCAACATTAACATCTACACAGCCACACTGAAATCAAAACCAAGAAATTAACATGGGCATAATAATATTGACTAAAACACAGACTTTACTTGAATTTCACCAATTTTAACACTATGTACAAAAAAATCTTACTGAATCCCCAGAAAAGCTGATGAATCAGTTTTTGATTCTATTATAAAACGCATTTTAAATTTTCACTTTTTGATTGTTTATTGCTAGTATACAGAAAGAGTTGATGTTGATATATTGATCTTATTTCCTAAGACCTTGCTAAACTGACTTATTAGATCTAGTTTGCATCTAGTTTGGGTCATCAGCTTTTCTGAGGCTTCAGTAAGATTTTTTGTACATGGATGCCGTCTGTGGATAAAGACAGTCCTATTTATCCCAAAGCCGTCATTTCGATGTGAGTGAGAAAGTAATGGCTTTCTGTAAGGCACTCATGCTCTGAAGAGCATTTGAAGTATTTTTTATCATTGAGTTTTGTGACTGAGGCTGTGGGGTGCCAGTGTCCTTTTCTCTAGAGACAACAGACTCCTGCCAACCCACCCAATGTCTCACTGACAAAAAGAGTGACGGAAGGAGCTCAGGATCAGGTGACCACCCCCCACAGACCCCCTCTGGGCTAGACCGCATGCCCATGAGGCTGACCTGGGCGTGGAGTTGATTGTTCCCTATGGCCACACACTGCCTGGAGGTCAGCAGCCTCCTCATAGCATGAGACCCTGCCAAACTCCCAGAAGCATCCGGGACAGAGATGGAGTACTCCTGGAGGGGGCCTGCAGCTGCTAATGACATATGCTACACTCTCCTGCCCCTCTTTGGATTTTAATGAAAAGAGAGTCAAGCACTTTGGCTTTAGAATAGAAGGGTTCCAGGAGTGTCAACCACAGTCCACTCCTTTAGTGCATCTGCTGTCTGACTCCCATGTTCACGTCATTGGCCGATTTGAATTCTCAGGATGATTGATCTCTCATGTCAAAATACATCTGGTCCCAGCTGTCACAGCAGACATCATGACCCCCAGGCAGACGGCTCCAGCAAAAGTGATCCCACCACATCTTCCAGGCCTTCCCATGTGTCCTTTCTCCAAGATCCCCCATTCCCACTCCTACCCTCCCATCCCCAGATTTGTCTTCAGGCCTCTGGGCCCCCTGGTCACGGCATGCTGTCCTTCACGTGTGGCTTTAAGGAGTAGAATCTGAATTGTAATCCACAGTTGGAGGGCACTTTCCCTTAGTAAAAGGCGTGATCCTTTCCCTGTAAAAAGACAGAAAGAAAGAGAAAATGGAACTAGTCCCTTGGAAGGGAGTGAGCCCCCATCCCTGGAGGGGCGCCCACAGGGGATCCTACATTGGGTGAGGCCAAAATTGATGACCTTCAGAGCATTTCCAATGAATCAGACTGGTTATAAGGAGGAGAATCCTCTACTTTGTACTTGGTCTAGCTCATCAGAGCCCCCAAGTTGGTTTGTAAGAACTTCACATACAAAACCCCAGCACTTGAAAGATCATCCAGCCCAACCCTGAAAGGGAGAATGTGGGCCAGAACTCCAGCCCAGAGCCCCTGACCTCAGCCTAGTGTCCCCCCATTGCTCTGATTCTTTCTCAGAGTGGAACCCCTGAAGGCTCTGGTTGCCATTGGGGAGCCATTGGAAGATGGTGTTTCAATAAGAAGACTTTGCTTTGTGTGTCGAACACCATCAACCAGCCCTTGCGTTACACACATTTATGCGTCTGTCTTCCCCACTGAGATGGAAACTCCATGAAGACAGGACTTCGATTTCCTTATTGCTATTTCCGCTCTGCCGAGACCATGCCCTGGTGCTCGGTAGGTGCTCCACAAACATTGGTCCAAGGAAGGGAAGTCGGAGGGAGGGAGGACTGGCCAGGACTTACTGCCATCCGGCGGGTCTCCACACCTCTGGCTCTTCACCCCTCCCCATCCACTGCCCATGTCCTGGCTCAGAGCCTTCGCTCTCACCTCACCATTAAGATGGCCTCCTTGTCCCTCCTCGACCCCAACTCCCCCACCCTACCATGCCACAGAGCATGTCTCTAAAACTCAAGTGTCACTTCCCATTAAAACCTTCTGAGTGTCTGGTAGAAAATATTTGCAAAACATATATCTGATAAAGGATGTATGCTGAGAATACAAAAAGAACTCTCAAAACTTAATAGAAGAAAATGAACTACCATTTTTTTTAAATGTGCAAAAGAAGATACATGGAGGAAGCACATGAAAAGATGCTCAACATCTTGTCATGGGAGAAATGCAGATTCAAGCCAGAAGGAAATACACCTATTAGGATGGCTAAAATAAGGAATTAGACCCCACCTGCATTGCTGGAGGGAATATGGAACAGCACCGTCACTTCGGAAAACAGTTTGGCAGTTTTTTATAAAGTTACACATACACTTACCAAGTGACATAGAAATTCCACTCTAGATATTTACCAAAGAGAAACAAAAACATATGTCTATACAAAGACTTGTTCGAGACTGTTTATAGCAGCTTTATTCAAAATTGCTCAAACTGGAAGCAACTCAAATGTCCTTCACCTTGGAAATAAACAGTGGTCTGTCCACTCAACGGAGTACAACTCTGCATTAAACAGCAACAAACTACTCATATACACAATAGAACGGCTGAATCTCAAGAGTGTTATGGGAAAGAAAAGACACAAAATTCTATATATGGCATGATGTCATTCACAGGACATTCTGGAAAAGGCAAAGCTATAGGGATGGTGGGAAGAGTAGTTGCGAGGGGCTGGGGGAGGGGAGGAAACTGACTACAAATGGCACACGGGAACTTTTGGGGGCGATGGTACCATCCTATATTTTGCTTGTTTTGGTGATTACCTGACCACACGCATTTGTCAAAACTCATAGAACTGTATTCTTTCAAAGGGTGAATTTTACTGGACATGGTCATGCTCTTAGAGATCTGCTTAAGAAAAATCCTTCTGCGGCGTCTCACAGGCAGGATGAAGTCAAGGCAGCTTAGCTTTGTGTTCAGATTCTCCAAAGACTGACCCAGCTGGCGCCACCTGCCTTCCTCTCTGCTATTTATACATACACAAGATCCAAAACGAACCATCTAGTGTTTTCCAGACTTTTCCCGAGCTTTTTGCCCCCTTGCCTTTGCTTGTGCAGTTCCCTCTGTCCTAAATGTCTCCTCGTCCCTGGAAGAAGTGAACCCCACAGCTCAGAGCCTTCATACCAGGGAGGCAGCCCTGCTCTGCGACTGTAGTAGACACAAGGCAGAAATGGCCCAAGTCTCCCCTTCTCCTGGTCTCCGTGCCCTTAGCAATGTGACTCTGCAGCTTCTCCCGCCCCTTCCCCTCCCCTTGAATCTGAGCCGGCCTTGTAACTTGCTCTGGCCAATAGAATGTGTAGAAGTAACGGTGTGCCATTCCGAGCCTCGGCTGCAGAAGGCCTTGCACAATTCCTCTCTCAAACCTCTCCCTCCTCCATGAGAACAAGCCTGGGCTGGACTGCGGAAGGATGAGAGGCCATGTGGAAGAGTCTGGTTGTCCTACCCAAGACCATCCCAGACCAGCCAGACCCCAGCCAACCCACAGACTCGTGAATAATAAGCAATAGATACTGTTTTAAGCCACTGAGTTTGGGGGTGGTTTGTTACGCTGCAATAGCTAACTGACACAGTCAGTAACTCGCTGTGGTTCTGAGAAAATTACTCAACGTCCTCATCTGTATACTAAAGACAACAGTATAGGCCTCACAGGGTTTTGTGGGCCCATAAAAGAAGATGTTTCTATAGAGTTGAGGACAGTGCCTGGCACATGTCAACCTTTGATTACGTTTGTCATTGCCTTTTCAAACGCAACGTGTACCCAACTTTTGAGAGCCACCCCGAATGCCACTTCTTCCAAGCAGCCCTCCTGACTCTTGAAATTGGATATAATCTTTCCCTCCTCTGAATTTCCATAGCACTTTCTCTACCTTCCTCCAATGCACGATATCTTCAACTGTAAGCGCTCTGGAAACATAGCCACGGCCTTGAACACAGGTGTCCATCCAGTACCGACACAGACTCAGAGTCAGAGAAAGATTAAATGATTTGTACAGACCTGGGACAGGAAATCTGTTTTCCTGCCTCCCAGGCCACTGTTCCTGCCACCATTACACATAAGTGCTTTCAAGGGTGATCCCAGCATCCTTCCTTGCCTGTAGTTGGCACTCAGTAAACATATCCTTAATTGAATCGGCGGCAATGAAAACGTACAGGGGCATTTGGAGGCTGTCACAAACACTGGGTGGCCACTGCTGGCAACCACTGGGCAGGTACGAGGGGTGCCACACATCCCACCACGGGCAGGAGTGTCTGGCTCTCTGAACAAGTGCCCTCCAAAGGCTGAGGGCGCCCTGCCGAGAAATGCTAGGCTGCAGGAAAGGAGGAGGGTGACAAGTCCTTCTTCTAAGAGGACCCCGTCCTGCGAGACAGACTCATTATCCCTATTCTGCAGCTGAGAAGAGAGAGGCCTGCTTAGGGGCCCAGGGTCACCAGGTAGGAGATGGCAGAGCAGTTTAACCTGCATCTTATCGCGCAGCCCACAGACTTGTCAGAGCCGCAAACAGGTCCCATCAGGTTGGGAAGTTAGGCTGCTCTGAACAAGGCCAGGGAGCAGACCACACTGTAGGGAGCAGAGTCCAGGCCACCCGCTGGGACAGGGGCTGTCAATCCTGAGGTCACATGGGGACACGCTGTGCCTCGGGAAGCTCAGGTGACTTGTCAAGGCACACAGCTTGTACGCACAGAGCCCCAGTCTCCTCCCCCAGGCAGGGCTCACATTTTCCGGTCTCCTGTAGAGTCGCATGACCCTCTAAGGGTTTCAGGCTTGAGCAAGTGGTAATTCAGACAAGAGGAGGCAAAGTCCAGTCCCACCCCGATGTTACATCTTCCACGTGGCCCTGCCAAAATCAGCTGCACCCTGAGGAAAGCTTGTTGGCTACTTGATTTGCAGGTGTTTGTGTGCAAAAAGGCCAAACTCCTACATCAAGACTGCGACCCGCCCCCAACCCCCGCCGTGTGACTCTTCACCCAGCCAGCCTGGTCGTCTTGCTGCAACTCTTGCCACATCCTTTCCCATGCCCCACCCTCCAGCCGCTCCGCCGCCCCCAAACAGCCGGGCTTGTTCCCCCCTCAGCACCCACGCTGGTCGCTGGGACACCCTCCATCTCTCTGTGCCACCTTCCCAGGTAGACTCGGGCACTTCTCCCCCTGCGCTCCACACTCCGCAGCATCTTGCCGAGCCCTCTGTCAGGAACCTGATTCTAGATCAGTCCCTCCTGTCCGCCCCACTTGCCTGTGACCTTCTGCGCCAGGACCCCTGGCCCCAAGCCAATGTTGACTCAATTTAATTGAATCACCAAGCTTTCTGCCTCCCCCGCCCCCTGCCCTCATCCAAGGTCAATCTTTCTCTGCGCTGGGGTGACCACCCCTCCGGCCCATGGAAGGAGCAGGCTCCATCGCCCCACAACTGAATCGCTTACTTCTTCCCTGCTGATCAGCCCAGAAATACGCTCAAGTCTCTATGTCCACCCACTCCCACCAGAAATAAAGGAAAGAAGACAGAAGAAAAGCAGGAAGGGAGGAGGAAAGGAAGGAAGGAAAGTAAAACCATGGCCTTCTCTCCACTCCACTTCCCTTGGAGCTGAGGCCCCATCCTTCCCGGGCACCATGTTGTCTCTACGGCAATCGCCAGGCTTCTGTGCTGCACAGTAAACAGCAGTGGGGGGTTGTAGGGAGAGGGGGACAGAACTTCCAGGGGTCCCCCTTTCCTGCCCAAACTTCCAAACCTCCCACCAAAGCAGCATGAACAAAAGCCCAGGAGGTAAAGGAAAGTGGACAGGTGAGGGCAGGTGGGGAGAGGACAGGGAGACAGCCGTGGGGAGGCGCTCTCTGCCTGAGCCTTCCCGGTTCAGAGAGCCTCCCTCCTGGCCCATCCTCTAGGAACCTGTGGGGAAGAGTGGGGAGGGCGTTCTGGATGCAGAGAGAGGTCCCGGGCCCCACTTGCCCTCATCCTTCTTCTCAAGCTACCCTGTAGCTGTAGATGGCGGGCGGGGGGCGGGGGGGGGGGCTTCCCCGTGAAGCGGGGGCCCTCTGGGGTAGAACTGCCATCTGGTTCCCCGCGGCGATGTCCCCGTGGCCAGGATGTGCGTGGCACGTTCTAAGTGTTGGATGGATGTTTGAAGCCTGCACGCATGGCCACCAATGACCAGCAGCGACTTCAGGAAATCACTTTTTCTGAATTTCAGTTGCCTCGACTGAAAAACATTGAGAGTAATATCTACCTTTTAAAGTTACTGCATATAGTAAATATATACAAAATCCCTTTGTACATTATAAATAAACTCCAAGAATATAAGAATTGATTATTATTATTATTACAAAGAACGGATGTTTATGATTTCAATTGCAGATTTCTAGACAAGGAATATGGCTTTAGTTTAAAATGCTAAAAAGGTGGTAGGCATACTGAAGTATAAGTATTTAGGAGGAAATGTATTGATGTCTGCCATTTGCGCTGAAATATATCAAATTATAAGATGAGCAATAGATGGATAGAAGGATGGATAGGTAGAAAATATGTCACAAAGTAAGAAGAGTAAAATATTAATGATATAATCTAAGTGCCGGGTATACTGGTATACACTTTCCATTTTTCTGTTAAGTTTGAAAATTTTCATAATAAAATGTGAGGCAAGAAAACTTAAAAGGAAAAATAAATTCCTGCCAAATCAGACTGGAAGTTCCCCACGTGCTCCTTTCCTGGAGGCACCCAGACATCAATTAATGCTCTGAGTCATCCTTTAACAAATATCCACTGAGCTTCGTCGATGCATGGCAACTGGCCACTGCAGCTGGAGAGTAGAGAAGGTCTCTTTAGTACGGACCAAGGGCACAGGAAAAAACAATCACAACGTGATGGGAAAAGGGCTTCAATGCGGGAACACACAGGAGGCTGAGAATAAAGAGACACTGTCTGGAAAAATCATGGAAGGCTTCCTATTTAAGTAGGGTGGTGGAGGCTGACTAGGAGTTTTCCAGACAGAAACTAGGAGAAGAATGTTCCAAGAACAGATCACAGCGTGGCCAAACGCCCAACGGACTAAAGAGCAAGAGATTGGTGCCAAGTGTGGCCTGGTTGGAACAGAGCGCTCATGTCCACACGGCCACAAGGTGGGCCAGATGGAGTAAAAAGACCTGGTAGAAAGAGCCATGAAGGAGGCCAGGTGGAAACCCTGGTCCGTTGGTTGGTCAACCGGATTTATGAAGCACCTGCTGCATATTCAGCTCTAAAGAATGAAAAGAAGGCTCCCTGCCCACGCAGGAGTTCAGTCTCAGGCTGCCTGACTGGAGGCCTAGGACACTGCAGCTTGGCAGGAAGAAGCAGGTGAGGCTTGGGGGTGAAGGGTGAGAAAGATTAGCTGTACCTAGACATTCCAGGAAGAGACTTCACAACACTGTCACGCACACTCTCCCTCACCTGGAACCAAAACAGCAACCTGTTCAAAGACCTGTTGTGTCCTGCCAGTCCTGGCCTCCTACACACCTGGCCGAGGAGGAGAGGCTGAAGCTCAGGGTGGGAGTCAGAGCTATGACTCCTGGTCCCTGCCCTGCCTCTGTTCGGCTGCGGGCCTCCGGGCCATCGGCATCACCCAAGCTCTCCAAGCACGCTAACTCGTGTGTGGGACGGGGAAGACAGCCCCGGCAGCCACCTTCCTGCAGCAGCTCCGAGGCACTGTCTGCGCTCTCACATCCCCAGGCACACTGGACCGTGACCGCTGCCCTGGGGCCAAAGGCAGGCAGTGACGACCGCACGTCCCCACCGAGGAGGTGCGAGGACCCACTGAGGACGCCTCTGTCTTTCCAGCCTCCACTCGTTTCCCTTAGTTCTTTATCCCCCTTTATTTTTAATGTTTTGATTTTGTCTAACCTCTAAAGTCGAATGATTGCTCTTTCAGTTTCAGTATTTCTTGTTTAATATTAAAAGCAGTTAAAGCTATGAATTTTGCTCTAACGGGCATCGACAATATTACATGGGTTTTAATATAGTGTTTTCACTGTAAGTAATTTCTAAACAGTCTGTAATTTCAAACTTGATTCTCCCCTGAGTTATTTAGAAGAGCTTTCTGATTTCCAAGGACCTGGCTTGGGGGTCGTCCTTTTACTGTTCACGTCTTGTTTCATTGTACGATGTTTAGAAAAAGAGACCTAAAATTTTCTATGTAGGGAGTTTTTAATTTAGACATTTTTAATGAAATTTTCTTAGAGGATCAACTTTCGTAATGCTCCACGAGTATCTGAAATTAATGTGGAGTAAAATACACCTATTGAGGGGCCGGCCCGGTGGCGCAGCGGTTAAGTGCGCACGTTCTGCTTCAGCAGCCCCGGGTTTGCCAGTTCAGATCCCGGGTGCGGACATGGCACCGCTTGTCAAGCCGTGCTGTGGTAGGCATCCCACGTATAAAGTAGAGGAAGATGGGCATGGATGTTAGCTCAGGGCCAGTCTTCCTCAAAAAGAAAAAAAAAATACACCTATTCAAATCCTCCAAATAATTACTCACATATTCTTATGTGTCAAATTTTCAGATGGGTCTATTAAGAATTCCATTATGATTCTGAGAGTTTGTCACTGTTACTTTGGGTGTGTAAGGGTTCATGGTTATTATAACTTCTTCATGGATTTTATTGTTTATCACAATTAAATACTCCTCTTTGTCCCGTTGAATATTTTTGCCTTGAATTCTACTTTTCTGGGCATCTGTAAACCGCTTTCTCTTTGTTATTGGTTACATTTATCTGGTATCTCATAGCCAGACATATTCTAACATACTATGTCTTCCCCCTTCTTGAGCTCTCCACACTAATTCATTTTTTATTTAATTGGAGTATATCCCCCAGTAGTATTTTCAGAAAAGATACATTTGTTATACATCTTGAATCCTTGTGATCTCTATTTGCCTTGCACATGAATGACAGGTAGGCTACATAGATAATTCTGCAGTCTTGCATTTTTTTCTTCAGAATTCTATAAACAATGTTTTCTATCATTCATGTTTCAGAAGAGAAGGCCACAACATGTCTGATAGTCTTGTATTTAGATTAGAGGTTATTTGTCTTTTTAGATGTGATACTTGTAAGATTTTTGTTTTACCTTTGAAACTAGAGATTTCACCACACTTTTAGTGGATTGAATGCGTACATTAACCTCTCTCCCTCCCGAAATCCTACTGAAACAAGAGTAAAGGAATAAAAATCTAAAAGCACACGCCCACGACGACAGAAAGAACAGAAGCAGAAGTAAGAAGAAATATTTTGGAAGTTGGAGAGCAGAAGGAAGAATGGTAACAATCTTAGCAGACCCAAGAGAGCTAAACCCTAAGCCAACAGATGATAAAGCCAAGAATTTCTTCACTCCGAGAGACTGAGGAATTGGCAGCACCAGATACTTCTGGAAGATTGAAGGTAGAACCGAAAACGGGGATATTGACTGAAGGTCTCTGAAGTACCGGTTTCTCTCCCCGCTCTCTGAGCCAGGTGAGCACCCCTCACAACTGATGATTGAAGAGCTTATTCTCTGGAGATAGACAGGCTCTCCGTGCAGGGTGACACCAGGCACAGGTGACACCATGAGCACCATATTCAAACCAGGGAAGTAAACAGAAGTTCAGTCATGACATATCGAGACCTCCAGGCTCTTCTCCTCCACTCAGAGCTCTGGCAGCCAGGCTTATATCTCCCAGAAGAGCTTTCTCAGCCAAGGCCAAGAGAAAAGTCTAACCACACTGACAGTGAAGTTCCCAGCCTGATGATCCTGTGGTGAAGTCTAGGATCAACAAGTGCCCCAGAGCCTTCAGGAGGATTTTGAATTGGACATGAGTGCACAGCCAAGGATCACCCGACATTGGAGAAAAACCTCTGATACAGAAGACTGAGGTCTCAACAAACATACAGAAAGAAAAGAGGTTTGATAAAAGGAGACAATGTCAGGCAAACTTGTCTTCATCAAAAATATCTTCAAAGGATGAGAAAGCATAGTATCTGTGAAATAAGAGCATGTGGTTACTAAGAAGAATACTCAGAAACCAAAAAATAACTCTTGAAATTAAAATATGAAACCAGAAATGAAAAACTCAGTGAGTGAACAAGAGAATATGTCTGGTCACCTGAAATCAGACGTCAGCTCGGAAGTGCCCAGGACAGAACTAGGCACAGAGTAGGCTTTTCAAATGCATCAGTCAACGAAAGAGCATCTAAGGGAATCCTTCTTCCCACCTTATGACCCACTTTCTGTGCCTTGTGGCACAGTCCTGATCTAAGAGTCCAAACGGGTCAGGGCTTCACGAGCAATGATGAACCCGAGCCCCAGGGAGAATCATGCATCAGCCTGACGACCAGACGCCCCGGGAGCCGCTGGTTGGCTTCCATTCAGCAGCATTCACAAGCCTTAACTAAGCCTGACCACGTCTCTGTAGGGTGCAAATTATCCTCCTTTTACAGACGGGAAAACTGAGGTCTGGAAAACAAAAGGTGACTCTTGGCCGGAGATGGCTCTAAAAGGAGGACCATAACTTGTGTAGTCTACTCAAGAGCTCTTGTCCTTTTACTATTTATCCTTTTTCTGATTATAAAAATAATACATGTTTATTTTGAAAAATTCAAATATTTCAGAAATAAAACAAATAAGGTAGAAGGCAAAAGACCCTGGTGACCCTCCAGAGGCAACCATGGCAACAGATAGGGCCTGGTCCTCCGCAGTGCGCTGTCCATGCACGTGGCAATGCATTTTCTAATGGGATCATTATTCTTCTATTTTTAAATATTTATATGCATTTACTCTTTCACATGAAGTTTATAATTAATTTATCCAGTTCCCCCTACCAATCCCCTCAGGATTTGATAAAAATGGCATTAAATGTGTACATCAATGGGGAGAAGTATTATTTTTCCAATATCAAGTATTTTCATCCATGAACACGGCATTTTCTCCAATTATTCGGGCCTTCTTTAGCACCTTTTAGGGGAGGTTTATACTTTTCTTCATTTATGTCTTCAATATACCTTATTAAGCTTATCCCAATGCATCTATCATTTGTGTTACTAGTAAGAATGAGATTCTTGTCTTTTTCTCAGTTTTCCATCGGTCGCAGCTGCAGCATCAGAGGAAACGCTTCATGTACACGCTTTACTGCACTGGCCTCCTTAGCTTTACAGCTTTCAAATGAACTCTCCTGGATTTTTTTTAGGTCAACACGTATCATCATAAATTGTAATGATTTTGCTCTTCTTTACCAATATTTATATTTATTATTGATTTTTCTCATCTTACTACATTTGCTAGGACCTCCAGGACAATGCTGAATAATGCCAGCAATACAAGCATTCCAGTCTTGCTCTTGCCTTCATGAGAAGCCTTTAGTATTTTACTGTCCTATTTGACGTTTTTGGCCTCCTCTTTCAAAGTCGCCCATCCTCCAGGGCTCAAACACCCTCCTATTTCTCTCACTGTCTTTGTCAAATCTCCGTCTTAATAGAGGCTTTTTTGGGTCTTTGACAACAGAGGGTGAGTTAAGCCGCTGTAGTTTCTTTCCCTGGATGACGTGCATTTTAAGTCTCTGTAAAGAATTTACCCATTATATTAAGAAGCAGAAATCTGCCGAGGCAAAGCAGCTGCTAAGGGACAAGGACATATCCACAAGACCGTAGCCACAGGGCAGAGCACAATTACACGCATAATCTTCTGCAGTCCTCAGAGCAGATTCACAGGTGGTTATTTTGTTTAATTTATCAGATGAAAGTCTGTCTCCAAGTACCTTGTCCCAGTCACACAGCTAAGTGGTGACACAGAATTCTAAGCCAGGTTACAGGGAACTCCTATAACTCTCAGAGGGCTGAGTGCTGGATGCGATAACAGTGGTAAAAGGAGAAGTTTGGACTTGAGGGGGTGGCAGATGCTCAGGGGGAGAAAATTGAGGGTCCAGTGGGCATGGGGCATCCTTTCCTCCCCGAGAGCCCTTTGCTGAGCAAATAGTATGTAAGATGCGGTTTCGATAAGACGGTGGCTGGGGAGGGTGGTCCTGCAGGAGTCAGGTCATGACACTCTTCCTAGCACACCCAAATCCTCACGTGGGCCCTGCCCTAGGAAGAGAAGGACTGGATTCTAGTCCCAGCTCTACCACTCAACAGCAGTGTGACTTTGGGCAAGTTGCTCCCCTCTCTGGTCCTGTTTGAACACCAGGAATAATAATAATAAAATAAGGCAAACCACCTCAGTGAGAAAGGGAAGAAAATGCTTTTGCACACTACAAGTCTTCCATAGGACTTTCAACTGGACAAGGCAGATGAGTACAGGCGTTTATCTCTACTCCTTCTACTCCCTCCTGCAATCCACTAAAAGAACTATAAAGGAATTTTTTAAATATAGACAAACAAAAAATCGAGAGGAGCTATCAGGGGATAGGGGTGTTAACATGTTTTTGGGAAATGGAAAGTGCAGGAAGGCATTAGCAGAGCTGAGAGGGCCCAAGAGCAAGCCACCTGCAGTAGGGGAGCCAAGGAGCTTGCCAACTCCTGCCACAAACCCCAGGGAGGTGCAGGAATTGGAGGCACCAGTATTTCAAAAAAGCAGGTGCAAGACTGACGGCTGAAAACAACAGGAAAGTTAGACACACTCCCCTTAACTCTTCACTCACCCATATGGAGAGGCTCCAGAGAAGGCAGGCTGGCACAGTGGAAGGTAGCAGACAGGCACCATCATGAGAATAGAGAAGGTAGGTGGATCCATATACTGATTGAGACCCCCAGCCTCCTTCCCTAAATGCCAACAAACACACTTGCCCCCAACCCAGGATGCAAGATCTTTTTCTTGAGAAGCCAAATCATCCCAGAGAAAACACCCAGAAATACTAACATTGAGGGTCTCCCAGCAGAATGACCAGACCCCTATCCAATCCTCCCAGTGAAGCCAATTGACAAGCCCCCCACCCCCACAGACTCACAGCATTTTAAGTGCTTTCTTTCTATAAATATGAACAAGACAAGTGAAAGAAGAAAAGGAACTTGGAAGAAGTGGGATCACGCAGAGAGTGCAAAGAAACTGGAGGAAAACTGTCATCACTATCTTTAGACAAAAGAAGAACATGCTACATACGTGACACAGATCTGGATGCTGGTAAAAACAAAAAAAAAGAAGCATCCACAACACAGAGGGCTCTTGGAAGCTAGAAAAGGTGAGAAACAACATTTCAAAAGTCAATAGTTGCATTCAAAGGTGAGGACAAGGAGAATTTACCAGAGAGGAGGACAGCAAAGGCAGAGATGGGATATAAGAAAAGTTGATAAAACCAGAGCATCAAGCCAGGACATCCAGCACTCATCTGAAAGAGAGGAGAGAAAACAGAGGGGAGGAAACCACCAAAGACAAAGATGCAAAAATCTTCCCAGAACAGAAGTGACATCAGCATCATGGCAAAGTGAGCTCTCCCCGTAAACTCTCCCCTCTGAGATACAATGAAAAGGACATTCCTATTCCAACAGAGGACATCCACACAACACAAAAGACATCTGAGAGACCCACAAAGCCCACGTCAGAAGGTGGAGGTACTAGAGCCCCCCCTCCCGAAGAAGTGGAATGAGTTAGGAGAGTGCTTCTCTTCTTCCCAAAGGGCAGCGACCCAGGGACTGTGCGTGGCTCTAAGAGGAAAGTGGGGAGGGGGCAGCCTTCCACGGGAACACTATTGCTTTCTGAGGTCCCTTACAGCCCGGGGAAAAGCCCCACACAGAGGTGACTGGCTATTGCAGGGGTGTCTTCATCAGGCTAACACCCAGAGAGCAGATACTGAGGGCAGAGCAAGAAGCCCCCCAAGATTGTACATGAAAAAGAAAGCACCACTCCCCACTGCCCAGCACCCCAGTTCAGCAGGTCCAGAAAAGCAGTGGCTGGAGCTGAGCCGCAGATAATGGTAGGCTCTGAATATGCAGCTCCTGACCCCCACCCAGTGGCAGCAGGTGGAAGCAGCGATCAAATACTACCACTACGCAGAACCATACATCCATGCCATCAAGCAGTTCGAAAAAATTTATTAAATCTCCAGACCAGAAGGAAAAAGACAAGTACGCAGAAATCAGTCCTGAAGGCACAGAAATCTATAATCTAAAAGACAGAGAATTCAAAATAACTATCATAAAGAAACTCAGAGTTACAAGAAAATGCAGATAGACAGGTCAAAGAATTCAGGAGCTTCTTCACAAAAGAGATTGAAACTATAAAGATGAGCCAATTAGAAATATTGCAGATGAAGAATGCAATGGATGAGATGAAGAAGATGTATTCTGAACAATAGAGCTGATATTATGGAGGAACAAATCAGCAATACTGAGGATAGAAATATAGAAATGCTTCAGATGGAGAAGAGAAGGAAAAAGACTAAAAAGAAATAAAGAAACTCTATGAGAAACATCCAACTCAGTTAAGAAATGCAACATAAGGATTATAGGTATTCCAGAGGGCGAAGAGAAGAAGAATGGAGCAGAAAGCTTGTTCAAAGAAATAATAACAGAGAACTTCCCAAACCTGAGGAAAGAGATGGAAATGCAAGTGAATGAAGCCAATAGATCTCCTAACTATACCAATGTAAGAAGACCTCCAAGGCATATGGCATACAGTAATGAAGCCAACAAAAGTCAATGATAAAGAAAAAATATTAACGGCAGTAAGGCAGAAGAAAATAACTTACAAAGGAATGCCTATCAGGCTTTCAGCAGATTTCTCAGCAGAAACCTTACAGGCTAGGAAAGAGTGGACTGATATATTCAAAACTCTGAAAGACAAAAACTTTAAGCCAAGAATACTCTATGAAGTGAAAATATCCTTCAGATATGATGGAGGAATAAAAATTTTCCCAGATAAACAAGAGCTAAGGGAGTTCATTGCCACAAGACCCTCCCCCTACACAAGAAATCCTCAAGAAGGCCCTTTACCTGAAAAAAAAGAAAGAGATTACAAAGCCCTGAGTAAGGAGATAAATAGGTAGACAAAATCAGAAAATTGTAGCTATCCATCAGAACAGGTTAGCAAATACTAAAGTATAACATTAAAGATAAAGGGAAGGAAAACACCAAAAATAAATATAATCTTGCCCTTTTCACCACAAACTCACAACACAAGATGGAATAAGATGTGAAAAAAACAACTTAGGAGAGGAAGAGGGAAGAGATGGCATTGGCTTAGTCTAAGGAAATAAGAGGTTATTAGAAAATGGACTGTCTCATATATGAGATGTTTCATACAAACCAAAAGGTAACCACTAAACAAATAAGTAGAACAGAGACACAAATAATGAATAAGGAGAAGACTAAGAAAACAAGCATAGAAAACTACCTAACCGAATTGGTAATCCAAAATACACGGGATGAGAAACAAAAGGAAATGCAGAAGAACCAGAAAAAAGTGATAAAATGGCTTCATCAAGCCCTCCTATATCAATAATCACTCTAAATGTAAATGGATTGAATTCTCCAATCAAAAGACATGGAATGGAGGGATGGATTAAAAAACAAGACCCAACAATATACTGCCTCCAGGCAACACACCTCAGCTCCAACAACCAACACAGGGTCAGAGTGAAAGGGATAGAAGATGATACTTCAAGCTAATGGCAAACAAAAGAAAGCAGGTGTTGCCATACTTATATCAGACAAAGTAGACATCAAGATAAAACAAGTAAAGAGAGACAATGTTAAAAGGGACATTCACCAAGAAGATGTAACACTTATAAATATCTAGGCATCCAACACAGGAGCACCAAAGTACATACAGCAACGACTAACAAACCTAAAAGGAAATATTAACAACACCACAATATCAGTAGGGGACCTCAACACTTCATTCACATCAATGGACAGATCATCCAGACAGAAAGTCAACAAGGAAACAGAGGAAGAAATAAAAAACTAGACCAGATGGACTTAATAGGTATATATAGAACACTCCACCAAAAAACAGCAGAATACACATTCCTCTTGAGCACACATGGAACATTCTCAAAAATAGACCATACGTTGGGAAACACGGCAAGACTCAATAAATTTAAGATAATTGAAATAGCATCTTTTCCAACCATAATGCTACAAAACTAGAAATTATAAGAAAAAAGCTGAGAAAGGGACAAAGATGTGGAGATTAAACAACATGCTATTGAACAAGCAATGGATCATTGAAGAAATTAAAGGAGAAATCAAAAAATATCTGGAGATAAATGAAAATGAAAATATACCATACCAACTCATATGGGATGCAGCAAAAGCCGTATTAGGAGGGACATTCATCACAATACAGGCACACCTTAACAAACAAGAAAAATCCCAAATAAGCAACCTCAAATTACACCTGACTGAATTAGAAAAAGAAGAACAAACAAAGGCCAAAGTCAGCAGAAGGAGAGAAATAACAAAAATTAGAGCAGAAATGCTATTGAAACAAAAAAAGGCAGTAGAAAGGATCAATGAAACAAAAACCTGGTTCTTTGAGAAGATAAATAAAATTGACAACCCCCTAGCCAGACTTACAAAGAAAAAAAGAGAGAAAGCTCAGATAAACAAAATTAGAAATGAAAGAGGAGAAATAACAACGGATACCACAGAAATACAATGGATCATAAGAGAATACTACAAAAACTACATGCCAACAAAATGGATAATCTAGAGGAAATGGATAAATTCTTAGACTCTTACAACCTCCCTAAGCTGAATCAAGAAGAAACAGATCATCTGAATAGACCAACCACAAGGAAAGAGAGTGAAACAGTAATCAAAAGCATCCTAAAGAATAAAACCCCAGGATCAGATGGCTTTCCTGGGGAATTTTACCAAATTTCAGAGAGGATTTAATACCTATCCTTCTCAAGCTATTCCAAAAAATTAGGGAGGATGGAACACTTCCTAACACATTCTACAAAGCCAACATCACCCTGATACCAAAGCCTGACAAGGACAGCATGAAAAAGGAGAACTACAGGCCAATGTCACTGATGAACACAGATGCAAAAATCCTCAACAAAATATTGGCAACCCAAATACAGCCACACATCAAAAGGATCATACATCATGATCAAGTGGGATTCATACCAGGGACACAGGGGTGGTTCAACATCTGCAAATCAATCAATGTGATACACCACATCAACAAATTGAGGAATAAAAACCACATGATCATCTCAATAGATAAAGAGAAAGCATTTGACAAGATCCAACAGCTATTTATGATAAAAAAAAAAACTCAACAAAATGGGGATAGAAGGAAATTATCTCCACATAATAAAGGCCATATATGACAAACCCACAGCCAACATCATACTCAATGGGCAAAAACTGAATTCCATCCCTCTGAGAAAAGGAACAAGACAAGGATGCCCACTCTCACCACTCTTATTCAACATAGTACTGGAGGTTTTGTCCAGAGCAATTAGGTAAGAGAAAGGAATGAAAGGAATCCAAATGGAGAGTGAAGAAGTGAAACTCTTGTTTTTTGAAGATGACATGGTCTTATATATAGAAAACCCTAAAGAATCTATTGGAAAACTATTAGAAATAATTAACAACTACAGTGAAGTTGCAGGATATAAAATCAACTTATAAAAATCAGTTGCATTTCTATAGTCATGAGACTATAGAACTTACAGAAAGAGAATTCAAGAACACAATTCCAATTAACAATCGCAACTAAAAGAATAAAGTACCTAGGAATAAATCTAACCAGAGAGCTGAAGGACTTATACAATGAAAACTATAAGACATTACTGAAAGAAATCGATAATGACATAAAGAGATGGAAAGAGGTTCCAAGCACATGGATTGGAAGAGTAAACATAGTTAAAATGTCTGTACTACCCAAAGCAATCTACAGATTCAATGCAATCCCAATCAGAATCCCAATGACATTCTTCACAGAAATAGAACAAAGAATCCTAAAATTCATATGGGGCAATCAAAGACCCCGAATAGCTAACGCAATCCTGAGAAAAAAGAACACAGCTGGAGGCATCACAATCCCTGACTTCAAAATGTACTACAAAGCTACAGTAATCAAAACAGCATGGTACTGCCACAAAAACAGGCACACAGATCAATGGAACCGAACTGAAAGCCCAGAAATAAAACCACACATCTACGGACAGCTAATCTTTGACAAAGGAGCCAAGAACATACAATGGAGAAAAGACAGTCTCTTCAATAAATGGTGTTGGGAAAACTAGACAGTCAGAATGAAAGTAGACCATTATCTCATGCCATACCCCAAAATAAACTCAAAACGGATCAAAGACTTGAAGATAAGTCCTGAAACCATAAAACTCCTGAAAGAGAATATAAGTAGTACACTCTTTGACATGAAACTTAAAAGGATCTTTTTGAATACCATGTCTTCTCTGACAAGGGAAACAAAAGAAAAAATAAACAAGTGGGAATTCATCAGACTAAAGAGCTTCTGCAAGGCAAAAGAAGCTAGGATCAAAACAAAGAGACACCCCACCAAATGGGAGAAAATATTGCAAATCATATATTTGACAAGGAGTTAATCTCCATAATATATAAAGCAGTCACACAACTGAACAATAAAAAAAAAAAAGCCCAATCAAAAATGGGCAGAGGATATGAACAGACGTTTTTCCAAAGAAGATATACAGATGGCCAATGAACACATGAAAAGATGTTCAACATCACTAATTATCAGGGAAATACAAATCAAAACACCACTAAGATACCACCTTACACCTGTTAAAATGGCTATAACACTAAGACTAAAAATAACAACTGTTGGAGAGGGTGTGGAGAAAAGGAACCCTCATACACTGCTGGTGGGAATGCAAACTGGTGCAGCCACTATGGAAAGCAGTATGGAGATTCCTCAAAAAACTAAAAATAGAACTACCATACGATCCAGCCATCCCACTACTGGGTATCTACCCAAACAACTTGAAATCAACAATCCAAAGTAACACATGCAGCCCTATGTTCACTGCAGCGCTATTCACAATAGCCAAGACATGGAAGCAACCCAAGTGCCTATGGACTGATGACTGGATGAAGAAGATGCGGTATATATATACAGTGGAATACTACTCAGCCAGAAAAATGACAAATTCATCCCATTTGCAGCAACATGGATGGACCTGGAGGGAATTATGCTAAGCGAAATAAGCCAGACTGAGAAAGACAAACACCAGATGATTTCACTCATATGTGGAATATAAACAAACACATGGACAAAGAAAACAGTTCAGTGGTTCCCAGGGGAAGGGGGCTTGGGGGTGGGCACAGGGACTCAAGGGGAGCACTTATGTGGTGACAGTCAAGAAATAATGTACAACTGAAATTTCACATTGATGTAAACAATTATGAACTCGATTGAAAAAAATTTTTTTTCAGACATGCAGTCTATCAAAAATGTTACCCGCCATTACCCTCTGTGAGGAAGCCACCGAAACAGGGAGTAAGTCAAGAAGGAGGAAGACACAACAGGATTACTTTGAGAAATATAAGCATTTAAAAGTTGGTTTTCCCTGAGCAATCTGATCCCCAGCATCTGGTCCTCACGCCCTCACTGCATTTTCTAATATCAACACGATGAGATCTAAAGTGCATGTTTATCCACATTTTAACACTTCTGAAGTTCAGACTGCATTGCAACTGATGGCGTCTTAGGTCAATAAAATACGGCAGCGGCTAACATTTGCAGGCTGTTTTACAGTTAGCCAAGGTATTTCATGCACCCTTTTTCCTTAGGCTCCACAATGACGTGCTGAGACAAGTTTTACCAACTGTCATGAACACAAGAAACTGAGGTTCTGCGTGGAGAGCCCCCAAGGCAGCGCCTCGACTGTGTGGCCGTGAGGAGGAGTTAGTGTTTATTGAGTTCCTTTTCCTTGTACCAGGAGCTCTAGAGAGAGCATCTCATTTGGGCTGCCACCGTCCTCTGCTTATCTGACAGCTGACAAGTGAGGCTCAGAGAGGTTAAGTGATGCGCCCCACCTCACACAGTCAGTAAGCAGCAGAGCCAGGATCTGAACTCTCTCCACTGCCATGGCTGTTTGGCTGGCACTAGGAGCAGCAACTGTGTTCCCACAGGAACCTTGCACAAGGGGGAAAGCCCCAGCCCCCCCACAGGAAGCCCCCGTGCCCTTGCCCCGCTGCTGGAGCTCCAGCGGCACTCACTGCAAGAGCCTGTCCCAGGCCGGGTTGGAGGGATAGCGCTTGGACCCACTCAGGTACAGGGACCGATAGCGCTGCCGTCGGTCCTTTGTCTCCATCAGCCAGGGGTTGAGGTAGCGGCCCACACCTACCGGGTTCTGCACAGGAGAGGACGCAGGACATTAGCAAGCCAGACACCTGGCTTAGAGACCTGCTCTCAGGCGTCCGCCCTCCCCCAGGCTCCTCCCTACTCCATCTGTTATGGGTTGAATTGAGTCCCCAGAAGATACGCAGAAGTCCTAACCCCAGTACATCAGAGTATGATCTTACTCGGAAATAGCTGCAGCTGCAATTAGTTAAGATGAGGCCACACTGGAGTAGGGTGGGCCCTTAATCCTATGTGACTGGTGTTCTTAGAAGAAGAGGCACGCGGAAGAAGACAGGCGCATGACGGAGGCAGAGACTGGAGTGATGCATTTACAAGCCGGGGAATCCCAAGCATTGCCGGCCACACCAGAAGCTGGAGAGAAGCCAGGAAGGACTCTCTCCTCTAGCTTTCAGAGGGAGCACGGCCCTACCCACACCCGGACTCCAGACTTCCAGACTCCAGACCGTGAAAGGATAAATTTCTGTTGTTTTAAAGCACCTAGTTTGTGGTACTTAGTTATGGCAGCTTTAGGAAATTAATACACGATGCCACCCAGAAACCAGGGTCATAGATACGAGAGGTGGCAGCAGACAAGTTCAGTGAGGAGATGCCGCCTGCACAGGGTGACTAGTGAGGGCAGGAGCACCACAGGACAGACACCCCACCTTCTGCCGAGAAGTGGAGCCAAGGGTGGGCAGGGAGAAGTTAGGAGTCAGACACTAGTTCAGGGTGAGGCAGGACTTGCTTCTGACCAGGGAAAGGGCAGTCTCATGGGGGCAGGCTCCCGGTCCAGGGGGTGCAGGCAGAGGGGCTTCCTGCCCTGGGGCAGGGTGAGCTCAACCTCTGGAAGCCTGACCTCACACCAGCCCCTCCTACGGTGGAGTGGCCGGCCATGGGGCAGCAGCATGGACATTTGGCTCTTGTCTAAAGATCTTATTTGAGGTCCCTGAGTGAAGACCCTCTTCCCTGCAGGGGGTGCGGGCTGGAGGTGAGACAAAAAAGGATGCTGGGGATTGAGAAGCTGGTCCTCACGAGGATCAGGCAGCGCAGGGGATGTGAGCACAATTGGGCCAAGCCATCACTGGGGAAGGTGGGGGGGGGGGGCGGTGCAGGAGGGAAGGCTGAGGTGTGGGCTGCGGGATGGGGCAGTGGAAGCATAATGGGAAGGCAGGTAAGTTACAAGCAAGACGTTCCCAGGGACACCAGGAGAGAGATTAAAAATACACAGCTATTCATACCCAGGCAGAAGTAACCTGTGCTCCTGGAAGCCAGGACACGAGCTACCTGATGGGGAGGGAGGTGATGGGGGGTCCTGGGGTGCAGGAAACATGCTCTTCCTCGCCCTGGGGGGTGGTTACCCAGGTGAGTCTATTTTGTGACAAGTCATGGAGCTGTTCACTTAGGATTCATGCACCTTTCTATACAATTATTAGACCCCAATAAAAGCGCGCCTAAAAACTGAAGGTCGGGAAGGAGGTTGAAGCCCAGCGCCATTTGTGTAAATCAAGAAGGCAGGCAAAACCCAAGAACACTGACCAAAAGAGAATGGAGGGAGCATTTCCCCAGAAAATGAGAGCATGAGACGGCTCTGAGGTGGTGTCCCTTAGTGCACTGGTTCTCAACGTGTGGTCTCTGGACCCGCAGCATCTGCCTCACCCGGGAACTTGTGGGAAATGCACATTCCCAGGCCTGCAGCGGCAGGGGAGGCTTCCCGCCCATCACCGTGTGCCCCCAACCCAGACCCACTCACCCAGCTTCCCACAAGCATCTGGTAGGCCTTCATGCCCATCCTCTTGGAGGACAGCAGGAACGGTGGCTGGTTGACCTGTCTGCACTCCTTCTCTGGAGGAAGCCACATCCCGGGACCAGACGTGGCCTAGGGGTAAGAAATGAAGGCTGAAAGCTGGAGAGGTCTGGGGTGCTCAGCCTGGGGCCAGGGCAGGTGAGGGCTCCTGGGGCTGACCTCACTCACCTGGCGGCCCTGGACCTTGAGCCCAGGATGGTGGGAGGTACCCAGCCACCTCCCAACTCACCAGGAGCCCATCTCTGGAGGTGAAGGGACCCTGTAGTGCCTCATGACCCATGCCACCCATGCTAACCCCCTCCCATCAGCCTGACACCTCTCTCCAGGTTCTCAAGGGTCCTCGTGGCCTGGCAGGGTCCATAGAGATGTTCCGGACCCCAGCCTGGGGAGCAAAGCTACACAGACTTTGGAGCTAGATGAGCTGGGTTCCAACCCCGGCTCCTTCTTGCCCTTGTTGGGGGAGCCTGGGCAAATCCCTTCCCATCTCTGGGCCTCAGTTTCCTTTTGTGAAATGCAAATGATGATCCCTCCCTGGGAGTCGAGGGGGCTGGCAGGTGCCTGGCCCAGAGCAGGCATTTGGGAAACGTTAGCACCCTTTTTCCTTCCTCCAGACTCCAGTCCTTCCAAAGCCCTCAGCTGTTCTCTCCCCCGGGGGGCAGGCTCTGCTTAGGGGGCCCCGGCTAGAATCCAGGCCTGTCCAGACCACTGGCTGCCGCCCCCCCAGGGAGAAGCCCACCTGTCCCTTGGACGGAACAGGTGTGCAGTCCCTCTGTGGAGGTAGACCCCTTGTTCACACACTGCCCTGCCCTAGGTTTTGCCCTATTCCCTCTGGGGGGAGTGGGTGGAGCTCAACACTGGCCGGCACTTCCTGGGGACAAGGCTCCATGCTGTGGGCTCTGGTCCGCAACTCCTGCAATTCGCACAGCCACCTGGTTACACTCAGGCGTGTGAACCGAGGCCCAGAGAGTGAGTCAGACTGACCCCACGTGACTGGTAACTGCAAGACCAGGACTGGGAACCAGGCAAGTCTGATAGCCATGGCTGAGCTTTCCCCCTGAAACAGCCACCCCACCCCACCCCGGCCCGCACCGGAGGGCCACCTTCCAAGAGAGGATGGAAGGAAGGCCACGGGGGGGACACTGACTAGTTTTCGGGGGCACTGGCTAAGGGTGGTCCAGTAAATCCTCTCTGGAGGGGTTTTTGGGTTGCGGGGAACTTTCGAAAAAACCCCACGCTTCTGATTGTGACGTGAGTTAAGTTCTTCCACAAAACTCTTGAAATTCATCAGTTCCCTGCAGGTTTTTCCCTAAGAAACAGAGAGGAAAAAAAAGATACATGTTAAGCCAGGAAAATCAAGACCACCTTTCTGGACTCTCACCAGCAATCAGAGAAAAGCAGGCAGCACACGATGTGGCCTCACTCCCCACCCTGCCTGCCCATGTCCCAAGACCAGGCCGACCCCGAGGCCCAGCCGGACCTGGGCAGTTCAGATACTGGCCCCCGCCAGGGCTGGGTTAGTCCGACAGAGCCTCCTGCACCCCTACCTCCGTGCCACACCCCACCCCCAGCTTGCATCTGTCCATTCCTCCCTCCCTCACTCATTTCATGGACCCTTACTGAGCCAGGCACTGTTGTAAGCAGGAGCGACAGTCCAAATATTTAGAATCCAGTGTGATGGGGGAACACAGAGGGTCTTCAGAGCAGTGAAACCACTCTGTGTGATCCTATAACGGCGGACACTCATTACACGTTTGTCCAAACCCACAGAGTGCACAGCATCAAGAGTGAACCCTAATGAAACCATGGGCTTTGGGTGATAGTGACATGTCGATATAGCTTCATCAGCTATAACAAATGTACCCGTCTGGGCGGCATGCTGGCAGTGGGGGAGGCTGTGCGTGTAGCCGGGCACAGAGGGTACACAGGAACTCTGTGCTTTCTGTTCAGTTTTGCTATGAACCTAAAACTGCTCTAAGAAGTCAAGTCAAGTATTTTTTAGATAATAAAAAATACTATTATGTGGCCTGGGCATTGGCCAATCTGGATGGGCATTGGCTGTAGGGCCTGAGGAGGGTCACGAGGCCCCTGCTGTGCTGGGCAGGACCACCTTAGTCGCTGGTCATGGGGAGGTCTGGGGGCCCCAGCGAGGAACCAGGTTGGAGGGTTCATTCAGTGGCTATTTACCAACTGGTCCAAAAGTATGTCGACATTTCACTACCACCACCCCCTTCCTAGCGCTCCCGATGCCCCTGGCACTCACCACCTGCCGACACTCTACATGGTTTGTATTAGACAAACACGTGAGTCCATTGCTATGAGCATGAAGAAAACAAAGCGCTACGGATCGCACAGCAGGAACTCGACGGTGCAGGAAAGGGGGGCGTCAAGCTACAGTTTACCTCAGTTTCCCCTCCCGGCTGCCCAGTTCTCTGCCTTGTTAACACTGCCACTAACCCAGCCAGCCTAGCTGAGTCTGTGATGCCTGGGAAGTGTTTCCAAAACAGCAGGACACCCAGACCTTCACTGTCAAGGTCCCTCAGGCCTGTGGCCAGGCTCTCATCCAGCCCTGGCCTTTGTTCCTCTGCACTTCCCCTGCAGTTCACGCCGGCACAGAGGAAAGAGAACTCGGGGCGAAATGAGACAGACATACTGGGGTTCGATCCCCAGCTCTGCCCCTTACCAGCTGAGCGGCCAGCCTTGGTCTCCATATTTAACACAGCGAGCCCTCCCCTCCCTTGCTATGATGGGGAGGTGAGCAGCTACAGGGAGGGCCCTGCGCAGCACCTGGCACACAGGGGGGTGTCCTGGTGCCGATACATTACTCGGGAATGCACCCCCACACCCCCGGCTACACACCTGCACAGAGTAATGTCCGTAAGGCTGGGGCTTGCTTCGGTCGCCAGAGAAAGTGTCATAGGGGCCGCGGGTACCCATGGATTGCGCCAAGTACGTTTCGATGCCACTTTTGATGGTGTAGGTGCCCGGTGCCAAACCACTCCCCTAGAACAGAGCACTGGTGACAATCCCTGCAGGAGAGGTGCTGAAGCCAGCCCATGGTCCCTCCGGGGTCTCAGTTTCCCCATCTGCTCCAGGAGTCTCCCCCGGGACTGTGCAGGAAGGCAGGCAAGGTCCCCCCGCCTCCGGTGAGGGGAATACCTGATGGGCCAAGGGGGGTGGCTTGTTGGTCATCCTGCACATGAGGCCCTCTGAATGAGACCGGTTCCAGGAGCTCTCCTCCAGCTTCGTGTATGGGTTGCCCTTCTCCCCATAATTTCCAGGGCCTGGATAGTAGTTCTGTGGGGGGTGGGGGGCATAAAGGCCATCAATGCCCCTCCTTGCACTGAGTGCATCTGAGGAAGAGACGCCCCCCAGGAGGGGAACGGATGTTCAGGCCTCTGCGTGTTAGCTGCCCCCAGCGCACAACACTGTGGGCCTGGGAGCCTCCACCTCTGCTAGCCTTCGGTTCCAGCACCCCACTGGCCTGTCCGACTCACCCCTTACCACTCGCATCCTACAGCCCACGCTTCAGCCCCAGGGGGCCCCCTGCAGTCCCCAAACACATGCCATTCTGCCACCCTCCTGCCTTTGTGCTGTTAGCGCCACCTGAGATGCCCTTCCTGCCTTCTTTGCCTTGGAAAATTGTACCAATCCTGCAAAGCCAGCTCAAAGGTCATCTCTCCGGGGAATGAAGCCTTCCTTCCCCTGGCACCCCAGACAGTTGCTTGCTTTGGTGGTCTCGGAAGTCCCACCCGTTACACCCCTGTGTCAAAGCCCTGCATTTGCATGAGTGCGTTTCTCACAGTGCTGTGAACAGCACTGTGACTCAGAAGGATGTAGAGTCCTGGGTTCAATTCCTGCTTCTGCTGCCTCCTGGCTGAGGGGCCTTGGGCACACCACTCATCCTCTGAACCTCATGGTCCACATTTGTAACACGGGGATGGGAAGACATTTTTCCAGGGTAACGGGGATGAAACTAAATAATGTCTACAAAGCCTCCTGCACAGTGACCAGCCCACCGTGGGCACCAACACATGATGAGTCAGGGTGGAGTGGCTGTCTTGGGGGGCAGAAGGAGGTAGGAGAGGTTGAGAATTGTGGCTAGAATGAGCATCTGGGGCCTCGACTGCCAGGGTCAGAAGTAGGGTCTTCGTAGGTGGAGCCAGGAGAGCCACCCTGCTGGGGGGAGGAAGGGTGGGGGGGGGGGTCGATGGGGGAGATGTCCGTGGGTCGAGACCTAGCAGGATGCTTGCTGCCGCTTTGCATCTTTTAGCCACGAGGGGTCACTGCTGCTCCACGGATGACTCAGCCCTGCCCACCTCTGGCCCCTGGAACTGGCCCCCAAGAGGCAGCCCAGAATGGGGCGGACAGGGCAGAGGAGGCAGGGAGCTCTGCTGGGGAAGCCAGGCCGCTGCGGACACCAGATGTGCTCGCCTTCAGGGGAAGCAGACTACCCACTGCCTCCTTCCAGGGCCCGGGGGTTCCAGGTGTGTTCAGGAGAAAGCCTCCAGGTAGGAGACTGGGTCCCTGCATCATGAGTTAGCTGCTTCTCAAGCCTAACATCATGGTCCTGGAGGTGACCCGATGAAATAAAATCAGTGCCATCCACGATTAACAGATGGGGAAACTGAGTCTCAGAGAGGCGAACCTCGCTTCCAAGGTCCCATCTCTGGAAGGGGCTGCACTACGGCTCCAACGCCAAAATCCACTATCCTTCGGAGCCTCTGCTGTTTGCCCAGCACACTGGGGGCACTGGGGTGGGCAGGCAATGAGCACCACAACGTCCCCGGGCCTCAGCAGGGAGGGTCAGGACAAGGGGCCCAAGCAGGTGGCTCCTGGAGCTCAGGACCACGCTGCGCTGCGGGCAGAGCCTCATCTCCTTCAAACCTTCGGGTTCAGGGTGTACGACACACCGGGGCTGATGTGAAAGATTGTGAGTTTATCTGGAATGTCACATTGTCAGAGCTTCTGGGACCCAGGCAAGAGTGATTAACTCTGGGGTTGGTGGCGGGGGGTGGGGGGGGGGAATGCAGGAATCATAACTTAAGATTTTTTTAGCTGGACCTTGAAGAAGAAGAAGAACCCCAGAAGACAGTAGGGGAGGAGGCAGGTCCTCCAGGCGGGTCCCCCAGGCCGGTGGGCAAAGGCAAGGAGGCCAGTTGGGAGAGGTTTGCTGGGAAGAGGGAAGGGAGGGCCCTGCAGGCCGTGAGGTGTTGAGACCTGACCCTGAGGCGTGAGGCGCTTCGGAAGGGGCCTCTGGCCATGGCAGGAGACCAGGAAATCCATGGAGAGACCAGAAGGGGATGGAGAGGGGTGGTGGCTGGGCCAGGGCCCATACCGTGGGGACGGGAAGAGGACCAGGCAAAGCACAGACCCCAGTGACTGCGGGGAATCAGGTGCCATGGCTGGGTTTCCCGCTCTGGCGGCTGGGTGGGGCCATTCCTCCACAAGAGATGCTGAGTTGTGGGCGGGCAGAGGGTGCAGAGTTTGAAGTATCTGGGGGACCTGGGGGTGGGAATCTGCAGACATCACATGGAGCCCGCGGGGCGAGGGAGATCACCCCAAAGAGGAAGGTGGGGAGGGCAGGGGCTGGGAAAGCGGTGCCGTGGAGGGAGGCTGGCAGAGGAACTCCAGGGCTAGGGAGCCCAGTGTCCTCGAAACCAAGAGAGGGGAGGGTGCATTGAGGGAGGGGGCGGTGGGCCATGCCCAGGGCCGGTGGGGGATGGAGCTGGGAAACCAGAGGAAGCATCGCCTTTGTAGGGGCTGTGGTCAGACAGCCCCTGCCCTCTGGGGAAGGACTCAGGGGACCAAGGCAGGCACCCTGCACAGGTAGCATTTGTAGACCTGCAGTAGTGCAGGGGCAAATGGAGGCAACAGAGACTAGTAAAGGCCATCAGGGTCCCAGCCCAGGTCTCATAGTGAGACGATGATGGAGAAAAGCAGGCCCTGGACGTGAGTTTCCCCCAGGGAGTGCCTTCTGCACCCACCGGGCACCATCACCTCCTTGAACTTACTGTCTAGCCCTGAGCCCAGGAGGGAGCCTGCGGGGCCCAGCCAAGGTTCCTGCAGAAGCAGATATGGGGACCGGGGGAGGAGAGGCAGCCAGAAAGGAGGGACAGGCCATGGCCCCTTTACCCTGTTCCGCCAGCACTCACAGATGCCCTGGTGCTGGGGGCTGGGGACACGGGACGGAAACAGACAGCATCGGCTTTGCTCCCCCACTGCTCTGCCATCAGCTGGCTGGGCTCTGACATGAGAGCCTGGGCTCCACAGACAGTCAAGGAACAAAACCCCCGTGAGCAAGCCTACACGGAAAGCGCAGGTGACACGTGGACACCTTGGATTCCAATCCTGCCTCTGCCGCTTGGTAGCTCTGTGACCCTGGGCTCTGCACGCCCAGCACCTGCTTCACAGTATAGTGCCTACTTCTCAGGGTTGTTGTGAGGATTAAATTAATTAGCACACTCAGGGGCTCAGCACAGTGCCTGGCCCACGGTAAGCGCTGTGTTAAGTGTCAGCTATTATTACTTTACACTCGAAGGTAAGGACTCATTTTTTAATGCCTCAAGGCATCCCCTCTCCCTACGTTGCAGTTACAGCTTCTGCACTTGAAGATGCACGTGCCCGTCCCCTGAACATGGCAGAGCAACTTCCAGGCTTCACAGAGGTTTCACAGTGGAGAGGTGTAGGGAGAGGCCCTGGCTCTGGGGGTGGACATGCCCCAGCTTGGTTCTCAGCTGCCTCACTTGCAGCTGTGCAGCCTGGAGCAAGTTGCTTACTCTCTCTGAGCCTCCAGGGCCTCATCAGGAATGACTATAAAACATTAGAATGTTTTAGAGCACAGGTCCTTAGGAGGCAAGCATATACTTATTTAATCCACAAACACTTATTGCATGCCTACTATGTGCCAGGCACAGCTGGGACCAGGAAATTCTGCAGTGAACAAACTAGGCAGATGTGGTGCACCCTCAGGGGCTGATGTCCAGTGAGGGAGAGACACTAAATAAACAATCACAATAGGGACTTCTAGGAAAGTGAGATGTCACCTAGTGGGGGTCAGGTCAGACCTTGGAGCTGAGAGCTGAGGGGTGAGGGGCCGCTGCGGGGAGAAGGGCATTGCTGGCAGAGGGAACAGCAGGAGCAAAGCCCCAGCTGAAAGAGCACGGTGCGCTTGAGGAGCTTGGAGGACAAGAGCGTCCGGCGCAGAGGGCGCCAGGGCCAGGGGAGGCCGGGCACTTAGTGCCCAGCACCTGCTCAGCATGGCGCGGCTCTTGCTTCTCCCTCACAACTCTACTGAGCTTGAACCCCACTCAGTGTCCCCCCACAGGGATGATCACCCACCCACAGCGATGCCACTGCCACCCTCCTGTCACCCCACCTCTCACGGATGCCTGCTGCCACCCCACGAGTGGGGTTCGCCTCCAAAAACGTAAATCAGGGCCCTCCCCCATCAAAACCCCCCACCGTCCTCCCACAGCACTTGGAAACAAACCTGAAGCCCCCACCTTGCTGAAAGGTCCTCATGGCCTGGCCCTCACTCCTCTGTGCTCTTACCTCCTCCCGCCTGCACCTACTCCCTCCAGCCACACTGGCCTCCTGCCTGCCAGTCTAAATCGCCAAGCATGTCCCCATCCCAGGGCCTCTGCCTCTGCTGTTCCTGCTGCCTGGAAGGGTATTCTGTAGATACTGTGAGTCTCCATGGCTCACATCCGGCAGGTTTTGCTCAGATGTCACCTCCTCCCAGAGGTCTGCCCTGACTACCCTGTAAACTGCACCTCCATCACTCTATCCTTTCCCTGTCTCATTTTTCCTCACAGGCTTGATTATATATGATTTGCTTCTTTGCACGGTTGTTTCTACTACAAGGACACCAGCGCCATGCGGGCAGGGACCTTGTCTTCATCACTGCTGGGTCCCCAGGGCCTAGAACGGTCCACGGCACTTATTGGGGGCTCAATCATTATTTGCTGGCTGGCTGGCTAGATACCTAAATGGATGAGTTTGTTGAGCAGCTAACGTATGCCAGGATCTCTACTGGGGACTCAGAGATGAACCAGACCCGCCTCTGCCAGCAGGAGCTCCCCGCCTGGCGGGAGAGACAGGTGAGGAATGGATAGACGACAGCCGGTGGGCTCGAGGCTGTGGCACTGGAAAACAGAGGGGCTGTGGAGACCCAAAGGAGAGCCTGGCCCAGCCTGGGGAGGAGACACGTGGGAGGAAGGGCGCGTCCAGCACCTTCTGGGCTGCACGCTCTGCAGAGAGCGGAACGGGGAGCCGTCTACGAGGACACCTACCCCAATGAGTCCTCGGAAGCGAACCTCCCCGGAGCTGAGCAGCCCCCGCGTGCTGCACGGTTTCTGCTGCAGCTGTTCCAAGAAGTCTTTGAAGTTGTAGGAGCCAGGCCCCAGCTTTTCCTTCTGCCCCAAGAGAAGAGAGCAGAAGGTGAAAACTTTAAACTTGGGAATGCCCGCATGGGAAGGAGCCCCGGGGGTAGTATGGGATGAGCTCTAAAGGATGAGCTCTACCTGGGCCTGGGGGACACTGAGGCCACCAGGCAGTGGGGAGCCGCGAGGCCCCGGGCCTCACCTGCAGCTTCTTCTCCCTCAGGATGGCCTGGTACTGGAAGTGGGGCAGCTGGGTGAGCCGGGTGGCTTCCTGGGCCTTTGCCCAGCCTGTGCCCACCTCCTTCTTTAGCTTCTTCTTGCTGAAGCAGGTCTCCTTGCTGCCATAGGTCCCAGGTCCTATGTGGGACTGAGTCAGCACGCAGTCAGAGCCAGGCCAGCCACACCCAGCCAGTCCACCCACAGAGCAAGTCTTCACCAAGCCGCCACTCTGACCTGGGGGTGGCCAGGCAATGCCCCTCTGTGGCCCACACCCCCAGCACCGAGCCTGGTACCTGGGGCATGGCACTCAAGGGACAGTCAACACACTGGCCCCCACACTTTGGAGAAGTGCAGTGACTCGTTCAAGAGCCCACAGCCAGTCAAGGCAAGAGCTGGGCACGGAGCCCAGGGCTCTGCGCCCCCCCCCCGCCCCCCCCTTCTTCACTGCACCCCTGCGTTTATCAAACACGTCTGAGGCCCAGCTCTGAGCCAAGCTCTGCGCTGAGGTCTGAGGGCATGGAGAGGTGTAAGGCACAGCCCTCACACAGCTCAGCTCACCGGCCGGCCATGGCGGGGGACTCGGAGGGGCAGGGCCAGACCACGCCGGAGAACCAGGGAAGCTGAGCAAACTCACCACGTCCACGGAATGCTGCCTGGAGTACGGGGCTTCCGTGAAGGTGCTGAACTTCTTCTGGTTGGGATAAATGGCGGAGACGTCAAACCTAGGGAGGGACAGAGGCAGGGTGAGAGCCTAGTGCCTGGCACCCAGCCCTGGCAAGGGCAGTTCTGGGGGCTGGGGGAGTGGCCTCCCAGGGGAGGTGACTTTGGGGCTGGTTCATGAAGGATGAGCAGGGCTGCTCCCACCTCGGGGTCTTCCTCCTTCCTGGTTCCCTCTCCCTGGATACCATTCTTGCCTGGTCCCCTCACCCCTGTGGCGGTCTTTACTCAAAAGCACCTTCTCAGTGCAAGCCCCAGCCCATTCCTCAGCACTTGCCAGCTCCTTCCCCCCAGCTCTCTTTTTCTCCATAGCCCTTATCACTATCCAACATTTTACATACTTTTCTGGTTTGTTTATTATCCTCTCCAACCACCCCTCCCCCGGAAGAATGCAAACTCTTTGAGTCCCGGGTTTTGCTATTTGTTCACTGCTGTATCCCCAGATGCTAGAACTGTGCCCAGCCCAGAGTAGGTGACAGATAGATATCACAGGTGACATATATATAGACAGATATCTCCTATGTAAATACGAATGAAAAAGACACCTGGGCTGAGATCCTGACCACGACTTTTGAGCTGATTGACCTACAATGGGCCAAGTCACTTGGCCTCTCTGAGCCTGGCACATGGTAGGTGCTCTTGAGATGGTTGTAAATGACTTAAGAAGGATGGTGAAAGGACTCTGGGCAGGGAAGCGCAGCAGGTATGAAGAGGAGAGAGACTACGGCCCCCTCCCCTCACTCCAGCCCCCTCCCCTCACTCCAGCCCCCCTCGTATCCCCCTCCCCCAGGCTCCAGAGCCCCAGGCCAAGTCGCCCCGCCCTCGCCCCGCAGCACCTGTGGCTCTGCACCCCGAAGGGCGCTCCGCTGAACCACTTGGTGGCCATGGCGCTGGCCTGCCCCCCGCAGTGAGGTCCTCAGAGACCCCTCCGCGGGACCCTGCCGCTGGCTGGCCCCGCCGCTGCCACGGCAACCGGGCTTTGTGATTCGAGTCACCGAGGTCGGTGTGCGCGTCTTTGCCACGTGGCGCCCCGCCCCGCAGCCGCTGTGTCGCGGACTCTTTGATTCTGCTTCGCGCATTTTCACCGCTTCCCTGTCAGAGGTCCCTCCCTGAGCCCTGCAGATTTAATGGACCCTCCTGGTGGTTAATATGGATGCCATTTGGGCCACTTTAGAGTCATTTGTCGAGGAACTGGTTCTGATTTCTTGCTTTATCCCAGCGCCTGGCAGCGGGCCCGCTGGGGCGCGGCGTTCGCCGGGTGCTCATGGGACACCGAGGCCCACAGAGAGGGCCCGACCTGGGCAGAGAGGGCATCTCTGTTCCCTCCACTTTGGGAAGGGAAGGGAGGAGAAAGGGCGAACCAGCAAGGGGAGGCAGAGCTGAAGGGGGGGAGGCAGGATGCTGAGCTGGACGGAAGAGTTGCAGAGATGGAGTCAGGACTCAACGTGCCCGGACACCCAACACCCACTCTGGGCAGGCACTGTGCAGGGTGCCTAGGACCCAGATGTGGTCTCTGCCTCAAGAGTCTAGTGGGGGAAACAGTGACCACACAATGTGCCCAGGCCTATATGAGAGGGAGGCCTCTGCCACAGTCTATGTGTGGGTAGGTCAGGGAAGACTTCCTGGAAGAGGAGAATTCCAAACTCAACATTGAAGTGTGTGTACGATCTGCTAGGTAAAGGAAGGAGTTGAGGGTATGTGCCCCAACAGGGCCTGGTCAGCTCTCTTCCCTCTGCCTCCTTTATCCCCCCGCAGTGCGCCATGGTCAACCACGAGATTGTCTAACGTGATCTCCCATGATCACCTTTGATCCTCCCAAGGCCCTAGGCTAAGGCAGGGCAAAGAGCCACATTCCGTTTGATGATGACAAGACTGAAGCCAGAGATAAACAGGACTTTCCCAGGGTCCTACATGCCGCCTGTGGTGGAATTGGCCTAAAGGGACAGTGGGTTTCCTTCCAGGCCCCAGCCAAAGCCCTTTTCACATCCCAGTGTAGCATTTAAATAGGAGGGTCCGACCTCAGCTCAACCGGGAGCTGGACTCTCAGGCCAAGGCCGGGCAGGCATGTGGCCAGGGCTGCCTAGTTGGCGGTGAGAGTGTGCAGCCTCAGGAACACACAGCAGGCACTCCAGTCACACCAGCACAGTGCCACCTCTTCCCAACTGTGCAGCCTCCGGGATTCCCTGCCTTTTCTGATTCTCGACGTTCTTAACCATAACACGAAGCTAATAATCTATGTCGTCAGATGGCTGTGAGGATTAAATGAACCACTTTAGGTGCGCTCCTGGCACACAGCAGAAGCTCAATAGGAGGTCATTCTCAGCCCTTAGAAAGGGACTTTCTAGAAGGCAGAGACCACCTCATTCACTCCTGGGGCTGTACCTGGCCCACAGTAAATGCTCTGGAAACACTTGTGGAATGACAAGTGAACGGAAAAACGAGTCTAGTTCAATTCCCAGTAATGCATAAATCCTCGAAGAGACTCATGTTTGAATCCTGGCCCTCCTGCTTCTAGCTGGGGCCTCGGGCAAGTTACTCTGGCCAAACTTCAATTTCCTTGTCTGTGACATGGACACCTGACCACAGCCTCCTGGTGGCACTGTTTTGAGGTGTCGGTGCAGTGTGGCTGTGTGCACTGCCAAGGCCTGTGCACTGGGGGCCCTGCAGCCAGCCCTGGGTCGGCTCAGCTTCTCAGGGTGGCCCGGGCCTGCCTGGGGCTGGTTTGTTTCTTCTCTCCCAGCCTCAGCCCCTTTGCTCCTGGACTCATGGAGGAGTGGCCACAAGATATAGGCCAAGGTCCACTGGGCTGGGAGTCCTGGCTGCCAGACAGGCCAGAGCAGGCCAGGTGAGTCAGCTCTCTGCAGCAAGGCACCTGCCCTAGTCAGCCCAAAGCCTCCCCATCACAGCCACTTACTGACCATAGCAACTAAGTCATTCTCCCCTGTAGGTACTGTTGCAAAAACCCTCCCACCCCCATTATACAGAAGAGGAAACTAAGGCTCAGACAGGGAGAGTAACTTGCCCTGGTCACATCCGCTGAGGTCACACAGCAGATACTGGGCTCCTAGCTAGGTTTGGGAGCTCCCTGGCTGCAAGAGTTCTAACCCATCCAGACTCTGGAGTCATCTGTTGTGCCAATGGCATCAAGTCAAGCTTCTCAGGCAGGATTCAGGCCTCTACAATGGGGCTGTAGCCCCTGCCTTCGGTCCCCGCCCCTGCCATCTCTTCCCCATGCTCTGGAAGCTTCAGCCGCATGGGGCTGCTCTGTCCCCAGCACACCCTGCACAGCAAACCTCTGGCCTTTTCATATGCCTTTCCTGCTGCTGAAGTGCAGCCGTGACCTACCCTCCCCGTCCCACTCCTACTCATCTTCTCAGAGTCACATGGAAAGCCAGGCCCACCCAGGAGGATGGTCATTATAAGAACAAAACAAAAGAAAAAAGAACAAGTGTTGGTGAAGATGTAGAGACATTGGAACATTTGTGCATTGTTGGTGGGAATGTAAAATGGTGCAGCTCCTGTGGAAAACAGTATAGCAGTTCTTCAAAAAATTAAACATAGAATTACCATATCACCCAGCAATTCCACTTCTGGGTATATAAGCAAAAGAATTGAGAGCAGGGACTCAAACAGATATTTGTACACCCATGTTCACAGCAGCATTGTTCCCAAGAGCCAAAAGGTGGGAACAACCCAAATATCCATTGATGGATGAATGGATAAAATATGGTGTATACATACAAGGAAGATCATTCGGCCTTAAAAAGCAAGGAAATGTTGACACAAGTTACAACATGGATGAATCTTGACATTGTGCTGAGTGAAATAAGCCAGACACAGAGGACAAATACTGTATGATCGCACTCATATGAGGCACCTGGAGTAGTCAGCTCATGGAGACAGAAAGCAGGGGATTGGCTGCCGGTGCGGGGCAGGAGGGAAGGGCGGTTAGCGTGCAATGGTGCAGAGTCTCAGTCCGGGTAGATGAAAGTTCTGGAGATGGATGGTGGTGACGGTTGCACAACAATGGGAATATACTTGATGCTACTGAACTGTACATTTAAAAATGGTTAAAATGGTAAATTTTTTGTTAAGTGTATGTTACCACAATAAAAAGAAAAATAAAAGCCAGACACTCTGGGAATCCATCCCTGATCCTCCCAAGCCAGTCTGAGCCCACATTCCATCCCATGATCACCAACAATTCATAGTCACAATTATTTATTAAAATTATTAAATGTTATATTATTACAGGTGAAGGGGCTGGCCTAGTGGCATAGTGGTTAAGTTCATGAGCTCTGCTTTGGCCGCCTGGGGTTCACCAGTTCAGAGCTCGGGCACAAACATACACACTGCACACCAAGCCATGCTGTGGTGGCGTCCCACATACAAAACAGAGGAAGATTGGCACAGATGTTAGCTCAGTGACAATCTTCCTCAGCAAAAAGAAGATTGGCAACAGATGTTAGCTCAGGGGCACTCTTTCTCACCAAAAAAAAAAAAAAAGTTACAGGTGAAAAACAGTTGTTTTAATTTATCTTTTTATTGTTCAAGTAAATATTTTTTTCCAGGTTTACTAATTGGCTCTATTTCCTCTTTTGAAAATGCTGGTCTATTTTTCAAGAAGATAAAGCACCAGGGTCCCAGGAGCCCAGCCCAGGTGGAACGAGGGCCAGGAAGGACTCGGAGTTCAGGCCTGCTACAAAAGCCAAGCCCTGGGGGACTAGCAGCCTTGCAGCAGAGAGCACACCCGGCCTTCTAGAGGGTAAGGGACCCACCAGACTGACAAGAGCAAGAAAATGGGGCCACAGGTGGAGCGCAGGACGGGATGGGAACCAAGGGGGACGAGTGGGAGCTGACAGTTATCCAGAGCGACGTGAGTGGCCAGGTTTACCCATGATATCCCCCTGCCCCTGGGGGAGGGAAAGTCACATCACATCACAGATGAGAAAAGTCTGAAGTGTGAAATTAGGAAGGGACTCATTCAAGGACACACAGTATCGGGATGGAGCCCGATAGTCTTTCCACAGGGGCCCACTGCAGGGCAGAGAGGAGGCAGAGAAATCCCAGCTGGGGAAGCCTGATAACTAATGGCCAAAGGAAGAGTGGAGAGAGGTGTCGGAGGAAGGAGAACACTGAAGAACTGGGGAGAGGATGGGACAGAGTGAGGGTGGATTCTGTGCACAGCTGGAAGGGCCAGTCCTGACTCTCCCAGTCAGAGAGCTCACGCAGAGAGGCTGGAGCAGCGCCCATGGAGGAAGGGCCTGAGTGGGGTTCAGCAAACTGGGTACCAGGTCTGCTTGGGCACGTACCGGATCTGTGAGCTGGGGAAGTCCTTTCCTCCTCTGAGCCTCAGTTCCCTCCTCTGCTGAGCAAAGAAGAGTAAAAACACGCCTTTTGCCTTGCACCAGGGTTTGCACATCCTGCATCTGACAATCACCTGTTTTTCTGGCACACCTGGTTGTGCAATGCGGGCGCCTAAAGGCTGCTGAGCAGCGAAAGCGGAAACACCCACAGGGCGCTCCCCAAGCCGACTCTCGGACCCACCCACCGGCGGGAGGCGCCCCGGCACCGGCAGGTGGCTGCGCCCTGAGCCTCCGCGCACCGACCCTCGCCTCTGGCGGCGGGCTCACTCGCGGGGAGCCCGCGTCCACTGCCCTTCGCAGCCTCCGGAGCAAGGGCGAGGCCCGGGGAGCAGCGGGACAGCCATGGCGGAGCCGGAGGCCGCGGCCGAGGACCTGGACGCCCTCATTGATGACCTGGACTACCTCCCGGGCCACTTCCACCTGGAGATGCAGCTGAACTTCGAGCCGCGCTCGCCGGCCTCGCTCCGTGCCCGGGACCTGAAGCTGCAGCGGGACGGCCTGCGGCAGGAGCTCGAGCTAGCGGCCGCCCCGCAGCGCCCCGCAGTCCACCACCTCCTGGGCGCCTTCGCCTTCTACCTGGAGGAGCTGGACGAGGCCCGCGAGCACTTCCTCAAGGTGGCCCAGGAGGACCCGGGCAACCTCAACGCCTGGGCCAATCTGGCGCACGTGTACGGCCGGCTGGGGCAGGAGGAAGAGGAGGAGGCGTGCGCCGGGCAGCTGGCCGGCCTGATGGGCCTGGCGACCGACCCCAAGGCCGCGGAGGACCCCCAGCTCCGCGCCGCGCGCTGCCTGGCGGAGCAGGGCTACGCGCATGGCTTCGACGTGGGCTGCGCCAGCCCGGAGGAGCGCGCGCGGGTGCTGGCCGCTGGCATCGCGCTCTACGACAAGGCGCTGAGCTACGCGCAGCAGGTGGGTGACCCCTCCCCAGGCGGGGGCGTGGTGGGGGGGTAGGGGTTGTGGACCCTAACGTCATCAGGGATGCTCTGGCACCCCAGACTCTCCCAAAACCCTGGCCCTTTGGCTTTCAGAATACCCTTCCGGTGTGCCTCTCTTCCCCATGGGGCCCAGACCAGGCCTGTAGCTTTTCTCTGCTGGGCTAGAAGCGGGACCTGCTTCCTAACGGGACAGCCTGCCTAGGTCTCTCTTCCGGCCACACACAAACTCAACATGGCCAGCTCATCCCTCTTGCCTTGCTCCTCCCAGCCGGCACCTGTCCGTGTGCCTGTGCACACCCACCTAAGTAAAAGGTACAACCTGACATCCTGCCAGAAACTTGGCAGCATTCTTACTTCCTCTCTCCCCCTCACCCCACCATCCCCATCTGCTCAGACCCCAAATCCTGTCCGTTCTGCCGCCTCATATCTCTAAGGCCTATCCATGCCTCTCCGGCCTCCCACGCCAGCCCAGCCTTCATCCTTTCCTGCCTAGACCAGTGTAGTTGCCATCGTCCTGCCTGGGTTCCTGCCTCGTCCTCCACTCTGCTGCCAGTGTCGCGTTGCCCAATCTTACTGGCCGTGTCCCTCAGCTGCTCATATGCACCCCCACCTGTGTCTCCCCCCCCCCCCCCCCGCCCCCGGAGATAAGTCCAAGGCTCTCGGGTGAGCACTGGAGACCCTCTGGGATCTTCCTCTCTGCCTCCCTCTGTCACGTTCCCCCTTCCAGCCAGGCTTTTGCCACTGTCTCCTTTTCCCCTTGTTCCCCCGTGGGCCAGGTCTCCGTACAGCCCGCCTTGCCACTCTCTCGGCCTCTTTCTGAGGTGTCCTTTGCTCCACCTTTGCCTGGAAGGTTCTCCTTAGTCTTGGGTTTGTCTCAGACATCCCCTCTGCTAGGAAGCCTCCACTGACCTCTCCAGGCTGGCCCCGCTGCCTCCCCTGGGCTCCCATGGCACTACTCGCACTGTCCGTTTAAAGTCTGAATCCCCAACTGAACCTTGAGGTCTTTGAAAGCGTGGACAACATCTGTCTGGTTTACCACCATAAAGCCAATACCTGGCACGATGCCTCGTACACAGTGGCACTTAATAAATCTATCTTGAATGAGTGTATGTGCAGCATAGGGCCTGGCACAAAATAGACAAATACTAGGTATGTTAGTTACCTATGGCTGCATAACAAATACCCGTTGAAATTTAGCAGCTTAAAACAACAAGCATTTATTATCTCGGAGGTTTTGTGGGTCAAGAATCTGGGCACAGCCTGCAGAGAGACGGCAGGATCCCGGGTGACTCCTGTCTCTCGGGCCTGGGAGAGTCACCTCCTCCCCAGGCTGGCTGTGGCTGTACCCATGATGGGGCCAACAGGGACTCAGGTCTCCTGTTTTAAAGGCTGACCCGAGGCTCTGAACGCAGCGGCCCTCGGTGGAAGGCATGGCCTGTGTTGTGTGTGGCGACTGTAGTCACAGCAGCAGAGTGGGCCCTAAAGGGCCCTGCACCGGGGCCGGGAGGCCTGCCATGGGCCTCCTCCTGTCCGGGCTGCAGTTTCCCCATCTGTGAAAGGGGGCAGGTACCAGGGACTGGATGGTCTCCAAGGTCCCTCCATGCTCTCGGGAGGGGGGCTTCCTGGGGGAGGGCTTCCTGGAGGAGGTGAGCAGTGAGGCAGAGGTTTGGGTGTGGAGATGCAACAGAGGCCGGCTCCTCCCTGTCTGCCGCCAGTCAGCCCAGCCATAGTGGGGGCCACCCGCCCAGCGAGTGACTGCCCAGAGGAGAGTGTCAGGCAGGGCCCTGCCCGGTGATCCAGGAAGAGAGCTCATTGCTGGGCAGGAGGTGGCCGCCAGGCTTTGTGCTGCGTCCTTGGACCTGGCCTGGGGGCTGCTCCCCACGTCTGCACAGAGTGGCTGTGGTCAGTGCCTCTGACAAACCCCAAGAGAAAGCGGGGGATTTGGAGCCCCCCATTTTGTCACCTGAGGATTAGAAGAGATCGTGCTTCTGAAGTACCTGGCACAGGGGAGGTGCTCAGGAAATAGTCACAGTCCAGATGACAGTGATGGCTCTGTACAGTTAGATCCCAGAGCCTTGGGTCCCAGCACCCAGCTCTCTTCTTCTTTTGCTGTGTGGCTTTGGACAAGTCACTTTTCATTTCTGGCCTCAGTGTCTGCTTCATAAACATTAAACAGTAGTGATCTCTGCCTCGGTTTGCTGTGGTTATCCAGTCAGCTCGTGGGGTGGCGGTGCCCATAGGCAATAGATTCTGGCGTGTTGGGAGACACCGCTCAGCACCTTCACAGTCGGTGGGCACCTGCTGTGAGCCCTGTCTGCGAGCCTGTGACACAGGCAGGACAAACGCTGGCTCCTTCGTCGACTGGTCTTCCCGAGCCTCTCTCCTGGCAGCGGGAGCCAGAGGATGAGTCAGAGAGGTGCCCACGACGGGCTGAGGTCACAGGCAGTCGTGACATGGCCCATGCCATGTGACAGTCATCTCTGAGTGCTGTACACCAAACACCATACTTTCTGAATCGAAAACAGGACCCCACAGGCTGACAGTGCAAGTGCACTTTGGGGACATCAGGACCAAATGTTGGAGTCAGCAGTGACCTGGAGCGTCTGGGTCCTGGAGAGAGAGTAGCAATAAGTGAGTTTCAGAGAAGGAACACTTGCTTTCAGCACAAGTGACTAAGGGAAGCTTCTGGACGAGGCGGGAGTAGACTGGCAGGAATGAGCTGAGGGCACTCCCAGCAGGGGTGTGGTGTGTGCAAAGGTCCTGGGGTGAGGCCTGCAGAGCCTGAGGGCTTTAGTGACAGCGGACCTGGAGGAAGGGATGAGGCCTGGAGGGAGGAAGCCAGAAGCTTCAAGGGGACGAACACACGATGGCCCTGAAGACAGGCTGATGTGGTCTCTGTGATCTGGTGCCCACCCTCCTCTTTAGCCACAGTTCCTCTCACTGCCCAGCAGTTCTAAACTACTTGTACTTCCCCAGACACGCTGCATTGTTCCATCCCTCCCTGTGCCGGGACTGTCCCCTCTGCCTAGAAAGCAGACTCCATCCATCAAAACACAGCTCAAACAGCACCTCCCCCTTGAAGCCTTCCTTCCTACAGCACGCAGCCTCACACGATGATAGTCACGGGTGTCTTCTCTGGGTGTCTTCCAGACTTTATCTCAGAGATCCTCACAAGAACCCTCTGATCCCATCTACAGATGTGGGCGCTGAGGTGTACCAAGGCTAAGTCACTTTCCCAAGCTCCCAGAACTAGTAAGTGGCAGCTGAATTCACTCCCGCCTGCCTGACTTCAGAGCCTTGGCTCTTTCTGGAGAGGTCAGAGAAGCAGGGGTGTGGTGTGTCGAGCCGATGGCTGGCGGGGTGGTGAGGGGAGACCCCTCACGGGCCGCCTCCTGGCAGTCTAGGGTGGAGGAAGTGTCCAGGGAGAGGAGGAGCGGAGAGAGGGTCGGGAAGGGTGAGGGCAGAGAGGAAGTCAGAGTCGGGGCCTGGGAAGGAGGGCGTGCGACAGTGGGGCAGTGGTTATGGGACCCCCAGTTGAGAGGGTCGCCGCCCACAGTAGCACAGCTGGTGGTCCGACCCACCCTGCTGCAGCCCCAAGAGCTTTCCATGCCATGGGCTGGGACTGTCCAGGCAGGGAGGAGCCGCTGGAGCTCACGGGATAAAGAGCAACTGAAGAACCAATGAACAGCTCTTCATCTGCTAACTAAAATTACAAGAGAAAACATTATAAAAGTTAATAATTCAGCCCATAATCCAAAAATAAGCCAAGTGTTTGGTGTGAGTGGGGGGGGTGACTCCCTTTCTCACTCTGCGTTCTCTCCTGCCCTTCTTTCGCGAGTTACAAAAATATGATGACGCACATTGCTTTTGTCTGTCCTTCCTCCCCTCCTCCTGTCACCCGGTCCGCACACACTCACACAGTCACAGATGTGACAGATCTCTAGGTGGAGTGGTGCTGGGAGCATATACTTCAGAGTCGGGCAGACCAGGTTAAAATTCTGCCTCCATCACGGGTGGCCACACGCAAGACACTTCACTCCTCTGCATCTCTGCTTCCTCATTGGCAAAGTGGGGCTCTAACGTCTCTCTCCCGGGGTGCTGTGAGGGCACAGTGAGAGCACGAAAGGCCGCAGGCCACTGCAGACCACACCGGGTCCAGCCCTGCCCCGGCAGCCCTCTGCTCTTCCACAGACCCAGCCCTGCCCTGGCGTGTCTCCCGCTGACTTCTGTCTTGCTCCCTAGAGAGTGAGCCCTCTGTCCTGGGCCTCCGCCAACCCCACCACCACCCAGCACTGGACACCCAAAAGGAGTTTGTAACTCTTGTTAAATTTAGTTTAGTTGAATAACTAGATTTTAAGTCTTAAAATCCCTATTTTTTTAAAAAATAAGGTGACTTGAACCTATATTTCTCAAAAAATATGCCTGTCCCAAGCTAACTTAGTTATTTGAGTTTCTTCCATTTTCCCAGAATATTGGTGGCTTAACACACACAGGTCCACTCACATACATGCACACAGGCAGGTCCTTCACCCGAGCTCATGGCCCAGGCAGTCCCTGGGGGATACCGGGACACCCCCCGCCCCATGGGTCCGCTGGTCCAGCCCGCGCAGGCCCCGAGCTCAGCACTTGCCATTCATCAGTGCGTCTGATTTTTATCCAGCCTCACAGACACACTGCCAGTTGGGTGCTGCAATTCCCCATCTCACTGAGGAAGAGCACGCTCAGGGAGGCAGGTGGCTTGCCCAAGGTGACCCAGCGCACCACGGGGTGAAGGGGCGTCTGGATTTCACTGGCCAGCTGGGGCGGGCGGGGAGGGAGCCGGTCCTTGCAGGCCAGGCAGACAGCCTCACACAGAGGTGTGGACATTCCGATCATTCACCACACCCAGTGGGGTGGGGACCTGGCAGGAGTGGCCGAGAGGGCACACTGGTCAGCAACCCCAGGGTCCCTGGTGCATGAATGTGCACACACATACACACACACACAGAGCTCTGCCACCACAGGGGAGGCCAGCTCCAGGACCTGAGAACTGCTGGAGGAGCTGCCCCCTTCGGCCTCCCACGTGCCCCCTCTCCCTCCCTCAACCCTCCCTTCTCACTCTCCCCTGTTCCCCCAGCACCAGGGCTGCCCCGAGACCCTGGTGACTCCGGTGCACAGCGCAGGGCAGATGTGCTGGTGTGAGCACAGTCCGAGCGTCAGTGTGGGAGTCTGCAGGGGGTCCCTCTCTGCTGGCCACCCCCGGGTGACCTGAGCAGACTGCCTAACCGCTCAGCGTCCGTGTCTCCCTCTGTGAAATGGGGACAGTGGCACCAGCCTGAGAGGGTGTGGGAGGAGTAACCGTGGTCACAGAGGGAAGCCACAGCCCCAGAGAGCACGGATGGACGCGGGCCTCTCATCCGCGTCCCCTGAGCGGACTCCAGGACCAAGGACATGAGGCAGCCCCGCCCTCCTCTCTGTTCCCCCCCCCCCCCCGCCCTTCCTGCCGTCTCCCTCACCCAGCCCGGAACCAGCCTTGAGAAAAGAAGAGTGCCCCTGGGGGGGACCCCACTCAGAGCCAGGGCCAGGGTTTGGGGTCCCGCCCAGCCCTGCTGGGGCTTGCTGTGGGATAGTAGGCAAGGCACCTCCTCTCCCTGGGTCTTCGTTTCCTCCTGTCAAATGGTGTCTGGACTAAGGTGGCGGCCGGGGTGATTTCAGCGACAGGAGGGACTTTGAGAAGCAGAGAAGTGGGGGAAGGAATGAACCCCCCAGCAGAGGAAAATACATAAGCACACATCCGGGGGTGGGAAGACACAACTTGGGGAATGCGGGACAGTATTTAGAGGACCTAAGAGTTGATCTCCAACTTTTGAGATCACGGGCAGGGTTTCTCCTCCCATAGTGCTGGCGCACGCACGCGCACACACACAAACACACACATACACGACTCCACAAATCTGAGTGGTTTGATTTGGTTCAGCTAGAAAAGGAGATGAATGATGCTGGATGGTGAGCTCAGTACCGTGTCCTCGTGTGCTTCTCATGGACTATCTCGCTTGACCCTCACAGAAATGCTGGGAAAGCAGAACTCGCATTAACCCCATTCTACAGATGGGGCAAACTGAGATTACAGGGGCAAACTGAGGCTCGGAGAGGTATAGTGACTTGCCCATGGGCACACAGCCTTGAGTGGTTGGCAGGGACTGAACTCAGGTCTCTCAGACATAAAGCTCAGGCTGAGTGACAGCGTTCCTGGGCTCTGGCCCCAGCCTTCTGATGGCATTGGTGCCACTCACATTTGCATATCAGTGCCTTCTGCTGGCTTCTCTCCCTGCTTACCTGGGAAGTTAGGGAACTGGCTGCTCCCTCCTCACTGATTCAGGAACGCAGAGCCAAAGCTGCCTTTCGCATCATCTGGCCCAACCGCCTCTTTATCAGGAGAAAAGATCAAGTATGTTAAGGGTGCACAGGCACGGACCCCTGGGAGGAGCCGAGAAGAGTGAGGTGTCACTGTTAATCCTGCAGAGGGCTGGAGACTTCCCAGACCTGCTCAGCCTGACCCGTGCTGGAGCAGGGTTTGGGACCCAGGACCAGACAGGAGATGGCCCCTGTTCTGTAGGGACAGTGGAATAGAGAAGTGGCTCCATGCAGTCCTGCAAGTCTGGGGAACCATGCAAGGCAAAGGGGACCCCCAGAGCCTGCGTCTGCACACAGACCTAGGACTAGAGAGGGGTGGCAGCAGGGAGGGGCAGTCCTCTGCTCACATCTCAGCTTCCACGCAGAACCAAGACAGGGACACAGAGGTGACTCACTTCCATGGCATTGCACCCATCCCACCAGCACGCCTGTGACCCAGGCAGGCCACGTGGGGTCATCCTCATTTGTAGATGCAGAAGCTGAGACCCAGGCTGGGCTAGCAGCCTTTCCGGGATCCCTGGGGAGGTGGAGGCAGGGGTGGGGCTCCAATCACATCCCTCTGTTTACTCCCCACCCCACAGGGGCAGGAGCTGGGTGGGGGAGGAGAAAGCCCTGCCCCTGCCCTTCTCTGCACACCCCACAGGTGGCAGGGCCCGGCCAGGGTTGGGGGGAGCAGGGTTCGGTGTGCAGAGCTGGGAGGGTGCTCTGTGTCATCACAGAGGACATTCCAGTTGTGCAGGAAGAACATATTCCTGAGGCCTGCCCCCTTGTGACTTTCATTCCCGCAGCGTCAGCTGCACACGGTCGGCATGATGAGGGGGACAGAACCAGGGCGTTGGAGGGAGGCAGATCTGAACTTGATCCTGGCTCTTCTGCCCTGGGCTGTGGGCTGGGCCACTGGCTTTCTTCTTGGCCTATTTGCTCGCCCGTAGGAGGAGGAGGACACATCACACCTTCCGGGACGCTGTGGGAGTTCACTGAAGCGCCAGTGGAGGGCGGATGCTGGAGAAACGTTCATTTTCGTTTCTCCTCCTCATGCCTCCTCCCCAGAGAGAGAGTCAGTCAGCTCTGAGGAACCCACTCAGCTCTCAGGAAGTGCAGCGCACAGCCTCGTCACGGGCAAAGGTCACACTGCAAGGCAAATATTTTCCTTAAGATCCAATGAGGGCTCTGTGTATCCAATTCAGATGCATATGGATTCATAAGCCAGTGGAATATTCAAAGATCTTCGGTTGAAATCCTTTAAAACAGCCAAGGCCCCCAATGCTTCCTTCTTTGGGGGCACCTTGTGAATTGAATGGAATGGCTAGGATGCATCCTCGCACCGGCTGAGCCAGCACAAACTGGCCCTGTAACGGCTTGATCGAATCCTGCTGTTCTCGCCGCTTCTGCCAGGTTGCCCACCTGTGCCGCTGATCCGCCGGCCGTGGAAGCTCGCATCTCCAGGCTTCCCTGAGGATCATAATTTCTGATCCTGTTGCTCATTTACAAAGACCCGCCGGGCAGCCCGTTTTCACTGGGCTCTCTGCGTGCGGGACAGCGGGGGCCTGGGGCAGCGGTTCTCCGACTTGGGGCCCGTTAGAACACAGGTTGCTGGGCCCCAACCCCAGATTTTCTGATTCAGTGAGTCAAGAATTTGCATTTGTATCCAATTCCCAGGTGATGCGATGCTGCCGGTCCAGGGACCACGCTTTGGGGACCACTGGCGTAGGGTAGTGAGGTGCAGGGCCTCTGGAGCTCAGCTGCTGGGCTCCCAGCTCTGCTGCCTTCTAGCTGTCCTGCTGGGGCCACAGGTGCCTCATTAGCAAAATCGGGACAATCATGGGCCCTCCCGCATAGGTCACCTCAGAGAGGATCAGATGGGTTGCCACAGGCCAACTGTGCCTGGCACATGGCAAGTGCTCAGCGAAATTTGCTGCCCCTTCTGGGCTCCAGTCCAGGCTCTCACACGGGCCGTGTGACTTTGAGGACTCCGTTTCCCCTCAGTTTTCCCGTCTGCACTGGGGGTAACAATAACCCCTTTACCTTCTGCACAGGGAGCTCCGAGGACCGCTTGGACTCCCATGTGGGAGCACTTTGTAAATGGTCCGCACTGTAGAGTGTGGGGTACAGCAGGTGTGAGCACCCACAGCTGGGCATTGTGGGAAGAACCCGAACTTAAGTCTGAGACACCTGCCCCAGAGTATCGGGTTGAGTAGGCAGTCTCTTCCTCTTTGAGCCTCGGTTTCCCCACCTCTAACAGGAAGAAATCAGAATGAGGGCCCCAGGGAGCTGGGAAATGTGTGAGGACCCCTGGCGGAGGCCCGGGCCTCACTCTCCCCTTCAGCTGGTCCCGGGTCTCAGGATTTCCCTCTGGGGTCAGCCCTAGTGCCTGGGTCTAGCCCCGTCCCCTCCCGCAGGTCTGCCCAGAGCAGCAGCCTAATTTGAGACCCCTCCAGCTGGAAGCCTGGGCTGACCCACGCCAGCCGGCCCCTCTCATTGACCTCGGAACCCCAGCTCAGGGGGTCGTGAGGAGGATCAAGCGAGAGAAAGGGTGGGCTTCCTGCTCCGCAAACCTTCCTCTTCTGGCGGACGTCCTCTCAGCCCCTCCCAGGCTGCTCCAAACCCTGTGCCCCGGGAGCCCTTGGCTCTGGAAGTGAATTCCTTGCAGCCATAGAGGTTTCACAGCAACTTTCTTCTCTGGGGGGCCGTCGGAGGCCTGTTTAATTTAATTTAACGCACCGTAGCTTGCTAGGTTGCCCCTGGTAACAGCTTCAGCTGCTGCTTCAGCTACAAGCAGAAGGATTTTTAAAGAGACAGCCCGCTCTCGGGCCAGAACTGCACAGCTGTGAGCTTCGTCTCTGGATGGAGGACTAAAGCTGAGGCCCAGCGAGGCCTCAGACCAGATCTGCCTCTAACATCAACTCCATTCCATCTCTGCAACCATAAGCCCTCCTGCAAATGTCACTCTTAAGCGAGATCTGAGGAGGGACTACATTTAGGATTTGTCATACAGATGTCACACAGCTGCTACTTGTCCGAAAATCCGTTTTCATCTTCAAGTTGCAGGGGAAGGAAGAGAGCTACCTCATGGGAGTTGCCCCTGCAATTCAGGCATACCGCCACCAAGGGGCAGTACTGTCTGCTTGCTGCAAACCATAACCAGGCTCTTGAATCACTCAGGAATATCAGGGTGGTGGGAAACTGCTGGGTTTTAAGCCCTGATACTAACTAGTGTGTGACCGTGGGTGTTGCTTCACCTCTGTGGTCTCAGTGTCCGCAGAGATATAATGAGGGGATTGATCAAGATAACTGAGAGTTGGGGACAGGCCTGGGGCCAGGACGGTGAAGGCGTGAGTTCACATCCCAGCTCTGTCATGCACTCGCTGTGTGTTTGGGGCACATAATTTAGTCTCTTGCAATCTGAATACCAAACAAGAGAGAGGCTATGAACCAGGGAGAGCCCCGAGGACACCACATTACTCTCCCACACCGGGGACCTGTGGAGGCCAGACAGGTGTCTGGAACCCCAAAGGGGATCTGCGGCCCTAGGAGCACCTCGGGGGGTGGAGAAGGGGGTGAGGCGGGATGCCTCTGGACTCCAGGACCCGAGACCTTGTTGCCCCACAGGGAGCTGAAATAGGTCACAGTGGACAGAGCAGCCTCCAGGGTACTCCTAACCCGGCGCAGCGGTAACGCCAACTGGGAGAACAGGAGCCGAAGTCTCTGGAGCACGTCCTCCGGACCAGGCACTGCCCCACAATGCCCGCAAGGCCTATATTATGATCCCCCTCTGCAGATAAGGTCACGGCCTCCTAGGGGTAACATACACCCAGGGCTGGCCACCCGGGCCTCTGCTCTTGGCAGTACAACCCCCCCAAGTCCACTACAGCTGCTCTTGCTTGTGGCTACACCTCTGTGTCAGGAGCCTGAAAAGGGGAGCAGGTTCTGTTTCTCCCTGCTGTGACTCAATTTGGCCAACCTGAAAGTGGACATGGGGCCAGAGGTCACGAGATCACACCCACAAGCAGCCATGGAGCCTGAGGCACACATGCCTTCTGTCTCCCCATGGTCAGGCGCTGACATCACGTCCAGGTCTTTGGCCAGCTTGGCCCACAGCAGTTGCCCCATGAATCCGAGGCCCTTTCCACGGCTCAGGTGCTGTGTAGGTAGAGCAAGGAGGGGTACCCGGCAGCTCATCCCAGCCTTTGCTTTGGACAGTGTTCCCCACTGAGCTCTCACAGATGCCCTTTAACCCTTGGGACCTGCCGCTCTTCACTCCAGATAGTCCTGTTCCCAGCTAAAGCCCCCATACACATATTCCCCCCAAAGTAACAGGATGTGCATCCCCTGCTGCTCATCCTCCCTCCCTTTATAACTGGGGTTCCAGCCACTTGGGCGGCGTGCGGCACCCACACACCACGCTCACTCATCTCTGAGCTTTTGCACATGAGGTCCCCTCCGTCTGATGCCTTCTCTCTTGGGATCCACCTGGGGGTTCCTTCTTGTCCTCGAGAACCCTGCTCCAGCTCGTCCTCCTCTGGAAGCCCTGGGCATACTCCTGGGTTGTGTAGGATACCTCCTCCCACAGCTCGTGGGGCTTCTTCTCTGGCTGGCTCAGGCCCAGGTTCAAGACCCTGCCCCAGCAGGCAGTCCCACCGCTCAGTGGGATCTGACTCAGAGGGCCCCGTCCTCTCCCCCTCCAGGCTCATCCCAGGCCTCCCCAGAGCGGCCGCAGCCCAACCTGCCGGTATGAGCTCCCCCGATGCCCCGTTCACACACACTGGGCTCCGTGCTCACTAGCCTGCCCGCAAGTCCAGGCTGAGCCCTCCATCCGGAAGGCCCTTGTCCCCATCCACCCTCTGGATTACCACCGCTATTCAAGACCCACCTTACAGCCCGTCCTCTGCTCAGTCTTCTGGCTGAGAGTGGCATCTCTATCCTGCTGCATTTGCCTGCATCCCTCTCATGGCCTTGACCAAACTTTGCCACGTGCTATAGTCATTGGCTACCTGGTGTGGTGAGGGGAGCATGGGCTTTGGAGCCTAACAAAGGGGGTTCGAATCCCAGCCCTGACAATCACACGCTCTGTGACCTTAGACAAGTCACTTTACCTCTCTGAGCTTCAATATGTTCCTCTGTAAAATGGGGATAACACCTACCTCATACGTTGCTGTGAGATGGAGATGATGGGTGTCAGGATCCTGGCATGGGCAGGCACTCAGTCAAGCCCTATTATTTACACCTGGGTCTGTTTCCTCAGCCAGGTTGTGAGCCCTTTTGGGCCAGGGTGCAGGTCCCATTCAGTGCCACATGCCTGTAGCACCCAACACCGGGCCTCACAGCATAGATGCCAGACATGCTGCCTGTACTGAATAAGTGTGTGTGTGTGTGTGTGTCCCCTGCTGCAGTGGGGTGTAGGGATGATGGGGGTCCTGAGCTGAGGAGGCCGCGGGCGGAGTGGGGAGGGCAGTGCAGAATGGAGCCTGGAGATCAACACAGGAGATGAATGTGGAGGGAGGGGCTGGAGCCTGAAGCAGAGCCCTGATATGCACTGGGGGTTTTATTGGTTTTCATTAAAATTCCTTCCCGAGGCAGGAGCAGCTTCTGCCATAAATAACGGCATAAATATTTTATCTGGTACACAAGTCGGTCTAAATGCACAGCAAGGTTGGCAAGAATAACAATGGGAAAACAGTTCAGGGGGGCCATGGGCTGCTGCTGAACTGCTCAACATGCCCAAAGGGGCTTTCTCAGGAGGGTGGAAGCTGAGGGACGGTGCCAAAGGGGAAACGGTGGCCAATGGAGTGTGTGCCCAGGATGGGGGATCCAGAGCCCAGGTGGGGGCTCCTGGGGGAGGGCAGCTTACCTTGGAAAGTCAGCGGGGATGGGGGAGTGTATCCCACACCTGCTCTGTGATGGGCACCTTACTTGGGGCATTCACACAGCTTATCTTGTCCAATGCTCTGTGGTCAGAGAAGTGAAGCAACTTGCCCAAAGTCACCCAGCCAGCCAGTGGCAGAGCCAGGACTATGATCGGGGTGTACTTGTTGCTTCTACGGGTTCAGGGAAAGCATGGGAATCTATGAACAATGGCCTGAGTACCTCAACAACAGTAGCTCCGGCCATTCTTTGCTTCCCTAGATCCCGATGGAGGAGAAAAGGAGCTGGTACTTCACCATGGCAACGCTCTTCATCAGGTCAGGCTGGGGGGGTGGGGACGGAATGGTGGGGAGGGCCAGCGGGAGAGGTGTGGTCTGGAACCCTTGGGACTGAGAGGTGGCTGAGCCCATCTCCATGGCCAGGGCTCCCCAAGTTCCCCTCCCTGCCATTGGCCTGGGGAGGACTCACAGCACACTGTCGGGGGCGGGGGGGGGGGCGAGCTGACCAGCTGCATCCCCTTCTGGGCCACAGGCTCGATGGCATCTTCCTGGAGCTGGGCAACGAGGAGCAAAAGAGGCTGCCCGCCTTCAACCGCACGCTGGCCCTGCTCCGGCAAGTCCTCAAGTCCTCAGACCCCCACCACCAAGGTAGGGGCCCGTGGGGATGGGTGGGAGAGCAGCCAGCCTCTGCCTGGCTTCCCCTGCACCTGTCACTAGTGCTGCCTGTCTTTGTCATTGTCCCCGCCTCTAGCACCGTCTTCCTTTTTGGGACCCATTTCTCTCTCCTTCCCCCTCTGCCCCATATATTCATTTCTTCATCTCAAGGAGCTCGCACCTGGCACAGGTGAATATGCCGACTGCCAATCACCATGATTGCATGTTTCCAGGTGTGTGTCCCATGACCTGGGGGGGAAGAGACAGTTTGCCCCCAGTTCAGCCTCTAGTCTCCATCTTATGGTTGGGGGATGAGGGCTCTCTGGGAGAGGAATCGAGTCATATTTTCACAGGGCCACACGGCTAGGACGGGCTGAGAGCTACAGAGCTGGTGAGAGTGGAGTCAGAGGAGAGCTCTGCCCCTTCAGTGAGGTCCCCTGAGTGACACAGTAAACAGAATAAGCCCTGAAACCTGTCCATCCTTTTCACTCACATATCCCCTCTCCCCACCTTGTTTCTCTAGGTCCCTGGGTGGCCCTCAGGGATCTCATGCCACTGGCCCCTCTTGTCTTCCTCGGAGCTGCCACCTTGAGTGGAGCTGGCCCCCTCCCTCCTCAGGGCTCCCCTCCCTCTTTCCACATGCCTGCTTCCTGAAGACCCTTCTCCCACCCTTCACCCCCAGCTCTGGCCTGGTGCTACCTCGGGATGCTGCTGGAGAGGAAAGACACCTTCTCCACGACCCCCATGGGCATCCATGACTGCGGTTACTCGGGGACTCACCCCCTGGACTGCTTTGGCAAGGTGCGTGCCCCCAGCCACACGCTCTGCAAACTGGGCGGGAGCCTGAAGGCCTGGCCTGCTCTCCTGGAACCCCCGGCTTCTCTGGGGTTGTCCCCCTCCTCGATCCCCCACCGTGCGGCCCGCTCAGGAAGTGCCCTTTCCAGACCTTTCTCTCCATCCTCTCTCCATTCAAAACAAAAGTGCCCCTTGTCATCCATCGTCTTTGCCTGAGAATCAGACCCTCCCACGCCCAATCTGGCCCTAGCTCATTTCTCCAGCCTTGTCTTCTGAGCTAGTCACCATTTCCCAGATGTGCACTCAGGCTTTTCCCCTTCAGCCCTTGGTTCTCACTGTCCCTTCTCACCCCAACGGCCTAGGAGAAAGACAGTGGGTTTGGCTGGGGTCTCGGTGCCAGCTCTGCCCATAGGCTGTGTGACCCTAAGGCAAGTCACTTCCGTCTCTGAGCCTCCTCATCTGTTAATTATGTGATCTGTCCACCTTCTAGGTTATTGAGAGACTCAAAGGAGTCTGTTCATTATAAACTGCAAAGTGCTCTTCAAGCCTTATTCTTGGCACCTCACTTATGTGGCAGTTTCCACACTTGGCTCAGTTTTGAGTCTTTCCTGGAGGCCAGGGACCCTGCCGTGTGCATTCAGCACAGGGCCCCGTGTGGGGCTCACCCCTCACGTTTGCTGGTGGGTAGCTTCATGAGGGATTTCTTGATGAGAGCTCTCAGAACAGAGCAGAGCATAAGCCCTGCATCATGAGTGTTTTGAGTTGGGTCCTATTTAACAAATGCACTGCCCTCGCCTCTCCTTGAGCACCTACTCTGTGCCGAGGCCCAGAGGTAAACAGACACAGGTCCCCTGCCCCGCAGGAGTTCACCATCTCAGAGGGAGCCACGACACAGGACAGGCAGCATCAGTAAGGATACAGGGCTAAGTGCTGTGGCCCAGATAGAAACACTGCACTGTGTAAGTGTGGGGGAGGCAGAGGCTGCTTCTGGCCCCTCCTCCCACGTGCCCCGGAGCTGGGGGAGCGTGCTCTGGCTGTGTCTGAGGAGGAGGGTTTGCCTGGGTTCTGGAGGGGTTCGCTGGACATGACCCATGAACGTGGCAGGGAGCATGGCAGTGAGTCGGCTCTCGGGAGCTGAGAGCCAGTGAGTTGTACCCCACTGAGTGTTGGGCTCCACGATATGGCTGAACTTACTGGCGGGTGGATATGGGGAATAAGAGCAGTGTGGTGCCATGGCTCTGTCAGAGACGGGCTTCCTGTAGGTTAGGGACCATTTAGCCAGTCTGGCAAACAACCAGACCAATGGTTTATTCTTTCTCTCCTCCCTTACCCAGGCCATCGAGATTTCCAAGGACCAACCCCCTATCCTGAATCGCCTGGCCAAAATCTTTCACTTCCTAGGAAAGCAGGATATGGCCATTGGCACCTGTAACATGGCCCTGGATGTCCTACGCGATCCGGAACTCAACTGGCAGGCGTACTGCACTAGGGCCAAGGTGAGTCGGCCTGCAGCTCCACCCCATCCTGCCGTGGGGAATCAGAGGACAAAGGCCAGGGACCAAAGGTCACGGAGCCTCCCCGCACACAGCTTGTGTTCTGTAAGGTGGTTGTGTGAGAGGAGGAAGGAGGCTCCCCCTTGCAGCATCTCTTCTACCACGCCGGTAAAGTCAGACTCCCTGGGTTGAAGTCCGGCCTCCCTACTACCACTGTGGGACGTGGGGCCCTCCAAACCTCCGTTCGCAAATCCGGGAGAGCTAGATAAGAACACTATCCTAAAAGGTTGTCAGGAGACGAAGGGCAGCAGTAGCTGAAGCCCCGGGCCTGGAGTGCGAGGGGTGCTCATGAAAGGCAGCGGGGTCTGTGAGAGGGCTCTGATGTGGAGGATCGAATCCCACATCACCACTGACTTACACGCTAGGGGGCCGCAGACAACATGGGCTTGCCCAAACTCTGGGCCTCAGTTTCTTCATCTGTAGACTGGAGATGATGGTACCTGCCTCACCGAGTTGCTATGGGAGTTGAGGTTCTGTGTGCAGAACTCAGCACCAAGCACACAGTAAGAGCTCACAGTGCATTATTCTTAGGTGTATTTTTAACTGAGCCACTGTCTCTTCAGGCGTCCACCACATCGTCACTCAGCTCTGCAGGTCACAAATGCAGCTGAAAGCTGCCTCCTGCTGGCTTCCTCCACTGGTCCCAGATCTGCCCTCTGCTTGGGGACAGAGACCTGGGCTCCCCGTTTACCTCGCTGCAGACCGCCCGGCTACCCTCCCATTTCCCCTCCCCCCAACCTTTCACAGGACATGATAGCGAATCTGCTCCCTTTGTCTTGGTCTCAGTGACATAATCATATGTCAGCAGGTACTAAGCAGGAAATTCCTTCATCATAGTTGACATGGTTGTTATCAATAGTAATGATATTATTAGTCATAATAGTGCCGAGAGGCAGCGAACTTGCCCGGGGTCCTGCCTTCAGTCAGTGGCAATTCAAGCCTTCCTCTCCTCACCCCATCATCTTCTTAGGTCTTGTGTCTTATGCTCTTGCCTCCTTGTAGCTGCAAAGGTCACACTTAGTACTCAGATGACCAGACCAGCACCAGGATGGGGCAGGGGAGGGGAGGAGGGAGGAACAGAGGGAAGGGAACCCACATTATCCGTGTGAAAGCCGCCGTCCTGCTGTGACCCCTGAGGCCTTACCTGGCCCATTACCTCGACCCACCTCCCTCTGCCCACCCCTCTTTCAGCTCCCTTCCTCCCAGCCCACTGGTCTTTGCAGTTCCTGAGGCCCACCTTGCCTCAGGGGTCTGCCCAGAATGCTCTTCTCCCAGAGAGCTACCCAATTGGCTTCCTCCCTCACTTCCAGAAGGTCTAGAAGAACAGGCAGCTTCTACACCATCACACTGGACATGCCCACCCCTCACCAACACCATACGTCCTCCTTTCTCGGTTACCTTTTCTTAGCACTTACCACTCCCTGTTTATCGTGCTTATTCTCTCTCCCCCACTACAGTACGAGCTCCATGAGGGCAGGGGGTCTCGTTGCTTTGCTCTTCGCTGCCTCCTCAGTGCCTGGCATAGCACCTGACACAGCAGGCTCTTGAGGAGGTTGTTGAATGACTGAATGAACTGAGCACCTACCATATGCAAGGTCCTGGAGAGAATGTGTTCTCTTAATCGTCATGGTGACTCTCCAAGGAAGATGTTGGTGTGCTAATTTTTCATATGTGGAAAATGAGGCTCAAGGGGTCAAGCAACCTCCCCCAGCTTACATGCTAATAACGGAGAGGATGGGGAATTCAGCCAAGTCCAACTGGCTCTGAAGCCCGAGCTGCCCAACCCTCCCCGACTTCGTGATGCTGTCTTAGAACCAGAGCCCACCCGTGGCTACAAAGTATTAATACCCTCAACAACAATGACCCCCCTTTTCCTTACTTCCTCCTCTCACCCGTCCCCCACCCCTCCTGAACCTCAGGACTTTCTAAATGCTCCAAGTGTTGGGGATAGGGAGGAAGTGGGGACGAAAGCAAGGGTCTGGAATCATTTGTAATTTGTTGCTTGTAAATTGGGGCCACCTGCCATTCTTCCCAAACTGCTTGCTTAGACTCTCACAACATCGGGGCTGCCATCCCATCTAAAATAAACCCCTCCACCAGGCCCCTCCATCCCATCTCCCTGTTTGTTTCGTAGCACTTAACAGCACTTGAAATGGTGCTGTTTACTTGTTGTTTACGATCGTCTCCCTATTAGAATGTTAGGTTCCACCAGGGCAGGGACCTCATCCGCCTGCTCACCACCGCACCCCCAGTACCTGGCATGGGGCCTGGCATATGGTGGGCACTCAGTACATACTTGTTGAATGAATAAGTGAATGAATGAGGGGCTCCTACATCATCTAACCCCCTCACTGTGCAACAGGGAAACTAAGGCAGAAACAGGAGCCCAGGCTGGCATAGGACTAGGACCTAGGACTCCTGGGTCCCTGGCTCAGGGGCTTTCTCCTGCGCCACACAACCTCCCTGACCTTCTGTGGAGAGAAAGACTGGCTTCATTTGGGGCAGGAGGGAGGGCTGGGTCCTTGCTCGGAGCATCTTCCCTGAGCTGACTCTCTGCGGCAGATCCACATCAGAGCCTACCTCCGCGGCCTGGAGCGAGGCAAGCTGGGGCTCGGCGGCGTGCCCGACAGGAGCCACCTGGCCCGTGCCAAGGCCGACCTCGAGGAAGTGGTCAAGGTGTGCCCAGGCCTCAAGACCTACCTGGACATCGGCCAGGTAAGGCAGTCCCTTGGCTTGGGTGGCCAATGGCTTACTTTCTGCCCAGCCAGGCCTGGGCACGGGGAACAGCGGCCCCCTCTGCCTGAGAACCATACCCACCGCCTACAGCCATGGGGAGGGTGAAACAAGATAACACATGGCAGCATTACCTAGCTCTTGCTAAGCACTCAGCAGTGTGGACCATTATTCTTTATCCAAAGCGCCTTCTGTGCTCAGGGAATGACTATCCACCAAGAGGTGACGATATCATAATTTTACAACTGAGAAAACTGAGGCCCCGAGCTTGCCCCCTCAAGGTTGCATGGCCGAGAGTGGCGGAGCTGGAACTGGCATCGCAGTGCCAGTGCCATCTCTCCTTTTGCAGGGGAGCAGCACCAGAGTTTTCGAAGGATAACTGTCAAAGGAGGGAGGGTGGGAACGAATGAATGGTGTTTTTAAAAACCAAGTGTGGGAGCGCCCCGGGCGGGGCGGGGCAGAGGCTGACCCCGCGCCCCGCTCCCAGGTCTACTACTACATGGGCGTGGACGCCGTGCAGGAGCTGCTGACGGTGGACGAGGCGGCGCTGAACCAGGCGCTGGTCTTCCTGGCCAAGGCCGGCGAGTCGGAGCTGGGCGCCACGCTGCCCGAGCTGCAGCTGCTGCGCGGCAAGTGCCTGCGCATCAAGGGCGAGGAGGCCAACGCGGCGGCCTGCTTCAAGCGCGCCGTGGAGCTGGACGACGCGGGCTCCAGCCACACCGAGGGCTTCGGCTGCCTGCTCGAGGCGCTGCTGGCGCAGTGGAGCCAGGCGCAGCTCAGCGACGGCGAGCTGGGCCGCGAAGTGGACGCGTGGCTGCGCCGCGCCCAGAGCAAGTACCCGGCGGCGCGGCTGCGCCAGGAGCTGCAGCGCGTGTGGCGCGGCCACACGGCCGAGGTGCTGGGGCTGGCGCGGGCCCTGGTGGCCCAGCGCCGCCCGGCGCTCGTGCGGCTGCTCTTCGAGACCATGGAGCGCGAGCGCGAGGGGGCGCCGCGGCTCCGCCGCGCCTTCACCTTATGAGGGCCGCCCGCCGCGGATTGGGCCAGGTCGGGGCGCTGGAAATAACTGGAAGGGGGACGTTGAGGCACTAGGGAGGTTTGACGTGCTCCCCGGGGCAGAACGGCCTGGTTAAGGAGAGCAAGGGAGGCTGGGGGCAGACGCGAGAGGCCACCGGGAAACTGCCAAATGAAGGACAGAATTGTGCAAAAATGTACAAAAAAATGAGATGGCTGCGAGTCTCCTAGGAGATCCAGGAGACAGCTGCCTCCATTTGGCGGCCTAGTCTCTGTGCGCAACCCCAGGCCTGAGTGCCTGTCTCTGGATTCCCGTGAGCCACACTCTATCCTTATAATGAAGCCGCCTTGACTTCAGCTGGAGTGGGTCCTGCAGCCAGAAAAGCCAGGGCTAGAGCAGAGGGCAAAGAAACCTGCACAGGGAGCAGGTGAGGGGCCGGCCGAGACTACGCCTGTGCTCGGGGCTCTGCCCCACCCGTCTAGCAGTCTTCCAGCAGGCCTCATCCTTGGTCAGCTTGGTCTGAAAGGCCCCGACTCCCTGAAATAAAGCCCATCAATAGAACCTTCGCTTGACTTCCCTGTTCTTGGGGGGAACCTAGGGACCCCACCCATCAAGAAGTGCCTCCTGTGCCCAATCTTGAAATTTCTACAAGAGAGTGAAGAAAATCTTGGAATTTTACACTCTTGGAATCCTAGTCATAGAATCTTAGATGTGGAATTTTATTGTCAAAGACTTAGACTCTGATTGCTGCCAAATCTTAGGATGGCCAAGCTGGATTCTTGTGGCCCCAGCTACAAGAGCTAACTTAATCTAAAATTCCAGATTAAGTTCTTGCCAGATTCCAGGAATGCTGGTTGGACATAACTGCAATGGCAAGACCCCATGATGGTTTGTGAGTTATTTTGCATTTTTCCTTTCTTTAAAGATTTATACTCACCGCTTTGCTCATGTCCCTGATCCTTAGACTTTACCAGGGACGGGCCAGCAGCCCTGCATTGCTTCTCATGTCTCCAGTGACAGATGGAGAACAGAGTGAGAACTGCAGTCCTTAGAGGTCACGCACCGCAGTCCTCTCATTGCACAAATGGGGAGATCGAGAGCCCTAGAAGAGAAGTGGCTTGCCCAGAGTCAGACTTCCTAGTCTGCGCCACCCCACCTACCCATACTCAAATTTACATCCAGCATTTTCAGGTTTGTAAAAATACTAATAAACTGATTAACACTAAAGCACTAAATGTTTTTGTGTTAAGGGTTTATGTGTCACCTGTCACAGTGGGGCACTCTGACATCCACTGGGATAATACTCTAATACACTAACGGTGACATTCCAGGTACCTGTGAAATCTGGACAGAGAGGCGACCCTGAGGCCCCTGAATTCCAGCTCAGTGGCTCACCATGGCTCACCACTTTGGGTGGGGACCTCTCCCCCTCCTCCCTTCTTCCATTGCAGCAGCATCCAGGAGGTGACTCAACAGCGGGCAGCACCACAGCCCTGGCCACTTTTCCATCCACAACTGTGTCAACTTAAAAAGCACATTCACCTGTTAGTTTATCCTCAAAACAAGTTTATTTGGGAATAGCCAAAAGAATTGCAATCTGGGATGTGCATGCTATGAGTAACATAGGCAAAGGGGGAAAACAAAGGAGGGGAGCTGCTTTTTTAGGAAAAAGGGAGAGTAGAGAGAGACCATTCTAAAGGAAAGCCCATTGCGGGAAGTAACAGTTCAGGGCTGCAGCAGCTTCTCATTGGCTGAGCTGCGGCATTTCTCATTGGCTGAGCTGAGGCGTTTCTCATTGGCTGAGCTGCGGCGTTTCTCATTGGCTGAGCTGCGGCATCTCTCATTGGCTGAGCTGCGGCATTTCTCATTGGCTGAGCTGCGGCATCTCTCATTGGCTGAGCTGCGGCATTTCTCATTGGCTGAGCTGCGGCGTCTCTCATTGGCTGGGCTGTGGCATTTCTCATTAGCTGAGCTGCGGCATCTCTCATTGGCTGAGCTGCGGCGTCTCTCATTGGCTGAGCTGCAGCATTTCTCATTGGCTGGGCTGTTGCCAGGTGGGGAGAGAAATCTTCCTTCAGTAGCGAAGTAGTTGTACTTCCTGTTGAAATGCAGATATCAGTCTCTTCCTGTTTGGTGTAACTGATGATGTGTGACAGGGTGTGAGAGCTCTCCCTGCAGGCCGCCCCCCCTCCAATTTGGTTGAGGTTTCTTTATTTCCACTGTGACCTGCGACCTTCCCTAGGACGGGAACCCATCTCTTTCTTCTGCTTTCCCAAACAGACAAACTGAATTCAAGGCAGTCTGCTGGCAAAATTGGGAAGTTGGTGACGTTTGCTGCTTCCCCAGGCTTCCCAGTTTGTTTCCTGCCTTGCTTTTCCTGTCCCCAAGGTCATGTTTTTCCTCCTGCATTGCCTCCCCTTCCTGTCAAACCTTTTCAATGACCTTCCTTTCTGATAATCTCATTCACACTAATTGTATAAATGACTAATGAACACCCACCAGATCTTCTCTCAGAGGTGTCTGCATACCATCCAAAAGCCAAAAAGAGAAAGGAAACCCCATTTCCAGGACTGCGTCCTATGTGCAAGACAGTTTCATAGGTGTGAACTCTGCATCCTCTCACCAGCCCTGAAGGGTAGGCATTATATCCTCGTTTTACAGATGAGGACACTGAGAGCTGAACGAAGGCTTGGATAAGGATGGGAAGAGCCAGGATTTGAACCCAAACTGCCTCATTGTGCTGCCTCCTGGGACATGGCCTTCCTGGGAGATGTGTTGCCTGTGGTCTAGAGTTGGGCCTGTGATCACTAGCACATCCTGTCACTTCACCTGCTCCCTGCCCCAGTGTACCAGCTCCCCTGCTCCTGGACTGCCTCACCTCTGTGCCTTTGTACATCCTGTTTGTCCACCAGCATTTTTCCTGTAGTTTCCATTCTGAGTGCTCAGCTCAAAGGTGCTTTCTCCAGGAGGTCTTGCCAAATCCTCCCAGCTCTTGTTGATCCTTCCCTTTTATGCACAGATCCATCTCAGGGCATTGTGTCCCACTCCATTGCAATTATTCCCTTCTCCTTGGATGATGATGATTTCAACATGTCTGTTGCCCCCACCTGACTCTGGATTCATTACAGCAGGAACCACATCTGCTTTGGCCCCGTGGCCTCGCACTGAGCCTGGCACACATGACAGGCTCTGTTTTGGTTGTTGAACTGAGTCAACTCACAGCGGAGGCATGACTACCTCAGTCCCAAACAGGAGACTCCATCACCAGGTCCCCGAGGGCTGAAGTTGGGGCCAGGTGCACAGCCCAAGGACATTTGAGGCCCAGAGCTCAACCAGAAAGCATGGTCTTCCTTTCCATCTCTTCTCCAGCTTCAGGCCAACTCCCCAATTCTGCAACTGGGAAACTGGGGCCCAGATTGGGAAACTGAGGTGAGACAGCAGGATGGGACCAAGGTCAAGCAACGACTTGAGCCTCACTTCCAGACTCACAGACCACAGCCTCTGCCCTCTCAGGGCTGCTGCCCGCACCAAGGTTACTCCTGTGAAGTCCAGGAGGACCGCAGGCTCTCCACACATCCACTCAACAAATTCTTACCGAGCACTGGCCGAGTGCCAGGTACAGTGCCACACTCTGGGCCACTGTGGAGAACAAAACAGACCCTGCCCTTGCCTTCAGGGAGCTCACAGGCTAGACCCCACAGAGCAGCTTGTGAGGGCCCTGGGGGCCACAGTGGGGACTCCGCAAGGCCAGTGGGAAGCTATCAAAGGTTTCAGCTGGCAGGGCTGGCTACCCTACCCCTCCATACAGGCCACACTCATGCCGTGTCAGTGGCCTTTCCAGCAGTGGGGAGGACAGGATGGCTGCCCCTGGGGCTCGGGACCTGGCCCTTGGCCGCCCCTCTTCAGAAGCCACTACTAAGGCCAGGGCTGGCAGTCCCCTGGGACTGTGGCTCCAGCTGGTTGGGGGAGGCGAGTGGGCAGGTGATCTCTGTTTGGTTTCAGCTCTGAGCCCCGCAGAACACCCCTGCCCACTGGGCGGCTGGGAGGACAACTGTCTGTCCCACAGCTGAGGCAGCAGGAGTTCTTAGGGGAACCTGCAGTCCAAGCCTCATGGCCCCAGAATCTGAGTAATGAGGGTGAATCACACCTCGTGCCCACTCTTCCCTCTGCGTCTAAGCACCAACATCAGACAGCTAGACACTCCTCTTTAGCCAGTGTGAGCAAGGCATGTTAAAGATCAAGAAAACAGGTGAGATTTTTCAGTTATAGTTTTCTAGAATCTCAGATTGGAAAGAACCTTAGTCATCACCTCTTCCAGCCTGTCCATCTAGACTGAACTCCTCTCAACAGTGAGTGTTCTGAAAGGAGTGTCTAAACCACTTGCATACCTCTGGAAGACAGGCAGCTCACTACCTATCGAAGGAATCAATCCGTTTTTCACCATGTCTAAGTCTTCTGAGTCTGTCCTTCTATTGACTTGAAATCTTCTTTTCTGTAGTTTCTATCTCCTAAGTCAAGTTCACCTTTGGGGGCCACACAGAACAGACCCTAAGAAGCAGGATGACCTTGAACAAGTCATTTCCCTCTGGCCCCCATTCTCGGTTTCTGTTGTGGCAGCTATTACAGTGTTTGAATTGTTCAGAAGGTGACTGTCTACTCCGCCAGTGGCCAGGCTGAGCTTGACCTGACCTCCCGCTGCCGAGAGCCTGCACAGAGCAGGTGCTGGCAGCTGAAAGCCGAACAGAACGGGGCTTCTCCCGGTCCCTAATCAGGCCCCAAGGGAGTACCCTGTGTGAATGATGGTGGCCGGATGCCAAATGAAGTGAAATATCTCCTTTTCTCAGGCTGTTAACTTTTTTCTTGTTTAAGGAAGGGGAGGATAATGACATTTAGCACTTTACAGCTCAGCAGTAAAATGAGCAGATGGAAACAGGTCCCCAGCGTTGTGGGCATGCTTCCAGGGGGAAACCCTCCCCGGCTCTGGTTCCAACTCTGTGGGGCCGAAGTCACTGGCAAGGTTTCCTGATGGGCCACAGCCAGCTCCCTCCTCCTGCCCCAGGTGCTCCCCACAGGAGCCGCTCCAGGCTGCGCACAGGAACGCGGCCCCCACTTCCCGCTCCTTGCCTCTGCTCACCCTGTCCCCCTGCCTGGAGCCCTTTCCCACCTCCCGGGGCTGGTGGGAATACAACCTCTCCAGTTTTGAGATGAGGATGAGAGGAGGTGGGAGGTGTTCTTGGAGAGACGGTGGTGAGCAAAAACCCCTGGGGCGCTGTGGAAAAGCCCCAGCTGGCCTCTAGGTAGCCACAGAAGACCAGTTTGACTGAGCAGGGAGAGCTCCGCAGGGAAGTCAAAGGAAATCGTCATCATCATCACTATCAAAACTCCGTACTGAGAACTCGCCTGGGCAGTCACTGCGGCGCATGCTTCACACGCCTCGTCTCCCTCAACCCTCACAAGCCTGCTAGCTATGTAAAGGCATTGTCTCCATTTTACACATGAGGAAACTGAAGCTCAGAGGTTGAATAACTTCCCTGAGGTCCCTGCTCACTGCCTTGAGTGGCAGGCAGGCTAAACAGTACTCATGAATGGCTTTTTAACCATTTGGGGTTTAGATTACCTTCTCTTCTATCACATACGTTGCTCTGTAAACCGAACACTTAAAAAATCAGAATGCATTTTTCATGTTTCTGTTTCCAAACCAGTCACCAGCTCTGTGGCGGGGCCTGCTCTACTCGAGCATGGAAATTCTTTCATTAACTGCAGCTCCTCTGAGTTCTTTCCTCCACGAAGTCAAAGAAACAAACACGAGAGCCCCTACTGTGGTGGGGCTCTTGTTCCACCTGCCCAGCACCCCTCTGTGCTGGGAATGCTCGCCTCTTCCTCCTAGGCCGCTGCCTGCCCCTTCCCCACCCTGAGTGGTGGGGGGGCTGCCAATCGTAACACCCCGCCCCTGACCACAGATGCAGACAGATGACCCACGTTCGGCCGCTCAGAGTCCTGCCCAGAGAGTTTTCCAACTGGGGGAAAGGGTCAGAAAATACCCCACACCCCCCATCAGCTAGAACAGCTGTTAGAGACTGTCCCTTAGGGCAAGGCTCTGCCGTGGGCATCAAAGATGTGAAGCCCGTACCTTAGACGAGGCGGCAGGTAATTATCTTGCAAGCCCAGCTCAAGTACCACCTCTGTGCCCGCCATGTGCCCTCTCCCCTCAGCCACCAGGTCCCCTAGCAAGCCCCTGCCACCCTCCACCTGACTGGGAGCACTGGGTAGTTGACGCCCCTGGAGCAGCCCGTCACCAATGGGCAATGGAAACTGGAAGACAAATACCCCAGCCTCATCAGGGGAAGGAGGAGATAGGGTAATTCGGAGGCACATTCCACACTCTTTCGCCAAGCAGTCACCAGCTCCTTCACTGTCATACCCTGTATCATTTCCAGCCCGTCCCTCTCTTGCTCCTACATCCGCTGCCAGTGCTTCCTGGGATCACCTCCCAGATAAACTGCTCGCCCTCGAGTCCCGGACCCAGGGTCTGCTTCTGGGGGAGCCCAGCTTTAGCACCTTTGAAGTCCTCTCTCATCCCAAGAGGAGGACTCTGCCACCTCAATACTCCCATGGCACTTTCTTTGTACCTCTCATAGAATGTATCGTGGCCTATCTTGTATTTATTAAGTATAAAACAGAAAGCAATATGCATTTATTGAGAACCAGCTGTGCATCAGGCACTATACCAGGTGTCTGGGGTTCATTCATTCATTTATTCACTAATTAGTTCATTTAACAAATATTTATTGAGCGTTTACAACATGCCGGGCAATGATCAAGGCCAGGGGTTGGCAAACTATGGTCCACAGGCCAAATTTGGCCCACCACCTGTTATTGTAAATAAAGTTTTATTGGAACTCAGCCATGCTCAATTGTTTACACATTTCTGTGGCTGCTTTCATGCTATAACGTGAGTAGTTGTAACAGAGACCATATGCCTGCAAAGCATAAAATATTTATTTTCTGGCCTTTTACAGAAGAAGTTTGGTGCCCCTTTGTCTGGGCAGCAGGGATGAACATGAACAAAGCAAACAAAAACCCCCAGCCTCTTGGATGGAGCTTACGTTCCGCTGGGGATGGGGCGGGAGAGGCAACGCGGACAAACCAAACGCTAGGTCGGGCGTTTACTGTGTTCAATGGTGATGAGCACTATGGAGAAAATAGAGCAGGGAGAGGACATGAGGAGCGCTGGCCGGGAGGGGTGAGGACTGCAGTGAAAAATCGGGTGACAGAGAGTCCTGACTGAGAAGCTGGCATTCGAGCAAAGACCTGAAGGAGGTGAGGGAGCAGGCCATGCGGACGTGGCAGGGAAGAGCGGCCGGGCAGAGCAGCAGATGAGGGCCGCGCTGGAGTAGTAACAGCAGGTAATCCCGTCTTGAGCACCAGGTGCCAGGCCCTTTCCGGTGCCTTCCATTCATAATCTTTTGTAATTACTTAAAAGTCATCATCTCACTACACACTTAATCTTACAAGAGAATGATCTGAATGTACTTCTATCACTAATATTTATACAGAACTTTCAGTTTACAAAGTTGTTTGCTTGCTCTTCGCAACATTTCAAGGAGATTCCTGCCCCCACTGGAGTAGAGCCAAGGACCAGAAAGGTCAAGTGCCTTCCACAAGTCACACAGCCAGTAAGCGCTGGAGCTGGAGAGCAAAACCAGGTCTGTTTGGGTCCAGATGCATACTCCTCTCTCGAAGCCACCAGCTTTGGAGGCCATGAGCCCCACCTCTGTCCACAACACCTCATCCAGCCTGCACCAAGGAGAAAAGGCAAAGGCTTGTTAGAAGGAACTCAATTCCCATCAACCTGCCGAATGAGTGTAACGAGAGAAACAGCTGAGCCACAGCCAGAACTCACAGGCATGCGATGGTGCCCTCCACCCTGGGCCCCTACACTGTGCCCCAGACTTCTGGCCGTGCCCGGTGCTCTGCAGAGCTAACCCGGAGCAGGTGCTTGGAAAGGAGTTGTCGTTCAACAGGTTACTATTGCTGAGGTTTTGCTTTGTTGCATTTTTAGCAGGGCATTCTTAAGAATTGAGAGAATTATTTAGAAAGACATTAATTCAGCAAATAGGTGTTGTGATTTACTGTGTGCAAAATCTTTTTACATGGTAAACAGATTTACTGTGGTGGGGCTAGAGATGAGCAGGACCCGGGCCCTCCCCTCTGGGAGCTCCCAGTCTGTGGGGGTGAAGAGACAAACTCTGTGTGTGCTACATGCCCTACTGCATGCCAGGCACTGTGCCAGCCAGGGCACTTTCATTGATAATAATAATCATCATAATAGTAAACCTTACTGAACCCTGACCACGTACCAGGCACTATGCTGAGCCCTTTCTGTGGGCATCCTCCGTGCATCTTCATCCAGGCTCCATGGGGGGGGTTTCACTACAATTTTAAGGATGAGGCATGTGAGCCTCAGGGAGGTGGAGCATCTCACCCCCAGGCACACAGTCAGAGGGTGACAGAGTGAGGATCTGCACTCAGGTCTGTTTGCCCACCACCCGGACACACTTAGCTGTAACACCCCTCAAAGAGCAAACGGCCAGATGAGCAACTCGGACAAAATTCAGAGAGGAGTGGAGTCCCCACCAATGGGAGCTTCAAGAAAGCATTCCTAATGAGGGGCCTCAGGAGTGGACCTGCAGAGAGAAGGGACCCAGCCAAACAGAAAGGGTCTCTTTGGGTGACTGCTCCCACAACTTTGATTACGGGTCAAGACACATTTGAGACAAATAAGTTGCCACTGGCGGCTGTGAGTGTGGAGATCAGGCTGTGCCCACAGAGACCTGGAGACGAATCCTCTCTCCCGCTTCCACTGGTTGTGTTGAAAATGGACGAGCTCACCAACCTTTCCAAGCCCTGGTTGCCTCATCTGTAAGATGAGCATAACAGTGATATTTATACGTCACGGGGAAATTCTAAGGATTTAATCAGACAGGGATGTGAAGTGTCTAATATGGTCCCTGGCATATAGCGAGGGCTCACGCTACGAATGTGAACAATGATGATGATAATGATGTGCGGTGGCTACACTCTTCAATGCTGAGTAATCTTGAGAAGAAGAGAGGCCCATCTTCCGAGTCCCCTTCCATCTCTAATTATCCTAGACTTAGACAGTGAACGAATGAACAGGTGGTGCGCTCTGTGACCAAGGAGAAGAAGCGCCTGAAGACGGAAGGGGACGGGCGTCCCACACGGCAGCGGGAGTGGGGAGTCCTTCAGAACCCGGGGTGGCAGCAGAATGACGGTTCTTTCCTTATGATGAGGGAGCCATGGGGTCCCCAGAGTCAGAATGGGTTGACGGATGAGCTGGATGCTTCAATTACATCTCTCACTGAATCTTCCCAACGCTCCTCCGTGCTAGTACTATGATTTCCGTGTTACTGATGAAGAAATGCGGGAGCAACTGGCCCGAGGTCACACAGCTGGGAAGCAGCCAGGCAGGACTCCACATCAAGGCGGCCCTCCCACCTCCAGTCCAGCCTGTCTGGGCCAATCTGGGCCAACGGGGCCGGAGGCGGGGGAGGGACGGGCTCAGGAGTCCATCGGGTGGACTGTCCCCATCGCTTTCCGGATCTGTCCCCTCCTCTCCCACCCTCTGCCCCAGTCTGGGCCATTGCAGGTGCCCCCTATCCGGCCTCTCTCCTCATTTCTTCCTCCAATCTGAGTTCACACCTCACTCAGGCAAAGAAACACAGTGGACCCTGTTCTTCCCTGGCGTAAAACCCTTCTGTTGCCCGCAGGCCTGCTCCCCACACTGGTCAGTGTCCTCAGCAGAGGAGGACACTGTCTTCCTGGAGCGATAATTAAACTTTTTTTTCAAATTATAACAATTACGCGCTGCAGAGTGGAATGCAAAATGTCCAGGGATTTTTCCAGAAGAGGAGTTGTTTTGGGCTAAGCCTCAGAATGGATGTGTGTGTTTTGGGGCGGGGAGGGAGTATCATTCTTCATGGGAGATGTTTCACTGGCCTCAACAATGAAGAGAAACTCGCAGCCTGGGTGTGCGCTGTGCTCCAGCCAGAACTATCTTGATGCCCTCTTCTTTACATTGCGCCTGCCTGCCCCTCTTTCAGCCTGGGAAGCTCCTAGTAATCCTTTAAGGCTCAATTCCACGTCCCCTCCTCCAAGAAGCCCTCCGTGATCCCACCGCCATGTCCTTGCAGTGCTGCTCCCTCGGCGTCTTGCTCTCCCTCTTCACAGCTTCTCAACACAGGCTGCTGGGACCGCCACTTTAAGAGGCAGCCTCTCCAGGAGCCTATGGGCCACTTGAGGTCAGGGAGTTCACCATGAACGCTGCCTTCACTTGTTCATTCAACACACACCCGGAGCCCCTCTCTGTGCCAGGCCATGGGCTCTGGATTCAGGGATGACTCAGTGTGTCCTCAGAGGAGCTCTAGCCTGAGGTGGGACAAACCATCCATTCATTTATTGCTTGATATATTAAAACAAACAAAAGCAAAACCCTTTGCTGATCCCCAAATGGGCCAGGCTCTCCGCTCAGGACTCAGGATATGAAAAAGAGCAAAACCTGTGCCTGCCCCCAAGGGCCTCCCAGTCTGGCCAGTGGCCAGTGGCCACCACTAAGTGCGTGCTGTGTCCCCAAGGCTGTGGGGCACCAAGGCTGGCCCGGGGTTCTTTTCTTTTGATTTGTTTTTGGGGACAATGAAAGAATGAATGAATGGATTTTTTTCTGGGTTTTTTTTTTTTCTGTCTTAGGGAACTTGTGGGGTTTTAAGCATGAATGAACTCTGTAAATCAAGGCAACCAATAAATGGCTGATCAACTGATTGACTGAAATGTCACACAGGAAGTTGCTAGCAAGACAGGGCTAGATTCTGGGACTCCCCCACCCTGGACTCTCTCACTGGGGAGCCAGTCCACTCTGACCACGGCCGAGAGAGAGCCTGCTCAAGCCAGCTCCAGGCTGCAGAGCCTCCTGCAAACCCGCAGTAAAACACAGCCGTGGCTGGGCCTGCCTCCCAAGGGGGCCGTGAGCATTAATTAGTTGCCATTGGTAAAGTGCTTTGACGATATGGGGGTGTATAAACACGGCAAGTCATTAGGCCTCTCCACACCACGATGCTCTACAGCCTGGGAACTGCTAATTGAGAAATAATTAACACCTCAGGGTGCAGAGGCCCGACGCCTGGCTTTTCCGGGATTGGACGGGATGGAATAACGTGCATGGGGAGCAGGGAGAAATATAAGGCTACTTTGGATCCCGAAATATACTGAAGATTATTCACCTCCGGCCGCCAGAGAGGAGCTCCAGTAAACCTTCCACCCTGCGCACCTTGGGGAAAGCCCCACCGCGGGCCTGGGCTGCAGAGGCCCGGGGGCACTCAGGGCAGAGAGCTCAGGTCCAGCCCAGCTCTGCTCGGCCTCCTAGCTGGTGGGCACATGCCCATCGTGGGGTCCACCCAAGCTGTATTTTCCTCAACTGTAAGATGATGACATGGGTCTCCGCCCCGCCCCCCGCCCCTGCCCGGTTGTCTGATGCCTGTCCTCTAGCCCAGCCAATCTAGCTCAGGCTGCGCATTAGGATCATCTGGGGGATTCTGGAGTAGGTGCGCAGGCCCACCCCAGATTGCTGACGAGCACCTCCAGGCTGGAGCTGGGGCACACGTGATTCCACCACAGTCAAGGTTGAGAACCACTGCTTTGGCCTGTGTGTCAGCCCTGTGTTGGGAGCAGTGGGAAATGAAGACGCAAATCCTACCACACTCCAGGCTTCCCTCACTCCTCACACCCGCTCATCATTTCCTGATTCTGTGCCTGTGAGTGTCCTGGTCCCTCAGCCTGGACATTCCACTCCTCTTGCACTGCCATCCTTGTCCTGGCAAACCCCACTTGTTCTTCAGGCTCCACACAAAACTCACCTCCTCAGTGAAGCCTTCCTTTCCAAGTGCTCCCACGGGACTTTCTCAGCCCCGTCACACTGCTGATCACAGCGCGTTGTTCCCGGCAGATCTTGGTGGGCTGAGAGCTTTCTGGAGCCAGTGTCAGAAGCACCAGTGTCTTGCATCAGGTCTGGTACATTTTAGGCCCTCAGTAAACTACAGCTGTTATTAGTGGGGTAGCGTTACATGATACGCAGCTCCCGCCTCAGGGCTTTCGCACTCGTTGTTCCCTGTGTCTGGAACATTCTACCTCCAGATATCTGCAAGGCTCTCTCAGTCTCCTTCAGGTCTTTGCCAAGATGTCACCTGCTCGGATGAGGCTTTCCCTGATTGTCCTATATTAAATAGCAACCTCTCAATCTCCAACCATTCCCTTCCCTGATTAATTTTCCTCCATAGTGTTTAACACCATCTAACTGATGGATACCGTTTTTATTTAAAACGTTGACATTTTGTTCATCGTGTATTTTTTTTGCATTTTTTAAAAACTTAATTGCATCATTAAAATACTACCTATCCTGATTACTGGGTTCTTTGCCCACACCCCTTAAGTTTCACTGTATCGGTTTATTCACTGTCTCTTCTCACTAGAATGCAAGCTACATTGAAAGCAGAGAATTTCGTTTGTTTTGTTCACTGTTCCCAGTTTTTACAACAGTGACTGGTACATGGCTACTGTTCAAAAAATATTTTGTGGGGCTGGGCTGGTGGCGCAGCGGTTAAGTGTGCACATTCTGCTTTCGTAGCCCAGGGTTCGCCGGTTCGGATCCTGGGTGCGGACATGGCACCGCTTGGCACATCATGCTGAGGTAGGCGTCCCACATATAAAGTAGAGGAAGATGGGCACAGATGTCAGCTCAGGGCCAGTCTTCCTCAGCAAAAAGAAGAAGATTGGCAGCAGTTAGCTCAGGGCTAATCTTCCCCCCCTCCAAAAAAAATTTGTGAATCAAAGTTTGCTTTAGTATCTTAAAGACTGTCTTAGGCTTTGTAATATAGGTGCCTTTTTCCAACTATTTAAAGTCATTAAAATCGAAACCCTGTAAAATACGGTAGATTGGACACTGCATTGCCCACTGTTGCCATGGTTACACATCTCCCGCCGCGCGCCTGCAGAGAGTGGGGCGGGCTCTGGCAGCCCGTGTAACGCCAGGCTGAGAACCTCGGCTTTGACCACAGAGTTACACCTCCGCGAATCCTAGAGGGCACTTCCGGAACGGCGCTCTCCTCGTCGCCGCCCAGGCCAATCTACGGTCCTGCGGGGAGCGGGCTCCCTCTCTTCCGCCTAGCTTCCGGAAAGCCTCTCGCGTGCGGCTGGAGCGGGGCGGGGCCGGCCCCCGCGAGCGCGGCCTTGTGATTGGCGAGAAGGGCAGGGGGCGGGCTCGGCCCTGGCGCAGGCGCGCTGGCCTGGCGCGGCGGTCCGGGGGGTCTCTTGGGCTGGTGCTGCGGGGACTGCGCCTGGTGAGCGTGGGTGACGGCGAGGGCGGAGGGACGGGCGGGGGACGGGGAGTGAGGAGAGGGCTGGCCTCTGGGCGCGGAGACCTAGGACCTTGGCTTCCGCTTTCCCACGTGCATCCTGTCCTTGGATCGGGGCGGGGTCACAGTCGCAGAAACTCTTGGCTAACAGTTTCGTCCGTGGTAAAACGAGGGAGGACTGCCTTGTCTACCTCGGGTCGTTGTGAGTGTCACGGTGTTCCTGGAAGGGCCAGCCCTGGAAAGGCCTTCAGGGATCACCTGGTGACTGAGCCAACCTTCCCATTTTACGTGTGGGAAAACTGAGGTCGGGAAAGAGGAGTCAAATATTTGACCAGGGTCGCCCACCCAGTGAAGGCGGAGCCAGTTCTCAGAACCAGGTCTGGGGTTGCACAGCTGTTTTATGCAGCACGGCCCTTGATGGAAACTTCGTGGGAATTGGAGGCGGGGCCCTTGCCTTGCAGGTGTGGCCCTGCGTTCATCCCTGCTGTGTCGTTTGTGTCAAGTGCCCCCATGTCTCTGAGCCTCCCTCTTCTGTAAGTTGGGCATGATGATGATGATAATCGCAAACACTTGTGGACTTACTGTACCAGGCATGTTGTGAGCACTGCAGGCTCAGCTCTCCTGATTGGTTTGCGGCCGTTGTGAGTCAGAACCTTGAAAAGGGCCTGTGCTGGAAGGAGAGTGGGTGCTCTGTAAAAATTTATTGAATGATTGGGTGACTCAGAGGCTCTTTGCCAGAGCCTGAGGTGCAGGACACGTTAGTTACTGTATTGCTTTCAAGGTGTTGTCTCAATAACCTGGAACAACTGAGATAATAGTACTTATTCTCTAGTGTGTAAACTGACGGGTCTGGGGACGGGCACACATTGGGAATTGGGGCAGAGGGCCTAAGGCTCTTATTTGAATTATCCGGATAGTTATCCCATTGCACCCCTCCACTTTGCTCTTTCTTTCCTAATATATTTGATCAACAAACGTTACTAATAATAGCCTCAATATTAGACATTGTGCTGGGCCCTGGAATCTAAAAATATAGGAAACCTCATGAACTCCTAGCTTTATGGAGGAACACGACATCAGACATCATTCACTCCCAATGTCTGGCCGCAGCAGTTTCTCAAAAACATTTTTGAAAATTAGTCCCCAGTGCAGTAAACTATAAAGGGGTGTGTGCAGGGGGAGCACAGAGAAGGAAGTGACCATCTCTGTCAGGGGTTGGAGGCAGCTTCTTGCAGTACGTGAGCCCTGAGTGGTGAATTGGAGTTCCTGTGGGGAATGTGGCCTATTCTGGGAATGATGAGCAATTTGGGGCACATTTTGGGAGTGGTAGGATAAGAAGCTGGAAGAGGTGTGTTGGGATCAAAATATGAAGAGGCTTTAGTACCATTTTGAGAGAATTATGATGAGGAGCCATTAATGGGTTATAAGCAGGGGAGCAATTGATTCAACTATCTTTTTAATTGTAATATGAAGACTGGACAGAGAGGGGTCAAGAGTCATTCAGGTCATTCATTGATAGACATTTATTGAGTGTCCACTGTGTCCAGGCACCATGATGGATGCTGTGGATATAACCTGGAATAAAAGAGACATAGTTACTGCCCACCTGGACTTTACAGTCTAAATCAGAGTGAACAGTTAGCTCCCACAGTGGTTTTCCCAGTGTGGTCCCTGTGTGGACCAGCAGCATTGGCATCAGCTGGGAACTTGTTAGAAATACAAGTTCTTTGCCCACGCTCCACACCTACTGAATCAAACTCTGGGAGTGAGGCCCCACAATCAGTGTTTTAACAAGCCCTCCAGGTGATTCAGGTGCTCACTTAAATTTCAGAACCCCTGGGCTACTGTAATGTGGCAGGCAGTACTTAGGGGCCAACCCAAGGTTGAGGCAGTAAAGGCCAGAAAGGAGAGGGTGGGCTTGAGAGAAATCTTGGAGACAGAGTCATTTGCATTAGGGGGAGTCAAGGATGAAGGAGTTTCAGGCTTGGGCCACTGGCCTGAGGAGGGACCTCAAGTGATGGAGCCAGGTGTGAACCACATGTGCCTGGCCTCCAGGACTGTACTTTTCTGTGCAGTCACACTAGGGCCCTGTGGCAGTGCCTGCCAAGCTTTTTCAGGTCGTAGGCCACGTGGGAAATGATAATATTTGTACAGTGCAGGGGGTAATGGATGCAGCCACGTGAGGTTGGAGGGGCCCAGCTGGAGGACTTGAGACTGCAGAGAGCTGGAGTCACCACCTGGGGGAGCCCAGCTTCCCAGAGCTGGGAGGAGTCAGTAACCCGCTCTCGGCTGCTGCGGGGGAGCTTTGCAGAAGAGTAGAGGCGCTCACTAAATTTGGCAATATAAGTCAAGAACCTTGAAAGAGTTCATACCCTTTGACTCGGTAATTCCATTCCTGAAAATCTCTCCCAAATATATAACCAAAAAAACAGAAAAAGACAGGAAAAAAGCCTTCTGTTCATTATAGATTATGTATAAGAGAAAACTGACTATTCTCTGGTAGTAGAAGAATCGTTTTTGATATAGTCAGTCCATCAGTGGAATGCTGTACTGCCCTCAGGAATGTGTGACTTTAATAAAATCGTAGAGAAACACACGTGCTCATTCACTAGACAGTGCCTGGCAGGCCCCTGCCATGTGCTGAGTGGAGAGCGGGTTACATGTGGTCCTGGCCTGCACCAAGCTGACTGCCTGGGGAAGACAGGCCGCCACGTGGGCAGTGACTCCAAAGAGCGACTGGTGTTTGATAGGGCCTCAGCGGGCTGCTGCAGGAGAAGCTGGTCTCAGGGGATGGAAGTGGGACAAGGAAGCCATTCTAGAGGACGGGATGGTAATCCTGAGGCCTGGGGAGGAACTGATGTTGGTACGCAAAAGGGACAGCGTGTTTAAGAGTGAGTGTGGCACACAGGAGGGCGATTGGTGAGACAGGACCAGAGGGGGCTGGCAGCCAGCTCACCTGAGGTGGTGTGCACCGTGAAGGAGAAAAACTTAGACCTGATTCTAAGGGTAGCAGGAAGCTGTTAGAGGACTTTAGGCAAGAAAAACTGTTACTGTGCAAGTTTTGGAAGTGTCCCCTGTGGCTGCAGCGTGGAGAATGGATTGGAGGAGGATAGGGATGGAAGCTGGGAGCCTAGTGAGGAGGCTGTTGGAATAGCCCAGGTGAGTGTGCTGGTGGCCTGGAGCCGGGCGGAAGCTGTGGAGGGGGGAGAGGGGACAGAATGAACAGCACATGAAAGCGGGAATGACAGACAGGGCCCAGAGGGTTGTGAATGTGGGCAGAGTGGGTGAAGCCGGGTTTCTGCTTTGGGCCAAGGGTGGCTGGCAGTCCCTTGCCGAGGGATACCAGCCCCAGAGGGGGAGCGGGTTTGCAGGGAAGATGCTGAGTTCCTCCTGGGGTGCCAAGTTGGAATTCCGTGCAGTGTGTTCTCCAGGAGGCAGCTGCAGAGGCAGGTCTGAAGCTCGAGAGACACGTACAGACTGGAGATGTTGATTCCAAGTCATCAGCACGGGGCCTGACCAGGGAGCGTGTGCTGTGAGGAGGGAAGAGGCACAGGACATTTAAGGCGGGATGTGGGCAAAGGACAGGGCTGGCCAAAGAGACAGCAGCGGTTGTCTCCAGCCAAGGAATTATAGTTGATTTCCTTTTCTTTTCTTTCTTCCTTCTCTCTTTTTTTTTTTTTTTTTTTGCTGAAGGAGATTTGCCCTGAGCTAACATCTGTTGCCAATATTCCTCTTTTTGCTTGAGGAAGATTCGCCCCGAGCTAACATGTGTGCCAACCTTTTTCTGTTTTGTATGTATGTGGGATGCCTCCACAGCTTGACTGATGAATGGTGCAGGTCTGTGCCCAGGATCCAAACCCATGAACCCGGGCTGCCAAAACGGAGCATGCCAAACTTAACCACTAGGCAGTGGGGCCAGCCCCTGTTTTCCTTTTCTTTTTTGTTTCTGTTTTTTCCAGTTTTCTATAACAAGAGCGAACATTGATTGAGCTCATAGAATGGGCCAGGTACTGTTCTAATAACTTTTTATAACTCTTCTAACTTCCTACAATAAACCTACAAAGGAGGTCCTGTGGTGTTACCATCGTGCGGATGAAGAAACCAAGCACACGTGCTGAGCTCCACGGGGTCAGTCAGCAGGAAGCCCACCTGGAATCCTGGCTGCCCGGTTCCAGAGTCTGAGCAGTCACCATGTGCAGCGTCCCCCGCAGTGCGCTGTTATGTTTGTATAAATGGGGAAATAGTGATTTGTTTTTTAATGGCAGTAAGAGCTAAGAGAAGTAATCCTTTGATCTGCTAGGATATTAGAAATGAGAGGATTTGCGTCTGCAAAACCAGGGGCTGTCTTAGAAGCTTGTTGGAGACCAGACCAAGCTGGCTGCCTCATGGTTTCGGAACACAGTTAACACTTATTTCCGCACGACTCATTTCTCTCCAGGCACCAGCGTGTCCCTGTGCCAGGGTGTCATGGAAGGGCTGCTGACAAGATGCAGAGCACTGGCCGCCTGCAGCCGCCAGCTCTCTGGGTCCATTCCCTGCAGGTTTCACCACTGTGCCCCAGGGAGAGGGAAGCGCTTGGTGCTCTCCCGCATGTTCCAGCCACAGAACCTTCGAGAAGACCAGGTGCCCTCCCTGGAGGGTGGATCTGGCGACCTGACCTGTAAGAGCCAGCGGCTCATGCTGCAGGTGGGCCTCATCCACCCAGCAAGCCCCGGCTGTTACCACCTCCTGCCGTACACTGTCCGTGCCCTGGAGAAGCTTGTGCGAGTGATAGACCAGGAGATGTGGGCCATCGGGGGCCAGAAGGTCAGCATGCCTAGCCTCAGCCCGGCAGAGCTCTGGCGAGCCACCAACCGCTGGGACTTGATGGGCAAGGAGCTGCTGAGACTTAGGGACAGACACGGCAAGGAATACTGCTTAGGACCAACTCACGAGGAAGCCGTTACAGCCCTGGTCGCCTCCCAGAAGACACTGTCCTACAAGCAGCTTCCCTTCCTGCTGTACCAGGTGACGAGGAAGTTTCGGGATGAGCCCAGGCCCCGCTTTGGTCTTCTCCGCGGACGAGAGTTCTACATGAAGGACATGTACACCTTCGACTCCTCCCCAGAGGCCGCCCGGCAGACCTACGGCCTGGTGTGTGATGCCTACAGCAGCCTGTTTGCCAGGCTGGGGCTGCCGTGTGTCAAAGTCCAGGCCGGCGTGGGCAGCATCGGGGGCACGACGTCGCACGAGTTCCAGCTGCCAGCGGATGTTGGAGAGGACCAGTTTGCAGTCTGCCCCAGCTGCAGCTTCTCGGCCAACGTGGAGACACTCGACTTGTCACAGACAAACTGCCCTGCTTGCCAGGGACCGCTGACGGAAACCAAAGGCATTGAGGTGGGGCACACGTTTTACCTGGGCACCAAGTACTCTTCCGTTTTCAATGCCCAGTTTACCAACGTCCACGGCAAGCCATCCCTGGCTGAAATGGGGTGCTATGGCTTGGGTGTGACCCGGATCTTGGCTGCTGCCATTGAAGTTCTCTCTACAGAAGACTGCCTTCGCTGGCCCGGCCTCCTGGCCCCTTACCAAGTCTGCCTCATCCCCCCCAAGAAGGGCAGTAAGGAGGAGGTGGCCGCAGAGCTCGCGGGGCACCTGTACGACCACATCACAGAGGCGGTGCCGCAGCTTCGCGGGGAGGTCCTGCTGGACGACAGGACCCATCTGACCATTGGAAACAGACTGAAAGACGCCAACAAGTTTGGCTACCCCTTCGTGATCATCGCTGGCAAGAGGGCCCTGGAGGCCCCTGCACATTATGAGGTTTGGTGCCAGAACACTGGAGAGGTGGTCTTCCTCACCAAAGAAGGGGTCGTGGGATTACTGAGCCAAGTGCAGGTTGTCTGAACCCGGGCCTGTCTCACAGCCGTGCCGTCCATTCCAACACCGTCTCTTCCTGCACTCCTTTCCCGGGCTGGTCTCCCCAGAAATGCGGCGGCCCAGGGAAGTTGAGACCGTGTTATATTTATGTTTATATTCCATTGTGGAAGCTGCTTTTAGGAGGCAGAGAGGCAAGAAAGAGCCGAGTTCTCATCATGCCCTTAGGCAAGTTGCCTTTCTCGTCTCAGTTGAGTCCTGGCTGATGGCCGAGGCCCTCCGGCTCTGGCTATCCAGCCATGCGCCTCTTGCTGCATTCGGTCTGGAGAGCAGGCCCACCAGCCCTCCTTCACTTGGTCATGTCCCGCCCCTGCGGGGGCCTCAGTTTCCCCATCTGTGATGTGGGAAAATGGAACTAGATCTATAAAGTTTAATGGCTGTCACTGGCGGGTTCCACAAGAGGTTCATGGCCGGCAGACCTGGTTCCTCTGCTCCTCCGTAGTCTAAGCTACACAGAAGGTTAGTATAATTAGCTAATGGCCCAGAAACACCTCTGGAGACCTGGCTCTGTTGAGGCAGCCGAGCACTGAGACTGTGGTCTGTGGATTGAGCAGAGTCGGCCTATGAGGTGAGCCTTGCACGTCTGTTTGTAACATGGTGCCAGCTGCCATTTCAGCAGTGCGGCAGCTTCCCACCTTGAGACTTTTTTCTTCGGTTTCTACACTCAAAAAAAAAAAATTGGGTGGCTAGAAAAATGTTTTAAACCATTTCTTCTCACAAATATCAGGGATAGCAGGCTTCACGTGCCACTGTGACCTTGTCCCAGGGGCAGAGCTGGATCCTGGAGCCACAACAGGGGTGCATATTAAGGTCTTTGCCTGAATTCTCTGGAAAATGGAGCAGACCCGAGCTGCCCCGGCAGTGCCACCCGCTTTCGTTGCTCCTGCTTACCAGCTCACCCGCTCAGTGTCTCAGCACGCCTGAATCTAACAGGAATCTGTCAAGGCCAAGCTCAAGGCCGGTGCCTGCTGAAGACATGCTGGTGGCCCCTGGAAGTGGTTTTCCCTCTGCCCCAGCACTTCGGTCCAGCACTGACAGCATCCTTGCTGGGTGCACACCGCTCACCGTTAGCGACCAGCCTCTTGTAGTTGGTGGTCAGCTCCCTGAGGCCAGGGTCCTGGCTGGTTCCTAGCCCACTGCAGTTCTCGTCTTGGCCACTTGTTCCACCTGCCAGCTTCCCAGCAGCCTGTTAGTGCTAGAGGACCCTCACCCCCACGCTCACACATGAGGTTACCAAGTGAATGTGCGTGACCAGGCCTTAGTGGCTCCAGGCCTGCCATTGGAGCTCTCGGCCCAGCATCCAGGCCAGGAGATGTGGATTCTGAGGGCCGACCCAAGAAGGTGAGATTGTAAAGCAGGGGGTCGTACCCTTGGCTGCACATTGGAATCCCCTGGGTCCCACCAGAGGTTGTGCTCTGGGCTGTGGCCTGGGCGTTGGGCATGGTGAAGCTCCCTGGGGGATCCTAACGCACAGAGTGGATCGAGAGCTCCCGGTGGACAGGGAGCGCCTTCTCTGAGGCCACTTTGTAGCTGAGCGTTTCTCTGGGTAATTTCGGTTGTACATTATCAGACGGATATGAGCTCTCTGCTTGTAATGGTCTCGCCATCATCTGTTGAGGACTGCCCTGTGCCACTGTGCCCTGAGGCACTTTTATGTACCGTTTTCAGACCTTAAAACCGCAAGGTAGGTGCGCCTATTCTCATGTTACAGCTGAGGAAACCTGAAGCTCCGTTGAAGCAACTTACCCAAGGATGCACAGCCATAGGTGTCAGAGCTGGAATCCAACTGTTAACCAAAACCTGTGCCCTTCCCACTGCACGGCACGGCCCCTGCCTGGGCAAAAGTGATTGCAGTAAATAAAACTGAGTTAGTTTGTCTGTCTCATCAAATTAGCCTAAAGAAGGTGAGAAATTAGAGTTTGTGTGGATGACTGCTTTAAGTTGTTTTTTTTTTATTTTAAATTTGTGCTCCATAAGCTTCCTTACTTTTGGAAGGCTAGCCTAATGTAAGCACTTTAAAAAGCCAGATTCCAGGAATAGAGAACCAATTAATTTTAAACTCTTCGTAAATGTGTGAGTTATAGAATGATTGAGGACGTTGTGGAATCGTGGAACTTAGATCAGAGGAGAACTCGGAGCCCGCCTGTCCAGCCCTCCTTTCACACGTGGGAAGCAGGCCTGGAGTGGGAATTAACCTGCCGCATACCATCTGATTAGCAAAAGACCTGACTGCAGGCCAGGTGCCATGTCCCCTAAATCGGGCCACCTCCCGTCGATCTTGTTGCGTTGAGAGGTCTGGCTGGATCAGCCTTTGAGCTACAAAGCCTTATAGGTGTGAAGCAGGTACCCATCCTCTTTTTTGCAATAAATAGACAAATACGGAGAGTACAGTGATTTGCCCAAGGTCAAGCTGAACTGCAGCCAAGGTGTCCCAGCTGCTAAGCCAATGTTTCTTCTAGAAGCCGAGGCCACTGTGATTTGGTGGAGGATCAGAACCGTGAAGAGACATAATCCTAGATCCACCACTTACCAGGGATGTGACCTTAGACAAATTACTTGCCCTTTGTGTGTCTCAGATTCTTCATTTCTAAGATGCACACGTGGCAATGGCACCACCTCCCATTCTTGTCCGGGGGTCGCTGAGCCTGCTTATATGAAGCGCTTAACCTTAGTGTGCTCTCAGGAATCACCTCCTTCATGCCAGACGGCTTAGGAAGTACGCCCATCGGAGCTCTGGTTCTGCTGGTAACTTGATCTCCAGACTCGGATCTTCTGTTCTCGATATGGTGCTTTTACCTTCCTGGGGAATGCCATCAGCAAGAAGTAAGTAACGCCTGTGGGATGGCTCCACCTCCTTAGGGAGAGACAGAAATATTCGAACTGCATACCTTACTCTTTCCTTCCTAACTTGCCAATGTTACCTCTTGCCGTTAATTGATGAAATGGGGATGCTGGCAAAATAACAGGTCCAAGCAGGTACAGGCTGTATTATCATTGCTCATTCCTTGGGGAGGTCTGGAACCAACCAGCTGGGAAATATTTAGCAGAATAAATACTTGGGGACAAAGGCTGCTGCATAACAAAACCATTGTGTAAATCTCGCTTAGAATGTAAATCGAGGGCTCCATTAATATTCTGTGTTTTAATGGAAGAAACACCTGCTGGGCCATCAATAAAGGAGCTTTGCAGAGATCTGTTGAAATTGTCATTTCCTTAACTGCTTGAGTGCCAGGCCTGTTCACAGAGTTCCCACCATCCACTTCTGCAGAGACGCCAGAGTGCTTTCTAGAATGGATTGCTGTGCATCCGAGGGCAGGTAGGGCTTTGTGTTAGAGTTAGGAAAAGTTTTTATAATGTGGAAAGTTTTCTGTAATTTGGAAAATGGGAAAATATTTTTATGATGTTACTGCAAACTGAAGGAATATTTGAAAAACGTCAAGGTACTTCACTTATTTTAGAATAATGACTTACATCATAGTGACGCAGGCTGCAGACTCCAGAGTCAGACTACCTGGGCCACTCCGTAGCTGTGTGACCTTATGCCAGACACTTCCTCCTTCCTGCCCTTCCTGTCAGAAGGAGGGCAGCAGTGCCTGGTGCCCAGCAGGTGCTCAGTGAGTGAGCCGCCCTTACATTAGGCCAGGTAGCCCTTTGCACCCAGTAGGTGGTGGATGGTGTGTGGGGCCAGCAGAATGGGGTGGCACCTTTAGGCTCACCACCTTTAGGCTCACCTCCTTCAGGCACCACCACCTCGGTGCAGGGATGGTGGCCACTCCTATAAGCCAGCAGCTCCGAAAGCTGCTAATGAGCTTCCGTGGTTAAAGGTCTGTTGCCCTTGACTAATGAAAACTGTAGGGCCAAGAGAGTGGCGAGGAGGCCCTGACGGTTAATGGTAACTGAAGACGCCCCGTTTGCAAGGGTGGAATTTGTTACCCAGCCTCACCCAGAAACCTGGTGGCTGGCAGGAGCCCTGTTGGCAGGGTGTCAGGTGCTGTGGGGATTCGGCTGGGGACCCTGGGAGGGCTTTCTGCAGACTCTGGGTTCTTCTGCCCAGGTGGACAGGTTGGGGACCCTGCATGACAGTGAATGCCAGACTTTGCCATGACCTTGGAGTGAGCAGGCCAGGGCCGCTGGGTCTACTGCCAGCTTCTCAACGGCGGGGTCCAGTCTTGTTACTATTAATAGCTCCTGAAGGGCTTAGGGGCATCCCAAATTCAACTTGTGGCTACTTTTCACTAGCTAGCTGACTTTAGGTGAGTTACTTACCCTCTCTGTGCTGCTTTTCTTATCAGTAAAAGGGTGTTGGAAAACTGCTTGCCTCCTAGAGGTGATGGAGGATTAAGTGAGCCAGTCCCCATGGAACACCTGGAATGCAGCCTGGTTTATCCGACGTGCTCGGTAGATGGCAGCTGCCATTCCCGAGCCAGGCCAGCATTGTACTGCCCCTGACTATGTCCTTCCAGGCTCCTGGCCTTTGCTTAAAGGCCCTTCCACCTCTCCCCACCCCTAATTCCTTCTTCAGCTCCATGGCCCACAGCCATCATACGTGGGGACTTCTACTCTGATCTGATCAGAATTCATCACTCCTTCCTCTGTGTCATCGGTCAGTAATTGTTTGTTGTCCACCTCCTCTGTGTTAAGCAGGTGCTGTGCTAGAGTAAAAAGTACCCGGTTCAGGGTCCTGACTCAGTTTACAGAGAAGTGGGAGGAACCATCCAGTAAGCAGACAATTATAATGCAGTGTGGTAAGCAGTGATCGTGCAGGTGTGATGGGACATGGGATAAGGGGCCAGGAGGGCTTCCTGGAGGGGGCAGCCAGGTGTGATTGAAAACTAGGTGTTAAATAGTAAAGGGAGGAACAGTTGGGAGTGGAGGGTGGGGAACAAGTGGGAGTGAGACTGTTCCAGGCAGAGGGAACAATGTGCAAAGGCCCAAAGCTAAGAGCATGGCAAGATTAGAGAATAATGTGTCATAGATTGAACACTTAGTATGAGGTAAGCTCTGTCCCATGTGCTTCACAGAGATTAATTCCTTTAATCCTCACAGCATCTGCATGAGGTAGGTGCCATTGTCCTCGTGTTGCAGATGAGGAAACGGAGGCACAATGTCTAAGCAAAGCGCCCAAGGCCGTACAGCTGGTGAGTTGTGGGCTGGAATTGGAAGGCAGGCCGCCTGGCTCGAGCCAGTCCTCAAAGCACTGCCCCTCCTGCCCTATGGCTGAGCCGGTCCAGGATGCTGCAGGGGTGCCAGGGCCAGACCCTGAAGGGCCTTGAATGTCACCTGAGAGTGTTGAGGAGGGAACAGGGAGCCACTGAGGGCTTGGGGCCAGGGCGTGGACAGACTTGCTCGTGGCTGTGTCTCCCCTCATTGGAGGAGGTCCCAGCCCAGGGTCAGACTTACCACGTCCACTCGACAGCGTGACCATGAAGGCAGATGCTGCCTGGTGCACTTTGCCCTAAGCCCTGCCCTTGGTTGGTGCCGGTTCAGTGTGCAAAGCAGAACACGGGGACAGGGACGAGGCGGCAGGTGGGCTCTGGGGCAAGGTGCTTAGGTTCAAATCCTGCCTCTGACACTCCAGTGGAGACTGTGTGCCCCCAGCTCCTTGTTTATAAAATTGGGATCACAGCCCTGAGAGGCTGGCTGCTGGGATCAAAGGAGAGAATTCAGGTACATGGTTTGCACAGTGCCAGAACTCAGGATGCTGGGGCCTTGGCCTTGCCCTGCCTCCTCTCTGGGCCTCAGTTTCCTCATCTGTAAAGTGGGGCAGAGAAGGGTTGAGTCCATAAGGGAGCTGTGACTCGGCTCTGCTGGAGTCCCAGGAATGGGCAGGTGGCCAGGGAGGTACCCAGAGAAAGCCAGGCCCACATGCCCTGCTGGATGCTTCTGGTTCGCAGGCCACCTGTCCTCAGCCCTGCCCGTGAGGAAGGGGAGTGCCCGGGGCCCTTTCCCCACACTCCCCACTTGGCTCAGCCCGCCTGCCCAATGCAGCAGCGGGGCCATGAGCTCTCAGTAAGTGGGGCAGGGTGAACTCGGCACCACCTGGAGCCTCAAGCTGGCTGGGAAATGCCGACTGAGCCAGGAACCATTGAGGGGTAGGGGCGGGGCTGGGGGGCATGTGCGGCCTTCAGGGACCCCTGCTCCCCGCCCTAGCCAAATTCTAGTCCTAACCTCCACAGGCCCGCTCGGAAGTCTGTGCCTGTTCCACTCTCCTGGCAACTAAAGAGGATGGCAGAGGTCAGAGGCAGCGGAAGCAGGGGAGGCCTGGAGCCTTCCTGGAGGAGGTGTAAGCCAACCACGTTAAGCTTAAGCCTGGGAATGCCGTTGCTGATGCTTGTGTGCCTGCAAGTGAGGCTTTGGAACAGGACTGGTTTATTGTTTTTCACTCATCAGTTCCTTCATTCATTCGTTCATCCGTCCACTCGGCATGCTCACACTCAGCTCCCATGGGGTCAGGCCTGGGCACTCAGACAAATCCCCTGGCGCCTGCCCACTGAGAGCCTGCCACCTGGAAGGTTTAGTGCAGCGTTTCTCAAGCTCAGCATTTTCGACAGTTTGAGCAGGTAACTCTGTTGGGGCTGTCCTGTGCACTGTAGATGTGTAGCAGCATCTCTGGCCTCTACCCACTAGATGCCAGTAGCACCCCACCATGTTCTGACAGCCAGAAATGTCTCTAGACATTGACAGGTGTCCCCTGGGTGCACCGTTGCCCCGGTTGAGAATCACTGGTCTAGTGCTACTGGTCTGCAGAGATGTGCCCCTGGGGATAGTTCACCGGACTTAAGAGCTAGTCACTGAGTAATTATGTGCCAGGCACTGGACTGAGCGCTTGGCATACAGCATGTGCACAGAGGTGCCCTGGAGGAGCCTATGAGGGGGGGTACAGTGAATCACTGTCCAGATGGAGGAGGCTCCAAGCAGCAGGCTCTTACTCAGGCACAGCAAGTCAGCGGCCACCAGGCCCCACTCTGGTCTAACAGTCTAAGTCTCTCTTCTCGCCTTCCCACTTCTGCCCCACCCTAGCTAGAGGGAGGAGCAGGGACTGCACGGAAGGTGGAGCGGAAGCTGGCGGATGACCCAGCCTGCCTGCCAGGAGCCTTCTGAGGGCTGTGTGATGAGGAGGAAGGTCATTTAACGACCCTTGTCAGGTGTGCATATTTCGAATGTACAACTCACTCTCATGTGATATCTCACCCCAGCCTCAGTGTCCAGGAAGGGGGCAGGGAGTGAGTCTGTGTCACAGATGAGTCCGGTGGCACTCCAGAACCTGCTTTGCCCTGTGACAGTGAGGTTGGCTGCTCCAGGGAACCCTGCAGTGTGCTAGGGTTGTTGTAACGAAACGTCAGGCCTCTTACACAAAGTGCTGAGTTCTTACAAAGAGATCCAAGCGAGGAGTCTAGCTGGGGAGTGAGAGAGAGTGGCCTCAGTATGGCCTAAGCCAGGCTTAGGATGGAGGCTGGACTTCTGTTTCCTGCCACAAGCCACAGGCAGGGACCTGCAGCTGGAAGGACAGCTGCATGGTTTGTATAAATATTCCACAGCAAATTGCCCTTCAAAGACAATGAAGCACACAGCACAAAACCCCAAATGAGTCCATCGTAAGGACAGCAGCTGGTTCCAGTTTAATGATGTATTAGTTAGCTTTGCTATAGTAACCAGCTCCAAATCTCAGTGCTTATTACTACAACAAACACTTATTTCTCATTCATGTTACAATCAATGGCTGCAGGCCAGCCGCATCAGCTCTGCTCCGTGTGTCTTACCATTCTGGCACAGAGGCTGAAGGAACAGCCCCTATCTGGGAAGTAGGTTCTCATGGCAGAGGGGAAAGAGCACTCTGGCCCCTCGAGCTTCTGTGTGGACACATCTGCTCACGCCCCCTCTGTCAGGAGCAGGGAAGTGCGCTCCTCCCTGGGGAGGGCGGGCACTGCCAGGAGTCCTTTGGCTCCAGGTAAGGATGCATAAAGTCCTCTAGGAAGGAGGGGCAAACAGCTGCAGACAAAAATAGAACCTACAACAATGACAGCATGCAAAAAGATTTTCCAGTTTAAAAGGCACAAAATCCTAAAATGTGAAAACTGGAGAGGAACTCAGAGTCCACTGTCCAAGTCTGTCACAGTTCTCCATACTGCAGAGATCAAGAAAACTGGCAAACTTTTTAGGGGTTCTGGAAGATCCCAGTTTGTAGGCTTTATAGCTGCAGAGCCAGGACCTGGCTCTCCTCACCCCAAGGCACCTGCGGCATCCCCACGGAGCACCCTCTGTGCTCGTGGAGTGCCTGGAGGCCGGGGGCTCTTCAGTGCCCTAAAATTACACGTGTGGTTTGCGGGCATGTGCAGCTGGAGGGGCAGCTTCTCTAAGGCCTCTAACTCCACAAAGGTTCAGAACCGTGTCACTGGACCCTGCCTCTGGCCACAGGCCAGTGAGTTCCTCGGGTCAGGTGCTGCAGAACTGCAGCAGACGGTCCCTTCGGAGATGGAGGCTCGTGGTTAACGCAGTTCACAGTGAGTCCAAGGATGTCATGACCGAGAAACGGAGTTTTGTATCAGAGGAGGAGAGTGAAGACCAGCTGGACTCAGCACTTTGACCCGAAGGGCGGCAGTTCAGGGAAGTCAGCAGCTCCTGCCCAACCACGATGCGAGGAAGGACTGTCCCCAGGGTGACAGAAATAGGAGTCTGTCCAGCTGATTTATGCTGGATTCCAGGCAGAGGAGGGTGAGGGAGGAGATCCAGGGGGCCTGGCTCCATCACTTTACCTGGTGTACCTTTCTCCCCTGGAGATAATTCCTACAGAAAGGAGAGGATCCTACGCACACCAAAAATGCCGGGGTCAGGGCTTTTACAAAGTACCTGCAGTGAATACAACAAAGAGAGGGATTAACTGAATTTCAATCTTAATCATCCATGGACCTTCCCAACAACACTCAAGGTGAAGCTTTGGATGCGAGTCAACATTAAAAGGCCAGTTTGGCACACTTATTTGGTTGATTGTTTATAAATCTGGCAGATTAGCATGACCCTCTCCCCCTTACAACCTAGCCAGAACCTTTGGGACAGTCCTCCAGCATCACATGCATCCATGGCTAAACATGAAATAAAACTACAAGAACATGCTGTTATTCACTTATTCAGCAATGAGTGTCCACGGTAAGACAGGCCCTGTGCTGAAAGCAGAGATTAAAAACAAACAAAAACCACTGTCCCTGCTCTCATGTCCTGGGGGAGGGAGATAAATAATCGATTAATGATAGCAAGGCACAACTGTAGAAGCATTTGTGTGGCACAGTGTTAGTCCAAGGGGCATGCTTCTCTCTAAGGGAAAGGCTTCCTGGAAGATGCCATGTCTGAGCTTGACTTTAATTTGGAAAGGGGCAGTGAAGGGGCATGGGGAGCAAAAGCCACAAGGTGCAGGTCACCAGGGCGTTTGCTGCTGTTGGGGAATAAAGCAAACAGAGAGGGGTAGCCTGGAGAGGTGGGCAAGGCCTTGGCCTCCCAGGTTGAGGGGTGTCAGCATTACCCAGGGGGCTTGGACCTGGACAGGGGCCTGTAATTTGGCTCCACCCAGTTCAGGATCTGAAGCTGCCAGAACCCTGTCCTGGGTAGCCTCTTGCCGTGCTAGTCATTTAAAACATAATCACTCCCAACAGCATTTGCATTTTCTGAGAAGCATGAAATTGTTTTTCCTCCACAGGTCAGTCTGCTTTCTGTTTAGATTTCTCCCCCATCTTTCTGGAGATGGGGAAGAGTGGACCTCAGGCCCTTCAAGAATTCTGGGTAATTTGCCAACAATGAGAAAATGAACAGCTACAACTCTGTCTATAAACTAGAAGGGAGATTTGGGTCCAGAATAAAACACTGCCAAGAGAAGTCATTGATCATATCTGAAGAAATCTTCACCTCCAACCTGCCAGGCCAAAGCAGAAGCCTCTAGACCAGCTGGACACCCTCACCGAGTCAGTCACCACATCACCAATTCCCCTCCAGTCTGCCTCCTAAACCTCTCTCCAATCGATCCCCCACTTCAGGCCTCACCATCGAATAGTACACTTAAAATCTGTACATTACTTGTAAATTTTACCTAAATGAACACCCTCTGTGGCTCCACACACCACCATCAGGAGCGAGTTCACATCCTCAGCAGGGCATTCGAGGCCTTCACGCATGGCCCTAACTTAGCTCTCCAGCCTCATGCCCATCACACCCAGCACCCTTGGTCCCCTAACACACTGGGCTCTTAGCCGACATAGAGAGCATCTGCTTTGCTCAAAGCTTAGGGAAAAGCTGTCCAAGACTCAACTTATAAATCTACTGAGGGCACTCACTTACAGTCCAGGACACCTCAAAGCTGAAGAAAGAGACCACGGCCAAATCTACTGACTGCCACCACTACTAACAAAGATGCCCTCTTACAGGAGGTCAGCCCTTCACAGTTTACAAGAGCACTTCAACTTCTCTCTCATTGGCACTCAAATACCTGAGAAGTATGTAGGCAAGAGCTATTAGTCCCACTCTAGAGGTGAGGAAACAGCCCCAGAGAGGGAGTATGTGCTTGGAGTCACACAGCCAGTAAAGGATGGTGTCTGACTTCAAGAACCAGTGCTCTTTCCACATAATATTGGGGACACAAGCATAGCAGGGCAATCCCAGCTGTCTTCAGGTACAAAAGTCAGGCAGCTTTTCCCTTCTCAGCCCAGCCCTGTCCAGTTCTCCCAGTCTGAGGGTGTCATGGCTGCAGTGCAAACACTGCAACCTGTTTGGCTAACCGCCCGGCAAGTCTCCATGGCTGCCGTCTCACTCAGTTTTGTGTCCAGGGCAGGGGGAGGGGCAACCAATCAGCAGTGGCATGAGAAGCTGGCTGTATCCCTGGGATGGTGCCTGCGCATCACTCAGCCCCAGGAAGGTGACTCACCTGGGGTGCTGCAGCACTCGCAGCAAGGTGCTCTTGGGAGGCACCCGGTACAGTTCTGCCCTGTCCTCATCCTCAAAGTAGACCTGCAAGATGAACAGAGGAGCAGGAGTCAGATATAAATATGGGGCTTCGGTAGCACTAGGCACATTGAGGCCAAGTCTAGGGAGAAGTTAAAGAGAGGCAACTGTTATTAGTCGAATGCCTCCTTACAGAGCTGTGGAGTATAAAGCACTCAGTCCTCCCCATGACACTAAGAAAGATATTACAGCTCCATTTTCCAAAGATAGAACCAAGGCTCAGAGAAAGGAAATAACTCACCAAAAAAGCCCCACTAGTAAACAAGAGGAGCCAAGACTCAAGCCCAGGCCTATGAGCTTTTCCATCCCTAACAGTTTGGTCCTAGAGCCATTAGGTGTGGGGGAAGAAATCCAGGATGGCCCAGAGCAGGGGAAGAATCCGACCAGGGTGAGAAGGATGTCCAGGCAGGGGACAGCCCTGTGCAGGTGTCCAAGCCCAAGCAGGGTGAGGAAGATGTCTGCACAAGAGGGCTGCAGGGGGGTGAGTTGTGTCAGAGCCCGGCCCGTGGAGGAGGGTATCCTCGTGGGGGCCGGCCAGTCTAAGCAGGGTGAGAAGGGCTCCCCTGTAAGATAGCTGTCCAGGGCGGGTATGTGAGCCCATGTGGGGTGAGGAGGGTGTCCATGCTTGTGGACAGCTGATAGGGGGTGTCGGGGCCCAACCAGGGTGAGGAGGGCAACCACTCATGGCAGGGCGTGGCCTGTTGGGGAGTGAGAACCCAAGCAGGATGAGGAGGATGTTCAGGCAGGGTGGTTGAGCAATGTGGGGTGTCAGAGTGTACATAGGATGAGGACGGAACCCATGCTGGGGCAGGAGCCTGATGTGAGAGTCAAGAGGCCAAGTAGGGTGAGGACGGTTCCCTGTGGGAGACGGGACAGTGGTGTTGACAGGAGGAGAATTAAATATAGGGGGAGTGATCAAACTAACAAATATATGAAGAATAGAAGCCACTGTTACAAATAGAAAAAGGGAGAAAATAGATCCTGTGGTGTTGGATTAGAATTGGAAATGTCAGTGAGACCTCATGTTTTCTCTCTTTCTCTCTCTCTCTCACACACACACACACACACACACACACACACACACACACACACGGCACTGGAGCAGTGAGCACCCCCCCCACCCCCGCCCCTATACTTACGAATACACCTATTGCACAGATCTTGGTTCTAAATACCATTTTCCATGAGAAAGAACCAGGACTCCTTGGGAAAAAATAGCTGATTCCAGAGCTGGGGCAAGGGAAGCACAATTTGCCAGAAAGCAAGGAAGTGCGTAAAAAATGAAGACAAGTCAAAAGGACACAGAAACAAATTTGAAGGGATTTCCATTGGCCAAAGCTGGGCTAATCTGAGCATAACATAATCATAGTAATAGATTATAACTCAATGAATCAAACAGGAAACCATAAATCCACTGATATAGATATAAATAAATGATTATGTTGAAGGCCTGATGAACAATGGGACATTTATATCATTTCAAAGCAGCTCCCTATAAAATACTAATTACAAAGGGGCAGAGAGTAACTTTACAGTAGAGAAGCCTGGCAGACCCCACCTCAATCAGGTGATCAAAGTGAACATTGTCAGTTATGGGACAGATTGAAATCATGCACCTGATAGGCTGCAACAAGAACGCAGCATTACTTCTGTGATGTTCCAGTCAAATATGCATAATCCAGATCTAGTCATGAGGAAACACAAGACGAACCCGCACTGATGGACTTTACACAAAATAACTCGTCTGTAGACCACCAGCTCTGGGGGGCTCACAGTTAAGACTGGGCACTCTCACCACTGGGGCCCACGTTCACTTCTGGTCAGGGAACCACACCACTGGTCTGTCTGCTGTCAACTGTGGCGGCTATGTCTTGTGATGCTGAGAGCTGTGCTACAAACACCAGCAGGGTCACCCATGGTGGATGGCTTTCAGCAGAGCTTCCAGACTAAGGCAGATTAGGAAGAAGGACCTGGCCACCCACTGCCAAAAAATTGGCCATGAAAACCCTATGAAGAGCAGTGGAGCGCTGTCTGATATAACACTAGAAGGGGAGAGGATGGTGCAAAAAGACCGGGCTGGGTTCTGCTCTGCCGTACACAGGGGCGCCAGGAGTCAGCATCAACCTGATGGCACTAACAAAATCTTCAAAAATGTTGAGATCAAGAAAGTCGAGGAAAGACTTAAGAAACTCTTCCATCGCCTGAAGGAGACTAAAGGGACATGACCAACAAGTACAAAACAAAGTAGGATTCTCGACAGGTCGCCTTGCCATAAAGAGCATTCCTGGGACAATTTGTGAAACGGAATGAAGTCTGAGGATTAGATGGTACTTAGTGTATCAACATTAATTTCCTAATTCTGATGGTCGACTGGGATTGTGAAGGAAAATGTCCTCGTTTGTAGGAAACAGACAGTAAAGTATTCAAGGGTGATGGGGCATCAGCTGGCATCATACTCTCAAATGGTTAGAAGACAAATTCTTTGCACTGTGAGTTGTGATTATTTTCTTTTAAATCCCAACAATAGAATCTTATTCAGCCTTAAAAAGGAAGGATTTCCTGACACGTTACAACATGGATGAACCTCGAAGACCTTATGCTAAGTGAAATAACCTAGACACAAAAGGACAAATACTGTATGATGCCACTTAGATGAGGTACCTAGAGTAGTCAGATTCACAGAGACACAAAGAGTGTTGGTTGCCGGGGCAGGGAGAGGGGAAATGGGGAGTTAGTTTAATGGGTATAGAGTTTCGGTTTGAGATGATGAAATGGAGAGGGATGGTGCTGATGGATGCACAACAATGTGAACGTACTTAATGTTACTGAACTGTGACTTTAAAAATGGTTAAAATGTAAATGTAAAATTTATGCTCTGTATATTTTACCACAATTTTTTTTTAAAGGCAGTGAAACCTTGCCCCCCAACCAAAAAAATCCCATAGAGGAACACAATAAAACTTCTCTTACCTCTAAATTATCAGGGCAATATTTTTGCTCTAAGTCCCAACAGGGCGTTTCACCAAACATCACCATTAGATGATCAATAAACCTAAAGATATAACATGTACTTTCTGGGTATCCATAACTCATGATCGCTCTATTTTCCCACATCACAGTCCCCAGACACGAATTCACAGAGACATCAAGAATGTATAAAACACGAAATGCAGGCTTAAGCCATTTTGGCAACAGTGCCCAAAATGTATGTTATCACTTGTCCTATTAGGGCATAATACTTTTTTCTAAGCTGACACAGACTTAACAACATTCCTTACATTTAGCCACATTTTAAGCATTAACTCTATGAAATCAGACATTAAAATTGCTGGTTATATTTTTTCTAATATACACTTCGGTACTTTGCATGTACTACCTGCATGATTTCCTATCTCCCAGAGCTGTGTACCAGTGCTGGACAAACCCTGGACTGTGGTGTTTACTGACTAGCCCAGTCAGCATGATGGTGAGACTTGTGTCCGTCACTGCAGAGCTAGTCAGTAAAGGGAGCAATCAGCTGCCCAACAGATTATACCAACCAGACTGTGAAACCCTCCAAACCGTCCTCTTCCCTCCTCAACCAAAAGTCCACCTGTCCCTCCTGCCAAGACAGCAGAGAAAGAGCATGCAAGCAAGAGCAGAGGGCTCTTGGGAAGTAAGTACCTGGAGTCCTCGTGAAAAGCTGAGATGAAGTCCGACTGGGCGTACTCTGGGTACAGAAAAAGCACAGGCCAGCTCAATCTGCCCTGGTCATCTACACTCAGCCTGGCTCCACAGGGGTTCCCAGAGCTAAGCCCATCCAGGAAAAGCTCACCAGGACACTCTGAGGCCGAATCTTCATCCTCACCGGCAGCTTCCGAGACTAACTTGATGTTCCTAGCCTGGGTTAAAGACAGAAACGCACACACAGCCCCTTACTGTGTGGAAGGATGCAAACCCATTTCACCAAAACAGGGAAACTCTAACTCAGCCAGCTCCCTGAGGGCCAGCTCTACACGCGATGCACCTGCAACGACCCTGAGGCCTGGCACACCGCTGGTGTCGCTCTGGCTTAACTAACCTTCACCAAACATCTATCACGTGCTAGACTGTGTCACAGAGACGAGCGAGATGTGGTTCCTGCCCTCAAGCCCCTGCTCGTGGTCTAGTGGGGAGACAGCTCTGGAAATAAGTACCACATAAGGTAAGAAGTGGAGCTGTGGAACTGCGGACGATGAATAGTGAATTTAGCCTTGGGACTGCAGGCCAACCAGGGCATGCCAGGCCTTGAACAACTTTGAAAGGCAGAGAAATAAAGGTGTGGGGAGGGTGGAAGGGCATTCCACCCCAAGGAACAGCATGTGCAAAGGCATTGAAAAGATCAAGAGGGTGGTATGTACAAAAATGGCAAATGTTTCAGTTTAGCTAGGACATGGAATATTAAAAATAATGCACACTGACTTAATCTTGACTGCCTCGTAAAAATAAGGATAAATCAAAGGTCTGAATAGTAGTCACCTCTTATGTGTGTGGAGGTTCCTAAGCTAGCAAATGAGGGGAAAGTTACATGCAATCAAAATTACCGCTGACTGAGATCTCCTAAATCAGGGGTTGGCAAACTTCTCCTTTAAGGGTCAGGTAAGAAATATTTTAGGCTTTGTGAGCCAAATGGTCTCTGTTGAAATCAACTACTCAACTCTGCCACTGTAGTGTGAAAACGGCCACAGGTAACAGCGAAGCCAACAGGCAGGGCTGTGATCCACTGGCTGCAGTTTGCTGACCCTTGCTTTTATATTTTCACCAGCGGTAAAATATAGTGGGTGTGGCTTTGTGTAGACTATGGAGAGTGATTCTTATGTACACTGAAGCTTGAGATGTTAGACTGAAGGAGAGAACAAAAATGAGGTCTGTATGCAAATGTCTGGGCATTCCAATATTGTACATTTTAGAAAATGGCCAAATCCCTCACTGTGAATGAGGATTCGATGGAGAATCTAGTGTATTCCATTCTGTTTAATCTGTTAATATGTGTTAACAGATTGCTCGTTGTGGGGAGGACTAGTGGAGAGCATCTTAGTACTGCAAAGTTCTCAGTCAACAAGGAACTTAAATGGGTGCATAAGTTAGCTCCACAGAGACTGAAACCAAGAAGCTACCCCACAATCCCCTGGCAGGTGCTAGCTCCCTTGTGAGGACCAAGCAAGCCAGGCTCAACAGGAGACTTGCTGGGTACTCAGGTAAAACCAAGACTTGGATCAGACTGCACTCATTTAGAATGCAGAGGCGAGAGGGAAGCGGAGGTAGAATTTTGTTGCTGTTGTTATAGGTAGAGAAGCAACATCCTAAAACGTCAGACTTCCTCAGGATGCAGCATGACAGTGGCTAGGAACAAGGGCCTGGCTCTGACACACACATTAGCTCTGAGAGGTTTCTTCGCCTGTCTGAGACTTCGTCACCATCCAGCAAAACACGAGCAAGAAGACCTACCTGCCTCAGAAGGCGACTGTGAGATTAAGTGATGCCTGACCGTACCAAGTATTCAGCGTAGGTTCCCTGAGACCAACACATGCACAGGAGAGCTGACTGAACCCAGGGGTCCGGCTCCAGAGCCCCTTCTTCATACCGCTTCACCGAAGCAGGTGAACAAATTCATTCAGGTAAAGCAGCCCAAGAAAGGTTCCCAAGAGGCTTCAGGACTAGTGGATTTAACAAGAACTGTGAGGGCCTACGGTCTGAGAACTCACCTTGACAGCCTGGAGTAAAGCCTCATTCTGATTCTGCTCCTTCTTTTCTTTCACTTTTGCTTTCCTTATATCCCTCTGTTCAGTTCGCTGGAAATGAAGTTCAGGTGCATCAGCTCTAGAGAACCTGCTTCCTATTCCGTTACACCAGCCTGTGCCTAAAAGACCATCTCCGGTCTCCATCCAACCCAGCCTCCCGCGTCAAGGGATACCAGGGGCCGGATTCAGTTCAATAAATACTTACTTAAAAAGTGCATGTCTGGGCGCCAGGACCGGTGGCAGCAGAAATTTAAAAATCTATAGTTCCTGTACCCAAGGAGCTCAGTCTACCGAGGGGGACAGACAAGTAAAAGGTCACGTGTTACCCAGGTGGTGAGAACCGAGAGGTATAAAACAGCGGAGGGAACAACTGATTCTGCCCCTCTGAGGAGGGGCTTTAGATAGACAAGGAAGATTCCACCGGATGAAGGAGAAAGGACATTCTCAGTAGAGGGACTGACATCAGGGCCCATGGGGCATTTCAACTTCTCTGGTGTGGCTGGGGTACAGAAAAATACACTGGAAAAACCCAGCGCAAGACCTTCTCAGAGGCTCTGCCTTTTGCACAATTAAAATCCATGAGAGAAAAGTACCATCAGTCTCCTGAGCCTGGCAGAAATGTAATGGAGATTTCCTTTTCCTGCTAATCTCCTCAAAAGCAGCTGATCCTGCTCTTACCCTCAGGACTGTGGACTAAAGGGGTCAGCAAACTTTTTCTGTAAAGGGCCAGATAGTAAATATTTTAGGCCTTGCAGACCATATATGGTCTCTGTTGCATATTATCTGGTTTTGTTTGTTGTTTATAACCCTTTAAAAAGGGGGAAAACTTTCTTAGTTCACAGAACATGCAAAAACAGGCCACAAGCTGGATTTGGCCTGTGGGTCAGTTTGCTGACACCTGCCCCAAAATATAGCACCAACCACTCCTCATTCTTCCCATGAAAGCCCCAAAAAGGCTAACACAGATTTTTTTCCCTTGTGAACCAAGTCCATCCTTTCAGGGAGACAATGACTGATAATTCTTGGCCATTCTTTCTCCAATCCAGTCTGCCAAGAGCTGCAAAACCCCTTCCTGCCGTCAGGACGTTTGACTGCTCTCTCAAGAGCATGCCACCCAACGGACACTGCTAGACTATGTCCAATTCTGCCTTCACAGTTGAGCTGCGCCCAACCAGTGCCTGGTCCACACTAGAAAACGATTAAGATGGATGATTAAGGATGACTTGGGCTCTGTCCCAAGTTGCTTTCACTGATTTACAGGATGCAAGTGGGTGGATGTGGCTTCCTGCTTACCTGAAGTTTGGGGTCTTGGCAGCCCACATAAAGTGGAATAAAGGCAGGAGGATCCCTGAACTGTGGAGTTTGCTGCCCTTTTTTCCAAAAATCATCAACTTTGTTGAAGTATAATTTACAGATTTTAAGTGGACAGTTCAATGAGTTTTGGCACACGTGTACCGAGTACCCAGCACTCCAGCCAAGACAGAGAACACTTCTATCCCCTCGAATGTCGCCACACGCCCCTTTGCAGTCGACCCTCCTCCCAATCCATCACTGATGAGTTTTTCTTTTTGTTGCCAAGTAATATTCCATCATATGAATATACCACACTTTTGCTTATCTTTTTTCCTATTGTTGGATACAAGGGCTGTTTCTGGGTTATTATGAATAAATAGGCTATGAACATTCTTATACACGTTCTTTTATGAACGTGTTTTCATTTTTCTTAGGTAAATACCTAGGGGTGAAATTGCTGGGTCACAGGACAGCTGTATGAAATTGTCAAATTGATTTCCAAAGTGGCTGTACCATTTTCCATCCCGCTGGTAATGTATGAGAGTTCCAGTTGCTCCACATCTTCGCCAATATTTGGTCTTGACAGTCTTGTGAACTGGGATCCTGATGAGGTTTATTTGCATTTCCCTGAAGTCTAACAATAATGTGCATAATTTTATGTGCTTATTGTAAATCTTCTTTTGAGAACTGTCTGTTCGCTTCTGCCACATTAAAATTTTTTCATATTGAATAGATTTATGTATTCTGGATACAAATCCTGTTAGATATATGTATTAAAAATATTTTCCCATTCCGTGGCTTGCCTTTTAATCTTAGTGATGTCTTTTATAGAATAGAAATTGTTTAGTTTCGACTAAGTCCTATTTATCAATAATTTTGTCTTTTAGGATTAGTATATATTTTACTTTTTTTAATTAAAGTGAAATTCACATGACATAAAATTAACCATTTTAAAGTATACAATTCAGTGGCATTTAGTACATTCACTATATTGTACAACTATCGCCTCTATCTAGTTCCAAGGCTTTTCAACGCCCTAAAAGGAAACCCCAAGCCCATTAAGCAGTCACTCCACATTTCCCCATTTCCCCAGCCCCTGGCAACCACTAATGTGTTTTCTGACTCCATAGATTTACCTATTTTGGCTGTTTCATATATATAGGATCATACAATAAGTGATCTTTTATATCTGTCTTCTTTCACTTAGCATAGGGTTTTTGAGGTTCATCTACATTATAACATGTATCAGTACTTCATTCCTTTTTATGGCTGAATAATATTCCGTTGCATGGATTTCCCACATTTTATCTATCATCAGTTGACAGACATTTTGATTTTTTTCCCACTTCTTGGCCATTATGAACAGTGTTAACATGAACAATCATGTGGAAGTATTTGTTTACATACTTGTTTTCTTTTGGGTATATACCTGGGAGTCAAAGTGCTAGGTCATATGATAATTCTATGGTTAATTTTTTGAGGAATTGTCAAACTGTTTTCCATAGTGGCTGTGCCATTTTACATTCCCACCAGCAACATATGAGGGTTTCATCATTTCAATCACATCATCGTGAACATTTGTTATTTTCCTTTTTAAAAAAATTATAGCCATCCTAGTGAGTGTAAAATAGTATCTCATTGTGGTTTTGATTTACATTTCCCTAATGACTAATGATGTTAACCACCTTTCATGTGTTTGTTGGTCATTTGTGTATCATCTTTGAAGAAATGTCTATTCAGATCCTTTGCCCATTTAAAAAATTAGGTTGTCTTTTAATTACTGAGATGTTAAGAGTTCTTTATATATCCTAGATAAAAGTACCTTAACAGATAGATGATTTACAAGTATTTTCTCCTATTCTGTGGGTTCTCTTTTCACTTTCTCAATGGTGTCCTTTGAAGCATAAAAGTTTTTACTGTCGATGACGTCCAGTTTATCTTTTTCCTTTTTTTTCTTTTTGAGGAAGATTAGCCCTGAGCTAACTACTGCCAATCCTCCTCTTTTTGCTGAGGAAGACTGGCCCTGAGCTAACATCCATGCCCGTCTTCCTCTACTTTATACATGGGATGCCTGCCACAGCATGGCTTTTTGCCAAATGGTGCCATGTCCACACCCAGGACCCAAACCAGCAAACCCCGGGCCGCTGAGAAGTGGAACGTGCACACTTAACCACTGCGCCACTGGGCCAGCCCCCTATTTTTTCTTTTGTTGTTTGTGCTTTTTGTGTCATAGCTAAGAAACCATTGCCCAATCCAAGGTCATGAAGGTTTATGCCGATGTTTTCTTCTAAGAGTTTTATAGTTTTACCTCTTACACTTAGGTCTTTGATCCATTTTGAGGTAACTTTTGTATATAGTATTAGGTAGGGGTCCAAGTTCATTCTTTTGCATATGGGATGCAGTTGTCCCAGAATCATTTGTTTAAGACTATTCCTTCACCATTGACCCTTGCTGAGAATCAATCATCTGTAAATGTGAGAGTTTGTTTCTGAGCTCTCAATTCTATTAACACTGATCTATATGTCTATTCTTATGTCAGTACCATGTCTTGACTGCTATGGCTTTGTAGTAAGATGTGAAAGTGGGAAGTGTGAGTCCTCTTTTTGTTTTTCAGGATTATTTTGGCTATTCTGAGTCCCTTGAATTTTCATATGAATATTAGAATCAGCTTGCCAATATTTCTACAAAGAATCCAGTTGGAATTTTGATGCAGATTGTGTTGAATCTGTACATCAATTTGGGGAGTACTGTCATCTTAACAATATTAAGATCTGATCCATCAACGTGGGATGTCTTCCCATTTATTTAGGTTTAATTTCTTTCAACAATGTTTGGTATTTTCAGAGTAAAGTTTTATGCTACTTGTGTTAAATTTATTCCTAAGTATTTTATTCTTTTTGATGCTATTGTAAATAGAATTATTTTCTTAATTTCACATTTGGAATATTCATTAAGTATCTATGGGAGACAAGTGATTTTTTTACACTGATGTATCCCACCAGCCTGCTGAACTAATTTATTAGTTCCAGTAGTTTTTCGTGGCTTCCTTAGGATTTTCTATATACAAGATCATATCATTTGCCAATGGAGAGTTTTACTTCTTCCTCTACTTCAGTTTTTGAAGAAGAGGTTTGCTGGACATAGACTTCTTGGTTGACAGTCCTTTTGTTTCAGCACTGAATTTCTTTCATCCACTGCCTTTTGGCTCCCATGTTTTCTGATGAGGACTCAGCTGTTAATTCATCAAGGATCTCTTATATGTGAAGAGTCACTTCTCTCTTGATGTTTTTAAGATTCTCTTCTGTGTCTCTGACTTTCAACAGTTATGATGATGATGTGTCTGGGTGTAGATTTAAGTATACCCTACTTAGAGTTTTATTAAGCTTCTTGGAAGAGTAGATTACTGTTTTTCATCAAGTCTGGGAAGCCTTTGACTGTCATTTCTTCAAGTGTTCTTTTGCCCCTTTCTCACTCTCCTCTCCTGAGACTCCCATTATGCTTATGATGATATGCTTGATGGCATCCCACAGGTCTCTCGGTCTCTCTTCATCTTTCTTTATTCTTTTTTCTTTCTGTTCCTCAGACTGGGTAATCATAACTGACCTATCTTCAGAGTTCTGCTGTTGAGCCCTTCAGTGAATTTTTCATTTCAGTTATTGTACTTTTCGACTACAGAATTTTTTTTTTTTTGAGGAAGATTAGCCCTGAGCTAACTGCTGCCAATCCTCCTCTTTTCGCTGAGGAAGACTGGCCCTGAGCTAACATCCGTGCCCATCTTCCTCTACTTTATATGTGGGATGCCTGCCACAGCATGGCTTGCCAAACGGTGCCATGTCCACACCCAGGATCCGAACAAGCGAACCCCGGGCCGCCAAAGCAGAATGTGTGCACTTAGCTGTGCCACCGGGCCGGCTCCCAGAATTTCTATTTAGTTCCTTTTTACAATTTTTCTTCAGTGATATTCCCTACTTGATGAGACATCATTCTCATATATATGTATTTTTTTAGTTCTTTAGACATTGTTTCCTTTTGTTCGTAGAACAGATTTAAAGCAGGTAGTTTAAAGTCTTTGTCTTGTAAATCCCATGTTTCTGTTGATTTTTTTTCCCTGTGTATGGGCCATAGTTTCTTGTTTTTTTGCATTCCTTGTAATTTTTTGTTGAAAACTGTTGCTGAGGTATGCATATGTTCACTAATTTCAAAGAGGGGACTGAGTTTCAGAAACATCAGGAAGTTGCTCAAGGTTATACAGTTCTGCTTTCTCCTGTCTGGAATGTTCCTCTCCTCACCTCCATCGCCCTCCTGAACTGAGTAAACTCCTGCTGAGTCTTCAAGGGATTAGACTCAGGCAACACCTCTTTCCCCAAAGCTTCTCTGCCACCCCAGCTCTGCCCTGCTCTTAGCCAGGGCAGTGTCGGATAGCACTACTACACACACTATATTCTTGCTTGCCTCTGTCACATTATAACTATTTATTTACATGTTTGTTTACCTGTCTGTGTCTCCGGAGTTCCAAGGGTAGGGACTGGTTTGGGTTTTGTTTTTAAAGAAGAAAAAATTTACAGTGACCCAAAAGACACAATCTGGGGAATGCTAATTAATTAATGCTAATTAACAAATGCCAACTGGCTACTATTTCTGTCACCAACCTTCAACTTGTCTGCTTTAGCCCTCATTTCCAGAAGCTTCTTCTCTTTGGCATCTATCTGCAGCCCCTCATCGCACCAGTTCACAGCCTCGGCAAAGTTTTTCAGTTCCAGATGGCATAAGGCACCTGCAGAACCCAGAACCCTTAGAATCCACGGACAACAGGCATGAAAAGAACCCTACGTGAGCAGGAGCCCCACTCCTACCAACTACCAGGCAGCACCCTGAAGGAAAAACAGATGATACAGCCCCTTGTGCTGCACTCCCCAGACAAGGAAGAATACTTTTTGTATCTTAGATCCAAAAGCTCTCTAGGGCCCATTCAGCTCAAAACTCCTGTAAGCCTCCCTGGCATTAAGGACTCTTAAAGTACGGAAGGCTACAGCTTAATGGCACAGTACAGGCTCGGGAATCAGACAGATCTGGGCTGGAAATCTGGCTCTGTCATTTACCAACGAGACATTAGACAAAGAACTGAGCATCTCTGAGCTTCAGGTTCCTCATCTGCAAACAAGAAGAAAAAAGCCCATCTCAGATAATTTTTTTAAATGAGAACAAAAGGCAGAATTTTCCTCAGGCATTCCTCAAACAGTGGCAAGAGCAAAGACGTCGGGTCTCTCCTAGAATCAATCTGATGGTTCCAGGGTTGAGCTGCCTCTCCTTTAATCATGTTCATTTTTTCTCCAGTTAGCCTCTTTAGGTTTTCCACAGAAATTCAAAATATCAGAACTGCATGGGCTTAGATGTCAACAGAATCCAACCTCAGAGATGAGCAAACTGATACAGAGAGTGGGTGTCTCGCCAAGGTCACAGGGTAAGGTAAAACTGACTATTCAGTTAAGGATTACACACTTCCAGCCTGCGGCCAAATCCATCGGACTACACTCAATTTACTTGCCAATCTCTGTTCAGTATCTTCTTTCCCTATAGCGGAGGGACTGGGCTCTACTTACCCACCCCAACCATGAGTACCTAAAGAAGCCGAACTTTTATAAAGCATTTTAAGTTGGTCCATGGGGATACAGGAAAGATTAATATGTGATGAATAAATTAAAGTTCGCGAAGCACCTTAGAGCTTCCCAAAGAAAAGGTGAAGTATAAAAGTAATAAAAGTACTATTATTACATCGAAAGGTCACACTACAAAACAAAAAATAATCTGGGAACATCTCAGCATCAGAGTTATCAGCAAAGGTCCCATGACTTATCTGTTAATTAACATTAACATGGCATTTGACGATCTTGCCTTCCAATCAGCTAATCTGGAAAAAAAATTAGAACGTGGCTTTTCGAACTGCTTTATTTTAATTAACTTTATTCTTTATTAATTTAAAACGAGGAGTTTAAATTTCTCTACAAATTCTTAAAACACAAAGGGTTAGATTATTCTCCAGAGAATTCTTTTAAAAATGGCACATCGCTGTTGATAAGGACCAAGAACTTAATACCAAGACTGCAAAACTAAGGTGACTTCATTAGTATCTCAGCACCTTAATATCAAAGCATAAAAGGTCTCCACTTGTGGTGCAGCGAGTGCCAACTTCTCCATAATGACAATCATACTGTAGTTCTACAAGACTTACCTCTTACTATGGCTTTGAGGTGGCAGGGTTTGAGCTTTCTGGCAGCAGTCACATCATTGAGAGCAGAACGCAAATTGCCTAACAAAACACCATTTAGTAAAAGAGAGAAGAGTGTGGAGTCAGAATATTTCCAAAATTTTGTGTGTAAACACAAAGACACTCTTGTACAGTCTTGGAGAAATATAAATCAGAGCAACAGTTTTTAGAAAAAAATATAGCTGTACTCAAGAGCCTTAGAAATGTTTATAACATCAGGCAACCCACAGAACAACTATAAATGGCTAGCACATGAAAGATGCTCGGCATCACTAATAATAAGAGAAATTAACACGAAACTGGTAAAAATTAAAGACAGATAATATCCAGCATTGGTGAAGATATGGAAAAAGGGCACTCTAAGGGTAAATTAAGAGAGCAAATTAGCATGCACTTTGTGCACACACTTTGACCCAACAATATTCTTCTAAAAATTTATCCTTAAAAAAACTTGCACAGGGGCTGGCCCCGTGGCCGAGTGGTTAAGTTCGCGCGCTCCGCTGCAGGCGGCCCAGTATTTCATTGGTTCGAATCCTGGGCGCGGACATGACACTGCTCATCAAACCACGCTGAGGCAGCGTCCCACCTGCCACAACTAGAAGGACCCACAACGAAGAATGTACAACTATGTACCAGGGGGCTTTGGGGAGAAAAAGGAAAAAATAAAAAAAAAAATCTTTAAAAAAAAAAAAACTTGCACAAATTTGCAGGAATAAATGTAACAGCATATTAATGGCAGCATGACTTTTAAATGTGAAAAGCTGGAGGTAACTGAAATATCCTCAATTTAGTAATGATTAAATAAATGATGGTAAATCCATACTATTGAATACTATGCAGCCATTAAAAAGAGTAAGACAGATCTGCATGTAAAAGGCTTGACAGAATGTCTTTGCTATACTGTTTGCACTGGTGGTTCAATATGTATAGAAGCCTATTTTTCTAAAACAAACCAATCTAAATATACAGACACATATGTGGGTGTAGGTGCATTTTAAAAAGGGTGCATTCATACACACTGGTTATCCAAACTAGAAGGGCATCAGGTAGACTGTCACTTTCTAGTTTATACTGTAAATATTACTTAACAGTTTGGTATTTACCCATTAATTTCACTTCTAAAACTCTAGCCCAGGAGTCAGCAAAATTTTTCTGTAAATGGCCCTATAGTAAATATTTTAGGCTTTACAGGACACATATGATCCGTTACAAATTCTTCTTTGTTAGTTTTACAATCCTTTAAAAATGTAAAAAGCATTTTTAGATCACAGGAGGCCAGGGATCCAGATGTGGCCTATGAGCCAGTTTGTTAAATCTGCTTTAGCCTAAGAATAATCAGAATTATTAGGACAACATTATCACTAACTTTGTTTATTTTGCCTAAACAAACCTAAAAGCAGCTATTTACTCAACAATGTATAGAATGCTAAAGCAAATAGTGTAAACACTGGTATGTCCATATAATGCAATTTTATGTAGCTACTAAAACAGTATTCACAATTTGAATGACAAGTGAAATTATCTGTTATAAAATTAAGTGCAAAGAACTGAATACAAAATTGGATGAACAGCATTATCTTAACTACGGAAAAAAATGCACATAAAAGAGATCCAAAGACTTCTAGTTAAAGGTGACAGACTGAACACATGCATTTAACTCAACCCCCACCACATTCATCCTTCCCCCCCAAAAAAGCCATAAACCCAGAGACAAGAAGAATGACAACACAGAACACATTTTAAAGCTGGAAAACAAAAGGACAAAGGCTAACTGACTAATCAGGCTTGAGAAAACTGAATTCTCAGCCAGCAGAGGAAAAGCCCCAAAGCTACCAAACTGTACTGCAGACCCTACAAAGTACTCAGGACTAAGGAACTGCCAGCACCAAGGACCTCTGGAAATGTGGGGACAGGCGTCTCCCATGCAGTGCACTTTGAATCAAACCTGATTCTGCATCCTAATCCTAGCACTGTGCACCCTCAATTCATTTTACTAGATTTACTACATTTGACTAGTTTCTTACTCCACTGACTAGGGATAAAGCTGTTAACCTCACCTACCTTACACAGTTGCTATGAGGTCAGGAGGAATATCAAATGTGAAAGTGCTTTTTAAGTCAAACCAGTGACTCATCATTTAAGGAATGGCTCTGATTATGATACATCTCCTCCTCTGGTATCGCACACACACGGTTTTTTCTTGCAAGGTGCTTTTGGTCTTAGGAGCCCTATACATGACATTCTCTAAGTTCCCCAAGGAAAGGAACTACGTAGCTCTTGTTCACAGTACAGTGCCCAGCACAGAACAAGACCTCCGTCTGTCTGCTGAATGAAGAAAGCATATTCCTCCAGAAGTTGGAGGGCTGGGTTTCTAGTCCAGGTTCTGGCACTAAGCAAAGAGTCCCTGTCTGGGCCTATGTAAGATGAGGGGCTTGGTCAGCCCAAACAATCTCTGAAGTTCCATCCTACTCTTCCCTTTTAGAACTTTGCAATGAAACAGGCTAAAGGAGAAAACAGTTGAAGCAGACTATGGTTGAAGAGAAACTCTGCTCAAATGGTGACGAGTCCCAAGAGACTCATCCCAGCGAGACCACAGGGCTATTCTCTACCAGCCCCTCAGAAATGCTTGAGGCCATTCGCAGGTCCTCTCTAAGCCCTGTGATAAGAAACAAGGGTCTAACATGACCAAGACTAGTCACCAGTAATGCCACCAAAGAACCAGTGTTTCCCAAAGTCACATCTGCAGAACAGTCCTGCACGTTAAGAAGTGTTGCTTGAAGAGGAGGCTTACAAAACTTGAGAATCACAGGGTCAAGTCCTTCGCTGTGGGTTTGCTCAGCGTCCTGACCATACTAATGTGCACTGCAAATCTGCAACAAAAAGCCGCATTCTCCAAGCTTACTCGTCCAAAGAATATCTTTTACTTCAAGGGTCACACAGACTACTCTTGGAGAAATTCTCCCTTAGATTAACATAGTTTCTCTCACACAAAGATCTCAAACCCTTCTAGCATCCTTGGGAAGAGGGTAAAGAGCCCAGAAAAAAAAAATTTGAGAGAGCAGAAGCATTTGGGCTCAAAAATCCCAGATCATACCAACTCATGTATTAAGATATTTGATGTCACTCATTTGGTTCAGATAGAATTCTACCATGTATCTGGTTTCCCTTTTCACCAAGTCTACCTGGAAGATCAGAGTTCAATTAAACTATCCTAGGTTCTGGGATCAGCAGGTCCTCCTCCTCTGACACTCTCAAAGCCTCCACTAGCCATCATAAAGGCTTTCATCACAAATTAATTCTTTAGAAAGCACAAAGTAATGGCATAATTACCCAGGTAGTATTGTGCTGCTGCCCGGTTGGTATAAAGGACAGCATTCAAATCAGGGTCTGCACATTTCTTCTTTAATCCTTCAGTGTATGAAATCACAGCTTTTTTATAGTCTTTTTCTTTAAAGTAATCATTGCCCTCATCTTTATAGGTCTTGGCCTGTTCTGCAAAGAAGAGAAGAAACAATCACTGTTTTCTGTTTTTTAAAAGGCTCATTAAAAATATTCCAAATCAGGGGCCGGGCTGTGGCTGAGTGGTTAAGTTTCCCCACTCCCTGGCTGGGTCCCAGGGTTTTGCTGGTTCGGATCCTGGGCGCAGACATGGCACCACTCAAGAGGCCACTCTGGGGCAGCATCCCACATGCCACAACTAGAAAGATCCACAACTAGAATGTGCAACTATGTACTGGGGGGATCTGGGGAGAAAAAGCAGGAAAAAAAAATATTCTAAATCATGCAATAATGTAATATATGATAAACCAAATAGAAGAAACCAGTAGGGACGGAAAACTCAAAAATTAATGCTATAAAACTGGGTATCAACGTGGAGAAACAAAGTCATGCGTACTTAATGCTACAATCAATTCCAAATATCTTACAAGGTAAATTATTAAGTGATTACAAAAAAACAAAGGCATAAAGGAAAAAAATATTTATCCTAGCTCTTGAGGAAAGGACTTTTTTTTTTTAGTTACTGAAGAAATAGGGGGAAATTATACTTCTTCTGCTTCTGTTATTCTCTTCCCTGGAATGCAAATTCCCGTCCTCCCCCAGTAAAAACCTACAGATTGTTAAGATTCAGTTCGAATGCCCGTCCACCGCGAGCCCACTCCCGCCCGCCTGGCGCCGGCCCTCGTCACCCGCGTCTGTCCGGCGCTCTGGAGGGCAGTCTTGGCCACCCCTCCCAGGGCCTGGCATTAGACACCCCAAGGCGCGCACGCGGCCGCCGCGACCCGAGCTCAGGCGAACTTCTTGTTACCAACGAGAATCTTGCGACTCACTCGACCTCAATCCAGTGGAGACACAAACGAACGCGGGAGTCGCGGAAGGTACCTTCTGGAGATCGCTCCTCATCGAAAATAATGGACTGGAGGCAGGCCAGGTCAGGATTCTCCCGCGGGTCAACCTCCGACGGCGCTTGCTTCATGAAGAGCGGGATCTTTGCAAATTCCTGCACGTTAAGAGAATGAACTAGACCCACAGGATTGTCCGCTCCGTAGACCCAGCTCCGTGTCTCCACCAAAGCTTCCCGGCAACTCATCACGACCGGCTCTCTCCCCGGCCAGGCCTCCGTGTCCCGCCCGTCGGTCCCCGCGTTCCCACAAGAACGGCCCACCCACCAGGCCCCGAGCGCTCTCCGTTCCCGGCCCGCGACCCGCCCCCTCGGTCGCCGCCCCGGCGCTGCTGCCGCCAGGGCCACTCCGCAAGCGGGGACGCGCTCCGAGGAGCCCCGGGTCAGAGCCGGCGGTGGGGGGACGCGGCCCGTCCGACTCCACAGCCCACGCTTGCAGGCGCCGCGGCCGCGCTGGCGGACCCGGCGCCCACCTCCTCCCACTGGTCCTCGCGGAAGCCGCCGCGGTAAGGCTGGCTGCGGAACTTCTCCAGGAATGCGTCCATGGCTTCGTCGCCGGCGGCGTCCGGCGCTGGCTGCTCCATGGAGCCCCTCGACCCTCCGGCCACGGCCCCGGCGCCGAGAACCGCGCGGCAACTTCCGGCGGTGCGGGCGCGCCTCGCTCAACCCTCCGGGCGGCGCCGGCGCGCGCGCCTCGGGTTCCGCGCTGCCGGGGACCAGGCCGGCCGGGTTCCGCCGCGCCCCGCCCCCACGCCTCTGGGCTGGGTGAACCCCGCGCCCCGCAGGGCCCCGCCGTCGCTTGCTTCTCTCTTCCGTCCCGCTCGCCGTCCCGCGTTTCCTGAGCTCCGGCCGCGGCGGCCGGGCGCACTGTGCCGGGCGAGCTGCCAGGGCTGGTCAGGCGGCGGCGGGAGCCGGGGCGAAAGGTGCACAGCGATGGCGCAGGCGTCCCAGCAAAGGAGGAGCCGGCTCGGCGGGGTGGCGGGAGCAGCGGCCCGGGGGACGGGCGGGCTGGGGCCGGGAGAGGCGAGCGGAAAGCAAGGGCCGGGGTGGTGGCTGCGCGCGACCCTGAGGACGTGGGGCTCGCAGATCGCCCGGGAGCGTTCGGGCCTGGGGGACAGGAGTGCTGTGATCCGACGTGCCTGGTTCTGGGGTCAGCCGGCCCCGACCCCCACCGCTGAGAGGAAGCAAGGTCCCGGGGCCCGTGTGCCTTCCTGCAGCCACTGGGTTACCCAGCAAGTGGTCGTGGGGCCCTGCATTGGGGGCTACAGCCTTGGGGAGCCCACAGTCCGTCCTAGAAGAAAAGACGGGCCGCAGACCAGTCTAAACCGGGCTGGTCACAGTCCCACAGTGGAGGCCCGGAGGAGCGGGTGTTCTCTGTGGGTTCAGAGAGGTTTCACAGAGGAGGGGATGCCGAGCTGACGGCAGAGATGAGGAGGGCCTCTGCAGATGGATCAGCTGAGGGGTGCTGGGCGTTTGGGGGCGGGGTTGGGGGGGGGGAGCCTGTGTGCAGAGAGGCATGGGGGTGTGCACCAGCCCGCATGTTGGGACTGCAGTAGTTAAGAGGGAAGCCCAGCAAGGCCGGTGGGGCCAGAGGGCCTGCCTGCCCCTTGCCCGTTATCTGGGGCCACTGACAGACCTAAAGGCACATTTGTCTTAGGGAGGCCGGGTTGCCGCTGAAGGCTTGATGTGGGGAGACTGGGTTAAGAGATTGACAAGGAGGCTGCTGCTGAGCGATTTGAGAGTGAGGGGAAAGACGCCCGACAGTGGAGCTGGCAGGCCTGGTCATCATTTGATATGGGCATGAGGAAGACCGCAGGGCTGAGGGTGACACATGAGGGGCTGTGAGCCCCCCTGGGCCAGGACTCTCTTTTCCCTTCTAACTTGCCCACACCCAGCAGAAAACCTAGTCCAGTGCTCCCTTCCCTCCAAATCCAGACCTCCCCTTCCACACTTCCTCCCCCAGCTGCTCCCAGTCTTGTGCTCCTCTTCCATATCTTTCCCCCGTCTTGAGTAGGGCCTGCAAAACAAGGCCTTTGATTCCAGTTTTTCATCTGATTCCTATAAAACCCTGTGAGCTGAGAACCCATTTTACAGGTGATGACGGGGGAGACTCAGAGCAGGGAAGTGACTTGCCCAGTGCTCTTTGACCCTTCCCACTCAAGCCTGTCGGGGGCCTTAGCCAATAGCTCAGCCTATCAGCCTCTGTTGTGCTACGAGGCCACCGAGACCCGGAATATGGCAGCTGCCGTGTGTCAAGGCCGCCCCAGACCTGGGTTCTGGATGGTGAAAGCAGTGGTGTCTCGGCATGGAGAGGGCTCAGGCCTGGGAGCTGGGAGAGCTCTGGGACCCAGACTTCTGCTGATTCCTGGCGTGACCATGGACAAGGCCCAGCTGTCTTTGAGCCCTCGTCTGTAGAAGGTGGGCAGTGAAGCCAGTCCGCCTTCCCCATAACTCCGTATGGATACTGTAAGATTCAAAGGAGGCACTGCTTGTGAACATTCTTGGCAATGGAAAAGCCTTGTGGAAGAACCATCCCCAGTTCCTACTCTCTCTCAGGCCCAGAATCCCGATGGCCTTGGCCTACCATCTACTGGAGGATGATCGTGTGGTCAGCTCCATGGGCTCCTCATCCCCAGTGGGAGCTCGAATGTAGCTGCTCCTCAGGCTTATGTCTCTTCCCACTCTACACACTTGCCCGGGGGTCTCACCTCACCCCCGGACACAGATGAATCCCCAGTCTGTTTCCGTGTTAGACTCCTCTGCTGAGCTCCACCCCTGTGAGCCAACCACCTGGGGGATGTCTCCATGAGCGTGGCTTGCAAGCCCCTCAAGCTCACCACATCCAGACTGAACTGTCCCTCTCCAAACCCACTCCTGGTCCCGAGGGCCCACTCAGTGGGGACCCTGTTGACCCCAACGTCCACCCAGAAACCTGGGCGCGGTCCTGTTGTCTCTCTCTCTCTCTCCTTCATCCTGACAACCACCAGGTTCTGAAAATTCTGCCTTAATCTCCCCCAGGTCTGGTCACCCTCTCCATCCTGCACTGCAGCCCAGGCCCCTGTTCCTCTCCGAAGACCAGCCAGGTGTCCCTGTCTGTGCTCTTGTCCACCTGCCCCCGACCCCCGCCACTGCGAGCTCTTTCACTCCACTACAGAGTAAGCTCTCTTCCACTCCCTTTTTTCATTCACTCCCTTTTATGCCCCAGAGCCCTCCCTCCTACCCTCTCCCACCACTCTAATGTGTTTTCAGGTTATAAGTGTTGCAAAATGTGAATTCTTTTTGATACACTTTTCTACTCAGCGCTAGGTTTGGTCCCATCCGTGGGGCTGCATGTACCCCACTGCATCTAACTGCTGCCTGGGGCTCCATGGCACCCATCCCCCTATCCCCGAGGAGGCATACTAAGGCTGCCGGCTCTCCCAGGCACCACAAATAACGCTGTGATAGACTTCCTCCTACATGTCTCTTTACAGACCTGTGGGAAGATTTCCCCAAGAGGAGTGCCCACAAGTGGAACTGCTGGGTCATGGGTATGCGTGAACTTAATATGACTGAATAGTGGCAGATTCCTGCCCAGAATGGCTGCACCCCTCAACCCTCCCACCAGCAGTGCCTGGGCGTTCCTGTATCCCCATGAGGAGGGAGCTTTCTAAACAGACATCTGCCCACATCTCTCCCTGCGTAGCACCCCACCATGTCTTCCTGCTGCTCTCTGGATGAGGTTCCCCCTTAACACAGCCTCCAAGGCCATAGAGACCTGGCCCTGGCCCGCCACTCCCCCCCGGCCCCCGCCCTCACCACTAGGCTCCCTTGCACTTATGTATCTGCCATTGGGCCTTGGTCCCATGTGCTCCGCTCTGCAGACACGCCCACCACGTGGTCATCTCTCCAAAGCCCCTGGAGGGGGTCTCGTCCCTGGGAAGCCTTCCCTGACGCCCCACCTTCACCTCCTCTGGACTTCACAGCCCCCATGCTTCCCCTGCATCGCCGCGCTGACCTGCTGGGCTCTTGGTGTCTACATGTCTCTGACACTTCCATCTGACCAAAGGTTCTCAACCTAGCACTTTTCACACTTTGGGATGGGTAATTCTTCACCGTGGGGGCTGTCCTGGGCATTGAAGAATGTTTAGAAGCATTTCTGGCTTCTACCCACTAGATGCCAATAGCATCTCCTTCCCCAAGTTGTAACAACAAAAAATGTCTCCAGACATTGCCAGATATTCCCTCAAGGTCGAAAGCAGCCCCGGTTGAGAGCCACTGCATCAGACCATGAGCTGCCCAGGGCCTGGGGCTGGGTCTCGTTCCTGTCTGTGTCTCTGCCACCCAGAGCAGGCCTGGCCCTGGTCAGGTGCTATATAAATGTTGCCCGAATCACAGTGGCGGCCAATCTGGGCGAGGACTCGAGGGTGGGATTCAGACCAGGGTTCTGGGATGTGCACGATGTCATGGGGCAGGGGAGTCTCTTCTTTTCCTCCCCCAAAGCCCACCCAAATCATCATCTCCTTTGTTCTTGACTCTCCCTGTCGGGGAGGGGAAACTGAGACATCCAGCAGACTTACTGTGTGACCTTGAGCAAGCTACTTCACCTCTCTGAGCCTCAGCTTCCCCACTCATAACATGTGGACAAACAGCCTATATGAGTCTGTAAATGCTGACTGAGTCAACAGTGAAGGCCGTGCTCATCTCACAGGTTTGTCACACAGAGCAATGGCTGCTCCAGACCCCAGGGCATCTCCCACAAAGAAACACTCAGCAGGAAGAGGTAAGCCACATGGCATTTACAGTGAACATGGCTGGGACCGTGGCCACCCTGAGGAGGGCTGGGGGCTTGGGGACATCACTGCTTCAAGGATATCTTCCAGGAGCCCAGTGCCTGCATGATCCAGGAGCGCCGCTGGTGGGAAGTGGGCAGGTTCTCACAGCTAGGGCTCCAGCGGTGGGTGGTGGCCGGGTCACACACCCACGTGTCCCCGTGCGGCAGTGGCCAGGAGTTCCTCCAGCAGCTGGCCAGGATCTGGGCCTGGGCCTGGGCCGCATAGATGCAAACTGATGCTTCTGGATCGTGTCTCAGGTTTTCCAGAGCTGGGTTATGGGGAGGGAAGAGGCCACTTATTAAGACCAGGTCCCCACATGTGTCCCACATCCCCTCCTTTCTTCTCACTTCCATGCCTTGGCTTAGGCACCCTCTGATCATCATCCTCTCATCTCAACTTCCTCCCAGCTCTTCAAATTGTTCACATCTTTCAAAACCTGCCTCCTCCAGGAAGCCTTCTTGGACTGCCCCAGCCTACCTTCAGGCTCCCATCAGCTTCCCCAGTTACAAAATTAACCTGCTCACTTAAGAGTCTGAACTACTTGCCCTGCACTCAGTGGTTTTTGGTCTTATTTTCTGAGCCTGTTTCCTGGATTGTGAGCTCCCCAAGGTGGGGCTGTGTGTTCTGTGTTGGTAACCCGACGGTACCTAACGTGTACTCGCCTGGATGAAGACTAGCACAGCTGGGCTGAGCTGGAGTCCCTTGCCCTGGCCCACATCCCTCCCCTTTCCTATTACCCCCTGCGAGCTTCCTCATCCACTGACTGGCTCTGAAACCTCACCAACGCGGGCCATGACTTACTGGCTTTAACTTCGTTCAGACAATCTTCCGTCATTAAGCTCTCCATGCAGGGGACCAGCGACCCTTGGGCATAATCCAAGAGGTGAGTGCCTCCACCTCCTGACTCCGACCCCACCCGTATCCCACCCTGGTACCAGACCTCCTCAGGGAAGCTCTCCCCACCCTCCTCCAGCCCCACAGATAAGGCCCTGGGATAGATTCCACAGGAGTAGTCCTGGAGAGGTGGCAGGTCCAGCAGGCAGGGATGGCACCAGGACAGGCAGGATCTGGGCTGCAGCCCACTCTGACAGTGTGGCCCTATGTGGTCCCTCACCCAGGCTGGCCCTTAACGTCCTCATCTGAGCCCTGGGAAGGTGTGTGTCTGCTGCCCCTTTTGCAGGGAGTCTGAGCAGCAATAACATGAAGGACACTGAGAGCTTTATGGATCTTCCAGGCAAGCGGTTGGCAGGGCCCCTGGAGGGCTGAGACCCAGGTGCTCAGCCACATTGCTCAGCCCTCCCTCCCAGCCGGAGTGCCTGGCTCCCCAAGTACCTGCAGATGCTTGATTAGGCCCAACCTCCCAAAGGCACTTCCCACACTTCTGTGCCTAGCTCGTTCCCTGTTTATCCCTGAATTTTCGGCCTAACATGGTCGCTGCTCCAGGAACTCCTTCCTACTCTACCCCCAAGCTGGGTGAGGCGCCTCTCTGGGTTCCCAGAGCATCTGTGAGTTTCTCTCTATCTGTATATTCTGTGTTGTATTTCACTTGTGATTCTGCATCTCTCCCACCAGACCAGGGGTCTCTTTAACTTAGATCTGCTGGGGGGTAAGGGAGTGGCAGGGGCAGTCTCTGAGGATCTTTAAGTCACATTGCACAATTGCATGCGTGTATGCATTTTTCTAGAGAAAATGTTCATAACTTTCTTCAGGGACTCACAAAAGATCCATAACCCAGAAGCGGTTAGGAATCAGTGCACTGCGCTGGGGCGTCTGCAGGCAGACAAGGGTGCTGCTTGGCTTCGTGTCCCCAGCACAGGCCTGGCACATAGAGGACTCCCAGGGTGATAAACACCAGTGTTTTTAGGAGTGGTTAATTTGAAGCAAGATTTAGAGAAATGAGCATCTAGAAAATGATGGCACTCCATGTGAGGAGCCGCCTCTGAGCAGGCCCCACATTCTGGGGGTGCCCCCAGGCCTGGGCATTGCTCCTCTGTCCTGGAACTGAGCACATTAGCAGCTACTCCCTACTTCCTGCAGCATCATCCTGAAGCTTTGTTTCTCTGCTCTGAGCACAGCGGCTGACAGAGAGGAGGACCAACCCATGTTTGCTACACAAACCAGTGAAGGGCACACGGCGGGCTGGAGGAGTGAGAAACTGCCAATGAATCAGGAAAAGGTGCCAAAGGATACACTGCTCTACGAGCTGGGGGCCGGGCGCCCTCCTCTCCAGTCCTCTTGGCAGCAGGGTGCCTGGGCCTTGGTAAAGAGTGTGGTGGTTTGGGGAGAGGAGGGATGTAGCTGGGAGGAGACACCCAGCATGCTGACAGATGGGCCCTGTGAGTGGGGGGTGGGGGGATCCTGGGGGAGGGGAACGTGCTACTTGTTTTCTCCCTAGAAAGGTGGAGGTTGGGATTGTGGGAAATAAGGAAGGTGATTGACATTGACTGAGCGTCTTGACAGGCCAGGCATCACCTCTTAAAAAATATTCTCATGCAGTCTGTGAAGCCGTTGAGCCCCATCTTACAGATGAGGAAACTGTGGCTCAGTGGGAGTAAATCACTCAGTTGGGGTCACACAGGAAGGGGGTCATGTCACTGAGATTGCACTTTGCCACTCGGCCCCTCCTGCCGCAGTCAGTGGTAGGCTCCTGCTAGGCCTGGACCCATGCCATAGACCTGGGGGCGCGGGGCAGCACTTCTGCTGCATACAGTTGCCAAGGTTGTGCCCTGCACAAGGACTCCGGGCTAAATCCAGCCTGTGGCCCACTTCCCAAGCTATGATCTTAGAGGAGAGAAGACTTTCTGATCTGTACCATGGCCATCTGCTGGCCAAGCCTTCACCCAGGGGGAGGCATCCACCCAGTGCTGGAAGGGCCGGCAGCTTCCTTCCAAGGGGAGGAAACACCCTGGAGAGCAGGCAGCCCTGGCACAGGGCCTGCTGTGCGAGGCAGGTTACCTATGAACATGATGGAGGACTTCCGCAGGGAGGCCCGGGGGCTCCTGGCATACTCCAGGCTCTGGCTGAGGAACATGAAGGCGCTGTCTCGGTGGGTACTCACCTGGGACAGACAGAAACCCTGGGAGTGCCGTGCCCTCAAAGGGACTAGCCTCCCCTCCCGAGTCCTGTCCCCTTGCCTCTGAAACATCTCTGCTCCCCAACCGAGCCTCTGCCCCAGCTCCCCAGAGGCCAGCCTCATCTTCTCTTAGCTGATTACAGCAATAGCTTCAGTGGGCTTTCTGCCTTCGGTGTCTCCTCTTCCAAACCACCCCCTACTGCAGCTAGAGGGAAAGTTCTAAATCCCAGCCAGAGGGGAGAGTGGACATAGCATGAGGAGGACATGATGGATAAGAAGACAGGTTGGACCAGGGTGAAGGATTCAAGTTACAGACCAGTGGCAATAAACTGGAGAGTTAGGAGGGTCTTAAAAACCCCTAAAAGCCAGACAGGAATAGAGCTTATTTGTACATTAGAAAATAGGAAGCCAGCATTCATTCTTGATATGGCAATGACAAAGCAATGTTTTGGGCAAAATAGTCTGACTGTGGTGTTCAGGATGAATTTGATCAAGTAGAAATCAGAGGGCAGCCATCCCACTAAAAGGCTATTAAAGGAGATGAGGAAAAATCTGATCTGATCACTCCCCTCTCGACCACCCCTGCAAGTCAGGGAGTCAACTCCTGGGCCTGGCACACAAAGCCTTCATGTTCATGTCCCTTCTCAGCCTCAGCTCCCACCACTGCCCCCACCTGCCACGCACACTATGCTCCAGATTCAGGATGCAGCCCAGCTCTCCCCAGATCTGTGCCTGGTACAAGCGATTGCTCCTGACTGGAGTGCCCCTCCCTCTCTTCCTCACCTGATGAATTCCCTCTCATCCTTTGAGGCTGAGCTCCTCCTCCCTGAAGATTTCCACAACCCTCAGGCAGAGCTGATCCCACCACCCTTGATGTTTCTGCAACACGTTGCACAGCCTCTGTCATGGCATATGTGACGTTGTGCTGTAATTATTTATACCCATCTCCCCCATTGGATCTGGAGCTCCCCCAAGAGAAGGGGCCCTCTCACTCAGCTCAGAGTCCTCAGCACCCTAGACGGAGCTTGGCGTGGCAAAGGTGCCCAGAAATTGTTGGGTGATTAACAGAATGAATGAATGAAGAGGTCACCAACCCCTTCTTAAAGCTAAGGCTACCAGTTGACCTTCATATAAGCAACGCTGTTCACACCTGGAGAGCAAAGAAGAATCCAGAGGGGGTCTAATGCAGAGGTCACAAGCCTGCAGCCCACGAGCCACAAGTTGCCAGCAGAACAGTGGCCAGCAAGTGTTTTAAACAAGCTAAATTGGTTGCTAAGTAACGTCTTATAAATATCTGAGTTTCTAGCTTCTCCTGTGAAACCAGACGACCTGGCAAGAGGGGCCTGCACGGTGAGCTGGAGCACTCCACTCGTGCTTTCGACAGGGCCTGAGCCCTCCAGGTTGCCAGGGGCCCCACCACTTCCGTGCCACTCATGATCATCATCTGCCCAGACACCGGTCACTGTAGGTGTCTGCTGGCCAAACACTTCCTCCAGGCCTCTTTTTCCATCTGTTAAATGATGGTAATGATAAGACCCTGGATCGCAGAGGTTTGAGCATTATTGATAGTGGCAGTGTCAAGACCTTCTCTCAATCCTAGCAACAATCTGTTACTTGGTATGTTTTGGTTAGCCTGATGTGGGGGATGCTGGCATGCCCCTTCAGATATAAAGGATTTATTCCCCCAGCTGTGCAGATTGCCTCAGCTGGAGAGGACTGCTGGCCCAAGGCTACGCCCCTTTCCAGGGTGCCTGGCATCCAATGACCGGTGGACACGGGTGTAAAGAGCTGAGCCCTGGCCCTGGTGTTGGCACTCTCACCGTAGTCTTGGCTGGACCTCCCCTGAAGCTGCGTTGCAACTCAACTTGTCCCCCTGCCACTCATGCCCCCTCCCCTCCCCCGATAGGAGTTGATCCCAAGGGCGCTCCCTCATAAACGTCCTGCGTGATAATCTCTGACCCGGAGTCTGGAACCAGGCCCATGACAAGAGGGAGGGCAGATGGGACGAGAGGACAAGCTTCCCAAATGCCATGCAGGGGGCCTGGGCTGTACTGCTGCGCAGTGTGTCACCATGTGTCTGTGGCTCACTCCTACGTCAGGATGTTCCCGGGGGTTACCTAGAAAGGGGGTGCTGTGGCTAAATAAGTTTGGGAAACCAGGAATTAGGCAACCATGGCACCTTTCCTCAGCACAGAACATCTCAGCGCCTTCAACACGCTGGTGTCATGGCACACCTCCAGGAGGAAGACGGCGACACGGTATTTCCCAAACCTGTTTGTCTTGGAACTCCCTTGCTCCCCTGTGGGCAGATCTCATAGCACTGGTGTCGCAGAGAATATACACGGGGAATGACTGCTGTGGAAAAGGGAGCCAAAGATGGCCTTCGAGCAGGAAGATCATATAGACACACTTGTGTTTTAACAAGACCACTCTGGTGCCCTGAGTGGGGAATGGATTGGAAGGGACGAGATTAAAGACTGGGAAACCCACTGGATGGCTGGACCCGTGGCCCAGTTGAGAGACATCCATGACCTGATGGGCAATGACAGTGGGGATGGGAAGGGAAAAACATATTCAGAGTTATTTAGGATATTTAAGGTTGATCAAGTGTGGACAGTGAGGGAAATGCAATGTCTAGGATGATTCTAGGTTTCAGCTTTGGGGATCTAGAGGAACAGAGCAGAGTTGACACAGGGAGGCTGTCAGTTCAGAAGAGAAATGAAGTGCCTGTGGTCAGCCAGGGCACATGCCCAGTAAGCCAATGGAGAGGGAACCCTAGATGGGGAGAAGTCAGAGACGGAGATGGATATTCAGAAGTGACCACCTGTAGGTGGGAGTGGAGTCACCAGTCAGGATGCTGTGTGAAAAGAAGGAAGACAAGGGAAAGGAGTGCCCACCCCCAACGTGCTCATAAGGAGCCACTGTTGTCTGGGAAGCACTCACAAGGTACTTGCAAATTTTGGCCACCGTCTGCTGCTGGCTGTCCCAGGGCTTCTGGTTATAAGCTCTTTTTGGCAATTCCCAAGCCATGAAGCAAGAACAGCGGAACAGGGTCTTCACACATTTCTGGGGACAACAGCAGGAGAACACTAGAGCTGAGGAATTCCAGGACAGCCGGACGTATTCCAGAAAGAAACTGAGTGAAACTGGGTTTTGGAAAATCAATTCCTAGGTGAAATGTACAAGGGAAGTTGGCTGTTTGGAGAGGAGTCCTGACATGGGTGCCCTGGGGAAACGGCCATGGCTGGACGTAAATGACTGCCGACTACGGATGTTACTGATTCTGATTTGGTTTCCACAAAGGGAGGTGCACCCACAGAGCTCGGAACCCATGTGCACTCACCTGGGCCACCTTGGTGTTGCCCTCTTGCATGGTCAGCAGCAGGGGCACCAAGGTGCTGATCAGCTGCTCCTCCAAGGCCGGGGTGCGAGGCGACCGCAGCTTCTGGACCATCTTGCCGTACAGGCTGATGCAGGAGGAGCGCACCTCCTCTCGCGACTGGGGCAGAACCCGGAGGCTCAGGTGTGCTCCCTCCTCCAGGAGGTACCTGGGCCTCTGTGCCCCACCTGGAAGCACCACAGCCTCCCTTCCACTCATTCTGAGGAGCCCTCCAGGCACAAGAGGCACCCAGTGAAGCTGCTCTGGGGCCAGTGCCCCCCTCACTGGAACCTGGATCCTAGCTCTGCCCACTCTTCCCAGCCAGGACCCCCACTAACTTACCATCAAGTGGAAAAATGCCCCCTCTGCTGGGACCAATCAAAAAACTGTGCCCCCTCTAGGTGGACCAATGGAAAGGAAGTCACCTTCCCTGGGAGCCTTGATTACAGAAGAAGAGCCCCTCTGTGAGAACCAGTTAGAAAAAGAACTTTCTCTGGGCGAACCAACTACAGAAGGACCAGCTGGAATGAGGTGCCCCTCCTCTGGGCTGACCGGGCCCTGCCCAGGTCCCAGCGGGGTGTGGGAGCTACTGCAGCCCCCAGGGTAGTACGGAACCTCCCTGCATGTGCAGCCCCCCAATCCATCCCACCCCCACCCTGCGGGCGTCCTTACATCACTGAAGTGTGGCAGCAGGACCTGCAGCATCTCCACATAGACCGAGCTGTCCATCAGCTTCCGGTCCTGTGCCTTGAGGATGGTCTTGAGGTTGTGGACTGCCTCCACCACCAGCAGCCCCTCCATGCTCTTCAGGCCCTTCACCATGGCGGGCAGGAGGGCCTGCACCTTGGCAGCCTGTCGGGCAGGAACATTGGGATGGGGACTCCTACCTGGGCTAACAGGCGGGAGACCCAGCCTCTGATTCACTGAGATGAATGAGGAGAAGCAAGTCCCACTGCCAGGCCTTTGCTGTGCCATCCCACCTGCCTGCAGTGCCCTCGCTCAAGCCCTTGCTGTCCCGGGAGCCCTCGCTGACTCCTCCTGGCCCGATACCCGAGTCTCTGTTGTGAACTCCCTTCCTCCCACTGGGTGGATGATACCCTGCATTGTTAGCTAGTTTTCTGAGTCCACATCCTGTCCCTGCGTCCTGGCCACATCATGAGCTGCAACAGTGCCTGGCAGAGAAAAACAAAGCACTTCTTACAGTGCTAATGAGACACCAACAACCTGGCCTCAGTTTTCTAATCTGTAAAATAGGAGTAATTCCTGCCATCCCCAACTCCTCGTACATACACTGCCTTTAGGCTCGTTGTGAAAAATCTGGATTAGAAACTATCTCAAAAAGAATGAAGTATATAGGGAATTATTAAAGGATATTCATTTTACAGATGGGGCAACTGAGGCAGGGGCAGAAATGAGCTCCGATTCTAGCCACTAGGATCTGAAAGTCGGTGATGGCCAAGCTTCATCCTTCCGCCAGCCGGGGGTGGCGCTGGGCCGGGCTCTCTTCCACCCTCCACTCACCTTCTCAGACCTGCGGGCCAGGATGACCAGGCCTCGGATGGACAGCACCTTCATGATGGGGTCCTGGTGGCTCAGGCCTTCTGCCATCCGCCCCAGAGAGTACTCCTCAGGGATCCGCCGCACCTGCTCCATCTGGAGGAGCTGAAGAAGGAACGGGGATTACTCGCTGGGCCCAGGGCCGGGGCAGCCCCCCGTGTTCCCCGCACCCTGGAAGTGCCCGAGGATGACCAGCGATGAGTGTGGGGCACGAACGACTGCTGTCTGGTCAGTGCTATCCAACACGAGCTACATGCATACATTTAAATTTTCTAGCAGCCACATTGAAAAAGTAAAAAGAAATAGGTGAAATGAATAATACATCTTATTTAACCCAATATATCCAAAATATTATCATTTCAACATGTAATCAATATAAAAATTATTGATATATTTTGTACTTTTTAAAAAAAAAAATTTGTACCAAATCTGAAACCTGGTGTGAATTTTATGCTTACGACACATTTCGAGTCAGACTGCTGCATTTCAAGGGCTGAACAGGCCCTGGGCGGCTCATGGCTATCGTGCTGGACAGCGTGGGTCTAGTCAGTCCACGCCCCTGGCTTCTTGTCTCCACCTGGCCTCCGTGCTGGGACCCTGAGCCCTGTCCTCTCTGCCCCGCTGCCCACTCTCCTTGGCGAGCACCCGCTCTCAGGATCTTACCTGCTTCCTTACACAAATGACTCCCAAGCCTCCGTCTCCAGTCCCAGCCCTGTCCAGAGCTCCCTGGACACCTCCACCCGACGTCCATCAGCACCTCATGGCAAAGCCGAATGTGCCACTCTCTAGCTCAGAGCCCCTGGGGCCCCCACTGCCTGTTGCCATCGGCCCTGCTTGATTGCCTCTGGGCCTCATTCACACCATGCCCACCCTCCAGCCCACTATCTTACCACCAGCCTGCTTCTCCCCAAGCTGCCTCACCTAGGCTGACTGCCCCCTTCTCTGGGCCCCTGGGAGCCCTGAACATGGAAACCTTCGTGCCCCCATCTGCTTTTGCATGTCCCACAGGGGGCTTCCTTGAGGACACAAACAGCCATTCCTCCTTGGGTCCCTGTCAGCGAACACAAGCTCTGGTGCGGAGTATGTGCTTAGGGAATGCTTGTTGCACAAATCATGAAATTTGGTTCCTTTTCTCCTTAGAATTGCCCTTCCTCCTGTGTCCCCCATTGCAGGGTTAGCACCACCAGCCCCCCTTGTCCCCGCCCCAAACCTGGCATCAGCCCCATCTCCCTCCTCTCCCTCCCTGCCCTCCCCACCGGCTGCAGCCACCCCGCCTTCCATTCCTGCCTAGTCGTCCTCGTAAACGTTTCTCCCATCTGTTCCCTTGCCTTCATCCACTATGACTTTCGAGACCATGTGTCTGTATGATGAGACGAGAGAGCTAGGGAGATGGGGCAGGATGGGAGTGGGGGCCAGGAAAGGCTCCGTCCACCCACCCAGGTGACGGAAACTCAGCCTGCTGTGCACCAGGTTCTGAACAGGGCACCAGAGACACAGAAAGGAGTAATGATAATGGTAATAGCAACACAACTGACTCGCAGAGAGCACTTCCTCTGTGCCAGGCATGGCCCTAAGTGCTTCACGTGAACTCAATTAATCCTCCTCAAAACCCTAGGAGGCGGGCATTTCACAGGTAGGCTCAGTGACTCGCCCAAGGTCACGCAGCTCCCTTGAGGAGTTCACCGCCATTGGGAGAAGCAAGCACACACACAGACCATCACAGCAGAGGGGACTGGGGAGCCGGCGGGGTGGGGGGTCATCTGAGGCTATGTCAAAGCATCCCTATGAATGTGGTGGCCTGGCTCTGGCCAGGAGCAGGCCACCTCCTCTGAGGAGTGCAAGAATGACTGGACCTGGTAAGGACCCTGGCCCCAGGGAGGGAGGGCCACTGCTCAGGGTCCAGGGCAATGTTGCGGACGGTTAAGCCTAGAGTCCCTGGCCTTGTGGTGGACGTGGGAGCACCCCTGAGGTCTGGCACCGTCCACCCTCCACCCCTCCCCCAGAATCCGTGTGGCAGCCACTGACAGACTGAGAGGGCAGCGCCTGTCCCTCGAGGCTGACGAGGAAAGAGGAGCCAGGCAGGCAGAGCTGGTCTGAATCCCTCTGGACTCCCGGAGCTCTGTGACCTTGAAAAATGCCCTTTCCTCACCGAAACGTGAGCATCTCGAGCCTCACAGGCCCTCTGTGCAGCTGCGCCGTGCAGACAGCGTGCAGCATGAATGAGGTCAGCGCAGCGCTGGGCACATAGCGGACCCTTGAGAAGTGGCACCTTCCCTTCCCTCCCCAGAGCTGGCGGAACCCGGGACACTGACCCTGACCCAGGCTTGTCCTCCTGAAGGGGACACATTCTGCTGGTGCCTGGAGAGCCAGGCCAAGTGTTCCTCCAGGTGCCTGCTCATCCGCTCAGCCCCCCTCCTGGACCTCTCAGGGCTAGGTGTGAGGATGCCACACAAACATGACGTGGCTCCCACTCCCTGACTCACAGTCCAGCTGGAATCACAGAAAAGACACAAGAAGTGCCTGGGACGCCGTGCTGCCTCCTGTCCATCTGGCCAAGCTTACTTACCTGCCAACGCCCAGCTCAAATGGCATCTCCTCCAGGAAGCCTTCCTTAACCTTCCACTATCCAAGCAGACAGTGAGCCTCCTGCCTCTGAGCCCCACTGTACAGCCCCGGGTGCTAGCCCGGACCCCATGCATGACAGTCGGCAGGCCACAGGAGGCAGGCAAGGGTGGTGGTGAAGAGGGCATGTTTTACAAGTCCATGGACAGATGAATGGAGAAACAAAATTGGTATATACGCACCAAAGAAGGTGATTCAGCCTTCAAAGAATGAAATTCTGACCCTGCTACAAGATGGGTGAAACTTGAGGTCATTGTGCTAAGTGAAATAAGCCAGACACAAAAGAACAAACATGGTACGGTTCCACTCATCCGAGGCGCCCAGAACAGGCAGATCCGTGGAGACAGAAAGCAGGGTGGTGGGGCCAGGGCCTGGGCGGGGGTGGGGGGAGTTGCTGTTAAGTGGATGCAGAGTTTCACTTTGGGAAGGAAGATGAAAAAGTTCTAAAGATGCATGGTGGCAATGGCTGCACAACGACGTCAATGTACTTGACGCCACTGAACGGCACGCTTAAAAATTAAAACGGTAACTTTTATGTTATATATATTTTGCCACGATTTTTAAAAAAACTTAAAAAAGAGAGAGAGAATGGGTTTCAGAGCCCAGATATCTGGGTTTGAATCCTGGATCTGCTGCTTACGAGCTGCGTGGCCTTGGGAAAGTTACCCAGATATGTGCCTCAGTTTCCACCTCTAAAATAGGGGACGGAGTAGCGTCTCTGCCGTAGGATCATCGTGAGGGAGGAAGGAATCAATGTGCCTGAAGCTCTCAGTACATGCCCGGAAGACAGTGATGGTACCTATTGTCATTGGTGAGTCTCCTCGTCTGGGTCTGACCCCACCAACTTTCTCCTGGCTCATCTCTCCCCAGCACTGCCCACCCCCGAGTAACCCCCACCCCCGACTCCCTCAGCTTAGATGTCACTTCCTCCAGGAAGCCCTCCCTGATCCCCCTGATCAAGTATTCTCCCACTACAGCCTGGACTGCCCCCATCATAGCACGAGTCACCCTATGGCACCCCACGTTATAATTGGGATATCCTCTGTCTCCCCTGCCACACCAAGAATCCCTTGAAGGCAGAGGGGAGTCAAATTCATATTTGTGTCTCCAATCTCGTATCTCCAATCCAGCGCCTGGCACACAGTGGTGCCCAGCAAAGGTTGATGGGTGCCTGGGGCACTGGGGGAATCTGGGAGGAGCAGAACAGGGTGCAGAGGTGGAGAGAGGAGGAGAGAAGGAGGGAGGGAGACCCACGAGGTCTTCATACTCAAGAGGAATCATGCTCAGCAAAGACTGTAAACCATTAAGTGCTGTTTGCACAGGACAGACGACCAGTAATGTGAACTGAGGCCATGCTCAGGGAAGGCTGGCGAGGAGCGCCCACCCCCGCCCAGCCCCATCGGTACCTCCACGAAGAAGGCAGTGGCGGTGATCTTGTGCTTCTCGTCGCCTCGCTCCAGGAGCGGGATGAGCAGGTAGAGGATGCGACACAGCTCCTGGCAGGAGTAGTGCACCATGGCCCTGGGGGGAGGGGCAGGCCCCTTAGGCTCTCCAGCCCTGGGGGCACCTGCTGGGTGGGGGTCTGGCCGTGACACTCTAAACTCCAGGCAATCCAGGGTCACCTGGGTTCCTGTGTTCCCAGGATTTCCCACCCGGACAGGATCTCAGAGGACATCCAGTTTAACTGCTTCGTTTTATAGAAGGGGAAACTGAGGCCCAGAGTAGGAAAGCAACTTGTCGGAAAGCACAGAGCAAATCAGTGAGTGAGACAGGCTTAAGACCCCTGACCACACAGGACCACTTCGGGAGGAAGCGCCAGGGGCCAGGCAGCCACCGCCACTTTCACGTCGTTAGTGCATTTGATACCCCCATCGCCCTTCGAGGCAGACTGCCATTATTATCCCATTTCATAGATGAGGAAACAGAGGCTCAGACCGTGAACTGCCCGAGGTCACAGAGCTGGACCCCTGTCCCAGGGCTCCCCACCCTAGCTGCCTCATTCTTTCCACTAAGCCAGAGTGTTGGCCCTGGGCCAGCAGCATCAGCATCACCTGGGAACTTGCTAGAAATGCACATTCTTGGGCCCCATCCAGATGGACTGAACCAGAAACTCTGTTGGCGGACCCAGCAGCATTTGAACAAGCCCCGTGGATAATTCTGATGCTCTCTCAAGGCTGAGGACCACCGCACCGCATTCCATCAATTGGTGAATCCAGGGAAGTGTGGCAGCCATGCAGAGGCTGGAATAAGGCAGCCTGGTTCAAATTCTGGTTCGACCACTAGCTGTGTGACTTTGGGCAAGTCGCTTAACTTCTCTGGGCCTCAGTTCCTCATGAGTAACACTGGAATAACCATAGTGCCACCTCACAGGTCATGGTGAGGATTACATGGAATAATCCACATACATACAGCGCTCTGCACAGTGCCCAGAGCATAGTAAGTGCTCCACAGATGTCATATCCTGAGGGCCCTGGGAGAGCCCCGTCCTGGGCACGCTGGTGCAGGGCTAAGAGCAGGCTGTGCCCACAGGAGTCACATCACCGGAGTCAGGGCGCCCCTCCCGACCCCGTGGGAGGCTGTGTGTGGCTGCAGGGAAGAGGCCCGGTCTGGGTCAGCAGGTCGTTTCCCAGCTTTGCCACTTCCTGGCCGTGTGGCCTTCACAGCTGTCCCTCTCTGGACCTTGGCATCCTCCTCTGCAAAATGTGCCTGAGTGATCCCTGTTCCACGTCACCATGACCGTAGTGGAAGCTGGCCTGTGTGGAGTCTGCCACGTGCCAGGGGCTGTTCAAAGTACTTCATTTCACTCTCACCCCAAACCTCCGAGGTGGGTCCTATCATTATTTCCATACTATTGAAAGGAAAACTAAGACACAGAGAGGGGAGGTAACTTGCCCCGGCTCACACAGCTGGGAAGTAGCAAGCTGGAATTCCCCAAAGCCACCCTCTTAACTACTCAGCTATCCCACCATCTCTGTATTCGTGTGGGAACTAAAGTCACAGTGCGGGGAGACAGGTGCTCTGCAATCGCCAGGTGCTGGTGTAGCCACAGCTGGCCTCCGCAGAGCCGTGCCATCTCTCACAGTGGGACCGTCCACCTGCCGAGGTCGACAATACTCCCCCGGGTGTAGAGGAAGAGATGGACTGAGTGAAGGCCCTGGCCCAGAGAGATGCAGACCCCAGCTGTCTGCGGATGCCGAGGTCTCTACCCGCCCTCTGGCCTGCCGGGCGGTCCCCGCCTCACCTTGCCAGCAGGGACACTCCGCGGTGGTGGTTCTCTGCCTGCACCATGAGCTCCCAGCCGCCCTGGTCCTCCAGGAAGGTGGCCTCGTACGAGCAGCCCATCTTCAGCAGCAGGGTTTTCACCACTTTGACTACCCAGCTGCCAAGACAAGGGGGCTAAGACCTCATGTCACACACAGGGCCTCCCTCCCGCGGGGCCTCTCCCACCGTGGGCTCCCATGTGGCCAGACGAGCTTGTCTCCGCCATGTTTATTGTTAGATAGTCAGGGTCAGTGGATCCACAAAAGGTGGCTCTGAAAATAATGACTAGCTTTGAGAACGAGAGCGCCAACAGAAGCCACGCTCCCCTCCCTCGGGGACAGGGCTCCCCCCGCCTCGCTCCCGAGCCTCCCTTCCCGGAGTGCGGGCCAGAGGGGCCTCCAGCCCCGGTCCTGTCACACTCTGGCCCTCAGCTTCCCCACAGCTGGGCGGTGCCCTGCGGGACCGTCCTCTCTGCTCACTGGGACAGTCTCCTGTCCAGGTCCGAGTCCTCCACCCCCTCGGACACTGAAGGGGTGACTCCAGACCTGGAGGCACAGCAGAAGCCCCCGGGGACGTAGACCACCTGTGGACTGACCGCTGGGCCTCAGGCCTTTGTGCTTCTGCAGCTCCCGGTGAGCCAAGAAGCCCCGCCGTGAGGGAGCAGGCGGGCACGGCCATGTGTACACATCCCACTGTGCACCTGGCCCAGCCTAGGTCCTCACAGACGTGACAAACTCACACACACAAACCTCCATTAAAGTAGACCCGACAACGTGTGAAATGAAGTTTACAGTTAAACAAAGCTTTCCAGAAACCTAGACACTAACTTTAAGAGATTATGACACACCTGACCCCTCACCCCTATCATAAGCAAGGCATCTAAGCTGCCCCGCGGTCCCATTAGTTTACCAAAGTACAGAGCACTAAGCGACAGAGCCAGGACTCAACCCGACACACTCTCACTTCAAGCCCGGCTGCTCCACTGCCTGCTCTTTGCCCTCAAAGCACACTTTCTGAGCGTAACACACTAGAGGCCAAGAAGGAAAAGACCAAGAAACTTGACTACATAAAAAGTGTAAAATTTCTGAATGGTAAAAGACCATAAAGTAGTTGCATGTTAAGTGACAAGCTGGAATACAAATGACAAACAGTTAATTTCCTTAATATATAAAGAGTCCTTACAAATTAATAGGAAAAAATTCCAACAGTCCTACTTAAAATTGGGCAAAGAACAGTTTGCTCACAGAAAAGGAAACACAAATAGCATTTAAACCTCAACCTCACTCATAATAAGAGAAACGCAAACTAAAATTACAGCAAAATACCATTTTTTCCAACTTTTAGATTGGCAAAGATAAAAATGTTTCATGATGCCTTGTGCTGGCCAAGGCGTGGGGAAATGAACACTCATACACTACTGGAGGTGGTGCCCTCTATGGGTAGGTGCTTTAGGAGGTCTTCCTTTTCCCTTCCATCACTCAAAGGTCAAGAACTTTTTCCAACACATATTCCTGATCCACCTCAATATATAAACACAGAACCCTTTGATGCACGCATTCCACTCTCCGGATTTCATCGCACATATCCAATCGCACGTGTGCATAAAGACACATGAACAAGCAAACGCCCCACAGCATTGTTTGTAATCGCAAAGGGCTGCAAAGCACCTCAGTCAAGAGGATCCTGGTTAAATAAATGATAGTACATTGGAATTCTATACACAGGAATATTATGCAGCTGTTATTAAAAATACAAGGCAGCTCTATATGTAGAGATCTCTGAGATACAGACTATGATAAAAGAAAAACGTGTCACTGTGCGAGGTACACTGTCATCAGTGTGAAAATCTAGAATGTAAGCACATGTGCTTATGGCTGCATAAACCACCTCTGCAAGGGCATGAATGAACCGGTAATTTGGGGCAGATAACTGGGGTAAAGAGAGGAAAGAAGGAGGCTCATTTTCAACGTCTTTTGAGATTTTTGTCACGTGCATAAATTACCTATTCCGGTTAGTAGTTAAAAATAAAGTGGTTGGGCCCTGGATACAAACCCAATACACTAAGATCTCTGGGGAGGAGGAAGCAAGATGGAAGCGTGAGCTCCCCAGGGAGGCCTGGTCTTCCCTGTGGTCCAGCCCGGAGCAGAGGCCGACACACACGGCAGTGCTCAGAAATGGTCTCGAACAAATTATCAGCTCTCGTGAAAGTGTGCTTCTGTTTTCTCTTCTAATCCCAATGCTAATTTCTGTGGTTCCATTGCCCTAGAGGCTTTGGGAAGGCCCTTGCTGGGTGGCCCTCCCCCTGCCAGGGACAGCAGGAGCATACCGCACAGGCACGAAGATAGAGGGCTGTGCGTCCTTCTTGGCGTCCTTGCGGGAAGCCACGTGGCCGGGCAGGTTGAGGCCGATGTGGTAATGGACCTGAATGAGCAGGGCCAGGAGCAGCTGCGGGTAGATGCGCCTCACGCGGCCCACGCAGCTGTTGACGGACAGGAGCTCACACAGGCCGCTGGCTGCCTGGGGGTGGAAGGGAGGCTGGTGAGATGTCCTGGCCCATCATCCCAGTACCCCTGGCAGGCGCCTGGACTGCTTCTCTAGGAGGCTGGACCTGGATTTTTGCTCGTCTCTGGCCGAGCCTGGGAAAGCCCAGATCCCTCACCAGCACCACTCCCTGATTCCCGGCTCTCTGGGAGAGCCCCGCCCCAGAACGATAACAGCAACCAGCCTCTCCCATGCTGACACAGCCCTGGAAGAATCGTGGTGGAGGGATCCCCTCCCACATTTGTGAGGTAGAGTCTGGATCCCACTGGCAGTTGGGGACACAAGCTCAGAGGAGTGAAGGGACTTGCCCGAGGTCACCCAGCCCCTTGGGACAGAGCTGGGACTTGAACCTAGGTTTTCAGATATGGACTGTGGCGTGCCCTGCCTCTTCCTCGTTCCTAACATGGGCACAGTTATCTGCCCCAAATAACCCAGGCTGCTGCTGTCACCTTCTGTTGCAGGACTGTTATCGCCCAGTGGACCACAAACAAGAGCCCAAGACAGACTGCCCAAGGCCACAGCTGTTTGTGCAGAGTGGGCACGAGAAGCTGGGTGTGCCGAGCCCAGCGGGCAGGGAGGCCGTGATGGGGGTCCTCACCGCCAGGGGCACGATGGAGGCCCGGCCCTTCTTGGTGACAGGCTTCTCCTTCAGGCTGGTCAGGAGCAGGTCCAGGAGGTCGCGGACATCACAGCTGGGTTTGCGCAGGATCAGCTGCCTCCACATCTCTGCTCCATTGCTGGGAGGTCAGGTGGGCATGGTTAGGGGGACCAGGGCCATGGGACCCACCCTGCCTCCCAGCAGTTTGAGGCAGGAGAAGGGAAGATGCCATCGAAGTGGCATCCATGGGCACACCAGCAAAGAATGGTCCAGGAAACACTCCCAAAGAGGTAAGGGGCTAACAATCACTGAAAACCCTGTTTCCCAGGTGTCATGCCAGGTGCTTCCTATACCATTTATTACTTCAGCAAATACTGAGCATCTTCTGTACACCAGGCACTAGGCAAATCTCGGGGCATACAGACGTGAACAAGATGTCCAAGACGTTCAAGGTCACTGGATCCTCACAACGCCCCTCAAGGTGGGTTGTTATTCCCATTTTACAGATGCAGAGTTGAGGCTCAGAGAGGTGAAATCATCAGTCCGAGACCACACAGCTAGTGAGCTGCTGTCAAGAAGTGATCAGATCTGATGCCTCCGGAGCCTGTGCTCATTCCTCTACGCCAAGGAGCCCTTTGAGGCTGGATCCTGCATTTGTCACATAATATCATGGAGTGCCCGCTCCTGTCCCTTAGAAGGCAGTGCGCCAGGCAGGGGAAAGCGTCTATGCCAGCAAGCCTGCAGGCACTCCTTTCTTGGGGGTTGACAGCACTGACAGACCAGTGACTAACGGGTTAACAATACCCTTTTCCCCTTCTGCATGAGGTTTGAACCTTCCGTTAACTTTCCGGCTCTGTTCCCCTGGAAACCTGATAAAGATAGTATGTCAACTATGTTGCTAAGCAACAGTGCTTATGGTAAAAATGACCCAATTGGTAAATTGCATCTGGGCTGGGAGGAACCATAAATTAACTAAAAGAACCGGTGGGGACACTGCAGCATTGAGCTTCCCAGGCTGCGGCCACTTCTGTCACCGGGTTTGTCCCTGTGGGGACCCTGGAAGCAACATCTATAGTTATTGTGAGAGACACTAGTTCCCGTAAGACCTGAGCCACGTCGGCCATGGCAGCCGCTGCACCCCCCCAGGGTCTCAGCCCCTCGTTCTGGGAGGCCCAGAAGCCGACTCTTGGACTCAGGGCCAAGACAGGTGAGGAGAGTGAGGCATCCAGGGCACAAACTTCAGAAGGCTGCCGCGTTCAGGCTCCCGCAGGAGCAGGCTGGCACTGAGAGCGAGGCCCTCACATTTCGTGCCAGCTCTGTCTGGCTGCTGCTGGCCTCCTGCAAAGAAGAGCCTGGCACTGTCCTGTCCTACGCCCTGAGCCACCCTGACGCCAGCATGGCCCCCTCTGGTGAGTCTGAACGTTTAGGGGCTCCATGAAGAAAACCCCATGGTGGACACTGCAGCCAGAAAGGGTTAAAGTTTTCCAGGTGAGAGGACGGGATGTCCCTCTGGCCCCCGCCATCCCGACTGATCCCCTTGGCTTCTGTGAACGACACCAGCTGTGCTTGCTAGAAGCGTGCCCCATTTTCACGGCTCTGCACGATACTTTTGCATCCGCTTTCAACCCTCCTAAGGTGTGGCTCACACACTCACTGCCTTGTTTTATTCATTCAGAGGTGTGGGAGTGTTTCTTGGTCTGGGAGGCTGGAGCAGTCGGGCTGGTCCCTCCTGCCCATGAGCTCACCGCCTGGCTACAGTCCTTCTGCTCATCAGACCACGAGCTCTCTGAAGGCTGAGAGCATGGAGCACCATCCCAGGCCCAGGCAGGCACTCAGCACAGCGGGCTGCATTACTTGTCACACCATCCATCTGGGGTGGGAATGCAGAGATTATTTCTTCCTTTTGCCTATGGGGCATAACTGAAGCCCAGAGAGGGCAAGCAATGAGAGGCAAGCACACAGCGGTCAGAGGCAGAGTCAGGGCCAACACTCAGGCCTGCTTTCTATGGCATCATTACAGAGCTCTGGGCTTGGAGTTGGTCAGGTCTGGGTTTAGGTCCTCGTTCTGTTGCTTGCTCACGGGTGCCTAGGGCAAGAAACTTCCCCGAGCCTCAGTTTCTTCATCTGTAGAATGGGATTGTTTTCATTGTTGCACTAATGAAAGAATGTATTAATGCTCAGCACTGATGCCGGCAGTGCTCGGGAAGTGCTTAATGATTGTCCTAAGGACCACGGATCACAGAAGAGAGGCCACCTGAGAGGGCAAGGGGCTTCTCTGGGTAGAAGGAGGGGCTCCCAGCCCAGGATGGGGGCTGCTGCAACCCTCTGAGATGTGGCAGCTGGGACCCCGCTCACTTGGTACCTGTCCAGTGGGAGGGGACACATGAGCAGGGCCACGACGACCTCAGTCATGAAGGAGCTGGCCAGGAGAGAGATGGGCAGCAGGGCCACCTCACGGGCCCGTGGCTCCTGGATATGGCTCAGCTGCACGTAGATGGCCTGCATGATCTCTGGGATCTGGGGCACAGTTGGGGTGTGAGCAGTCAGAGGGCCAATGGAAGAAGGCAAGGGGGGATGTGGGGAGAGGGAGACGGAGAAGGAAGGAATGGGTGACAGGGTAGCGTGCGGGCGGGAGGGGAGAGAGGGCAGAGGAGGGTGCACGGGAGAGACATGGGGAGATAGAGGCTGGCAGAGGCCTGCTCCTTCCCTGGGCATGAGCCGATCTGTCTTGGCCACCCTTCTCCCTCCCCGTCCAGCCAGTTGAGTTCTCAGCCACCACTACCCCTAACCCACCCTAGTGCTTAGGGTTCCTGTACCCTCACCCTGCCCATGGCAGGGCTGGCCGTCCCAGGGGATGAGCAGGCCCGGTGGGGTCTCCCAGCGCAGCCCTTCCCAGGGGGCCTTACCACCTCCAGCGCCCTGTGGCGGTACCACTCCAGCACCGAGCTGAGCGTGACCTCTGAGGCCAGCTGCATCATCTCCCCCGAGTCCTTCCCCCGAGCCTCCTCCGAGCCACCTTTCAGCCCTTCCAGGGCTGCCAGCAGCAGATCCTTGACCTGCTGGGGCCCCAGGAAGTCTCCAAATTCCTGAAACAGAGGCCCAGAGATGCTGACACACACGGACAGCCCTCGAGCGAGCCATGCACAGCCGCACAAGCACCGCCAGGCACACGCAAAGGTGGGCAGGGCGGGCCATGCAGATACGGTCAATCTGTGAGTGTCCCTTTGGGGAGGAGCTAAGAATAAAGGGGAGAAATGGCCCCTCCCCCCAGAACTGGGTGACATGCTTCCGGGAGAAGGAAGTCATGGCCCACGGGCTGTGGCACAGTCTGGAGAGGAGGGGCGTTCCAGATGGGCCCATGTGGTTGGGGAGGCTTCTTGGAAGGGGACTAGAGCTGGCCTGAAAGATGGAGGGGCAGAGGGTGTTGGGGTGGCTGACGCTGCCCCTCTCTCCCAAGTTCCCGGGAGGCCAGGGCTGGTGGGCAATGGGCGGTCACCGCGATCACACGCAGAATGTTCTGGCATGGGCTGACAGGGTTGTAGGGCCCCAGAAAACGCTTGTTGGTCTCATACAGCTCCTTCTTGTTAGTTTCTTCCTTATCTCTGGCTCCTGCAAGAAGAGAACTTTCTCAGTGAGGCCAGAGTGCCCTACTTTTTAAAAGTTTTTGTTAAACATAGATGTAGGAAGTGCACGAATCCTAAGTGACCCGCTTGATAAATTTCCACATAGTGAACGTATCCATGTAACTGGCACCCAGGTCAAGAAGCAGAGCATGATCAGCACCCCAGAAGCCCTTCTTATGCCCCTTTCAGTCCACCATCCCCCTCGCCCACCAGGGTAACTACTATTCTGACTTCTAAACCCACTGATTAGATTGCCTCGCTGTTGGACCTGACATAAATGGACTCATACAGTATGTTACCCCTTGTGTCCGGCTTTCACTCAATATTACGTGAGATTCATCCACGCTGTTGCAGGTGGCCTTAGTTCATGCGTTCTCAGAGCTGCCTAAATTTTCCACAGCATGAAGATACTGCAACTTATTTATCTGTGCTACCTCTGAGGGACATGTGGGTTGTGTCCAGCTATTATGCCCAGCACTATGAACATTCTGGTGTGTCTGGTCGTGCCTTTTGGTGTCTACATGCACCCGTCTGTAGGTCCACAGCCAGGAGAGGGATCGCTGCGTCCCCAAGGTGGGCATGGTTTCATCATCAGGGGATGCTGCGGCTTTCTGCAGCAGGAACCAATTCCACTCCTGCAGCGTAGAGAGTGCCAGAGGCTCCACGTCTCACCAGCACGTGGCACTGTCTGTTTCATTTTTGCAGTTCTCCAGGGAGTGGCAATACCTCTTTTCAATTGCAATCCCCTGCCCCTGACATTCCCAATCCAACTTCTCTGCTTTTTTCCTGAGTACTTATCATCCCCTGACTTACACTCTGTATATCGTTGTTTGTTCTGTTCATTGTCTGCCTCCCGACAAAAAGAAGACCAGCTCAAGAGGGAGGGCTATTGAATCATAAACCTCTTTCTTCACTACTGTGTCCCCAGTGCCTACAATAGTGCCTGGCGCATGGTGGCTCCATATTTTCTGCTGAAGGAAACACCTTTCAGGCACATTTCCTGCGCCCTTGCTGTGGCCTGGCCTGGGTGCTACCTGGGTCGTACGCCTATGGGCATAAGGAAGGGACACCAAGGCAGCGTGACTGTGGACCAAGTGTGCGGGTTGTTTGTGAAGGGAAGGAGCTTGAAGCCTGGAATCAGGCAGATCCGGGTCCAAGTCCCCGGTCTGCTGCGCCCTGCGGTCAGGGGCCTGGACCACCACTTCACCCTTCAGCACTCTAACCGTGCGTTCGGCCTGGGGTTGCCAGATAGAATACAAGACACCCAGTTCAATTTGAATTTCAGATAAACAAGTAATCTTTAGTCAAAGTTTGTCTCGAATATACCAAAAATTATTCATTGTTTATCTGGAATTTGACTATAACCGGGTATCCTGTATTTTGTTTGCCGAATCAGGAAATACTGATTTGGTCTACACTATTCCTGCCTGCAAGGCTAACCATTAACATGCTTATCCCACCTCACCCATCACTCAGGAGGTACGAGTGGCTCCCAGACAGAGGGGGAAATCTGCCAGGGGCCAAATCTTTACCCCAAGCACCAGAGATCAAGAAGAGCAGAGACACCAGACAGATCCCAAAGGGCTGAAACTAATCAGATAATCCTGGTCCAGAAGGAAAAAAAGGAAACTGTATTTGACAAGCGGCTATAATGTGTGGCACTGAGTTGGCCGCTTTATATATGATCTCATTTAATCTTTCAAAAACTGTGAGTTATACGCTATTGTACTCTCCTTTACAGATGAGGAAATCTAGACCTGGACAGGAAAAGTGCTTGTCTGAGGTCACACGGCTGGGAAGGGCTAGGGCCAGGTCTTGTACCCAGGTTACTCTGCCTCCAGAGCCAGGAAAGTTTGAACATTATGTCAAGGTCCCTTGGCTTGGGGCAGAGTTGGGACTCTGGAGAAAGGAAGGAGGCAAGTAACAGCTGATACTGCCCACCTCTAGTGCAGGCCAGCTGGTCCCTGCCCCGGCCCATACCGCATCACTAGCGCCCTGGAGCCGAATCCAGGGATGTTCTCCCACCTGCAGGTTTTAGCCACTCCAGATGCTAAGATAGGACCTATTCTTTGTCCATTCATTCAGTAAATATTCTCTGAGTACCCACCATGTGTCAGGCCCAGGGCTAGACCTGGGGAATGCAGTAGTGAACAGGACACAGCCTTGTCCTGCCCTCAAACAGGGTTATAGTCTGGTACGGAAGACAGACCACAGAACAAGACCTTTAGGGCTATCCTGCCTGGGTGTACATGGTGCCATGGGAATGCGAAAACGAAAGTCACAAGTGAAACTTGGGAGGAAGAGGAAAGGCTTATAAAGAATTGCTTACATCAAAGTAGGCTCGTTTGTACCTTTGTCCCCAGTTTTGGGGGGACTAAGCCTTCACCCCAGTCCCCACTGGACCCTGTGCTGGTCGCCCCTATTTCCCACCAGTGCCTTGGTGCCAAGGCTCCAGTCAATTCCGGGACGGAGCACCTGCTCAGAAACCTTGCTTCAGATGCACTCCAAAGGGCTTACGTTTTTGGAGCTCCAGGATGGTGTAGAGGATGGTGATGCCGTCCAGGGCCTCCCGGCCAATCTCCTCATCAGGATCCCCAATGCGAAGGATGAGCCTCCCCAGCAGAAGCCCCAGTGCCGGGAACCCAGAGGACATCTGTTTGTGTTGCAACCTTAAGAATCGAGTCTCATAGGTTCAATAATGCTAGACAGTAAATAGTAACCAGAGCTAGATGGTCTGGCCCCAATAGCAGAGCCCTCTGAAGATGGCAAAGGCCACTGGGGAAGCTCTGGACGGATGCACAGGCTCCCTCAGAGCTGGGGAGATTCTCCGTAGCAGTGCTCCCCTCCCCCCAGAAGCCACTCACAAAGAAAGGCAGGGTCAGAAGCGTGTGGTTCAACACAGAGACATTGCTGTTCACAGCCCGTGCTCGCTCATGGGCCTTCCCAGAGTTCATCCAGGGCCCCAGGGGCTGTGAGGACAAGGGCAACTCTCAGAGCTACAGGCTGGATGCTAGCCCCTGCTGCCTGGGGTGCAGGCCAGCCTGCACCAATCAGCAAGAAGCTTCTGGGGAGGGCATAAAGGCAACTTGCCATAGCCCCCTCCTCTTCTTGGAGCACAGGGTCCAGAAGCTGAGAATAGGGCTGAAAGACCAGAAGGAAGATGAAGACCAGCGAGGAGAGAGATGGAAGATGAAGAGTCATGAGGAGAGAAGAGAAAGACAAGGACAAGAACGGAGAGAGCAAAGATATGGGGGCAGCTATAGCAGGAGTCGGCGGATAGGGAGAGAGCCAAGGGGCAGGCATCTGTGACAGGGCTTGTCAGGACAGGGAGGCAGAAGACTGGCACAAGATGACATCCTAAAGTCAAATCACTCCTTCTGGGTCCAGCGCCCCCGCCTCCCCCAGCTCCTAAGCCAATTCTCCTTTCCCCTCCATCCTTCCTCTCCTCCCTGCCCCCACACCTCCAAAATGCTTTTCAGCCCAGCAGGAGTGGGGTCCTCAACAAAGAGGGCGTTGAGCAGTGTCTGCAGGGCATCCAAGGTCTGACGGTAAAGCGTCTGTGGACAGGAGGAGGACCAAGCCACTAGGGGGCCTCTGGAGCAGAGCCCAGCCCCAGACAAACCCTGGCGTGGTCAGGGGAGGAGGGGCTCTGGGACTCAGGGAGCTGCCTTCCGGGCCCACCTCTGAGACTAACTTGATGTGTGATACGGGACAAATACTTCCCCTGCATGGGTTACAGTTTCCTGGTCGACACATTGGTGATCGTTATCCCTGCACTTCCCACCGCCAGGGGAGGAAGCAGAGCCAGCAGTTTCGAGAATCTACGGACCAGGGGAGTGCCTGGTGATTTGCACAACCATCTTTGTCCTCTAAGTGTTTTTATCATTTAACAAATGAGGAGACTCGTCCAAAGTCACACAAGGAAGTTTCAAGTCAGGAGGGACAAACGAGAGAATGGGTGGGAAAATGTTCTAGAACCGTAAGAGTCAGATAAATTTTTACCGTTGTCTCTGGGTAAGTGCTCTGATTCTTTTTCTAATTGCTACTCCTAGACCCAAACAGATTTCCCAAGCTGCCCCTTCAGGGAGCCATCTGTCCCCTGCCCAAGGTCCTCCTCCCTTGGCCACTCGGTAGTCCTGGAATTATCCTGGGCATCACATAGGTGCAGACATTACACATACACAAGGCTGAGCAGTGGATTTGAGCCACTCTGGGAAGACCCCTCTCCCTGCCTCCCCTCCTGCCAGCTCTCCACGTCTGTCTCCCAGGTTGTCGCTGTCCAGACTTCCTGAGTCTGTGCACACCAGGGTTACACCACAACCACCAAGAAAGCCCCACTCACCAACTGCTTCCTCCTTCCCGCCCATCTGCAGCCCATCGCTGCGCAGCACTCACCTCTGCTGGCCAGGCCTGGTACTACAAGAGGGCTGCTCCCTCTCTCTTCCCACCCAGCAGGGATTCCCCAACTTTCCTTAGGGTCTTAGCACAGCACCTCCAGGACACAGCGTCCTCCTGCTGCCAGGGCGGTTTGGCGCTGCTCTCTAGCCTCGCTTCCCAGCACTCTCACCTCGCCCTCTGGGCTCCAGCCACACTGCTGCTTGTCATCCTTGCAGTCACCAAGGTCTCCCATCATCAGGCCGCCTCGCATGCAAGCTGTTCCCTCTGCCTGTCATGCTCTTCCTTCTGCTATCCCCAGCCCCTTCAGCTAATTAGTTCTTCTTTAACCTCTCGGCTCCAACACTACGACCCCTGACCCCCGTCCAGGCCGGGTGCCCCCGTTCGGGGCTCTTTATAGTTTTGCATTAACTGCATGATTCTTGGGTAATGCCCACCTCTCCCCTTCCCCCGCCCCCACTGTGTCTCGCCCCCTTAGTTGGGGAGTAGCACTCAGTTATCTTTGCTGAATGGAAGGATGAATGAATGTGCCTCACTCTGAGCTGAAACCCAGCTCCCTTAATCTTCCCCACGGACCCTGCGTCCTACAGTAGGGGTCGCCTCTGCCCGCCCCTCCTGGGTCAGCGCTGCGGAGGCTGAAGATGCCCACACAAGCCCATTGAGGTTCTTCTCCTCCAGGCGTCAGCCCCAACTCGCCCGGTCCTCAGCCCCCCTCCTCCTCCCAATCGTGGCCACTTCCTCTGGCCGAGCCAACATGTGTCCACATCCCCCCATAGGGCAGGGCCCAGAAGTGGACAGAGCATTCCAGATGAGAGACCCCTTATTCCAAAGATTCATTCATTCACCAAATACGAATGGAGTGCCTACTCAGGCCAAGAGAGGTGAGGTAAAGTGCCCCCCGGCCGCACAGCTTGAGATCCTTATCGACCCCCGGAACACCCTTTCTCTCCCTGCTGGGAGTCCAGAAACGTGACTCCCCTGAGAACCCCGGGCAGCCCTGAGGACCCGCCGGGGAGCGCCCCCTCACCTGTATGGCCTCAGCCTTGGCCTCGTCTTTCTCCTGCATGGCCTGCACAGACGGCAGGGAGAACACACTCTTCACACACGTGTTCACCAGCTCTGATCTTTCCCGCACACCCAGGACAGGCCGCGTGTGACTGGCAAAGAGACAGACAGCAAAGGCAAGAACTGAGGGGGTCCCTGGTGCTGGAGGCAGGACGCTGAGGCTGTAGGACTGGGATGAGGGTGCCTCGCTGGGGGCTCCCAGGGACTTCCCGGGGCTCGGGGCTCGGCCTGACATTCAGATGGACAAAAGGGCACAATGAGGTGGAGGGGGAGGGAAGTGGGTGTGGAGGGCAGACGGCCCTGGCAGGGACTGGGCAAGGGGAGAGGAAACGGCACAGGAGTGGCGTGGGGGCACAGGGAGAGGCCCCAGAAGAGACAGGCAGAGCCCATGGGAAGAGGGAAGGGGCTGGGCCCGGGGAGGGGCCGTGGACACCTCAGCTGGGTCAGGGTCTCCATGGCCTGCTGGCGGACGGAGCTCGAGAGGGAATCCAGCGGCTCCTCCTGGATCTGCCTCTGGACAGGGGACCACAGAGGGGCCAATGAGGGGGCAGGCCGCCGCTGCAGGCTACCAGTGCCGAGGCCGCCCCTCCTCGAGGGAGCAGGCGGGCGGCCCCACAGCCTGGGCAGAGCTCCCCCACCGCTCCAGCCCTGCCCGGCCTCCAGTTGGGGGGCCAGCCCACTGCTCAAACCCCGTCCTGAGCCCTCAGTTCAAGGCCGCCAGAAACACCCCGCACCCTAAGCGGCTGCACCCCACACAGTGCTCAGCAGGAGGGCCTTCAGAAGCCTCATTCTGGGCCTGTGTTCAACCACGGACTTTTGCCCAAAGCCAAAACCCCCGTGCGTGGCCCTTGAAAGAGGTCCCATTGACTTCCTTTAAAAGGTCCTTCTCATGACTTCTCATTTTTGATCTGGCACCTACACGTGATAGGCATGCAGTTAATATTAGTTAAATGAAGGTATCAAGGGCAAGGATTTTTTCCTTTCTTTAAGGGATCCAAGCTAAATACGATTTTGGAAATGTTGTTGGTTATCCCTGCCCAATGCAGCCTGGTGGAGACCTGAGAAGTGATTGTGTTCAGCAAAATGATAAGGAAACTCTCAGAAGTTTCCCAGCAGGGGGAACGTCTGGCGTTGGCAACAGTAACTGCTCCCCGGTGCTTTTCAGTGAGCCACCTGTGGGGCTGGGTCCTCCCAGGAAGCACCCATACACGCGATATCATCACAGTCGTTTGCCAGGATGAGAAGAGTGAGGCTCAGAGGACAGCGGTGACCCACCCGAGCCCCTCGAGGGGTAGGGGCAGTCAGAGGGGGCGCTGAGACTCAAATCCAAGCGCCCCGCCTCCTCCTCTGTCCTCAGCCCACCTTGACCCCGTGTCTCATCAGCAGGTGGACTCAGAACTTCTGCCCTGTCCCCACCCAATGCCACAGAACCGTGTGGGCCTCTTTCACCATCATCTTCTTCATCATGCTCTTCTTCTCTCCTTCCACTTCCAGCGTATCCCGGCTCTTCTGCACGGTGATGACATTCTCGACCTCGGGACCGCAGGGGGCAAAGCCATGGGGTGAGAGCTACACTGAGCCAGCCCTCAGGGCCTGCCCCAACACCCCTGTTAGCCACCCGCCACCTGCAGGCAAGCCAGCCTGCTCGTCCCCGCTGCCCACCCCCGGCCCGGAGAGGTGAGAAACCACAAAGGGAACGGGGAGGGTGAAGATTTGAGGAGATGGTAGTGGCAGCGGTCGGGGGAGGCAGCAGATGATCCCGAAGGCCAGCTTTTAGAGGACAGCCAGGCATCAAGGGCTGCAAAGCACCCCCCTCCAACAGTCAACTAAGGGAGAAGAGGCCGGATGACAGGACAGAAAGGGTCCCCACACCTCAAGCTGAAGTCCCACCAATAGTGATACTTCTTAAGAGCCTTCCAGAATTTACCCTTCTTAAGAGTACATCCTACTCAGGTTAAGGCGTTTTGCCATCTGAGAGAGGGAATAGATTAACCAATGTTCAATTAATCTGTTAGTTCTTATTATCAACGCGGAAGAAGAAAAAGACATGAAATAGATAACTTCATACAGTAAAGAAAGCAAAGCCGGTGACTCTGAAGGGCAGTGTGGTAGTTAGAGGTGTCACAACTTCCCTCCCACTCCTCCTACCAAGAAAGACTGCCCCTGACCCCGGGCTCATCTCGCCACATGCTCGGGCCCATAGAATGCTGGGGAAGCGAGGCTACGCGGCTCCCGGACTAGCCCCTAAGGGAACCGGCAGCTTCCACTGTTTCCCTCTGGAACCAGCCGCCAGCCTGTAAGGGAGCCCAGGCTGGACCGCGGAACAATGACACTAGCGGAGAGAGACCCTGGAAGAGGAGGGTCGTCTTGGATGTTCTGGTCCCCCTCCCACAGCCCCCCCGCCCTGAGCAAGCTCAATCTGCACCATGCGGATCAGAAGAACCCCACTAAGCCCAGTCAAACTTCAGACTCGTGAGAAATTGGGCCCCTCCCATCCTTACGCCCCCAGCAGCCAGACTGAACTTTTAAACCACCAAGCGTGGGGGTCGTTTGTTAAACAGCAATTGATAACTCCACCTGCAAAAGTGATGCAGAGGGATGGCTGGTTTAGACCGAACGGTCAGGGAAGGCCTCTCGCAGGAGACGATATTTGGTCCGAGTCTTGCAAGACCAGAAAGAGGGAGCCACGTGAAGAGCCAGGGGGAAGTTCTGCCTGTCTCCCCAGACTGAGTGGCAGTTCACTGTTGTATCTCTAGTGCCTGCAACAGTGCCTGGCACATAGGAGGAGCTCAATGAAATTTGTTAAATGACCACATTAACAAACCCTTTTGTTGCAGGCACCATGCTCGGGCTGTGCATACATTATCTAACATAGGCGTCACTTCAACTTTACGGTGCCCATTTTATAGATGAGAAGAACCTTCCTGGTGGAAGAAACAAGCGCGAAGGCCCGGAGGCAGGAATGAGTTTGGCGTGTTGAGAAACAGAGTGGCCAGTGTGGCAAGAGCACAATGGAAAACTGGAGAAATTCCCAGGATGAGGACAGATGCTCCCAAAGTGCAAGGCCTCTTTGAGCGCTTCACCCTCTCCCGCCCCGACTCTGCACTCCCACCCCGGGGCTGGAGCTTCCTCTGAAGCAGGCTGAGGGAGGGCCTCCCTCCTGCACGTCCTGGCCTCAGCGGATCCCCTGCCTCCTGACTGTCCACCCACCAGTCTCACCCACACTCCGTGTGCCACACTCATGTCCACAGCCTGTCCAGCCTGCCCCCCGGCCCTCGCCAGGTCCTGAGGTGCTGGCTGTCTCTGGCCTCCTGAGGCCTGCTACAGTGCCAAGACCTAGGTTGGGCCTGTGTCCTGAAAAAGAACATTTCCAGCTTTTCTTCCCCTTTTAGAGGCCCTCTCACAATTCACTGAGTTGTTTAAAAAACGGTTATTGAGCACCTGTGGTGTGCCAGGCCCTGCTCTAGATGCTGGGGATACAGCCGTGAATAAGACAGACAAAATCCCTGAGCCATGGAGGGTAGCTCCCTTGTGAGAGACTACCCGGAAATAATGGGACCTCATAAAGCATATTGCGCATCAGATGGTGATGAGAACCACGGAGAAAAGAAGAGCGGGACAGAGAAACCAGGAATGCTGGGGCAGGGCAGTGGGGGCGCGGCGTCCCAGGAAAGGCAGGAGGGGTTGGGCAGGAAGCATACCGGAGCCGTTCTGTTGCCTTCCTCTCTCTTCCCTGGCACCTTCACCAGGCATGAGGCCACTTCATCGAAGGCTCCTGCAAGTCACAGTGTCAATGAGACAGAAAAGGGAGGGTAAAGATATGGTCCCATAGTCCTGCCTCCCGTCCCTCGCTGGGCTCCTTCAGTCCTTACTCCTCCAGCTGCCAGACTGAGCTCCCCTCCGTAAAGCCCCTCAGTGACACCCCCTTTCACTGAGCATAAAGCTAGCACCCTTGTTAGTGCCTTCAAGGCCCTTCCAGGTCAGCCTTCCCCTGCCAACCTCCCCAGCCTTCTGCCATTGCTCTCCCCTCTCACCATGCTGGCCACAATGGCCCCCTTCTAGGTCCTGGGCAAGCTTCCCCCTCAGGGCCTTTGCACAGGTGGTTTCCTCTACCTGGGCCTCTCTGCTGCCACATCCCCTTGCCCAGCTAGGGCTCCCCTCCTTCAGGCCTCTGCTCGTCTGCCACTCCTCAGAGAGGCCTCCCCTGACCTTCAGGCTAAAGGAAGGCCCAGTGCGATCATCTCAGCATCATCTTATTCTCTTCTTTCAGTTGTATCACAATGTATGATTAAACACTTCTCTGTTACAGTAGACGTCTAGTGTTTTATTGGCCCCAGATTTCCTCATCTTTCTTGGGTGAGAGAGCCCTTGTCATCCCTGCAGCCCACCTATTCCACGCAGCTGGGTGAGGCTGAATTCTGCAAGTCCCACCTATTACCCGCTCTCCAACGGGGGGTGGACCTGGAAGACAAGCTTGGCCAGTGAGAGAGTCCCGGGCCCCCAGCCACAGTGATTGTCCAGGGAGGGACTCTTGGATGAGCAGGGCCAAATGAGCCCTTTAATAACGGGGCTGAGGGGAACCCCAAGGAGAGCAGGTCTCCCTCCTTCCAAGATCAACATCACTAGGGGCCTGTAACAGCCTGGAACTTCGGGAACATCTTGGCCGCCAGAGGCTGCTGGAGGATGGAGCCAATAGGGAGAAGCAGAGACACCCCAATTGTAGTGAACACAGCTAGCACCAACATCTTGACTTCGAAGTACCATTCTCCAGTAAAGGGAACAAGGCTTTCGGAGAAAAGCCTGATTCTACGACTTGGGCAGGGAAGGTACGGGATGAGCCCAGAATATCTTGTACCAGAACACAAGGAAGAGAGCTCATGGAATGATGGGGATAGGTCAAAGGGTCCCAAACCTTGCTCAAAGGGGATTCCACTGATCAGACTAGGGAAAGTTTTGAGTATCACAATAAATGATGGTAGCACTATATTACAGCCCATTGAATAGATTAGGAAACCACGAGTCCACACTAATATAAACAAACGAATAAATTGAAAGTTTGATGACGAATGGGATATTTACACAGTTTAAAACACTGTCTGCATAGTTTCAAAGTACGTCCCCACATCCTATTTATTACAAAGGGGTAAATAGTGACTACTGTGGAGAACCTTGGCAGCAGCCATCTTACTGAAGCGAACATCATCACTAAGGGAATAAACCAAAATCATGCGCCACCAGACAGGACACAGCGAGAAAACCCAGCATCACTTCTGCGCTCTTCCTGCCAAAGATGCGCGACACGGGTCTGATCATGAGGAAACACCAGACAAACCCAAACTCAGGCACATCTCACAAAGTAGCTGGCCTGCAACCTTCAAGTGTATCAAAGACATGAAAGTCAAGATAAAGCTGAGGACTAGAGGAAGAGAAACAGACTGGACGAAAAGTGCGAGAGACTCTGAGCTGGATCCTTTTTCTATAGGGAACATTCCTGGGACAATTGGTGACATTTGAATGGGGCCGGGGGATTAGATGGTAACAGTGTATCAGTATTAATGTCCTGATTTTGATGGTTACTTTTTGTCTTTTTTTGTAAGAAATACACACTAAAATTCAAGAGTGATGCTGGCATCATTTGACAATCATTTGACAACTTACACTCAAATGATTCAGAAAAAAATATTTTTATACGGTACTTTCAACTTTTCTGCAAGTTTTTATTGTTTTAAATTTTTAAAAAGAATGAAGGAGAAATAGGGGCATTTTCAGACAAAAATGGGAAGAGTTTCGCATCAGCAGAATCCACTAAAGGAAATTCTAACGGATGTTCTTCAGACAGAAGGAAATCAGTCCCAGATGGAAGGTCTGAGCTGCAAGGAGCGAGGAAGTAAAGGAAAGAGGGTCACATCTGGGTAAATGTAAGGACATCAACCATAGGAAATAATAATAATGTCTACAGCGTCGAGGAAAAGACAGAGTTAATAAACACTACCAGGACAGCATATAAACGGAGTTGAAGTGTTCTGGAGCCTTAAACTGCATTGATTAATGCAGAGTTTGATTAGTTAAATATGATATTGCAGCTTCTAGAGAATCACTAAAAGGCTTAAAACAGTGTGTAAGCTCTACACAAGCAGGGGAGGAAAAGAGGAAACCCCAACACCAGAAAAGGAGAAAAAGAGAAACAGAACAAGCGGAACAAAGAACACAGACCTAGACGATAGATATCAAATTATCCATAATTGCTTTAAATATAAATGGACTATGATGTAAAAACGTAGTATTATAAAGAAGACAATGCTACCTAAATTGATCCTAGTTTCAATGAAATGCCAATGAAAATGCCACAGATTTTTATTTTCTTTTATGGAAATCAACAAGCTATTTCTAGAATCTATATGGAAGAGTAAAACACTTAGAATAGACAACCTTGAGAAAGAACAAAGTTGGAGGCCTTACACTAATAGACATCAAATCTTACTCTAACCACAGCAACTAAGATGATGGTTAAGGACGGACGAATTGCCACAGGAGCAGAAAGAGTCCAGAGCTAAACTTGCACAGACACAGTTACTTGATTGACCTCAAAGGTGACAGTGCAATTCAGCGGGGAAAGGGCAGTCTTTTCAATAAGTGGTCTGGAGCAGTGAGCCTGGGGTGGGGGGAATGAACCGTAAGGCCCTCTGTCATACGGTTTTCCAAAATTAACACAAGATGTATTATCAATTTAATGTGAAAGACAAAACAATAAAGCTTCTGGAAGAAAATATGAGACAATTTTCACAACCTTTGGGTATGCAAAGATTTCTTAAACAGGAGACAAAAACCAATAGCCAAAAAAATTGGGAAATTGGGTTCTTTAAAATTAAGAACTTCTGTTGACCAAAAGGCTTCAGCAAGCCACAGACTTGGAGAAGATAGTTGCAATTCATATATCTGACAAAGAACGCATATCTAGATTACATGAAGAATTCCCACATATCAATAAGAAAAAGACAACCCAATTATTTTAAAATGAGCAAAAGACTTGAACAGGCACTTTATAAAAGAGGATATACAAACTGCCAATAATCATTTGAAAGATGCTTAATATCAGTAGTCATCAAGAAATGCAAATTAAAACCTCAACGAAATTTCACTAGACACCCACCAGAATGGCTAAAATTTTTTAAACTGATAACACCAAATGTTGGTGAGAATATGGAGCAATTGAAAGTCGCACATGTGGGAGGGTAAATTCATTCAACCACTTTGAAAAACTGTTCAGGACATCTACGAAAGCTAAACACGCTTATGCTATGACCCAGAAATTCCACTTCTAGATAAATAAATGTATCTGTGCACCAAAGACATGTACAAAAATGTTCAAAGTAGCTTTATTCATAATATTCAAAAAATAGAAACAATCCTAATGTCCATCAGCAGAAGAGTGGATAAACAGATTGTGGTGTGTTCGTAGGATGGACTACTGCAGAGCAATAGAAAAGAATGGACTGCTGAACATGCAATCATGTGGATGAATCTGACAGACGTAATGTTGGGCTAAAGAAGCCAGAGTCAGAACATACAGCATTATCCTATTGATAAGAAGCTCAAAAACATTGAAACAAAAAAACAACCCACTAACTGGGAAAAAATATTTGCAAGGCATATATCTGACAAAGGCTTAATATCCACAATATATAAAGAACTCTCACAACTCAACAACAAAAAATCAAACAACCCAATCAAAAAATGGGCTGGAGACATGAACAGACATTTCTCCGAAGAAGATATACAGATGGCCAATAGGCACATGAAAAGATGCTCATCATCACTGATCATCAGGAAAATGCAAATCAAAACTACACTAAGATATCACCTTACACCCATTAGAATGACAAAAATATCTAAATCTAATAGTAACAAATGTTGGAGAGGTTGTGGAGAGAATGGAACCCTCATACACTGCTGGTGGGAATGCAAACTGGTGCAGCCACTGTGGAAAACAGTATGGAGAGTCCTCAAAAAATTAAAAATAGAAATACCATACGACCCAACCATCCCACTACTGGGTATTTATCCAAAGAGCTTGAAGTCAGCAATCCCAAAAGTCCTATGTACCCCAATGTTTATTGCAGCATTATTTACATTAGCCAAGACATGGAAGCAACCTAAGTGCCCATCAACAGACGAATGGATAAAGAAGACGTGGTACATATGTACAATGGAATACTACTCAGCTGCAAAACAGAACAAAATCATTCCATTTGCAATAACATGGATGGACCTTGAGGGAATTATGTTAAGTGAAATAAGCCAGTTAGAGAAGAATAATCTCTGTATGACTCCACTCATATGAGGAATTTAAAAACGTGGACTAAGAACAGTTTAGTGGATACCAGGGGAAAGGTGGGGTGGGGGGTGGGCACAAAGGGTGAAGTGGTGCACCTACAACACGAATGACAAACGTTAATGTACAACTGAAATTTCACAAGATTGTAACCTATCATTAACTCAATAAAAAAAAGAAGAAGAAGCAGCTCAAAAACAGGCAAAACTAGTCTATGGTGATGCAAGTCAAGAGAATTGTGACCTCTATGGCAGTGGTTATGCACTGGGGGCAATCCTGCTCCCTACGGAACATTGGCAATATCTGAAGACATTTTTGGTTGTCATGACTGGGGTGAGGATGGGACGTTGCTACTAGCATCTACTGGCTTGAGTCCAGGGACGCATCTTACGCTGCACAGGAGAGCTCTCCCACACCTGCACAACAAAGCATCATCCAACACGAAAGGCCAATAATGCCAAAGTTGAGAAACCTGCCCGGGAGAAGGGGTAGTGACCGGAAAGGGATACAAGAGAAGCTTCTGGGAAACTGCTGGAAAAACCCCATGTCTTGATCTGATCTGGTTGGTGTTGTGAGCGTGTACACGCATGTAAACATTCATCAAGCTGTACACTTGAGATTAGTAGTGCCCTTTACATATTTTATTGATATGTGTTGTATCTTGAAAAAGTTATTGAAAAGCTAATACAATTTGAAAATACATTGTGTTTTTTTAAATGCAAAGGGACAAAATGCTCCTATTGAAAAACAAAGATTGACCCTAAATAGCCAAAGCGATCTTGAAAAAGAACAAAGTTGGTAGGTTTTCCTGATTTCAAAACTTACTACAAGGCTATAGCGATGGAAACACTGCAGTACTGGCATAAGGACAGACATACAGACCAAAGGAATAGAATAGGGAGCCCAGAAAAACCTTCACATGTATGGTCAATTGATTTTTGACAAGGGTGCCGAAACCATTCAGTGAAGAGAGGACATTCTTTTCAACAAATGGTGTGTGGGAAAACTGGATATCCACATGCAAAAGAATGAAGTTGGACCCCTACCTTACACTCGATAACAAAAATTAACTCAAAGACTTAAGAGCTGAAACTACAAAACTCGTAGAATAAAACATAGGGGAAAATCTTCATGACATTGGATATGGCAACAATTTCTTTAATATGACACCAAAAGAACAGACAACAAAAGAAAAGGTAGGCCAGTTGGACTTCTTCAAAATTAAAAACTTGTGTGCATAAAAGGAGACTATCAAGAGAATGAAAAGACAGCTCACGGAGTGGGAGAAAATATTTGCAAATCATATATCTGAGGAGAGACTAATATCCAGAATATCTAAAGTACTCCTGCAACTCAACAACAAGCAAAGACATTAAAAAATGGGCAAAGGATTTTGAATAGATATTTATACAAAGAAGATATGCAAATGGCCAATAGGCACATGAAAAGATGCTCAACTTCATTAGTCACTAGGGAAATGCAAATCAAAACCACAGTGAGATACCCCTTCACACCCTTTAGGATGGCTACTATAAAAATTTTTTTTAACCAGAATATAAGTGTTGGTAAGGACATGGAGAAATTGGAACCTCTGTACATTGCTGGTGGGAATGTAAAATGGTGCAGCAGCTATGGAAAACAGATTGACAGTTCCTCAAAAAGCTAAACATAGAACAACTGTGTGATCCAACAATTCCACTCCTAGGTATATATCTGAAGGCACAGAAAGCAAGGATTCAAACACATGCTTGTATGTCAGTGTTTATGGTAGTGTTATTCACCAAAAGCCAAAAAGTGAAACCAAGCCAGTGCCCATCCATGGATGAACGGATAAAGAAAATGTGGTACGTACAGACATTGGAATATTGCTCAACCGTAAAAAACAATGAAGCGCTGACACTGGCTGCAACATGGATGACTCCTGAAGACGTTGCGCTAAGGGAGACAAGCCAGACACAGAAGGACAAATATCGTATAATCCCACTTAAATGAGGTGCCTTGAATAGGCAAATTCATAGGGACAGAAAGCAGATTATTGCTTACTAGGGACTAAGGGGGAGAGGAATGAAGAGGTATTGCTTTATGGTTAGAGTTTCTGTTTGGGGTGATGAAAAAATTTTGGAAATAGTGGTAATGATTGCACAATATTGAGTGTGACAACGCCACTGAATTGTACGCCTAAAATAGTCAAACTGGCAAATTTATGTTGTATATATTCTACCACAATTTTTTTAAAATTAATGTAATATACCAAAAACCACTGAGTTGTACACTTTATATGGGTGAATTGTATGATATGTGAATTATATCACAATAATAACTGGACTTCCACATGCAAAAGAGTGAAGTTGGACCCCAATTTCACACCATATACAAAAATTAACTCAAAATGGATCAAAGGCCTAAATGTAAGAACTCAAGTTGTAAAACTCTTAGAAGAAAACAGGCATAAATCTTCATGATCTTGGATCAGGTAATGACTTCTTAAATATGGCACCAAAAGAAAGAAAAAATAGATAAATTGGACATCGTCAAAATGAAAAACTTTTGTGTTTCAAAGGACACCATCAAAACAGTGAAAAGACACCCCAGAGGTTGGGAGAGAATATTAACAAATCACATACCTGATAAGGGACTTTTATCTAGAATATATAAAGAACTCTTACAACTCAATAATAAAAAGATACGTAACGCAATTTTTAAAATGGGCAAGGATTTGAATTGACATCTCCAAAGAAGATACACAAGTGGCCCATAAGCGAATGAAAAGATGTTCAACATCATTATCCATCAAGGAAACACAAATCAAAACCACAGTGAGATATTTCTTCACACCCGTGAGAACGGCTGTAATCAAAAAGACAGGTAGTAACAGGTGCTGGAGAGGATGTGCAGAAACTGGGAGCCACGTACACGCTGGTGGGAGTGTGAAATGGTTCAGCTACTTTGGAAAACAGTCTGGCAGTTCCTCAAATGATTAAACATAAAGTTACCATACGATCCAGCAATTCTGTTCCCAGCTTTATACCAAAGAGAAACAAAAACATATCCACGCAAAAACGTGTACACGAAGGTTCAGCACAGCATTATTCACAACAGCCGAAAGGTAGAAACAACCCAGATGCTCAGGAACTGAGGAATGGATGCACAAAATGTGGTCTATCCATATAGTGGAATACTATTCAGCCACAAAAAGGAATGGAGGGGGCCGGCCCGGTGGCGTGGTAGTTAAGTTTGTGTGCTCCACTTTGGCAGCCCGGGGTTCACAGGTTCAGATCCTAGGTGTGGACCCAGCACCACTCATTAAGCCACGCTGTGACAGCATCCCACATAAAATAGAGTAAGATTGGCACAGATGTTAGCTCAGCAACAATCTTCCTCAAGTAAAAAGAGGAAGATTGGCATCAGATGTTAGCTCTAGGCCAATCTTCTTCACAAGAAAAAAAAAGGAATGAAGTACATGATACATGCTACAACATGAATGAATCTTGAAAACATTATGCTAAGTGAAAGAAGCCAATCACAAAGGACTACATATTGCATGATTCCACTTATAGGAAATGTCCAAAACAGGGAAATCCATGGAGACAGAAAGTAGATTAGTGGTTTCCTAGGCTGGGGGGCACGGGTTAGGGGTGATATCTAAGGGGCTTGGGATTTCTTTTTGGGGTGATGAAAATGATCTAAAATTTATTGTGGTGGTGTTTGCACAACTTTGCATATTTTTTAAAACCATTAAATTTCACAGTTTATTAAGTGGGTGAATTTTATGGAATGTAAATTATATCTTGATAAAGCTGTTTAAAAAAAAATCAACTTGCAAAAACAGAGTCCCTCTATACCATCAGCATCACCAGTACCAAACAGGAATTGTATTAGAAAATATGAGATGATTCACGATGGCAACAAAAGCTATCAATAAAAAGTACCTACAAATTTACTTTCAAAAAATGCTCTAGACATTTACAGAGAATTTTTAAAATTCTAGTAAAGGATATATCCTATATAAAAGGAGAACTTGAATAAATGGATAAACATTCCAACGAAAATACCAGAAGGATTTTTTGAGGACCTAGACAAATGTGTTCTAAAACGTGTACAGAAGAATGAGGATCTGCTAGTGGCCTCCAGGGCGTGTCGTGGATGCTGCTGTCCTCAGAACAATTTTGAGAAGAACTCTAAAAGAGGGCTTCTCATCCCATCAGTTGTGAATACATATTTACAAAGCCATGGTGATTTTTTTTTTAAAGATTGGCACCTGAGCTAACAACTGTTGCCAATCTTCTTTTTTTTTTTCCTTCCTGCTTTTTCTCCCCAAATCCCCCCAGTTGTATATTTTAGTTGTGGATCCTTCTAGTTGTGGCACGTGGGACGCCGCCTCAACGTGGCCTGACCAGTAGTGCCATGTCCGTGCCCAAGATCCGAACCAGCGAAACCATGGGCCGCCGAAGCGGAGCCCACGAACTTAACCACTCGGCCACGAGACCAGTCCCCATGGTAATTCTTTAAAAATCTCAATATGGTGTTGGTGCATGAACAAACAAAAACATTTGGAGACATAAGCAATTGGAAGAAGTTCTTCACAACATCAAACCGACTGGGGATTACTTTACAGAACTCCTGCATATGAGAAGTGAGGCGCAGGCTCCAGACGGGACCTCAAGGCTTCGCCCAAGTGGGGACCTCAGACACTCCACAGAGGTGAGCTGAGCCCAGAGCCTGCCTGTCAGCTTCGGCACTGGCCCAACTTTGACTTGAGAACCCAGGTGTGGAATTTATCAAGAAAGAGAGGGGCATACATTTTGAAAGGAAGGTATAGTTAGCTGACTTGTAATTTGAACGTAATAAAAGTATTATTATATGGAGATATTACAGCTTGGGGAATTGAAGCTCAGAGAGATTAAGTAGCTTGTCCCAAGTCACACAGCAAGCCGAGGCTGAGCGCTAGATCTCATGCAATGTTATCCATTGCACGCTTTTCAGTTCCTCTCCCCTCCCTGCCCAAGTCTGAACACAGAACTCTTTCAGGTCAATGTCCTCTCTGGGGCTGTCACCCTTGCCTTACTCACCCTCAGGGATGCTTTGGAAGGCCATGGTGTCCTTGTCCATGGTGTCGCAGGCAGAGAATCCCAGCGGGAAACGGCCCGGCTCGACACCAGCCGTCTTGCTCCAGCCCCCGAGACTGTCCTCCAGGGGCATGGTGTGGATGCTGTTGTCCTCGGAATAATCCTGCTGGCTGCTCAGCGTCAGGGTGGAGGTGTCGCTGAAGATGAGGCTGGAGCCAAGGCTCAAGGTCTCATTGGAGCCCAGGATCAGGGTCATGCAGGAGGGTGGAGACAGAGTGGGGTTGGGTCCATGGGTGCTGGAGTGCAGGCTGACACTGTCACTGGAGCCAGGAATCAGGGTGAAGCAGGAGGCCTGAGTGACAGTCAAGTTCAAATCAGACCTGGGATTGCCATTTGAAGCCACATTGATGGCTCCCTGGGAACTCGTGTTCCAGGTCTCACTCAAGGCTCCTTTCGAAACAGACCCAGAGATGTTACGTGAAATCAGAGTGATGGTCTTGCTGGTGTCTGGGATTGAGGTCGTGCATGACCCTGGAGCTGCATTCAGGTCCAGCTCGGAGGTGTTTCCCGAGCCCACGCGGAGCAGCTGATTAGAGCTGGGATCTGGAGAAGAGTTTGAGGCTGGAATAAGGAGCGCTTTTGAGCTCGGCGTGGAGATGCAGTGGCCTAGAACCAGGGCTTCTCTTGCATAGGGGCTTACAAATGGGTTTGACTCAGGCCTGGAAGGATTGGAGTTACTCTGACCCAAATCGGAAATCTTGCTTGAGAGGGAGTTGAAGACCTCCTCGGAATTCGGCCCAGAGTGGTTCCCAGAGCTCAGACCCTGGGGCTCCGTCGGGCCAGGGCTCAGAAGAAGGTTTGAGGTTGGACATCCGGGCCCCTGTGAGTTAGGCCCTGAGATGGGATTCGACTCCAGGCCCGGGGTTTCAGCAGCGTGGGAAGCGGCGGTGTGGAGGCAGGCGGGAGCCATGGCCCTGCTGTCCTCAGATCTGGGGGTGTTATCAGATGCTCCGGTAGGGACCTCCTCTGAGACAAGGTTCAGCGTTGGATTAAGGTCTGGAACAAGAGCTGAGCCAGGACTCAGGGGTAGATGCAAGATGGAAACAATGTCCATATCTGGGTTGGGCCCAGAGATGGCACCAGAGTCTAAATCTGGGGCCCCAGAGGAGTTGAGACTGGGTATCATCTTTGAGTCTTCACAGAGGACCAGACTAGCCCCTGGACTCAGGGCCATGCCTGGTCTGGAGGTCTCTCAATGCCACTGCCCCCTTCTCTCCAATAGCCAACTGTTGAGCTCCCTGCGGTGCTCCTGAGAGAGAGAAAAGGCAGATTCAGCCAGGCCTCACCTGTTAAAACCACCCCCTGGCTCCTCACTATCCTCAGGATGAAGGCCCCTGCATGACTACAAGGTCCTCCGTGACCACGCCCAGCCCGCCTTGCCAGCCGCATCCTACACACTCTCCCCCTGCTCTCTCAGTTCCGGCCGTATCCTCTGTGCTCCCCTGCTTGGACTAGAGCCTGCCCCTCTCAGCTCACGGCCCTTTACAAATGCGATCCCCTTGGCTTGGAACCTCCTCCTACCGTCCCTTCCCAATCCCACTCCTCCTAGCAAAATACTCATCATACTTTATTCCAACGACTTATTTAGTGGTCTAGCCCCTGCTAGAGATGAGCTCTACACAGACAAGAACTGTGTATCTTAGTCCCTGGGACATCCCCAGCTTCTAGCACAGGGCTGGGTACACAGTAGGAAGTCCACAATCACTAGACAAATGAGGAGCCTCTCTCGTCTTAGGTAGAAAAAGGGAAGGAAGAGCCGCCTTATTGATTATGCTACTTCCAGCCAACCCCTAAGTTGCTAGAACTACTCTGTAAATGGCTGTGGCACTAGTTCCCAAAGGAGCCTTGGTAGAGTTGCCCACTGCCCTTAACAGTTTGCTTGTTCTGGGTGAGGCAGGCTACGTGGAGGAGAACCTGGGGCCATCATCAACAACAGCCTGCCTCAACCCAACCATCTGACTGCTGGGTGAACCCCCCAACCCCCCACCCCACCCCACACCTGGGCCCCCTCCCTGCGGGAACTGTAGGGATTGCTCACCTGCATGCATGGTGTTCTTAAGCAAGAGTGGGCCCCTGGGAGGAGATGCAGAAGGAGACCAAGTCAGGCATAGAGTGGCTTTTTCAATACTTACTGAGAAAAGTCTACAGACCAGGCATGACATCTCCTAACCAAATCCCCCCTAAACACACACACACACACACACACACAGCCCTGTAAGTTAGAAATTATTGCTCCGTTACATACTTAAGAAATAGAGGTCAAGGAGAGGAAGGTCACCCATCCTACTGGCCCTCAGGGCAGCCAAGACCATCCCTTCATGCCACCCATCTGCCTAACCCCCTCCGGGGCTTCCTGTTGTCTTCAGGACAGCATCTCCAATCCTTAGCAGGACCTGAAAGGCCCTTCTGTGTCTGGCCCCAACTCCCTTTTCCCCCTTCTTGCCCCTCCTTCCTCCTTTCCCCCTCCATTTCACCATCCCTCAACTCCTTTGAGTTTCCAAAGAGCCAGGCTCCTGGGTTAGGGCTGGGCCTTCCACAGGTCAGGCACCCTCTTCTCCAGCCTCCTTCCCTGGCTAACACCGACAGCTTCACCCTGTCAGATTTCAGCTCAAATGTTAAGACCCTTCCAGGTCCCCCAGACAGGTGAGGTCCACTTGTAAGTTCCCAGGGTCTCTTGTCCATTTCCCCTTTCTTGGCACATAGTATCTGGTTTCCCTCTAGACAGTAAGATCCATAGGAGTCCAGCATGGCACCTGGCACACAGTAAGCGTTCAGTGAATGAGCTTGTTATTTCATCTTTTTATCTCTTCTTCATTCACTCATCCATTCTTTCACTAGCTCATTTCATCACTTACTCATTCATGCACTAACTCATTCACTAAATCATTTATTCACTCCACAAATTTTGCCGTGCATCTTTATAGCTTGGCTTTGGAAAGACCATAGATTTGGAGTCATGCGGTCCTGGGTTCAAATCCCAGCTCATCCTCTTCCTAGTGTTAGTAAACTTGGGCAAGAGTCTTTCCCTTCTGGCTCTCGTCCTCCCTGTCTCTAATACAGGGAGCATAAAGGCTGCACCAAGGGTGGCTGTAGGTTCAGTGTCTGGCACAGAGCACACAGCCCACCAAAGACCTTCTCTAAATGATAGCTACCTGCTCCATGACTCTCCTCCAGGCCCTGAGGGCAGAGAGGTGTGAGGTGCTCAGAGCCCAGTGGGGGCTACCTTCCTTCCAGGTGAGCAGTTCAAGCACAGCTTTGTGTCCTGCCTCAGAAGCAGGAAGTGTCCACTTACCATCAGCACCAGAGCTGATTTTACATGGAAGCTAGTGAAATTTAAAATTTCAGGGTTCCTTGCTTACACAGTCCCTTTGGAAAGGGACTGTACTTAATTTTGTGTTCACAGTTTTGTCTTCTTTTACTTAAAGAGGAGCCTCAAAATTATAAAAAGCTTTGGGCTCCAAAAAACCCTAAACCATCCCTTGATCACCTCTCCCACCTGTGTGCGTGCTCCCACGCATGCACACATATGCACACAAACACACACACCACATCGTTATCAAAGGGAGTCATTTTCAACCTGGCAAAATAGGGGTTGGGTACAGCCTATGAAGCAGTGAGTAGGATTTTGGAAGGGCTAACTGGTTTGGGCTGTAGAAGAGAATACTCTCTACCCCTCTGACACAGCAGATGTGCAATGCTAGTCACTCGGCGGAAAGCCGCAGGTCTCAACCCTGGCTTTCCCTCCCTCTTCCCTAAGAAAAGAGCAGACCATCCGCACTCTCTCCTGTCCCCTCAATCCTCCTCCTTCATCCTGCAGCAGACAGGCAAGGCTTCAGAGCTGCCTGACAGCGACTGGGCAGCCTGCGTCTTACCCTCCACCAAAAGGCCGCTGTGCATGGGGAAGAGTAGTGGCTATTGAGGGGCTTGGGTGGGACCCAAGGGAACCAAAAGAGCTCACTACTGACTCAGCAGCCACAAGCTGCCTATTGGCCTTTGCCCCCAAGCCCTGGGGCCCCAAATGGGGAGGGCAGAGGATGGCGATAAAACAGCTAATCCTGTCCAAGACTGAGAGAATCATTGACTGATTTCCACCCTCTCTCCTCCACCCCAGTGAACCCTTCCAGGACCTGGACAAGGGGACAAGGGCTGGTGGAGCTCTCAAGGGGTGGAACCATCAGTGGATCTTCCAGTTCCTCATTGAAAACACTGTTATCAGCTGTATGGGCCTGGAATGTGTTAGGCACTCGTGAGCGTGCATGCACACACTCACATGGGCACACGCACACATCTGCCAGTGGGGCACCTCAGACCTAGAGAATCCAAAACAGAACTTGCCGTCTTTCCCACAAATCAGACCCTCTCATTCTCTTCTGTTGCAAGGAGCCGGCACCACTATCCAAGCCAGAAATAGTATCATCCTTGACTACTCTCTTTCTCACTTTCTGCATCCAATTTTGGTCAAGTTCTGCTAATTCTGGCTCTAGAAAAGCTCCCAAATATCTCCACATATCACCATCGCCACTGCCAGACCCTAGTGCAGCTCCCATTGCCTGGGGCCTCTCAACAGAGTCTCTCAACAGAGTCTCTGTGTCTAGCGACAGCTCCCAACAAACCATTTTCCAATTGAGGCATAAAGATATTCCTTTAAGATTGCATTCAGCAGTGTGGTACTGACATAAGGATGGACATATAGACCAACGGAGTAGAATTGAGAGTCCAGAAATAAGTCCATGCATCTATGGTCAGTTGATTTTGACAAGGATGCTAACTCTATTCAATGGGGTAAGAATAGTCTCTTCAACAAGTGGTGGGGGGACAACTGGATGCCAACGTGCTGAAGAGTGAAGTTGGACCCCTACTTCACATTATATACAAAAATTAACCCAAAAAGGGTTAAAGACCTAAAGAGCTAAAATTGTAAAACTCTTAAAAAGAAAGCATAGAGGCAAATCTTTATGCCCTTGGGTTTGACAATGGTTTCTTAGATATGACACCAAAAGCACAAGCAACAAAAGGGGAAAAAAGATAAATTGGACGTCATCAAAATAAAAAACTTGTGCATCAAGAAATATGATCCAGAAGTGTAAAGACAACCTATAGAATGAGAGAAAATATTTGTAAATCATATATATGATAAGAGTTGAGTATCCAGAATATATAAAGAACTCCTACAACTCAACAACAAAAAGATAAACAATCCAACTTAAAAATGGACAAATAACTTAAATATGACACTTCTCCAAAGAAGAAATACAAATAGCCAATAAGCACACAAAAATATGCTTAAGGGCATTAGTCATTAGGGAAACGCAAATCAAAACCAACGTAAGATATCACTTCACACCCACTAGAACAGTTATAATTTTTAAAAATGGAAAATAACAATTGTCAGCAAGGATGTAGGGAAATTGGAACACTTAAACTGCTGGTAGGAATGTAAAAAGGTGTAGCCTCTATAAAAACCAACTTGATGGTTCCTCAAGAAGGTAGAGAGTATTACCATAAGATCTAGCAATCCCACTCCTAGGATATACCAAAAAGAATTGAAAATTGGTCTCCGGCGAAAACTTGTACACAAATGTTCATAGCAGCATTATTCACAAGAGGCAAAGGTGGAAACAACCCCAATGTCCACCAAGTGGTGAGTGAGTAAATAAAATGTGGTATATCCATAAAATGGAATATTATTCAGCCATAAAAAAGAATTAAGTACTGATAAATGCTAAACATGGATAAACTTTGAAAATATTATGCTAAGTGAAAGAAGTCAGACACAAAAGGTCACATATTGTATGATTTCATTTATATGAAATATCTAGAATAATCAAACCTATAGAGACTAAAGGCAGATTAAAGCAGACAGAAAGAGGTTGCCAGGGACTGGGGAAAGGAGAGGATAGGAAGCAACTGCTTACTGGGTACAGGGTTTCCTTTTGGAGTGACAAAAATGTTCTCTTGGGGCTGGCCCCGTGGCTGAGCAGTTAAGTTCGCGCACTCCGCTGCAGGCGGCCCAGTGTTTCGTTGGTTCAAATCCTGGGCGCGGACATGGCACTGCTCATCAAACCACGCTGAGGCAGCGTCCCACATGCCACAACTAGAAGGACCCACAACGAAGAATATACAACTATGTACTGGGGGGCTTTGGGGAGAAAAAGGAAAAAGTAAAATTAAAAAAAAAAAATGTTCTGGAACTACATAGTGGTGATGGTTGCACAGCATTATGAAGATATTAAATGTTTCTACTAGTAAGTTTTATGCTACGTGTATTGTACCACAATTTTTTTAACGCATGTAATAGACAAGACGGCATAGATTCACCTTGTCCCTGCTCTTCTCTCCTAAATACAACGAAATATCCTGGAAATAATTCAACAGGCAACCATAAAAGGACTCTGAAAGCTAGAAAGAGGCAGCAGACCGCTAGGGACCTCAAGACTGGAGGGATGACACTGTGGTGAGTTCTCCAGGTTTTTCTTTTTATCTCCCACATACCGAAGACTGGGCACCAGAGAGCCCTGCAGCACAGATCTTCCAAGAGCATATATACACACACCAAAAAGGAAAAGAAAAGCCCACTCTTCTTGGCCAAAGGAGCAGAAAAGGGAAAGCCCAACAGACAGAGAGCCCCAGTGGGGAGCCACAATCAGCACTCCATACCCGGAGCAGTGGCAGGCCAATCCACCTACAGGGACGCTGTCAGCAGAGCCATGCATCTCTGGCCCTTCCACTCAGTGGCAGAGAGCTCACCAGGTCCCACAGCTCCTGGGCCCCCAATCACAACAGGTGGCCCAGGGAAGTACCTTCCGTCCTTGCAGGCAGCACCAGCAGGAATGAACAGGAGCTCCAGCAGTGCCAGAAGAACAAAGCAGACCATGGCTCTGAAAACTATCATTGGAACTACAGTCCATAAAATAGGCCAGAACTGACGCTGTCTTAACAGGTGGGCTGCCTGCTGAAATAGAAGACTTCAGGAGCAAGAGTCTTTTAACATAATGTCCAAAATGTCAAGTGATAACTCATCATACCAAAAACTAGGAAAATCTCATCTTGAGCAAAGATAATCAACTGACGCTAACACTGAGATGAATCAGATGTCAGAATTTGTGATAATGATTTTAAAGCAGTCGTTACAAAAATGCTTCAACAGGTAATTACCAATCCTCTTGAAACAGATGAAAAAATAGAAAATCTCAACACAGAAATAGAAGTTATAAGAAAATACAATAAGAAATTAAAATAGAAGTTATTTGATTATTTATTTTTTTTGAGGAAGATTAGCCCTGAGCTAACATCTGCTGCCAATCCTCCTCTTTTTGCTGAGGAAGACTGGCCCTGAGGTAACATCCATGACCATCTTCCTCTACTTTATATGTGGGACGCCTACCACAGCATGGCTTGCCAAGTGATGCCATGTCTGCACACGGGATCCGAACTAGCGACCCCAGGCTGCCAAAGCGGAACATGCGAACTTAAGTGCTGCACCACTGGGCCGGCCCCAGAAGTTATTTTAAAAGTACAACAGCTGAAATTTTTTTTAAAACTTGCTGGATGAGCTCAATAGTAGAGTGGCAATGACAGAGGATAGAATCAGTGAGCTTGAGGACAGATCGATAAAATTTGCTTAATTTCAACAACAAAGAGAAAATGGACTGAAAAACATGAACAGAGCCTCAGGAATTTGTGGGGAAAAAACAAAATAATGTTCTCATCATCAGAGTTCCAGAAGGAGAAGAGAAAGAGTACTGAAAAAATATTCAAAGAAGCAATGGCTGAAAACTTCCCCAAATTAGTGAAAGACATAAACATACAGATTCAGGAAGCTTATGGGATAAGCATCCAAATGAGATAAACTCAAAGAAATCCATGCCAAAACACGTCAAGATTAAACTTCTGAAAGCTAAAAACAGTGAAGAAGACTCCTAAAAGCACGAGAGAGTGTTAGCTACAGGTGAGCATCCACTTAAATGACAGATTTCTCACGTGAAACCATGGAGGCCGGAGAGGAACGGTACACATTTTGCAAGCGCTGAAAGAAAAGTACTGTCAACTTTGAATTCTGTACCTGTCAAGACTTTCCTTCAGGAATGAAGGAGAAATAAAGATATTCTCAGACAAAGGAAGAATGTACGCAAATCCAACCACGCCAGTCCCCTCTTAGAAGGCCTCTGTGACTTCATGGGTTTCCAGACTCTGGGGTGTACGTAAAGCTTGTATTTTTTAAAAGACACATTCCTGGGCCTCGCCCTCAGAAACTCCACTTTGTAGGCCTTGGTGGACCCAGCAATCAGCCTTTTTATCAAGCTTATCCGCAAAGTGATTATCACACAGCTGGTGGACAGGCCTCTGGTGGGGGCATCCTGACCTGCAGTCCAATGTCTGTGTTTCTCACACGACCCTCAGCCCACAGGCCCAGCCCGTCTACCTCTCCAGCTATATCCATCCCCTCCCCAGCCCCATAGTTGAGCCGCTCTCAACCAAGTTGCACCCAATACTCGAACTATTCTCAACTTATCCCAGGGCCTCAGGTGTGTCGGCCTCCCTCTTGACTTGGGGCCTTTGCAAATACTCTTTCCTGTTCCTATAAACTTCCCCAAGTCTACCCACCTAAACCTCCATCACTTTCCCTGGCTAATAGCCAGTCACATTTCAGATGCCAGCTTACATGTCCCTTCCTCCAGGAAGTCTTCCTGGGACCCTCAAGTGTGGGTGAGGCGCCCTCCTCATGTGATCACCCTGTATCAGAGGATCGCTTTGTCTACTTGTATTTCTTCACTCTAGAAAATGAGCTTGGTGAGTGTCTGGCTGTCTGGCTGTCTTGTTACCCCCGTTTTCCCAGCATGTGGCACAGTCCCAGCACACAGGGGAGAGTCAGAAAACATTCATGGAGTAAGGGAAAGAATGAAGGAGTGAACAAATAGCAACTCTTCACGATGGGTGTCCTTATTTACCGGGATGTTAATTCAGACCACTCGGGGATCTACAGTGATTTTTGCAAAGCCTCCAGCAAGTGGCAGAGGTGGGATTGAAACCTCAGGTTGCTGAGGCATGGATCGCTCTGTGAAGCCACATCTTCCCATTTCTCATTCCTCACTCCCTCTGCCGCTCTTAGGCCTCTATCCTGGAGAAAAAGTCTAATGAAAACAGCACACGTAAGGGGCTGGCCCGGTAGCACAGCGGTTAAGTGTGCATGTTCCGATTCAGCGGCCCCGGGTTCACCACTTCGGATCCCAGGTGCGGACATGCCACCGCTTGGCACACCATGCTGTGGTCGGCATCCCACATATAAAGTAGAGGAAGATGGGCACAGATGTCAGCTCAGGGCCAGTCTTCCTTAGCAAAAAGAGGAGGATTGGCAGCACATGTTAGCTCAGCGCTAATCTTCCTCAAAAAAACCCAAAAAACAGTGCACATCTCCAGATGCCCAGCTATAATGCACAGATCCAGGCCTTTGGGGTCAGCTAGACCCGAATTTGAAACCTGCCATGTCTCTCACCAGTGGTGTGAGCCTGGGCAGGTAACTACGCTGAACGTCAATCTTAACACTCTATCCACAAGATTAGTGCGGGGAATTAAATGGGATAACGCACGTAGTTGTGATCCCAGCGCCCAGCCCCCAGTGGGCGCTCAACAAACATTCATCCTCACCAGCCCTTCCTCCCTGTGGGGGGGTGGGGGAGACCTGAGAAAGAGACCAACCTGGCATCCAGGTTGTCTGCCTTCTCTTCCCCCCAGTCTATGGTACTCCTTCCTGGGCCTTCCCACTCTCCTGCTCCCCTGTTCCCCCCGCCTCCTACGCCCCATGCTCTCAGAAGTTGACGGCCTAAACTCTTTCTCCACGAGCCTTGAGCTGCTGACATAAAGTTCAATGTGTTACCTCCACCGGGGGCATCCACATGGTAACAGAAAATTCAGCTTTGAGCCCAAAGTGTAAAGCTCTAACTGTGGAATTACAGCCAGAGGGGGGAGACTTTTACCTAAGGGGGTGGGGTCAAGGTGGTAACTGCCTTCTGGAGGCTGTGGAGGCTGCGCCCACCCCTGGGGCTTCCCCAGAGCCACCTCAGCTTACCTCGGCTCCCCCCCAGCCCAGGCCAGTGTCACGGTCTTTGTGAGGTCACCACCACTCAGGAGTTCCAGGCCAATGAGGGCCCTCTCCTGCCTACACAGCAGGGAGACGCAGGGAGGTGGCCTTCCAGAGAAGGGTCTGTCTTCAGACCCTCCACCACTGCCTGGAAATGCCCTCACCCCAGTGGAGACCGAACTCCCTTCCCGGCCCTCGGGCTCCCCGTCAAAGCCCCTCGGAACATGACCTCGTGCCTCCACTTATCTTGGGGTGACAGTGTGGTTCTGAGGAACACTGTAGGTTTGGGGGACAGCAGACCTGAGATGGAGCCCTGAGGGTAGCGTGGTGTGTGCAAAGGGCTCTGGAATCAGGTGGTCTGTGACGAGGAAACTGAGACCCACGAGGGAAAAGATGGGCCCAAGGTCAGAGCCAGGACACTGCCAGTGTCGCTTATCTCTTCCTACACCCGCGGCACAGATAACAGTGGAGCAGCGCGCACAAGGGCCGGGCCAGGAGAACCAGACAGTGAAGCCTAGATTCTGTGATAAGGAAATGGAGACACCGCTGTCTTTCCGGAGGAAAGCTTTTTAACGATGAGCAATGACAAAGCTGGTCAAGATTACCAGTGTCTAGATAGAAAAACTTCAAAGCGACAGTGGAACTGTCCATTAAGCTGTATTCCCGTCTCCCCAGGCCGATCTCAGGATAGGCCGTGTGCATCACGTGACCTTCTGAGCTGTGAGGCCCAGAAATTGGCTTCATCAGACACAGCCCCCACCCCTGGGGGCCCACAGCGCTGGACAGTGGATCCCCTGCCAGCCCCCTCAGATCTGCCTTCCCTTCTCCTGCCCTGCGCCCTCAGCTCCCTCAGGGGCCTGACCCCGGGTTCTTCCTCCACTCGCTTCTTCCCCACGGCCTGCCAACTTGGTCATGTTCTCTCTCTCAGCAAAAATTCTCCCTTCAAACTTGCTGCTTCTCACCCAGCCCCTCACTCACTCTGCCTCTCCAAGAGCCCCTTTCCACTTCTCCCTCCCTCCCCTGGCCTCATTCACCCAATTAACCACCAAGTCCTTCCAATTTTGCCTCCAAATCCGTCCTGTCCCTCCAACCCCACACCCTTCGTCCTGGCTCGGGTCCTCGTCTTCGGAGGCCCAGGTTCTGGCCAGTCTTCTCAACAAGGTCCCACAGGGCAGGCTCTCCCCTCTGCTAGCCACCTCCATCGTTCACCTCCCACCGCCTGCACGGTCATGGTCACGGCCACGCTCCTTGGTCTGGCATTGAGGCCGCCTCACCACCTGCCCCTGCCTGCCTGTCCACCTTCTTCCTGCTCCCTTTTCAATTTTTAAAATTTGTGCTGAAGCATCATATACATATAGAAAACTGCAGGAATCATGTCAATTTTGGTGAATTTTCATGGCGTGAGTGCACCCATGTAACCGGCACCCAGATCCAGAAATGGAACCTCACAGGACACCAGGCCTTCCAGTCACTGTCCCCTCACCAAGGGCAGCCCCTCCCCTGCCTTCCAGCACCGTCCTTTGGATCTGCCTGTTTTTCTACTTTATGGAAATGGAATATACACCAACACTCTACGGCGTTTGGTTTCTGTGGTTCAATGTTAGGTTTGTGAGATTTTACATTTTTTTGCACCTGGTTCCTTCCACATGTCGGCTCCCCGCTAGGCTCCCCGTGCTGCTGATCTCTTTCCGCAGCCTGCAGACCTTCGTTTGGGTCCAGAGTTCACAGTGTTATCCCCAGGGCGCCCGCCCAGCAGGGGCTCCTTTGCGTATCAGGAGTGGAATCTCTCCTCTTTCACGTCTTCTTCCTCCTCTCTCACCTTCTTTAGGAGTGCAGAATTCACCTGCCTTCCCCAACTCCTTTTTCGCCCTTTTCTGTTTGTTTGGAAACTACATACTCTATATCTATTTTTCGGGGTTACTCTTGTCGTCTTGACACACACGCCTCACATAGCAAAGTCTGAAATGGAGTAGTGCTGCTGTCCACCTTCAGAAAAGCAAAAGCCAAACACACAAGGACCTTGGAAGAGTTCAACCCCAGTCAGCCACCTCCCAACTGACACACTATTGTTACCCTTTATTCCAGTCCAGTTCTGTTCTAAACCCTACCAATGAGACATTCTTGTTTCATGGGGTCAGTGTTTGTTTAGATTCAGTAAGTACCTTATGAACATCTTGGCTGACCATTTTTTAAATTGAATCTCAGAGCCTTTACCTGGGATCAGTTTTCTTCTGCCTGAAGAATAACAGCCTTTAGCATTTCCTTAATAAGAGTTTGTTACTGGTAAACTCTTTCAGTTTTTGTTTGCCAAAAAAATTCTTTATTTTATCCTCACTCTTGAGGATTCTAGATGTCCAGGCGCTCAGTCCGACATACTCTGCTGCCTCCTCACGCGCTCAGGGGTCACTTAGGGGGTGGCAAGATTTTCTGCTTGACCTGTTAAGATCCCCGGAGGGTGAGGGAAGAGGAGGAGGTCAGGGAGGAAGGAGGGCCCGGGGAGCTGTCTCCACACTGGGACGTCCCGGCCTGCAGGGGCTGGCCTGGCCAGGGGAGAAGTGGGTGCCACTGGGGGCTCCTGCCTCCCACCAGATCCCAGCTGCAGGGAGCCTCCGAGAACTCTGGGCAGTGAAGAACTGGGGGAGCTCCCAGAGAAGGGCATCATGGCCTGCAGGAAGGGCTGTGCAGACAGTCAGACCAGGTGGGCTCTCGCTGGCAGTGCCAGCATGGCTCTGGTGTTCGCCATCGGGATGGTCCTGGGCTTCATGCTGCAGCAGCAGACTCGGCCAGGTAGGGGCCTCCCCATCACGCCATCTGGTTGGCTTCCCCTTCGCTCACTCCTTGTGCCCACCAAGCCTCTGTCCCCATTGACAGCTGTGATGCCTTCCTCTCCCGTCCCACATACCCACCAAAATTTCATCCCCAGCAGAAGGTTCCATTAACTTTCTTTCCCTTCCTCCTCCACGAGGCTTCAGCTGCCCGAAGACCACCAAAACTCAGTCTTCCGCCCAAACCTCCCTCTGGGCCCCCAGTAGACGTTCCTTCTTGGGGGGTCATGCAGGCATCTCAAACTCAGCAGACGGAGCTGAACTCATCCCCTCCCCCGGATGCCTGCTCGTCCCAGTGCCTCTGCTCCCACGGGGACCTGGGATGAGCCTGCATGCCCCCTCTGCCTCAGCCTGCAGCCTCAGTCCCTGCGCCCTGAGGGTTCTGCCTTCGGACCCTCCACCCTCCATCCCTGCCGGCCCTGCCCTCCCCCCGCCAGGCCTCCGTCTCCTCCTGGACCCTGCAGCGGCCTTCCGCTTCCCTCACAGTCCCTGTCTCCCGCCTGCTCTCGCCAGCCCAGGTCGCTCTGCAGTCAGAGAGATCTTTCTAAAGAAACCTTGCTCGCTGCCCTCAGCACACCCAACTCCTTTGCTGTCATTCAACGCCATTTACAGCATGATCACGGTCCTCTTTCCAGGCTTGCCCTGTTCCACTCCTCAGCATCTGTCCGTAACAGGCCAATGGCCATTCCTTTAGGCAGCCACTCTCTTTCCTACAGCCAAGCCTTTGCTTATACTGTTCTCTCTGTCCAGAGCAACCTAGTCACCCTTTTCCGTCAAATTCACACCATCCGTCAAGGTCCCCCTTAAATGTGCCCTTCTCTGTAAACCTGACGGCCCCAGGCTGCTTCGGGACCTCCTTGTGCCCAGAAGCCTAGTATTTCCCTCTCTCACAGCACTGATGAACTCCGGGGTCCCACTGTCTCTCTGCCAGATGGCATGCTGAACACACCGGGGAGCCCAGGGAGGGGTAGTGGGGTGAATGGGTGGGAGTCTCGGGCTGGAGCGGAAACCGATGCTCACAGCCCCCTCGGCCTTCATTCCAGGCTGTGAGCAGGCGGCCTGCCGCCCGGATGCTGACATGCTGGACTACCTGCTGAGCCAGGGCCAGATCAGCCAACGGGACGGCCTGCTGGTCACCTGGTACCACGCTGCCAACAGCCAGGAGGAGATGGGGGCTGCCCTGAGCGGTAAGTCCAGCTGCGAGGACTGGGACAGGCCGGGGTGGGGGGGAGGGGGAGGAGATGGAGGGAGGGCAGAAGTGGGGATGAGACAACATGACCTATGAGGTGGGTTATGATGGCTATCGACACATGCTCGTCATATTCCACACGAGGAAGCGGGGCTCAGAGAGGTTAAGTGACTGGCTCAGCTTGTGCAGCTGATAAGCTCTGAGCCGAGGATTTGAACCAGATGTCTGATTCCAAAGTCATCGTGTACCGCCCTCCCTCCCACGACCTGTCAGGTGACAGCTGTCCCTGCTAAGGAAGCCTTTGCCCTCAAAGCCTGAGGAGGCCAGAAAATGTGAGTCTCAGGCCCAGTGCTACCAAAACGAGCTGTAAAAACCTGAGCAAACTGTGTAACGCCTCTGAGTCTCCGATGCAGGGTGATTATGGCAACCGGTCAGGGATTGCTCACCGTGGGGCACACACACACCTTCCACGTGGGTTCTCCTACGACCACGGACAACTTGTTTCATGGGTACCATGTGACAGAAGAAAAACGAAGGCTCAGAAAAGTTGGGTAATTTACCCAACGCCACACTATTTGCAAGTGGCTAAGCCAACACAGGAACCCCGAGCGGTCGGCCCCCACGCTCTGAACCGCTGCATAACGTCTGACCCGGTTCAGCAGAGAAGACAAGCTCTCCTTCGGGGCTGTTGGGAAGCTCAGTAGACAATGTTCATGAACGTGCTCATAAACTCTAAAGTAGTAACCCGACAAGGCGGAAGCCGGCCCTGGTGGGCTAGTGATTATGGTTCGGTGGTCTCAACGCCCACTTCAGGTTCCTTCCTGATCAGGGCACCACACCACCCATCTGTCGGTTGCCATACTGTGGTGGCTGTGTGTTGCTGTGATGCTGAAAGCTCTGCCACCAGTATTTCAAATACCAGCAGAGTCACCCATGCTGGACAGGTTTCAGCAGAGCTTCCAGACTCAGACAGACCAGGAAGAAGAACCTGGCCACCTACTGCCAAAAAAATCAGCCATGAAAACCCCACGAACAGCAGGGGAACATTGTCTGGTACAGCGTCAGCAGGTGAGAGGATGGTGCAAAAAGACTGGGCAGGGTTCCGCTCTGTTGTACACAGGTGGCTAGGAGTTGGAATCAACTTGACAGCGCTAACAACAAAAATACAAGATGAAGGGCTAGTCCTGGTGGCCTAGCGGTTAAGTTCTGTGTGATCCACTTTTGCAGCCCGGGTTCAGTGCCCGAGCGCAGACCTACACCACTCATCTATCAGTGGCCATGCTGTGGCAGCGGCTCACATACAAAAAGAGGAAGATTGGCAGCAGACGTCAGCTCTGGGCAAATCCTCCTCAGAAAAAAACAAATGCAAGATGGAAAGAAAGGCCCCCAAATTTGAGCATGCTTCAGAAGGAACAGACTGCCAGCCCACCCCCAGAGTTTCTGATTCAGTGGTTCTGGGGCCAAGAATTTGCATTTCTAATAAGTTCCCAGATGACACTGATGCTCCCGGTCCTAGGACCACACTTCGAGAACCACTGCTCAGCTCAAACCCCTCAATTTCGGATGAAGAAAGTTGGGTCCAGAGTGGGAGAGAGTCTCATCCGAGGTCACACAGCAGGTCTGAAGCAGAACAAGACAGGTGCCAGGCCTCTCGCTCTTATTCCTGCAGAGTCACCACACCAGAGGGCCTGGGAGTAAGTGCCTGGTAAAGGCTTGCTGAAAGAAAGAATAAATGAGTCCCTAGGGAGGACTTCCTGGAAGAGGCAGGCTTGGTGGTCAGCAGAGGAGAGGCCATCACAGGCTGGATGGAGCCAGTCTGCTGCTGCTTCAGAGGTCTCCTCTGAATGGGAGGCTGATGGCCAGATCTTGGTGATAAGGAGGACAGAGAACTCTCCCCTGATGAGGGGACCAGGCCAGAGTGAGAGGACTCTTATCTGGGAGGTGAGGCCTGAAGGGAGACAAAGAGGACCCATCCCCTCACCCCACCACCGGCTCATCCTGGGGCAGCAGACAAGGGATCTGGCCCCACGAGCCAGGACCTTGGCCAAGAAGCAAGCCAAGAGCCCCCACCAGGCCGCACCCAGCAGACAGAGCATGGAGAGGCACCCTTAGCAGAGCTTCAGGGGTCCAGAGAGGACCCCAGCCCAGTTCTCTCCCTGAGGGTCCTGCCAGGTCCTGGGGTAGGTCTCTGGGAAGAGGGTGGCACCACAACCAGGGTGGGGCCCCTGAGCGTGAGCCAGTGGTGGGGCTAGGTTGGGAAGGCATCTTGGACATGACTGGCCATCCACGTAGAGACGCCAGGCCAGAGCGAAGCCCCGGGAAGCAGACAGAACTGGGTTCAGATTTTACCTCCGCCACTGACCAGAGGAGGGATTTGGGACAAGCGACTTCACCTGTCTGCAGCTCCCTTTTCCCCGCCGTAAAACGTGCGGTGGTAGGACGACCATGTCGTTTATCGTCCAAACCAGGGCACTTTTGACTACGAAAGAGATCATTCATAATTAAGCTGAGACAGCAGAAACACACCGAACTAGCCCAGGTAAATGGGGACGTCTGGTCACCCTAGTTAAATGAGCTACGCCATGCAGATAATAATTAACAGTGAATGCCTAGCCAAGGATATTTTATTATTTAATTCTAGCAAATGAGGAAAAGGAGGCACACAGAGGTCAAGGAACCTGCTCAAGTTCATGCAGCTTGCAAGTGTTCGGGCTGGGCCTGGAAGGTAGCAGTCTGTCCAGGGTCTGCACCCTGGCCTGGCGCTCTCCTGCCTGCATGAGAAGTGCACAGCTCCTGGCCTGTGGGGGTGCGGGGAGGGCGGGCCTGCTAACTTCCTGTCTGCTCTCTCTGGAGAGCAGCACTCCTTCCCAGCTGGCCGTGCCCTCTGAGGACCAGGGCTCCTGCGGTGGCCACGGGAACCTGATCTTGCCCTCATCCTGTTCCTTCTTCACACGCCCACCCAAGCAAGTCGGCCCCAACATGCAGCATCGACAAGGCAAGTAACAGCTTTTAATGACAAGGGAGAAGGCTTTCCCAGAAAGAAGCTGGATCCAGGTGGAGGCAAGGTCCAGGATGTACTTTCCATCAGTCTCTAATCCAGTTCACCAAGCGTTTGCTGGGCCCCTGCTCTGGGCCAAGCTCAGGAGGAAGGTTCAGAAATGACTAAGATGTGACCCTGTCTTCAAGGGGCTCACGGTGTCTCAAGGGAGGCAGCTGGTGCAAATCAAGTGAGGCTGCAGCAGCAGAGGGTCAGAGGGACTCAGAGACCTGGCTCCCAGCCCTGACCCCCTCCCGATGCACCCTCACCTCCCCAACAATGAACTGGCCCCTGTTAGATGGGGAAGGAGACCCCTCAGCATCCATTCTCTTGAGCTACCCTCTCATCTGCCCAGCTGTCCCCCTTGGGCCTGGCTACTCTGGGCCTCGCTGGGTCCAACCCTTTGGACCCCTTTCTCTACAGTCCCACGGAACCGAAAGTTAAGACAAGAAAGGACTGTGTTCAAGCCATAAAAATAAAGGCCACCCGCATAAAGCCCCTCCCGGCTTATAGCACGCTTTTATGTCCATGTCCTGCGGTCGCAGCCCAGGGAAGCTTGTCTCCATCCTGCGCCTGAGGAACCCGGAGTCCGCACTCTGAGAGGGATGTTGAACACAAGCATGAAATGGGGCAGTGCGAGTGCCTGGCGCAGCGGGGGGACCACCTGGCACTCAGCTTCCTGCCCCTCCTAGAAATCCAGACACCTAGACTTCAGAGAGATCTGCAAAAGTTCTCTGTGACTTTGGGCAAGCTCTTTCACCTTTCTGGACCGGGATCATTGATCTGGACATTTCTGTCATTCATTCCTTCAGCCGTTCATCATTCAACAACCATTCCGGAAGCTCCCCTTTAGGCCTGGTACCGTCGAGGCCCTGGAAATCCAAGTGATGGTCAGGGCAGCCCGAGAGCCTGCTCCCCGGCGCTTACACTCAGGGAGGCTGAGTGCGCCTTACATGGGGCCTGAGCCCTCAAAGGAGAAGCAAGAGGCAGGAGACCTGACTTCCATCAGGCGTGGGGCTTGAGGATGAGCTATTTTAAGCCAACACCGATAGATGAGCAGGAGGCCGCCTGGTAAAGCTGTAGAGGAAAGAGTGCTGTCAAGGTAACAGCCACATGTAAGAGCCCAGAGATGGGAGGACAAGACAAACGCGAGCCTCGATACTCAAAGTGTGGTCCACGGACCAGCAGCGTGGGCATCACCGGGGAGCTTGTTAGCAACGCAGCATCTTGGGCCCCGCCCAGACCTACTTGCGTCTTGACTGCTCCTGGGTGACTTGTGTGCACATTATGTTGGAGAAGCTGCAGTGGCTGGAACCTAGAGGTTGAGGGAAGAGGGACTCCAGGTGAGACTGGAAAGCTTGCCAGGGCTTGGGCACACGGGACCGCAAAGACGAGGGGAAGGAATTTGGATTCGATTCTCAGGGCAACGATGGGGCGCTTGTGTTTGTTTTTTGACAGACGTGACACGATCGGGCATGTGTTTAGAAGACTCATTCTAGTGGCTGTGTAGAGAATGGACTTGGAGGAGAGCAGGGCTGGAGGTGAGAGGACGGGTCAGGAGGCTGAGGGTAACCGGGGAGAAAAGGCCCCTCTGAGGCCAACATTCTGTGAAGTTACGGGAGCTGAAAGTGACCCCTCCCGCCCCCACGACACCCCCCAGGCCCAGAGGGCTCCTCACAGGGTCTCCGAGCATCTGCTTCCCACTGGAAAGGCCCCACTCCCTCCGAGACTGGCTCACGAGGGCAGGGTCACCCGACAGCCACCGACAGCCACCTGACTGAGTTAAAATAACGATTTCCTCAGGCTGTCAGGATGCAGCGAGACGGGCAAGCTCACGCACTTCTGGCAGGAACATGAATCAGAGCCATTTTTCTGGACAGTAGTTTGATAATATGGGCTTTCAAAATGTCCCTGTGTTGCCTTGACTCAAATTCCACAAGTTGGGATCAGAAATAATCCAAACAGCAGAATAAAAGATGCAGCATTATTTATTAGTAGCAAAAACTGAGAAACGACCGACCCGTCTCAGGACTAGGGAGTGGTGAAGCGAACCACGGCGAGCGCCCTCAGGCAGGGCATCAGCTCTTTTTTTTAACGAGTCATAGAAAAGACTGTGAAAATGTGTTGTAACATTGAAAGAAAAGATTAAAAATTATAAATGCAGGGAGGTCTCAACTGTGTAAAAACTATACACAGACAAAAATGGAAGAAAATACATCCAAAAGTGAACTGTGATGGAAATGTGGACGACGGTTTCTCTTCTTCCTGCTTTTCTGTATTTTCCAAATATTCTATTAAAAACATGTAGTACTGTGCCGGTGAGAAAAATTGTGTTTTAGAGAAAGGAGCTGATCTCGTTCTGCCTGTTGCACAGGCAACGCCATGGTCCTGGAGGCAGACGTCACGGTGGAGGGACTCAATACAGCCAACGAGACAGGGGTCCCCGTCATGGCGCACCCCCCGGCCGTCTACAGCGACAACACCCTGCAGCACTGGCTGGAGGCTGTGCTCGCCTCTTCTCAGAAGGGTAGGAACCTGGCCCCGGCCCCCCCGGCCCTCTGGGCCTCAGGCCGAATGTGCAGGGACCCCTGCACTGGGAGGCAGGTCCAAGCCCACCATGTGTGGCTCCTGGGCTCGGCTTTCCAGCCCCACCCCCGTTTCCAAGGCCGCAGCTCAGGCAGAGCAGGTGAGCTGGGGTGTGGAAGTACAGGGTAAACTGCAGAGTGCCCGCATCCACAGAACAGATCTGCAGCATTCAAAGTCTAACTCCACCCTCCCCTGCACAGCCCAGGCCAGTCGCCTGATGCCTCCCTCTCCCTCACCCCCACCCCCACTCAGCGGCTGCACCTCCCAATTCTAACCCCTAACCCAGCCCCTGATCCAGATCCAGCCACATGACCTCGCCTGGACCTCCTTCCTCCACACTCAGCCCCACCTCCACACTCAGCCCCACCTCCACACTCAGCCCCACCTCCACACTCAGCCCTACCTGAGTGAGCTTGCCAAAACGCTGATCGTCATGTCACTTCCCTGCTTTAACTCTCCACGGCTCCCCATTGTCCTCAGGACGAAGTGTGATCTCCTTGGCATGGTTTCCAACAGCCCCCTCTAACTTCCCAGCCTCAGCTCCTGCCCCCTCTTCATCCCGGTTCTTCACAACCCTCAGTAGAATGGGTCCACGCTGGGTCCTCCTTCTACAGCATGGCCCTCCCCTACTCAAACGCCCCTTCCCAACAGCCGAATGGCCTCCCCACAGGCTTGGTGGCCCAGGACCCCCTCCCTGAGCCTGCCCTGTCTGAGAATCACAGTCCCTTTTTGTCAGACGCTTGACAACCCCGGCTCCAGCCCCAAGTCCCAAGCTCTTGGCTGGCCTCTGCTTGCTTCCCCCGGGAGCCAGGAGCTCACTCCTGCAGAGGGAGGTCCTTTCTTGGTAGGTTAGCTCTCTGCCTCTTTGAAAGCCCTCTTCACACGCAGTGGGACCCTGGCCCCTGTCTTCCTGCCTCCCCCACACACCGTACTCGCTCTCTGCCCCAAGAAGCCACGTCTTCCAGTTCCTCCTTCCTTTGAGAAGGGGCCAGTTCTCCAAGCCCATGCCCCCTCCCCACAGGCATCAAACTGGACTTCAAGAGCCTCAAGGCTGTGGGCCCCTCCCTGGACCTCCTGCGGCAGCTGACAGAGGACGGGAGAGTCCGGAGGCCTGTGTGGATCAACGCCGACATCCTGAGGGGCCCCAATGTGCCCATCTCAGTTGAGGTCAATGCCACGCGGTGAGCATTCACCTCTCCGCCCCAGCTGTGTGCAGCTCTCTTCTTTCCACATCTTGCACAGGAAGTGCTCAGGAGACCTTTGCTGAGTTTGCTTCAAGCCACACCACGTAATCTAACCTCTGAGCCTTTGCACATGCTGTTCCCTCTGCCTCGAATGCCTTTCTCCCATTTCCTGGTGAACCCTCGCCCTGTCATTACCTCCTCCAGAAACCTCCCTGACATCCCAGGCTGCTGAGGGACTTCCTCTGGGGCCCTCAGTACCCACACCTCCTTCTAACAGCCCTGATTTCATTGGGTTGTCATTGTCGGAGTACAGGTCTGTCATGCCTACTACACTGGGAATTCCCGGACAGCAGACAGGCCCAGTGACCAGGGCAGGGCTGGGCCTGCTAGAAGAGTCTAAAGCGCTGAGCCTTCCCCAGCCTCTCTGAAACCCAGCACCGCCACTAGCAGGCCTCACATACACCCACCGCATGGTGCTTGACAGTTTGCAAAGAAGGGCCACGTAAAAGAGAGAATGTGTCTGATTGGATCCTTACATGGCAACACCAGGTTAGAAGTGCCTGCCCCCATTTTGCAGCTGAGAAAACTGACAACTGAGGCTCAGTCTGTTGAATGTTTATCGCGCGTCCCAGGCACCGTCTTGCACACTTTAGTTGTAGAATACCACTAACTCTTACGATGAGCATGAGGTGGGTACTATTACCTTCATACTTCTAATACGGGAACTATCTCATCAAAGTTGAATGACCCACCCAAGTCTAATAATCGGCAGAGCAAAGATTCAAAGCCAGGCCTCGCCGATTCTAAGCCCCACGCTCTTTACCATCCATCCGTCCAGCCAACCAGCCGACAGTGCAGCCAGCCAATATTTGTTGTGATTCTCAAATTGAGGGGCATTTGGAGAGCAGCAGTGTGAAAAATGTAGTCAGTGGCCCAAGATAAATATGGTTTGTCTTCTTGGACTACTGATTTCACCCAACAGTTTGGGGACGAGGAGAGGGTAACATCATTTGCCTACTAAAATTTGCATGAAATTTAAAAATAAAACCTGAAGCTTCAGAGGCTCACAGCTGGCAAGGCCCAGACCCCACCCCTGGCCCTGGCTTGCGTCTCCTCTGCCCATAGGGGGATGTTTAAGAAGCGCTGTCCTGCTGGAAGGGATCTTTGAGAATCAGAGGTTGAAGGGCTGCCAGGGTCACAGTCAGGACCTGAACCCAGGCCTCCCCGACTCCAAGTCCGTGCCCTATTTGTGGGACCTTGAACAAGCCACTTCCGCTCTTTAGGTTTCTGCTTATATCACATTCAACAGGCCCTGCCACTTCCCAGCACTGTGATGGGGACCCAGGAGGTGAGGGAGGGGCCAGCGAGCCTCTCAGAGTCCAGCGTCTCTGATTCTCTGCAGGTTCCTGGCCTTGGTTCAGGAGAAGTATCCTGAGGCCACCCTGTCTCCGGGCTGGACCACTCTCTACGAGCCCCTGCTCCCAAACGGGACATACACCCGAGCCATGGTGGAGGAGATGCAGGGGCTGGTGGGAGTGCTGCCGCAGAGGGTCACCTTCCCCGTGCGGGCTGTCATGGCGCGGGCTGCCTGGCCCCACTTCAGCTGGCTGCTGGGCCAATCTGAGAGGTGAAAACGCCCAGGCCCCTGCCACTGACCCTGCTCCCTCCAAACCCACTCCCAGGCACTAATGCCCCTGGGAGGACCTCAGATGCTCACAGCTGGGAGGGGCTTAAAGATCACCTGGTCCGACCCCCTCTAGTGCTCACATCAGCTACAATGTCCCTGCTTTCTGCCTCTAGTGGCGGGCAGCTCACTACCACCTGCGGTAGCCCATCCATTGGTGGCTGACTCCCTGCCTGTTGGAAAGTGTTTATACTGAGACACGATTTGCCTCCCCATGGCTTCCTCCCATGGGAGCCAGCTGTGCCCCTGGGGCTACATAGATTGCACCTGCAGACCCGCCCCAGGATGGCTCTGTAGGGGCTGAGGAACCCCCATCCCAGGCCTGCAGTCTGCCCATCACCACTTCCTCAGCCTCCCCACAGGAGTCCAGAGGCTGCCCCTTCCCCTCTTCATACTTGACATCTACCCCACCGCGTGCCCATCCCTTCTGTCCTTGTCACTTTCCTAAGTCAGGACCCTGAATTAGATCCCAGTGAGGAGGCAGGGCAGGCCATCCTCCCTCCCTCTCAGCCTCTGCTTGCAGTCAGCCTCCTGAAGCCCCTGTGGCTTCTTCCGCCCTCGGGAAGGGGGCAGTGCTCAGGGAGAAGGGCCTCCGCCCCTGCCCAGCTAGGGTCCAGTTCTGAGCACAGGGTGGGGCTGAGGGCTTTGCTGGGCCCTGGCAAGTGCTGAGCTGGCTCTCTGGGTCCCAGGTACAGCCTGACACTGTGGCAGGGTGCCTTGGACCCCGTGTCAGTGGACGATCTCCTCTACATCCGGGACAACAGCGCCACCCACCAAGTCTACTATGACCTCTTCGAGCCTGTCCTGTCGCAGTTCAAGCAGCTCGCGGGTAGGGAGGGATCTGGGAAGGGTGGAGAAGGGCAGTGGGCTGGATTCTGCAAGGGCAGCACTTGGACACGAGCAGAGCTGGCAGGGCGGGGCATCGGAAGGGGAAAATGCTGGGTGGAATAGGAGGAAGGAGCCATTTTAAGCACCTATTGTGTGCCAGACCCTGGTACGGTATGCTACCCAGCTTCGTAAGTCCACGAAACAGGGATTCGATTTTATATATATATATATATATATAATATATCCCCTATGTATGTTATATATATAGGGGATATATTCAGGGATAGGGAAAGTGAGGTCCAGAACAGTTAAGTGTTTATACAAAGCCATTCAGCTCGTGTGCGACACAGCTCACGCTGGAACCCAGCCAGTTCCAAAGCCCGTCCACTGCCCCTCGCAGTGCGTTCCTCTGCGGGTTGCTCAGAGAGTGGCCCCTCCACCGCACCTGCTAATCCACGCTGCAGACGCTCCCTGCTCCCTGCCCAAAGCCCTCATTCCCTTGTCTGCAAACCTAGGAGGCCTGCAGTTAAGCCACCTCAAAGGGGATGCGTCAGACTCCACGCTCCTGCCTTGGGAGCCATCTAGGTGAGGGGGAGGAACACCAGCTTTGGGACCGAGGGACCCGGCTCCATCAGGTTCCAATCCCAGCAACTCTGCTTATTGGCTGTAGGACCTTGGGCGGGTCACTTCTTATAGCCTACGACGCGGGTGTTAGAGCTACCTGGCAGCTTGCTGTGAGGCTTAGAAAGAATGCATGGAGAGCCGTGCACACAGACGGCGCCCCATGAATGGGGACCACTTCATCCTGGCAATTTGGGGGCCCACAGTGAACACGACAAGGAAGAGAAGCTACTACACCGGGGGCAGCCTGGCCCCTCTTCTCCAGCTTCCCAGGGGGGATGGTCTGAGCGTGGAGTGGCTGGTTCCTGAAGTCCAGGGCAAGGGAAGAACAGCAACGGTTCAAGTCCCAGGTGAGGTCTGCCTGCAGCCCCGGGGCTCCAGGCTAAACTGCAGGGCTTCCTTTGCTCGGGTCTCTGTTACCACGGGGACAGGCTGGCCACGAGGAAGGGGAGGACAAAGCGTCAAGAGCATGGGGCTCCCGGCCTTCGCCCTGGAGTCCTCAGCCATATGGTGCTGCAGGAGTGGGGGCACAGGCCCCAGGGCTCAGTCACAGGCAAGGCCAAGAGCTGAGCTAGCGGCTTATCATGGGGTGTGATGAGTCCCAGGCACATTTATAAAGCAGCCTTCTACCTGGAGCCCAGACCCAGTTGACAGATCCTAGACAGACCTTGCCCCAGCTCCTCCCCCTTGGCTGCCCCCATCACCATGCCACCTTCTCTGGAACAAGGGCCTCTGACACCCCCATGTTCACCTGAACCCGACACTGTTGCCTCCACTCCCTCTTCCAGACAGAGAAGGCATGATCCTGCTGAACATTGGCCTCCGGGGGCCTGCAGCTGGGGACCCTGTGCCTATCGTACATGTTCCAGGTGGCCCTGCCCTGACGCTGGAGTCCTGCCTGCTGCAGCTTGCCACGCACCCTGGACGCTGGGGCATCCATTTGCACATAGCAGAACCCACAGCCCTCCGGCCATCCCTGGCCATGCTGGCCCACCTCTCCACCCTTGGCCACCTGCCTTGGCCTGTGTGGGTTGGGGCCACAGTCTCCCACGGGAGTTTTGTTGTCCCTGGTCACGTGGCTGGCAGGGAGTTGCTTACAGCTGTGGCCGAGGTTTTCCCCCACGTGACAGTGGCCCCAGGCTGGCCTGAGGAGGTGCTGGGCAGTGGCTACAGGGAACAGCTGCTCACGGATATGCTGGAGTTGTGCCAGGGCCTCTGGCAACCTGTGTCCTTCCAGCTGCAGGCTGGGCCGCTGGGCTGGAGCAGGGCTGCAGCTGTGGCCAGGCTGCTGGCAGCCTCCGCCCGGGCCACCGTCACGGTGGAGCACAGCCCTGCAGGGGGCAACTATGCATCTGTGCGGGCAGTGCTGCTGGCAGCCAGGGCTGTGGACAGGACCCGCGTCTACTACAGGCTGCCCCAGAGCTACCGTGAAGACCTGCTGGCAGATGTTGGCAGAAACTGACCACCTTGTGGTGCTGAGCTGGCGGACCCCTGGGTCAAGGCTTCCCACGGGGAGGCAGGAAGGAATAAATGCCTCTATCTTCCTCAATGCACTGCACATGTGTCCTCGGGGGCAGGATGGAGTGGGAGTGGGCGTGAGGTGGCCACTGAGGGTGCCTAGAGGGTCTGGAGGCTGGGGGCCAGATCGTTCCGGTTGTCTAAGAGGAACTGCTCACAAGCCTTGAAGGTGGTGTAGAACTCCGAGGAGAGGCCGGCCACGTTGGTGGTCACGTAGTTGAGAAAGCCCGGGGTGGCCTGGTTGTAGTAGGACACCTGCAGGAGACGAAGCCACGCTCAGGGGCGGGGCGTGCTGAGTGGGCACCTGCTGGGAGGCAGCAAGCGCGAGCCAGCACCGGGGCCTTCGAAGGCTGCATGCCTGGCAGGCTGACCTCCTCCAGCAGCTTTCCTGACCCCTCCTCCTCTGGGTGCTGACAGCCTGGCTTCCATCTGTCACCACACACTGTACTGTCATTGTGCGTCTCTCCTGCCAGCTGGGAGGCCCTGTAGGACAGGGACTGGGTCCCCAGAGCTCAGCATGGAATCCCATTTAAATGAAGGGACTCTAGGGCCATAGAAACAAGTTAGAAATAAGCCCAGGGGTCGTTCTGAGAAGCTCATCTGTTTATGCATTAAAGTTGTCAAATGCAGGCTGAGCACCCCGCTTGGGGAGGCGCAGGGCCCTGAGGGCAGCCGGGCAGCGAATGGGGAGCTGCAGCACCCCCCAACCCCCGCTCACTCTCAGCTTCCTCCCCATGTTTGCAATGAACACTGACTGCCCCGCTGAGTTTTATGGGCCCTGGAAGCCATCTTAAGCCTTCCTAGACAGAAGTTTATATCCATAAATAAACAAGGAGGCAAATTTTAGATCAGAACCCAGGCCTTCTGCCTTCAGCATCCAGAGCTTCTTCCCAGACCACAGTGGCCTCAGACTTCTCTCTGCACAGATTAGACCCTAAGGAAGGTTCATTTCAGCCCCTGACACTCTTAGGCGCTCCCAAGCTGGAAGAGGGAGCCAGCTGGTGGGTGGGGGGCCCGGGTCTGGAATTGTCTGAGCCGTACAGCTCTGGACACACACGTGGCCTTGGGGCGGATCCAGGTGGAAGCGGGAGAGGAGACACTGGGCCTCACCTTGGTCAACTGGTCCCCCTCTCTCCAGAAGCAGAAGCCCGAGCAGATGGTCTCCCCACGCCTGTACTCCGGGGTCTCACGGTGCGTGGGCAGCGTGACTGACCTCAGAGCGATGACATAGGGGTCCCTGGAGAGGAGGAAGGGCAGGGAGGGGGCACAGAAAGAGAAAGTGAGGCCTATTTGACACTGACCCAGGCTCTGGAGCCCCCCTGGCACTGAGGCCCTCGCCAGAGTCTAGGACACACAAACTCAAAGGCTCCCGGCCAGCAGGAGAGAGGAGGCGCCTGTGGGTTAGCGGCACTGAATGAGCCAAGAACCAGCGTGACTTCACTGCAGGTTTTCTGGAAAAGCCCCTCTACTGCCGACGCCCAGGGAGGAGCCGTGTGCTTTGGGATGTTCGTGCTTCATCTTTCTGTGCCTGTCTCTGGAGGAAGTGATGCCATCCGTGCTGGCATCCTCACCATGGCACAGCGGGCAGACTTGCCACCCTCCAGTCAACACGGGGCTTCCAAAGGATGGAGGCCAAGGAGGTAGCCATGTGAGCAACAGCCTGTTCACAGCCGGGGGTGAGGCAGCCTCGCCACCACAGGACAGAGACCATCCTGCCTTAGAGCACGGTGACCTTAGAGCACAGTGACCAGAGGGGAGGTGTGTCCCCTTGCCCCCCATTTTACCACAGCAGCCCAGAAAGGCCAAGTGGGGCCTGGGGTCCCATGGCCAACAGGAAGCAGACTTCTAACGCTAGGCTGATGTCCCCTCCTTGGGGAGGAAGGTGAGCCCTGCCCGCCTCCCACTCTAGCAGGCAGGCACCTACCCATTGTCACAAGGCTTCCGCCGAGAGGCCAGGACCACAAAGTCCTGGGGCTTGGTGTCACCACCGAGGGCGGGGCTAATGATGTGGTAGATGGCATCGTCCTCGTCCACCTGCTGCACCAGCTCCACGCTCCTGTGGGGAGGCCCAGAGCTCAGAGCCCAAGTTCTGGTTCTCTGCGCTGGTTCTCCGGTATAAGAACCGGTCTGGCCCAGGCCCACCCACGCTTCGGCCTCCCTGAGCAGATGCTTGGGGGACACCTCACCCCTACACTGCCCTGCAGGGACCACGGGAAGGCCTGGCCAAGACAGACACACACACACACAGGAGCACACATAAACACATACACAGGCAAATGCACACGCCCCCCCCCCCCAACACACACATCAGGGAACACAAACACATATACACAAACAAATGCATGCACACACAGACACAAGAACAGACAGACACGTAAGGACACCTGCACACCTGTGGGCATACAGGCACAGAGGCACAGACACATGGAAGGACACCCACCGGTGCACACACAGATCCATGCCTATCTGTCCATGTCTGTGCTGGTGCACACGCCCCACGCACATGTGTGATTTAGTGTCATACTTGATACTTAGTGAGCGCCTGCCATGTGCCAGGCGCTGTTCTAAGAGTCCACGTGTACTCTCACTTAATCCCACAAGAGCCCCTGCCGTAGGTACTCTGGGTACCCCACGCCATAGATGAGGGGCTGAGACTCAGGGACATGCCCTGCCCATGGCCACAGAGCTAATAAGGAAGCACGGCCGGGAGGCGCTCTGGCTGTCAGGTGCCAGAGCTCTGCCCCCTAGGCCCGGGCGGGAACACACACAGAGGCTTACACCAAAACACGTGTACACACAAGCGCCCCTCACAGAGACACGCATGACCATGTCCAGCCTGCTAGCCTCTCCTCACTCTCCTGCCCACCCTCGGGGCTGCCTCAGGAACAGGGCGGCTGTGGACAGGGTCGGGGGAAGAAGCTAGGGGTGCCCCTTCCCCTCAGGACACTCCCCCCAACCCCTCAAGTATCAAGATCTGATCTAGCCTTCAAGGCCCACACCAGCCTGCCTCCTCCAAGAAGCCTTCCTACCATACGCCCATCCCCTCCCCACAACATCGACCACTGAGTCGCCTCTGGAAAAGCCCCTCTAGAACAGCAATGTCTGGGGTCACCTAGACCAGGGCTCTTTAAAGAAACACAGCCCTTTTTGCAGAGAAACCTCAGCAGAAAGCCCATGAGGAAACAGCTGCAAGCAGGCCTGCTCTGGTGGAGATAGATGGGGGTAGGGCGGGCAAGGCCAATTTGTCAAATGACCAGCTCGCTGGATTTCCAAATGCACAGCCACTCCTCATGCATACACTCAGGAATCCTAATAAGCCATCGGAGAAACCATCACAGAACCCCCCCAAAGCAGGGTGTCGGCATAACAGAAAATGACTTCAAAGAAAGAATTTGAAAAAACACCAGTTTCAACTTTAACATTTCCATGTTAAACACTGACATTTTGGCTATTTTCCTAAGAATGTACTTATCTTCCTCGACTAAACGTAAGAAGAAAATATTCACATGAAGAAACAGTAAATTGAGGGAACAAATGTATTTATAGGAATAACATATTTATATTCAGTAACTCAGTACATTAAAAAATAACAGATTCGTGTACACATCCCTAAGAAGACCCAGCAAACTCAGTAAAAGCAGCAAACTGGCCGTTCTCTGTTACCCTGAACCCGGGAGCAGGCCCAGCGCCCGTCAGCCTTCCCACACCGCTGCGGTCCCCAAGCCCACTCCGGGAACGTAGAACTCCACAGAACACGGTCTGGACATCACTGATCTATCCCTGGATGCAAATCCATGACCCACACCTCAAGTACCCATTTTAAGAGAAGGGAAACTGAGGCCTGGAAAGGAAGTGACTTGCTCAAGGTCACACAGTTAGTTGGGCCAGAAACAGGACTTAAACGCAGGCCTCCAACTCCAACCTGAGCTTCAGTCCCCTTCCTGGGGGCTCAGAACACCCTTGGCTCTGACCCCTCCTGACGCATAACACAGCGCCCCCCACACCCAGGGAAAGGCCAGCAGGGCTGAGCACGATGGGGGATGGCTCAACAGGAGACAGCTGAGGGCCCGCCCTACCCACCGGGCCTGAGCAGCGAGTGTACCTCGCAGGCGCCCCACCTCACCGGCAGTGCTTGTCCCACTCAGGCCTCCGACACAGGTCCGACAGCAGCAGGAAGGCCTGGGTTGCGTCCACGTGCACCAACATCTCCAAGTGGAAGGCGAGGAACTTGTCTTCCTCCAGAGTGTACAGGCGGATCTACATGGACACAGGGCAGCCGTGCTCCTGCACCCCCTCCCCAGACTGTGCTGGGTGGTGGGGTGGGCTGACTGAGGTGCTAGCGGCCAGGGCTGGAAGCTCAGGGCTGCCACTGACTTGCTGTGTGACTGTGAAAAAAGGACCCAACCTCTCTGAGCCTCGGTCGCATCCCCTGGAAAATGAGCTGTTGAGAGAATTCAGCCCAAGTGGACAGGAAGGTGTCTTAAGAAGCAGTGACTGAGGCAACAATGGAATGGATCCTCAGAGCCAGGAGTCTATTCAACTCCATAATGTCACAGGTGGGGAAGCGACTGGTCCCAGGGTACAGGCCAGACTGGCTGAGCTCAAGTCTTTCCTGGCCTCATCCCTGCAGTGGAGGAGGAAGGGCAGACGGGAGGAAGCAGCTGGGCTGAGAGCAGCAGCGAGGAGACCCTGGGCACGAAGGCGGGCCAGCAGGGAAGGAGGACGGGGTCCTCCACTCCGCGCCCGGTGGGGCAGGTATGCTGCTATCACTGGGCTGGTTTCATGATCTCATCAGATTCCTTTTAAGAAAGCCCCTTTGACAGGAGTGGTTTGAGAGAGTTTCTGCTGCTTGCAATCAGCCGCCTCTGGCTGCTCAGGGGAGAAAGGAAGGCTGGATGAGTGGGGCCAGCTACCTGGTTGGTCTCCGAGGACAGCACCCAGTCGTCCTTGGCCACCAGCATCTTCAGGGAGGAGACGTTGTTGTAGCTCAGGTACACCTGCATGGAGCGCACCGCAGACTCAGCTTTCTGCTCGGGCTCCAGCCGAGCCACGCTGGGGCGGGGAGAGGAGCGCGGACCGTGCAGGGCAGTGGCGCTATGGAAAGAGTCCCGGGCTGTGGGGAGGAGGCCCAGGCCTGACCAGGCTCACGGTGTGACCCTGCACAAGTCATCTCTCCTCTCAGGGCCTCGGCTCCCTCTTGCCACACAGGGACACGGGAAGGCCCTCTGCCAACTGGCCCCGTCCTGAGGCACAGCATTGCATCCTGTCCCCTTCAGGCCGACTTCCAGACCCACTCAGACAGGAGGGGAGGCCTGAGGACTGTCCCCTTGAAGCAGAGGGCCTTACCTGGTTGCTCGGGTCCCAGGGGACAGACAGGGGCATCTCGGCCTGCTTACAGGACACGATGTACTTCCTGGGAAGGAGGGAAGATGACAACCATGGTCCCTTGGAAGCCCATCTCTTTCGACAGACTTTACTCAGGCCTGCTGTGTGCCAGGCCCTGTGCTGAGCGCAGTGGGTGGGAGACCGATGGGCTCACCAAAAACAGCGGTGAGAAAAGACAAATACCGTCAAAGGCGGGGACAGCACGGAGGAAAGGGGCCGGTGAAGGCTCAGCGCCCCACCCCTGCTGAGCTGTCAACTCTGGCTACAGCAGCCTCACCCTGTGCCTCAGTGTCCTCATATGTAAAACAGGATCGGTGGTCACACCGCCTCACAGGGCTGTCACAGGGCACCCGGGAAATGCACACTTTCTCTCACTAACAGCGCTGGTGCCCCCGGCGTGTTGGCAGCATGGTCAAGCCCACGGACAGCTTTCGCAGCGGCGGCGTTCACACCTGGCTTTGTGTCTCCTCTGAGGGCCTTTCTCTCTGCATCTACCAAGCAGGCATCAGAGCCGATGGAAGGCACAAGGTTTGCAACTGGCCAGACCTGGCCAGGTTCAAATTCTCAGTCTGCCGACCATTCCTATCTGCGTGCCCGTGGATGCCTAATCCCTCTGTCCTCAGTGTCCTGGCCAGGACAGGGGTCCAGTAAGACCTCTGTGTGATGCAGCTGCATGGATGCAAAGGGCCCAGCCCAACGCCCAGCACAGGGGCGGCACTGAAGAAACGCAAGTCCCTGGGACCCGGGGAGCAGGGCGACAGCCCTGAGCCTGTGTCCACTCCCACTGCCCAGCCCTACTTGCCTGTCCAGGCGGATCTTCTTCCTGGCACTGGCCTCTCGGTACCGCCGCTCGCCATCCTGGGGTGAGAAGCAGAGACAGACTGTGTTGTAGGAGGGACAACCAGTTTGCCCCCTGCCCCGCTTCCTGTCTGCCCCGCAAGGGCCCAAGGAGGCCCTGCAGCCCTAAAGGGGCGTTCAGGTCTCACTGGGGCAGCCGTGATGAAGGCAAGATGGACGGGAAAGTGCCAGGAACTGAGCTCCAGCCTGGCTTCCCCCAGACTGTCCGAGTGACTCTGGGAACACCACCTGGACTTCGGCTTCCTCCTCTGCGAAAGGGGATCCCCAAAGGGCACTTATGATGCTAGTAAGAGCCACATTCATTGGCCACTGCTCTGCCCAGGCACTCAACTGAAATGCTGTCCATGTGCAACTTCATCGAAGCCTTACAACAACCCTCCGAGGCGGGTACTCATGTTGTCCCCATTTCAGAGGAGGAAACTGAGGCACAGAGAGGTTAAGGGGCTTGCCCACGGTCTCAGGGGTAAGGAGGAGAGTCAGGAACAGAACCAACAACCAAGTAGTGCCTCGGAGCCGCCCTCGTGAGCATTAAATGGTGAAGGCCTGAAGGCACCTTGTGCACTGTGCACTGTACCCCTGTCTGCCAGGCTCCCCGCTCCTCCACCCACCGCCCACCCTTGACCGTCCGACACCCAGCTACAGGGTGAGAGGTTTGCACAGCCTATGCAGGCAGGGCGGGGACCTTCACAGAGAGAGGGCGACCTCTGCAAGGTCACTCCCTGGCCCCCAGAAGGCACAAGGGAGCATCTCCTGAGACAGCCTTTGAACCCAGGCCCGCCTCTCATGCCTGTGCTATTTGCTCTCCTGTCGCCATCATCATGACACTCACCACAGACCCCACAGCCCCGAGAGGCAGGGACCACAGACATGACCACTTTAGAGATGGGATGGAAGCTGGCAGAGGGCACGTGCTAGCGCATGGCAGAGGTGGGTTCCAGCCCACCTGCTTCCAACTCTGCAGGTTCAGAGCCCCTGCTACACCCAACTACGGGCCCGGCCCACACGCACTGGCTGAGCTCTTACAGGCAGAACGAGGGGCCTGCCTGGCCCGAGGGGCATCTCCGGGGTCTACAGCAGGGCACTCAGAGCTGGCTGGGCCCCAGCAGAGGGGCAGGGCGGGGCCTCCCACCCCTGGGCGGGGAGGAGAGGGAGCTGGCAGTGGGACAGAGTGCTGCCCCCACTCACCCCCGGCTGCGGCCGAATCCAGGGCAGCGTCTGAGGCTGGTCGTCCGCGTCCAGGACGACAAAGGTCATGAAGGCGCTGTTGATGTGTCGCCGGTGGGTCTCAGCCTCTTGGCGGTAGGCCTCCACGCACACGCCCACCTCCATGCTGAGGGGACGACGGGGGTGGCTCTCATCGGGACAGACCTTCCCAGGCCACGCCCCCTCCCTAACACACACACACGTGCACACACACACACTCCTGTGGTTCTTCCAGCAGCCCAGATCACAGTCCCACTGGCAGGAAGGAACCCAGAACTGTCCCTGTCCTCAATGTTTAGAGAGACCTATGCGTGCCCGGCCCTGTGCTCACCACTGGGGCACAGAATGAATAAACCCCCGGTCCACGCCCCCGTGGGCTGTAGCTGGGAGGCGGCGCCACCAGCACGTACAGGAAATCTGCAAGGGTGAACTGCAGAGGGCTGTGGAGGGAGAGGCGCCAGGAGGTGGAGTGCAGGCCCCATTAGAAAGACGCCCCGTACACATGCACCTCCAAGCGAGCGCGACAGCAGCGCTGACAGCACCCAGCAAGAACATCAACAACGGCGAGACTGAGACCCAGCACAGGGCAATGACTGCCCCAGGCCGCACATGGGCAGGTGGAGAATCCGGACTAGAAACCGGGCCTCACGCTCCCAGTGCAGGGCATTCCCCTGCACGGCGGCAGACTATGCTGGCCAGACCTTGAATAATGATAATCACAACAATAACAGCAGGCAGCAATGGTGCTTCACTAGACGTCTCCTCTGGCATTCCGCAGCAACGCCTCACTGAATCCTCACAACTCTGAGGGAGTTGTAGCGAGTCCCCTTTTACAGGTGAAAGAACTGAGACTCAGAGAGGGTAAGTAACTTGCCCAAAGTCACACAGCTTGTTAAGCATTGAGCCAAACTTGAACCCAGGCAGCCTGGCTCCAGATCCCTCACTCTAATGACTACACCATCATTGAAAATCACCAAATATTTGAAATCACCAAAAAAGCTACATATTTAAAGTCAGCTTTCATGGAGGTATCAGGATTCATTCCAAGGGTCAGGGCTCTGGGGACTGTTTGTTTTAGGGAAAGGGTGGGAAAGGGTTTGATAAATGGCAGGAGGTGGCCCTGTGATGTGAGCACTCATAGTTCGGAGGCCAGAGGCAGAGCCAGGGAGAGAGATGAGACACGCTGAGCACGCAGTACCATCCGAGACAACGGGAGACCCAGGCAGGGGGCCCAGAAGAGGGGACACCCGAGTGGAATCTTGGTGCCAGTGAAGCGACCCAGCAGCCGGCAGGGTTCAGACCTCGTCTGCAGGGCAACGGGGTCCTGGCAGGATTGCAGCCAGGTCCCTTCTAGGGTCAGAGAGAGCCCTCAGCCCCAGGGGGCCCCAGCCCCACCCATCCCGGCCCCTCACCTATGCTTGAAGGTGTTGTTCACGATGGCCTTGAGCACCAGGCGGTCCCCAACCTGGGATGGGCCCCGGAAGTGGAACATCTCGATGGCCTTCAGTGTAGGGTGGGCACGGCACAGCCGGCTGGAGGAGGCCAGGGGTCAGGGGGACAGGAAATGCCCCCAGTGCTTCAGTCACAGACTTGGGCCAGCCTCCAACCCCTGCCCCATCCCGAGACCCAGCCTGAAACCACATCCACTGCCCTCTGGCCCACTCACTCCCACCCAACCCAGCGACAGGTCAGCCCAGAAGAACAGAACTAAAGCCCATCTCACAGCTTAGAATACTAAGGCCTGTGGAAAACAGCTGAGCCTGAGGTGACAGAAGAAAGCCTAGGGCAGGGCTTGGGGTAAACCCCTTCCCCATTTTCCTTCCAACCTTTACACCCTACAACCTGCTGTTCCTGCTACCTGGAAGCCCGCCCCTTACCCAAGGCTATTTGTCATTCAAGGCCCAGCTAAAGTGTTCCTCCTCCAGGAAGACTTCCCTGACTACCCGGGCTCTGACCCTTCTCTGAGGTCTTATCACACTCATAGCCCAGGCTGCCCAAAATGGCATTGCTAACGCACTGTGTCCCCATCTAAACACAGAGGAGGGGAGGAAGGGCCGTGTAAGGCGGGCTCTAAAGGGTGAGGAAGAAATTGCCTGGCCAAGGAGGGCGTGGGGGTGGGAAGGGCACTCCTGGCAGAGGGAACGGCAAGTACAAAGTCACAAGGGTATAAGAGTGTCAGTGAATGTCAGTTATCATAACCATAAAAATACCCCAATAATTAGGGTAGAACCAGCCTTGGGCAGGCACAGAAGTTACAGGAGAAGTTATAGGGATTAGTGTCACCTCTTGAAGAAGGGAAGAGTCAGAGTGACTTCATGGAGGAGTGGGCAGGATCTTAGCAGAGAAAGAAGAGCGGGGGCGCATGGCGGAGGTCACACTAGGAATAGGTGCAGGAGCTGGGTTCGTGCAGGACGGGAAGGGGAGCGCAACCAGCTCGATCTGCAGGGAGCAGAAGATTCAGGAAGAGAGCAGGCAGGGCCGGGCCAAGCGGAGGCCTTAGTGCCGGGCCCAGGGCCTTGGCACTTCCCATGCAGGCAATGGCAACTAGGAGGGCTCTTGAAGTCAAGGAAGGAATGGCCAGCTCATAGAAGATCACTCCTCTCTGGTTCTCTGGGTTACCCACAACACAACAGCCAAGCTTCTGAAGCCTTGGAGGCCAACACCAAGCTGGGTTTCTCCCCCAGACGGAGATGGTCACGAGGAAGACGGGAGAAGGGAGGGCAGGCAGGGGCCGTGCGCTCTCCCCTCACCTGGCTGCGATGGTGGCCACATTCTCCATCCAGGCCATGATCTGGCCCCCAAAGGTGTTGCCCTGGTGGTTGGCGTGGGGGGGCAGGACCAGCTCCACGCTCTCTACCCGGGTCTTCTCGGCCGGCACCGTGTGGCTGCAGTCTCTGCTCTCCAGATCTAGCCAGGGAGGGGCAGAGGGAGGGAGGTGGCAAGGTGAGAAGGTTCCCAAGGGCAGAGCCTCCCCACAAGCAGCCCGGACCCCCACCACCACCCCTGCCCCCACCCAGATTGTCTTATTTACTCAGCCCCTCGTGTGCATGAGGTGTGGGCTGGACCTGGATGAGGGACGGGAGGAGACGGGATGAGGGAGATGGGGCTCCTACAGAGCAGTGCACAGAGCACCAGCCTGGAGACAACACACAGCTGGGTCTGAACCTCAGCTCCACCCCACACAGCCTGTACGACGTTGGGCAAGTCAAGCAACCTCTCTGAACCTCAATTTCCTCCTCTGTGAAGGGCAGAGGTCAAAACTGACCCGTTAGGACTGTGAAGATGAAATGCAATCGCAATTCTAGAGTGCGTGGCCCCCGGCTCAGTAAACACTCTCAGGAGGATCGTTCTTCCCTCCCTGTGCCCTGACATGCCCTGTCCCTTGGAGGCAATGGCATTAGGCTATCCTCAGCAGCAGAGGCCAGAGGGTGGGCGGGGCCTTGGGGATGAAGGGAGCAGAGGCTGACATGCCCCACCCAAGCCAAGGAGATGCCATGCATCTCCCATCATGCAGGGACAAAGGTCTCGCCAGGGAGGCCCATCAAAGAGGCCACATTTCACCTGGTTTGCAGGCTGCTGGGAGACGCCACAGGCAGGGAGGAGGGGAGGTTGAGGGTGGCCTGAGCAAGGTCTGGAGAAACGACAGGAAGGACAGTCGCAGGGAGCAACACGGCCTTTGGCTCAGCTGGAGCAGAGGGCAAGAAACGCACAGACCAGAGGAGGCCGAGTGGTCAGCCCAGGGCCCGGATGCCAGGCGAAGGCATTTGGACTGACCCTTGAGTAGAAGGGCTGTCAGAACAGGAGGGACCTAGGAGGGCTGCGGTGGGATGGATGGTTCCGGGGTGCCTCAACGATGGTAGGAAGAGCCAGGCCCACCCAGCCATGGCTCAGGCCGCATGTAAATAGGGCACGGAATTCAGAGCACAGCTCACCACTCTCACAGGGTCAGCTCCTTCCACCTGCTGTCTCCCCGCTTTGGGCTTCTGAACAACCTTCGAGTTGTCCTAAAATTGCCTCCCTTACGTTTCAAGGAAGACTCTGCATTCTGGAGATCAGTGTCCAAACCCAAGGCCCCCCCACGGGGCTGTGCCCAGCCTGCGGCCTCCGTCAGGAGACCACTCTGGGCCTGCGCCCAGCCTGCACCCTCCGTCAGGGAGACCACGCCTCCTCTCCCCACCCATCAACAACCCAGCAGCCCACAGCAGATCCCCGTGTGCTGGCACAGGACACGCTCCATGATACACTTTTAAGGGGAAAAAAACAACATACAGAGCAGTGTGTATGATCCCTTTTTGGAAAAAGAGGGAGCTAAATAATACATAGTGTGCTTGAATATGCAGGGGTACTTCTGGAAAGATGCCCAGCGAGGAACAGTCGTACCTCTGGAGGAAGCCTGGGTTCCAGGGTAGGAGAGAGTCTTGCTTTTCATTCTGTCATCTCTATCTCTATCTCCATCCCCATATCTATCTATCTATCTATCTATCTATCTATCTATCTATCTATCATCTGCCTACCTACCAACCTATCCATATTCTTTTTAAAAAATCAGTCTTCAAGGCCAAGCTCAATACTACCTTTTTAAACACCTTGAATCCTAGAGACTCAAATGCATTTGGTGGACAACAACGGATTTTCCATATGTCCTAACTCCACCTTCACGGCTCCTGGAAGCTGGGCAAGAGGCCCCAACACTCTCCTTTCCCTGAAGGAGACCTTGAGGCAAGAGGGCCAGCCAGGCCTGAGGCCACCAGTGGGTGGACCCAAGTCCCAAGGAAACTCCCTTCTTTCCTCTGCCCAGGGCGGGCCCAGGGCAGAGGGGGGAAAGCAGGATGCCAGCTGTCCTCCCCACCCATGGCCACTCACCGTCCTGAATGACACAGTTGGCCAGGAGGTCCTTGATGGTGTCTGCATAGACCAGCCGCAGGCGCCGGCGCTCGGCCGCCACACTGTGCTCGGTCTTCTCCTCCTCCGTCCGGGGCGCGATCGGCTTCAGCTTCACCTGCGGGCAGGGGGTGAGGTGGAAGGTGCTCAGGCCAAGTTCCCCGAAATAGCACGAGGGCCTGTCCCCCAGCCACCACCTCACGCCTAGGGCTCTTGGTCACAAGCTTTCCCCTCTTTGACCCCATCTTCCTGTCTCCATGTCGACTGACACATGTTATTCACCCTCCAACTGTCCCCATTCTTCTTGGGCAAAGGCACAGTGGATGGCGGGCAGGGGGTGTCGCTGCAGGACACAAAAGGGAATGGTGAGATCTGAAGAATCCTCCCATGAGATGCACAGGGAGAAGGGGAAGCAGAGCGAGAAGGAGAGCGGGAAGGCGCCTGGGCTTCCATGGCAGTGGGATTCCCGCAGCCCCCACCTCCATGCCTCCACCAACCCCCAGAATCACCGCCCTGGTCCAGGCCCGCCATGACAGGTACCCAGGTGGCCCAGCAGCATTGAGCGGCCAGGTGTGGCCACCTACCCTGGAGAGCTCCCGGTGAGCCACAAAGGTGGCCAAGGCCTTGCACACGCTCCACTGCTTCTCAGAGCACAGGTCCTCGGAAGCCACCTGGATGCCCACCTGCAGGGGAAGAGTAAGATGGAGGAGAGAAGAAATAGAGCTCACCAACCCAAGGCCCCACCGCGCAACAAGACAGCGGCTCCTGCCCAGGCCTGGCCTCGGGCACTCCTGTAGCACCCACCAAATCTAGGAAGACAGAGAGCTGGGGTGGGTTCTGACTCTCCCCCTGGCTCCCTGGGAAACTTTGGGCAAGTCACTTCCTTCTCTGGGCCTCGGTTTCCTCACTTGTAAAGTGGAAATGATCATACCTCCCTCACAGCGTTATCGAGAAGGTTAAAAACAGACTGTTGATGAAAGGGGTTGAAGCAAGTAAGGTGCTCGCTAAACTAAAAGGACAGACACCTGGTGACCTGGTGACCTGGTGACCCGGGGCAAGTCCCTTCCTGGCCTCAGCTCTCCCTTCTGTGTTCTGGGTGCTGGACAGTTAGATCCAAGGGACTCTTGCAACCCCGCCAGCTGTCTCAGAACCTGCTGCCTCAGCCCGGGCTCCGTGCGTGTGCACACCCAGCTGGGGCCTGGGGGCTGAGAGCCCAGAGGAGGTGGAAACCCCACCCGCCCGCCCCACAGTGCTGCCCACACACCTCCATGCTGGAGTTGAAGGCCCGGTTCACCTTGGCCTTGATATTCACCACCTGGCCAACACTGAGGAGAGAGAGCAGGCGTGAGCCTTCCAGAGAGGAGGAGGGAGGGAACAGGGGCCTCAGACGCTGGCAGGGCATCTGCTGAGGGGAAGTGGACGGAGAACATCACGGCTTAGAGAGCCACTCACATCTGCAATGTCACCGAGGCCTCAGAGCAGACAGCCTCGGCCCCACTTCACAGGCGGGAAAGCCGAGGCCGAGAGGAGGGGCGCGACTTCATTCACCTCCCTTGTTCCCCGCTCCCCCTTCCCATGAGTGCTCGAGCCTCCCTGTGCTCTCAGCTCCACAGCCCCCTCCTCAGGGAAGCCCTCCCTGCCCTCTCGTGCCCCATAAGGTTCACCCTCCCGACACTTCTTCCAATAGACTAACCACTGTCTCCCCACAATCCTTAAGCTCCACTGGGGCAAGGGTCACGTCTGTTTTGCTCACCGCTGACTCTTCAAGGCCTAGCACGTGGCACAGGTTCGGCTCTCCATAAGAGTGGCCTACCGAATTAACGAATACCACACTTACTGAATGCCTACTAAGTGCAGGGGGCTATGAATAGAGGGTGGGAAGGGAAATGAAGACATTTAAAGAATGCCTACTATGTGCCAGGAACTGCACACTACCTCATCTGAGCCTCCAAACAAGCTTGGCAGGTAGTATAGGGGGACTGAGCATCAGAGAGGGTAGCCACTTGCCCAGGGTCACCCAGCTAAAAAGTGACAGAGCCAGGATTCTGGACCGATTCTGTTGACTCCACTGGCCCCACTCTTTGCAGTCGCAGCCTGTCCCTCTGGAACGATGCCCACATCCAGGTGAACACTCAGAATCCCCGGGGAGCCACCTCGCCTGCCCTGTGTTGACTTCGCTTCCGTTCATGTTTTTAGCAGTTCTAACAGCCACGGAGGGGCCTGTCATTTCTAGGAGATGCATGCTGGTGTGTGGAGGGATGAGGTATTGTGACGTCTGCAAATTACTTTCAATGGAGAGAAAAGTATGTGCATTTGTTTATCCATATGTAGATAAAGCAAATTTAGGAAAACGCTAATTATTAAATCCAGTGGTGACGCTCATTGCACTATTCAACTTTTCTATAATTTTGAAAGTTATCATGATAAAAACTTAGAAAAAAAACTTCCATGATCCTCCAAACAAAAATGAAAGTCTATTTCCTGTGGTGCTAAAAAAATGAAAGAAAATTGTGACCCCCCCCCCACCCCTTTCCGCTCTAACTTCCCCCAAAGCCAAGCAGACACCCGCTTGGACCCCTGAGCTGCTCTTCCTTCCTCACTGCCCTCCATCCCTCAGCTCAGGCCAAAACTGGCTCCTTCCCCAGGGTCACTGCCAGCCTCCTGGGGTCCCCTGAGCCCCAAGCGCCCCAGCACCCCTCCAGGTGTTCTCCACATCGCAGAGAGGCAGCTCCCATGAACAAGCCTGGCCCCTGCTCAGCCCCTTCCCCAGGACCAGTTTACTCTCAGGGGACAGAGGAGCATGTTAAATGACACCACAGTGATGCTAACAGCAAAACTCAAATGAGGGAGAACTCTGGAGGGCAAAATGCCCAGGTTTGCTCAACAAAGAAATTTCAAGGAAAAAGAGAGTAAGAGAGATGGGGGTGGGGGGAGGATGCTGGGGGAGGTGTAGCATCTGCAGATTTAAAAAAAGACAAGAGACAGCAAGCAGTTGCAAGCTTATTTGCATCCTGACTTGAACAACAAAAATAACTATAAAGAAAAAGGAAATAAAAACGAATTCATGAGTCAGTGGGGCAACGAACGCTGACAGGATATTTAGTGAGAGATTATTGCTAATTTTGTTGAGGTGTGATAAGAGCATTGAGGTTATGTTTAAAAAGAGTTCTTACCCGTTAGGGATACATTTTGAAATATTTTTAAATGATGAGAGCAAAAACAAACAAAAAACCTTCCCCAGCTGGCCCTCCCTCCCAGGACCCTCTGGGCGTCCCCTTCCACCCACCCCCTCCTCTGCCCAGACTCACCTTCTCTCTGCGGGGTCCCACGGCCCGTCCGTCCATCACACACACACCCCACCCCAGCCCCGGCTAACCCTAGCTCCTCCAAGTGCCAGAACCTGTGTTGGCAGCAGAGACCCAGAGCTGGCCCAGACACAGCTCCACTGCCCTTCGAAGTGTCACTACATACAGTGCCCACAGTACTGGAGCCAGCTCAAACACCTCCTCCAGGAAGCCCCCTTGACTACCCTCTGTGCCACTACATCCACCCCTAGACACACAGGCAATGGAGACCAGCAGTTAAGAGCAAGAGCTCTGGGGCCACACTGCCTGGCTGGTGGTACAGCCTGGGTCCTCCACTAGCTGTACAGCCCTAGGCAAGTTACTTCACTTCTCTGGGCCTCAGTCTTCTCCACTGTAAAATGAAGACACTAATGGCCAGGACCTCAGAGGGTGTTCTGAGGATTAAAAAAGTTTATGTATTAAAAAGGCCCTACAAATAATGTATCAGTATCAGTTCATTAACTGCAACACAGTACCGTACAGTACCGTACGAATGTAAGCTGTTTATAACAGGAGATCTGGCAGTGGGGTATATGGGAACTCTCTGTACTACCTACAAATTTTTGGTAAATCAAAAAACTATTTTAAAATAAAAGATATTTAGAGAAAGTATTGCAAAGCACCCATATGTCAGAGATCATTCTTAGCCTGGAACTTACCCCTCTGAACTGAAATGTTGTTTCTACATCTGTCGCCCTGCAGCCTGGGAGCTCCTGGGCACCGTGCTCCAGGTGACCTTGTGCATCCCACACCCAGTGCGGGCCCTTGTCTGGAAATGGTGCGAGCAGTGATGAATGACTGAATCCACGGACACTGGGACCGGCCAGACTTTTCCTTAACCATGAGACACCGGGCACCCAGGAAGTCCTGAATAGGCCCTTGGCACTTGATGTCCTAGGCACTGACAGCAAGTTTAGGAGCAGGCCTGGAGGCAAGAGCACTGTGTGCAGCCCCTGAAGCCTGTCCTGGGCTGAGGGCTCAGCACGCTCCTTGGGTCCCAGCAAAGCTATGCTGAGATAAAGCTCAGCACAGCATAACAAAGAGCTTTCTAACCAGGACAGATATTAAACAAAACAAAACAGAACAAAAACTTGGAGGTAGTGAGCTCCTCATCCCTGGAGGTATGTGAGCAGAGGTTGAATGGCCCAAGCTTCTGACTCAGGCTTTGCAAAGGCACCTTGTCTGGGGACCTCCCTACAGGCCAGTGACCAATTACCCACAGAGAAGGTCCAAACTCAAAAAGGTATTCAGTGATGAAGTCTAATCCCTTCCATTTTGCAGATAATAAAACTGAGGCCCAGAGAAAGAGAGTGACTTCCCCAAAATCACACAGCACCCCATGATGTTGCTCAGCAACGTCCACCTCCAAACCTGACGCAACTTCCTTGGCCCCACCCTGGCCGAGGGAACCCAGCCCTAGCCCACAGCTGTCTGAGACCTGCAGACGGGTCACCGCATCTGTAAAGGCCCTCGGTCAGCAGAGTCAGGTTTCAGGCAGCACACAGGCTGACCAAGTGGGAGGTGGGAGAGGGGGCCATGGGGTCGCAGCAGGGTGACCAGAAGGACCGAGCAGCACGGGGGCCACTTACCTAATGGTGTGCTCAAAATAGATGTCATCCATGGAGGCCGTGACGCAGGGGCAGCCAGCGTGCCTCTCCGCTGGCATCGGGAGAAGAAAGCCATGTGTCAGCAGCCGCCCTGGCACGCAGGCCTCTGCCCGCACCCCACCCCCTCCCCTCTCTCCACCAGTCACCACGCCCTGGCCCCACTGCACATCAGGGTTTTGTCTGTCTAGTGTCTCCCCTTCTGCTAGACTGCAAGTTACTCCAGGGCAAGGCTTTTTGCCTGTCTCCTTCATGGCTGTGCCCCAGTGCCGGACAGTGCCTGGTGCTCAGTAGACACTCAGCTACTCAGTAAGTAGCTGTTGAATGAATGAACGATCACACCATGGCCCTCTATGTCGTGGCCTTGTCGGGTACAGGACCTCTGCAGGTCAACCTCGCCCTCCTTTGTTTCCTTGTCTGAGTCACTCTTACCCTCAGACTTGCTCACGTGCCTTAGTCCCTCTGGAATCCCTTCTCTGTCCCCAGGGCGGGGTCAGGGCCTCTGGCCTGTTCTCCCACAGCCCCACTTCCTCCTCCCTTTCCCAGCCCCCTCAAACAGTGCTGGGGGGCAGTCAGGCACCTGTCTGTGCCCCACCAGACTGCGAGCTCCCTGTGGGCTGAGGAACACTGGGCCACCGGAACACAGCAATGAGCTCAGTCAGCTCCACTCCACGGAGGGAGCACTCCAGTGCAGACAGCGAGCTGCGCTCATGGCACCCTCAGGCCAGCCTGGGGGTAGACACCACCAGGGCCCTGCTGTGTTGACAGGGACACGCTGGTACAGGACCAATGCACACAGCTGTGCGGGTTTCAGGAGGGAGGGTCAGCCTGAGCTGAGCCCTGAGAAATCAGAGAGGGCACCTCAGGCAGGGGGAGCAGTACGTGCAAAGGCTGGGCCTAGGGCCAGGTGTGGCATTGGGGGGACAGTGACCATCCCTGGAGGGAGGCCGGCCACTGGGCGGCTCACCGGACAGGCAGGCGGCAGTGTCGATCCACTTGAGCAGCTGGCCGACGCTCAGCTCGCCGCGCTGGTTGGTGTGGCAGGGCAGCACCAGCTGGCTCATCTGTACCTCCGTGGGGTTCCGGTAGCCCTCGCCGGCCGCCATGGCGCCGCCGTCCTTCTCGGTGCGGGAGGCCGACTTCCGGGCCGAGCGGCTGGAGAACACGGAGGAGAGGCCCTGGGCCAGGCGGGGACGAGGAGGTCAGCTCGCTGCCCGTGTGTCCGTCCCGGAGACCTGAGGGCCGCGCCCCAGGGCCACCTCCCACCACGCCCCACTCCCAGAGCGGCCGCCACACTCCAGCGCAGGGTCTCAGCCCAGGGGCTCACTGGAAGCCACTTACGCCCAGTTTCCTCTTGGCCAACGACTTCATGTTAACACAACCTCGGACTCAAGGACGGGAGGGGAGGGGAACCGTGCGGAGATTCAGCCCTCCTCCCTTCAGCTTGTGGGCCAGCTTTTTAAAGTTTCACCTCCGCTTTACCCTCACCCTAGAAAGATTGTCCCTCTGGGCAGGGAGGCCTGGTGAGCCCTCTAGCAGTGGCTCTGGGGAGTCATTGGACAGTGTCTCAAGAAGCAGCTCCTATTTCACCCTGCGAGGGCCCCTTCCTTCTTCAGATGACATTAGCAGCAGCGCCTCCAGGGGGTGCCCATCTCTCTCGAGCACTTGGCTCCCCTGCCCGGGAGGGCCCTGGGCGGTCACTGATCAGCTGGCTGACCCCGGGCAGGGCTGCAGCAGCTGCCAGCTGGAGAACAGCAGAAAAAATTCTCAAACTCATGTACGCAAACTGAAACCAGGTCGAGTTTCAGCTCAGGGCCCAGCCTGTCTCACCCCCGGGCAGCAGGGGTGGGGGGCTGGCAGCCCCTTGGGAGGGGTGGGGTGGGGGCAAGGAGCCGAGCTGCCATGCCGTCTCTCTGGCCTGTTCCCCCTGCTAAGACTGTGAACAGAGCTGGGTGCACCTGCATGCGTGGGACAAATGACAGGAGGGGCAGGCACATGGGTTCCAGCTCTCATGGCAGTGCCAACTGTGGTGATGACAGTCGCTGCTAGCTTTTCTCCAGCACTTATTAAGTATCAACAGTCTTCTAAGCACATTACATGGACTAATTCACTTCTATCCACATAACAAACCCCTGAGGTAGGTTCATTATTAATCTCATTTAACAGATGAGGAAACCGAGGCCCAAGTAAGTGGCAAAGCCCAGCTGCGACCCCAGAGGTCTGGCTGCCGAGTCTGAGGTCCCACCTGCCACACTACACTGCCTGCAGGGGCTCCTGGGCCCAGGCCTGCACTCAGCAGCAAAGAGCACCATGACCAGTCCTGACCCCGCCACAGCTGCAGGATGGGGCAGTGACGCACAGGGCAGCGACAGCTCTCATGCTGGGGTCTGTCCCCCCTGGATAATTCCTCCCATGAGGCTCCCGGAGATCATTCAATAAATTCAAAACATGCTACAGGTGACCTGTTCAAGGTCACTGACCCCTGAGTGGTAGGACTGAGATTTGAACAAGGCCTATCTGACCCAGAACAGCTTGTGAGTTCCCAGAGAGACAGCTCACTCCTAAGAGCCCCTGGGTGCCAGGCCCAGCATGAGACCGAGGGGAGAGATGAGGGCAGCGGCCCCAGGAGCTCTTGGCCAGGGTGGAGACCTGCGGGCTGCCAGGCTACCAGGCTTGCAGGCTCTGGCAGGCAGCTCACAGGCCGCTGCGGTCCAAGCAGCAGGACCCGTCACCATGGTAACCACTGCCACGGCATTTCCAGGCTGGTGTGCATGGGGGCCTGTGTGGATGTGGGTTGGGTGGCTGGCTTTCTGGATGTGGGAGACTGTAGAGGGAGGAGGCGGGCAGACGCTGTTCACCCACACTCTTCTCAAACCCCGGCCACAGCCAGGGGTTCTGCACAGAACATTCCAGAAAGGAGCGCTGGAGAAAGCTAGGGAAATGGGGGAGACAAGATGCAGAGGGAATGTGGGCAGAAGAAAGGGAGCAGACGTGCGGGGTTTCTGGGTAGTTCTGGATGTGCAGGCAGGGAGGCCCCACACACGGCGTCCCAGCTTTACAAGTGATTTTCACATCCACCGCCTCACCGGTCCTCACAAGGGAGGCAGAGGGGGAGGGCTGCTGACCCCGTTTTACAGATCAGGGAAGTGAGGAGCAAAAAGCTCCGCCCCCGGCCAGCAGTCAAGACACTGAGTTCTAACCCTCTCTCTGCTTCTTACCTGGTCAATCCCCACGCCCACCAGCCTCCTATTTCCTGTTCTGTGAAAAGGAGCCCCACCTTCCTCATGGAGACAACATGCCTGGAGGCAGGATCTTTGCCTTGTTCATTCATTCACGAGCACCTCTTCTGTCCTGGGCCCTGGGTCAAACACTGAGAACACAAAGAAAACTGGGCCCATCCCTGTGAGAAGCTCCTACTCTAGTGCTCACGCTCAGAAGGACCTGGCACACAGTAGGACTTCATCAAATGTTTGTGGAGGGACCACAAGAGACAGCCTTGAGTTCAAATCCTAGCTTTCCCTCAGGTGCTACCTGATCCTGAGGAAGGCCCTCCCCTCCTGAGCCTCAGCTATCACTCACTAGGCGGGGCAGAGGGAGACTGACGATCCCCAAGTTACCCCTGCCCTGGCTCTGAGGTTTCCAGTGAGGAAGACAAGGAGCCTGTCACCCTGTCAGAGAGGAAATACTGAGCCCCTCCGAGCAGGGCTGTGCACCTGCCCCCCCGGGCAAACGGAGGGACAAGCCCCACTGTGGCTGCCCCTCCATTCCCCTCAAAGAGAGGGGCACGGGGCCCCTGGGCCAGAGCACAGGGAGGGCGGCAGAGCAGCACAGGTGGTCCGAGGCACAGCCTCTCAGACTCCAGCTCCTTCCCTGGCTCCAAGGAGATCTGCCCACATCCGGGCAGCCAGGCCAGGCCTCCTAGTCCCAAGGTGGGCAGGCAGCCAGCCCGGGGGCCAGGGGTGTGTGCGGCCCAGGCAGGGTTTGGCCAATGGGGCCCCAGAGCCAGGCCGCTCCTCCCAGGACCAGTCACGTGGAGAGCAGGGGCCCTGGACAGAGTCAGGCTGAGCCAAGACAGCTGACGGGGAGAGCAGAGCCCGCTATGAAGGTGAGGAGGGCATCTGGGGGTCAGCGATGTGCCCTCTCAGCTGGCAGCCATGCCAGGCGCTGGCCCCAGGCCATAGCAGACCTGCCAGATTTGATAATCCCAGGCTAGGCCTCAGCTGGCTACACCATGGCCTCTGTGTCCCTCTTCCAGGGCCAGAGCCATGTCATAGACCTGCTGGGTCAGAGCAGGAGGGGCCACTTCGCCCAGTCCCTTCACAGCTGGGGAGACTGAGGGACACAGAGGGACAGGCTGGTCCGGGGCACACAGCTGGGAGCCAGGATGAGCCCTCCTGGGCCAGGGCTCCTTCCAGGCAATTTGACAACAGCCCCATCCACAGACTTCAGCCGGGTCTCCTCCCTCCCCCAGGAGCCAAGTCCCCGTGATCCCACCCCCTGCAACTCCCAGTCCACACCCGGCCGGGACGCGCTCAGGCCCGGCCCCACCAGTCCACTGGACGTCTCCACGGCCTGTCCACAAGCCTCCAGGCTCTCCCCCTCCTTCTGACCTCCATGCAGCACCAGGGGGCACTTTCCCAAATCAAACTCACCAACTCAGCAACCACCGCTTACTGCATCCTGCTTCTCAGGGAGACCAGGGCCAGTCCACATGACCCCTCTCATCACGGGACTTTGCTCTGTCCCTTAGGACTACACAGACCTTCTGAAGGGCAAGCTTGACCAGGCACCTCCCCTGCTCAAGACTCCTCGATGGCTCCTGTCCACTCTCGGGATCTAGGCCCTACTCTAGCTACTACCACTCTAGCTACTACCTAGCTCCTGCCACTACCCCCAGCAGCTGCCCTCCCAGCTCCAGGCCACACACAGTTCCTCAGAGCACCACTCTCATGCCTGTCTGTTCCTCTGTCGCCCGGATGCTGCTTCTGCCTAGATCCCTTTACCTGCCCTGTCTGCCAGGTGAGTCCTCCCTTCTCCCTCTTTAAACCCCTATCCCAGCTCTTCCCAGGGTGGGTTGGGGCCGCCCTGCCCCGGCGGCCTTGCCTGTCTCCATGACAGCATTGACCAAGCTGCGTGGTCACTGTGTCATGGCCACCTCCCCCAGCAGACACGCTTCCCACAGGACAGGGACGGACTCAGGCCTGCCATGGAGCAGGTGCCGAATAAATGCCTACAGAAGACAAAAAGAAAGCAAATGGCTAGTGACAGGGGCAGCCTTGGAGCTGAGACCTGAAAACAAGGACGGTCTGGGGTGCAGAGGACTGGAAGCCGGCAGGGCACAGAGAAGCAGGTTGGACAGCTCTAGGTACCTGTGCGGGTGGAAACACGGGGAGGGGTGCCACGCAAGACTCGGAGGGGCGTGGCCTACAGCAACTGGCCGGGAAAGGAGCCCAAGAGCCCACCTTTGGGAACAGCAGGCCTAGAGCAGGGGAGGCCCCCACCCTGGCAGGAGCAGCAGACTTCAGGGACCTCTCAACTAACCCACCGTGGCCAGCTGTGCACAGGCCCTAGGGTTGGCCAGGCCTGGGAACAAGTCCGGCTCCAAACTAACTTGTTAGCTGCTCAACTTTAGTGGGCCTCAGTTTCCTCGTCCGTAAAAATGGGATTGTAATACTTACCTCCAAGGGTCACCGTGGGATGAAATTAAACAAGATCAAGTGTTAAAGCCACTAGCGCACGCCTTCCATATGACTAACACTCACAGGGCTCTTACTGTTAGCATGATAAAGCTGAGTGTGGGCTTCCTGCAGAGATACAGCTGGGAGAAACCCAACACAGTTCACATGGGCTGTTTACATAGCCCTCGCTCGCCGTGAGTTCACCACAACCTCGCGGTGAAGGGCCAGACCAGTAGCCGGTTCGAGAGGGTCTGAGACTGCAAAAGGCCAGTGAGAGTGGAGCAGAGATGCAAGCCCAGGGTGAGACTGCAGAGGCCACGTTCCCTCCTCTCTCCCACCCCACTCCACCGCCTCTCCCCCGGGGAATGGGGCCTGGTTGTCAGGGGTAGGCCCCTCCGAGCAGCGTGAGGGAGCTGTCTACGCTGGATGCCCCATCCTCACAAGGGTGGCTCTGGACTCTCAGAGAGACCAGGACAGGCTCCGGTGGTTTCCCCACCAGCAAGGCAGGAGAATCTGTCAACATCCTAAACTCCCCTTCAGGCCCATCCCCTCCCTCCCTCCCAGAAAAGGCTCGGAGGCAGCCTGCACAAACACAAGGACACACACAGACCACTCGTGCACTGGGAGCCAAAATGCAAACGGAGCTAAGGAACCAAATAAGGAAGGAGAGGATTATATTAGGAATCCAGTAGCACAAAGATGCTGCCATAGAGAACTGCATTTGGCCTTTAGATTCTCAGCAGACAAGGCAAAAAAGGGTAGCAGTAGGTACCAAACTCTTTGGCAAAAAGAGGGAGCACTCGACCATGAAGCCAGTGTGAGGGCTAGGAGAAGGACACCAGCGGGCTGTTCCATAGGCTTCTGATTGTCACACAACATCAAATCACATCTTCATTCTAGAAGATGAGTAATGGTCCCCAGCGCCCTGTACGAACATCCTCATTTTACTTCTAGCTACAGGATGTGCTAGCACTTAACGTTTTTCAAGATTTTGGAGTGAGAAAGGTAGAAAATTAACCCAGTGTTTTTTATTAAGCACCTCCTGTATGGCATTCATTTGGCTATCATTTATTGAACACCTACTCTGTATCAAGGCCCATGCCAGGAGCTTTCACACGTATCATCTTAGTAACTCTCATATCTACCCTGTGAGGCATTGTTATTCTACCCATTTTACTGATGAGCAAACCAAGGCTGAGAGCCGGTACATTGCTTCCAAGCACCTGGGAAGTGGTGGAGTTTAAGACAATCCCAGACCCACCAGCCAAAGTCCGCGTTTATATCACTATAGCACTTCCATAGGCCTTGGAGATGGGGAAGATGGAAGAAATTCTTCCCATCCTAGACTCAGAGAGGGGAAGCAAACTACCCCAAGTCACACAGCCAGCCAGTGACAGAGGAGAGAACAGACACCAGGACCCTGAGTCCCAGTCCAGAGCCCACGGCCTGGTGCAGGCTGGTGAGGCAGTGGGCATTCCAGCCTAGCTCTTGTGCGCTCCCAGTACAGAGAGGGGGATGGGAGGGCCTCCAACCTTCTAATCCTGCCCTGAGCCCCAAATCCGGTGAGTAAGGGAGGCGGGGTAGGGGACATAACTGAAATTCCGAGCTAAGGATGAGCCTTCTTGAGTCCGGCCCCATCTCCCCTCTGGAAGCAGAGCTTCATGGGGCGTTTCAGTCCCGTGCCTTCCTGTAAAGCTGAATATAAATGGGACTGCTATCAGATCATCATCCCCAGGGGACCTTGGACAAGTTACTTTACCTCTCTATGCCTCAGTTTCCCCATCTGTCAAATGGGGACAAGGAGAGAACCTGGGGTTATAGGGAGGGTTATAAAAGATAATCAACCCACCAGGATGGCTGTAATCACGGAAAAGGACAAGTGTCAGCGAGGACGTGAGACAAAGGAGCCTCGTGCACTGCTGGTGGGAGTGCAAAACGCTTGAGCCACTGTGAAAACAGTTTGACGGTTCCTCAAAAAAGGTGAGCACAGAACTACCAAAAGACTCCGAAGCCCACTCCTAGGTGCCCACCCAAGAGAACTGGAAACAGGGGCTCCAACAAGTACCTGTGCACACATGCTCACAGCAGCCACAACAGCCAGACGGTCGAGACAGCCCGAATATCCATTAGCAGATCAATGGATCCACGGATTGGAACGTCAGTCAGACATAAAAAGGAACACAGTGTTGACACATGCTAAAACATGGAGGAACTTCAAAACCATTACGCCAGGTGAAATACGCCAGACACCAAAGGTCACAGATTGCAGGGTTCCATTCACATGAAATGTCCAGAACAGATACGTCCACAGAGACAGGAAGCAGAGTAGTGGCTGCAGGGGCCGGGAGAGGAGCTTAACAGGTGAGGGGTCGTACTTGGGAGTGACAGAAATGTTTGGGAGCTAGACAGAGGTGCTGGCTGCACAACACTGTGAATGTACCAAATGCCACTGAGTTGTTCACTGTAAAGTGGTGAATTGTACCTTACGTGAATTTCACCTTGAAAAATCATCTTTTTTAATCTTGAGAAAGAACATTTTAGACAAATATCAGGTAAGTCTGCTAATTTAAATCAAATTAAAAGTAAAATGCCAACTACATTTAAAAAAATGTTGGAAGCAGAGTATTTAGCACAGTCCCTGGCACATGGTAAAAACGGTAGGTTTTCTCATTAGCTGTCTAGGCCTCAGCTTCCCCATCTGTCAAACGGGGCATTTAACTAGATAATCTCCAAGACTCTTTCCAACCCTGAAAGGGTTTGGCTTATGGGAGGAATCCTTAACGAGGTCCACCAGGCCCCGAGCAGACACCCTGCCACCCTCGTCTTGCTCACCCCACATGCCCAGCCTCATGGCTTCCCCAGACTCCTCAGGTCCGCTCCCCTCCCACTGCCAGGCCTTGTCTCATGCCACCCCTCTGCCTAGAACACTCCTCCCTCTCCTCTGTAAGGCCTACCCATCCCTCAACTCCATCGTCTCTTGCCCATCCTCGTGCTCCTGGCACTGTGCCCCTTCCCTCTGACTGAATGACAACGTTCATTTAGTTGTGGGAGGATTTGGAGACACCAGGCAGGAGCTCTCTCTCTCCTCCTGGTCTCTACGGGCCCAACACAGAGCCTGGCTCGTTGGGGACCAGATGAATCAGTTCATTCAGTGGGTCCCCATTCCCACTAGTGTCACCCCGGTAGGCAGGGGGAACGCAGGCCATGAGGTCAAGCCAGGTTCCCCTCTAGAGGCGCTGTTCCCACCCAGCCCCCTCACCCCACTCTAGAACAGAGCGCCCAAAAGTCACCTGCCTGCCTCCACCCCCGGGGTAAAAATAACCTTGTCTGAAATCTGACACTTGCCCTCCGCTGGGGCATCAGGAGAGCTGCCCCTGACCCACTGAGGAGCCTGCCAGGGGCCAGAGGGGGTGGGGAGGCATTTCCTGAGTGCTTTCCCATAATGTCCCATCTGACCCATGGCATGTATTTGAGGTCTTGTCACTGGCAAGGTACACAGGGCACCTGAGGCCAGAGACAGCCCACGTCCTATCCAAGGTCCCCCTGCTCTGAACCACAGAGCTGGTCTGAAGCACAGGCTTCCTGCCTCCGTCCACACTGCAGCCCTCTCACCTACCATAAGAGTGATTACAACTGACTGCCAGGAGGTGTGGAGCAACTGAGGCACAGGGGCTTTCTGTCCAAGGTCTTAAGCGAAAGGGCCTAGAGTCAGACAGACCTTGGGTAAGTTATGGGGAAGCTGAGGACAAACACCCCCACCCCATCTCCGTCCATGAGCAGTATGAGGATTAAAGGAGATCCCAAAACTGGCTCCCGGCCAACTGTGAAGGGCTGTGCACATGTGAGGGACCCTCGCTTCAAGGGAGCAGTTGGCTGGACGGGGACCTGTCTTTCCTAAACCACCAGACTCCAGTGGCCTTGGTTTCCCCCTGTTGGGAGGTGGAAATGTGGAGAAAGGAGGCGGTGCGGGACAGTGGGTTCTGGCTTCAGGTGGGCTGAGTGGGGACCCAGACCTACCCCCAGAAGCGCAGGGCCTTGGGCAATTTGCTTCCCCCCTCGCGGTCACCCACAGTTCAGCAACAGCTGAGCACCCCCCACGGACCATTTCCTCCTCTGCAACGTGAGACTAGTAAGCACTTGGCAGAGTGGTCCTGAAGAGCACAGGAGGGAGCACGCGGGAGGTGCTCTGTAAACCGCAGTGGGTCGGCCCTCCTTCCGCCCCAGCGAGAGTCTGAGCAGGGCTTGCCAGCGACAAGCCTGAGCGGGCCACGCCCTCGCAGGGCCAAGGTCTAGGTGGGAAGACAGACCTGAGAGAGGGGCTACAGGAGATGCTGTTACACCAGCAGAGGCCGGGCCAGTGGGAGCAGGTGCGAACCTGCAGGAAGAGGACTGGCTGTGTGGGCCGGGGGCTTCAGTCACCCTCAGCTGACACCCCCTCCCACCTGTCTGTACTGTTTGGGTGCTGTCCCTGTCGGCCCCCCAGAACCAACGACCGATGTGAGAGGAGCAAGTGTTTTAATGTCTCTGGCCTCAGCTTCCTCGTTCATAAGACCGGAAGGGTGGGTTGCAGGGAGATTGAGAGGAACCGCTCTCCCTTGCTTAAGGATTTAACGTGTGCCAGGCACTGTGTGGAGTATTTTCTACACATTCTCTCTTTCAAACTCTTTCAATCAACAGCCCTAATAGTTGAACGTTGTTATTAGTCCTATTTTACAGACGGGAAACAGAGGCTCTGAGAGGGTGAGTAACTTGCACATTCACACACGCACAATCGCACAGCCAGTGAAGGGCAGGGTTGGGACTTGAACCAAGTCTGTTTAACTCAAAGGCTGAGGCTGCTCGGCCACTTTGCTGTCACTGCCTCCCTCGTCTGATGCGCAGGAGGTTACCGCTGTCTCCCAGGCATCTGTTCAGGCACAGGCCCTCCCTCACCACATGCCAGGCTGGGACCCACAGGGAAGCTCCCCTCCCTGGCTGGCCTCACGTCCTCTGCCAGAAACAGTACCTCCTCCCAGCATACTCCAGGGCCAGGGCACTTGTCCTACTGGGTGCTCAAAGCCCAAAATACTGGGAGGCGGCAAGGTGGCCGCCCCCAGTAAGGAAGCTACAAGCTCTCTGGTCTGAACACCGTACTTTGTAAATCCTTAGCTCTCACGCATACAAAGAAACCTCAAGATCAGCTAGATATGCCCCTCTCAGGTGCCGGAATCTCAGCCACCACACTCCCTCCAGTGACTGTCCATCATGAGCTTGCTTGCTGCCAGAGACAGGTGGCTCACTCCCTTCTGATATAGATCCTTGCACTGAGGAGCAGGGCTGCTTGTCAGTTCTTCCATTTACCATCCCACCTACGCCAGCTGACAGCTGCCTCCCTGTGGCCTCCTCCCTTGGGGCTGTTTGCCACCCCCCACCCCCTCCTCCAGCAGACCCCATAAAGAGGCAGGAGGGATCTGACACAGGCAGTCTGCCCTCAAGTGCAATTCACCCCACTATATGGCCCCTCAAGGGAGCCCCTCTGATAGCATCTAGCCCGGAACCCACCTTCACAGGCAGCACCCCCATGTGCTGGAGCTCCTGGCAATGGGGTGGGCTCTTCAGGAAGTATGAAGAACAGGCCCAGCCTCTCTCCTCATCATGTCCTCCCTGCCAGACAGCCAGGGCCGCTGCCTGACGCTGCCTCTGGGTCACCATGGCAACGGGCACCAGGCAAGGGGCCAGGCCTGGCCATCCTGCCAGCAACCCCGTTTACCTTGGAGCTGGGCACACCAGCTGTAGGCTTCACCAGTCCCCTCCAGGAGGGCAAGGGAAGAGGGAGAGAGAACGAGAAGAGGGAAGGGGGGAGGAGAGAGGTTACAGAGAGGGGGAGAGAAGAAAAAGAGAGGGAGGGAAAAGACAGAGAGACTAGAAAAACCATGAGGTCAAAGAATGGAGGCTGGTAGAACAGAGCAAGAAGAGAGGACACACACTCTCTCCCTCTCTCTCTCTCTCTCTCTCTCTCTCAGCAGAGAGAGGAATGAGGCAGGAAAGGGCCTCCAGGCTCCCGGCTGCACACATTCCTCAGGCCAGAGTCCTCTCAGCCTGGGGATCCCGGCCGCAGCAGGGACTTCCTGCCCCAGGAAGCTGGCAGCCCGGGGGCCCCTTTGAGGCCCCAGCTGCTTCTCCAGCCCCTGCAGGCCCCTCCTGCTGAGGATGGTGCCCTGCCCTCGCAAGCAGCTAGGGCCCCTTCCCTCAGCCCCTCAGGCAGCCCCTCCTTTCTTGTCCCCTGCACCCCCCGGCCCCAGACACCCCAGTTCTCCTGCTGCCCAGGCCCGCAGACCTCTCGTCTTCTTTCCCACCTCACCCAGCTTCCCCTCGCACAGCACACGGACTTTTTCTCTCCTAAAGTGTTGAAGGAACCTTTCCCAAGCCAGGAGAGAGGTGAGAGCAGGAATTGTGGCTCCATCCACGGAACACATTCCCTCACACTGCACGTGAAGTGGACAGGCCTCAGAACGAGGCCTAGTGAGGGGACACCAACTCTAGAGGGGCTGCGTCCAAGGTCCCAAGTTGCCAGGTCTAAGGGTGAGACCCAGAGCTGGGCCCGGCCTGGTCTGGCAGGGGCTGCTGAGCTGAGCAGGTGCACCAGCAGCTCCCCGCCCCAGCACTCACCATGCTCTGGTGCCGCCCTCAGCCTCAAGCTCTCTGTGCAGGATCCCCGTCCTAATCGCAGCCCACCTCCGCATGCCCCACACTGCCTCGGAGGAACCAGAGTCCACCTTGAGGAAGGTTTGTCAAAGAAATGATAAGCAGAGCAGAGAGAGAAAAAGGGAAAAAAACAGGAAGACACAAGGGCTGGCAGGAAGGTGGCAACAAGGCCCAGTGGAAACAGGCTGCACTGGAATCCTGGCCCCACCTCTATCTCCCTGGATAACTTTAAGCCATTTACTTAAGCCTCACTTTCCACATCTGTAAAATGGGAATAACAATGTCATAGAGAGGATCCAATGAGATTCTATGTACAAGGTGCTTAGAACAAGATTTGACCCATTAAAAGTGCTCGAAAAGTGTCAGCTCTTCATCTTGTTAAAAGCGAGGCATTGTTGAACAACACAGGAAATCATCCTTGCCAGAAGGGCCTGCACAGGTCCCTGGGGGTAATCGATGTCTGCCATGACGGGCCAGGCGGCCTTTGCAGAGCCCACGCCAAGCTTGAGGACGAAGACCCCCATTCAGGTGGACAGAGAGCTGCAGAGAAGCTCCCAGCAGCGGCAGGGGTCAGACTGGCCCCGTTTTAGCCTGTTCTGTGACCATCACTGGGGCACATGCAATCTGCCTCCCAGCAGGGCTCCAGATCCACCACAAATCAAGATGCTGAACAGGACGGAGTCTGTGGCGCTCCATGGAGCCCCCTCACAGATGTCCACACACAGTCTAACCAGATTCGACAAGCGCTGGGCCCCTGAAAGGCTGAAGATGGCGATCACTGGAAATCAGCTCGGGTTCACTGGGGACAAGGCATTCCAAGCACAAGGGACGCATCAGAGGGGCAGGAATAGACATATTTTGCATGTTTTGCATCTGCACAGACCCAGAACATTGTGAGCGCTCAGTGAACGGGTGTCTAATGGAACCTGGGAGGTGTCTCCAGCAGGGTATCACGTTTGTCTGCTCTGTTCAACGTTTAATCAAACGGCGTGAATGAAGACACGTGTGGTCACAGGAGGCCACCTGAAACACTGTAACACGTAAACATACAAGCAAGCAGATGAAAATCAACCAGATTCACAGGATCCGCCTGCATTCAAGTTTCTGTAGCTGTTGCCCTGCTTTAAGTTGTCTGTACGCTGGGGCGGCTCCAGCCTAACGCTTGTTTATGCAAAAACAGCCTCATGATTTCAGCTGTCCACAAGCTCAACAGTGACAACTCCTCTGTAACCCAACGGGCACCCTGCGGCCGCTCAGGGCTCCTGCTGTGAGAAGGGGTGGGCGTGTTTAGGGCGGGGACGATTCAGTGGCAGGGAGGAGAAAGCCTCCAGTTGGGGTATGGCAGGCAGTGTGAGGCCCAGCCCTGAGAGCGGGAACAGAGGGGACAGGGAGTGGCACGGGATGGACACCACACCAGGGGGTCAGTGAGGGGGTCAGTGTGCATGTGGCCTGGGTGACAGGCTTCCGGCAGCAAATCCGAGGGCTGCCTGGGTCCAAGGACAGGAAGCATCCTATTAAGGCGTGAAAACAAGACCAGACAGAGCAGACAAGGTTAGAATGAGGCCAGTTCTGGCTAGGGATCAACATCAATCTTTTTTAAAACTCCCATTCATTCCTTTAAGGTGCTGGGAAGCCAGAACTGAATCAGACACAGACTCTTGGGGCCGGCCTCCTAGCCAAGTGGTTAAGTTCATGCGCTCCACTTCGGTGGCCCAGGGTTTCACCGGTTCGAATCCTGGGCGCGGACATGGCACCGCTCATCAGGCCATGCTAAGGTGGCATCCCACATGCCACAACCAGATGAACCCGCAATTAGAATATACAACTATGTACGGGGCAGATTTGGGGAGAAGAAGAAAAAAAAAAGAAAAGATTGGCAACAGATGTTACCTCAGGTGCCAATCTTAAAAACAAGCAAACAAACAAAAAGACACAGACTGTTCTCTGACAATGAACAAAGGAACGAGCCCATTTCAGAGAGTGAAAGAGCTAGAGGAAGGAAGGAACAGCAGACTGAGAAAGAGAGAAGGTGGGGGTGGGGAGGAGCCGATTCAGGTTGGGCAATCAAGGAGGCTTCAAGGCCAAGATCTGAGTCAATGACAAGAAGGAGCAATTGTGCAAGACTTGGGGGTGCAGGGTTCCAGGCAGGGAACAGAGCCTGCAAAGATCCCAAGGAGGGACAGGGACAAGCTTGGCTGCCAGAGGGAAAGCAGGGCAGCCAGGTGGCCAGCGCAGCGTGAGGGAGGGAGCACGCCACGGTAGGAAATGCAGTCAGGGAACAGACAGGGTCCACGTCACCCAAGGCCCTAGAAAGTCCCAGTGGAGTTTGGATTTTTCTCCAGTGTGATGGGAAGAACTGGAGGCCATAAGTGGGGAGGCAGGTGACTTGCCCTACATTTTAAGATCACCACGCTGCCGGGTGGGGTGGGGTTCAGGGTGAGAAGAGGCAGGGAGACTCCTCCACGGGCCCCTGCAGGCCCAGGAGAGATGATGGAGCTTGGGCTGCACTAGTAACAATGTAGGCACAGATGATGGACCAGGGACCATCTGGGAGGTGCAGCCGGCGCGACTTGCTCACAAGTTCCATGTGTGAGAGAGAGAGAAAGTGAGGATGCAGGCTGGACCCAGGCTGTGGACAAACGGCTGGTGGATGGTGGTGTTGGTGATCCAGTTAGGGGAGACCAGGGGAGAAAGGAGTAGGGGCGGAATTAAGAATTTTTGAGATCCGGTATGGTGACGGATAAAAACTGGACTGTTGGTGGTGAACACAATGCAGTCTGTACAGAAACTGAAACATAGTGATGTACACCTGAAATTTACACAACGTTATGAGCCAATATGACCTCAATAAAATAATTTTTTTTTTTGAGGAAGATTAGCCCTGAACTAACATCTGCTGCCAATCCTCCTCTTTTTGCTGAGGAAGACTGGTCCTGAGCTAACATCCCTGCCCATCTTCCTCTAATTTATACGTGGGATGCCTACCACAGCATGGCTTTTGCCAAGCGGTGCCATGTCCGCACCCGGGATCCGAACTGGCAAACCCCGGGCCACCGAAGCAGAATGTGCGAACTTATCCACTGCGCCACTGGGCCAGCCCCTAAAATAATTTTTTTTAAAAAGAATTTTTGAGATCCTATTAAACTCTTAAAGAGAGATGTCAAGGAGGCAATTGAATGCTCAAGTTTACAGCTCACTGGAGAAGAGGCTGCACCAGGAGGAATTTTAAGATCCACAGAATGCTGCGACCTTGTGGTCAAAGAGGCTGCCGATTCTTTGCTCTTCTTCCCTATGACAGGCCAAGTCTAATCCCCTCTCCTTGAATCTGGGTCACCCGGAGTAACATTTCAACTGGTATCTTCTGAGACTAGGTCACGAGAAGCCTGGCAGCTCCTACCCAGGCCTCTTGGAACTCTCGCTGTGGTGGAAGCAGCTGCCAGGTGGGAAGTCTGACCAGGCGGAGACCATCGTATGGAAAAGGCTCGGCATGACAGCACCAGCTAGGCCCAACCTGCCAGCCATTCCCGCCAATGGCCCAGATACCAGTGAAGCCTTCTTGGATGCCCTAGTCCAGCCCATCCGCCAGCTGGGTACCACCAAGTAACTTCCATCGACACCACATAGAGCAGAAGAGTCACTTAGTCAAGCCCTGCCTAAGTTCCAGACCCACAAAATCTCAAGATATAATAAAATGGTTCTTGTTTGAAGCCACTAAGTTTGGGGGTAGGTTGTCACTCAGCCACAGTAACTAGAACAGACCTCATCCAAGGAGAGAGTGAAGACAGAACTATTGAGAGGTCGGGTGGGAAGGAGGAGCCTGCAAAGGAGCCCGAGAAGGAGCTGGGGCAGGTGAGGTGGACGGAGCACCAGGAGGGGGCGGATCTCCAGGAGGAGGGGCACCTGCTCCTCCAGGGGTGCTGAGCGGTCAAGGAAGATGGAGAGCGAAGCGAGGAGGAACGGGAGGAAGGAGTCCAGTTAGAGTGACGCAGGGAAAGGATGAGAGGTAAGACGTGGAAGCAGGACCACAGAAAACTCTCCCAGAGATTGTTGTGGGAAAGGGGAGCAAAGAAACGGGGAACAGGTGGAAGGGGACATGGGGACAGGGGACGGGTTTTGTTCACCTAGAGGCCGGGAGAGATTAGAGATCATCTGTGTGCTAATGGAACCAGTAGGAGAGGGGTCCCCCTGAGCCAGTGAGCTGCCTACAGGACAGCGGCCACCGAAGAACGGACCTCAAAGACGCTCAAAGAGCCCTTTCTAGAAACCTATGGCTCAACAACAACAAACACACACATAGATACAGAGACGAGATTGGTGGTTACCAGAGGGGAAAGCGGGAGGGAGGAGAGCGAAGGGGTTGACTAGACACATTTGTCCGGTGAGAGGTGGTAATCAGTCTTTGGGTGGTGAACATGATGTAGTCTATGCAGAAATCGAAATATAATGACGAACGCCTGAAATTTATATAATGTTATAAACCAATGTTACCACGATAAAAAAATAAACAAAAGTCACAAAAAAGAAATCTATGGCTGCCAAGTATTGTGCACCTGCTGTGTGCCAGGCCTAGTCCTTGGAGGTCCCTTGATTCTCAACTCCACTCTGAAGCAGGAGTCCTCATTTTGCAGTTGAGGAAAAAGAAACTCCAACAGGGAACATGGAAAGACCCACCCAAGGACACACGGCCAGTAAAAGGCAGAGGGGGGCTTGGACATAGGGTCTTCTGACTCTAGAGTCTGGCAGGGGTACTGCAGGGGGCGCCAGCCCTGGAGGGACATCAGCTCGCAAGCCCATAGGACTTCTGAGACAGAGCCTGGCACTTCGCTGACCCTCCGTCAGTTGCCTCCTGCTCCTGCCTTCCAGCTGACATGGAGAAAGAGCTGGAGAGGGGTGGTCTCTGACTGGTCCATGCCATCTGGGCTGCGGTGATCTCAGCACCCCAACCACCCCATCATCCCACGCGGCCCAGCCACAGGGCGGAGCAGGACCAGAAGGGCCTCCCAGCCTCCTGTCAGCCCAGCTGAGAACCGGTTTGCACAGTGAGACCCACCTTCTCCGAGCAGCAGCCCTACCTTTTTCTTCAAACCAAGGGAGGGTGGGACCGGGTAAACGGGAGTCACAGGAGGCCCACAGGATGGGGTGGGGGTGGAGGGCTGCCGGGAAGCCTTCGCCCTCCCCTCGCCTCTCCCCTTAAATGACAAAGTCATTTAACCCTTGGCCCCTTGCTCTCTCCCAGCACGACACTGCTCTCCAAGCCCGTAGGCACGCCATTCAATGTCGTCAAACTCGTCTTCTCTATCTAACCACCAGCATGGCGCTACCGTGCTCAAGTGACAGGGACCATCACTACCCCCACGTCCCCATGTTACAGATGAAGAAATTGAGGCTGGGAAAGGGTAGCCACTAGCCCAGAACCAGCCAGGGTCTTCTGACTGCAGACCTCCCGTCTGTCCCTCCCACAGCTCATTGGGGGCAGTAGCCCTGAGAAGGAGAGGAGCCGGGTCTCCCCACCCCCCTCGAAGGAATCAAATGGAAACTGACACCCACCTGGTTCGCTCAGCTCTGGCGTGTGCTGGAAACCTGAGGCTGCTTTAGGAAGGCCTAAGGGCCACCTTCCTGACCTCTGACCGGTTCAGACCTGTGAGCGGGGCCACACCTGGCCAGGCCACGCCCCCCCAGGGCAGATCACAGCCTGTTCCAGAGGTCACAAATAAGACCGATACACAGAGCGGAGGGGCCCAGAGTTCCACACAGCCACCCAGCAGCGAGCATCGAATCCCAAGTGATGAGTGACGGGTCACTCGAGGCCACAGCAGACGCACTGCAGCCAGCATGTCAACTTGCTGGGCTTCTGAACAACCAGACACAGGAAAGTAGGCATAGCGCTTCCTAGACTGTGAAGTGGTGTACACATGAGGGGATAGGAAACTCCTGGAGGACAGGGACCAGGTCCCACATCTCTCCAGAGTCCCAGGATCTCACACCGTTTTGTTCCAGTATACTGAGATATGACTGACAATAACTGCATATATGTAGGTTGCACAATGTCATGTTTTGGTCTACTTACACAGGGTGGAATGATTACCACGATCGAGCTAATTAATACATCGTCACCTTACAGGTACCCTGTGAGGGGGGTGAGAACACTTGAGATCTACTCTCTTAGCAAATTTCAGGTATGCAATTCATCACTAACTGTAGTCACCATGCTGTACACTAGGTCTCCAAAACTTATTCATCTTATAGCTGGAAGTTGGCACCCTCTGGCCAGCATCTCCCCTTTTTTCTCACCCTCCGGTGTAATTTTTTGAGCACCTACCATGCTCCAGGCCTTTGTCTACGTTACACAATGGTTTTGTGTCCATAACGTCATGAATCTGCACTAAAGCCCTGTGAGGACAATCATCCCTCTTGCACAGAAAGGGAGACCCAGCCCCGGACTATTAGGAGGAGCCACCTGAGGCACTCTGCTGCCCGTGCGGGAGCTGGGCCTTTGCTCTTCCCACAACCAAAGCTCTCTCTACCCACTGGGCTTCCTCTCCAAAAGAGATGCTTAATACTGAATGTCTACTGACATTAGTCAATTAACGACTGATTTGCTGAGGGCAAATTATTAGTGTTAAAGAAACCCCAGGCAGGCTGGGTGGAGCTCCAGCAGCCAGCTCCGCGGCCCGGGGGGGCGGGGGGGAGGGGGAGGGATGGGGGGGAAGCTCCGGAGTTCCGCCCGGGCAGCAGACAAAGTCTCTGCCTGCCATTAGCGGAGAGGCCCTTCCCAGCATCCACAACTCTGGGAGGCACCAGAGAGAATCCCAAATGGGGCGGCGGCCCGCCAGCTGCTGCCGCCAGACCCACTAACTGCGGCTATTGTGGCTTGGGGTTCAGGGCTAACGGAGATCTCCTGGGAGAGGACTGGGGCTGGGTGGAGCTCCAGCAACCGGCTCTGCGGCCTGAGGGGGCTACTCCAGAGTTCCACCCCGGCAGCAGGCAGAGTCTCTACCTGCCATTAGCGGAGAGGCCCCGCCCAGCATCCACAACACCGGGAGGGTCCCGGAGAGGAGAATCCCATGCAGGGCAGCAGCCGGCCAGCTGCCACTGAACTCAAGGTCTCCGGCTATCCCCCAGACAGGGCAAGGGGCTCCCTGAGATCCTGGGGGAGAGGACTGGGGCTGGGTGGAGTTCCAGTGACCCGGCTCCGTGGCCCAGGGGGAAACCCTACAGTCTCACAGCAGCCTCAGGGAAAGCCTCTGCACAGCACTAGTAGAGAGCACCCATCCGGCAGCCACAAGGCTGGAAGACCCTGGGACAAAAGTAGCATAGCTAGGTGAGCTAACCACAGACTGCAGAAGATGCCCATAGCTCTGATGTGACCCATAGTGGACAAGTGAGATTTTGTGGGTGCCGACAGTGATGGAGCTGCAAATATAAGTGATCCTGCCCCTGGCCGCTGGAAAAGCCCAAAACACCGCTGCAGACCCTAAGGAGGGAGCACGTCTAGGTGGTCTGCAACAGTAGGCACCAGCAGCCTGAGGTCCCCCTGTGACGGCCCCCACAGCTGAAGAGGGAACCCACAGGATCACTGTGACTACGAGTAGGGGGCCAGGCCCAGTTAGCAACAGCTGATAGGGTTCCTGGTAGGCGCAGTATAAACAGCTGTTCCCCCACCACACCAGCAGAAACAAGTGGAAGCAGTAACTAAACTCTATCTCTATGCGGAGGCACAAATCTACACCATCAAGCAACATGAAAAAATATATTAAATCTCCAGAACAGAAGGAAAATAACAAATACACAGAAAACAATCCCAAAGAAAATGAAATACATAACCTAAATGACGATGACTTCAAAACAGCCATCATTAAAAACCTCAATGAGTTAAAAGAGAATTCAGATAGACAACTCGACGAATTTAGGAGCTATGTCACAAAAGAGTTTGATACTATAAAGAAGAACCAAACAGAAATACTGGAAATGAAGAACACAATAGAGGAGATTAAGAAAAATCTAGATGCAATGAACAGTAGGGCTGATAATATGGAGGAAAGAATTAGCAATTTGGAAGATAGGAATATAGAAATGCTGCAGGCAGAGGAGGAGAGAGAAGTAAGACTAAAGAAATGAAGAAACTCTCCGAGAATTATCAGACGCAATTAGGAGATGCAACGTAAGGATTATAGGTATACCAGAGGGAGAAGAGAGGGAGAAGGCGGCAGAAAGCCTATTCAAAGAAATAATGGCTGAGAACTTCCCAAACCTGGTGAGAGAGATGGAACTTTATGTGACAGAAGCCAATAGACCTCCAAACTTTATCAATGCAAGAAGACCAACCCCACGGCATATAGTAGTGAAGCTAGCAAAAGTCAATGACAAGGAGAAAATACTAAGGGCAGCCAGGCAGAAGAAATTAACCTACAAAGGAATCCCCATCAGGCTATCAGCAGATTTTTCAGCAGAAACTTTACAGGCTAGAAGAGAGTGGAATGATATATTCAAAAATCTGAAGGACAAAAACCTACAGCCTAGAATTCTCTACCCAGTGAAAATATCCTTCAAATACGATGGAGAAATAAAAACTTTCCCAGATAAACAAAAACTAAGGGAGTTCATTGCCACAAAACCTCCTCTTCAGGAAATGCTCAGGAAAACCCTCATTCCTGAAAAATAAAAAAAAGGAAAGGGGCTACAAAACCAAGAGCAAAGGAGATAAGTAGAAGGACAACAACAGAGAGTAGCAGTTCTACATCAGAACAGATTAAACTATGGGACGAGAAACAAAGGAAATTGAAGAAAACCGGAAAACAAGACATAAAATGGCAGAGGTAGGCCCCCACATTTCAATAATCACTCTAAATGTAAAGGGATTGAACTCTCCAATCAAAAGACACAGAGTGGCAGGACGGATCAAAGAACAAGACCCAACAATATGCTGCCTCCAGGAAACACACCTCAAGCCCAAAGACAAACACAGACTCAGAGTGAAGGAATGGAGGACAATACTCCAAGCTAATAATGAACAAAAGAAAGCAGGTGTCGCTATACTAATATCAGACAAAGTAGATTTCAAAGCAAAACAGATAAAGAAAGATAAAGAGGGACAGTATATAATGATAAAAGGGACTCTCCACCAAGAAGACATAACACTTATAAATATATACGCACCCAACACAGGAGCACCAAAATTTGTAAAGCAACTCTTAACAGAACTAAAAAAAGACATCAACAACAATACAATAATAGCAGGGGACCTCAACACACCATTAACACCAATGGACAGAACATCCAGACAGAAAATCAACAAGGAAATTCTAGAATTAAATGAAAAATTAGACCAGATGGACTTAATAGATATATATAGAACACTTCATCCAAAAATAGCAGGTTACACATTCTTCTCAAGTGCACATGGAACATTCTCAAGGATAGACCATATTTTGGGAAACAAAGCAAGCATCAATAAATACAAGAGAGTTGAAATAATATCAAGCATCTTTTCTGATCATAATGCTATGAAACTAGAAATCAACTACAAGAATAAAGCAGAGAAAGGAGCAAAAATGTGGAGACTAAACAACACGCTTCTGAACAAACAACGGATTATTGAAGAAATTAAAAAAGAAATCAAATATTATCTGGAGACAAATGAAAATGAGAACACGACATACCAAATCATTTGGGACGCAGCAAAAGCAGTCCTAAGAGGGAAATTCATTGCAATGCAGGCTCACCTCACTAAACAAGAAAAAGCTCACATAAGCAACCTCAAATGACACCTAACAGAATTAGAAAAAGAAGAACAAACAAAGCCCAGAGTCAGTAGAAGGAGGGAAATAATAAAAATAAGAGCAGAAATAAACGATATTGAAACAAAAAAGACAGTAGAAAGGATCAATGAAACAAAGAGTTGGTTCTTCGAAAAAATTAACAAAATCAACAAACCCTTAGCCAGACTCACCAAGAAAAGAAGAAAGAAATCTCAAATAAATAAAATTAGGAATGAGAGAGGAGAAATCACAACAGATACCAATGAAATACAAGGGATCATAAGAGAATACTATGAAAAACTATATGCCAACAAATTGAACAACCTAGAAGAAATGGACAAATTCCTAGACTCCTACAACCTCCCCAAACTGAATCAGGAAGAAATGGAGAATCTGAATAGGCCAATCAAAAGTAAAGAAATAGAAACAGTAATCAAAAACCTCCCCAAAAATAAGAGTCCAGGACCAGACGGCTTCTCTGGAGAATTCTACCAAACATTCAAAGAAGATTTAATACCTATCCTGCTCAAACTATTCCAGAAAATTGAGGAAGATGGAGCACTCCCTAATACATTCTATGAAGCCACCATCACCCTGATCCCCAAACCTGACAAGGACAACACAAAGAAGGAGAACTACAGGCTGATATCACTGATGAAGATAGATGCAAAAGTCCTCAACAAAATTCTGGCAAACCGAATACAGCAATACATCAAAAAGATTATACACCATGATCAAGTGGGATTTATACCAGGGACACAGGGATGGTTCAACATCCGCAAGTCAATCAATGTGATTCACTACATTAACAAAATGAGAAACAAAAACCACATGATCATCTCAATAGATGCAGAGAAAGCATTCGACAAGATCCAACACCCATTTATGATAAAAACCCTCAATAAAATGGGTATAGAAGGAAAGTACTTCAACATAATAAAGGCCATATATGACAGACCGACAGCCAACATCATACTCAATGGACAAAAGCTGAAAGCCATCCCTCTGAGGACAGGAACAAGACAAGGGTGCCCACTTTCACCACTCCTATTCAACATAGTACTGGAGGTGTTGGCCAGAGCAATTCGGCAGGAAAAAGAAATAAAAGGAATCCAAATAGGTAATGAAGAAGTAAAACTCTCACTGTTTGCAGACGACATGATCTTATATATAGAAAACCCCAAAGAATCCATAGGAAAACTATTAGAAATAATCAACAACTACAGCAAAGTAGCAGGGTATAAAATCAACATACATAAATCAGTAGCATTTCTATACACTAACAACGAACTAACAGAAAAAGAACTCAAGAACTCAATCCCATTCACAATCGCAATGAAAAGAATAAAATACCTTGGGATAAATTTAACCAAGGAAGTGAAGGATTTATACAATGAAAACTACAAGACTTTCTTGAAAGAAATTGACGACAACATAAAGAGATGGAAAGACATTCCATGCACGTGAATTGGAAGAATAAACATAGTTAAAATGTCCATACTACCTAAAGCAATCTACAGATTCAATGCTATCCCAATCAGAATCCCAAGGACATTCTTTACATAAATTGAACAAAGAATCCTAAAATTCATATGGGGCAACAAAAGACCCCGAATTGCTAAAGCAATCCTGAGTAAGAAAAGCAAAGCCAGAGGCATCACAATCCCCAATTTCAAAACATACTACAAAGCTACAGTGATCAAAACAGCATGGTACTGGTACAAAAACAGGTCCACAGATCAATGGAACAGAATTGAAAGCCCAGAGATAAAACCACACATCTATGGACAGCTAATCTTTGACGAAGCAGCGGAGGGCCTACATTGGAGAAAAGAAAGTCTCTTTAACAAATGGTGCTGGGAAAACTGGACAGCCACATGCAAAAGATTGAAAATTGACCATTCTTTTTCACCACACACCAAAATAAACTCAAAATGGATCAAAGACCTAAAGATTAGGCCTGAAACAATAAGTCTTCTAGAAGAGAATGTAGGCAGTACACTCTTTGACATCAGTTTCAAAAGAATCTTTTCGGACACTATAACTCCTCAGTTGAGGGAAACAATAGAAAGAATAAACAAATGGGACTTCATCAGACTAAAGAGCTTCTTCAAGGCAAGGGAAAACAGGATTGAAACAAAAAAACAGCTCACTAATTGGGAAAAAATATTTACAAGCCACTTATCCGACAAAGGGTTAATCTCCATAATATACAAAGAACTCACACAGCTTAACAACAAAAAAACAAACAACCCCGATCAAAAAATGGGCAGAGGACATGAACAGACATTTCTCCAAAGAAGATATAAGTATGGCCAATAGACACATGAAAAGATGTTCATCATCGCTAATCATCAGGGAAATGCAAATCAAAACTACACTAAGATATCACCTTACACCCGTTAGATTGGCAAAAACATCCAAAACCAAGAGCGACAAATCTTGGAGAGGTTGTGGAGAAAGAGGAACCCTCATACACTGTTGGTGGGAATGCAAACTACTGCAGCCACTATGGAAAACAGTATGGAGATTTCTCAAAAAGTTAAAAATAGAAATACCTTATGACCCAGCCATCCCACTACTGGGTATCTATCCTAAGGACCTGAAATCAGAAATCCCAACAGTCCCTTGCACCCCTATGTTCATCGCAGCATTATTTACAATAGCCAAGACGTGGAACCAACCTAAATGCCCAGAAACTGATGATTGGATAAAGAAGATATGGTATATATACACAATGGAATACTACTCAGCCATAAAAAAGGACAAAATTGTTCCATTCGCATCGACATGGATGGACCTCGAGGGTATTCTGTTAAGCGAAATAAGCCAGACAGAGAAAGACGAACTCTATATGACTCCACTCATAGGTGGAAGTTAACATATAGACAAGGAGAACTGATTGGTGGTTACCAGGGAAAAGGGGGGGTGGGGGAGGGCACAAAGGGGGAAGTAGTGTACCCACAACATGACTAACAATAATGTACAACTGAAATCTCACAAGGTTGTACTCTATCATAATCTTAATAAAAAAAAAAAAGAAAGAAAGAAACCCCAGGTGGGACATACAATTACACGGACAAGGGGGCCAGGGAGGGGCTCCTGAAGGGGTCACTGTGGAATTCTCTCCTCATTCCTCATGGAACAGGCTCCTTCCCACATCTCACGCACGGTGCCTCCACCGGGACCAGCCTTCCTAACGGGAAAAGCTTTCAAGGTCCAGCTAACCCATCACCCCCTCCAGGGAGCCTGCCCTGGCCCCTAGGCTGGTGAGGGGCCACCTCTGGGCTTCCTCCTGTCACAGCCTGGCCAGACTGTGCTGCCATCATTGGTCTGTACCTCTTCTGTCTCCCCATCAGCCTGGGGGCACCTGAGGATGGGTCCCAAAGTGCCAGACTCTCTGATCCTTTCTGTCACTGCCCTGATGCCCCCTCCTACCCACAAGGAGGCTGCTCCTGGGGAAGGACAGGCGCACGCAGATCCACAGCCAGGGAGCTGGCAGAGGACTGGCCGGCAGCACCATCTGTCGCTGGAGCCACAGGACAGAGCACGCACGAGGCAGAGGTGTCAGTTGCCGGCTCAGCCAGGTCGGCCCAGGACAAGGAGAGCCGCAGCACCAGGGCCCCTGCCCAGCTGCGGCCTGGGGTCAGACAAGACTTTGGATTCTCTAACCAGCTCAAACGGACTCAACAGCGGAGCCTCGGTTTTCTCATCTGTAAAACCAGACGAACACCAGCCCCTTGCAGAGCTGTTGAGAAGTTTAAATATGCCTGATGCTTAGTAGGTATTCGACAAAAAGCTAGCTTTCGCCATCTCATCTGACCAACCCTGTCACTGACCACTGAGGAAACTGAGGGAAGCACTTAGATGGCATTTACTCTTATTATTATTGCTCTTCACAGCACCTAGCACAGAGTGTCATCGGGTATTTATCTGACCACCTTTTCACCATTTCTCCCCAGCAGCTGTCAGCTCCACACAATAGCCCAGGTTCCTCACCATGTACTCAGGCCCTGACACAAACCAATCGCGGCAGAGAGAACAAGTAAAGTCAGTACAACATCCCAAGGAAACGCCATTAATTCCGGGAGCAGATGGGATGGGCATCTGAAGGGGAAATGATGGCTAAGCAGGGTTTTGAAGGATGAAGACGAGTCCTCCAGACAGACTAAGAACACTAAGGGTGTCTGCCCATGGCTGAGATTGGGGTTCACACGTGGACCCTGAGCAGGCTGAAGCCTGGTGTCTAAGGCTCACCTCTTCCTCCAGGAAGCCCTCTGCGACCACTTCAGCCCCCTTCTGAGCTCCCATGGTCACTCATTCATCCAAAAGTCTTTGTGCTCCTTCTATATGACAGGTATGTCATTGTAAGTCTGCAAGTCTCCCCTCCTGGGCCACACAGCAGGGTCTCAAGGGAGCTGGGCCCTTGCCTTTCACTGTCAGGATCAACCTCAAGGTGGTATACAAACCCTTCACAAATGAGCCCTGGGATGTCAGTGCTGGCGGGGACCCCAGAGAACACCCGGCGGGGGGCGGAGCACGGGTCCGAGGCAACATGTGACTAACTGGGTGAAGATAAGATTCCAATCCAGGGGTGGCCAGCACTGGGCCCTAACTCTGCCAGCAGTCTGGGCCAGGCCCCAGTGGGGGTCTGGGGTGAGGGGGAGCCCTCCACTGTCCTGGGCTCGTGGGGGAGCAGTGGGCTCACCGCGGGGGGCAGGAGCAGTGCAGGGCTGTGGAGGCGAAAACACGTGCAGAGATGCCCACGGCCGTTCCTGATCGTCCACTGCCCTGTGGGCAGCACCACCGGGCGCAGGCCTCTCAGAAGACCTGGGACACACAGCCCATCACCATTTCCAAAGTAAATAAGAGTCCAGGCCCCACCGGGAGCTGACCCGGACCGGGCTAGAACTCAGGCTGAGCAGAGGCTCCCAGCCCCAGCCTCCCACCAGTGTGCCGGCAGGTCCTGCCAGCCCAGGAGTGCGGACTCAGTGCCCGGTACAGACGCCACCTTGGATGGGGAAGGAGAAGGGTCTGAGAGAGGCAAGGACGGAGGCAAGATGGGGACCTTTCCAGCACCACCGGACAGGCACTCAGCGCCCCTCCAGCACCCGCCCTCCCCGGCCTGGCACCACCGAGCACCTCACTCACTCCTTCATCCCTCGGCATGTACTGGGTACCCCGCGGTGGGCAAGAGACAGAACCGCCAACTCCAGAACACTCACTGTCTGCAGCACCGCAGGACACCGACCAGGCCCGAACCCTACCAAGCAGGGCTTGTGGGTTATCTGAGGCCCTCTCTGTCCCCGGTTTAACTTGATTTTTTTTGTCCCCAGTGAAGGCAGCTTGGTGTTTTTTTAGCTTGCTTGCTTTCCATCAAAAACCACTTCGGTAACAGCCCAGTAAATGGTCCCCACCCTCCTGTATCCCTGGGGACCTCAGGGAATTCAGGAGGAAACAAGGGAGGCAAGGAGATCTGCCATGCAGGCAGTGGCCCAAAGGTGGCAGTCAAGGCCAGGGTGGTCAAGGCATGAGGTCACCATGTCACCTTGGGGCCCAACTTCCAGGCCCCACACCCACCTCCACTCCCAGCCTCGGGTGAGGGGCCACAGCATGAGGAAGCAGAATGCTGCTGGGATCTGAGTCAGGCTGTGTGGGCTGGAATCCCACTGCGGGCTTTCACTGGGCTGAGCCTCAGGTCCCCTAAGGGCTCAAACTCAGGAGCCAGGCTGCCCAAGTTCAAATCCCAGCTCGGCCACTTCCAACCGTGTGATCCTGGGCAAGTCCTCAACCTCGCTGAGCCTCAGTTTCCTGATCTGGAATTTGGGGACGATAGCTGCACCTACCTCTCAGAGTTAAGACATACAAAGCTGCAGGCACGAGCCTAGCACCAGTCAGTCCTACATAAGGATTCGCTACTATTGTTATCGCTGTAAAATGATGCCAACGATGCATCCCTCCCCCTCCACCATCCCTCCCCCACCACCGTCTCCCTAATTACCGATGAGGACGGATGGGAAAAGAGTCACGAAGGGTTAAAGATGACAGGGCACAAGAGAAGACACAGCCCCACCTACAAGATGCTCTCCACCCTGCGCTCACACTCAGGGGCCGGGAGCAAGAGGCCCTCTGCTCAGACCCCACCTGGACCCATTCATTCACGAGGCATCCCCAGGGCTCTGGCCACACCCAACCCTGCGCTGGGCACACCAACAGCAGCCTCGGGGAACTCACTGGCTGGTGGGAGAGACGGATGTGCAAGTCCAGCACACCACCCAGTGTGAGAAGGGCTAACACAGAGGCTGGCTGTGCTTGAAAAATCAGGGAAGCTCTTCCAGAGGAGGCAGCATCTGAGCTGAGATCTGAGGGCTCAGGAGGAACTTTCCAGGGGGCGTGAGCACAGGGCGCGGCCGGCTGGGGGTCACTCTAGGAGGAAGCAGAATATGTACGACAGCACGGAGGAGAGGACAAAGGTGGTCACTGAGGCAGCGGCAGGCAGCTCAGCGTGGCTGCCACACTGAACACACAGTGGTGGGCAGGTGGAAGGGGGAGGGACAGGTGGGTGGCAGCAGACCACCAGGGTCCTGTTGTCTCAGCTGAGGAGCCGGAACGTTATCCTGAAGGCAGCCCTCTGAACAGCTGAGAGGGAGTCGCGTTTGCCCTTGAGTAGCACCCACGCCATGAAGGGGGGCCGGAGGGGGGTGAACGTGGGGCAGGGAAGCAGGGAGGAGAAGGTACCCTGGGCCTGGTGAGGGGCCAAGGTCAGAGCCGAGGGGCGGTCATGCAGACAGAGGGAGGGCACGGATAAAAGATTACTTTATTTCTCCTGGCCCCCTTTTAAAAAGTCTTTTCCCAAAAACATCCCCAGAGGACACCCACTCTACACAGAGCACAGCCTCTGCCAGTCTGTCCTGAGCCCTTCTCCGTTCACCAGATCAAAGGCCCCCTGCCTGGTCCCTCTGAGCCCTTGGGTCTGTCTCGTGCCTCAGCATCTAATCTCTGCTCCAAAGTCCCTGTTAAGAGGTTCCAGGGAAAAGCTCTCTGCAAGGTCACCTTGCGGGACACCTTCCCAGCAGCCCTCACTCGGTCCTGTACTTGCTCTTCCAAAGAGGTTATTGTCCCCAGGCAACCCCGGCTTCACCTCACCACACTCACTCACTCGCACGCACACCCCCAGCCCTGTAACTTCTCTCAGCTCCGTGGCCATCCAGCCCAGAACTGTGAGAGTTGAACTCCAAGAGTTAAACACCAGGAGCGGCGGAGTTCAGACGGCCGGCAGAAACACGCGCAGAACTCAGCAGGGACACACAGACATCCTAGAATAGAATTCCAGACGCAAAGAACTTGCCGCCGATGATTCCACTCAACACTGCCAGCCCTTGGGGGAGCCAACGGTCCCTGGGGCTTGTTTGGGGGTTGTCGCTTATAATAACCCAGCCCAAGGGTTCTTCGAATTCTCCTTCCAAAGAGAAGGGCAAAATGGCCCGTGGAAAATGAGAGAGAAGATGTAGAGCTTCTGACTTAAAATGGAAACTTCAATCCTCTTTCAGGATCCCCAGCCTCCAGCCCCCTCTGTTTGCCTCCAATCTGCCCCTAGCCCACCCTCCATACCCTTCGCAGGTGATTTCCGACATTCTGGATCATCGCTGCACTGCCGCTGCCGAGACTCCGCTAGCTGGCCACACCGATGGCGGTGCCCTCCGAGCCGCTGGTCACCTGAGCAACAGCCTGGCTCCAGCTCCAAATGAAGCCTGCTCTCCTGCTCCTCCCCCGAGCTCCCGCCCCTCCGGAGCCCAGCTGTTACCACCAAATCTGGCCTCTGCTCAAACTGCCCTCTGCCCCCCTTCTCCTGGAGCCCCCGCACGGCATGCTCCTGTGCCCGCCTGGTGGAGAGGGAGGTGAAAGGCTGCCAGCTGGGCCATGGCCACGTCAGGGGGCTTGGTGCCTGCCCACTGGGCACCTAGCCGGGCATTCACTTTGTTTCCAGTCAAAGCAAACTTAGTTACCCCCACTTCCAGCCCCTGACATCCTCCCCAGGGGGCATGTTGGCTCTGAGGACACTCCCAGAGGCTAGGAGTCTCCAATTCCCTGGCCCCGGCTAGTCAGACTGGCAAACAGGGCACCAGGTTTCCATCCGTCCACAAGGGGTCAGGCCACAAGGTGGCGGGGGGCCAGGGAGCTGCCGGCAGCCTCCCAGAGAAATACCAGACAGACCTGCTAGGACTCTTCACTCTTGGGAGCGGTGCCTGCCGGCCCCACCGCACCAGGCCGCCTGCATCCAGCAGCTGCTGGCCAGGACAGGGCACACTCCTACACTTAAATAGGAGGCATGACTCTTCTAAAAGGGGCACCTGCCAAATCCCACCCCATTGGCTCCACAGGGTTCAGCCCCCTGGGCACCCACCCCAGCCCCTCTGTACCCACCACTGACTGAGACCACCAGGATTTTCCCTTCCCCCTCTCACTTCTGCAAGAGGCTGAGTGCGGAGGCCTTGACTCGCATGCTGGACTTCCCATGACAGGCTGACAAAATAAAGTGCTTGGTGGCCAAGGAAAGAAGGCCAGGGGAGGTCCAGGCAGGGGAGCTGGGACGGAAAGTGGATGGGAATAACAACGAGCACCTCACAATACCCAAGCACCTACTGTGTGCCAGGCCTCCTGCTGGTCCTTATTCTAACCCCATGGGAAGGGCCCTGGGGGAGGGCAGGTGATGTGCCCCAGGTGGCACAGCTGTCGATTGCAGAGCTGGGCTAGAACAGAGGTCAGCCCGACTCTGAGGCCTCTGCCCCTCACTGCCTCTAGTTCACTACCTAATAATGTCTTCTCTTGGGCTTAAGACACCTGGGTTCTGGTTCTTTCATTAAAGGTCACTGTGTGACTTTGGGCAAGTTTCACCCTCTCCCTGGGCTGCCCCACTCTACGAGTCAAGGACTCTAATGTCCAGCCCTGTGAGCTCAGGCCGTCCCCTCAAAGAGCTTATGGCTGTCAGCAGTTCAGTGTCTACAAACGAGAAATTAAAGTCACACCTTAAAGAATGCCAGATGACCTAAGGATGGTACTGAGTGTTGGAGCAATCTGGGAGGCTTCCTGGAAGAGGCAGTGCGAGAGCTGGCCTGAAGATGGAATGAGTTTGGATAGGCTGAGAAGAGGGATGAGGTGGAAGGCCTAACAGGAACAGAACAGGACGGAGTTATAGAAGTGAGGACCCCCATCTTGCAGATAAAAGCTGGGAACCTGTCGAGGAGGGCCTCGAATGCCAAGCAACACGGTTTAGGCATCAAGAAGCCTCTGAGGGGTCGGCCCAGTGGCACAGAGGTTAAGTGCGCACGTTCCGCTTTGGCAGCCTGGGGTTCGCCAGTTCAGATCCCAGGTGTGGACATGGCACCACTTGGCACGCCATGCTATGGCAGGCGTCCCACATATAAAGTGGAGGAAGATGGGCACACATGTTAGCTCAGGGCCAGTCTTCCTCAGCAAAAAGAAGAGGATTGGCAGCAGATGTTAGCTCAGGGCTAATCTTCCTCAAAAAAAAAAAAAAGAAGCCTCTATGAACGAAGAGTGTGCTCGACACGATAAAAGCCACGCAAAGCGAACAGGACAGTTGTCATGAGGAAACCAGCCCAGAGAGGGGACAGCTTGTCTCTCTGGGTCCCTAATCTCACTGGATCCAGACAGGTGGCCAGGACAATTTCAGGGTCTTCACCATGCAGATGAGGGAATGGAAACCCAGAGACCTTCTGGTCCCCACCCCTACCCTCGCTCCAGAGGTCCATAATGTCTCAGACTCACTGGATTCAGTCTAGTCCCATTTGACAGATGGATACACTGAGGCCCAAGAATGAGAGGGGGGCCACCCAAAGTCACACAGTGAGGAAGTTGTCTAGAACCTCCACTCCTAACCTCCAACCTGGAACCCCGCCCACCCCACCCCACCACAAGGCATAAAAACACAAGAGCCTTCAGTTAGACTTAAGAGAGGATTTCCAGCAAGGCTGAATCAACATTACCATGAGGAACAAGCAACACAGGGCTAGATCTTTCTGCAGAGGCTCCCCCAGCCCACAAAGTTCTCTCTCCTCTGCTATCTACGACAGAACTGACTGTGCATCTCTTCAGCAGTTCTGTTTGGTCTGTCACTCCAAGGAGTATTTCCACGGATGTCTGCCTTCCCTTTCCAACTCACCTGGGAGCCCCCGAGGGCTGAGACCACATCTTACTCATCTCTGTGGCCCCTCCCCAACAGCCCTGAGACCACGGCCCTAATGCAGGAAACATGACACACGCCTGGGTGAATCACAGTCCTCGAAAGACGATCAAGACGAGGTCTTAAGTGATAGCCAGGTCAGTGGTTCTCAAACTTCAGCCTGCATCAGAATCACCCAGAGGGCTTGTTAAAATACAGATTGCTAGAGCGCAGCTATAGCAGAGCCCAAGAATTTGCATTTCTAACAAGATCCCAAGCGATGCTGATGCTGCTGGTCGAGGGATCACATTCTGGGACCGGTGAGTTGGGTCAGCCTTCCATTTTACAGCTGGGAAGAATGAGGCCCAGAGATTCTAAAGGTACCTCTTGACAGGCTATCACCGTCATCATTATCATCACTGTCATTCTCATTACAGCCCTGTCACTACAGCTCTTCTCACGTGCCCAGCACTGTACGTGCATTATCACCTTGGGCCTCACCCTAAGAGAAAGGTGCTATGATTTTTATTCCCCTCCTGAAGGAAAAGCAGAAGCAAAGAGTCAATTGTCCAAAATCACACAGTCGCTAAGAGTTAGCACCAGGATTTGAACCCTAATCTAAATCCAGAGCCCACAAGTGTAACCCTACTCAGCATAACCTGCTCAGAGGTTACAAAAACCAAGGAATTTTTGAGAGATTCTTGAATCCAGTAGGTGTGGGGTGAGCTCGTGATGCCCTCAGCCCGAAGGCCTGGTCCTCAAGTGGGCCTCTGGGGAGCCCTGTGTCTGCAGAAAGCCTGCCCCTCGAACACTGTGAACCGGGAGTATTTTCTCCTGCGAACATTTCTTTTCCTACATTACATCCTTCATCTGTCCCCGCGGATGGAGCCTTCCTGGCTGGAGGACAAACATCTGTGTTAATTCTGCAGGTCCATATGCCACCTCTACCTCTCCACTCAGTGATAAACACAATTAAGTGATCTCCGTTTACACACCACAGTGACACTGGGTTGTCACTGTCAGGTATGGGTCTGTCTCCCCCATCAGACGGGGACCTCATCTAAGCCATCTGATCCTCAGCACAGGGTCTGCCCGGAGCAAGGGCTTAGTGACCAAATGAAGCAGGAAGAAGTGCACGGCTAGGAGCAAATGAGGGAATGAATGAGTGAATAGATAACTAAGTTCCCAGGAATTCCCTCTGCCAGGTCCTTTAGCCTTCCCAGATAGGACCACAGACTCTCCGGGTAGGAGGGGACCTCGGACATCATCCACTCCAACTCCCACTTTCAACACTGTCCTAGCTGAACCCCTCCATGGCCAGAACCTACAGCTCTCCTCCCCACATACACACCTACTATCCCAGGCTCCACTTACATACCTCCAAGATTGAAGAGCTCACTCCATCTCAGAGCCTATACAATTAAAGAGCTCTAAGAGCCACAAGGGTCTTGATGGTGGCTCTGGATCACCCAGAACAATGCTGCTTCCCTGGCCTGTGACAGCTGGCCAGAGCTTCCCACTGTTCCCTCACACACCTGGGGCTTCCTTGTTCCTGCTGTTCCCTCCACCCTGATGCCCTCTAACAACTCTCTATCCAAACGCTACCCTCTACCCCCACATCAAGGCCGGGTTCAAACGGCACCACCTCCAGGAAGCCTTCTGGGTCCCTCCAAAATGGAAATTACATCCTCTTCCTCTGTATCCTCTGTCCCCCACACACAAACACACACAAATACACACAGACTATCTCTCTCACACACTGCTTCTTCTCTTAAATTGGGCTGATTTGTGCTAATTTCTCCTTCTTGACCTTGAACAAGCCCGCAGCAGGAATGGAGCCTCCTGCCCTCCCCTCACCAAACACCTGAGGCCTTGCACAGAGTAGCTGCTCAGTGAGTGTCCAGAGACGGCGGAACGAGCAATTGAGCAGGAAAGAACAAGGATGGTGTGAGCGAATGGAGGTGCATACACGTGCAAAGGAATGATCAGAGGGACAAATGAACGCAAGAGGGTCGCTGTCCTCTCCTGCCCTCCAAGCTGAACTTTCAGTCCTTCTAGGGGCCCCTTGGGCTTGGCATGGCAGAAGAAAGGAAATTGTGGGATAAATGGTGAGCGGGACAGAAGGGAGGAATGAAGGAAGCGGGTAGTGATACCAGCAAGAGCGGAAGTAGAGGTGACCTCAACGCTGCTTCAAGGCCAGGCCCCCCCTCAGATCCACAGCCCTTTATGGAGAACTGGGGGAGGAGAGTAGTGAGGAGCCTGTTCAGTGGTCCAGGGGAGAGAAGACACAGCTTGGAGGGGATGGAGAGGAGGGAATGCCAACGAGTCATGGAGGCCAGATTCAGGATGCACGAACAGAGCTGTCCAGCCAGCCAGGAACTCCACCCTGCCTAGCAGACCAAACCCACCCACCCTCCCCATCTCTCACCACCTCCTCTAGGGTGTGTGGGCCAGAACACCCTCCTTGGCCCAAATGCTGGGGGGTCTAGACCCAGCCTGACTTCCTGGATTGGGCCCTTGCCACAGAGTTGCTCACAACACACGCTAGCGCTCCCCTGCCCCACCCCATAGCCAAGTGAGTCACCGCTGGCTGCACCCTCTGGACTGTCTTGTGCCCCTAGGCTCTCCCCAGGGCCAGCCTCCCCCATCCTAGTGACAGACCCGCCCATCCCAGTTCAAATCCCAAAATGTTTCATGCCCCAGCCTGCCCCAGCCAGAGTGCACCAGGCACCACCTGGCTTGTCTGGAGCCCGGTCCCGGGTAGAGGGAGGTCTGCCTAGGGAGGGTGTTGGGGCCGGGGAGGAGCCAGCTGCAGGGGTATCCCAGGGAACGCGGCCCTTCCCAGGCAGGGAGATGGGGGAGGGGCTGAGGGCTCTTACCCAAGTGGTGGGACAATCTAGACCCAACAGCTTACAGGGTCAGGCCAGGGAGCCTGCTGGGGACGTCGGAGAAGCTGATCCGCAGGGAGAAGCTCAAAAAACGGGCATCTGAGGTCCCAGAGCGGAGCCTGGAGGGAGGCACAGGGAGAGGCGGGGGAGAGGCGGGGCAGAGGCACAGAGGCAGCGGCCGGGTTTCTGGACGAGTCTGTCCCCCCACCCCCTCCACCCCCCCCCCCCCCCCCCCCCCCCGCGCTCCCCTCTCCAGCACGGATGGGTTGCGGAGCCTGCGGATCACAAAGGGCCAGGGCACCCGGGACGGGGCCAGACGCCCTGCCCCGCGAGGCAGCGCCAATCCTGGGCGCCGGGCAGAGGCGGAAATGCCGGTGACCGGACCGGCAGGATCCACGTGGAGCGGGGCATGCGCTTCCCTGTGATTGCTGAACCAGCCGCTCACAGACTCGAAAAGTAACGCTTGCTATTCGTTCACACCTTTCTTGACCACCTACTGTGTGCTAAACACTGAGCTGGGCCCTGGGAGGAGGTTCTGAGCAGGACACACTGTTCTTGCCTTTATGGGTATTGATAGAAAAAAATAAAAATGGACAGTTGAGAAAAGAACAAAGAAAATGAATACGACTCACAATCCCTTCACTTGGAGAGAATCACTGTTAATATTCTGGGCTATAAGCTTCCAGCTAGACCAGAGCTGGAAGATGTAACCTGAAAGGGAGCGATGGAGACCCCTTCCTGCCCCACTGTGAGTAAATACACGTTACCTTATGTAACATGATAGGTTATGAAATATATGCTAGATGAGAGGATGATAAGCATGAAGGAGCCATCCGGAAAAATCTCCATCAGTGCTCATGTTTGGGATACAAGCTCATCTGGCAAACTCAAAAGGGACCTGACAAAGGATGATGGTGTTCCCTGAAAGAGTGTGCAAGGCAGGTGGACTATGGCAGTAGGGGTGCATTCCACACCAGGATGGGGAGGCTGGGGGATTGGTCCTCCAGACATCTCAGGAGGCTGGTACTTGAACTCACCCTGCCCCAGCCCCTCTGGAAAGGAAAAGACAGTCTGTACACAGAGACCCTGCTGAGTTCCCCACACCTTAGGGCCCAAGCAACCTCCTGTGGGGTCCTCTGGCTGGACAATAAGCTGAGGCACTTCCCCTTGTCCCCTTGCTTCAGCCATGCTCTTGGAGCACCCTAAGGGTGGGAGGTCAGGGCAGGAATGATGGGCGCCCCCTGCATGGGGCCTTGGCACAGCCTGGGCAGTAAAGGGGCCTGCCTCTGGCTCAGCCAGCTGCACGGAAGCAGGAACCTCAGCTCGGCAGGGCCCCAGCTGTCAGCAACGTAAATGACGTCCGAATGCAGGTGGGGCACACGCAGGGACACCCAGAGACATACGGGACAGGTGGGCTTTGCAGGGAAGGGAATTCCCACGCAGACACGGTGGCTCTGGGCTGCCATAAACTATGGTCTAATTTTAATGTGACACTATTTGTAATCACACAGTGAATCCTGGAGATACTCAGCTTACCTGAAAAAAGTGACCATATGGATTTACTCTTTTGCAATCTGGTTTTTCTCTCAACAATTATCATAAATTCCTTTTCATAATTTTCATTGCTACATGGTATTTCTCCTTATAGATCCACTCGAATTTATTTACCTGATCTCTTTCTTTTTGTTTATAGCTTTTTTGAGATATCACTACATACAATAAGTTGCACATATTTCAAGTATACAATTTGATGATTTTTGACATATATGTGTGTATGTATATTTTTGACATATGTGTGTGTGTGTCCATGAAAACACCACCACACAATCAAGGTAATGAACATATTCATCACCCCCAAAGTTTCCTATGACTCTTCGTAATCTCTCCTTTCTGCCCCACACTGCCCCCTCCCTCCAACCCTAGTAAACAATAATCTGCCTTTTGTCACTCGACTAGTTAGCATTTTCTAGGATTTTATATAAATAGAATCATACAGTATGTATTCTTTTTTGTCTAGCTTCATTCACTCAGCGTAATTACTTTGCAATTCATATACATCGTTGCACATAGCAATAATCGTTCCTTTTTATAGACTTATTTATTATTATTATATTGTTTTACTTCTTATTATTTTATTTAATATTATTTTATTTATTTATATAGAACGCCATCATAAGGATATACCACAATTCGGTTATTCATTCACTTATTGGCGGGCTTTGGGTTGTTTCTAGTTACTGGCTATTATACAAATAAAGCTGATATGAACATTCATGTGCAAATCTATGTGTGGACATATCCTTTCATTTCTCTTAGATATACCTACGAGTGGAACCTTCGGTCATATGATAGATGTACGTTTAACATTTTTTAAACTCTCAAAATTTTTACAACATGGCGGTATCATTTCACACTCCCAGCAGCAGCGTGTGGGGATCCCAGTTCCTCCACATCCTCACCAGCACTTGGTCCGGTCGGTCAGTGTATTCTTGGTCCTTTTAGTGGACTCCTAATGGCATATGAGTGGGTTTGATTTATATTTTCGTGTTCATTAATGTTGTTAAGCATCTTTTTGTTTACTTATTTGCTATGATCTGTGCATCTTCTTTGATAAAATGTCCTCAAATCTCTCCCCATTTTTCAAATCGGATTGTCTTCTTATATTTGAGTCATAAGAGTTCTTTATATAGCTAAAAGAATTGAAAACAGGCTCTCTGAGAGATATTTGTACACCCGTGTTCACAGCAGCATACATTACAATAGGCAAAAGGTGGAAGCAACCCAATGTCCACCAACTGATGAATGGATAAGCAAAATGTGGTCTGTATTCCATACAGTGGAATATTATTCAGCCTTAAAAAGGAAGGAAAATCTGATACATGCTACAACATGGATGAACCTTGAAGACATTATGCTAAATGAAATAAGTCTATCGCAGAAGGACAAATACTGTGTGATTCCATGATAGGAGTACCTAGGGGAGTCAAATTCATAGAAACAGAAAGTGGAATGGGGGGTGCCAGGGGCTGGGGGCAGGGGGAAATGAGGAGCTGTTTAGTGAACATAGAGTTTAAGTTTTGCAAGAAGAAAAATTTCTGGAGATTGGTTGAACAACAATATGAATATGCTTACCACTGAATTGTACACTTAAAAATGGTTAAGATGGTAAATTTTATGTTGTGCATATTTCACCACAATTTAACATTTTTAAAAATAAAAGAGTTCTTTACATATCTAAATACAAGTCGTTTGTTGCATATATGTTTTGCAAATATTTTCTTCAAGTCTGTGCCTCATCTTTTCATTTTCATAATAGTGTCTTTTGAAGAACAAATTTTTAATTATGATGAAGTCCAATTTATCAATTTTTTCTTTACCGCATTGGTTCTTTGTGTTCTATTTAAGAAATCTTTGCCAAATCCAAAATCACTACGATTTTCTTTCATGTGTTCTTCTAGAAATTTTATAGTTTGAGCTTTTACCTTTAGGCTACAATCTATTTCAAGTTAATTTTTATATTTGGTGTGAGGTAAAGATAGAGGTTCATTTGTTTACATATGGCTATCCAGTTGTTCCAGCACCATTTGTTGAAAAGAGTATCATTTTCCCCATCGAATTGCCTTGGCATCCTTATCAAAAGTTGACTGACTATGTATGTGTCGGTCTATTTTTGGACTCTACTTTTTCTACTGATCTCTATGTCTGTCTTAAGCCAAGACTACATTTCCTGACTCCTGTAACGTATAATAAATCTTGAAATCAAGTAGTGTAAGTCCTCCTACTTTGTTCTTTTTTCAAAATTGTTTTGGCTATTCTGAGTCGTTTGCATTTCCATTTAAATTTTAGAATCATCTTGTCAATTTCTAAAAAAAAGATAATAATAATAAAACTTTCTTGTATTTCTATTCGGATCGTGTCGAATCTATCAATTTGGAAAGAACTGACAATAATATTGAGTCTTTTGACCTGTGAACATGGTGTATCTCTCCATCTATTTAGGTTTTCTTTAATTTCTCTCTGCAATGTTTTTTAGTTTTCAGCTACAAGTCTTGCATATCTTCTGTCAGATTTATTACTATTTCATATATTTATTATAACTGTACTTTTAAAATTTCAATTTCAATCAGAAAATTGCTAGTATGTAGAAATACAATTGTTTTTTGTATGTTAAGGATATATCTTGAAACTTACTAAACACACAGTTTTAGTGGCATTTTGTAGATTCCTTAGAATTTTCTTCATAGATGATCATGTTGTTTGCAAATAAAGATAGTTTTACCTTTTCGTTTCCAATCTGTATGCCTTTTATTTCTTTGTCTTGCCTGATTGCCCCGACCAGAAGCCCCAGCACAACATTACATGGAAATTGTAAGACCCCAACATCTTCGCTTGCTCTTGATCTTAGGGAGAGGACCTTGGCTCCTTCATCCTTCAGTACGACGTTGGGGGCAGGTTCTTCACAGAGGCCCTGTATCGGGTCGAAGAAGTTCGCTTTCTTCTCTCCGTGGTTTCCTGCAAGTTTTTATGGATATTGGATTTCATCAAATGCTTTTTCTGCATCTATCGAGAGGATCGTACAGTTTATCCTTTTTAATTTGTTAATAAAGCAAATGACATTGCTTACCTTTCAAATGCTAACCCAACTGTTCATCCCTAGGATAATATACTCTTATATATCGTTGGGTTTGAGTTGTTAAAATGTTGTTAAGAATCTGCATCTAGGTTCATTATGGATGTTCTCCTACAGATGTCTTTCCTTGTAATGTCTTCATCTAGTTTTGCTATCAGGGTAGTGCCGGCCCCACAGAAGGGGTTGGGAAGTGTTCCCACCTCTTTAATTCTCCAGATGAGTTTGTAGATTGATATTATTTCTTCCTTAAGTGTTTGGTAGAATTTATCAGTGAAGCCATCAGTATGTAAAGTTACCCTTGTGGGAAGCTTTTTAACTACACATAAAAGAGCTATTTAACTTATCTATTTCTTCCTGAATGAGCTTTGGTACTTTCTATCTTTCTCCATTTCATCAAAAAAAATTTTAATTGACTGGCATAAAGTTATGTGTAGCATTCCGTTATTATCTAGTTGATGTCTGTTGAGTGTGTAGTGATATTCCCTCTACCATTTCTGAGACTGGTAACTTATGTCTTCTCTCTCTTTCCTGATCAGGCTGGCTAGAGGTTGATCAATTTCACTAATCTTCTCAAAGTACCAGATTTTTGTTTCATTTATTTTTCCTATTGTTTTCCTGCTTTTTATTTATTAACTTCTGCCCTTATCTTTTTTATATCCTATCTTCTGCTTACTTCAGTTCAGTTTGCTTTCATTTTCTGGTTTCATAAAGGTGAAAGTTTAGATAATTTATTTCCTTTGTTCTAACATAAATGTTTAATGCTATATATTTCCCTCAAGCACTGCTTTAGCTGCATCCTCAAAATTTTAATATTGTATTTTCATTTCATTCAGGTCAAAATAGTTTCTAATCTCTCTTGTGGTTTCTTTAGAAGTGTATTTTTTGGTCTTAAAATATGTGGAAATTTTCAGGTATCTTTCTGTTATTGATTTCCAATTTAATTCTATGTGATTAAAACTCTTTAAAAATATCAAACTTGTTTTATTGCACAAATATGGTCTTTGGTAATATTTCATGTGCACTTGGAAGGAATGCATATTCTGCTCTTGTTGGGTAGAGTATTCTGTAACCGTCAGGTTAAGTTGGTTGAGTGTTGTTCAAATCTTCTATATTCATAGTGATTTTTTTGTCTAGGTGTTCTATCAAATATTGAGAGGAGGTATTGAAATCTTTTGTTACAATTTCTTTCTATTAAGTTTTGTTTCTGTATTTTGACACTCTGTTATTAAGTGCATAGCCACATAGAATTGTTATGGCTGATTAATTAATTGGCCCTGTTTGTTCCTAGTAATATTCTTTGCTCCTAAATCCACTTTCTTTGGATTACTGTTAACATAATACATCTTTTCTGTACTTTTACTTTTAACATATTTGTGTTTTTATATTTCAAGTACATTTCATATAAATAGTATATATTTAAGTCTTGCTCTTTTAATCCAACCTTATAATCTCTGCCCTTTAGTTGGAGTATTTAAGCTGTTCCCACGTACTGTGACTATTTGTATGGTTAGCTTAAGTCTACCATCTTGCTGTGGTTTTATTTATTTATTTGGGGGGGGGGTCTCATCTGCCCTTGTTCCTCTTTTCCTGCTTTCTTTTGAATTACTTGAGCATTTATTATTATTTCATTCCAACACTAGGATGACTAACAACAACCTAACTCAACGCAGAAATGACTGAGAACCACATAAATATATCCCACTGAACCCATACTAAACGTATTTCTGACACAACTTTCCTTTAGTCACATTACAAAAGCCCACAGCCATTTCAACACCACCCAACACAAAAGAAGTATTATGAAGGGGAAGTCAAAGTGGAAAGAGACAGCAATCTCAACTGATTGTGGCTAAAATAGCTTACTTTATCAAATTTTACACGATCACATGATCATGTAATCACACTGCGTTGTAAGGATTGGTTGAACTGTCTGCCCTCCTGCACTGGACTGTATGCAGCTATGAACGGTGTAAGGACTGACTCATCTCAGCCCTAGCACCTGACATCACAGCCAGCCCAAAGTATGTGCTCAACAAATGTTTGTTGAATGGCAGTGTAAGCAAGTGAAATGAACCCTAGACTGAAAGTCAAAGAATCTGTGTTTGAATCCAGCTTTGCCTCTAATAAACTCTATGACCTTGAGAACGTCACTTAATGTCCTTGATCTTCAGTTTCTTCATTTGTTTGTAAAACCTCTTTCAAAAACATAATTGTATTTTAATGATTTTTTTACCTAAGAAATATATGCATATAGTTTAAAAATTAAATAATACTGAAAGATTTATAATGGAAAACAATTGTACTCTACCTCTCTCCTCCTAAGCGTCAGTCCTGCCCCCAAGAGGCAACCACTTTTTAACTTTTTTAGCTATTTCTTTTAGTTATTATCTACATTTTTATAAATAATGTGCTTATACAGCAATTTCTTGCTTTATCAGTTTTAAACATTATCTATAAATGTCCTTCCATGATAGGTGATGAATTACCATATACCACTGCCATAACTCTTCTCTCCCCTCACCTCAACAGTGTTCCGTCAATGTTTTTAACTCCTCTATGGTTCTCTTTGTAAAGTTAAGTAATACACATACACTTTTTCCATTGTTTCAGAATCTATAGACAGTAGTACTTGACTCCTCACTTTGTAAAATGAAGATATTAGGGAATTTACTTTCCCCTTTAGCTCTCCTCTCCCTCTTCCACCTCTCAGCTTCCCTGTCTGAATTTTTAAATTGCTGAGGTTGTTAACTTTAAATTCCATTCTGTAGCCATAATTAAGTCTTCAAAGATTTTAGATTGATTCTAATACACAGTGTTTACATTATTATCAGCTAGGAGAATGTTAGTTATTTCAGAGCCAACTGAGTACCATCACATTTGCTTTCTTATGGAGCTGTTTGTTTTTCCTGGAGTTTGCAGTTACTTTTCTTTTTTCTTGTACTGTTTTCCTTCATTTATTCTCACTCAGCACATCTGGACAGGCACACCTCTCTGTGCTCTTAAGACACTTGTGGCTGTCTCTTTCACTGCTCCATCATTTCAGATGATCTATCAAATCCACCTTTTCTCTTCACAGAGCCTTCCACCCTCCTGTTTCAGTTTAGTCTGCTTGCTCTTTAGGCTTACTGGTATGATGGTCATTAGTGCTGGGAAGAGCAAATAAATCATTATTGGAAGCAGTGGTGAAAGATTTGGTAAAATAAGTGGGAGGGCAGATCATGGACCTAATAAACTTGCAGTTCAATGAAAGAGGTTGGAAATAGGCCATCAGTAGTGTGTATTGGTTGCTGTTGGCTGTAATTGGCAAGATACTCCAAGAAAGATATGATTGAAGAAAAGAGTTGGCCAATTTGCAAGTAAGAATGAAATAGAATAGAAAGAGTCAAGTCATTCAGAGACCTGCAGGATTGCTTCTCAACCCCACTCTATAAAGGGTGAAACCCCGAGAAGAATTTTGAGTGAAAAGGCTAAGTGAGAAGAGAAGCATTGCCATCACCTCCTCGTTAAAACCTCTATTATGGCATCTCACAGTAAAGGTCCAGTCAAGGGCGTGGCACCCAGTAAATCTTTACTGGACAAAATAACCCAGTAAAAGGGAACTAGAGATGTGGCTCTACTCTATCAGGTCCAGTTAGAAAATCAGAAACCACACTAGGAGTCTCAGACAGAGGGGATGGGGGTTTCATTTAGGAAATTAGCGTTATGTGGTGCTGGAAGTCTGAAATAACAAAAAGAAGATGCTGATGTAACTCAGATATTAGTAAATACAAGAAGCAGCTACCACTCCCAGGGCTGAGATAATCAGATACTAGTAATTGCCAAAGGCAGCTCTCATCTTTAGGACTGAGGAATAAAAAGGAAGAAGGTGGTTACCAGACCTGAGTGTTTTGAGGGGAGCCCCATATGACTACTACTCAGATCTCTGAGGAGGTACCACATGACTTGTGTGTGGACATCTCAGGGAGACACCAACTAGGGGGTGATGGGACCTCTGGGGGACTGGTCTTCACACCAGTAAGAGACCAGCTGGTACTGAAACTTCTGAGGGGACATGAGGTAGCTGGTGCTGAAAGTGCTGAAAGAAGCTGGAGGCTAAAGCCCAGTTGTCCTCTGCCCCTGGAGGCATGCTGGGAAGTGCTGAAATTAGGAAGGAAGGCCCGCTTCCCCCTCTGCTACCTTCCCATCTCCTGCCAATTCCTTCCATTGGAAGAACACAACAGGAAGCCAACAGGCAATGACACCTGGGGAACGGTGGCTTGCTGAGTTCCAGTCAACGCAGACCAAAACGTACAAGGGGGAGCTTGGCGCTCAATGGGAAAACAACCAGCACACCCAACAAAGCATGCTGGCCCAAGACCCACATTTAAATCAAGGAGGTATGGGGTGAGAAAACAAAGAAATATAGCAAATCGGTATGTTCTCTGTCTAGAAAAGAAGTGTGGGGGTGGCTCATTGGCATATGGAACTGACCAGAAACAAACAGATGAGAAGTCAGCTAAGCTTTCAAGAGAATTCTAGTCTCAAAAGAACTACCAGCTTGATCTAATAGACCGTAACTCTTCAAGTAATAAAATGGCCCTTGGGTCCCTAGCCATCTATGGGCAGAAAGTCCACTGAGAAAATGATTCAGTCCCCACTTTGGGTATATTCCCCAACATACTTTCGAGATGTGGCCAAGGAGGATGATGGAAGAGGACGTCCTACAGAGCCCTGGAGAGGACACAGAGAACAATGCATAAAAGAGCAGTTCCCAGGGGAGAGAAGCTGGACCCACCCAAAGAATATTTCCATCTCCATGGAAGGCGGCCTAAAAATGTCTGCTCAATGGAATTTCAGAATTGCTAGGAACCACTGTCTTCTGCTGTGTGTCTCCCATTCCTTCCCTTTCTGAATAAGAGTGTTTCTTATAATTACCACATTCCAGTTCCACCATTTATATTGGGGTTGAGGGAGCAGCAGGTACCATGTCATCATTTCTCTATCTCATTTCTTCAGGCTAAGATGAGCCACATCTGGGGCCAGCCCTAGTGGTTAAGTTTGGCATGCTCCACTTCAGCGTCCTGGGTTCGCTGCCCGGGCGCAGACCTACACCACTCATCTGTCAGTGGCCATGCTGTGGTGGTGGCTCACATACAAAAAAAGAGGAAGATTGGCAGCAGTTGTTCACTCAGGATGAATGTTCCTCAGCAAGAAAACAAGATGAGCCACCTCTGGACCTGACTTAGAGAACTCCATGCATCACCAGAAACCTTGGGCTTGAACTTGATGCTACAGTTGAAAAGGACTTAGGAGTTATCTGCCTCAGGGAGGATATGCTGTATTTTGTGTGCTGGGGCAATTGAGATGGATTTTGGAGACCAGAAGGGTGGCCTGTGGTTGTTTTTATAACTACTGCCAATTATTTCACAAAAACTTCCAGATACACGAATGGACTGCACGTCTCTACCCACTTCAAAGTTGAGTGGAACCATGTCATTTGCTTTAACCAATAAAATGAAAATGATATGTGCCTTCCCTCATTTCATTTTAACCCAATAATTTTATTTTTCTATTTGGACAATCATATTTTTATCTTTCAAGGACACTTTCTTTTTGTTGTTGCTGTTTAGTTTGTTCCTTTTCCAAAGTGGCCTATTCTTGTTTTATGACTCCAATATGGCTTTGAGTCTGAGGACACTGACTAGAGCATTTTAAAGTTCTCTTCTGCGCCCTGAATGACCTCTGTTCTCCTCTAGGACTGTTTCTGATCTGTGCCACATGCAGACTTTCCTCAAAGGTCTGCTGATGAGTGGTCACTTCACATCTAAGAACGAGACAATGGGTTGGGTGTGAACCTGGGTGGGGTTTAGTGATAGACAGACTTCAGGATTCTGGACAGGGACAAGCCATGATGCTGTGCCTAGGTGCAGATCGAGACCCCAGATACCTATTTGCAAAGATCTTTTTTCTGGGGCCATCCAACTTGAAGAGTCTTCCCATGGTTTCCCTGTACAGTAGACGCCTAGCTTCTGGACATTCTGAGGCAACAAGGATTTTCATGAAATCCCTCATTTTCCACCCATGTCCTATGCCCACCTTCAGTCGTACCTGGCACTTCTGAACTGTGGACTCTGTTGGGCTCTGCGAGACATACAGGCTTCCCTCCTGGCTATGTCCCCCTCCATGGTGCACAAGGCAACACCTCTTCCTCCACCTGTTTTATGTCTTTTTATATCGTCAATTGTCTTTTATATTGGTTGATGGCGAAAATTTCGTAGGTGCTGATGCCTCTCCCTTCCAGCCTCTTCATTATTGTGCGTTTGTACTTTTTAAATTTCCTTTACTGTTGTTTTAATGGACTCTTATTAAAGAGGGAACATTTTTAAAATAAATAAAAATGGTGAGTCCACCATCTCAAACCCAAAGTTAGTAATAATATTATCAAAACAGCCTAAGATTATGTTTTTGTTGTCTTTTAAAAAAAAAAAAACATTACACTGCTGTTTCCCTCTGAGCTTGCAGCCGGTGGAAATTCCGAAAACCAGCCTTCTCTGCGCCCCTGTTCATCTCCGCGTTCTGCTTGTGCAGTTGACAGTGGGCACAAACTGGAGGACTTTATTTAGTTTCATTGCTTTGGATTTGTCTGGGTTCTAGTCCAGGAATCTATTTGTCTTTGATTTACTTGCTTGTTTTTTTAATAACTCTCAGATACACAGAACTGGATTAATGAAAATCCTTGGCTCAAGACATCCACAGCTATCTTTTACATTTATTTATTATTCACTTACTCTTCATTTGTTTATCCACTTATTTGTTTTTTAATATGAGACTACTTTTTTGAGCAGTTTTAGAGTTACAGGAAAAACTACGTGAGAAGTAGAAAGAGTTCCCATGTGCCCCCTCACTCCTCTCCCTCAGTTTCCCCTGTTATTAACATCTTCCATTAGTAGGGCAAGATGATGAACTAATACTAATACATTATTATTAACCAAATCCCATCGTTTATGTGAGGGCTCACTCTTTGTGTTGTACATTCTACTGGTTTTGACAGACATCCATTGATTGATTTATTTACTTATTTATCTATTTTAAGACTTTTTTTAGAGTAGTTTTAGCTTTACAACAAAATTGAGAGGGAAGTACAGAGATTTCTCTGCCCCCACACATGCCTAGCCCCGCCGTGGTCAAGATCACTCACCAATGGTACATTTTTCACCAAGGATGAGCCTACACTGACACATCATAACCACCCAAAGTCCACAGTTCACCTTACATTGTTCGTATCTGCAACTAAGTCATCCACTGCCATGTAATGAGTAGCCCCTTCTTCCCCACTGGGGAAACCAAGGCCAGAGAGATTCAACAACTTTCCCAAGATCACACAGCTAGTAAGTGTCAATGCCAGGACTCAAAGCCAGGCAGTCTGCCTCCAGAACCTGCCGTCACTTTAACCGCCTGCTAGAGTGCCTTTTGCTTCTGTCACATCAATTAAATGCAGAGGTCTGTGTTAGGCTCTCAATTCTGTTCCACTGGTCATTCTGCCCATTCCTGTACCAATCCCTATTTTAACTATTAGTGTTTTATAATAAATACTGACATCTGGTAGGGCAAGTCTACCCACCCTATTCATCTTCAGAAGTTGTTTAGCTAATTTTTGGATATTTATTCTTATACATACATTTCAGAATCAGTATGTCAAATTCCAGGATGTCAGCATCGTGGCAGAGTGAGTTGTTCCCTTTGTTTCTCCCAAGTGACGACTAAATGAGCATTCATACCAGCAGAGGATTCCCTGCACAGCAGGACATCTGAGAGATTCATGCAGCCATGCATCTGAAAGTGGGCAGATTGGATCCCAGGGGGTAGTGGAACTAGGTGAGCACACACCTCCCCCTCCCTGGCAGGAGCAAGCTAGGTTATGAATCCTCACACAGTGGCCAGCACTACAGTAAGAGGAGGCAGGGGAAGCCTGGCCCATGCTAATGCTTTCACAGTTGTAGCCCAGCCTGCAGGATCACCCACTGTGCCGTGGCAGCCCTGCTGGTAGGAATACTCTATATCAAGTTGTGGCAGCTCAGCCCCCACAAAGGTGCCCACTGACAGCATGGCACAGGCAAAAAGTGCCCTGCCCACTCAGAAGATGCCTCGTCTGCAGAGCACAGCAATCCGTGGGACCCATCAAATGGTGGCTCAGCCCCCACGTAGGCACCCCTCCTGCCTAGCACAGCAACTCAGCTGGTCCCCTGCTGAGAGCAGCAGCCACACCCACATGACAGTGACCCATCCACTGAGCACAGAGGCCCTGCCTACAGTGCGCAACCTGCCCACCCAGTGCAGAGGCCCTGCCATGGGAGCACAACCTGTAGAGCGGCTGCAGCCAGGTCATGCAAACACAAAGCAGCCTCACCCACCCAACTGCCAGCAGATGGGGCAGGATCAGAAAACACAGCTCCTGCCCACCCCCCAGCAGTGGCAGGTAGCATCTGTGACCTGGTACTACCACAACTCTGCCAGCAAAGGATCAGTTCATCAAACACCATGAAGAACTACAGAGACACTTCAGAGCAGAAGGAAAATGACAAGTCTCCAGAAACAATCCTGAACTCACAGAAATTTACAATCTAAATGACAGAGAATTCAAAATATTGTTGTAAAGAAACTCAATGAGTTACAAGAAAACTCAGAAAGACAGTTTGATGAGCTCAGGAACAAAATTAATGAGCAGAAGGAATGCTTCACCGAAGAGATTGAAACTCTGAAAAAAAACAAAGAGAAATTCTGGATATGAAGAACACAACTAATGAGATAAAAAATAATTGAGAAATCATAAAAAAGAGAGCTGATGTTATAGAGCACAGAATTAGTGAATCAGAGGACAGAAATACAGAAATGTTTCAGGTAGAGGAGGAGAGAGAACTAAGATTTTTTTCTTTTTTTTTTTAAGATTGGCACCTGAGCTAACAACTGCTGCCAGTCTTTTTTTTTTTTTTTTTTTGCTTTTTTTCTCCCCAAATCCCCCCAGTAGATAGTTGTATATTTTAGTTGTGGGTCCTTCTAGTTGTGGCATGTGGAATGCCACCTCAGCATGGCCTGATGAGCAGTGCCATGTCCGCACCCAGGATCCAAACCAGTGAAACCCTGGGCCTCCAAAGCAGAGCACATGAACTTAACCACTCAGCCATGGGGCCAGCCCCTAAGATTTTTTAAAAATGGAGAAATTCTTCAAGAAATATCTGACCCAATTAGGAAAAGGATTATAAGGATTATAGGTATTCCAGAGGAAGAAGAGAGGATGAGAGGAACAGAGAGCTTGTTCAAAGAAATAATAGCTAAGAACTTCCCAAATCTGGGTAAGAAAGTGGCTTACAAGTACATGAAGCCAATAGAACTCCTAATTACATCAATGAAAAAAGACCTTCTCCAAGGCATATAACAGTAAAACTGGCAAAACTCAATGACAAAGAGAGCTAGCCCTGATGGTCTAGTGGTTAAAGTTCAGTGCTCTCACTGCTTTGGCAGCCTGGGTTCACTTCCCAGTCACAGACCACACCATCTGCCTATCAGTTGTCATGCTGTGGTGGTGGCTCACATAGAAGAACTAGAAGGACTTACAACCATGCACTGGGTATTTGGGCAGAAAAAAAAAGTGGAAGATTGGCAACAGATGCTAGCTCAGGGCGAATCCTTCCCTGCAAGAAAAAAAAAAAGTCAATGACAAAGAAAAAATATTATGGGCAGCAAGGCAGAAGAAAATAACCTACAAGGAACTCCTATCAGGCATTCAGCAGATTTCTCAGCAGAAATCTTACATTCTAGGAGAGAATGGAATGATATATTCAAAATAGTGATAGAAAAGCTTTCAGCCAAGAATACCCTAACCAGCAAAACTATCCTTCGGACATGATGAAGGAAAAATAGCTTTCCAAGATAAACAAAAGCTGAGGGAGTTCATCACCACGAGACCTCTCTTCAAGAAATGATGAGGGAAGCCCTCCTACCTACAACAAAAAGGCAAAGGTTTACAAAGCTTTGAGTAAGGAGATAAACAGACAGACAAAATCAGAAAATTGCAGTTCTCTATCAGAACAAGTTAGCAAACACTTAGTTATAACATACAAGATAAAGGGAAGGAAAGCATCAAAAGTAATTATAAACACTTCGGTTTAGTCACAAACTCACAATACAAAAAAAGAATAATTTTGGACGACAATAATTCAGAAGGAGAAGAGGAAGGCTTAGGCTAATGGAGATAAAAGGCTATCAGAAAAGGACTGTCTCATCTATGAGATCTTTTATACAAACTTCATGGTAACCACCAAACAAAAAATCAGAGCAGAGCCACAAATCATAAATAAAGAGAAAACTGAGGGGCCAGTCCCATAGCCAAGTGGTGAAGTTCACACACTCCGCTTTGGCAGCCCATGGATTTGCCAGTTCAGATCCTGGGTGCAGACATGGCACCACTCAGCAAGCCATGCTGAGGCAGCATCCCACATGCCACAACTAGAAAGACTCACAACTAAAAATACATAACTATGTTCTGGAGGGCTTTGGGGAGAAAAAGGAAAAATAAAATCCTTTAAAAATAAAAAAGTGGACAGAAAACTGAGAAAACCACCAAACTGAAATGGCAGTCAGAAATACAGGAAAAAGAAACACTGGAAATATAGAACATCTGGAAAACAAGAGATAAAATGACAGTATTAAGCCCTCATATATCAATAATCACTCTAAATGTAAAGGAATTGAATTCTCCAATCAAAAGACAGAGTGGCTGGATGGATTAAAAAACAAGACCCAACAATACGCTGCCTCCAGGAAAATGACAAACATAGGCTCAGAGTGAAAGGATGGAAGATAATACTCCAAGCAAAAGGCAAGCAAAAGAAAGCAGATGTTGACATACTTATATCAGACAAACCATACTTCAAAATGAAAAAGACAAAGAGAGACAAAGAGGGGCAGTATATAATGGTAAAAGGGACATTCCACCAAGGGCATAACAGTTATGTCTATATATGCACCTAACACAGGAGCACCAAAATATATAAAGCAAGTAATAACAGATCCAAAGGGAGAAATTGACAGCAACACAATAATAGTAGGGAACCTCAACACCCCATTTACATCAATGGATAGATCAGCCAGACAGAAAGTCAATAAGAAATCAGTGGCCTTAAATGAAACACTAGAGGAGGTGTACTTAATAGATCTTTAGAGAACATTCTATCCCAAAACAGCAGAATACACATTCTTCTCAAGTGCACAAGGAACATTCTCAAAGATAGACCATATGTTGAGAAACAAGGCAAGCCTCAATAAATTTAAGAAGATTGAAACCATATGAAGCATCTTTTATGACTAGAATGCTATGAAACTAGAAATCAACCACAAGAAAAAAGCTGGGGAAAGTCACAAATACGTAGAAATTAAACAACATGCTACTGAACAACTATTGGATCAATGAAGAAATCAAAGGAGAAATCAAAAAATACCTGGAGACAAATGAAAATGAAAACATAACATACCAACTCTTATGGGAATCAGCAAAAGTGGTGCTAAGAGAGAAATTCATAACAATACAGACCCACCTCAACAAACAAGAAAAATCTCAAATAAATAATCTCAAACTACACCTAACAGAACTAGAAAAGGAAGAACAAAGTCAGCAGAAGGAGGGAAATAATAAACATTAAAGCAGGAATAAATGAAATAGAGACTAAAGAAACAATAGAAAGCATCAATGAAACTAAGATCTAGTTCTTTGAGAAAATAAAATTGATAAACCCTTAGCCAAACTCACTAAGAAAAGAAGAGAGAAGGTGCAAAAATAAAATTAAAAATGAAAGAGGAGAAGCTACAATGGATACCACAGAAATCTAAAGGATTATAAGAGAATACTATGAAAAACTATATGCCAGGGCCAGCCCCGTGGCTGAGTGGTTAAGTTCACGCGCTCTGCTGCAGCGGCCCAGGGTTTCGCTGGTTCGAATCCTGGGTGTGGACATGGCACTGCTGATCAAGCCATGCTGAGGCCGCATCCCACATGCCACAACTAGAAGGACCCACAACTAAAAATACACAACTATGTACCAGGGAGCTTTGGGAGGAAAAATAAAAGCTTTAAAAAAAAAGAAAGAAAGAAAAGCTATACACCAACAAATTGGATAACCTAGAAGAAATGGATAAATTCTTAGACTCACACAACTTCCCAAAACTGAATCAAGAAGAAATAGAGAATCTGAATAGACCAATCACAAGTAAAGAGATAGAAAAAGCAATCGAAAACCTCCCAAAAATCAAAAGTCCAAGACCAGATGGCATCTCTGGAGAATTCTACCAAACATTCAAAGAAGAGTTAATATCTATCCTTCTCAAACTATTCCAAAAACGTGAAGAAGACAAAATGCTTCCTAACTCATTCCATGAGGTCAATATTATCCTGATACCAAAACCAGACAAGGACAACACAAAGAAGGAAAACTACAGGCCAATATTGTTGATGAATATAGATACAAAAATCCTCAACAAAATATTGGCAAACAAAACACAGCAATACATTAAAAGGATCATACATCATGACCAAGTGGGATTTATACCAGGAATGCAGGGATGGTTCAACATCTGCAAATCAATCAATGTGATACACCACATTAACAAAATGAGGAATAAAAATCACATGATCATTTCAAAAGATATAATAGATGCGGAGAAAGCATTTGACAAGATCCAACATCCATTTATAATAAAAACCCTCAATAAAATGAGCATAGAAAGAAAGTACCTCAACATAATAAAGGCCAAATATGACAAACCATAGCCAACATCATACTTAATAGTGAAAAACTGAAAGCCATCCCTCTGAGAACAGGAACAAAACAAGGGTGCCCACTCTCACCACTCTTATTCAACATAGTACTGAAATAACAAAGCTGGAGGCATCACAATCCCTGACTTCAAAACATACTACAAAGCTACAGTAATCAAAACAGCATGGTACTGGTACAAAACCAGGTGCACAGATCAATGGAACAGAATTGAAAGCCCAGAAATAAAACCACACATCTATGGACAGCTAATCTTTGACAAAGGAGCTGATGGCATACAATGGAGGAAAGAAAGTCTCTTCAACAAATGGTGCTGGGAACTGAACAGCCACATGTAAAAGAATGAAAATTGACCACATTTTTCACCATTCACAAAAATAAACTCAAAATGGATCAAAGACCTAAAGATTAGACCTGAAACCATAAGGTTTCTAGAAGAAAATATAGGCAGTACACTCTTTGACATCAGTATCAAAAGGATCTTTTTGGACACCATGTCTTCTCAGACAAGGGAAACAATAGAAAGAATAAACAAATGGGACTTCATCAGAGTAAAGAGCTTCTTCAAGGCAAGGGAAAACAGGATTGAAACAAAAAACAACCCACTAATTGGGAAAAAATATTTACAAGTCATATATCCGACAATGGGTTAACCTCCATGATATATAAAGAACTCACACAGCTCAACAACAAAAAATCAAACAACCCAATCAAAAAATGGGCAGGGGACATGAACAGACATTTCTCCAAAGAAGATATACGGATGGCCAATAGACACATGAAAAGATGCTCATCATCACTAATCATCAGGGAAATGCAAATCAAAACTACACTGAGATATCACCTTACACCTGTTAGAATGGCAAAAATAACCAAAACAAAAAGTGACAAATGTTGGAGAGGTTGTAGAGAAAAAGGAACCCTCATACACTGTTGGTGGGAATGCAAACTGGTGCAGCCACTATGGAAAACAGTAGGGAGATTTCTCAAAAAATTAAAAATAGAAATACCATATAACCCAGCCATCCCACTACTGGGTATCTATCCAAAGAACTTGAAATCAGCTATTCCAAAAGTCCCATGCACCCCTGTGTTCATTGCAGCATTATTTACAATAGCCAAGACATGGAAGCAACCTAAGTGCCCATTAGCTGATGATTGGATAAAGAAGATATGGTATATATATATATATATATATATATATATATATATATACAGTGGAATACTACTCAGCCATAAAAAAGGATAAAATAGTCCCATTCACAACAACATGGATGGACCCTGAGGGTATTATGTTAAGTGAAATAAGCCAGATAGAGAAAGACGGATGCTGCATGACTCCACTCATAGGTAGAAGTTAAACATGTAGACAAAGAGAACTGATGGGTGGTTACCAGGGGAAAGGGGGGATGGGCGGTGGGCACAAAGGGTGAAATGGTGCACCTACAACATGACTGACAATAACGTACAACTGAAATTTCACAAGGTTGTAAACTATCATAATCTTAATAAAAAGTAAATATGTATATATCATACAACACCAAAAGAAAAAAATCAGTTGCATTTCCATACACTGATAACAAACTAGCAGAAAGAGAAGTCAAGAATACAATCCCATTTACAATCACAACAAAAGAATAAAAGAATAAAATATCTGGGAATAAATTTAACCAAGAAAGTGAAAGCCCTATACAATGAAAACTATAAGACATTATTGAAAGAAATCAAAGAAGACATAAAGAAATGGAAAGATATTCCATGCTCACGGATTGGAATAATAAACATAGTTAAAATGTCCATATTACCTAAAGCAATCTACAGATTCAATATGATCAGAATCCCAATGACATTCTTCACAGAAATAGAACAAAGAATCCTAAAATTTATATGGAACATAAAAGTCCCCGAATAGCCAAAGCAATCCTGAGAAAAAAGAACAAAGCTAGAGGCATCACAATCCCTAATTTCAAAATATACTACTAAGCTACAGTAATCAAAACAGCATTGTACTAGCACAAAAACAGATACACAGATCAGCAGAACAGAATTGAGAACCCAGAAATAAACCCACACATCTATGGACAGCTAATTTATGACAAAGGAGCCAAGAACATACAAGGGAGAAAGGAAAGTCTCTTCAACAAATGGTGTTGGGAAAACTGGACAGCCACATGGAAAAGAATGAAAGTAGACCATTATCTTACACCATACACAAAAATTAACTCAAAATGAATTAAAGACTTGAATGTAAGACCTGAAACCATAAAACTCCTAGAAGAAAATACAGGCAGTACACTCTTTGACATCAGTCTTAGCAGTATCTTTTCAAATACCATGTCTACTCAGGCAAGGGAAACAATAGAAAAAATAAACAAATGTGACTACATCAGACTAAAAAGCTTCTGCAAGGCAAAGGAAATCACAAACAAAATGAAAAGACAACTCACCAACAGGGAGAAAATACTTGCAAATCATATATCCAACAAGGGGTTAATTTCCAAAGAATATAAAGAACTCACACAACTCTGGGCCAGCCCCGGCGGCCTAGTGGTTAAGTTTGGCACACTCCGCTTCAGCACCCCGGGTTCAGTTCCTGGGCGTGGACCTACACCACTCATCTGTTGGTGGCCATGCTGTGGTGGCGGCTCACATACAAAAAGAGGAAGATTGGCAACAGAAGCTAGTTCAGGGCGAATCTGCCTCAGCCAAAAAATAAAAAGAACTCATACAACTCAACAACGAAAAAACAAACAACCCAATCAGAAAATGGGCAGAAGATATGAACAGACATTTTTCCAAAAAAGACATACAGATGGCCATCAGGCACATGAAAAGATATTCAACATCACTAATTATTAGAGAAATGAAATCAAAACCCAATGAGATATCACCTTACACCTGTCAGAATGGCTATAATTAACAAGTCAAAATATAACAAGTGTTGGAGAGGATGTGGAGAAAAGGGAACCCTCATACACTGCTGGTGGGAATGCAAACTGGAGCAGCCACTATGGAAAACAGTATGGAGATTTCTCAAAAAATTAAAAATAGAAATACCATATGATCCAGCCATCCCACTACTGGGTATTTATCCAAAGAAGATGAAATCAACAATACAAAGAGATTTATTCACCCTATGTTCATTGCAGCATTATTCACAACAGGCAAGACATGGAAGCAACCCAAGTGCCCATCAACTGATGAATGCATAAGAAGATGTGGTGTATATACACAATAGAAGACTACTCAGCCATAAAAAAAGACAAAAATCGTGCCATTTGCAACAATGTGAATGGACCTTGAGGGTACTATGTTGAGTGAAATAAGCCAGACAGAGAAAGACAAACACGACATGATTTCACTCATATGTGGAAGATAAACACATGGATAAAGAGAACAGATTAATGGTTACCAGAGGGGAAGGGGGTGGGGGGTTGGCGAAAGGGGTAAAGGGGCAGTTACATACGGTGACAGATAAAAACTACACTATTGGTGGTGAGCACCATGTAGTCTTACAGAAACCGATACATAATAATGTACACCTGAAATTTACACAATGTTATAAGCCAATATGACCTCAATAAAATAATTTTTTTAAATTTGTCAAATTCCAAAGAAATCTCCATTGGAATACTAGATTGGAATTGTATTAAATATATTTATATATTAATATAGTACTAATTTAGGGAGAATTGACAGCTTTAGCAGTGTTAGTCTTTCCATTTATTTAAGCCTTCTGTAATTTTTTTAAGCCCTTGGCTAAGGGCTAAATGTTTTCCACTCTAGTCTTGCACTTTTTTGATTCCTCAGGCGCTTTATCCCTTAGAGACTTCTTCTGCTGCTAGGGTCTTTCTTACTCCATTTTCCTGACCTGGGCTCCGTGGTTACCAAGGCCTCCGTGGCTGGGCGCCAGGAGCTCTGGGAAACTTCTGAAGCTGCATGGGCACTTTGCGGAAGTACAGAACTTCCATCGGATTCCCGAATAACCACTGCTCACAGTATTAATGCTTCCCATGTGCCAGGCACGCCCCTGAGCACTTTACAGCCCCACAACCACCCTGGGAAATAGAGGCAGTTCTTCCCGCCACTTTATGGATAAGGACACCAATGCTCAGAGAGATTAAGTACTTTGCCTGAAGTTACACAGCTAAGAAATTAACAGCCAGCATTCACATCCAGGCTGTCTGACCCCAAAGCTACACACTGAACTTCCGTAATCTGTAACCTCCAAAGAGGCTGAGGCCCCCTGCTCCAGGCCAGGGCACGTGGCCTCCCGGGGCTCCTGTTTGCTCATCTGTAAAGTGGGTAGATGAGGATTACTGCTCCCCCTACCTCTCCGGGCTGTCTGGAGAAGCACCTGGGGCCGTGGATGGGAAGGAGGCTCTGTAAATGCAAGTGCAGCCCGTGAGGCAGGAGGGGGAGAGGGGAGGCAGGCGCTCAGGCAGCCTCCCCACCCCTCCCACCTCCGCTGCCAGCTTCCCAGGCAGCCTCTTCCCAGGAGATGGAGGACACCCAGGCTGAGCTGGGGAGGGGCTGTCCTTCCTGAGCACCCACTCTGCACCAGGCCCCATGTCGAAGTGGGGACACAGAGTCAGACACGGGCCCGTGGAGGAAAGCCCACATCTGCATGATGACCACTGGGTGAAAGTGCCATGGCAGAGTTAGGCCTGGGGGTGCCATAGTCACGGAGAGGTGCCTGGTCCAGCCAGGGGAGCCAGTGATGGCTTTCTGGTAGAGGTGATCGTGAACTCTCCTTGCACCACCCTGGCCAGGACCCCTCCCCAAAAGACATCTCCGCTCCACTCTCCTCTTAGTGCCTCCTCCACTCCCTGCTGCACAGTGGGGCAGCCATGTCAGCTTCTGAAGATGCACCTTCGCTATGCCGCGCCTCTGCCTAGACCCCCTCAGGGTCCTCCGCTGCTCTTACCGCAGAATCCACAGTCCTCCCATGGCCTCTTGTCAGGCCCCGCCCTCACCCCTTGCCTCTCCCCACACTCTTCACAGCCCAAACCCATGGTGAGCTGTACTCACCAGCTCTTCCCACCTTCTGGCCTCAGTACCTGGAGCTCCCTTCCCCACTCTCTCCCTGGAGGGCCCCTTCTCATCCCGTGGGTTCCAGCTTAAATGACACCACCCCAGCTACAGGTCTCTCCTGGGCTCCCGTTCTCTGTCTCAGCCCCTTGTGGCTTTCTTTCATAGCTCTTGTTGTGATTTCAGACTTATTCTTCTTTGCTCTTCTCTCCACCCTCCCACCTACCCTTCCCATCATAAACGCTTCATGAGGGCAGGGGTCACCTCTGCCTCTTCTCAACAGTGTCCTCAGTGCCCAGTCACCACAGGCACTCAATAAATATTTGTTGGATGAATGAAGGAATTAGTGAATGAATAAATGAATGAACCTGATCTTAAAGGATCTAGAACTGCGCTGTCCAACACAACCACCACTAGCTACATGTGGCTATTTAAATTTAAATAAATTTAAAGTAAATAAATTTAAAATCCAGTCCCTCAGTTGCACTATCACATTTCAAGTGCTCAACGTCTGCACGTGGCTAGTGGCTTCCATACGGGACAGCACGGATATAGAATATTTTCATCATTGCAGAAAGTTCTTTGGGACCACACTGCCCTGGACAGTCTTAAAGGCAGAGAAGATGGACAAGGGACATTTGGGGCAGAGGGCAAAATGTACCAAAGCCTACAGGTGTGGGAGAGCATGGTGACGCTGTGCTCTGGAATGAAGAAGGGGGACTCATCACCCCGTCTTTACACAGCCCCGTTTATTGTTGGAAAGTTTGCCTTAGGTAAGGAAGAATGTCAGAGCTGGGAGAGTCCTAAGAGCTGGGATGAGACCAGCTGGTCCCATTCACCCCTCTTAGAAGTGAAGACTGCAGCCCAGAGAGGGGAAGAGAATGACCCAAGGTCACAGAGAAAGTCACATGAATGGGGCGAGAACCCAGGCCTCCTGACTCCCCGTGTGATAGGAGCCAGCATCCTCCTACCAGGCTCATCGGCACCTCTTCCCTCCTTCCCGGCACCTCTTCCCCACAGCCAGGCTATGGAGCTGGCAGACCCCCCAGGCTGGTCCTCAGCACTCACACTGGTCACTCTTCTTTACTCTTCTTTACCCCAAGCATCTGACCCCTAAAAGTTTTAGACATCCCAAGGAGAATAGCTGTTTATAACCATTTGCTAATTACACGTATGGATGTCAATTAATTCACTTAGCTAATTAACCACTCGATGAGCACCACGCACCAAAGAACTGTAAAAGACAGGCATATGGCAGGAGATGGGGTGGCCGGGTGCTCGGGCAGCATGCAGGGCCAGGGAGGGAGGGCGCGCGCGGCTGCAGCTCCTCCCACCCCCAGGAGTGAGGGAGGCAGCTCAGTAGCTGGGGGACGGAGTGGCGGCTGCTGCGGCCATAAAGCATAATTATGGCTTTCCACTAATAGTGCTGGGAAAACACACGCGTGCACACAGACAAGCATGCGTAGCACATTCACATTTCTGCTCGCACACACTCACGTGCTCACAAACAGAGCACGCACATACCCATGAGCACAGTGCACATGCACACACGTGGACACATGAGGTCATGTGGAATTAATCCACAGAAATGTTCTCAATCAAGGCCTACCTTCAGTGGAGACTGGAGGAAGGGAGTTCTCTTTTATTGCATGCAACTCTGTGCCAAGCACTGTGTTCAGCCCTTCCGCATACGTCATTTCATTTAATGTTCACATAACCCCCACAAAGAATGAATTATCTTCACTTTACAGCTGAAGAGAAGCCAAGACACTTGCCCAAGGCCACACAGCTGCTAAGGGGCAAAGGTGGGGCGAATCCACACAGCAACAGGACCACACACTGCAGGGGGCAGGGGAAGGGAAGCAGGGTTTTCTTGCACTGGTGGGCTTTTGGGAAATTAACCTCTTTGATGAGGGACCAACTGCTTAAGGAGTGAAAATGGGCTGCTCACAGGCTTTGTGCCACAGAGACAAGAAGACAAGTTGAAGACTGACGAGAAGAGGACCGACGGGAGGAGCGGGGGACACGCTTGGGGCTCTACACAAATCGTCCTTCTCAAGGACAGGGTCCGTCAGCCTCTGCTCCACACCTGGGCCACCCTCCTGGCACCTCTGTGCCAGGCCCGGCACTTGGCACGCAGGGTGGACCAGGTCTGAGCTCATGGCCAGGCGAGGCAGGCAGAGCAACACAGGCTGTCACCAGAAACACAAGCATCGGAGCCGGCTGTCCGGATGGAGAGCCCACCTTCCCCCGCGTTCCACGCCCCCTCCTCCTCCCTGCTCTGGAGGGGCTGGGCTCAGACGCCTACGGCGACCCCCCTGAGCTCGCTGAGCGACTCCCACTTCCTCCTGCAGGCCCTCCTGGCCCTCCTGGGGCCCCCCTGGCCCTTCACACCCTTCCCCATCGCCAGAATGACAGCAGGGTTTGGCCTCCCCCACAAGACAAGAATGAAAGTTTCTCCGATTGTAGGGAAAAAAAGACAAAACTCTCCAACACTCCTCTTCAGCCTCTCCTTTGACCTCCCGTCGTCCAACATCAAAGTGGTGCTAGGGCACACAGTGAGGTAACTCATCTATCCACCTATTCAACAAACACTCCAGAGCACTCCTCTGGTCCAGGACTGGATGCTCTCATTCTTCTAAGCAAAAAAAAAAAACAATCGCAGCTCACAGGTGCTCACATCAACATGACGCCCAGTACTCCCAACAGTCAAACCCCTTCTGTTGCAGGTGACGGAAAATCCAACACAGACCAGTTTCAGCAGAGGGAGTGCCTTGGCTCACACAACTGAGAGGTCAGGGGTCCTGTGCAGCTGCAGACACAGCTGGACTCAGGGGCTCGGCAGTCACCAGGACCCGCCTCTCGCGGGCGTTCTTACTCTCTCTCCTGCGTGGTGGCTTCGCTAGATGACCAGCTTCCCTTCTCTCAGACTCAAGTCCACCAGGAAAGACGAGCTTTCCCAAGAGCCCCTGCAGAAGCTCTGGGATCCACTCTGATTGGATAGGCTCAGGGCACATGCCCACCTCTGAACCAATCACGTGGCCAGGGGAATGCCACGCTCGGATTGGCTGGATCCCGGGTGGGCCCACGCAGCCCTCTTGGACGGAGCATAGGGGTAGGTGGGTCCCCAAATGTTATCAGAAGAAGGGCAAATGGACAGAGGGCTGGAGGACAAGCTGCCAACGCCCACAACAACATTCTTCTAAGCGTTCAAGGTAGGCAAGGTAGGACGTATCAGCTCCATTTTGCAGCTAAGGAAACTGATGCTGAGAAAGGAGATAAATCTAATAAAAAGTGTATACTGAGTAAGGGACTGAGTCAGGGTTTGAACCAATTCTTCTCCACTCCCACCTTATGCCCTCCCGGCCCTACAGCAAGCGTGCGGCATCACGCTCTAGGCATCCAGTCTAGAACTAACCACCGACCACAGGTTCTGCTGTCCACCAGCCAGAAGTCGGGGCCAGCAGGGCCTCCTGACCGCCTGGGAAAGGCCTCCAAGGCTGGGGACCCAGGAGAGCCCCGCCCATGTCCTTTGTGCTCACTGCAGGACAAGCTGAGGGCCTGCAGCTCAGCTCTCCCCGGCTTCTCCCTGCCTAGGCCAGTGGGGAGACAGCCCAGGAGGGCCCAGGAGCAGCCCCAGCCTCGGCCAATGGGAGCTGGAAGATCAGTGCTGGCTTCCTGGCCCCAGGGTGGCGAGACAAGGTGGGCCTGTTCTCCCCAGTGGCCTGAGTTGCCCACAGTAGTAACTGACCTGAGACCACACCCTTTCCTGCTGCCCTGCCCAGTCTCACCGCCCCCTCCTTTCTCTGCTTCCTGAGGTCACCTCTCAAACAGGCTTGCCTTTGAATCCTTGTGTCAGGATCTGCTTATGGGAAAATACAACTTAAGGGTCCCCCCCCCAAACGTTATTCCATAAAATACGGGCACAGGAAGCCCGAAGGGGTTTACTAGATCGATGATTCTCAAGTATTTTTCTAGTAAAATGCCTTTTTTTTGAAGAAGAAGAAGATTAGCCCTGAGCTAACTGCTGCCAATCCTCCTCTTTTTGCTGAGGAAGACTGGCCCTGAGCTAACATCCATGCCCATCTTCCTGTACTTTATATATGGAATGCCTACCACAGCATGGCATGCCAAGCAGTGCCATGTCCGCACGTGGGATCCAAACAGGCGAACCCTGGGCCGTCGAAGTGGAACATGCACACCTAACCGCTGCACCTCCGGGCCGGCCCCCTGGTAAAATGCTTTTTTCAAATGCTTTTCTTCTCTATCTAGCTTTCAACCCCCTCCCCCTCCTGAAATCCAGGCCTCTTCCCTCCCTCCCTCCTCCTTGCCCCATTGTGTCCCACAACCCCTTTCGAATCTCGTGAAGGTCTCAGTCCTGGCATCTTCAAAGTCAAAGGCACCTTCTCCTGGGCCTAGTTGTGTGCTGGGGAGGTGGAGACTCTGCATCCCCTGGTGAGGGACGGGGGAGGTCAGTGGAAGTGGCGGCAGTTCACTCCCCCGCCCCAACCCCCAGCTCTAAAAACGAGAGACATTCCACACCGGCAGAGCTGGTTTCCTGCTGGAGACCCTCATGGAGGCTGCGTGTTCTTCCTCACGTGACACAGATGTAACTGCCTGATTGCGCTGCAGCACTCCTGGCCCGCTCTCACCGCAGGAAACTTTACTGAACCCCTGACCTTAACCAGCAGTGGGGAGTCCTGGGTGTCTCCCCAGCTCCAGGAGGGGGTGTGAGACTCTGCCGTCCTTCCGTCTCCTTTCATCTGCCCCCCACCTTCTCCCTCTCAGGGACCATCTTCCTGGGCAGTATCTGGAGGTAGGAGGAATCAGTCATCAAATGCTGTGTAACAAATTACGCCAAAACGTAGCAACCCCACACGATGCTCATTATCCACACAAATTCCACGGGTGAGGATTTCCCAAGGTTGCCGTCAGATGCTGGCCTGGGCTGCAGTCATCTGAAGGCTGGACCAGGCCCAGGGACCCACCCCTGAGGTGACCCCTCACATGGTTGGCAGGCAGGTACTAGCTGCTGGCCAAGGGCCTCAGCTGCTCCCCACATGGGCCTCTCCACGGGGCTGCCACAGTGTTCTCATGACACGACAGCTGCTTCCCCCAGAGCAAGAAAGCCAAGAATCCAAGCAGAAGGGGCCAGCCCGGTGGCGTAATGGTTAAGTTTGTGCACTCTGCTTCGGTGGCCTAGAGTTCGCAGGTTCCCATCCAGGGCACGGACCTGCACACCACGCATCAAGCCATGCTGTGGCAGCGTCCTACATCCAAAATAGAGGAGGATTGCCACAGATGTTAGCCCATGGCGATTCTTCCCCCCAAAAAAAGAAAGAAAAGAAAGGGGAAAAAATGATAAAAGAAAGAAAAGAATGCCAGCCGAAGCTGCAGTGCCTTCTGTGATCAGGCTTGAGAGCCCCATCATCACCTCCATTTTGTTCTTTTGCTGCACAAGGCCAGCCCTGAGTCAGCGTTGGAGAGAACTGCCCGAGGAGGTATGCGTCATGGGGCCATCTTGGAGGCTGTCCACCTCAGGAAGCTCAATTGGACCCTTCTCCACCTCCAGGCGGTCCACACTGCCTGCCTCCTCAGGCCTCAGAGGGGTGTGTTCCTGTCCACCCCAACACACCCCTCTTCCGTCACTTGCCTTAAATCCCCAACACGAGAGAGACTGTAGTGTGTGGTAGAGCGTCCCAAGAGTTCAGGGCAGCGGAGGCACGGGGCCCGAGCACGAAATGTCCCCAAAGCCCTTGTCAGGTGTCCTGTGGTGAAGCTCAGCAGCCATGCCCTTCGGTGTCCCTCTCTCAGGCCACACTCCTCTCACCAGCTCACAGGACTGGGGCAGGGCGGGGAGCCCGCCATCGCTGCCGTCCTGTGGACACCAGAAACCCCAGGAGGGTCAGAGCGAAGCAGCTTTATTACTGGCGAGGCCAGACTGGGGAATGGGGTGGGGAGCCTTCCACGTACCCCCAGTTGTTGGCAGATACCGTAGGACGACAGCCTCCACCCCAACAACCACCACCAAAAAAGACAGACTCTGCCCCGGAGGCCGCCTGCACTCCACCTGTGGCGACCCTGAACAAGGACTGCCCAGCCAGAAGTTCCCGAGGCTGTGATCCACAGAAGCTGTGAGCAGAATACAGGGTTGTCTCATGCCACTTAGTTTGCAGACAATTTGCCATGCAGCATTAAGTAACCAGATACCCTCTATCCCCAAATACATCACTTTTTTTTTTTTTTTTTTTTTTGGTGAGGAAGATTAGCCCTTTACTAACATCTCTGCCAGTCTTCCTCTACTTTGTATGTGGGATGCCTCCATATAGCATGGCTGATGAGTGGAGCAGGTCCACAACCAGGATCTGAACCCACGAACTCACGAACCCTGCCACCAAAGCAGATCGCAGGGAACTTTAACCACTCCGCCGTGGGGCCGGCCCCCCAAATATGTCACATTTTAAATCGGCAATTCTGCCCAGGCTAACCTGGCTCAAGGATATCAGGCTCCCTGCAATTTTATCAATCAAATGGGTTACTCTTCTCCTCCTACATGGAACACGCAAGAGGAGTGAAGAGAGGCCGAGAGTGTTCATTCCGACACATCCTCAACTTCAGCCCGAGGGGAAATGCAGACGGGCGAGACCGTGCAGGCCACACCCACAGCCCTGTGCCCATCCTGCCCTGCACGGCCCCTCAATTCCTGCTGCCTTCTCCAGCACTTAAGCTCTTCCTCCTCTCCCCTCCACCCCCCAGGCTTTGAGCCAGCATCTGTAAATGCTTAGGGCCTCGCTAAATAGAGCCTTCGAGTCCAGCCTCTGCTTTGGGCAACACAAAGAACCAGCAGAGGCTGGGACATTCCAGCTTGTTCCCCAGCTCACTGGATGAAGTGGCAGGCGACCCTAGGAACCAGCCCCGGGGCGTGGCCTGGGGGGGGGGGACAGGTTGGAGGAGGGGGTAGGAATTTCATCTTTCTTGAGTTCGACCACACTTGGAAGGAAAGCATCAAACTATTTCTAAGCAAAACGGGATTTCTTGGGAGGTCACGAGGATAGCCGACAGAACAGGAAGAATCTCGGCAGGAACCTGGGTGGGGCTCCAGGAGCCTCGGGAGCTGGAACGTAAACCAAACTTCTAACAATGATCACATCCAGGGAATGGAATCATGGAAGAGATGCTTCCTCCACACTGTTTGGTTTTCTTTCTCAATAATCATGTATAAGCCACAATAAGAAAATTTCCGTTTAGAGAGAGAAAAGAGGTTTGAAGCGAGGAGAGGGAAGCCTGGAGCCCCATAGCCTGTGCCCCCCCACCCAGCCCCCACCTCAGAGCACTGCCATTGCATGATTCGCAAGATCTTCCAGCTCAAACCTTTTGTCAAATGTTACAGAGTCTGGACCTGATCAGAGGCCGGGCCCAGCCTCACCTGCCTTGACCGGCCCAGGATGGCTGCCAGCCCCTTGGAGCCCACCAGCACCCCACGTGTAAAGACCTGAGCTCCCACTGCTGCTCTTCCACCAAGTGACGAATGATGCCGCCTTCCCCAGAGCCGTGACTCTGGGCCCATCCATCGGTCGCCCAGCCGGTGCGAGCAGAGTTTAATGATGTCATGACAGGCGTGATTACGATTGTTAATTACCTTCCAGCCATGAGCAGCTTCTGCAGGCCCTCAGCCATGTGGCGGCTGCCACGGCCACCCTGTGCCTGCACATACCTCTCCTGGCTTCACGGACCGCCCTGCTGTGCTCCCAAAGGCCCTGGGATATGGGGCATTTTGGTGGGGATTTCAAGGCACCAGTGTGTCCCCCAGGCCCTGGCACTCTGAAGGCCTGAGTCCTTTCCCCCCAGTTTAACTTATAGAACCCATGCTGTCAGAGGCCTGAAGGGAAGCACTGACCACACCACCATCTGCTCAGTCAGTGGCAAGCCTCTCTGCCAGCACAAAGTCCAGACCCCGTAGCTCGGCGTTTAAATGGTCCACGGAGGAAGGTTCCTGCCTTCCCCCAGTTCCATCTCCCATGATGCAACTCCACATGCCCTGCTGAGAAAATGGCCTGCCATCCCCAGCCCTCCCTCATACTTTCCCAGCTCCATGCTTTGCCCATGCCATCCCCTCCACCTGGAAAGCCCTTCACTCACAGCTCCACGCATTCAACTCCCACCTGTTCTTCCAGGCCTGCATCAGGCCAGCCCTGCAGAATAGGGCTCAGATCCTCTCTCCCACCCAACGCCTCACCCCTAAGTAATTGTGGCCACCTAGGATCTCCCAAAGCACTTCATCTGACCCTGACTTCTCACACATCACTTCCCCGGACTGACTGAGGGACAAGTCCATGTCCTGACTCTCCCACAGCAGTGAGCGTCTAAGGGCAGGGCCTGCATGAAGGAAGTGCTCAGAAGCAAAGGATGAGTCTTAGAGCTGACCCCGTTGGGAGGAAATAAAACCAGCCTAGGGAAGAGGGTGGAGCGGGCCATAGCTTCCTCTCAGGGGGTCCTGTGCCCTGGTCCAGGCCCTCACTGCCTTACGCAGCTGGCTGTCATAGCCCCCTGACTGGTCTCCCCACAGCCCACCTCCACCCTCAGGCAGCCCAAAGCAAGCCCTGAAAGCCTCCAGTGGGACTCAGCTGCTCCTTGACCTAAAGCCCTCATCCCCTCGAGGATAGTTCCTCGATGGTTGAGCGTTCAAGGCTCTTCGTGACCACAGCAGGCACTTTTAGTGCTGCCTGCATGGCTCACGACCACCCCCACACCTCAGCCCAGGCCATAACAGCCATGTTTGTACCTCACACCCCCTCCCCCGGTCGCAGATACCTGGGCCTCAGCTGGACCTAACTGGCCCAAGCTCAGTTGGTTAGATTCTCTCTCTCCCCCTGGGAACTGGGCTTCCCGGATGTGGAACAGAAGGTGTATCAGGGCTCTGGAGCCACGGGAGGTCATCGTCCACTTGGAGCCCAGAGAGGACAAATAAAAGGGACGAGGGTGAGGAAGGGAAAGAAGGAGGCACAGAGAGACAAAAGGTCCCAGGCAGCTTCATACGCCAGCCTGTCCCTCGTCCAGGCCCAGTTCCATCGGCTTCCAGGAGAGGCTCCCATCTCCTTAAACATTGTCCTTTTTCTTACCTTTGTTTCTGTTAAATGTGTAAAAGGTGGAGGAAACCTTACTGATTCAAACACGTACAGTTTGGAAGAAACATCACAAGTGTTTGGAAGAAATACTCTGAAAAGCCACTTGGGGTGCAGTGCGGATGTGGGGGTTCCAAGAGCTGGTCCACATTCCACAAGGTGGTGGGGAAGCTGCCCTCTGAGAGACAGGCGAGAGCATCACGCTGGTTCTAGAAGCAGCCACAATTACTTAGGGGTGAGGCGTGGGGTGAGAGAGAGGACCTAGGCCCCTATTCTGCAGGGCTAGCATGAGGCAGGCCTGGACAAACGGGGGTGAGAGTTCTGGAAAACCAACCATCTCAGTTTCAGCCCCAGCCCTGCCACTTGGACTGTAAGGGCTCCAGTGTCCTCATCTGTAAAACGGGCTTGCTGACAATAACAGGACCACCTCAAGGGCTGCTGTGAGGCGTGAGTGAGGTAACCCACAGAAAGCACTCAGTAGCGCCTGTTACCGGCAAACACCAACAGGCGTTAGCAAAAGTGGGAGAAGTGGATGCCGTGTCGGAAAGTCCCTGGAGGCCTGAGGCGAATTCAGTGTGCAAATGTGAAGGCAGGAGCTGGGGCACAGGCGAAGTGGAGAAGAAAGGAAATTAAGGTGGACTCTTCACCAACACGTTCCTGGGGGTGTTCTGGGCACGAGGCAGCCCGAGTGCCTGCTCTCACAGAGCCTCAGTTCCAGAGGGGGACAGGCAATAAACAAGCTCCCTTCAGATGATGAGGCAAGGACAACAGAAGCCGGGAAGGTGATGGGGTGGCGGGAGGGCCTCTCTGAGAGGTGACGGAGAGAGGACTAAACGCTCCCAGGCACCAGCCGTGCGGAGGGAGGTCATCAAGGAGGGAACAGCCTGTGCGAAGGCTGCCAAAGGTGAGGGAAGGGAGATGCCACCACGGCGGGGAGCAGTGTGTGAGAGGGCAGGACGGGAACCCCCACAGGCTGCCAAGGAGGGGCCTGGGGGAGCAGAACATCCAGCCCGATTCGCTTAGATTCTTTGCCATAAAGCATAACAGAAACGGCCTGGTCCTTCTCCGCTTTAGCCTTCAGTCCATCCCACTTGCTCGTTAATGCTTTTGGGTGGCTCAGTTCTCCCGGGGGTGGGGGCTTCAGGGAGGTTCTGAATTCAGCGAGGAACAAAAACCAAGACAACAGGTGCAGGTGCCCAGCAGGGTCCTGGGCAGGCCCTTCCAAGGCTCTTTTCCTCCAAACTTAGCCCTTCCTAAAGTAGGTCCAGGAACTTCCCTATTCACCCAGACCCCAAGGCTGATGAGCCCACTGCAAGGAAGAAGCTGAGAGAAGTCACCTTTGTCCTGAGGACCTGCTGGAGACCAGGAGGCGCCCTCGGTGACCTCCAGAGAGGAAAGGAGGGAGCACTGGTTTAGGAGTCCAGCAGACTGGGTTTCAGTCTTTGCTCTGCCACATATGTCCCAGACACCTGGGCAGGTCACACACCCACCCTGCTCTGTAAAATGGGATCCCGGTTCCTGGGGAAGGCCAGCAGGCCTTGCAGACCACGCCACGGGGGACTGATCAAAAGAGATCTTCCCTCCTGGGGAATGGGGTCAGTGGGACAGCATCGTCTCCAGCATGAAGAGCACTGATCGCTGCCCCTTGATGACGGCCTTCTGGGCGCCAGGCACGTGCTAAAGAAAAAGGAGGCAATAAAGACTCAAACACAAAGTACGAGCACCATGTGGAACCGTTTACTACTGAGCATGCCACCCAATCCGGCACAGAGTCCAGGCTCCGGGGGATGCAAGTTTGCTGAGGAAAAACTGAATTCAGTTTTTTAAAGCCAAAATACCAAGTACCATCTGCCCCGTGTGAGGAAAGCCTCTAAACAGGCCAGCGATACCCGGGCTTGTCAGCAGACAAGTGCAGGGCCTCCCAGAGGTAACTGCTGCATGTGCGGGGCCCTCCCAGGGTCCGGGGGCCAGGCACCTCTGCCGTGCACGTGGTGGGCGGGCCGGAGTTCTGAGGCACTGTAGGTCTGCCCAGCGTCAGCAGGCCAGGGGTCAAGGCCGGCTTATCACTCTGGGCAGAGCTCTCCATGCATTATCACTGATCCTCACAATAGCCCCCCAAAGTATGGCTTCTTATGCCCATTTTAAAATGGGAAACTGAAGGCCAGAGAGGTCAGGGATTTCCTGCCTCCAGGTCACAGAGTGAGAAGGCAGCTGGGCTGAGATTTGAACCTACATCTGTCTGGCTGCAAAGGACATAACTTCCCATCAAGCCACAGAAATGCCAGCTCTGGGGGCAACATGCAGGCAGTAGGCAGGCTGAGCTCAGAATTCTCAGAAGTTTGGAGGGAGGGCCAAGCAGGCAGGGAGGAACCGGGCCAGAAGGCTGGGGCAGGGTTCCCTCCCAGGCCCCTGGGGTTGGTAGAGGCTGGGCCAGGATGGCACAGGGAGAAATGTGGGATCGCTCCCAGGCTGCACTTCTCTCAGCAGCCTCCCAGACCTCGCCGCCGATCAGGGGGTGATTTTTCAACCCAGACTTTCCAACCTCACCCCTCCCTGGGCAGCCAGACACCCGGCCCCCTACAGACCGCCCGCCAGCCAGCCCTGCCTCCCTCCTGGAGCGGCCGGAAGCCCGCAGTCGCTCTGCAGACACCCCCTGGTGGAAACAGCTCATTACGGGATGGGGAAAATGTGCTAGAACATTAGCTTAATAAATCAAGTGCTCCCAGAGCCCCGCAGCCGCCACCGCTGCTCAGCAAGGCAGCCGTGGCGCCCGCCCCCGCTGGGCCCAGGGCTGGAGCCCAGAACAACCGCGGTCCCCCGCCCGCCCCCTCCTGCAAGCAAGCCAGGCTTGCACCCCACCCCACAGGCCTGGCTTACATCCCCCACATGGCCACCTCTCCCACAGAGACCAGAAGGCTGTGGCTGGAGAGGGCTTGCGATCCAGGGCCACTTGGGGTTTGAATCCGGCTGCTGCTGCTTGCCAGCCACGACCCAGAATGAGGGCCTCCTCAGAGCCTGTGTCTTCAGCTCTCCACTGAGGCAATAAAAGACGCTATTGATGGAGGGCCCACACAAGCCCGTGCCCTCCATAACTCACCACAGCCCCGGGAGATCTGGGAGGCCATCCCATTTTTCAGAATGTGAGATTTAGAGCATGTGGCTGGGTTCTTTCCAGCCCTGCTAACCCTCTGCCCAAAGTCACTACCAAACCCATGGCCCAGCCTCTGACCTGCCGGGCAGCCAGGTCCTGCAGAGGGGCTGGGCCTGCAGAGCAGCGGGTTCACCTCCTGGGGGCCCAGCAGGCTGGCCACCCTACCAACACCACCCCCTCCCAGCCAAGGAAACCCCAACCAACGGTAAGGGACTGACTCCTGCCAGGGACCCAGGAGCCACAGGTTTCCTGCCGCCTGCCACCACTTTGTCCCTGCTACACACAAACCCTCCCCAGCCCCTACTCCCGCATTCCCGCAGCAGAGCAAGGGCTGGCCCCGTGGGCCTTCCCCTATGGTCCTGGCTCGGGCGCTAACCCACTTAGCACCTGCAGCAGGTCCTGCCCCTCCCTGGGCCTCAGTTTCCTCCTCTGTACAAGGCTTAGCCTAGAGGATGCTAAGAAGGCCTCTGCTTGCCACCCCACCCCCACCCCAGCCCCCCCACAGCCCCCCCCCTGCCGCCACTGGTCTAGGCAGGGAGGGGCGGAAACACCAGAGCTCCTTAGCAGGGAAAACCACGTCTAGAGAGCTAATTCCTCCTGCTCTCTGGGGGGTGGAGAGAGGGCTAGAGAAAAAAAATTCAATTACCAGACCATCTATTTGTCAACTCCTCCCTCCCCATTGACTTAATTTTCTCCCAGACCCAGAGTCAGAGGAGGCAGGAGGAGTGAGCCCGCAGGCCCAGGGAGCAAGGGAGCAAAAAGAGCTGGAACAGGGAGAGGGAAGAGGGACCCCCAGAACGGACACACCCCAAGCCAGGAAGCCTCATTTGGTCCACGAACAAATAAGCAGCACCCGAAGATGAGAAACAGCTATTTCTGCATGTCCAGCCCTGTCTCGGGCCTCAGAGCAGCACCACTTCCCCCAGGAAGCCTGCCCAGATCTCCCAGGTTGGGTTGGGAGCCTCCTCTGGGCTCCCACAACCCCTTTGGTTCCCCAAGCACCATGTTGATACTGTCTGTTAACTTTCATTCATTCATACAACAAACATCCGTGGAGCACAGGACCTTCCAGGCTAAGTGCTAGGAACAGAGCTGAAAACAAAAACTAACTAGAGTCTACCAAGGAAGACTGACAATAAAGGACAACCTGTCTGGATTATCTACTGCTATGTAACAAATCACATCAAACCGTCATGGCTCAGGGCCGGCCCAGTGGCGCAGCGGTTAAGTTCGCACGTTCCGCTTCTCTGAGGCCCGGGGTTCGCTGGTTCAGATCCCGGGTGCAGACATGGTACTGCTAGGGAAAAAGCCATGCTGAGGTAGGTGTCCCACGTATAAAGTAAGTGGAAGACGGGCATGGATGTTAGCTCAGGGCCAGTCTTCCTCAGCAAAAAAGAGGAAGATTGGCAGTAGTTAGCTCAGGGCTAATCTTCCTCAAAAAAAAAACACCTTCATGGCTCAACATAACAACAACCATATTCTTCCCCCCATGATTTCTGGGGGTGAGGAATTTGGCAGCTGGGCAGTTCTGGTGCAGGGGCCTCTGTGTGTGGCAGTCAGACGGCTGCTGGAGATGGAAGCGCACAGGGCTGAGCCGTTGGGGACAGCTGAGCACCCTTGCTCCCTTTACCTCAGGACTCTCCTTTATCACATGATCTCTCTGTGTGAATGAGTCTGCACTTCCTCACAGCATGGCGGTGTGAGGGCAGCCACCGCAGCTGGCATCCACCACAATGAATTCCCCAAGAGAACAGAGCAGACACAGCTGGCATTTGTGTGACCCAGCCTTAGTTAAGAGAGTAGTGTCACTTCACACAGTCACTTGGTCAAGGCAGCTATAAAGGTCCACCTAGCTTCAAAGAGAGGACACACAGACCCCATCTCTTGATTTGATGGGAGGGCGTCAAGTCACATTGAAAGAGGAGCATATGGGATGGGAGAATTATTGTGACCATTTTTGGAAAATACAATCTGCTACAAAACTCACTCGGATTTAAGTAAGATGGCAGACCCTCCATTCACCCCTGGGAGTCAACCCCTCCACACTGCACATTTCTGCAAACTCCCCAGGGCTAACTTACACTTCCAGGCTCACCTCTGATTCCAAATTCCTGCTTCTGCCCTATTTGATCAATGTTTGGACTATCTCACTGGCCTGTGTGTGCTAACTTTGTCCTAATCTGTGAGGCTTCAACAGAAACTCAACCCCTGCCTCAGTTTCCACAAAACACTCACCTAAGGCACATGAGGACGAGGTGGGCTTTGCCAAGGATTTAAGGAGACAGAGGAGCAACTCTGGTGACTCGAAACTGAATATCAGACAGCCCCATTTATAACTGAGGTTTATGCCCGGGCCTCTTCCCTCTACATACCTCACTCTTCTATCTCCTCTCTCCCCTCTTCCACCCTCCTCTCTCTTCCTCACCCCTTCCTCGCAACTCCGCCCCCACCCAAATGTTTGTCAGCTCAGCTAAGCAGTTCTCCAGGATCCCTTGCCCTAAACCTGGCCCCCAGGCATCCTTTTGGAGGCTCAAATGAAGGGCCTTCCAAGTTCAGAGGTTGCATGGATTCCTTGATGCAGCGACGGAATTTTCCTCCATTCCCAAGCCAGAACCATCAAGTGGGACGTGTTCTAATGGGGAAGACTATCACGTGTCATCTCTGTCTTTGGAATAACTCTATTCTGTCCAGTCTGCCTCCTTCACTGCACAATGAGTCTTTAGAAGCAGGAGCAGCCTGGGTTGTGTGTGTCCTTGGAGTCCACACGGGGTGAGCACTCACAAAAGGTTTATGAAATGACAGCAATTCAAATGGCAATGACACCAGGGACCTAGGGGAGCTGTTTGCCATAGCTCAGGCCCTTCAAGCCAGGCTGACCACCCCACCCCAGAGGACAGATCTGCTCTGAGGAAGGTGCTGCAGGCTGCCCTCAATGCGGACTACGGAGCACCCAACAGGAAGACAGACCAGGAAACTGGGCAGAAAAATGTGCAAAGGACAAAAGCAGTTCACAGAAGGAGAAGCCCAGATGGCTGACGAGTGCATGAAGAGCTGCTTATACTAGTAACCCAAGAAACACAACTAATGTGCTGGCGCTTTAAATTCATTATATTGGCAAAAATTAGAACGGTGGATAGTACCAAGTGCTGACAGGCACGCCCAGAGGTAGGAGTTCTCGTGTACCGCTGGTGGGGTGCAAAGTGGTTCAGTCATTCTAGAAAGCAATCTACCAATATTTAGTAAAATCAAGTAAGCGTATGTCCCATAATGTAGCAATTGCACTTTTGGATATCGCAGGGAAATTCTCACACAGGTCCACAAGGGGACACACCCATCATGTGTACAAGAGTGTTTTCCCAGGAATTATTCGTGAGAGGAAGGAACTCAAGGCAACAGGGAAGCCCATCACCAGCAGAATGGATGAGTAAAATGTGGCGGATGTTTGCTTAGAAACCTACTCAGCCACTGGAAGCAGAGAGAAAGAGATCCTCGAACACGTAGTGTTGAGCGGGGGTAAAAATGAAAGATGCAGAATGAGACCTCCAGCACCCAAAACAACGCTACATATTTTACAAAGATAACTGCATATTTAGGGTCATCTATGGAATTCACTGGAGTGGGTGCTCACAGAAAGAAGAGACAGAGAAGTGACTACGAATGGGGCGCTAAGGGACTAAGAAGGAGGCAACAAAACCAGCACATATTATGTTTTCACTAAGAGCCAGGCATAGTATTCACAGCTTTGTATGCATCATCTCACTTAATCTTTGGAATATTCTATGAGGCAGGTACTATTAATATCTCCCATTTTTCAGATGAGAAAACTGAGGCTTAGAGAGGTCGTTGTGTTACCTAAGGTCACGCCGCTGTGGAAGCGAATGGGAGCATCAGGTTTCCACCCCAGGCCTCGGCTGTGGTTTACCACCTCACTGCCCTGCCTGACTTCACCCCAGTCGCAGCTCTGCCAAACTCCATGAGCCTGGCCTTGCTCCTCCACAGCTCCCGTGGTACTGTGGCCTTGGGGTGTCTACTAGGCTGCTGGCATTTGAACCCCAGCTTCCTCTTGAGACTACCCTTCTCCTGTATGTCTCCATGCTCTGGGATTCCCCCCTACCCCCAGCTCTGGCCCCTCCAAATTCAGCCTCACACTAGCCAGCAACCAGCACCCCTCAGCCACCCCCCAGAATGGATTCTTCCAAGAGAAGCTGGGGTCAGTGCTCTCAAGGGGTCGATGGCTCCCACCGCCTGTACACCAAGCGCAGCTCTATCCGCATCACAGCCCTCCACAGTCAGACCCAGCTGATCTGGGTAGCCTCCTCTTCATCCTTCCCGACACGTCTCTGATGCTGGGACTCCATCAGCCCGAGCTTCTGGCTTTGACCTGCCGTGGACGCTCACACCCACCTTGGAGGCCTTCTCACAGCCCTTCTCTGTCGGTGGGACTCCGGCAATCTTTAAGGACCACCCGCTCTCAGGGAGCTTGTTGGGGCCCTCCAGCTGGCTTAGTGGACTAGAGTGATGTCGCACCAACAAGGGCTTAGAGACGAGGCACATGGGTCAACTTCCGGCCCTGCCTCTCGCCAGCAGTGCCTTCTCTTTTTTTCTTTTGTCATAACAAAAAACTATTTCTCAGGGTTTTTTCAGACATAAGTATTACGTGCTATGGTAGTTTTCTTGCCTGCTTTTTTACTTTTAAAAATTGAGGTGAAATTTACATGTGCAGATCTTAACTTCGAGGAATTCAATGAGTTTCGACAAACAGCTTTGTCACTTTGATAGTCACCTCCCCTCTCTGAGTCAGTTTTCTCGTCCATAAAATGGGATAATGTCAACCTTGTAGGGTTGTTGTCAGAGAGGAAAGTAATATGACAAGTGGCTAGCACCATGCCTGGCACTCAGCAGGCAGGCAGTAAATGTGTCACTGTTATTCTTCACAGGCAGCTGGCACACAGTCTTCAACAACAAGAACTTGACTGAGCATCTGCTCTGTGCCCGGCACGCAGGACCTGCAGGAATCCCAGGGGTACAGAGGGAGAGAGGCCGCCTGTCTCCCACAGATGATGAAACTACGCTGGGATGGGCGGTGCGATCAAAGAAAGCACAGGCACAATGGGAGCCCGGAGGAGAAAGGCAGCCCAGCTTCAGGGATCTGGGAGGGCTTCCTGGAGGGAGTGATGCCTGAGGGCATCCCAAAAGAGCCAACAGTTGAATGAAGAAAAGGCAAGGAGCATGGGCACTGGGGAAGAGGACTCCAGCCCCGGCGCAGATCTCTGGTGTACTGAGGGAACTGCAAATCACTCAATTGGCTGGAGTAAAGGGAGTGTGAAGGGCAGGCTGAGATGAAGTGGAGAGGCCAGCAGGGAAGACCACGAGAGCCTTGAATGCCACACAAAGGAGAGGGACTTGCCCCTGAGGGCACCAGGGAGCCTCGGAGGAGTTTAAAGGAGGGATTAACAGGGCCGCTAGGTGTGTGTTTTGGGAAGTTCTCTCCGCTTTCTTCCCTCTGCCTTGACCCAGTTCATTCTTTATCTACCACTGTCTACGAGCTCCTTGAAGGCAAGAACCATATGTGATTTTTCTTTAGATCCTTTCATGTCCTTTACGGAAGGAGGCAGGGAATAAGAAGGTGGACTGGGTAAATAAAAACAGTCATTTCTGCATGCCCAGGGCCTGGTTGCAAGAGAGGGTGTTCCTGGCAAGCACCCCAGCCAGCACTCAGAAGCCTGCTGTGGCTCCCCACGGCCCGTACAAGGAGATTCGGGCTCCTCAGGCCAGCACACAAGGACCACCTGGCACTGGCTCCCTCTCCAGCTACACGTCTCCCCCCGTCCTCTCCCCTTACATTTCAGCTACACTGCCCCTAAGAGTCATCCTCTTTCTTGACGAGCTGTGCCTGCCCACGCTGATGCCTGCTCCTGTCATTCCCTCTCCCTGCACGGTCTCTGGGTATCTGACCAATTCCTACTCCTCCCTTGGGACTCAGCACAAGCATCACCTCCTTCAGGGAGCCTTCCCTGATTTTCCCCCAGGCTGGGTGAGGGTCCTCTTAAGATCCCATTCTGCCAACAATCATTATATGACCATGCAGGCTGTCTCCGCCATGGTCTGTGAGTTCTCTGCAGGGAGAGGTGGTCTCGATCCCCTCAGTATCCCCAAGGCCTGGAAGGACCTGACAGTGACGACATGTGTGAGCCCAGGGAGCAGGGCAGGCTCTGGAAGTCACATGCATGTCACTAGGACACAAAGGATGTATCAGAGAGAGGCCCAAAATGAGGCTGGAGAGGCGGGCAGGCTCAGGTCACAGAGGGTCTCAACAGACACTCGGGGCAGCCTAGGGTTGATTCCAGAGCAACAGAAGGAAGGCGCAGCAGGGACTGAAGCAGGGAAGGACACGCTCTGGGACTCAGAAAGCTCCGCGCAGGGCAGTGTGAGGAAGGCTCAGAGGGGCCTGTTTAGAGCTCCCCCGGGGAGGGGGGGGTACAAGCAGTCCTGCAGATTAGGGTGCTGGCTGAGGAATGGGGAGAAGGGAACGACTGGAGAGATATGTAAGGGGAAAAAGGACCAGACTTTGTGCCTGATTGTTCGTGGGCGGCAAGGGGAAGGAGGAGCCGAAACAACTCCCAGTGCAGCTCCCCTGTCTCTAGGGAGAAAGGAAGGAGGCTAGCAGCCAGCTCGGACATCGTTACCTTGGACACACATAACCCCCAGGGACCCTGCCCCCTCCAGCGCGAGCTGCACCCTCTGACGGCGGCAGCCTCCCCACCCCGTTTTCCCAAGGGGTTGACTTGACGCTCCGCTGGCTCCTCGCCCACCGCTCCCTCCTGCAGTCAGCTCCGCGTCTGCCAGCAGGGCAGGGGAGGGGCGGCCGCAGAAGCCCTGCAGGGAGGGAGGAAGGGCGGGGGGCGGACGAAACGGCCCAGCAGACCCCAACCGGGGAGCAGGAGGGAACAGAAGAGAGGGCACGACAGACGCAAGAGGAGGAGCAGTACAGTGTCACCAAGCACTGGAGGTGCAAGATGCCTGCCTGAGCCTCTTACCCATCCCCCACTGTAGAGCAGGGGAAACTGAGGCCCACAGACGGCAGCAGTTTAGGGACCCAGAGCCAAAGTTTCAGCAGATCACACCCTTCTTTTGGGCTCCCTCAGCCTGGAGCAGCCACCTCCACCCTGGCTGGCAGGGACGGGTGTAGAGCCCCCTTGGGACCCAGACTGGAAGGGCCAGCTACCACAGCCCACGGTTCAAGGCCCCGGAGGGAGGGCTGAAACACAGAGGACTTGAGTTCTCACTCTGCTGTGTGACTGAGCAAATCAAGACTTCTCTGATTCTCATTTGTAAACTGCCTGACAAGGAGCCACTCAGGTCAGGGGTGAAGGAGGACTTGGGGAACCCAAAAGCCACAGGACCCCAGGAAGATTGGGCTCAAACCTCACGTCCTTGCCCTGAGCAAGACTTTCCCCTCTCTGGGCCTCACTTTCCCCACATGCACACTGAGGAAACTAGATCCACTGATCTTAAAGGTCCAGTCCATCACTGGGAGCCTGCTGTCTGCCCAAGTTTTAAATTCTAGAACAAGCATTCGAACCCCACCACACACACGTCCCCCCAACCCCCAGATCTGGCGCTTGCAAGCCGTCCTCTGGCCCGTCACTGGTCCGCCGGGTAACACTGCAGCCCCTGCCCAGGTACTCCAGGTGGGCTCCAGGACCAGACCCACACCTCCACGCCCCTCCCGCCCGGGCTACAGACCTCCGGCGGCGGCCCCTAGGGGGCAGTGTTGCCCCGAACTTGGGCCGCCGCCGCCGCAGCCCCCGCCCCAGCGGGCGCCGGCAGCTCCTCGAGTTCTGGGAATGTTTGACACCCCCGCCCCCGGCCCCCGCCGCCGGCCGACCCCGCGGCTCCCGCACCGCACGCGGCCCGCCCGAGGCGGACTCGCTGCTGGCTCCCGCACCTCGCCCGGCCGAGCGCACTTCGCGGGGACGGGGCTTTTGTTTTTGTTTTTGCAGGAGTGGGGGGCAGGTATCGGGCTCCGGCTGCTCGCGCGGTCTGGGATACCTGCTCAGAGATCCGAGGGAGAAATGTGAGGGGCGAGGGGGCTTGTTTTTCCAAGAACGTGTCAGCTGCTTCCCCCCTCACCCCCTTATCCCTTTGACTCCCCCCACGTTTGGCCGGCATCCACCCCGCACCTCCTCCCCAGATCCATCTCTAGGGAGCCCCCAACACTGCCAAGAAGATACCGGGACGGCGGGGGGGGGGGGGGGAGCTGCAGGGTCCGGCGTCCCCGACCCCACCACCAGCCTCACCTTCCCCAGCTCCAGCCCAGGCCCGGGGGCCGGGACACGGCTGGGATCTGAGGGGCTGGGTTTGGGGGACGACTCCTCCTGCGAAGCACCCACACCCACCCCACCCCACCCCACCCCCACTCCCTAACTATGAGGAGCAAAGTCAGGGGCTGAATTCAGTGAAGACGGTAAAGGGAAAACCCCATTCAGGTTTGGTCCAACGGTTTAAGGCGGGGGGGGAGGAGATTTAAAAGCCCCGAACCCACAAAGCAGACTTTAAAATATTATAATTGAAAACATCTCGAAGTAAGGGCCGCCAGCAGCGGGCCAGCTCCCCGGCCCCCGCCCCCGCCCCGCTCCCTCGAGTCCGATGAAGTCATGATAACTGGGCTGCAAAAGAAAAGTGGGGGGTGGGCTGGGGGGCTCGGGGCATGGGGTCCCGGGCTGGGGCCCCGCGCGGACACAGTTTGGATACTATGGTTACGCGATCCGACCCAAACAGCGAAGGCGGATAACAATAGCGGCCGCCAGAGGAGGAAATTCCTTCCGGGGTGGACGGCGGGGGGAGGGGCGCCTGGCTGGAACGCCGAGGCGGCGGCTCGGCCAATCAGCGCGCGGCCGCCGGCGGTTTCAAGGTGCCCCGCGCCGCGCGCCCCCACCCCCCGCGCGCTCCGTTCGGGCGCTGGAATTGCTGAGACGTTTCCCTGCACGCGCCCGGGTAACCCTGCGGGGGCTGCTGCCTGGGCCGCCCCCGCCCCAGCCCTCTCCCCGCCCTCCTCCCGGAGCCCACCGCCCCAGGAAGGCCGAGCGTTCGGCTGCATGAGTTGCTTGCGCTTGAAGGAGGTGGGGGAGCAAATCTCTCCAAACCACCCCTTTCTATGGGGTTGGTTCCTGCACAAGCCTGTTTTCTATTTGAAAGCATGTCTCAAGGAAAAAGAGAGAAGAGCGAAGGTCCACCCCGACTGAAGAAGCCTGGGAGGCTCTGACCCCTGCGCGCCTGGCCTCAGGAGCTGTTACATAATAAGTTGAGTTATTGATATTGGCAGTCCTGGCCGGGCATCTGGTCCAAGGGTAGAGCTGGCATTTAGAACCCCCTCGTCCCCGGCCTCCCCCCGCCCCCTCCCCCTCCCAGTTAATGCTACCTGCCTTGTAATGGACCCGAGAAACCAGGGGCTCCTATCGGCCAGCGTCTGGGTTATTCATGTGGTACCCCTGGGGTGACTGTGCCCGCTTCTCCCCCACCTACCCGGGGTTCTGTGCCCAAGACCCCCTCCTCTAGGAACCCCGGACAGGCTCCCAAGCCTCTTTCCCTGCGGCCAGGCACTCCACCCACCGTCCCTCCTGCTCTCCTGCCAACTGCCCAAAGCCATCTTGCTGGGCACTGTGAGCACTGAGTTGGTCCGGTTCCTTTTTTAAGCTCCTGAACCAGGTTTTGCTTTCTGATGCCTCCTGGGCATGGAGCACCACTTCGGAGAAGAGTAGATGCCTCTTTATTCATTGCATATTCAAAGATTCACTTCTCTGGAAGAATCTAATGTTCAAAAAGTATTTGCCTGTCTCTCCCACTGTTCTCTCTTCATAGATAATGGGGATAGCCCTAATTCTCCAGTTCCTCGTGTGTCTCTTTATAAATAAATAATGAGATTTTATTAATTATGCACGTACAGTATCTGCAAGCAGATTGCTATGTCTCTCGATGCTTAATAAAAAGAAAAAAAAAAAAGGAAAAACCCTGCACACTGAAGCTGGGTTTGCTTTTTTTTTTTTCCCTGCAAGCAAACAAAAACTTCAAGGGGCCATATGTCCTCCAAAGGGGGGTAGGAAGGCAGAGTCGGGGTGAGCATGGGGTAGGAAGGGCGGGATTAAAAGGGGTTCCCCTGCAGATTTCCGAGGCAGCTGAAGGCGAATTTCGAGTTGCCTGCTTCGCGTTTGTGATAGAGCGGCGGGTCTGTAACAGAGCACGGTTTGCTTGGGCGGTTGTACACTGAGCGGGATGGGCAGCTGTTAAATAGTAAACAGGAAACCAGTCCCTCTCTCAATTCACTGCCCCTCCTCAGAGCCCCTGAACCCCCGAGCTCTCAAAACACACTAGTTTCTGGGCATTTGTGCCTCAACTATTTCCTGACTACCCCACACAATTCCCGCGCATGGTAAGGGCTCAACAAATATTCAAACGTTCAATGAATGGAGCATGGGGCGGGGTGGGGGATAGTTACAAAAGTGGCCAGGGGCTAGGTGTTGGGGCGCCATGCCTTGGGGATGCAAGAGTTGGGGCTTTAGCCCTCAGATGATGGGGGAGGGGCTCACCCCTCAAGTTTTCTGGCTGAGGAAATGACAGAGCAGAGCTTTGAAAACTAATCTGGATGAGGGAGCCCCGAGAGGTGTGGTGACACAGGCAACATTCAGCCGAGTCCACAGCTAGAGGGAAAAGGCCACAAGAGACAGAGGGGGCCAGGGCGGGGGGGGGTTGGGGGGGGGTGATGCCTGGAACCTTTAGCACATGGAGATGAGGGAGTGGAAGGCTCACCAGGAGGTGAGCATTGATTCAGAACATTCTGGTTCTGGTTTGAATAGCAAGTCTGTATGGAAACAGGGACTTGAGGGCCACAGAGACTGGATGCAGGGACTCCCACAGAACAGGCACCTTAGGCTGAAATTGTAAAAGCAGAAAAAAGTAGAGAGCCCAGAGGAGGCACAGACGATTGTCCATAGAGCTGTCTGTCCAGGGAGTTGTCATCTGAGGCTCAGAAGTCCCAAGAGGATCAGGGGCCAGTTGGGGTCCCACAGCAAGACAGGCCCAGCAGGCACACCGCCCCCACGTTTTTGCCTCCTTCTCATGTAAGTTGCACTACACCGGCCTGGGGGGGGGGGGGCCGGGGCAGCCCAAGCATGCGACAAAGGGGTTAATTAAATTGGGCGGGTGTTGCGCAAGTTTAAAAATAATTTTTTTTTAAGGGAGAAGTTCTGGATGCCATTTCTCCTGCCTATGAGAGGTCTATATATCACCGAGGAGTTAAAACGTAAAAATAAAATTGTGCTGGCTGAGGTTACCACAAAGCTGTCAAGCTGGGTCTTGTTGCTGGAGCCCTGGCATCTGCTGTGTAATTTGGGGAGCCCTTTGTCTCCCAACCGTGGGTGGGGGCGGCCGTCCGACTTCTCTCTTTGTATGCTCCTAATTAAAAAAGACCAGGATCCCTTTCCACGTGTTACCGAACATCTCTTGTGCCGCGGAAAGGCAAGGAGATGCAGATGCTACTGGCTTTTGGGATTTGGGGATTTGGGTCCTGGGATCCAGCACGAGCCCACCTCTCTGAGAAGTCGTGGCCACTGTGTGATCTTGGGCAAGGCCTTCAGTTTTCCCACAAATCAAGTTGGGGAGGAAGGGAGGCTGGTTGAAGATCAAGGATCCTTCTTGCTCTCTAGTTCTAGGTTAGGAATCCACTAAGACCTCAGGTCTGCCTTCCCTCCCGGTCTGTTGGGATGGAGCCTCTGCCCTCAGGCAGCCGTCATGCCTGCATCCTGCCCCAGTTCTGGTTGTGGGCCAAGGTCCCAAAACGCAAACCACCTTTAGACCACAGAGGTCCCCAAATGGCAGACGTGTTCAAGCTCCAGTGGACAGTGTCTCACACACACTTGCGGCAAAACTCTAGAGTCAGACACCATCCATGCTGAGAGATTACCAGGCCAGCTCCCCTGGGATGTGCGGAAGCCCTCTACCACACCCCAGGCTAGTGTTTGTGCAGCCCCTGCTCAAATGCCACATGTGACAGGGAGCTCACCATCACTTATGAACTCCAGCACAGTATAGCCTAACCACTTGCTGCTCCTGTCCACCAAGACGTCCTGCTAATATTTCAAAGCCAGCAGGTACCAGGACTGAACTCTCGTTGTCCTCAACAGACCTGCTCCTCCTCCGCTTCCTCCCGTGTGTCCTGCTCAGAAAACTGGCACTGCAACCTGGAAACTGGGGAGTTATTCTTGACGTCCCGCCCCCTCCAGCCGGCCAGTCTCCACACCCTGGCCTTCTCACCGTCTCTGTGGTCGGTCTGGCCTCCATCCCCACTGCCTCAGCATCACTCACCTGTATGGTGGCTTCAGCTTCCTAGCTGGCCCCCTGCCTCCTGACTAGTCCCATCCAAATCATCGCCATGCTGTCTACCAGAGGGCTCATCTAAAGCCTTACCCTGAATATGACACTGTGCTTAGCAACAAACGATGAGCTGAGCTGCCCACATAACTAAAATCCAAATTCCTTAGCACATTATTCGAGACCTTTCTTGATCTGGCTGCAGACACACAGGCCATCCCACTGCCCCTCCTCCCAGCTGATTTTCCTTTGGCCGCAGCCACGCCAAACGGCTGCTGTTCCCGGAAAATACTTTGTTCTTTATGCCTGTGTCTCTGTCCATGCTGTGCTCTCTACCTAGGACATGCCTTCGGAGCTGAAGAAAGAGATGAAAATACAGGGTCCCTGCCCTAGAGGGACCCGCATTCTAGAGCTGCATTGTCCACGACGGTGACCACTCACCACACGAACCGAACGAGCCCACGAAATGCAGCTAATCCAGACTGAAGCATGCTGTGAGTGCAAAATGCACGCCGGATTCCACAGATTTAGTAGGAAAAAAGTAAATTAGCTCATAATTCACTTGTTTATATTGATTACATGTTTATAATACTTTGAATCTATTGGGTTTAATAAAATAGATTATCAAGAGTAATTTCATCTGTTTCTTTTTACTTTTTAAAATGTGGCTATGGGGCCGGCCCAGTGGCGCAGCAGTTAAATTCGCATGTCGGCTTCGGCGGCCCGGGATTCGTGGGCTCGGATCCCAGGTGCGGACATGGCACCGCTTGTCAAGCCATGCTGTGGTAGGCGTCCCACATATAAAGTAGAGGAAGATGGGCATGGATGTTAGCTCAGGGCCAGTCTTCCTCAGCAAAAAGAGGAGGATTGGCAGCAGATGTTAGCTCAGGGCTAATCTTCCTAAAACAAAAACAAAAATAAAAACGTGGCCACTAAAGAATTTAAAATTACAGCAGTGCCTCACATTTGTGACTTACACGATCTGTCTATGGGACAGTGCTGCAAGGAACCGAGACGTGAAAACAAGCGGTTCTAATGATAACAGGGTGGAGTCGTGAGGGTGGGAAACACAGGTGCTCCAGGCCCAGGTTAGGGCAGCGACCCCCCGACGGCAGTCAGTTCCAGCGTGCCTCCACCAGCACCCGGGTCCAGCTGGCCAGCAGTGACAGTGCTGGTTGAAGTTAGGTGCATAAAGAGGGTGAGAGACACACTCAGGTCTCCACTCAGCTCTCATCCAGTCACTTTCTCTGGGAAGCCCTCTCTGACCACCCTGTCCCCTGCCCAGTCTGGGTTAGGTCCTCCTGGGGGCTCCCACAGGCCCCTCTGCTTCGCTGTCACAGCCATGATCAGTCTGCCTTGTCGTGGCCTTTTGTGGGTGCGACCACCTGCTGACCCTCCCCCAGACTCTGGGCCTGAGGGCAGTGCCTCGCTTCCTAGTTGGGCACAGGGGGATGCTCAGTGAGTGTTTGTTGAAAGTTGAATGAATTCCTTCGTTCAACAAACATTCATTGACCCTGAGCGACCTCTCCAACTACATCCTTCCACAACCCCACACATCCGCAGACGTGCCTTCCACCAAGCAGCCGTCTGTGTCCATGTTACTGCCGGTGCCGCTGAGCACACGGTACTTGCGCAGGCTGTCCTGTTTCATGTTCCCCGTAATCTGTGAGATAGGTTCCACATATCCCCATTTTTGTACAGACAAGGACGGGGAAGCTCAGAGAGGTGAAGTGACTTGCCCAAGGCCCAAGGTCACACAGTAGGTCTGGATGGAACTTCACAAATCCGCCCTCCAATTCCCAGGCCTCTGGACTAAGATAGGGCTCCTCCAGGGCCTTCCTGGGACCATCCCAGCTGACCACTCTCCATTCTCTCCCCTTCACTGGCTTCCTCGTCCTTCTCCTTCTGTCATCTCCAGCCTGTGGGAGGCTGTTTAACTCAGACCCCAGCAGCAGGGAGGGCCCCTACCCCACACCCTGTGCAGGGGAAGTGCCTCCCCCCATGGCTGCCTAGGGCTGAGCACCCGCCCCAGCTGCGGAGGGACGAGGAAGGGAAGGAGAAACCCACCGGGGGCCTCTGGGGCACAGGCCTGGAGGAGCCCCGGTGTTTGGTTTCAATTAGGAGAACAAATTCCAGGAAGCCAGGCCAGTGCTGGGGGGTGGGGGCGCAGAGCAGGGCTCCAAATGAGAGGGCTCCTGGAATCTGGCCTCGGGAAGAGGCTCCATAGGGTAGGGCCAAGGGGCCGCTGAGGAAGAAGCGGGCCCCCAACACGCCTGGTGAGTTCCGACGCATGGTCACCTCCTTACAGTGTGCTGGCAGGGCGGTGGGGGACGCAGTCAGCTGCCCGGCACCCCGCAGGTTCCCAGGGCTCAGTAATGGTGGGCAGCATGGCTCCCACTGCTCTCTAAGTTCCAGCACAGGGGTGGGGGCCTGGAGGTCAACAACGAAACCTACTTCATATGAAGCTGAGGGCTAGGCCCTGGGGCCCCAAGATGACCCAAGCTGAGAACTCTGCTCTGCCGTGTGGTCCGCGTGAGAGCAGCACCCAGAGCTGGGCTCTGGGAGGCTCGGAGGGGAACAGCAGATCCAAGAGAGAAGGAACCTCCTCTGTCCTGCTCCTGCTCAGCCCCCAGCATCAAGCCTGGCGCAGAGCAAGCACTCAGTAGATATTTGTAAAACTAATGGGCGATAACCTTTTCTGGGAAATATCAGGGAAAGTGACTTATAAGAGGGGTACATCTAAGCAGGGTTTTAAGAAAGGAGTCAAAGTTTGGAGACCAAGAAAGGAAGAAAGAGCTTTCCAAGCAAAAGGAAGAGCTGATGCAGAGATGAGGCAGCACAGAGCACGTGGCAAAGTCTTCACTGATTCACTCATTTGACAAATATTGACGGCGTGCCCGTGATGCTCTAGCACTGTGCTCAGCAGATGGCTGTGGCTGGACTGGAGGAAAATGAGCCGGAGGGGGAGACGGGCCAGAGCATGGGGGTGGGAGTTGGAGGTGGTCTTGGGTGTCTTGGAAGGGAGTCAGGACCCTGCCCTGCAAGCTATGGGGAGGCCCTGAGGGGTTGATATCTTCTGGGAAGTAATCAGGTAATGTAGAACCAGAGCGTGGGAATGCAAGGGTCCCACCACACAGCTGAGGAACCTTAGGCTCTGAGCCATGTTGCACATGCTCAGGGACATCTCGGTAGGCAATGGCAGAGCGGGGCCTCGTATCCCACAGCCCGGAGCTCACTATCCTGCACCAGGTCTCCACTAGGCCCAGCTCCTCTTCAACTGGCCCACCCTTGGCCAAAATCCTAGGTGCCTAGCTCCAGTTGGCTCCTCCCTTGTTAAATGACCTTGGATCCATCTCCTCCTCTCTCTGGACCCAAGAGCTTGGGCTGAGGCAAATTCTCTCAAAGTGTGGGTCAGGTACGCCCAGTGGGATGGGGAGTGACATCAGGGAGTCCACAGACCTGGCCACGCAGAACACGCAACCTCAAGTTCATTTCAGGAAAGTTACTCCTTTTCAGTTCTTACTTCTAATTAAGTCAAGGTGAAGGAGAAAGGCCCAGCTGGAGGCTGGTGTGTCTTTAACACCTCTCTGACTTTGCTAATCTCCCCTTATAGCAGAGAGGCCTCCTAGCAGGCCTGATCATCTAAGGTAGAATTGCTTTGTTTTCATTGAGTTTATTTTTATATTTACCTTCTGTTTTGGGAAAGCCAAAACATTTAAAGTACAGATACAGATTCCTTGTTAAATAAAGTTTTGTAAAAGTGAGTTAATTTAAAGAAAAACACTAAGCAGATGAGGTAAAAAGATATTGCAGAAATCCTGGAGGAGATGCCAATGACCAGACTTGAGAGAAATCCTGGGTGGGGCACCTCGACTCTTCAGTTCTAACATCAGCCACTTTTCTAGGAAACTCACTTTACGGTCTAGGTGCTGCTGTTTATCTTTTTTAAAAAGCGTAAGAAGGTAGGAATTTCACCAGGCATTTAGTGATGGACTCAACTCTGTTTGCCGAGTAACTTCCCTTAGCAAACTTCAATGCCACCGCAACACCTTGGCCACGCCCTCCACGCCCGTGGGGATGAGGAAGGAACCCCAAGTGGGGGGCTGGTCCTGAGGCATTGTCAACCTCCTTCTGATTCTGAGGATGGAATTCTGGGACTCCCACACCCCCAGAGTCAAGAGCAGCTGTCAGGAGGGCCCTACATAGAATGTCTGACCTGGCAGCCATTTGGGGGTAGGGCCAGTGAAGCCAAAGACCTATGAGGACTTCCTTCAGCCCTGGGATAAAGGCGAAGCTCCTTGTGTGATACTTAAGGTCTTTCAGTGTCATCCCCAAATTGTCCTTCCATATGCCCCCTCTACCTGGCTGACTCCTGCTCCTCCGAGCTCCCTTGTCACCATTGCTAGGAAGCCCTGTCTCAGTCTCTCCAGTTCCCCGTCCTGAGTCAGGCTTCCTGTGGGATCCCAGCTTCCTCAGCATCCCGGCCCTAGGTCATCCTTGCCTGCTTATGTGCCTGTTGTCCGCACAGAGGGGGACACCGTGTCTATTTAGTCTCTATATCCCAGGGTCTGTACAAAGAAGTGCTCGGTAAAGCTTTGCTGAACTGAGGAGGGTAGACGGAGTGGCCACAGTGGGGACATCAGTTCCTACCCCTTCGGCTCCTTTCGCGGGCTTCCGACCCCTCTGCTGAGTCTCCTGTAGGGAAAGGTGCATATGAAGAGTAGTTAGAGGCAGCCGAAAGGCCGAGAGCTACCACAAGGTAGATGTGGGCTCCAGTCCTGTTCAGATGTCAGCTGATTTAGCGGAGCCGGAGGATTCCTGTGTGTTGACGGGGGATCCTATTCCACCAGAGAAGCAGAGAGGGCGTGAGGAATAAATGAAATAACATGAGAAAAGCAGCATCCAGAGGTCAGGTACCCACTTGCTCATGAAATTATAGAAGTGTTAGAACTGCAGAAAGTGCAGAGAACCCAGATGCCCAGGAGAAATAGGCACTCATTCTGTCCAAGGGACTGAGGCAGGGAAAGCTCTCTACTTGAGAGGACTTTTGAACTGGGCTTTGAAGGATAAATAGGAGTTGGGCTTTGGAGGATAAATAGGAGTTCCCCATAAATAGTCAGAGGAAATTGAGGTGAGAAGACTGGGAGTGACACAGGGAGAGCATCCCAGCATCTACATGGAACTACACTAAGAAGGATTTGGGTTAAGAAGGAGGAGGGACTTCTCATCCCAGAGCCTTGGGCAGAATTCAAGTCCAGGATTTGCCTAAAGGTAAAATGAGCTATGAAGGGTCAAGGGCCCCTTCATCATAAGTCAAAGGTCAACTGGCCCATCCCTCTATGACTAAGCTACCCAACTACTTTTGTCCCTAAACCTGCTTCCTTTGTGCTGGAAGTGAGTCCTGCCTTGAGTGAGCAGGAGAAGAAGGGCGAGGCTCGCAGCCAACAGGCCAGGCCCCTGGCTAGCAGCCCCCACCACCCGCTCTCCAAGAGGCTGACCCCACCCTGCGCAGGGTGTTCATTTCTCCCCACAGCCTTGACCCAGGGCAGTGATACCAAATTGGAAAACAAGCCCCCTTTCCGGCCGGGAGGGACAGAAGGAGGCAGGCCCATTTTCTAGGTCAGAACTCCTTGCCCTTCCTGGCCTAGGCCATGTTTTTTGAAACTAGACTTTGTGGAGAGAGGGAGAGAGTGTGGATGCTTCTGTGTGCACGAATGAGTGTGTAGGGCTGTGTGGAGAGAGGGACAGGGAGGGAGAGAGAACAGAGCCTCGGCGTGTGTGTTATTTGTGTGTGTGTGTGTAGAAAGGGTGACAGAGAGAGAGAAAACAGAGCCTGGGCGTGTGTGTATGTCTATGTGTGTGGAGAAAAGGTGACGGAGAGAGCAAGAGAACGGAGCCTGGGCGTGTGTGTGCGTGTGGCTGTGTGACTGCGTGACTCTGTGCAAGAGAGACTGTGTGTGTGTGTGTGTGTGTGTCTCCAGGAGCAAGCTGTACCTTAAAGCCACAGACCCCGCCTCGGCCCTGCTCCCCTCTACTTCCACCCCCAGCCAGAACCACCTCCCACCACATCAGCTGGGAACCAGAGCTGGGCCTGGCCAGGGTGACTCCCGCTTGGCCTGAGGGGACAGAAGCAGCCCCAGCCCTCTCAGGCACCCCCTGCATGGCTGAGGCTTGAGAGCTCAGAAATGGGTCCTACCGGAGGAAGGAGAAAGGGGCTTTATTCCTGAGGAAAGCAGGGCCTCCCAGGGGACTGGGGGCTGGGGAGGGGCGGAGGTAGGCCCAGCTCCCGGGCAAGACTGCGCGGTGAGGGCCCAGCTCCTCACTTACTAGGGGTGGGAGTCGGTGGAGGGAGGCCACAACCTCCTCACCTCCTTGCAGGGCAGCCACAGAGCTGTGCCGCAGTCACGATGGAGACCATGAGGTATGGTGCTGGCAGGACAACCAGGAGGGTCTCTGTGACAGACAGGAAGCTCCCGCCTCAGGTCTGCGCTCTCAGGCAGCCTTCCTGCCATCTTGGCAGCTGGAGCTTGCAGACACAGAGCGGGGGTGTTTGTTTTCCTCCCACAGCAGCCTGCCCCTCCCCCCGCTCTCACACCCGGTTTTGGCTCCCAGGCTGGAGGTGCTGGGCGGAGCCCTGAGAGGCTAAGACCTGGTTTCTCGGCCTCTGACTGGCTGTGTGGTCCTGGACAGGTCCCTCACCCTCTCTGGGCTGCCCCTGCCTGCTCTGCATATTCGAGAAGTTGGGTTCCGAGACTTTGCTGGCTCTTCCAGCTTTCACATTTCCAGGTTCTGGGTCCCATGATGGGCATCATTTGATGAGAAGATGCCGCGATCCAGGAAGAGGATGAGAAATTACCAGCCCTGAACCCTCCCGGCCCGAACCCAGAGCCAGAAAAAGTAGTATGCGCTGAAGTGTCCATAGAAAGCTCCTGGTCCAACTCCTCCATTTCACAGTTGGGGAAACTGAGGCTGGAAGGGGGAGGATGGAGGTGGTGATTTGCCCGATATGCCCGAGGAGTGAGAGCCCAAGCCAAGACTGGAGCCCGGTCCCCTGGCCCCAGCCTCCAGCTACCAGGCAGAGCCCGGGTCGCCGAGGGAGCAGCGGGCGCCAGGAGGCCGGGAGGAGGCGGAGGAGCGGGGGCGCGCCCGGCCGCCCCGGCCCCGCGGGCCCCTTCCGGCCCCTCCCCCAGCCTGCGCACCGTCCCGCCACCTGCTCCCCGGTCCGCTGGGGCGGGGCCGCCGCCCCCCGTCTCCATGGCAACGCGCGGCCCGGCCGGCAGCCCTGGCCTCGCTGCCGCCGCGCAGCCCATCTGGCCCCAAGCCCGCCCCAGCTGGACCGCCCGAGGCCCCGTCGGCCGGGGGCCCCCACAGCCCCGCGGCGCCCGAGAGCAAGGCAGGAGCGCTGGGCGTCGGGCACCAGCGATGCCAGCACCTGGGCTGGCTGCGAGGCTCATCCCGATGGATCAGAAGCTGTGCTGCCCTCCGGGATCCCCGAGTCTAGAGAGTATCCCCCCCCCGGCCCCCCCCCCCCCCAGCACATTCGCTCAGGGCGGCAGGAGGAGCTCTCAGGATTGGAGGCGAGCTCTCTGGAGCCAGCCACCCTGGAGGCGAATCCCCAAGGAGGGTGACCCTGGGCAATTTACTTAAGCTTTTACCCGTCTGAAAAATGGAGGCGAGCACAGAACCTGGCTCTCTGGGTGGTTGTGAGGGTTAAATGGGTCAATAAAGAAAAATACATGGAGTGAGCACGCAATAAGTATCAGCTATTATTATTACTGCAGGTGGCAAGGGCTGCAGAGAGGGCCATGGAAGCCCGGAGTAAGGGTCCTAACCCAGCATGGGGGCAGCAGGGGCCGCTTCCTGGAGGAGGCCGTGCTGGTTGGTGTCGGCGCAAATAACAGTTAGCCAGGAAGCAGAAGAGAAGAGGGAGCAGCAGCAGCAAAGACGTAGAGATGAAAAATAGCGTGGGGGAGGGGGGGAAGACTTACAAAGCCCCTCAGTGTTGCTGGAGAGGATACAAGAGCCTGGCTTTCAGTTGGAGGGCAGTGGCACGGGAGCCGCTGAAGGGTTTTCACAGAGCCAAGACATGTTCCTTGTTTTCCTAGAGATCACTCTAGCTGCCATACGTGCAGTGGCTTGGAGGGGCCAGCATCCTTTTGAGAGATGATGAGGCCTAAACAAGGGGAGATGCAAGGTCAGTGGTAGGTGGGGACAGATTCATGGCTGTTAAGGAAGCAGGTATGGCAGGATGGTGACCTATGGGTTGGATGTGGCTGGAGAGGACGGAGTTAAGGAGGGACATGGGCACTCAGGTCGTTGGCTTGGGCACTGAGAGGGTGGCAGAGCCGGAAGGGGGGCAGGTCTGCGGGTGGGGGGCGGGAGATGATGAAGTGTGAGCACGGAGCAAGGGGACAGGAGGTGCTGCCCAGCTGGACAACACTTGCGTTTGGAGCCAAGAGACCTGGCTGGAGAGACCGGTGTGGGAGACCTGAGTGCCTGGATGGAAACAATCCTGCCAGGGCCTCAGAGCTGCCTCAGAGTCAGCAGGGGTGGGGCCCTCACCACGCTGCCTCCTCCTTCACAGAGAAGAAGACTTAGCTTCAGGACTGAATTCTAAGCTTCATTTCCCTGGAGCTGAGCAGAATCTGTCTAAAAAAAGTTAAGGAATTTTGACCCAAATTCTGTGTGTGCCATTATCTCTTTCTGAGGTTTTGGGGGTTTGGAGGGTTGTTCTGTGGCAGACGAGTACAAGGAGACAGCATGTGTGTTGTGCTGACCTGTCCCAGCTCTGTCGTCTACCAGCTGTGAGGTCGTAGGCAAGACGTCTCCTGGAGCCTCAGTTTCCTCCTAGCTACCTACCTTGCAGAGTTATTGTAAGAATTAAATATGATGCAGGACACAGAGCTCCTAGCATGGCCTCTGGCCATCTTTGTTAAACATGCAAATTCCAGAATCTTCTCTAAGACCCAGGAATATGAGTTTCCATGGGCGGGTCTGGGAATCTGCAGGGAAAACTGGCCCACCCTAGGATGGAAGCCTCCAGCTACCACCCTGGAACTCCTTGACACAGGCCCCTCCATGGGGCGGCGCACCCCTAACATTTGCAGCCTGGGGCCAGAGTTCAAACGGCAGCCCCTCTTCCAGGCCCCTACCCCCTCCTCCTCCCGCCTGTTTCATCCCTACTGCAAACATCCTTGTGTGCAGACATGGAGACCCAGGCCCATGTCCAAGCTCTCGGGGACACCTGCCCCAATGAATGGCTCCTTGCCTACCCCTCAGGCCTAGGGTCGCACACACTTGCAGCACAGTCCACCAGGAGGACAGACCCAGGTCCTGGGAGTGGGCTCAGGGCCCTTTGGGCTGGGAATTCCAGATCCCAGGGACCTGGAGTATGATCTAGAATGATAAGCTTGGGCTCCAGGTAGGCATGTCCCCTTGGCCTCACCTACAGCTCAGCTTGAAGGAAGGCGTAGGGGAGCCCTATATGACAGGAGTTCCGAGCGGGGTCCCAGCTGCGCAGGTCTATGGGCTCCCTTGCCTCTGTTCCTGTCAGCCTTTCCCCCCAAGGCCCTCTGGCCAGCCCACTGGTTCCCTGCAGCCACATTATGGAGGCTGCAGCCGTTTGTCCATCTGCCTGCTCCCTGCCCAGCTGAGGTCACCTCAGACTTTGCCTCCAGCCTCTGCTGGCCCTGGGGAGTACGGGGTTTGGAGGCCTCCCACACAGCCACGTCCAGGGGCCACCACAGCCCATACGTGCCCAGTCCCTGGCTTGTCATGGGAAGTTACGTCATTATTCTCCTTTGAAAATGAGCAGACAGAGGCTCAGAGCCAGTGGAGGAGGACTTGGTATGACATAGCACCTGCTGAATGCCGAGCACTGAGGCAGCTGCTTTTAAAGACACCAACACACAACACCCCTGTCAGAATTACCCCCAGTTTACAGGTGAGGACACTGTGGCTTGAGAGGGAGAGATGGCTGACCCAAGATCACCCAGTTGGTAGGAGGCAGAGTCAGAAGTCAAACTCAGACCGTCGACCCCCACGCCCTGGCTGCAGGGATGCGCGGCAGGCCTTCAGTAAGAGGAGCTGAGGACGGTGGGAAACCTGGGCCAGCCATCTCCTGTGAGGGCCGCGGAATGTGAGGAATGTCCACTCACCAGGCAGGGCCGTGGGCAAGGTGACCTTTGGGGAGATAAAATGGAATTCCAGGACTCAGAAGGAGACTAGCTGAGGTAGACCTGGGGTGGTACTGCCAGGGACGGGGACCACTGCAGCTGGGCACCCACCCCGCAACCCCTCCCTGAGCCAGCACTTACAGCAGGGGCTTGCAAGGGGGCGCATGAGAGCAGACCCTGCTGCCCCTCAGCCCATGCCGTTCCCTCAGCTGCAATCTCCTTTCCCCTATTCTGCCAATGACACCTCACCCTCGATGCCTCTAAGCCTGTGCCCAACTGTCACCTGAACATTTCCACCTGGAGGGCCCTTGGGAATCTCAGCCATCCCTGTCCGTGACTAAAGCACCGTGCTCGCTGACTACCTGCCCTCTTCCCCAGCACTCTGACTGTCAAAGGCAGGGTCTGCCATGCTTCTGCCTTCTCCCTCCTTCTCCACCCACACTCAATCTGATGTCTCCGCTCTTGCCGGTTGCCTCTGGCCTCCAGGCTCACACCCTCCCTCCCCATCTCCCCGTGGCAGCCAAGGCCAAGTTGCCAGATACAGCAAATAAAAATACAGGACTCAGTTAAATTTGGTTTTCAGTAAACAAATAATTTTTTAGTATAAGTGTGTCCCAAATGTTGTATGGGACACGCTTATACTAAAAAATTATTTGTCATTTATCTGAAACTTAAATTTACTGAGCATCCTGTGTTTTACCTGTTAACCCTAAGCCAGAGTGTACTTCACCACCTAAAAGACTCCTGGAGGGCAGAGAAGGGGGAAGACTCCTGTGTTTGGAGCACTCTTCCCTCACTTGTCCTTCTCTGCCTAGCTCCAGCACTTCTCACTTCTCAGAAGTCTCCTCCTCCAGGAAGCCTTCCATACAGCCATAGGCTGAGATGGGGGCTCCTCTGTGCCATTAGACGCCAACAGACTTCCCTTGCCAGAACCCTAAGTGCGCTGCTGGTCCCCCATCACTGAGCTCCGTGAGACCAGCATCTTGACTTTTGTTCACTGTGTCCCCCAGCCCCTAGCAACTTGCATGGCGCTTAGAGTAACTTGCTGTTCGACCCTGGCTGAGCCCATTGCCTCCTCTGGGCCTCAGTCTCTCCATCCATATAAGGAAGGGTCATCTGAAATGGTCTGTTAGGCTACTTCCGGCTCTGATGCCTGCCCATTTTAGGCTGACCCTGCACTTTGACCCTGGAGATCCTGGGCAGGGGTGGCATAATAGAGAACTCTGAACTCAGTGTGGAAGACCTGAGGATATGCCCCTCTCTGCCTCTGTGCTGCCCAGGGCAGGTTCCCGCCCTCTCTCAGCCTGACTTTCTCCTCTGCCGTGTTCTCACCCCACCAGCCTGTGACCGCCTGCCTGTGCTGGCCTGGGAAGGGTGTTCGGAGGCTGAAGTCATGTAAGCAGGCAGCCTGGCTCTGGCACGTCGGAGGCCCTCAACGCACACGATATTCCTGCCTGCTTTTCCCACTCAACTGGAAGGCTGACGTGCCCAGGAGGGGCTCAGGGAGAGGGGGCTGCACAAGCTCTGAGCTCCAAGGGGAGAAGGGCGGGAGCCGCTGGGCTGGGAGCATTCAGGCAAGACTTTAAATCTGGTCTTCGATTTATTTATTTATTTATTTTTAAAGGGCCTCAGCATCTTTGTGAGAGACCAGGAATCAGTCCAGCCCACAGAGAGAGACAACCTGGAGACAATCCCCCACTCACTTGCGGGGGTTAATTTTTCAGCCTAAGTGGATGGCGGAACATGTGGGTTGTAGGGGGAGCAGACTCAGGAGACTGGGTCCAAGGAGGCACCAAGGTGGGGGCTTTGTCCAGCCTGAGAGCCCCCACATCTCCTCCGATCCCCCCAGGCCACCTCAGATAAACATGCAGCTTGAGTGGGGACGGAGTGCTCCCTGGCTTCAAGACGAGCTCTTCCACCACCCCCATCCAGCCTCCTCTCAACCAGGGGGCCCCCCGAGGTGGGGCGATCCTGGCAGGCTCCTGGGGCTGGCCCCCCTCTGTGGCCCTGCTCTTCCAGGGCTTGGCCTTCCCAAGGCCCTGTTTCTGTCTCCTCATCTGGGCATTTTGGGGCAAGGTGGGGGACACTCCCTTCCAGGACCGACAGTCTGGGGTTCCATGAGACCAGTGAGTAATTCCAGCGCTCGGAACCCCCAGGAAGGGAATTCTGGCCTCTGAACTGGAATCTGAAGATAAGGTTCTCTCAGGCCCCTCCCTGTCCTCCTGCTCTTCCCAGCCCCTCTCCTGCCTCCCCCCTCCTCCTGCTCCCCTCTCCCACCCCTGCTGAACTAGCTTCCTCTGGCCCATTAATCAGGCTGGATCTGACCTCAAGGCCAAAGAGGCAAGAAGAGGAGGCAGGGAGGAAGAAAGGAGAGAGGGACGGGGGGACTGGCCTGGCGGGGACCCCGTCAGGCTGCTCACCTTTGCCTCCGTTGTCTCCTAGAGCCCCCCAGCCACCCCAACAAGGCAAAACCTATTTTTATAGGGGAGCAAACTCAGCCTCCAAGAGCACAGACGCCCTGAGAGACATCACACAACTGACATGGGGCCAGCGTTCCTGCTTCCCTCCTCACACCAGGGCTTCGAGGTGAGGTCCGAGAGCTTCAAGTGACCCCAGAGGAAGAAGACAGTCTCCCACAGCCTGAGGCTGAGGCCTTGAGAAGGTCACACGGGGCCGAAGGGCTGGGCTGGCCAGTCCCTGTCCCAAACAGGCTCTGTGACCTGAGGCAAGTCACTTCACCTTTCTGAGGATCCCTTTGTCCAGTTAAAATCTGGCCTAGAGTGACCTTTGCCCTCAAGGGACAGAAGATAAGTGCCTGGGCTTTGGAGCTAGACTGATTTCAAATCCTGGTTCTGCTCTTCCCTAGCTGAGTGGTTCGAGACGAGTCACTTCCCACCCCCGTGAAATGGGAGTGAGGGGGCCATCCAGGGGGCTTCTGAAGATCTGGAGAGGCATAGAGGCCTTGGAGGGCTCCCCAGCTGGTGGGCAAGGGGTGGACAGAGCCAATGAGAAAGCCCAGTGACCGCTCTGTGGGACCCAGGCCCACAAGGTTCCCGCCACCTTGCTATGGGGCCAGGCTAGTGGCTTCCCTGCTCAAGAGACTAAAGCACTCTGGGCCTGGGCGGGCAGACCAGACCCCTGTGTCTGACCTTTCACCCTCTTGGACCCTTAGAGAGCGAGCCCTCACCCCAGCCTACCCCGGCCAGGCCGGTACGCATCCACCCTGCTCTGTTCTTCCTCATGCCCACTGTGGTCTATCTCCACCTCACCCCCAGAACAAAAGGGACTTTTGACATTCTTTGTCCTGCGCAGACATTCTCTGAGTGTGGGACCCACCAGGCCTTGCAGCTGGCACCTGCCACCTTCCCCCCAGGCTTGGCCCAGCTCTCCAGAGAGCTTTGCGCAGAGGAGATGGAGGGAGGGAGGCAGGGAGGGGCCTTAAAGAAGCAGAGCCTCCTCTCAGAAAGTATTTCCCACCCCCACCATCAGAATGGACAGAAAGGAAACCAGGTGGAGGAGGTAGACAGGAGAGTTGTCCGCAGGAGATTGCCATCATGTGACTTGTTTGAGATTGGGTTTGGGGCTAAAACCTACTCTTCTCTTGGCTCCTGGCCAAGGGCTCTTTCATTAACTGGTTTCTTAGTATCTTTTAAAGAAACTGGTCCCAACTCTACCCTGATTTGCTGTGTGACCTTGAGTGAGTTCTTTTCCCTCTCTGAGCCTTGGTTTTCCTTGTATAAAATGAAGAGAAAGAACTGGAGGCTCTCTCACATGAGAGATTTCCTAAACCAGACACCTGGTCAGGTGCTGGGACACCAGAGACAAGCCAAGCTCCCGGGATCGGGCTGTAGGATTCCATCAGGAAAGAGCACAAAATGACTCTTGAGGAGGAAGTAATGTGTTTGCATGAAAGTAGGACTCCCCAAAATGGTGGAGCAGAACTAGCTTCCTTCCCCTTGGATTGACAGAGTCCTGTACAACCTGCAAAGCTCTTTCCCCTTCATCTGTCTCTAGGCTTGTGAGATGCACACGACCTAAAAGTCTTCTCCTTTTACAGAAAATGCGGCTTCAGGCACGCAGAGGGCAGGCCCCCACCCACCTGGGAGGGGGTGTCTGCAAAGTGATGCCCTAGCTGAATGGGGAAAGGTGGGACATGGGTATTCTGGTAGAGGCTCCCTGTGAGCAAGGCAGAGGGCAGTGACGACGTGCTGTGGTTCATTTGGCTGGAGCTTGGGGTGCGTCTGAGGGGAGCAGAGAGAGGGAGTGGAGGGTCTTGGCTGCCTGGCTGAGGAGTTTGTCCTATGGGTGCTGAGGAGCCAGGGGGCATTCCATGTCAGGCAGTGTTTATTCACCACTGGTGTCGTTGAGGGAGTGAACTGGGGGGCCCAGACGGACCAAGGGAGCTGGGACAGCTGTACGCACAGGTACCTCTGACAAAGGGGCCATGGAGCTGTAATATGTTGTGGGGGAGGAGGAGCAGAGCAATTCCTCCCGGGAAAGAGGGGAAGTGAGCAGGGAGATGAAGCAGGGGAAAGGAAATGAAAGATTAAGTGCATAAAGGCCATAAAGCTCGGAAACGTCCAGGCCGGATGGATTCCCGGTTTATAGATAGGTTTATGTCCAAGGATGCCCAGCCAGGGCTGATAGCAGCAAGAGCAGCCACCCAGGGAGGCAGAGGGGACACTGGGCTGGAAGGGACCCCTCATGCCCCTGTGCTCTCTTGCCACCCCCCCCCCCCCCACCAACTCCTCAGGGCTGGCCGACAGCCCAGCTGGAAGCAATTGTGGGAGCCTCCAGCCTGGAGAGCTGCATCCCACAAAGGGCCCTGGTAAATAGCAGCCCACACCCCAGACGGCCTGCGGCGCCCTCCCTCCTGCAGCCCCCTGCCCAACCGGAAATTTAAAACAACTGCTCGACACAGTCTTAAATCCTCCGGGAAGGAGCTGGGGTTGGCAGGCGGGAAGCACGAAGCTGGCCAGGGCCTGCCTGGAATCCCTCTCTCCCATCTCCTGCTCTGAATGCCCCTGAAGAACCATCTCCCGCCGGCGCCCCGAAGTCCTGCCATGGGCTTCCCGGCCCACAGGCTTCCTGCGTTGGCGTTCGCCATGGGGCACTACGCTGCAGCTCGCCGGAACTGCCGAGTAGACTATGCACCTCGGGAGCTCGGGGCAGTCTTGTCCCCTGCTCGTACCCAGCACTGGGTCTGCCACAGAGCAGATGCATAGTGTACATAAGGCGGATGAATAATTGAAGCCACCATGTGACCTGAGCCGTCGCTCTGCTCTTTGGGCCTCAGTTTCCTGGTCTGTCAATTGGGCATGATAATTTGTACGGAGTCTACTTCCCAGAGCTGTGAGAGTTAAGTAAGAACCTTTGTGGAGGTATTTTATCAACTGATGAGTCACGGTGGTTCCATCCTTGTCCTCCCAGCCTCAGTTTGCTTGTCTGGAAATTGAGGCCTGAGTGCTAGCTAGCGTCTCTCCGGGCCGTGATTTTCTCAAGTTATAGCCAGAGATGAGGATGCCCAGACTGTCCTAGCTTCCTTACACACCAGCTGGGTGGTAGGAGGAGGGTACGGGGTGTGGTGTCAGGCAAAGAGCCCGGCCTAGGGTTCCAGCGCGGCCCCTGACTTGATGTATGATCTGCTCTGGGCTGCCAGGGAGTGGAATGGGAGTGGGGGGACACAGGAAGCCTGGAGTGACCTCTAGCATTCAACTTCTCTGGACACATGCAGAGGGCAGTGGGGAGCCACTGACAGGCTCTGAGCAGGAGAGCAGCGTGGTCAGGCTCATCTTTCAGAGCACTCACCCTGGCGGTGGTGTGGTTTATGGTAGAAGGGCGGGGAGTCTGGAGTCTGGGGACCTGGAAGGGGGCTATTGCCTTTGCCCAGGCACAGAAGACAGTGGCCTCCATGTCTTTTGTCAGGCTGCGCTCCAGCCTGGGCTGCCCTGCCTCTTCCCTTTTAAAGCTCACCCATCTTTAAGACACAGTTCAGGGACCACCTCCCTTGTAAGGTCTTCTCAGGTGGTCTCTGATGCCCGTAGTGAACTCCTCCTCTGCCGTCCAGTTTCCTAGCCTGTGTACCTTCACCATGGGACCAGTTTGAGTTACTGTTGTGTGTGTGTGTGTGCACACGCATGCCTGTGTGCCCTCTCCTGGGCTGTGAGCTCCTGAGGTCAGGGCGGGTACCCCACCCATCCCTGTATCATCTCCAGCACCCATCACCTGGCCAGGCCCAGAGGAGGTGCTCGGCACACGCATGCAGAGTACTGAGGATCCAGAGCAGCCTCCACTTTGAGTCCACCTGCAGGTAGGAGTCTGGGCTTCAGCCCTAGCTTAACTGCTAATAGCTGGGTGACCTTGGGCTAGTCACTTTTCCTCTCTGGACCAAGGTCCCTTTTGGCCACAAAGGAAGTATCGCTATTATTCATTCTCACATCAGGACTCTGAAAGGAGGCAGCATCCCTGGGCCCCTTCTCCAGCACCTCCCCTCAGCATTTCCTTTCCTGTGCCTGGGATCACAAGGAGCTGTTACAACTGTGGGTCCCCCCAGAACCGCAGGTCTCTGAGAGCCTTGTCCCTGGGTCCCCACAGAGCCCTGCACAGAGGTGCTCCGCAGACCTGTCTGATGAGGCACCTATCCACTGCTTGGTCCCAGGAGAGGGAGCGTAGTAGGATCTCTGTCCACAGTGATGTGCGATCAAATGTGTGGCTGTGCAAGAGGCCAGGGGCACTCACTGCCCCAGCCCAGCCACAACCCTGCCTCGGTCCCCACCTCCTGCCCAGCCGTCCTCCTGGGGCTACTCCAGCCTCCCCTGTGGGGAAGGGGTGCTGCCAGCCCCTGAAACAGATGGGTCTCTAGCCAGGACTACTCTGCCCCAGGCAAGCCCACTATATCTCAGCCAGAATCCCCCTCCCTCTGCCCAACCCCCCTGGGCTGGGACAGACCTCAGCCAGCAGGCCTCCCAGCTTTGATCAATACAGGGCAAGCAGCCAAGGCGGCTGCAGGCTCCATCCTCCCGGGAGGCCCCAGCTCAGCCGGGGTCACATGGGGGAGGGGCCGCAGCCTGGCTCAGGGGCTCTGGAGGGTGGGGCAGGGCAGGGGAGAGCAAGAAAGGCAGGGCCACTCACGGTCATTCATTCCTTCACCCACTCGTTCCTTCGCACACATTTGTTCAGCCCACAAATATTTAGTGAGCACCAGCTATGCACCCGGCAGTGCCATCAGCTCTTGGGACACAGTAGGGATAAGACAGCAGCTCTTGTGGAACCGAGGTTCTAGCAGAGGAGAGAGACAACAGACAAATGAACAAACAAATGTAAGAAGTAGTTTCAAAAGGTGATAAAAATAAAATAGGGTTGGGGGACAGAGAGATCAAGCAGCATTACACACAGTGGCCAGGGAGGACAACGTTTGGGCTGGAACTCGGATGAGGAGGAGAAGCCCACCAGGCCAGCTCAGAGCAAATGAGGAGGAGATGCCCACCAGCCTGGCTCAGAGCGGACCCCCAGAAGCAGGCACTGAGCTGGAGCGGTGTGCACAGGAGGCTTGTTAGGGCACACTCTGGCTCCAGGCGTGGGCTCTCCGTCTTTGGGAGAAGGAGGGAGGTGGGGGCCAGAGGGGAAGCTGTGCTGGGCTGCAGTGCCAACAAAAGCCTCAGCTGACCCCGCAGAGCCCCCTCAGAGCAAACAGCCTTTCAGAGTTGTCCCAGCTCCAAGCAACAGGCTGTGGCGGGGGGGGGCCTTTGTACCCCGACACTGATCAGCTTTTGGGTAGCTGCCCCCAGGAAGGGGGGAGACTTTGGTCAAGCCAGCCATCAGAGTGGTTCCCACAGTCTCAGCTGAGAGCTGTTGCTGCCAGCACTGACCCCAGCCCTGAGGGGGATCTGGTGGCACTCAACGTCCATTAGGCTGCTAAGAGGCGGAGGAAGAAGGTTACAGACAGAGGGAACAGCAAATGCAAAATCCCTGAGGCAGAAATGAGCCAGCCCGACTGAGGCGCAGACAGAAGGCCAGTGGGCACAGAGTCACTGACGGTCAGCAGTCAGAGAGGCAGGCAAAGGCCAGTCCAGAAGGGCCTGGGAATCCAGGGACTTCATTCTGAGTGTAAAGGGCCACCCTGGGAGGGCTTTAAGAAGAGTAATCTGACAATCACCTATTAACACTACCCTGGCTGCTGGTGGGGGAGGAGGGGTGGCGGGATCAGAGAGCGACAGGGAGAGCAGTTGCCGGGGCGGTGGGAGCGGTCCAGGTGAGAGCCCCTGGTGGTTTAACTAGGGTGGGGACAATCCCATCTTAGTAAGATAAGTGCGGGATGAAAGAGGACTGGGATGCTGTGGGGGCCCAGGGAGAGGGCTCCAGATGAATCTTGGCTGTCACGAGATGCTGTGGAGATGCTTCCGGCATCCCGCGGGGGATAGCAAACCAGACTGATTAGATTTTTCTCCACCCTTAAGATTCTGAAATTTTGTGGATTGGAGAAGAAACCTCAGAGACTCCTAGCTCCTCTCCCCAGCCTGGGCAGGAATCCAAAACTGGTGCCTAGTGACCACGCAGCCTTTGCTGTGCCCCATAGGGCATGAGGAGCTCACCCCCCAAGGATCACTCTGCTGGAAAGTTCTGAGAGCTGCCCCCCTTGCAGCTGCCCCCAGCCCCCAGCTCCCCGCCCCCTTTGGGCCACGCTAAACACAAGAGTCCCCAAAAAGTGAGGACATGGCTCCCATCTCCACCCCCACCCCACATCTTCTTGTCCTGCGAGTTATCCTGAGGGTGATCTCAGACGGTGCCTCCTCCCTACCCCAAACTTGGTCCCTCACCAGCCCACCGACTCACTCCTGTGACGTGCGTCTGATTCCACAAAGGTTTGGAAAGAAGTCATTTTGTAGAATTTTTGAGAGGTACCTTTTCTTCCAAGGCCTGATGTGTGTGGAGGCATAACCAGGCTGGGCGTTAGCAGAGCTGGGTTCTAGCTCGTCTACGTGACCTTGGACCAGTCACTTCCCCTCTCTGGGCTTCATTTGCTCCTCTGTAAATGGGGCTGGCCAACTGGCTGGTGTTTAAATGCTGAACCAGAATATTGTGAGTCTGTGTGTAGATTTGCCCCTGCTCATTCTTCAAAACCAGAACCAAGGGATCTTCTGTTTTCTTGTCCTCTGACTTCCAGACTTAAGGCTTAAAAGGCCTCAAAAAGTCTAATCAGCTTCCCCTGCTCCATGACACCCACTCTGTTGAACTTTGTTTCAACATCACCATCAGTTGATTGTCTACCTTCAGAGCTTGTATGCCTCCAGACATGGGGAGCTCACTACCTTATAAGACAGTTCTGTTAGAAAGTTCTTCAGCTAATGCAAAGATTCTATGATTCTATAGTAACATGATGACCCTTACTCTGCGTCACTGCTCACCCATTCATTCATTTGTTTTCATTCATTCGACAATATTTATTGGGCCTCCATCAAATGAAGCAGGGCAGTCACAGCCAAGTGACAGAACAAGATCATAACTGTAAAGGTCGTTCATGTTCTCTGAGCACTTCCTGTGGCCAGCACTGTGCATGCACAGCACATACAGCATCTCATCCTGTCATCACAGACGGCTCCCAGTCTACGGATGAGAAAATTGAGAGTTAGGGAGAATGTGAGACCAGGTCCCAGTAGGAAATGGATGGCAGCTGAAGGGTTTCTTGCAGAGAGTTTAATAAAGGGACCATTTACAGAGGTGAGGGGAGGTTTCAGGAAACCTACAGGGGATAGTGGGCTGCTCTGAGGTTAGTAACAGCGGGGAGCTGTTACCACCTACAGGTCTGAAGGGGGAGAGGCAGAAAGGTTGTCATGGTCTTGACCTCATGGGGCTTATAGTCTAGTGGAGGATGGGTAGAAGCCAAACAGTGAACCAATTACAGCTGGGATCAGTGCTCTGAAGAAAAATCTGGTTTATCTCCTGTAAGCAATGGGGAGATATTGATGAGCATTGATAGTGTAAACTTTTTAATTTTTTTAAATTGAGGTATAGCTCACAAACAGTAGATTTCCCAGATCTTAAGTGTACCTCTTGAAGAATTATAACCACCACTCAGATCAAGATTCAGAGCATTTCCGGAAGGCTCTCTCATGCCCCCTCCCAGCTGTACCCCTGTAGAGTAACCGCTATTTTGATCTTTATCACCATAAATTCATATTGCCTGGTTTTGAACTCCATATATTTTTTAATTTTTATTTTTTTTAAAGATTGGCACCTGAGCTAACATCTGTTGTCAATCTTCTTTTTTTTTTTTCTTTCTTCTTCCTCTCCCCAAAGCCTCCAGTACACAGTTGTATTTTCTAGTTGTAGGTCCTTCTCGTTGTGCTATGTGGGACGCCGCCTCAGCATGGCTTGATGAATGGTGCCATGTCCGCACCCAGGATCTGAACCAGCAAAACCCTGGGCCCCTGAAGCAGAGTGCAGGAACTTAACCACTCAGCCATGGGGCTGGCCCCCTGAACTCCATATATATGGAATCATATAGTATGTACTTGTTTGTGCCTAGCTTCTTTGCCCAACATTATGTCCAAGAGATTCGTCTGTGTTGCCTCATGTAGCAATTGCCTGTTCTTTCTCATGGCTATATAATATTCCACAATGTGTATATATATATATATATATATATATATATACTATATTTTATTTATCCATTCTACTGTTAATGGACATTTGAGTTGTTTCCAATTTTTGGCTATCATAAAGCTTCTATGAACATTCTTGTGCATTTCTCTTGGTGGGCATATGCATACTCATTTCTGTTGGGTATATATTCAGGAGTGGAATTCTGGAGACATAGAATATATATACCTTCAGCTTTAGTAAATACTGCCAGTTTTCCAAAGTATTGTATCAATTTATATTCCTACTAACAATGTATGGGAGTTCCAGTTGCTCCATTTCCTTGTAAACACTTGACAATGTGTCTTTTTCATTTTAGCCATTCTGGTAGGTGTATAATACTATCTCATTGTGGTTTAAATTTGCATTTCATTGATGGCTAATGATGTGAACACCCTTTCATATGCTTATTGAGAATTTGTGAAATGTCTGTTCAAGTCTCTTGCCTATTTTTAAGAAAATGGATTGTCTGGTTTTTTTCTTGATGTATAAGAGTTCTTTAAATATTCTAAGTATGAGCCCCTTGTTGTATATATGTATTGCAAATATCTTCTCCCAGTCTGTGGCTTACCTTTCCACTCTCTTAGTGGTATCTTTTGATGAACAGAGTTTTTAACTTTAATAACATTCATTTCCTTTATCATTCAACCTTTCCCTTTATGGTTGATTTTTTTTAGTGTGTATGTGACAGGTTTGAAAAATCTTTGCCTACCTCAAGGTCATAAGAGATTCTCCTATTCTCCTGTTCTTCCAGAAGCTTTATTGTTTTATCTCTCACATTTGGGTCCCCGATCTATGTTGAATTAACAGTTGTGTACGGTGTGAGGTAGGAGTCAAGGTTTATTTCCCCCCTCCCTTACCAAATTTCCAGCATCTTTTTTTTGTAAATACCCGTTTCCTTCCAATGAAGTTTAGTGGCTCTTTTCTGATAAATTGAGCGATCATATCTATATGAGTCTATTTCTGGGTTCTCTGTTCTGTATCATTGTCTACTTGTCCACTCTGTGCCAATACTATCTTATCTTAATTATTAAAATTTTCTAATGAGTTTGTATATGTAGTAGTGTAAGTCTTCAAGCTTTGTTCTTCTCCAGCATTGCATTGTCTATTTGGTTTCTTTGCATTTTCCTATAAATTTTAGAACCAGGATGTTAACAAAAAAAAAAATCTGTTGTAATTTTTCTTGGAACTGCATTGAGTCTGTTAGGCCACTTTGAGAAGAATTAGCACCTTAACAATACTGAAGCGTCCAATCCATGAACATGGTATATCCCTCCATTTATTTAAGTCTCCTTTAACTGCTGGCAGCAATATTTAAAGTTTGCAGAGTAAGGGTGTTGCATATATTTCATTGCAATTATTCCTAGGTTTTTGACATTTTTTGATGCTATTACAAATGGTATTATTTTCAAGTTTCATTTTCCAATTGTTTGTTGCTAGTATATAAAAATGTAATTATTTTTGTATATTGTCCTCATATCTAGCAACCTTGCTAGATTAATTCTAATAATTCATTTATAGATATTTTTGTAATTCTTATGTACACAATCATGTCATCAGAAAATGACAGGTTTACTTATTTTTCGATCTTTATGCCTTTTATCACTGTTTCTTGCCTTATTACCCTTGCTAAGACCACTAGTATTATGGTTGAACAAAAATGGTGTGATAAGACATTCTTGGGGCTGGCCCGGTGGCACAGCAGTTAAGTTCGCACATTCCACTTCTCAGCGGCCCAGGGTTCCACAGTTCGGATCCCGGGTGTGGACGTGGCATCACTTGGCAAAAAGCCATGCTGTGGTAGGCATCCCACGTATAAAGCAGAGGAAGATGGGCATGGATGTTAGCTCAGGGCCAGTCTTCCTCAGCAAAAAGAGGATTGACAGTAGTTAGCTCAGGGCTAATCTCAAAAAAAAAGAAAAAAGACATTCTTGCCTTATTCTTGACATCAAGGAGAAAGTGTTCAATACTTCACATTAAATATGGTGTTAGCTATAGGATTTTTATGGATATCCTGTCTCAGATTAAAGAAGTTCCCTTCTATTCCTAGTTTGCTGAGAGTTTTATTACAATCTGAATTTTTGAATTTTGTCAAGTACCCTTTATCTATTTTAATGATCATATTTCTCTTTTGTTCTGTGAATGTGATAAGTTATATTGATCTATTCTAAGATATTAAACTAAAATTGCATTTCTGGAATAAGCCCCAGTATAGCATTGTATAGTATGGATCAGAATGAGCGAGACTGGAGGCAGAGAAACCAGTGAGAAGGCTGGTGCAAAGGTCCTGGTGAGAGAAGGGCCTGGGCTAGGGCAGAGGCTGCTGTGAATGAAGAAGATTCTCTGAGAGGGTGAAGTGGGCAAGACTTAGTCACGAGTGAGATTTGAGGCCCATAGAGAACAAGGGCTTTTTGGTCTGGGTGTCTAAGTGGATGGTAGTGGTGCCATTCTCCAGGAAGGGAACTATAAGTCTGGGCTCGCAGTGAGCGAAGAGTTCTCTTTTAGAGGCATTGCATGTATCCAGTGCAGCTGTCCAGGAGACAGGTGGCTATCAGGACTGGAGCCTTAGAGGAGATGATAGAAGCCTTGAGAACAGAGGGCATGGCCTGGGGACAGAGTGCAGACTGATGAGTGGAGGGGCCCAGGACAGGCCCTCGGAAGGCCCTCGGTTGAGATAGGTTGAAGATGAGGAGCCAGGGAAGAAGATGGAGAGAAGACCAGCCAGAGGACGAAGGGAATCCAGGAGTCCAGGACATCAGGAGGCCACAGAAGGCCACATTTAAGGAGGGAGAGGTCAATTGTGCCCAACAAGAGGCTGAGTGATGAAAGGGTCCAGCTGGATTTACCTCCAGGTCCCCCTGGGGCAGAGGCAGAGGCAGGGCTGAGAGGTCAGAGAGAAGAGCTGGCTTCTCAGGTGGAAGCAGGATCAGAGATCCGGTCCTCACGTTTCATACATCGGAGACTGAGGCTGAGTGAGAGGAAACATCTTGCTCAAGGTCACACATCATGGCTGTGGCAAAACCAGGACCAGAAACCTATTTCCCTCAATCCCAGGCTCAAGCTTTTTCAGCGTCACTTCCAATAAAAACAGCTAACACTTGCAAAGTGTTTACTAAATGCCAGGCACTGTTCCAAAGATTTATAATATTAATTAATTTAACCCTTAAAACATGAGATAGGTACACTTATTTCCCATTTTATAGATGAGGAAACTGAGGCACAGAGCATGGACAAAGTCCGTGTTCTTAACCATTTCTCTATAATCCCTCTTTCAAACTTTAAAAACTATCCCCCTTGGATCTGAAAATAAGGATCCTATCCCCAGCCTCATGGTTTTGGAGTCTGTCTCCATGATCCCCCCTGCCTCCAGTGATGCCCAGGCATTGCCACTGCTCTGCACTGTCCTTCTCTGGCTCCGCCTTGCCTCCATCCTAACCCCTAACCTGGCTCGTACCCTCCGTGATCTGGCCCAGCTCCACCTCGTCACCACAGCGTCTCCCCTCCCTCTGCACTTCAGTCAGGGCTTTTCGTTGCCAGCACCAGAGTCCACTCAGGCCTGTGAAAGCAGAAATGAGGTGTGTCGCAGGTTGTTAGGCAGCTCAGAGAATCATCAGGAGGGTGAGAGGAGCAGACTCAATAATAAACATCACTTCTGGGAACAAGCTGCAGAAATGACCATCTGAGAACCCGCTGCTGCTGCCACCGCCAGAACCAAACACCAGCCGCTGGGACCGCAGCCTCAATGCCTACTGCTCGCACTAGGCCACGAGCACCAACGCTGCATCTGTGTCAGGCCTCAGCCTTGCAAACTGTGCTGCCCCTCGCCCCAGGTGCAGCCGCACCACCTGCCCCAGCAAAGTGCTGTGTCTGTGGGGGCCTGTTTTCTCCTGTTGCTCTCTCCTGAATCAAAGTCCTGGACGAGGCGTCTGATGGGCAGAGCCTAAGTCACACGTCTGCCTCCTGCGTGCCAGGGAAGCTGGGAATTGGCGTTCCATCTTCTACCTTGGGAAAGTGAGACTCATTAGGGAGAATCACCCCAAATACAGAATGGCGATTCAGAAGATGGACGGCCATGAATATGACAAAGGTCCTCAACATACATCCTGTCCCTTCCGCTCAGAATGTCCTTTCCTTTACCCAGTGAGCTACAGAACTCATTTTTTAAGACATCCTCACATGTCACCTCTTCCAGGAAGCCTTCCTTGACCCCCAGCCCATCCACCCCTGCCTGGCTTGAGTTAGGCACCACCCCAGTGCCCCATAGACCACATAGCACTGATCACAACTTGCCAACGCTGTGCTTGGTCTCCCCCCCCCCCCCCACGAGATTACACTTGCCTGAGGGCAGGAGCTGTCTCATTGAGCTCTTGCCACAGTCCTGATACCCTATGAGCTTAGTAAGCGTTTGTTGAATGAATAAATAGGTAAATGGATGAAGAGGGCCAAAGTCCTTACCTGGGCTTTGGCAGCAATAGGAACTCTTCCCAAGGAAACTGAGGCACAGAAGAAGGTATGTAGTTGCAGGGGTGGCAGATGGCAAACAGAAGTGAGTAACGGAGAGAAGAGGCAACTGATATGTCAGACTGGATATAACAAATAGGGTTGTGAACATGGTGTAAATGGGGCCGTCCCCTGGTCAGCTCTATCTGCCATAGACAGAAATATCTGGAAAGACCTGGGACTAGGGATAGAATTTTGGTTCCATCTGGAACCTGATAGGGTCACTGTGAGTTCCTGAGCCAGCAAGATGGAGCAGAAAGAAAAGAAGGCAGATAGACCAGGTTTGAATCCCTTTTTTGCTACTGGTTCCCTCAGTGGCTTTGACAAGTGTTGTAACTCCCTGTGCCTCTGTTCCCTCATCTGTAAATGGGGGTGCTAAGGCCTCGCCCCTCCCGGGTGGCCGTGGGGAACACATTTGTAGGTTCGTGGAAGTGTCTGACATAGAGTCGGCCCTCAGAAAGTGGGTCCGTTCCTGCCCTGAGTGGGGAGCCGTCTTTTCCTCCCCTCCCTCTGGTCTTCCCCACAGCCTCTTCTCCCACCCAGTTTGGTCCTCCTCTACTTACATGACACAGTGACTTTTTTGGTGCTTTTTAAATTGCTTACTTAATTCACAGAAACCAAAAAAGTAACTTAAGAAACGAACCCATCAGTGTGAAGTGATGTGGGCGTGAGTAGCTGGGCTGAGGGCTTAATGACATCGAGGCCCCCAGGGCCATCCATCCTGCACACACCAGGGCCACAGGTGGGACACGGCCCCTTCTGGTGGATCTCTGAAAAAGAGTGTCGCACGTCTGGTAAACGGACTGTTCTAGAACACTAGGGCAGGGTGGAGGCCATCTCTGTTGCCTGTTGAGCATCACTCCTCCTCTGTGGTGACAAAGCACGCTCTTCCTTTCAGGCCCTGCTCGTGGTCCCAGTGAGCGGACCCAAGCTGCTTGGCTGATCAGAGCCTTCCATGGCTCAAGCACGGTGATTGGTCCTGCGGCGGCCACAATGAGAGGAAAATCTAGAATTCTTGGCAGAGTTACCAGGAGAGAAATACTGCATTTTCCTGGGGTTACCAAGTTAGTAGGACATAAGCCTGGAACCATCAGTGGCCCTCTTTGAGGCTTTCTAGGGAGAGCCTGTCTGAGAACAAAGCCAGCACCAGAGAAAGCGGAGCCAAGAGTTAGAAACATATCTGATGGTGGTGGTTGAGGCTCTGGACCCAGCCAAGCCTGAAGCCAGCACTACTCCTGGGCTTTTCAGCTACATGAACCAAAAGACTCTCTGTTTGCTTAAGCCACTTTGAGTTAGGTTTCTGTCAGATCCAGATTAAGTCGTTAGGTATGAGAATCTTTTTCTTTGTCAAAAATCACATTAGGAAAAAGCAACTTAACAAACTGGTGATGGTGGGGTCACCACCGAGAGCTCCTGGGGGCTTATGGGACAGGGCTGGGCGGGGACTCACTTCCTCCAAATGTATCCAGTCTTATACCTTCTTAATTTTTCTTGCCATTAGAATGTATTTTCTGTTTAGAAAATCTAGTCATTTATATTCAAGCCATGCAACTTGTTATTTAAAGAATAATAGAAACAGTGTGCTCACTAACTAAACACATTTACTTATTTCCAAATTATATTATGTCATTTTAGAAAATTTGAAAAATACCAAAATATTATAAAGAAGTAAAATCCAAGCATCTGTAACCCCACGTGGTTGGCATTTGAAGATATCTCTTTTTGGTCTTTAATTACCTTTTGTGTTTTTTGTCATGCTATTGTTTCGTCTTATTTAATTCCTACAGTGACCCTGTGAGGTAAGTGCCACCGGGCCCGTGTTACAGAGGATAAAACTGACCCTTAGAGAGGAAGACGACCTGCTCAAACTCAGAGCTGCTGGCTGATGGACACATCACACTCATCATATACACGAAAGTTGGGGAAAAATTGTCTCACACCATAGAAGTATTTTGTATTCTTATGTTTTTCACTTAAAATTATATCATAAACATTCCCCATGATACTATTTCTTTAAAACATGATTGTTAATGGCTGTAAAATATTCTCTGATATGACTGAAGTGTTATTAATTTATCTAATCATACCCTATGGCTATTACAACTGTTTCAATGTTGCTTTCTTTTTCTTTTAAAGATTGGCGCCTGAGCTAACATCTGTTGCCAATCTTTTTTCTTCTTCTTCGTCTTCTTCTTCTTTTCCTCCCCGAAGCCCCCCAGCACATAGTTGCATATTCTAGTTGCAGGTCCGTCTGGCTCTGCTATGTGGGACGCCGCCTCAGCGTGGCCTGATGAGCAGTGCCGTGTCCGCGCCCAGGATCGGAAATGATGACACCCTGGGCCGCCGAAGCAGAGCGCACAAACTTAACCAGTCCGCCACAGGGCGGGCTCCTCAATGTTGCTTTCTTATCCCTTCTGTTGTGATAAACTCTCTGGTACGTGAATGTCTGCCTCTCTGAGTATTTGTTCAGGGTTATCCACCCCCACAAGTGGACTTGCTGGGTCAAAGAACACGAACCCTCCCGGGCACAGGCTGCCGCTCATCCCTCCACGAGGGCTGGTCCCAGGTGGTACAGTGCCTGCAGCATCCGTGAGCGTGCCCAGGCCCCGCGTCCTCACCAGCACCGGTCGCTATTCCACTCACCTGCCACCCACCACCCTTGCCATAACATAATGAGGGTCCACATTTGCACTGACTCCTCTGCGTAGAATGTGAAATGTCTCAGAAGTGGACAGGACAGCAGGCTTCAGGATTTCCTGTCACTTTTGTCTTTGTCACTTGAAATTTGGGTATGTGTCCTCATTACAAGCCTTACTCATGAGTTGGAAATGGAAGACTCCTTGGTAAAGAAAATCCAGGGGCCGGCCCAGTGGCACAGCGGTTAAGTTCGCACGTTCCACTTCGGCGGCCTGGGGTTTGCCGGTTCGGATCCCAGGTGTGGACATGGCACCTCTTGGCAAGCCATGCTGTGGTTGGCATCCCACGTACAAAGTAGAGGAGGATGAACAAGGACGTTAGCTCAGGGCCAGTCTTCCTCAGCAAAAAGAGGAGGATTAGTGGCAGATTTAGCTCAGGGCTAATCTTCCTCAAAAAAAAAAAAAAAAAGAAGAAGAAAGAAGGAAAATCCAAACATGGTTGAAGAAGTGGAGAAGTAATTGGGACTAGAGGGGACCATGAAGAGAGCAAGTTGCTAGTGGAGTGTGTGCTCAGAGGCATACACACCTAAATTAAGTTCCAGACAGAATCAAGATTTTAACATAAATGATGAAATCATAAAAGTGCTAGAGGAGGGGCCAGCCCCATGGCCAAGTGGTTAAGTTCATGCGCTCTGCTTTGGTGGCCCAGGGTTTCATTGACTTGGATCCTGGGCACGGACATGGCACCGCTCATCAGGCCATGTTGTGGCGGTGTCCCACATTACACAACTAGAAGGACCCACAACTAAAAATATACAACTATGTACTGGGGGGATTTGGGAGAAAAAGCAAAAAGAAAAAGTGCTAGAGGAAAACATTGATGAGTTATTTGGTAACCTAGGAATGGCCAAACACTTTTGGGTATGACATTAACCTAGAAGTTATTAGAGAAACGAATGATAAATTTGAGAAGATAAAAAATTTTAAATTTCCATATGGCAAAAACACTGTAAACAAAGTCAAAAGATAAGTAATACTTACAAAATATATATAAAAACTATTGTAATTTATAAGCAAAAGTCTAATATTAAAATAAAAATAATTTTTATAAATTAATAGACATAAAAGTGCATAAAGGATATGAATAAGCTGATACAGAAAAACAAATACAAATGGTCAATAAATACAGTAAAAAGATACGCAACCTCACTTATAATTAAATTAGTTAATGCAAATTAATGCAAAGAGATATCAGATTATCAAGATTGTTAGTAGATACCAATGAGATATTAGAGTGTCAAGATGAAGACGTTGCTAGAATGTTGACAAGGAGGAAAGCTAACTGGAACCTTCATACATGCTTAGCAGCTGTATAAATGGGCATAATAATTCTGGAGAGTAACTTGTTCATCTCTGCTGTGCAATCCTATGAAGCTGCTAAAAAGAATGAGATGTGCCTTTATGCCATATGAAAAGATGTCTAGGATATATTATTAAGATAAAAAAGCAAGCTCCAGCACAGTATATATAACACGAATTCATTTGTTGGAAATAAAAAAGGTATATACATGAATGTGTTTTGAGATACGTAGAAAATATTTGGAGGACACGCAAGAAGCTGCTAACCATGAGCTGTGAAGTCACCTGAGGGGGTTTAGCGGGGGGGGAAAGGTCAGTGGGGGCTTTGACTCTGCACTTTTTCTGTGCCATTTGAACAGTTTTTTTTCATCACACATAGATTTTATTTAAAATATATAAAACATGTATACACAAATATGTCTCAAACGAAATCCTCACTGGCTTCTTTTCCCATCAGATCACATACCAGCTTCCTGACCACCTCCCACCACCACCTTTCATGCGTCCCCAGACGGGCCATGTTGTTCACACCTCTTTGACTTTACAGTGTTGATTCTTTGTCACCTGTTCCCTGTTCCCCACCGTCTGCCCGGAAACTCTTCCTCATCCTTCAAGACCCACCCAGGCACTTCCTCCTCTGGGTGGTCTTTCCAGATTTCCCACAATAAAATAACCACTCACTGTGTTGTGATACATTGTGTATCCCTCCATCTTAGCTCTTATAATTTCCTATTAAACTTGGTATTTGTGTCTGTCAGCTTTGTTAGACTTGCAGCTCCTTTGAGGGCACAGGTACCCAATATCTAAGCTTAATTAATGCTCGTAGAATGAAAAACTGAGCAGGCCACTTGGTGTGTCTCTATTCCACTGACTTGTCTCTACTTGCCAAGACAGCTTCCCCTGCTGCCTTTTCTTCATGGTTCCCTAAAAGAGATACCTGGTCAGTGACCCTCAGTACTATCTCTACTGAGGAACACGGCCCAACATGCATGCAAGCATGCACACACACACACATGCACACACACACTCGTATGTTTCAATTACAGTGTGATTCCATCTTGTGCCATAAACTCATGAAGCCCCTCTACTCAGGGTCAAGACCTTGGTCTAAGCAGACCCACCCATAGATGCTAGCCCTTGAGGACCCTCTTTTAGCCCAGGAGCACACCCACCCAAGGTTTTTGAGGAGATGGAGGTATGTCTTTGCTGTTCTCAAACAGCAGCATAGGTGATAAAGGCATGAGGAGACGGAACTCTCCCACTAATGGTCTAAGTGCTCCCTCAGATTCAGGGAGGACAACGGGAGGCCACAGCCTCAGAAGACCGGCCTCAGCCCTCCAGTTTTACCAAATGACCTTCCAAGAAATACCACAGGAAAATGTTTTATTTGCACCACACAGTTTTTGAGTTTTCTCTCTGTGATGATATCCATTAGTGTTTTTGGTCTTAAGCAACAGAAACTGACTACGGCCCCAAAGGCATCCACTGGAAAGCTATGGTGTGGCCTGCAGAACTGAAAGAAAAGCTGGACCACCAGGCCTCAGAGAGCACATGGCAGGAGCAGTTCTAGAGATCCAGGCAGAGGAACCAGCAGCAGCCTTTTGAGGTCCATATCAGACATCTCTTGCGCCCTGCCTCACATCCTCTCGGGCTCCCCTCTACTGCCACTGTGGTCTTTTCTGTACAGGTTTTGACCCAATTTGCCCTGACAGTGCTTCATCTCAAAATGAGATGGGGCCTCTCACTTCCTGCCCCAAGCCTCTCTGATGCTGAGGTGCCTGTGGGAGCCCGCTGGGCACGCTTGCATGGGCAGCCCAGGGAAGCAGGGTCATCCGCCCTTCCCCAGTGGGTCAGGAACCAGTGGACACTGGCCTCACCCTTTGCCCCCAGGCAGACTGTGCTGACTCATGCTCTACTCCTTAGAAGGCGCTGGTGGGGTGGGGCATCCGACATGATAACCCTTGGGTGAGGTTTCTCTTCCCAGTCCTCTCTCCTGCTCCCTGGGATCACTTCCCAAACGCACTTTCTGCCCATGAGCCCTTGCTCAGGCTCTAAATTCAGGGAGCTGAGACTAAAGCAAAACTTCATCTCGGGGATGAATTGATTACTACATTGTGAGACAGGTCAAGGTTCAGATTCCAAGGAAAGCATTTAATTGCCCAGGCTTGGATCAGGGTCCACTCTCTGGCCAGACTGATGGCAGGCCCCACAAGGCTCTGTCCAGTGGTGGACGAATAGTTCCCCAAAGCCAATCGAGATGGTCATCAGAAGAAAGGCCATAGGTGTCCTTCAGTAGGCTGCCCTGCGCTACTAGCATCTTGGGGCACCACGACCGTTCCATGTCTAAACCAAACTCTTTGTTTCCCACACACACCTTCTTCTGGCCTTGCCTTTCTTAGTCTGTGGTACCACTGTCCTCCCAGATGCCCAGGCCTGAATCTGGGAGGGAGCCTCACCCCATCTCTTCTCCACTACAGCTAGTTGACCACCTAACCCAGCAGCTCTGCCTCCTTAACTTTTCTCAATTTTCTCCTGCTCTCTGCCATTGCTCAATCATCTCTCCCCATACGCACCAGTCTTCCAACTGATCCCCCCCACCCCACCTCTCTCCTGCAAATTGTGCTTAGCTGCTAGAGTGGTTTTCCTAAGATACAGATTTGAACAAATCACTTCATTGCTTAAAACTCTTGGCCAGCTCCCCATTGCCCTCAGGATGAAGTCCTGGAACTCTCAATGGTATAGTCTTGTCATGACCTGGCCCCACTGGCCTCTCTGTTGTCAGCCTTGGCAGTCCTTTTCCCATACAGCTGCCCCCGCAGCCATAGTGAACTATAGGCCATTCTCTCTCCTCTATTCCTGGTGCCTGGAATGATCTTCTGTGACAGTTAGCATACTTTCAGCTGCTAGTAACAGAACACTCTGACTTGAACTGGCTTAAACAATCAGGAAATGCATTATCTCACCTGGCACAGAGGCAAGCTGGCCCCCAGGCCCTCTAGAGCAGTCCCCCCTTATCTGCGGTTTTCCTTTCTGCAGTTTCAGTTACCTGCAGTCAACTGTGGTCTAAAAATGTTAAATGAAAAATTCCAAAAATCAACAATGCACTCATTTTAAATTGCGCACCATTCTGAGTTGCACAATGAAATCTTGCACCACCCCTTTATCCTGCGTGTCCACGCTGTATACGTACCACCTGCCCTCAGTAACTCAGTAGCCATCTGGGGTAGCAGATTGGCTGTCATGGTATCACAGTGCTTATGTTCAAGTAACCCTTGTTTTACTTAACAATGGCCCCAAAGCCAACTTTGTTATTAGTTATTGTTGTTCATGTCTTACTGTGCCTAATTTATAAATTACACTTTACATAGGTATGTATGCATAGGAAAAACATAGCATGTACAGGGTTCGGTATTATCTGTGGTCTCAGGCACCCATTGGCAGTCCTGGAGCGTATTTCCCACGGATGAGCGGGGACTACTGCAAAGTCAACAGCTCAAAAATGTTGAGGAGCCAGCATCTCTCCATCTCTTTCCTCTGCCACCCTTAGGATCAGATTCCTTCTAAAGCTGAAACCTCTCTGGGTTGAAAGAAGACGGCAGTGGATTCAAACTTTGCTCCTAGCCATGACAACATCCACAGGAAGAAAGAGAGACCACGTCTAGCGTCTCTTGATCAGGCACTCAGAAACTTTTCTCAGAAGCCCCCTAACAAACTTCCCCTCACCGCGCCTTGGCCAGGATTGGCCACACGCCCATTCCCAAACCAATCACCAGCAACGGAAAAGGGATTATGATTGGTAGAAAGGATGCTGGGGGTCGGCGTCCATGACCCCAACCCCTGCCCTCTTCATTTGTGCGGCTAATTTATTTCAAAACTCAGATCAAGTGTTATGTGCTCTGGAAAGTTGCCAAAGAGAAACATCCCTCCTTGTATGTGTCTATGTGCCACCACCCCCACCCCTCTACCCCGACTCCGGCACTGTAAGCTGTTTCCTAGCAAGAAGCTGGTTCTTATTTACTCTGCATCCCCAGTGCTTAGCTCAGGGCTGGTACAAGAGAAACTTAATTAGCTTGTTGAGTATTTCTGTAATTTAAAAACTCTATTCTTTAAATCAAAATGTATCTTACCATATATTCTGTCTACAACCAGTGTTTTCCATTTAACAATATATTATAAAAATCTTTCCATCGTAGTATATCTTCTTTTTAAATAGCTACATAGTATTTCATAGAATTGACACACTGTACCACAAATTATTTAACCAACCCTTATGGGTCGTTGGTCATTCAGATTGTTTCCAGTTTTTCCACGTTATAGACAATGTTGCGGTATGCTTCCTTTTACATAGCTCTTAGACACTTGTATTAGTTCCCTATGATAAATCCCTACAAGTGGTGTGTGGGTTTAAAAAAACAAATGGTTGCAAAATCTTTGATACCCCTCCATCAAGAGGTGTGGTCCACATGCCCTGGCCTGAAATCTGGGTGAACTTGGTGCAACTTCGACTGCTAGAGTCCAGCAGAGGCAATGATATGTGACTTTTGAGGCAAAGTCATAAAGATTCACGCAGCTTCCACCTTGGATTTTTGGAATGCTCCCTCTCAGGACTCTCCCTTTTGAAGCCAAGGAGACATGTGGTGAAATGCCCAAGTCACATGGAGAGGCCACAACAATCCTAGCTGAACCCAACTTTTGAGTCATCCTAGCCTAAGCACCAGATGTGTGAGAGAAGAAGCCTCCAGAAGATTCTAGCCCCCAGCTCTTGGAGTCTTGCTAGCTGAATTCCCAGACAGCATGGAGCAGAGAATAGCCATCTCTCCTGTGCCCTGTCTGAGGGCCCCAGAATCCCCGAGCACTATCGAACAGCTGTTGTTTACATCACTAAGTTTGGGTTGTTGGTCATGCAAGGATAGTACCTAGAAAACTGGGAATTTCTCTTTCAAAGAGTAAACAGGGGCCGGCCCGCTGGCGCAGCAGTTAAGTACGAACGTTCTGCTTCAGCGGCCCGGGGTTTGCTGGTTCGGATCCCAGGTGCGGACACGGCACCACTTGGCACGCCATGCTGGGGTAGGCGCCCCACATATAAGGTAGAGGAAGATGGGCACAGATGTTAGCTCTGGGCCAGTCTTCCTCAGTGAAAAGGGGAGGATTGGCAGCAGTTAGCTCAGGGCTAATCTTCCTAAGAAAAAAATAGTATACATATTTTAAACCTTTCGATTCTCTGTTAAATAGTTAATTAAACTTTTATAAGTCAATGCAAGAACACTTTTGTTTCCTTTGAGAAGCTGCCTCCACGACACGGTGGGGCAGGCGTGGACCTGGGCTGTTACCTGGAACAAGTTCACCAACACGTCTGCTTTAGATTGCGTTTCCTGGAAACTGACCCTGATTTTGAGAGTTGTGACCCATGGTTTATTGGGAAGTGCTCTTGGAAGATGGGCTTGTAAGGAAGGTAGGAAGGCAGCACTGACCCGCAATGTGGCTGTAACTGAGGCCTCAGCTGATCCTCTAGAGAGCTCTAGAGCTGGGTTGGCCCTTCGGAGTTGTCCCAAATTGAAGCAAGGTAGCTGGGCACTGCAGCTCCACATGAGTCCCCCCTGGGAGGGGGCCTAATATTGGATGAGGACCCCTGCAGCAATATTCCAAGCAGCTTAGTGGAGGGGTCAGCCTTGAAGAGGGGATCGAAGGGGAGGGCCAGTGTGTCCACTATAGTCTACTCCTTGATCTATCCTGATTTATTTGCTTCCATGAAGTTTGAACCATTTGGGAATCACTTCTGCAGGAGTCTGGTCAGGTTTGTTTCCTGGAAAACTTGAAAGAGAAGGCTTAGTGGCGTGAACTACAGCACCAGCTGTGGAAGTTGATCTCGGGGCCGGAACAGATACTGGTGATCACCTTCCGCCACCCGATTAGATTCCCTTCCCCTTCTGCCAGCATCTCCTCTGGTCTAGGCAGCTTTCCTGGTGGAGACACAGGCCCTCAACCAACAAGGATCTGAGTCCCAGGTTACCATGCTCTGGCTGACTTGTCCATGTGTCATTAAAGCCAGGCATGTAGCACAAAGGACAACCCAGTGGGTCACCTGAGGATGACACACATTCTCCTCTGCTCCTATCACTTGGCCACACAGCCAATTACCTTTGCCAGGATGGGGATTCCTCTCCTTGTTGATGGTCTCTTAGCTCAAGAAGTTCAAAATAATCAGGCAGCACCCATAGTTTAAAGGTCATTGGAACTCTGACTGTGTCCGCTGATGGAAACACCTCCTCCCCCAATGGAGGCTCCTTTGGGACCTCTAGACCCTCAGAGCAGAAAGAGGAAGCTCTCCTTCAAGGGGATGTAACTTTGGGTGAAGTAGTTCCCTGCAACTGAAGGCAACTCCAGGGAGGAATACCACTGCCAGCTGTCAGCAGCCCAAATTCCCAGAAGCTGAGGGATGAGCATGTTGGTTCTGGAGGGGGCATCTCCATAAGGCACCACCACAGTATCCACTGCAACACCTGAGATTCACCTTCCTTCCCAGAAAATGGGCTAACAATGGCTTATTGGCATGAGTATTGGGAAGGAAATGAGATTATGCATGTTAAAAATCCCATGGGGCCGGCCCCATGGCGCAGCCGTTAAGTTCACACGTTCCACTTCTTGGCGGCCTGGGGTTCGCCAGTTCAGATCCCCGGTGCGGACATGGCACCGCTTGGCAAAAAGCCATGCTGTGGTAGGCATCCCATGTATAAAGTAGAGGAAGATGGGCACAGATGTTAGCTCAGGGCCAGTCTTCCTCAGCAAAAAGAGGAGGACTGGCAGTAGATGTTAGCTCAGGGCTAATCTTCCTCAAAAAAAAAAAAAAAATCCCAGATTGTACTCAACAAATGTTGGTTTCTATCCCTTTTATGTCAAGAGCTCCATAAGTGATCATATTTCCCTTCTTGCCTTGGCCAGTAAGGAGCTTATGGCTTCATCTGGTGCTCATCACAACAGGTGTGTTGCTCATTTTCATTCTCTTCTCATTCCCTTGGTCCCCCTTTCTTTTTTTTCTCTTTAACTAACCTTGAACACAATCCCTTTGTTGTAAGCTCTTTGAACTGGAACCATTTTTGCAAAGTCGCAGAGGATAAATAAATGCCAGTAGAGAGCCTTGCAGCCATGAAGACAGTTCATTTTCCAAGAAGCAACAGTGCCTCACCGCCAATACCACCCCAGCACCTTGCTCACACCCGGCCAAGCCCTTCGCTACTGGGTCTTCGATTTGTTTGGGCATCTGCCAGCCAACCAGCACCGAGGCGTGGGAATCCCTTCTGAGAGGGTGACTCACAGCTCTGACGAGTTGGAAAAATACAAAAATGGGGGGATCAGGCACTCCCATTAGCCAAGGCACTGCTGATGATCTCTCTTCCCCCCCTTTTTCCAGAAGGACCCCTCCACTCCAACCCCTAGATGGCTCAGTCAGTAGTCCCAGCCTGCCATTGCAACTGAGCTGGTTAGGTGACAGAATGGAGCTTATGTGGCCCAGATGCTGTGACTGAGCTGGGTCTTGCCACCCCAGGCTACCCGTCGGGTGTGGACCCAACCTCAAGGCACTCGGGGGACTCAGTCCTGGAGGCTGCAGGCTCCAGGTGTGCCCGGCTGGGGTTTCTGCCTTGAGATCCCTTCGCTGTCTCCAGGATCATTCTTGTGAACAAACACTTTCCCCTCTTCCCTCCCTCCATAGGAGGCCTCCAAGTGCCAGCGGGGTGCCACGCCCGCTATTCTTGTTTCCGTGTCAGTATATAAGATGAAGCACACTTGTGAATGACACTTCCCAGGAATGCAAGCCAGCAGACACCCTTTTACTAAAGAACCTCACTTGTCTCATCGTTCATGGCTCCTGGCTCCCGCCACCCCTCTCCCACCATTGGTGGTTCCATGTCAAGTTCAGGAGCTTGGGGTGTCCTGGATGAGCCTGAGCACTTCGCCTCCCAGGACAGGGTCTGGCTCCCACAACTTGCTTCTCTTTCCACCCCATCATTGCCTGGCAAGAGTGAGCACATGAATGTGTTCAGAGAAGACTCAGGGGCTGGGGCTCAGCTTCCTGGTTTTGGGGGGCTCTGGGAGGGAGAAAGAGGTTGAAAAAGTGACGATGCTAAGAAGAACTGGAGTCAGGATGCCCGGATCCTGGTCCTTACCCTGCCTCCTGCCAGCTGGGTAACCTGGTAAATCACCCCTCCCCTCCAAGCCTAGCTTCCTACCCTGGAAAATGGGTGAAATTTTCCCCACTGACTGTCACAGTCAGTGAGCTTACATTTGGAAAACTAGTCCCACCGAATATTTCCTGATCACACACCAAGCCAGACACCTGGCCAAGCACTTCAGAGTTATTATCTCATTTAACCCTCCAGCAAACCCAAAGAGTTGGTATGATGACACCCATTTTACAGAAGAGGAAACCAAGGCTGACAGAAGGTCAATGACACAGCAGTAGGTGACAGAACCAGGCCTCACACCTAGGCCTCTCTCACCCCACAGTGAGAGCTCTTCACCACCACACACACCCCCTCAGTCCCAGCCACTGGCACAGTACACATATTCAATTCATCCTTATTCACTTTTTGCTGGGATATGCTATACACAGAGAGAAACTGAAATGAGCATTCACTGAGCAGGTACCACGTGTGAGATGCTTTTACACCCTGCTCTAAACCTCACCCCAAAATGATGGCAGCATGACCCCCACTTTCCAATTGAGGAAATGGAGGCTCAGAGAGTTCAAATAGCTCGCCTGAGGCCACACAGTGAGTAAGGGGTAGAGCTGAGGTGGATCCAGGTCCTCTGCTGGACTCCATGCCCATGTTTCCACCACCACATCACACTGTCTCTCGATTATGGGGCTGCCTACAAGGTTGGTATCTGGGGGTAACAACCTCTTTCTCTCAGCCCCCCTATACTGCTCCCTCGTGCTTCTAGGGGCCTAACATTCCTCTTCCTGAGGCAAAATCTTCATCTCCCCCCAGCTCCTCAGAGAAGAAACTCTAAGACAGGCCCCCACAGAAGTCCGGCAGTGTCGAGGGCCACACCAGGGCCCTCAGTGGGTGGTCTCAGAACCTTTCCATACAGCAGATGTTGGAAGGGCAGTCTTTTGGTCCTGGGGGTCTTGCTGTTCAGCAGGGGCACTGGGCTCAGGAAAACAGTGACTCAGGAGCCAGCGGAAGGCGTTAGAAATGAACAGCTGACTTCTCAGCGTTGCTGTGGCTGTCCCTAAGCCAGTCCTGTTTATAATCGTAATTTGGGGGAGGGGGAATGTGTGTGGGCGGCTCTCTGAGGGTTGGGGCTGAAGGCTTGAAGTTAGGTTTCCTAAACCCACAGAAACCTAGAAAACGTTTCCAGGAAAGAATGCCACAGATGGGTGTGCGTGTGTGTGTGTGCATGTGTGTGTAAGAGAGAGGCCGGCAGCGACTGAAAGGCAGGAACAGTGAGAGAGGGAGAGAGAATGAGCAAGAGAGACAAAGACAGAGAAGGAGAGAGAGAGATGCAGAAGTCAACAGACACACAGCAACAGCAGATGAGGCCAAGAGAGAGGACGGAGAGAGGAGAGGAAGATACACAGGAAAGGAGGGAGGTAGAGAAACAGATGCACATATAAATACACGATTCATTCGACAAATGCTTGTCAAGCACCTGCTATGGCCAGGCGCTGTCTCAGGCATTGCAGATGTGACAATGGCCCAAACAGACAAACAATCCCTGTTTTCACGGTCTCTCTAGTGGGAGAACAGAGGAACCCAGAGAGACAGGGAAAAGCCCAGAGGAGCCCGCAGCAAGAGACTGACAGGGAGCTGCACGGAGAGACCCAGCGACACACAGGGATGCAGAGACAGGGCAGAGTGAGAAGGAGGTGAAGACAGGAGCTCGAGCAGACGGACAGCATCAGCGGCAGAGAGAGGTAGAGCCAGTGGACATGGCAGAGAAGTCCTTTTCCCCTGAGACTGCTCTGTGCCCCCTCCTTCCTCCGTCTCAAGGTCCTCTGGGGCAGGACCCCAACCCTCAGTGACCAGGAAGCAGGTCTGGGGTTCCAGTGACATCAGCCTTGGAGACTGGATGCTGTGGTAGGTCGGGCTCCCGCAGTGACCCGCCCCCCCCCCACCCCGTACCCATTGGTCTGGATGGGTCTGGGCTCCCTGCACTGAGCTCCAGGATCCTGAGGTGCTCGACAAGCACGTGTGGACTTGAGGTACTAGCCCCTCGTTCCATGGATGGATGGGCAAACTGAGGCCCAGGCTAGTGGGTCAGGACGGCTGCAGGGCTCCCGGGTTGGGGGCAGCAGCGGATGAAGAACGGAGCACTAAGCTGGGAGCCAGGCCCCGTGTTCTGGCCTGGCTCTACCCGGTGGTGCCCAGCTCTACTCCACACACACATGGGGGAGGGTGGGACCCTCCCTAAGGCTCCTGCACCCCGACAGGCACGGAGTCCATGAATCACGTGAGAGGAAGTTTTGGAAGAGACCTGTGTTTGAAAGCTGGGACTTTGACGGTTGCCGTGGAAACGGGGCTCAGAGGTGCAGAAGGGCTGTGAGCTCGCCCTGGGTGCCCCAGATAGCAGGGAGGGCGGCTCCTGCACCCTCCTCCTGGTGGTCTCCGGAGCCCTCTCAGCCCCCACCACGCAGACCCCTGCAGGGGTGGCTACAGAGGAGGTCCCCAGCACGGGGCTCCCAGGGACACAGCTGACATTTACTGAGCGCTCATGGTGCCCTGGCCCATCAGTGTTGGGCACACAGAAGGAACAGGACGAATAGCTCACAGGAGAAAACCCTGCCGTCTCCACGACATGCATCCTCAGGACAGACTGGCTCTGTTGGAACATGGACGCTTCCTTCACTCAACACACGTGTAGGCCAGGTACTGGGCGACACAGAGACAAACAGGACACAGTCTTCCACTTCCCTCAGGACCCACGGCTGCCCAAGCTGGGCCCTGAGCTTGCAGGCTCTTGTGGGGTTGATGTGGAAGGTGGGAGAAGCCGCCTGGTCCCCTCTCCTTTCACCGTGACCCCCACACCGACTGTGGTGCTCTAACACCTCAGCTGTCCCACGGCTCATGCTGCTCCCTTGCCTGGGATCCCTTTATCACTGCTGGTCTGCCTAGCAAACTCCTGCTCAACCTTCAAAGCCCCAGCTCCAAGCTTACCTCCTCTGCAAAGCCCCCTCCCCTGGACCGTGAGGCCTCGAGGGCACAGGCCAAGTGTCCTCATCTCCTCATCTCTGCGGTCCCAGGAGGAGGTGAAGATGCCTCTCCACCATGTGGAGTCCCTTCCCTTCCCACCTTCTCAGGACTTCATTCCAACCTTGTCCTCCACCTCCGTCCAGTAACTTTGGCCTCTCCCTCTCGCCTCGCTCCTTCCAGTCAGTGTTTACACGGGTTCTAGTCTTTCCCATCTCCAGCCAAAACACAGCAAAGTTCCATCCCCTGGGCTCTGGCCCGCCTCTGACCCCTTCGCAGCCAAACTTCTTGGGAGAGTTGTCTGCACGCGCTGCCGTTATTTGTCTTCTCTCCCAGGACTCCACACCCGTGATCCGGCTTCTGTCCCCATCACTCCCCTCAAACCACTCTCACCAGCCACTGATGGCCCCCGCAGACTCGGCCTGAAGGCCATTTTCACGTTCTCTGCTGCTGCACCTTTCTGGCGCTCAGCGTCTTCCCTGAAGCGCTGTCTCCCCAGGGACCCCTCCCCAGATGTCCTCCCTGTGGACCCCTCTGGCAGGCCTCCTTGATCTCCTTCACCAGCTCCTCCTCCATCAGACCCGCTGGTGCTCCTCTGTGCTCCATCTCCAGCTTCTCCCTGAGAACATTGTCCAGTCCCATTACAGCCCAAGGAAGGCCACCTCCTCCAGGCCACCTTCCCTGCCCCCCTGGACCAGCTTAGCACCCCTGCACTATGCTCACGGGGGCCTGTACCTCCATGATGACACTTGTCATGTTGTATTGTAAGTACCGATGGAATTGTCTGCTTCTCCCACAGGCTGCAGACTCCTGGGGAGCATGTCCATCCCCAGTGCCCAGGACACTGGTGAGCAATGGGCTGCAGAGTGAGACAGGAGTCGTATCATGAAGGACCTTGAATATTTTTGCTGAGGACCTCAGGCTCCATCTTGTGTGAGATGGGGAGCCACTGAAGGGTTTTGAGCAGGAGCATGCCATGGTCACACCTGTGCCTTAAACACGTCCCTCTGGCTGGCAAGGAGAGGGCGGGTGGTTGGGGGAAGAGTCTGAAGGCAGAGAGATGAGTTGGGGGCTGTGCAATAATCCAGGACTAGGCTGTAGCTATGAGAGTGCTGGCAGGGGGGAGCGGACAGAATGTGGGATGTTTACTAGATCCAGCTGACCAACTGTGGCGCTGGCAGCGGGTGAGGGAGAAAAGGAGCAGAGACCCACTCTCAGGTTTCGGCCCAGTAGCTGGCTAGGTGTTCGTGCTGTGTGCAGAGACGGGGACCAACTACAGGAACTGGATGGGGAGAAATACTGGGCCCAGTTCTGGAGACATGGACTTCGAGGTGTCCAAGGGACATCCAGGTGGGAATGCCTTGTAACTAAACAGATGGGGGGCGGGAGAAAAAGATCTGGGCCAATGGGATGGAGCCAAGAGTCACGAGGTGAGGTCAATGCCACATGTGTGGCTGAACTTGCCCAAAGTGAAAGAGAAGGTCAAGGACAGAGCCTGGGAGAAGCTCGCCTGTGGTGGCTTGTGTGACTGCTCAGCAAATACCACCCCCTTCTGTGGGGGGCACACTGGGGTTGGGGCTGCCCATGGGACCTGGGGGCAGATGTGATGCTTGCAAGGATTGGCTTGGCCTCTGGCACTCCTTTCCCTCACCCTGGAAAGAGCACACCAGGCAGCCGCTGCCCTGCAGACTGGGCCCCGGCACGAGAGACCCCCAGAGAAGACCTGAGCTGCACCCTGGAGCAGAGCCGCCTGGATGCCTGCAGACCTGTGAGGGAGAAATAAATGGCTTTTATTACAAGCCACTGAGATTTGGGGCTGTTTGTTATGTAACATTGTATCGGCAATAGCTTGACTAATAAAATTTTAAGAGGAGGCTGGAGAAAAAGAAATCCCGGAATGGGTAACAGGAAGAAGAATGGGAGAGGAAGGAAGGAAAGGAGGAGAGAAACTAGTCTGAGCAACTGTGGGCAGAGCAGGCTTCAGGAGCACAGGGAGCGCAGGGCTCCGGGGTGGGGGTGCACAATATCGTGCAGGCATGCCGTCCCTCTCACACGCCTGCCTCCATCACCCTAGCTGCCCCCTGCCACCTGGGGCTTGTATCTAAATTCTAGGTGTTGATGGCTCCCCAGACCACATCTTCAGAGCAGTCTTCTCTCCGGAGCTCCAGACTCGTCTGTGTCCTGGATGTCTGTGTCTGGACATCCAATGGGCTCTTCAAACTCCACACGTCAGAGAGGGACCTCTGCATCCTCCCCACCCACAGACCTGCTTCCCCTCCTGGGCTCCCTGACTGACAGCCCAATCACTGTGCCTGGGAGTCCTCTTGGACGCCTCACATCCTGCGGGCCACCAAGCCCAGGAGATTCTCATCCACCAGCTGCTCTCCAACCCGCCGGCCCTGCGCCTCTCCCCACACCTCACTGCTCGCAGCCTGGCCTCTTCCACAATGGCCTCTGGGGTGCTCTTTCTGAGGCACGAGTAGGTGGTCCCCTGGTTAAAGGCCCTGCCTGAGGACAAAGACCAAACTTCTTAGCGTGACACCCCAGGCACGACCGGTCCAGCCTCGGTTGAATAAATCAATTAATGGTGTCCTTTCTGTCTGAAACATATTCCACACCTGCCCCCAACCCCCACTCAGACTTCAGTTTGGCCTTGGCCTCCTCCAGACAGCTTCCCCACCCCCGCACCTCCCACTCCATACCCCGCCCCTCACTGGGCTGGTTCAGGTGCCCCCTCCTGGAGGTGCCCCCTCCTGGAGGCGCCCCTTTGAAGCCCCACGACATCCTGTATCGGGATGTGCCCTGCCTCACAGCTCTCAACTCAATTTTTTGCTTGCTTTCTTTTGTGGTAAAATATACATAACTTAAAATTCATCACTTTAACAATTTTTAAGTGTACAGCTTAGCAGCATTAAGTATATTCACATTGTTGCACAACCACAATTGTCTCCAGAACTTTTTCGTCTTCCCAAACTGAAACTTTGTATCCACTAGACAATAACCCCCACCCCTCTCCCCCCCAGCCTGTGGCAACTGGGTCCACTTTCCATCTCTGTGAATTTGCCTCATGTGAGTGGACTCATACAATATTTGTCCTTTTGTGTCTGCTTACTTCACTTAGCATAACGTTGTCAAGGTTCATCCGTGTTGTGGCATGCATCGGAATTGCATTCCCTTTGCAAGGCTGAATCATATTCCATTGTATGTATGGACCACATTTTGTTTTTCCGTTCCTCCTTCAACGCACATTTGGGTTATTCCCATCTTTTGGCTATTGTGAATAATGCTGCTATGATCATTGGCGTAGCAATATCTTTGAGTCCCTGTTTTCACTTATTTTAGGTGTTTGTTCCACCTGGGGGTGGAACTGGTGGATCCTGTGGTAACTCTACATTTGATTTTTCGAGACGCTGCCATAGTGTTCTCCACAGTGGCTGCACCATTTCACATCCCCACCAACAGTGCACAAGCGTTCCAGTTTCTCCACACGCTCACCAACACTTGTTATTTTCTTTTCTTTCTTTCTTTTTTTTTTTTGAGGAAGATTAGCCCTGAGCTAACTACTGCCAATCCTCCTCTTTTTGCTGAGGAAGACTGGCCCTGAGCTAACATCCACACCCATCTTCCTCTACTTTATACATGGGATGCTACCACAGCATGGCGTGCCAAGCGGTGCTGTGTCCACACCCAGGATCTGAACCTTGAACCCCGGGCTGCCGAGAAGTGGAACATGCGAACTTAACTGCTGTGCCACCGGGCCGGCCCCTCTTTTTTTTTTTTTTTTTTTCTATAATAGCCATTATAATGGCTGTGAAAGTGGTGAGCCCATTTTGACTCCAGCCGCTGCTACAGTAACCCTCTTCCCACAGCGTTATCCAAAAGCACCTCCCCTCAGCCACGCAAAGGAGCTTTGCTTTCTGCTCTGGGGTTTCTCTGACATCACGGCAAGGGGCACCTGCAGAGCCGCTGGGCATTCTGCTCTGCCACAGGACCCGCTATGGGTGCCTGCACCTGGCAGGGCTCTTCTCTGCAGCTGAGACTTCTCTTCCCCGCCTGGAACAGTCCCCGTTTGCGTGGCTAACTCTCACACATCCTTTAGAACACACACGTCACCTCCACAGAAAAGACCTCCCTGACCACCATGCCCTCTCCCACGGATCAGACTCGCTGTTACTTGCTCTTAGAGCATCTCTACTTGGCACAGTTCGTCATGACATTTGTCTGCGTGCCTACTGAATTGCCCCTGGTCTCTCCTGCTGGGCTGTGAGCTCATACGGAAGGAGACCGCCATGGTCTTGTCCACACGGCACCCTCAGCACCCCCCTGATGGCCAGCCCATACCTGATGTTCAGGAGGCCTCTGTTAAATGAATTATTCTATTCAACATTTAACACATTTTTACTGAGTACCTGCTCTAAAAGTGGGGCTATGACTCCAGCCATGCTGAAAGTGCAGCGAGGGACATAGGTGAGCAAACAATAAGCAAGCATGTAACACGTCAGCGGGTGATGGTCGCTGGGGAGAAAATAAGAACAGGACAAGGGGCAGGGCCACTCCACGGAGGCTCACAGGGGTCAGGGCCCCAGAGGAACGAGGGGTGAGGGAAGCCTTGATGTGGGAGAAAGTGTTGTGGGCAGAGGGAACAGCACAGCAAAAGTGTGGCAGGCGGGTGACAAGAGAGCCACGCTGGGCCAAGGTGGGGCAGAGGACGCAAGGGGGAACTGAACCCCGTGCTGGACGGAAGGCTTCGTGGAGGGTGGGATGGGAGCAGGCTCAGGCCGGGACCCTCTGGAGAAGAGGCAGGGAAGGCGCAGACCAGGACCTCACCTGGCATTTTCTTGTCCTTCCCAGCAGCCCCGGTTCAGGGCTGAGCACTTAGTAGGTGCTTTCTAGGTAGAACTAAACCCATTCGAGACACTGCCAAAAACACAGTTTGCTACGACAAGTGGGCTCAGGACAGGTCTCCGTCCATCGGGACACACTGCAGAACACATTTGCCGTTGAGCGTCAGTCCGCTCCTTCCTCCTCAGCTCCTCTCCGCTGCTCTGCTGAGGCAGGAACACCAGTTCTCGTCACCTTTCTCAATTTATAAAACGTCTCCCCAATTTCCATCTTTGCTGAGCCTCCGACAAGCCTTCAAGCAGCAACCGTCCGTCGTCCAGAGGTGTTCGGGCCACAGGCTCAGCCGGCACTGATCGACAGTCACTCCCCATCAGCATCTGCACTTCGACCTCCCGCCTGCCTTTGACACAGGCATTAACATCCTCCTTTCACAGACAGGCTCAGAGAGCAGACTTCACCTGCCAGAAGTTCACCAGCGAAGCCCTGAGCCAGGTTGAAGCCAGATTCCTGGGTGCCGGATTTTGTACTCTCCCCAAAGGAGGTCCCTGATCCCCTTGGGGAAACTTCTGCTGAAACCAGGGCCAACGGACCCACTGGCCTGGGCCCGAGCCTCCCCGGGGAGAGCGGCTGGGGTTTTGACCAGAGGTGCCTGCACGCAATTCCAGGACCCAGGGCTGCGGCAGGGGCAGGCTGCATGCTCACATCCATTCGAGCAGCCCCAGCCCGGAGAGGAGCCGTCCTCCAGAGGCTGTGAGGAATGTGGAGGTGGAGCTGTGGCCCGGGAGAGGAGGCGAGACCCTCTGGCATCCCCAGCAAGACAGCCTGGGGGGCTGAGCCCATGGGCCTGGAGTCCTTTTCCTTTAACTGCCACCTTCTGGAGGCCTGGCCCCCCCAGCCTGACACCAGGGCCCAGGATTTCTGCCCCCCATTTCTGCAGCTGAGAGAACAGCCAGCCATCCTAGCCCACCCTTGGGACCCACCCCCCTCCCCTTCTCCCCCTCCCCTGCCTGTCCCTCTGTGCTTGGCCCACTCATGTACTCACTCCTGCTCCTTTCAGCACACCTGCTGGGCGCTGGGGGTCCTCGGGTGAGCAACCACCATCCCCTGAACAGGAGCTCATGCTCCCAGGGGCCATGCACACATGACCAGTGCAGTGTGGACAACAGTGGCCAGTCATGGTTGGGGAGGCCCAGGGGCCACCAGGCGCTGACTGGGAGCTCAGAGGGGCTTCGTGGGAAGGCTTTCTGGAGGATGTGCCGTGTGCCTGGGCTGGATTTTAGAAGAAGGAGCAGGAGCCTGTCACAGGAGGGGGCTTTGGGGCAGAGGATTCCACAACAGCAGAAGCTCCACGGGGTCTGGACTTTCGTCTGGTTTATCACCCAGTACCGGGTACATAGTAGACGCTCAAGAAACATGTCACGAAAGAAAGGAAGGACAAAAGAATAGGAAAGAAGGAGAGAGAGAGGGAGAAATAAGGAAGACCGTAGGGCAGATGTGTGAAATGGCTGTTGCGTTCTGGGAATTGAAAGTACGGTAGTTCCCTGTGGCTGTAGCTGGGGCGGGTGGGACTGGGGGAGTGGCCTTATCTAATCCTATTGTTGGTGGCTCCATTTCTTATCTTCCTACCCGGCCCAGAGCTACTTTGGGGATGGGACATTGTGGTCCCCGTAGCCCCTGTTGCGTACATTGAGTGTTAATATGCACACAGGTATTGAACCTGGAGGGGGCTGGAGACACACAGATGACTCAGAGTTTGTTCCTGCCCACCCCGCACCCCCAGGCTGGGGGGAAGGCAGACAGTGAACAACTGGCTACAACAGGCAGGATGAACAGAGAGCTACTAGGGAGGTTCAGGAAAAATGAGACCAGGCAAAGCAGGTGGCCTCTGCTCCAGGAGTGACAGGCTGGGAGGTTTTCGTGGAGGGGATGGTATTGGACGGGATGGTAGCCTTAAGGAACGGTCAGAGAAGGGGGCTGGGTGGGAGGCACCCCGGGAGAGACACGAGGCCCAAAGATGTGGCCCAGGGGAGGTGGGGATGGGGGCATTCAGTCGGTAAGACAGCTCGGGGTTCCGAATGCTGTTCCTGGGTGTGTGGACCCACTTCCCATCTGACCGCATCTTAGATTGCAGTGGCAGCAGCTGCACACCTAGTCGGGGCTGCTGAGTGGTCCTGCTTCCCGGGAACCCATCAGCTCCCTTCTCTCCAGCAGGCTGAGGGCTCCCTGCTCTCTCTGCCTCTGCCGGGGCCCTTCCACTGTCTCTTTTAGCTCCAGCACAAATCTGCGACGTGGGGCCTCATTCTGTGCCAAGCCCCAGGCAAGGGCAGACCACAGGGACGGAGTGCCTGGCGCAGGTTCCCTGCATGCCACTCGTCTCTCCTTGCCACACGTGCTCTGGAAAGAGATGCTAGTCCTTTTCTCAGGCTGGGGCATGGGGAAAGAAAACTATAGCAGGGAAATCAGCATCACAGAACATCAGACTCTCACGAGCCATCAGAGGTCTTTAACCTTCCTTTCCCGTTTGACAGATGAGGAAAATGATGCATAAACAGATAGGCCCGTGCTGCAGCCTGATGCTGAGAGGCACGGCCAGCCTGGTGGGGACTGTGATGGAGCGGTTGGAGAAGGGCAGTGTTTTCCTTTAGCCAGGATCTAACCAATGTTCTTGATGCTCATAATTTGTGGGCCTTGCAGACCCAAGATGAGTCAGGCTTCTTGTGAGTCAGTCTGTTGACAAGCCATCCCTGGCCGTTCCTAGCCCATCAAAAATAGAAGTCCAGGGGAAGGGTATGAGCAGGCCAATTTAATTAGTGCGGGCTCTAAGGTACCTTAAGTTAGCCCTATTAAATTAAACCGCCTAGGGGCAAAAATAACTGTAATTATTTCCTTCTCTCCCCTATCGTTGTATTTCATCTCCTCCCAACCTCCATGCCTCTCTCATTCACGAGACAACATTTAAACCAGGGGCCAGCACGCAGACCACCAGAGACCAGGGCTCAGAGTTTCCTTTTTCTGCCCCCTTCCCCTGTGAGCGCCCGTCCCCCGCAGAGAAGAGAGAGCGTCCAGAGGCATCCGCGGGGCCTGGCTGCGTTTTAATTTAGGGCGGCCGTTACCCTGAGGAGAACATTATTACAAAAATGCACCCAGACTGTCCTTCTCGAACCAAGGCAGCTCCATTTCTGCGGGGCATTTCTTTTAAACGCCCCTTTTCTCTCTCCAACAGATCAAAATAAGCAAACTTTAATTGCAGGGAATTATTCTTTATTTTGTTAGAACCTACTTCTGAGTTTTCCTACTTGAAACGTGTTTTCCCCAGCACACTGACCTATCCTTTAATTGTTTGGTGCGAGGCATGTTAGGGGGAGGGGCGTTACTTGTTTATTGGAACAGCGCAGTTAAAAAAAAAAAATCAACCTAGGCTAACAGTTTCAAGGCTCCCCTAAAGATGTATCCAAACAGGCAGCCAATCAGCGCTTACACAGCTTTTTCTGCTTGACTCTTTTAAAGAGACAGAGCCGACAGTATTTTATCACGTTTAAAGAGAACCGCGCTCTAAAAACAGTGTGAAAATGGGGAAGTCTTCCCCTATTTCGCTGGTTTCTGGTCTTAAGAGTCTCTAATGAGGGACACGCAGTGTATCCTCGGGATTCTCAGCGTGGGCAGAAAGGAGTCAGCAGCAAATAGCTGGGTCACTCTGCCAGCCCCCCCTCAATTTCCCATTGTACACCTGGGTCACTGACAATGGAAGCTTCCCCTCCCCCCACGCCTGACTCTCGTCCCCCACTCCCCAATTTAGCTCCATTTATTTGAAGTTTGCAGATTTCTGTGGCGCGCATTCCGCGTCGCGGGGCGCCCAGGTGATGCCCCCCCCACCCCCGCCCCCAGAATGGCACCGTCTCCCGTGGGGAAGCCAAGGGGCTATCTTGCCAGGGCTGGCAGACCTCGGAAATTTGGGAGCATTCACTCTCTCAAGTCCCCCGTCCCCTCCCCCAGGCTCCCCAAAGCACGCCAAGGGCCATTTTCGCGCGGCTCCACTTTGGGGTTTTCCAAAGTATTTTAATGATCTAGTAAAGGACCAGCCGCGCGCCTCGGCGCCGGCTCGAGCCGCCCAGCTCGCAGCGTGGAGCCCCGGGCCCGGCGCTCGGAAGCCAGACTGGGCGCGAGGGGGCACCGGGGGCTGGGCGGCCGGGGGGCCGGGTGGGAGTCCGGGGTGGGGGTCGGGGTCGGGGCCCAGGGGGAGGGCGGGCGAGGGGAGGGGGCGATCAGGGCTGGGCTGGCGCGGGCCGCGGCGGGGGGAGGCGAGGGGCAGACGGGGGAAGGGCCGTGCGGGAGGGGGCCGGCGCGCTCCGCTCGGGGGTCCGCGCCCCCTCCCCTCCGCCGCTGCCGCAGCGCCCCCCGCCCCCCGCGGTCCTCGCCGCCGGGAGCGCTGGTCAGCCCCTCCGCGCCGGGGCCGGGAGCCCGGGGCGCCCACCGCGCCTCGCGTCCCCTCCCCACATCTACGGAGGAGAGAGGCTCGCGCCCGGACGGCCCGGCTCGCCCGCGGGAGCGGGGCAGCGGCTCCTCGGAGGCGGCCGCAGCGGGGACTGCCGCGGCCCGGCGCTGACAGGGCGTCCCTCCCGGCCGCCCCGGGCCCGCCCCCGAGCGCCGATTGGCCGAGGCGGCCATCAATCGCGGGCCGCTGCCGCCCGCCCCGCTCGCCCGCCCGGGCAGCCACGTTCGGTTGAGCTCCGAGTAGACCAGCGGCGGCGGCGGCGGCGGCAGCGGTGCCGGAGGCGCGGAGGACGGCGCAGGCGGAGCCGGGCGGGCGGGCGCGCGGGCGAGCCAGCAGCGGGCGGCCGGCCGGCGGGCGAGCGGCGGCGGCAGCGGCACCCAGCCCAGCCGGCGCGGGAGAGTTCCAGGGCGATGGGGCCGCGGCCGGGGCTGACGCTTTGACAGCTGGAAAGAGCGCGGAGCCAGCGCCGGGGGGGAGGGAGGGGAGCGCGGCGAGGAGAGCGCGAGCGTCGGGCGAGCCGGGGAGGGGGCCGGGAGCCGGGGGCAGCTCGGGAGCAGCGGAGCGCTAGCGGCGGCGGCGGCGGCGAGGCTCGGCGCCCTCTTCTCTGCGAACCATGTTTGCCAAAGGCAAAGGCTCGGCGGTGCCCTCGGACGGGCAGGCTCGGGAAAAGTAAGCCTGGGCTCCAAGTGGCGGCCGCGCCGCCGCGGGCTCGGGCGGGCGGCGGGAGGCAGGTGGCGGGCGGGGGCTGCTGCGCCCCGGCCCCGCGCCGCTCCTGGCCCCTTCCCGAGGCCGCGGCGGGCGGCGTGGGAGAGCCCATTGTTGGGAGCGGCGGGGGCCGGGGCACCGGGGAAGGGGCGGCGGGGCGCCGCCGGGGGAGGGGGCACTTGGTGGCCGCGCGGCGTGCGGGGCGCGGGGGCCCGCGGGGAGGGTGGGCGAGGTCCCGCGAGCGAGCCCGGGCGCCCGCCCCGCCGGGCGCTCCCGCCGCGCCGCACTTTGCCCACCGGGCGCGGGCAGGGGGCGCGTGGCTTCTGCAGCCCCGAGGGCTCCTTTTGTCCGCCCGCGGCGTGAGGAGTGCGTGCGGGGCTTTGTTCGGCCCCGAGCGCTCTGCCCTCCTCGCCCTCGGCCTCGCCGCCTGCCCCGCGCCCTCCGGGGCGCCGCGCTGGGCAGGGACGGCAGCGCCGGCTCGGCCCTAGGCTTGGGGGACAGTTGTTTGGGGGGGAGATGGGAGTGTAGCGCTTTGCTGCCCTCTCCAGAGCTCGCTGGGCACCCCGGAGGCCGGGACGGAGTCGCCCCGGACCCTTAGAGCTGGGGAGAGGATGGCGAGGAGTGGGTCGCGTAAAGGAAGGAGGCTCTGGGGTCAGTGGCTTGGGAGTTTGAGAGACCTAGGGGGGTTTGGTCCCGACGCCTCTTGGAAGTTCAAGTTTGGGGGCTGGTCTCTAGCCTTCACGGCTGGAAGTAACGCGTCCCCTGGTCCCCACCCCCTGACTGCTCGCCCCCGCGGCCCCAGGCAGGGCCGAGCTAGCTGCTCACCTCTGGTCGGGGCCACAATGGGACAGCGCAGACAGGGCTGGAAGCCGGCTGGCAGGGTCCGGGCGCTCGCTCCCGTGTGATCTGACGCTTCCCTCTCTCTCTGCCCCCTGCCCACTTTCCAGGTTAGCTTTATACGTCTACGAATATTTACTGCACGTAGGAGCACAGAAATCTGCACAGACCTTCTTGTCGGAGGTGAGTGGAACTCCCCCCATCATCCAATTTCTTGACACCCCCTCCTCCCCACTATTCTTAGAGCCTTTGTTTTCAGGAGCAGCCACTGTGGCCACCATTTTGAATTTTTATCACCTTTTGGCATTTATTGTCAGTTGGTCCTCACAGCCTTTTGGCTGGGGAAAGCCCCCAGCCCACCCCTTCCCTCTGCTCCTCTAAGCTGTCTCTGCTCTCTCCTTTCCAGATTCGATGGGAAAAAAACATCACGTTGGGAGAACCGCCAGGGTTTTTGCACTCGTGGTGGTGGTAAGTTTTGTGTGATAGTTTTGTGTGTGTGTGTTTTGTTCTGAGCCCGGGGTCCCAGTGAACAAAGACGGGAGGCCTGGGGCGGGCCCCCCATACCTTCATGGGCAGCGCTGCCAGAGCAGGGCACGTCGCACTGGGACCAGGCCTGGGGAAGGAGGAAGAGGACAGAAGGGGCTTGTGCCTGAAGTTTTCCCCGCCGCCTTCCCCTCCTACTGAGAATCTCCAGACCCTGCCTGGTGTGTAGGGAGAAGCTTCTTGCTTTCCCAGCTCACCCTGGGCACTAGGCAGGGGCTGGAAAAAACAGGGAAGGGTTTTTGTTAATTCTGCATGCTGCTTTAATTAGAGGGGTTGGGGGCTGGGTGGGGTGGAGGGGACACCAGGTCTGTTTTACAACTGGCCTGTCCGTCCCTTCCTTTTTCTTCTGTGAGTTCGAAACCTTGAGAGAGAAAATTGACTGGGGCCTTTTCCAGGCACCCTGAGAAAAAGCGAGAAGGGGCTGCCACTTCCTTTAAAGATACTGATTCAGACTGACTGGACCTTCCTCTCCTCTGTGGGCCCTCCCCCACCCCCCACATCCCTAAAACCACAGAGTTTCATTTTACCCAGAACCTTAGCTGGGCGGGTTGACCTCGCAGAGTGCCTGTCGTTGGGAGTTAGGGGTTCCCTCTCGCTTGTGACCCTTTTCCAGGCCCCGGGGCCCTGTGGGTGTGGGACCACCGCAGGTTTGCTGGAGGCGGGAGTGAGTTGCTGGGAGCAGGAGCCCTGGGTGTTTTGTGGGAGCGATTGGCGGAGTTTTTGACGTCCTTTTGAAAAGGAAAAGAAAGCAGAGTGGCTTTTGATATTTCGGTGGAGTTCAGGAGAGCGGAGTGCCATGTCTTGGGTCTTAGTGCGTTTACCTGACCGCCAGCTCAGCTTACTGTTCCAAGTCTCTTTGAAATGCAGTGGGACGAAGAGTCTGTTCTAACTTGCGCAGAGAAAATGAGTTTTTAATTACTTCTGCCAACCTCGGAACTGCTGCTGTTGGAGGCGTGTGGTGTGGCACGAGGATTTACCTGTGGGAGTGGGCGATTGGTTTTCTGTGGCTGTTTTTGGAGAGGAAGGTGTGGATGGGGTTGGCAGGTCTGACCGCCGTGGATTTTTCAGAAACTTAGGCTTATGAATTAAAGTTACTCAGAAGGGGCTGGGGAGTTTGTAGTGTCAGAAATCCTTAGTGTGTGGAGGAGTTAATCAAATGTGTGCGGTTTCGGAGGACAGAAAGGGATGCTCTGGAGCCCGTCTACAGCTAGTAGAAGTCCCTGATTTTCCCGTTCTGTGCATTATCCCCCGGAACTTCTCCAGCCTTGTCTCAGCTCCTGGAACGTAGACAGTCTGTTGTCCTGGACTCGGGCAGTGGTGGCTCTGAGTGGCTATGGCCGTGGTCTTGTTAGCTAGAAGTTGCCTCGTGCGATTTGACACCAAGCAAATGACCGCCCCTTGGGAGGTGGGAGGAGGCAGGGGAGCTGACCGAGGGGGCCAGGCTGTGGATTCACACACCTGAGGGAGATGCTCCTCTGATGATGACAGAGCTGGCAGTTTGTGATGGGGACAGGAGCACTGGACCTGGAGTCAGACTTCCACTCCAGAGCCCGTTTTACCCTTCAAGCAGGTTCGAATCCCCGGGCCATGGGCTCCTGACCTGGAGAGGGTTTCTAAGGCTCCTTGTTAATAGCAGCGGCTACCCCATGATTGCGTAGGGTTTTACTGTTTGACATAGGATTGTGTCTATTCTCATGTGATACAAAGTGTTGGAGTGACCCTACGAAATCACGGAGGGGGCTGAGGGGGGACATCTGGGACAGGTGCGTCTCTGAGGAGGGCTGTCTATGTTAAGGTGGAAAGACAAGATTCTTGGTCATCCATAAGCTCTCCTTTGGCTAATTGATGCATGTTCTCTGGGGGGCAGGGGAGGAATGGTTCTGGCAAGAGAATACCTTTGGTGGGAGTGGGGGGAGGGGGGAGGGGTGGGGCTGCGGGATTAAGAACCTGTAGGTTCCTTGATTGCCAGTCGCTCAGATTGCTGCATGTATGAATCATAGTCCTGACTTTGATGATTAAATCTTTTTACGAAATCTAGCTATTTTGGTTTGGGGGAGGTCAAAGGAGCACAGAATAGACAGGCCTGGATGCTTTGTGGGTGGGTTGTACTAACCTATTTGAGCTTCAGGTACCCCATGTATAAAGTGGGGATAAAAATCACGTGCCTTACAGCGCTGGGTAGTCACGCAGTATCATGGGTGGGAGGCACCTAGCACATAGTAGGTGTGTGATAGGTGAGGACTATTACTCTGGTTACAGATGGCTAGCTTGTAGAAGAGGTTGCATCCATTTTCTTTTCTCGGCTGAGTTTGCCCGCCGCAGGCTGAAGGGGGGATCCAGCCTCTGGGAGACCTGGCGCTGTCAGCACCGTGCGCGGTGCACTTGCCGTTGGTACACAAGTCATAATTAGTAACCCGATCTTATTTTATTTTTCGACTTGCAGCGTATTTTGGGACCTTTACTGTGCAGCTCCTGAAAGGCGAGACACTTGTGAACATTCAAGTGAAGCGAAAGCCTTTCATGATTACGTGAGTAACGAATTTTTAATCCTGGCAATAATTACAGGGTTGGATAGCTCTAAGTTCTTTAGTCCCAAAAGCAAATACACAGCCAGTTGGCAGTGGTCTTTGTTTTCTCCTTGCCTTTTCCTCTGTCCTGCCCACCTCCGTGCTGCCCTGGCCCCAGACGTCCCCCCACTGGCAGCGTTCTAACTTGGTGAACGGTATCTCATAATGTAATTATGCAAAAGAGCGTCGATACTTATCTGGAGCATTGAATGGCACTGTGTGGGCCTCAACCGTGTGACGTTTATGTTCTGAGTGGACAGTTAGCTGGGAGGGGACTGAGCCTCTTTAGTGGTGGTTTAAGAAAAAATTGACCACCACCACAACAACAAAAAACTAAATATGAAACTCGTGTTTTGGAGTAGAAGGAGTGGTTGAGTGAGAATTTGGTGAAATGGACTCTTGCATTACTTTCTAGGGAGTGATCTTTTAAATGATGTTTTTGGGGGGAGGTGTTTGGTGAGGGGCTCATGCTGTGTCCACTAAGATGATGTTTACTTTGAGGTCCTTGGCTGGTCCATAATCCTGTGTTTAAAATATTCTTGTTGGGGTGGTTAATTTCATCACATTGTGGTGCCTTCTGCCCTATCATTCATCCTTTACCTGGATGAGTTTCTTAAATTGTATGAAATGTTTGTGAGAGAGATGTCTGCCACCTGTCCATCTCCCGTGGCAGTCCCCCTCGAAAAAAATAATGGACTCCAAACCAGGGCCGGAGTCAGACTTTATGATCAGATGGAACAGGTTAGGATCTTTGCGGGGAGATGGAAGGGAAGTGTCTGTACATCTTCCCAGCTCCTTGCAGTCCTCACTCCCTACTGGCCTTGCAGAAGGTTGTGTGTGTGTGTGTGCGCAGGCATGTGTGCATAAGACGTGATTAGTTTGGTCTTAACACTTCTGCATGAGGTGGGTAGGCATGTTCCCCGAGCCCTAGGGCATGGAAGTTGGTTTCTTGAACATCATCAGGGCCCACTCACTCGGCCAGGCCATCTGAGTCCCCTCTGTGCAGAGTCTGAAACCGGCCTAAGAGACCAGAACCCATTTGGTTGAGTTTCACAAGTGGTCAGATCCCATGACCATAAATATCTTTCTGGTGAACATTTCTCCTGACAGGAGGAGTGAGAGACTCACCTGGAGGCTCCCTGGTTTTGAGAATATTTGATGTGATGAAATTTTGCTAATGAAATTTAGTGCTGAAAAGTTAATGCCCTTGGAGTGGAATGCTGAGGAAATTGACCAGTTCTTGTGCCCTTCCAGAGCTGAAAAAGAGAAGCTGGCGAGTGGTACTTAAGGCCTGGCAAACTTTTAGTGGTAAAAGGTGAGGTAACTGGTTCACTTGTGATGTGGTTCTTCTGGGAAAATTCGTGGTGATGATCATAGGGTTTCCCGAGGTGGAGGTTGGGGGAGGAGGCTAAGAGGTACATTAACCGTGTAAAAATAGTTGGTGAATTTGACCTTTCTACCTAGTAAAAATCCTGCGCTTTTTTTTTTTTTAAAAACCTGTGGACCGCCAATTCCTGTGTGGCCAGTCTTCAACTGCTCTGCAAATGGTTTCATTTTAGAGTGGGGGATGGGTAGACTTGCCTCTGTCAAGTTAATCTCTTGAGGTAGGATGTCTGTGCTGTCTTTTGCAGGGTATCTTTCCAAGAAGTTAATGATTTTCAACTAAGTTTGGTGCTCTGGTAAATGATGTGAGACACTCTGGCAATTTGTGGTTTGGTCTGCCATCTTGAAACAATATGGCGGCAATGGGAGCTTGCATGAGTTTGCCTTCAGTAACTTAGGATTGGCAGCAGAATTGTGCAGAGATTGCTGAGTCGGTATAGACATTTAGAAGATGCCGCTGAGAGTTGAAGTCACGCTGATTGAGGCCCAGGATTCACAGGTTTTGGGATCAAAACCCTTTTTCCTGGATTGGGGTCCACTTGGTCTCATGTGGTCTAAGAGTCGGATTGTGGGAGGGAGGGATGAGTGATGAATGGGGATGGGAAAGGGACATCTCTGCTGTGAAGGAGTGAAGGATGGCATTGACTGCAGAGGTGACAGAGAAGCAACTGGAAAATTAAGAAATATTTAAGAAAATTAAGAAAAGAAACCCTCTTTTCTCTGTCCTCAAGTCTTCATGTGTTCTCTTCATTGCCATGGCCACCATCCAGTAAACCCTCATGCTTTCTTGCTAGAATTACTGCTGGGGCCTCTTTCTGGACTCTCTTCCTCTTGTCTGGAGTGCGTATGTCTTTTGTCCGTTTAGATCCTATCCATTTTTTACCTTCTTCTTCGTGGACTACTTCTATGATCGTTTTCCGTGCTCTGATGGCTCCTTCATCTCAGAGTCTATAGAAACCACCTATACAAAGCCTCTGTTGGTGGCTCTCCATGTGCTGGGCCCCCATGCAGTCTTTCATTTCAAGCCGCCAGTGACCCCGTGAGAGAAGGCATGTTGTCAGCTCCACTTTGCAGATGAAGAAATTGAGGCCTAGAGAGGTTAATTCACACCTGGTAAGTGGCGGAGTTAGTACCTGAACACAGATCATAACTGACTCCAGATTGGTGTTCCTGACCCTGCCGTGGGTTGGCCCCGGGTCCATGGCCAGTATCGTTTGTTCGCACCTATTCTGACTAACTTCTCATTCAGGTTTGTCCTTCCAACCACAGCTTAGTAATTTTTTCCATGCCAGAGAACGTTCATCTGCAGAGCTGTCTATCTCTGTAGCTCTCATAATACCTGGTACATAGTAGGCATGCGCGCTCATTGAATGAAGGGGTTAAGGGACTATGGGTGAGAAAAGATAGGTAATTTGGGGCCAGTGAGTGACCTGGTCTGGAGCAGCCAGCAGAATGTTGGAAGGTGTTCTTTTGGTGACTTCATTTTTGCTGGGTTATCCTGAGCCAGGTGATTTTCGTGTCAGTTTGCTAGTTACCTTAAATCCTTTTGAGAAGGTAAAGTGGAGTGTAAATGTGAGTGTGCAGTCACTGGCCTGTTTCCATCAAGGACATCCCAGGATTCCCAGGTCCCTGGCTGGGCCTGGTGGGGAGGCCGTAGTAAGTGCCTGGGGGCGGGATAAGGAGGCTGGAGGGACCTCCTTCTGGAAGATCTCAGCTCTCAGCGGGGAAATGATTTTGTGTTCCTGGCAAGTTGTCTCCCCTTCCTAAGGCTGGGTCAGAGGTCAGGTGATCTCAAAAGCTCCTCCAGGTCAAGGCCAGCTGGAGGGCCTGGAATGAACCATGTGGCCCAGGGGGAGGGGGTTAAATTTTCTTTGAATTGGTGAGTTTTTGTTTGAGTCACTGCCTATTTTCCGCCCCACACCTGGCAACTTCAGTTTTCTTGGCTCGTTGTTCGTCAGCCCGGGTGCCCTGATGTTGACCGCACATCCTGGGGAGCGTCGAGCTTCAGCACCCAGAGTGGACCTTCCTGAGAAGCTGGCTTGCCCTCCCTCAGAAGGGCCCTGAGGCCGGGCAGGCGCCTGCTGGGGTTTTCCTGCTGCTCCTTCCCCCTCCCCTCAGCCTGAGCAGTGGTTCTGAGTGTTGACTGAAGTTCTTGGGGTCCTGCTGGGCTCTTAGACGCTGTTGTCTGGGTCCTGGCCGTTTGTGGAGTGGGCACTCCTGGCTGAGTGCGGGCCCGGCACTGTCCTGGCCCCCCTTCTCCACTCCGATTTCTTCTAGGGGCTGCGAGGTTGGTCGAAGGGACCAAGTTTGGTGCCTTCTCAACCACCAACTGGCAGTCCGTTCTCTCCTTGTGGTAGCTGATTTTGTGTTGTCCTTTTGGTGGCAAGAAATGAGTGGTGTAGGTAAGGCTGTGAAGTGGCCTCTGAGCTGAAGGTGCTGGTTCCTTGCACGGCTCATGTTGCTGTTCTTTTCACAATGCATTTTCAATACATGGTGGTGGTTCGGCCGTGCAGCTGCCTTGCTGGTCAAGTTTTGTTGTTAAATCTCATCCGCCTTTTACAGGCAAGGAACCTGAGGCGTGGAGTTCAGATGGCTTGTCCAAGGGCACAGGAGGTGGCAGAGTCTAGGCTCCCATCTTTGCAATTCCACCTCTCAGCTTTTGTCAACACTCATTTGATACAGAAGCTCTGTGAAACAGAGGGAAGATATTTGCATTTGACCCAAAGTGCGTCCATATGTATTCGCCGAAAGATGAATTGAGCAGGGAGTTAAACGGAGCCCCTCAGAGGCGAACCGCAGAGTCACTGGCAGAGGTGGGACCTGAGCTCCGGACGGGGTGTGGTTGTGGTGCAGTGGCCCCTTTGGCAGGGAAAGTGTGATAAAAACTATGGCCTTTCCTTCCAGAAAATGTATGTCCCCCCACAAAGGAGACTGTACGTGATTTCAGGAGGTTCACAGACTGCTGCCCCCTATCCCGAGCTGCTCTGTGATCCCCAGAGAGGAACTTGGGGAGTGCAGTGGACGTGGAGTCCCATGACCTTGGGGAGTCTTGAGCGTCAGTCTCCCTGCTCTGAAGACCTGAGGTCCCTCTCAGCTGTGCCGTTCTGAGTCCCTGACTCAGCCTCCCTCAGCGGGCTGGCTCCCTTGCCCGTGTCCTCCTACCCCGAGGGACTCTGCTGGCTCCCAGCTGTGAGCTGTGCCTGCAGGAGGTTTGGTTAGAGTAGGAAGGTGCCCCTGAGTTCTGGCTGTGACAGAGCTGAGGTCTTTGTGGCTCCGTGGCAGGGGTCCAGCGTCTTTGGTGGGTTTGAAACAGCAGACATTTGAGAGGGCCCTCCTTGGAGGTGCAGGGCAGAGGTTCCTGCCAGGTGGGAGTGTCCTCGCCTGCCAGCACCCTTTGGGGGCAGGGGCATGAGAGGGTGGCAGAGCGGGCAGGGAGGGGAGAAGGCCGCAGCGGGGCTCTGCGGAGCTGGGGGCGTGCTGTCCCCTGTGATAAGCCAGCCGAGCTATCTGCCCAGAGGTCCTGGCAAGTTCATGGCGTTGCCTTTGGCTCCGACCCTTGGCACCCTTGTGTAGCAGATTAAAAAAACAAAACACACACACAGTTGTTTCTTTCCCCACTCCCCTGGAGCTTAGACTGTGTGTCGTGTTCTTTCTGCGGGTGCTCTCCCCATTTGCTGCAATTCCTCTTGACCCGGGAGGCTGCCAGACTCCTCCATCGGTAGCTAATTAAACACTAAATGAGTAACTGCAATTGCATTTTGCCAGAACCCGGGCCATGCGGCTACCTTAATGGGTTTCAAGTGGCGGCAGGACCCCAAATTGCCAATCCTTGCCCTTTATTTCAAGGCGGGAGGTGGGCGGGGAGTGGTGGGGACCCAAACAAAGTTTTTGGCAGTGGTCACTTCATTTGAACTCCAAGACCAGCCGTGCGCACCAGTCTTTGCATAATGCCATCTTTGTTAGCTAAGCATTTGCAAACTCGGCCCCAGAGTTAGCTCTGTGCCAGCCACCGCTCTGAGGCAGCCGGGGCACACCAGCTCTCCCTGCAGCCTCGCTCAGGCCGGCTGTCTCAATTTTCCAAGGGAAGCGGGTTCTCTGGCGGGACCTCTGGCCAGGGCCGCTTGTCCCCTTCCCTTGGCCTTCCCGCCTCTGTGTGTGAGTGCGTGTGTTGAAGCCTTAAGAGGGAGAAGTGGAAGGGAGGTGTGTGCCTGAGGGCCTGTCAGCCAAGATAACAGAAATGTTACACTAGCTGTAGCCTTTACAATAGTGTCTAGGGTTTAGAGTATTTAGAAAAATTAATCTTTTTTAGCTTGGTAATAATTCTGACCACGGCACAAGTGCATTAGACGATTCACATAAACTTCTTTAATACACATTGCTGGGAGCTTAGAGCAGATAGACAATAATGATCGTTTGTTTGGATTCACCAGGGTAATGGGGTTTTCTGTAGTCTTGGCGAGAGGAGTTTTAGGAATGTTTCTCTTCGTATTATGCGTCTCTCTTCCTGGGCCTTGAGTCCTCTGGATTTGGAGGGTCTGGGCTCTGACTGGTGGCTGGACTCACACCTGAGTTCCAGTCCCCACGTGGTCGTTTCTTGGTAGGGCGGATTTTCGGATCCTCAGTTTGCCGAGCAGCAGAATAGGGAAATAGTGGTTCCTTTGCGTGGTTGTTGGGAGGGTTAAGTAGTATTAGATGTGTAAATTGGGTGTCTCTTTCTGGCTAGTGCTTGGTAAGTTTTTGTTTCCTTTCTTTTTATAGCCCTGAAATTTTCCTCAAAAACTTGTAATATGAGGGAGACAACAGGGTATTCTTCTGGGAAAGCGAGTTGATCCCTGGGAACTGGACATTGAATTTCCCAGGGATGCCCTCCAGTGCCTGAGTGCCCAGGGTGCCAGGCTCCCCGATGTGTCCTTCTCCCATACCAGCTACCTTGTCTCACCCCCACACCCCTGCAAGGGGCAGAGCTGGCGGTCCTGCCACAGGCTGGCACCGATAATGCTCCCCTGAGGTGTCTGCGCCCCTTATCTGTGTTGGACAGAGTGGTCTTGTCCCACCCCCACGTGTGGCCACCATGTAGCTAAATGGTAAGACCCAAAGGCTTGCAACTTGGCATCAGCGGAAATCTGGATTCAACTTTTGGCTTCACAGCCTTTTTAGCTGGGGGGCCTTCACATTTCACAGTCCAGTCTCTTGACTGTGGAATAAGCACAGAGTCGTCCTTGCTCAGCCCGCCGTGGGGGTGGCCGAGAGAAAGGCATGGAGAGCTGCATGGGGAACATTAGTTGTGCTGTGGAAATGCCTCGAGGGCTAAACAGGAGCCAAAGCTCCTAGTCGGGGTCTTGTCATCGCCCTCTTTGGTCTGTATGCTGCCTGGGCCGGCCTCAGGCCTCGCTTGACTTTTTGGTTGAGTGAGGAGTCCCAGAAAGGGGCGTTGAGGAGAATGCGAGCTTGGGAAGGGGTGTGTTGGCCGTTGCAGGAAGCTGGTTGTGCGCTCATCAGCTGCTTCCTCTTTGGGCTTCCCGGGGTGAGCCTGAGGCCTTGGTCAACTGGCCTCGGACCAGGAGCAGGAGACACCGCTGAGTTTCGAGGTGTTGATTCAGTGCGATTACTGAGCACCTGCTCTGCTCACTGTCTAGTTGGAGAGACAGGTGCAGCCCCGGCTGTGATAAGTGCTTAAAAAGATTTGTGCAGAGTGATCTTGTTCTTCGGAGAGACCAGGATGCAGAGTGAGGGCGGATGGGGAAAGAGGTAGACGGTCCCTCCTTGTGTGGTGGCTGGAAACCTATTTAATGTGTGTAGACAGCAGGGTTGCAGATGATTTAACTAGAGGTCACCTAGTCATCTTCAGGCAGGTAAACTGAGGCCGGGAGAGGAAAGATGCCCTGCCTGAGGTCACCAGTTGCACTCAAACCTGCAAACCCGATCAGGGTCCAGGACTCTATCCTTTGCCCTGTGCTGCCTTACTGCCTTACAAGCCGTGCAAACTTGGGCACCTTAATTAACCTCTCTATGCCTTAGTTTCCTCAGGTGGAAAATGGGGTTAATGAAGTACGCTTGCCTCATCATGTGGTGATGAGGATTAAATGAGCTTCTGTGTGCGTGTGTGTGCACACAATACCTATGGTGCCTGGCACAGCGTGAGTGCTGTATTAACGTCTGCTGTCATTCCTATGATGTCACCTTGGCCTGGCATGCATTCTGGCTTTCCCTCGACCCAAAGGGGGCGGTGCCAGCAGAATGGCGTTGGTGTCAGAAGTTGTGCCTGTGAAACATGAACTGTTGGTGGCTGGCTCACCTGTTGCTTAGCTAGCTCTCTGGATCCCTCCCTGGGTTTGAATTCACCTTCAAGCACCCTGCAGTCATTGGAGCAGGAGGGTTCACAGACAGCCTCCAGCCAGGCCCCTGCCCGTGAGGATGGCATGAGTTGCCACCTGGCCAGCCCTGGGCTGGTGTGGTTCAGTCGGTGTCCACTTTCCCCTCTTCTGGCCTCTTCTCTTGCTGTAGGAATCTAGAACTTTCCCCAGCCCCCTCTGACCCTTCCCCAGGTCCCTACTTGGCACTGTACCCCCTGAGATGGGGCTTCGCTGCCAGCCCGCCCTTCTGTAGAGCAGATGCCCACCTGGAATGTGGTCCTCCTCTGGGCCTGCCAGGACACCCCCACCGGAACACCCTCCTTTCTCCCAGGAACTCTGTCTCTCATTCACTTGCTAAGGGTACCTGGAGGGAGAGTGATTTGGGTCAAGGCTGTGTGTCTGCTCTTCCCCCTTCTAGATTGAAAGCTCCTGAGGGCAGGAGCCCTAGCTTCACCCTTTTCTGCCCCTCCTCCTCCTGGGGCCTATTGCAGAGTCTTGAATAAATCCCGAGGTTGGTGAGCGACACTCACTCGGAGCCTGGAGAAGTGAGAAGTATTTGACCCCTGCCCGGGGATCGGGCGTGTTAAGTACATGTTTTAATGGAGATGGACAAGTGGCGCGTGGGAACGCGTTGCTTTGCAAAGTGTGAGTTGTGATCCATTAGTACCTGGTGAAATCAGCTTAGTGGGTCACCACTGGCAATTACGAAAAAGAAACGACAACATCACACAGAGTAAACATAAGTATTGTTTTGGGAAGCTCCTGTTTTCAGTGATTTACATGGCCTATAAATGAACGTGGGCCCTGGGTTTGCAATGTAAAATGTGCCTCGTGGCGGGTCTCCCTCTAAACTTTGAAACCCAACAGCCCAGGGAGGGCTGGGAGCGCATCTTGGGCCCTATAAGGCTGGGTAACTTGGGCCGAGTGACATGCGATGCTTGCTGACCTCAGTGTCTTGATCTGTAATCGGGGTTACTCCCTCCTCTGCGGCTCTCGGGGGAGTTGTCTGCCTACCTGCTTCCAGAGGGGGGCCTCGTGGTCCCTTTGTCACGTTGGTGGGCGCTGCCGTGTTCTGAGTGTGCTGCACATGAGGAGGGTGAGCGAACGGATGCCTGCAGACTGCTGAATCGACAGGCGCTCCCACTTCAAGTTTGCAGCTTGTCTCTGCTGGCTGTGGGGCGGCTCTTTCCGCCTGTCTGCAGTTGAGGCAGGGGTCCCGGCCCCCTGTGGAGTGTGTTGTCTGAACATCTGCGGGGCTCAGGCCACAGCAAGAATCTTGAGAATAGGTCTCAGGGCATCCTGTCTGACCTAGGTCGGCCCAGCCTCCCCAATTCCCTGTCCCCTCCCGGTGACAGCTGTTTGCACAGCTCCCGAGGCGGGCTTTGTGTTCCCCGCTCTTTGTCTGTCTGGGTGAAGCGCCTGACATTTCACTTCTGTTTCAGTCCTCTGACCTTAAGAAGCACGGCTGCTCCCGGGGGCCCTGTCTGAGGTTTTCCTCTGAGCTTCCCTCCCAGTCACAAAAGGCTGTTAGAGAGAGCAGCCTCGGGTGGCAGACCTCCCCCATGCCCAGGGTGCCAGCTGCAGCTTTGCGAGCTCTTGGGGTGAACAGAGCATGGCCTTGCAGACTGGACCGTGACACGAGGGTCCAGTGGGCAGTCTTTCCTGGGTACCTGCTGCCTGCCTGGCTCTGCGCTGGTTGGAGGTGGGGACCACCACAGTGTCATGGACAGTGCATAGGATCTGGACTTGAATGACCAGCGTTCAAGTTCTGGTTCTTTCAGGTGGCCTTGGGTGAGTCATGTGGCCTCTCGGAGCCTCAGTTTGTTCTGTGATGTGAAATGATGTGAAATCCGCTTCTCAAGCTTTTTTTGAAGTCGGGTGAGAGCACGTGAAAATGGTTTGTAAATTGTGGTCCACTTTTGAGAAGGCTGTTTCGAATTTGGGCAGACCATCGAACCAAAGCATGTATATCAGGAAAGGAGCCTCAGTTTAGAGATGGGGAAACGGAGGCCTGGAGTAGGGTGGTAACACAGCAAGTCCGTGACTGGCTGGGCTCTTGATTCTGGTGGCAGCCACTGACTTTAGAAAACCTCCACTTATGAGGTTGGATGGCGCCTGTGTCTGTGCCGTTCATTGGGAATCTCATGGCTTTCTTTGGGAGGTGATGGGGGGCTCCCTGTGGCTTTGGCCATGTGGTTGAGCCGAGGGGGCTGACGGCCCAGCGGGCAGGCTGGCGTCGGGCGTGTGCATGCTGCTGTTCTTTTCTTGCTGTGTTTTAGAAGGCTTCCAGTAGAAAATGTTATCCTCTCTCTGGAGGCCCTCCTCTTGGCAGCCCCGCGACCCTGCCGCTGGCCAGGTCCCGCGCCGCCAGCTCGCTTGGGTTACACTGGGCAGGGCTGGCCCGCAGCTCTGGCTGCAGGTTTTGCTGCGGATCTCCAGGCCGGTGAGCCGCTCCAAAAGGGGATTTTACGGCGTGACAGGGAATTTCAGCCACCACATTATCTCCGAATTGGCCAATTGATGGTTTCAGCAGAGCATTTCAGCATCGGGGAAGCCAATACAATTTGAGTTAGTTGTGATGGCTGCCACTTTAAATACCGCAGTGAATTTCTGTCAGCGAGCTAATGCGTGAAATAGGGAATTGCAGAAAACTTGATCACCAGAGTGACTGCCTCAGTCGATTCTGACCCCAAGCTACAGAAAATGAACTTAAATCTAGTTGACTCTCGCCGCATACTTTCTTTGGCATTATTTTGCCAGCAGCATCTTCGCCAAGAGGAACTGGAGGAGGAGAGACCAGGTAAAAACCACACCGTTTGACGCTGGCCCCCGTGACCTTAGGGGGCGGCGATCTCCCATGGGAGGCCGAGCCCTTGGGAGTTGGGGTGGTGGTTTCTGGCTGAGGAATGAATTACTAAACTACAGTGTTGCGGTTTAATGATAGTGAATCTCTTATTTAACGAAGGAAACTGGTTTATTGAGCACGTACTGTGTGCCGAGTTTTAAAACAAGTGTCGCTCAGCTCTCGCTCTGTTCGGGCAGGGTACGGGACAGGATCGTCCCGTTGGTGGAGGCAGAGCTGGTAAGAACAGCGAACAGTTCCTGAGTGCTAACTGTGCGCCAGGCGCCTTCCTAAGGGCATGAGGTTCTGTCTCATGTGTACACGAATTAGGTTCCTTTTTATTCCTGTTTTGTAGATAAGGAGCCTGAGGCACTGGGGGATTCAGGAATGTTGAAGGTGGACTTCAACTAAAGTGCTCTTCCTGCCATCCCACCTGCCTCCCTAGGAATTCATACCGTCTTGGGGCATCCGTCTTGCCTGATCAGTGGATGACCCGGCCTCGCCCGGGGTGGTGTGGTGCTGGGTGGGAGTGGGCCCCGGGGCCGGATAAGTCGCAGTGGCTGCCTACGGGTGCAGGGGCTGGGCTGGTTTTCAGTGGCCTCACCCAGCAAGAAGACATCTTGCTTTGGGCCTGTGTACCTTAAAGAAGAGTTTCCCCATCTCTTCCCGTCTCTTCACTTACAAGACCCCTTTGCTTAACCTCTGCCGTCCCCCGTGGACTCCATGCTTGAAAGTATTTCATTTACAAGCAGATCGCACGCATTGAGTCACCATTCATTTTCATGAAGAAGTAGGAAAAACGAGAACTGTCGTTGTTGGTTGGAGCTTCTCATTGGCTCAGGCGAACCCATGTAAGCGCGCCAGGTTGGTGGAATTCTGGTCAACAGAAAACATTGGGAATTCGGGTTCCATTTCAGTTGGGGCAGTCTTGATTCTTGTTGAGCTTAAAAAATACCAGCGATGCTCCAGAGTCCCGGAAGTTTTCAGGAGGCCTGGTTAGAGTCTTCGAGGGGAGCCTCTGGCTCCCGTCCCTGCTCCCCCCGCCTGCCCAGCGGTGCAGGTGGCTGCTTCGAGCTTTGTTCTGGGATGGGCAGGTTTGGGTTCTGTGCGAGGAGTGCCTCGCGTTTGCCCCCGGGAGTCAGAAGGGTCAGAATGCAGAGGTCGCTCTAGGTCATACCTGCAGTGCCGGCAAGGCTTTCCTGCAAGGGAAGATGCAGCCTGAAGGGTGGATGCCATAGGGGTGTGAGAGCCTGAGTGGACAGCTCTCGTCTCCAGGAGATGCTCCAGAGCTGCCACTCCTCAGACCTGCAAAGGCTCAAAAGTGCCACGTTCCCTCCTGTTCTGAGCTGGCTTTGGGTGGAGATATGGACCACTGGACAGCGGGTCTAGAGATCACCCTTCTCAGCCAGCTGACCATTGTCTTCTTTCTGGGCCTCAGTTTCCTAATTTGTAGCATGGGGACACCAAGGGACGCAGCGATTTCTGAAACAGCGGTGACCAGCATTTGTTGCACATTTACTCTGGGCCAGGCCCTGTGCGTGGGCAGGACCTTAATCCCTGTGACTCTCTCCAAGGCAGAGGCTGTCCATTCCTTGGACAAGGAAACTGAGGCTCAGAGAAGTGAAGCCATTAAGGATTTGAACCCAGGGCCCCATTCCTAGGCTTTGAGCCACACTGCTATTTTAACAAACTTTTGGATGACTTTGGGAGATGGGGGACCTTGAGAAAAAAATGCACTTTGAAAGAATTGGATCATTTCAGTAGAAACCTGTAAACGTATGTCTTTAAAAAAAACAAAATAGATGTCAGCGACAGTTTTCGTCCCAGTGAGATGAATGCAGATAAACCTATTTTGACTGTTAACTTATTTTGTTGCTTAAAAACCAGTGACATGTAGCATTGAATTTATTTTTCTTCACAACGTTTAAGTGTTTGCCACTTCTTGAGTGACGTGTGTGAATTCGGGAGTTGCCTGTGCTCTGGGAATGAAGGCTGTTGCTTGTGTGTAGGGATTTGTCTTCAGAGGGACGTGTGGGCAGGCTGCAGGCAGGGGCTGCAGCCGGGCAGTGGCTTGAGGGCTGCATACCTGTGCCTCAGGATGTTGCTGGAACCAGAGCCTGCTCTGAAGTCGGGGTCACGGTGGAGAGCTGATCGCAGGAGTCTTTGTGACTGGAAGCCTAAATATTTATTCTGTTCTGTCCCTAATGAAAACAAATTGTCAACAGTTGTTCAGTAACTGACTAAATTAAAATCTGTAATTAGTCAATTAGATTAAAGAGTTGGCACAACCTGATTGTATCATGCTGGTTAGGTTATTAAGAGAAAGGGTGTGATTTTTAATTACTGAATGCTAATTTTGACAGTTTCAAATAGAAACAGACGTGTTTTTCCCCCCTTTCCCTAATTCTGAATGGTTTGGAAAGTAAAGATGCTCAATGTGTAAATTATGTTTTTTTGAAGGAAAATAATCTGAGAAGACCCTCTGTGGAGTAGGGGGATTTTAGTTAAGAGGCCACACTGGATTTTGTGGAAGGGCTGGTTGGAAACCCTCCTTTCTTGAAGGGAGGGTGGCCTGACGCCCCGGAGCCTCGTCTCTGCTCTGATGGAGAGGGTGGGTCTGAGCCACGCATGGTCGGGTCCTTGGGTTGGAGCCTTCAGAGTCTCCCCAGGCTCTCCCCTCGGGGTTTTCTGACCAAAGTCCCGGAAGCGATGGGCGGTAGGAGACAGAATCCAGCAAGGCGCTGCCGTGTATGAAGCGTGGCTGGACTCAGACACACCGCACGTGTGGATGACAGCCTCTGACTGTTGTCTTGTGCATGTGAGGAAGACTGTTGCTGAGCTGACGTCTGTGTCAGTCTTCCTCTGCTTTATTTCGGACGCTGCCACAGTGTTGGCTTGACCAGTGGTGCTGGTCCGCGCCTGGGATCCGAACCCATGAACCCTGGGCCGCTGAAGTGGAGTGTGCGAACTCAGCCACTACACTACCTGGCCGCCCCAACTCCCGACTTCTTTTTTTTTTTTTTTTAAGATTTTATTTTTTTCCTTTTTCTCCCCAAAGCCCCCTGGTACATAGTTGTATATTCTTCGTTGTGGGTCCTTCTAGTTGTGGTATGCGGGATCCTGCCTCAGCGTGGTTTGATGAGCAGTGCCATGTCCGTGCCCAGGATTCGAACCAATGAAACACTGGGCTGCCTGCAGCGGAGCGTGCGAACTTAACCACTCGACCACGGGGCCCGCCCAACTCCCGGCTTCTTAGAACGTGTTTTCTTGTGCCCTGGGCAGCCCAGTGGGAGGGGCAGATGGGACGGAAGTCCTCACTGCTGGGGAAGTTGAGAGCTGGGGAAGGAGGTACCAGGTGTGGTCGGCATGAGTGGCGGAGGGAGGCCAGCGGGCAGGAAGGAAGGGAATCCCGTTAGGTAGTAGTTGGCAATGGACAGAGACCAGACAGGAGAGGGGCTTCCTGCTCGGGAGGAAGATGGGATCAGAAAGGAGGGCCAGTTCCTGGATTTAGAAGTATAGAAAGGAGCTGGAGAGTTTAGGACGAGTTGGGTAGGCCGGTTTGAAAATGGAGCATCCTTCTTCCCGTTTTGTTTTTCTTCCATTTTGTTTTTCTGGGGGATGCTATGTCGTTGCCTCCTCTGCAGCCACCTCAATATGGGTTATAAGTAGCCTTGGAAGTGGGCGTGAGAAGACCTGAGCTGCTTCCAGCCGCAGACCCCGGCACGCAGTCTGCATCCCCTCAGTTGCTAGATAGGCCCTCCTCCCCAGCTCCTGGAGTTCACGACGTGCTCAGCTATCTGGAGAACCTCAAGCCCTACAAGAGGTCCGGGGGCCACTGGAGAAAGGCCACTCAGCCCTCACTTCTCCTTGCCCAAAGTCCTGTGGGCAGTGAGAGTTCGGGACACCAGCCCCAGGCCCTCGACCACTGGGCTGCTGGCTCCTTATGGCCCCTTGGGCATCCTCCCTGTCTTGGGAAAGCTGCCCCAAACCTTGTGCCTTCAGGAGCTGTACTGAAGGGCATTGTCGACGTTGATGTGCAGCCTCTGTGTTGTGCTGGCTGCGTTCTCCGTGATCCTTTTGGGAAGCACAAGTTGAAATGGACTTTAGCTTTCAAGATTTAATGTTACAGTTGCTGAGGATCCAGAAGGAGTCTGTCTTTTTTTTTTTCCTTAAAAAAAAAAAAAAAGGAAGCAACTTTGCTTTTGTGTCTGATACATACGGGGTGCTAGGGAACCAACGTGCAAAGAACATGGTGGTGCAGCCTGAGTCCTAATCCCCACTAGAGCCTTTACTCGCCGTGTAACCTATGGCAGTTGCTTGACTTTCTGGGCCTGAGTGCCCTCAGCTGTAAGATGGAGATTGCACTCAACTCGCAGTACTGTTTTGAGGCAAGGATGCAGAACACCCTAGAAGATGCCCAGTAAGTACTTCTGGAATGCAAGAACGAGAGGCTGAAAGGTCGCCAGGGTTCTTGGGACGGTATCCCCCCTTAGGGAGGTGTACTGGTGTGCCTAGAGTCATGAGTGAATGGGAGGTGCAGGATAAAAAGCAGGAAGTATTTACGAGTGGTGGATTGGTGTGTGTTCTGAATTTGGAGTGCCTCCTTCAGACTCAGGATCCACAGCCAAGGTTAAAAAAACCCATAGGAGGAGGGGTGTGTGTGTGTGTAGTGGCAAGTAGGAGAAAGGAAGTGACAGTGCTAGGAGAGAGTTTATTTTAAAAGCTTCCCCACTGATAGATTTGTAGCCCTGGGTAAATAGAGAAGCTTGTAAAACTTGATTCATTTTATTCCTGAAGTCTGTTTTTGGTGGGGAGTGAGGGTGGGGACAGAGCCAGCCAAGGGAACCAAGTGCTTTTAGGATAGAAGTCTTGGTGTGTCTCCAGTGCACGCCATGCATAGGCCAGAGCAGTGTTCTCACCCTGCTTCCTGACCCCAAACCATCTTCACCTTCCCAGGATGGAGCGCCCATTGCTGGGCTGTGCTCTGGCCTCACCTAGGGATGAGTGAGGACTTCCTGCATTCAAGATGACTTCCTCCTTCCTTCCTGATCTGCACTGCCCAGAGCAGATCGGGCTTGCTCTTTTCTTTTGGTTAGGAAACACGTCCGCCCCGTCCCTGGCCTAGCCTGCTCTGAGACACAGACAGGCAGCTGGGGCGACATTGGCCAGCGAGGAGCTAGGGTGTGTCCTCAACTGGAGGCCTTGTGAACTGTTCAGGAATTAGAAGCTGCTACTCATGGGAAACCACCGTAGAAATGGAGTGGTCAGCAGGGCGAGGTGAGAAGGTGGTGGACCTTGTATGTTGGAAAAAACATTGAGGGAATTTTGGAATGTTTTCGTGTTTAGAAATAAAAATTATGACTGTGTATTTTTGTTGTTAGGGTGGAGTGTGAACCCTGAGACTTAGATACCAAACATTGCTGGGCTGTAGGTAGGGAAGGGAAGGGCTGGGCTCCCTGCCTCAGGGCCTTTGCACAGGCTGTTCTCCCTGCCTGTTGCACTTTGGGGAACCCTGTTCATTTTTCATGTCTCAGTTTAGATGTCACCTAATTCTAAGAAACTTCTTATAATCATCTTTGAGCCCATGGGGCAGGGCCTGTAAACTCAGAGCCTGCCACCTGATGACTACCTGATTCATATTTATTGACTGCAAGTGATCAGGAAGTGCTGGGGCTGCCCACCTCCTACGGCCCCAGCTGTGCAGTCTCTGCATCTGAACTGCTCTCCCTGAAGCCTTAATCCCCTTAGAACATGTCCAGGTTTGGCTGCTGGTTTGACCTCTGGCCTTGGCCTTCCCCTCTTTTCTGAAATGGGTCTTTGACATGTTGATCGCTTCAGACGTGAAGTGTCTTCAGAGACGTGTGGAAAAATGCTCACTGTTCAATTAACCCAATATTTTGCCAACTTCTGAGACCTCTCAGGCTGGAAGCGCCGTGCCTCTTGTTTGGCCCAGTTTCTGCCTCTGGTAAAGGGGTTGGGGAGTGAGTGGGCAGGCCTGCGATCTGGAATCCCAGACGCCCTCACTCAGCCGGTGTCAGCCCAGGAGGATGGGAAATGGCCGGTTCTGATTCCTCTAACTCTCCCGCTCACCTGTGCAGGAACATTCCATGATTTGACCCCCTGTAATTCAGGGTTGGGGGCCATTGATCAGGCTACACAAGTCTACAGTTGACCTTTGCATTGTCAGAGAAGACGGGTGTTTGCTTAGCCGAGGAGGAGGAGCAAGGTTCCAGGGGCGGGGTGGGGGGGGGTGTGGGGGGCCTCGGCTAGTCTCCGTGTGCAGGCTGGCTTCTTGCTGTGAGCAGCTCTTATCTGGTCTTCAGGGAGGGTCTGCCACACCCTGGTGGAGGGATTTCTTTAGTTCTAAGCCCGTCCACCCTTCAGGCTTTTCCAAGGGCTTGAAATATTCACATGCTTTTAAACCCCCACCCTCTATTAAGACTGTCCTAATGGCGTCAGTTCGGGGAATATTTTATCCAGGATCCAATGAGGGTCAGAGCAGATGCCTGTGTTTCTCAGCTATTCATCCATCAGATGGTTGATGCCTCTCAGATGTGGCTAGAGACAGAAGGACGTCGGCAATCCTTTGCCCTCATGGAACTTATAGACGCCTCTTCCCGTTTAGCTGAGGTTTATGTGCTTTAAGATGCCGACTTCGCGTCTTTAAATAGAAGGTGGATCCTGCAGGTTCAGCTGGGCTTGTCCTGGGAAGGCACCGGAATGCCCTCTTGCCTCCCCTCAGGCGAGCGCTGCCCCTGACAGGAACACCAGCGAGGAGGTCACTCTGCCGTGGCCCCTTGGCCGCTGGCCGGCCGGCTCTGTGGTGTTGGGACCAGTTGCTTGAAGCTCACTGAGTGTTCGCCTCCTGGAGGCCCTGGGAAGTGGCCGTGAACGGCACCCTGGTGGGCCCGGCGTCCACCTGCGGCTCCCCAGAGCTGGGTCGAGCTGTTTCGGGGCCTCGTCCAGGTGTGGCTAAGAGTTTGCAGAAAGTGACAGTTGCACCTTAGAGACAGGAGAAGAGTTGGAACAAAAATGTTCTTGTACGGCTATTTGAGTAAAAGTTTTTAGCAAATTGGTTATTGCAAACACAAGTCCACAAGAACACAGGCTAAGAGAGTGAAGGATGTGCTGGTTTTAAGGAAACCTTCGGGAGCCTACAGTCTCTCAGAACTGAGATCATTTTTCTAGGCTTTACCAAAAACACAAATCCCCCTCCTCGTGGTTGGGGGCTGGGCTTTGCAGCCAGGCCGTGGCCACCTCCGAGGCACAGGTGCCGGCCACATCGCCACCCTATCCGGTGAGGCGAGTTTGTCCTGGAATATCCCGCCCCGGTGAGGACCGGGGCCACGGGCTGGGGCTTCCCTGGGCCGTGCTTCCCCGGAAGCTGCTGCTGGCCCCGTCCAGAGCTGCCCTGCAGACTTGAGATTCAGGTGGCTTCTCTCCCGCTTCCTTTTTTTCTCTCTGAGATGTTTTCCACGCGGAGTGTCTGTCACCCAGCATTCTTTTCACGAGGACAGAAGCTGTCACTGCACACGGCAGAGGGGCTGGTTCCTATCCAGAGCCGGTTGTGGCAGATCCTTGGTCTGATTACTTGGTGGGCCAGCTGCTGGGGCCCTGTCTGGGGTGTAATTGGGATCAGCATTGGGTCTGGGAGTGAGGAGGAACCACGGGAGGGGAAGGGAGGGGGCAGGGGAGGTGTGACTTACCCCGGCCAGGCTGCAGAAATGGTCACTCCCCTCTGGAGCAGCAGCATCCCACGCTTTAGGGCAGGGTCTGCCCCTGACCTGGTGCCGGAGCCATGGCCACCATCAGCTTGGCCGCCCAGCCCAGACCCCACAGGAGGGAGCAGCCTGGAGCTGTTCTCCCAGCCTCTCTGGTTCACCTGGCTCAGTTCCATTTGCCCTCCCTGGGGGACAGGCTCTTTACCACTTTCCAAGTCCCCATTGTCCCCGTTGCAGGACTAGGAGTGCCCCTTCCCAGGCCCAACAAATGAGTGAGCCCCCAGCACCTGGCACACAGTTGGTGCTCAATAAAAGTCTTGTGCTTTAAAACAGTGGGCGTGAAGGACTTGCTACATCATGACTGATGTTCTTGCCAGGAGGGCAAGGACCATCCTGCCCTGTGCTGTGCCTGGCACATTAGGGGTGCTCAGCTATTTGCGTGAACGACATGGCGTCCAGAGAAAGTAGGACTGTGGCGTGGGCAAGGCTGTGGGGGACAGCAGGGAGGGAAGGGGCCAAGCTTGTTCTGCGCAGGAGGGCTGTGGTCTGTTGAAGGGGGCTCCGGTGGCTCCTGGCCTTCTCCTGCTGTGCCTGCCAGTGATGACAGCCAGCCTCCTGGCCTTACCCTTAAACTGCCCCTTTGTTGACCTGGGCCTAGGCGTGGGTGCCACGTTGCTTTTCAACGTAAAATATCATGGCATCCTGTCTCTCCCTTACTAAATCAAAATCAAACCAAAATCAAAAGAAAACAAATCAGGAGCTGCAATGATGACAGCCTGGAGGTTTCTCTGCTCTGGGAGGGTGGCCTCAGACCCTCAGCCACACCTTCAGGGTCTGTCTGCTCTTACCTCGGCCACATTTCAGATTTTGCCACCTTAGTGCAGACCTCGTCCTGGTGCTGGACACCCTCGCCTTCAGTCCAGATCATTGTCACAGCTGCCCAGGGAGGTGAGCAGTAGTCTTAGGGGCTGTCTGTGTCGCCAGTAAGAGCCCCCCACAGCCTAGAAAACCTGGCACCTTGCTCCTGCCTCCTCACTTCTGGGTAGAAGGTGTCCTGACACTTTGAGGGTTTTTCTTTTCTCCAAATAAATAATTCTTTGTCTCTCTTCAGGGTGGCAGATCGGGGCTGGAGAAGGGCAGCCAGCCTTGCTGACTTGGAACATCTGGGCTGGGTGCGGGCCTGGACGGGCAGGGGGCGGAAAAGGAGCGCTGGTGTGCGGCTGAGGCTGAGGCGGGAGGGGCGTCGGCCACCTGAAGCCGCCTCCTGAAACGTGTTATCATGTTATCGCGCATTTCTTGCCCAGGGATGTGTGAGTGAAACATTAGGCTAACGGAGAGTTCCTTCCTCGGTGGAGAAAGCGGCTCCCTTTTCCTGTCCCTTTGTCTCTTGTCCCCTTTGTCCCAGCCCTCCAGCCCTGCGGCCTCCCCTCCCCCAGCGGTTCCTTCCTTTGTGCCCCAGCCTCTCACCAGCGGAACTTAGCTCGAGCCTCCACTGACCTCCCAGGCTCCTGTCTCCTCTGCTCCCCGAGAAAAAAAGTAGCTGCTAGGTCCTGGCCTGGCTGGCAGCACGCGGACTGAAAGGAATCAGACGGACCCCAGCCCCCAAATGTGGTGGTTAGTTTTCAAGTTTGACGCTGGCCGTTGGCAGCCCCTTCAGAGGGAGCAGTGTTGTGGGGGGCCTGCTGCCCTAGTCAGAGGGGTCCGGGCCTGCAACTGTGGCCCGGAGACCTCCTTCCCTGGTCAGGGGCCCTGGGGTCTCCCTCAAAGCCCCTCTTTCTCCTGCCCTGAGTGTTTCTGGGGCCTTTTCGGTCACGAGTTCTGTGTGACACTTAGAAATAAGCATGTGCTAAACTCTAAAAGAGCCAAACCCACACTTCTGGTACTGAAGCAGCCACCTTTGTCACAAGATTGTCTTAGTCATCTGTAAGCAAGGGTTAGCGATCACTTGGGGGTCAAGCAAAAATTGAGGGAGAAAAAGTGGAAGGTTGGAGAAAAACCTATCCGTTAACTTAGTTTGCCAAGCATGTGGAAAGGTTGGGCTTGATTTACTTTTTCATGATGAAAATGGGAACTCCAGTGCCTGGTTTCTAACCTGGTGGCCGGAGGTCTGAGGGCGTGGCTTCCTGGGGGCGGGGGTGGCCGGGCAGCCATGCTGGCCTCCAGAGCGGGGAGGCCTGCAGAGGTTCCCCTCTGAAGCTGGTGTGGATTTGTGGAGGCAGAGCACAACTGTGGCCGGTCTTGTGGCTTCATTGTTGCTGAAAGTGTTTTTCCCTACTTAAAATATTTGTCACTAATTTAAATAGACATGTTTAAAATCATATGTTACAGAAGATAACGTAAATTTAGAAATATTGTATTCCACCCTCAAGATAATTTTATTCTAGGTCTTCGCAGGCTTTTTTGGCATCAGTGCCTTAAATGCCGTCACCAAAGCCGCTTTTGTTTCCTGACCCTCCTTTCTAGCACGGATCGTCAACACTCCATCTAAGTTGTGTGAGATATGTTATTTTTCAAATTTATGTACGATTCTGTCTCTAGGAATTTTATCCGCAGCCACAGGGACCCATTCTAACACGAGACAGTTGGGTTTGTAAAGTTTGTCTCCTAGGTGTCTATTGCTGGAAACCCGTCAGCAGATTTGAGGCCCCTGTTCTGATGCCACAGAGTGGGGGGCCCTGTCTTTCCTGGGTGTCCCTGTGTGACCCTGATATTTCTCCGAGCCTCGGTTTCTTTGTGAAGAACAGATGACAACAGTGCCTAAGGCTCGCTTCTCAGGATTAAGCACGTGAGGAATGCAGGACAGCGCCCTGTGGACAGTGAGCACGCAGCAGATGCACTATTAGAGGTTGCACTGGTTGGAGCACTGTGGCCCTTCTGGTTTGCAGAGTGACTTTGAGGGCTTGTCAGGCGAGGCCTGGAGGCAGCACCCGTGGGGAAAGCTGGCACCACAGTGGGTTTTGGTTTTGGTTTTGGATTGGGGGACCCATGCCAGGGGGACGGGGTTATACTTTCAGTGGATGAGAACGTAGTATTGGGAGAGGTGGGGCCTGTGGCCTGGGGACCATTACTGCTGGCCCCAGCCCCTGTGGTCTGCTCTCTGGCATCCTCAGAGTAGAATGTTCTAAATGTCCTTGGTTGGGGCCTGTGTGCCCAGGAGTGAAGAGAAGACGTCCCCAGTCTGTCAGTGGGACTCATAGAAAACATTTAGGTTTTGTCTGTTAATGATCTTTATTTCGTTTGTTTTTTTTTTTAAGATTTTATTTTTCCTTTTCCTCCCAAAGCCTTCCGGTACATAGTTGCATATTTTTAGTTGTGGATTCTTGTGGTTGTGGCATGTGGGATGCCACTTCAGCGTGGCCTGATGAGCAGTGCCATGTCTGCGCCCAGGATCCAAACCGGCAAAACCCCGGGCTGCTGCAGCTGAGCGGGCGAACTTCACCACTCGGCCATGGGGCCGGCCCCATAACGATCTTTATTTCAAAGCTGACAAAAGCTTAATTGGAGATGTAACAGGTGCCAGGTTCTGTGTATGCCCACAGATGTCTGTCATCATTGTCCTGGTCATTGTTTGCCATCTCGGGGCGGCAGGTGACAGATGACACTCACACCCCAGTCTTTGGTTGGGATGGAAAGTCGTGGGATGGACAGTGGCCGCGGTATGTGTCCCCTGTGTCCAAGTTTACGGGCAGATTTGCATGGCCCCTTGTAAATAAGGGCTGCTTTGAATAGCCACCTCTGATGCGCCTGGTAGAGGCACCGGGATTCCCAATTTAGACGGCTGACGGTAACCTGAAACTGAAAGAATCAGAAGTCTGTATCTGATGAAAAGAGAAGAACAGGGGAGATAAGACCCATGGCGCCCCCCGCCCCCAGGTTGTCACCTGGTTGAGACTTTGCGTGTGGATGGCAGGGGTCCGGACTGACCGACTGCGTGTCGACGCCCCTGCCGCGAGGCCGGCTTTTCCTTCACATTCTTGTGTTTCGTCCGGAGAACTAGCGAAATGAAATGGAAGTGCCGGTGTCTTCGCTTATGGGGCGAAGCTTTGAGCACTGTGTCCCTCCCAGTCTGAACTGTCCCTGGAGGAGCCCTTCCTGGCCCCAAAGTGAGGAAAGTGTAATGGGTTAAGAGGCTGGCCGTGGGGAAGTCAGGGTAGAATTAATTTGAAAAGACTAAAGACCTTGAGGGAGGAGCTGGGGGGCAGAGCAAGTTTCTTTTCTGCAAGGGCAAGGCCTCAGGACCCCTGTGCCTGTGTGGGGGGGGGGAGCGGGGGGGGGGGGGGGGAAGGGACACCTGAGACAGACCTGGAGACCTGGAGAGGGGGAGGGGCGGGGGAGGGGCGGGGGGAGGGGTCCAGTAGTGGTGGAAGGCTCAGGCTTGGGGGAGGGGTCACTATTTGCATAACTGATTGTTGCTCCTGGGGATTGTGCTGGGGGAAGGGAAGCCAGCACAAAGCTCTTTCTTCCCCTCTCCCCTCCCTGACCCATCCTTTCCCTCCTCTTCCCCGCTTTCGCCCCTCTGCTCCCCTTTGCCTTCCGGTGCCAGGCCCCCCTGAGCCTGGTCAGCACCACCTGTGCCCCCTCTGATGGCACAGGATTGGCCTTGCCCTTGCAGCCCAGCGGGCAGGGTTTTACTGCCTGGCCTCCAGTTGCAGGCGGGGCCACCGCAGCCGCCTGTCGAGTCAAGATAAAGTCCAAAGGAAGGCCTCTGGCTGTATGTCTCTTTAAAAGCTGGTACTGTATAAAAACGGTTTCTATGTGAGCTCTGAAGAGTGTGCCCTGACCATCTTTTCCTCCTTGAGACTGGAGGCTTCTGGAGGGAGACTGTGGCTGGTGTCCCTTCTCATAAGGTGGCTTTCCAGGGCCTATTTCCTGTGACCCACAACTTGACGCTTGGAGGTTCGCTGGAGTCCAGGGCAGCTGCTGGAAATGATAGGGGGCTGGTGGCTGGGTCCCACAGCAGCATCAACCAAGTTTCAGAACAGGAATCCCATGGAGATGAGGTAGAGATGCCCATCCACCGGCGTGGGCACAAGAGTTGGAATGTTTCACTCACACTGCAGACCCTAAACAGTACCATCTAGTGGGTCTGCCCCACATCTTTGCTAAAGCAGTGAATGAATGCATGCATGCTTGCAGTGTAACCCAAACAGGAATAAATACTATGCAGCGATTTGTCATCCACCTCTGGGCTTTTCTAGCATGTCAGTGTCATGGAGTGCCCTCGGGGAGGCTGCCTCCCTGCCTGAGCCTCAGTTTCCCCATCAGTAAAATGGTGGGGACTTACCTTGTTCAGGCTGTCATGAGGCTCAAGTGAGAGGCGCTGTGGTGGTTTACCACTGTAATGCTGAGCACATTGAGCCCTAAGTTCTGAACAGAGGGTCCTGCCCAACATCTGGGGACACGGGGACAGAAGGAGGCCCTGGACTCATCTGCCAAGTGGAGAACTGCCTGGCAGAAAGCTGGCGGGCAGCGCGGGCCTCTGATGTGAAGGGCGTGCCAGGCCAGCAGCCTCCAGCCTGGCCCGCGCCTCCTCTGTGCCCCTGTTTGTTTTGCCACAGGACAAGATTATCTGTGGTGACGTGAGACTCCTATGGTTATGCTGAGGTCGGGGTGCCATGCTCTATTTACATCTTCCCTGGGGGCCCGCTTCCCCTCCCCCATACCAGAGTGTAATCTTTGTGCTTATGCTTAGGCTGTGATCCTTTCACAAAATGAGGACCAAAAACGTTTTACAGCAAGTTCATGCCTTAGTGGCCAGTTGGTTCCTGATAGCCCGGGGTCGGTGGGGTCGGTATTTTAGACATCAGGTGCCGCTCCCTGTAGGTTCTTGGGGGGCCTGAGCTGGGTGTGCAGTATTCCTGGCAGGTCCCCTGGGGGGAGTTGGGTTTGCTTCGCATCCCACCCTGCCAGGTGGAGTGGTGGACGGAGGGAGAGGGATGGGGCAAAGCTTGTTCCACATGGTACAGCTTCGCTGACCACGTTTCTGTGAGCCACACCTCCTTCATGTGTGAAATGAGGAGGATGTAAGCGTCCATCATAGGATGGTCGAGGGTGGTGTGAGAACGAATTTCACTTTGGAAACTGTTAGGTATTTTGGTATTGATAATCCCAGAGAGCCTTGGACAGGGAGGGAGGGGCAGGGCCAGTGGGGCCCGAAGGAGTTGATGACTCTGCCCTTTCGAGGCTTCTGAGGGGATTAATAACAAAGGTCATAGGGGCTGAGAAAGGTTCCCACGGTGTTTGCTCAGAAGGGCCATCTTCCTGGAGCTCATCCCCCCTTGTGGTAGCCCTGGGAGCCGGGTCTCAGTCCTGCCAGCCACCTGGCCACTCTGTCCCTGGGCCCCAGACTCCCTGTGTGCTGCCCACTGCCTGGCCTCTGCACGCGTTTCTGCCTTTTGCCTCTTAGCTGCTCTGTGTTTGTCCTCACTGCTCCCGGAAAGCTGCTCAGACTGCTTGGCATGCTGAAAGACAGGCTGCCATCCCCTGTGCCCACTGGCTTTTTGAACCTTTCAGTCGGCTTTTCTCGTGAACTTCCTGGGTGCCAGCTCTAAGGGAAACGTCCCTAACAGCCTGTCTTTCCTGTCTGAGCAGGGTTACAGTCAAGTAGGGATGTTTGGGATGAAAATAATTAATGGGAACTCTAGCTCCAGTCGTCCCAGATCACACACAGCCCAGACCAGACTCAGCCCAGGGCACTCAGTTCAGACACCTCAGTGGGCAGCCCCTGGGTGTCAGTGAGGGGCGCTCTGCTGAACTAGGATACTGAGAGGCATCCCTGTTTTGTTTTATTTTTTTTAGATTGGCACCTGAGCTAACATCTGTTGCCGATCTTTTTTGTTTTCCTCTTCTTCTTCTTTTCCCCAAAGCCCCCCGGTACATAGGTGTATATCCTAGTTGTGGGTCCTTCTGGTTGTGCTGTGTGGGACGCCGCCTCAGCATGGCCTGACGAGAGGTGCCATGTCGGCGCCCAGGATCTGAACTGGTGAAACGCCAGGCTGCAGAAGCAGAGCGCATGAAACCAACCACTCGGCCACGGGGCGGCCCAGGCATCCCTGTTTTTTGAAACGACACTTTGCTGACCCATCTCAGCCCATCCAGGGCACTCCAGAGGCCTAGATTGGCTGGATTCCCTTAGCCCTTCTTAGCTGTGTAACTAGAATTGTAGAGAGTGGCACCCACTTTTTATAGGAGAAGAAACTGGGACCCAGACATGGAAGAGGCCACCTTGATTGATGGAAAGGGGCCCCAGAGGCTGTTGAAGATTTCCCTCCAGCTCTCGACAGCAGCTGGTAGGTCTCACCTTGCTCCCAAGGCTGTTGCCATTAGCAACCAGCTTCCCCTGTTGGTTCTGGGGGCCCTCGAGGGGAAGAGGGAAGAAGGTGGAAGCCAGGCTGTCAGTCAGGTGGCATTTGAGTGCCTGTGTCAGTGGGTTAGTGCTGGTGACACTGGAAGGAGGGCCTGGGCTCATCAGAGCCATCCAGTGCAAGGACCGTTGGTTTGCTTTTAATTCTTCCCAGTAATGGAGAAATTCTATGCAGGGACACCTCACCTTGTGCAAAAAGGTGCGCGCCCCCCCCCCCCCCAGCCATACACACGAAAGAACAGGAAAGGAAACAAAGCAGAGACGATAGAGGGTAACTAGGCAGGATGCTCTCCTGGAGTCTGGGAGATTTCTCTTGTCCTGGCCCAGCTGTTCTCCAGCTGTGTGGCCTTAGCTTAATCACTTGGCCCCTCTCAGCCTCAGTTTGCCCATCCATGAAACAGGGGTCAAGGTACAGATGTGCATTAGCGGTACGGGTGTGCAGTAGCAGTACAGGTGTGCAATGCTTGACACCTTGCCCGACACTCCTGAGTCCTCAGAGGACGATTGCTGGTGTGAGAAGAGCTGGAAGCCTGCAGTGGCTGGGTGGCCAGACGCTTGCTCCCCGTTTGTCCAGTGTTGTCTTGGTCCCGCCTAAGGCATGGTGCCAAGGGGATTCAAAGCTGGGTGAAGAAGGGCAGACCGACCGATTGACAATCAAGTGGGCAGGTCATGGTCAGTGCTGGGAAGGGGACACAGGCAGAATCGGAAGGGAGCCCAGAGAGGGGAGTCATCGGCTGCTTCAGGGCCTGGGAGGGCTTCTTGGAGGGGGCGTTGCAGCTGGGCCTCAAAGCAGACAGAGGCAGAGAAAGTGGACGGGAGGGCATCCCAGGCAGCACAGACCTTTGTCTTGGAGGGTTGTCGACGGTGAACATTGACAGCAGCTGACGTTTCTTGGCCCTTAGTGTGTGCCAGGCTCTGGTGTAAGTGGTTGCATATATGAAGTAATTTAATTCCCGTGACCAACCCTGTGAGGCAGGTATTAGCTCATTTTGCAGTTGAAACACTGGTCCACAGAGAAGTTAGGGAGCTTTTCCAGGCTCACATGGCATGGAAGCCCCAGTGTTCAAATCCAGAGCCAGAGACCACGAACACCTGTGACCACTTGAGTCACTGCTTTGCCTGACAGGACACAGGTCTGGTTGTTGGGCATAGATGCTTGGTAACTAGTTGTGTGACCATGGGTCTGTGGGTCGGGCAATTTGGCGAGTCTCCCTGCCTCAGTTTCTTTTTCTGTAAAATGAGAATAACTCATGTCCATGAAACAAGCTGAGGTTCTTGGATGGAGTTTGCTCTGTGGAGCGTGCTCAGAGGGTACTTCGTGGGTGGGGAGCTGTCACCCCTGCAGCAGCTTCACCAGGCAGTGGTTGCAAGGTGGAAGGTAGTCAGTCTTTTTTTTTTTTTTTTGGGCATGCTTTTTTTTTGGTGAGGAAGAGTGGCCTTGAGCTAACATCTGTTGCCAATCTTCTTTTTTTTTTTTCCTCCCCAAAGTCCCAGTCCATAGTTGTATATCCTACCTGTAAGTCCTAATTCTTCTATGTGGGATGCCACCACAGCATGGCTTGATGAGCAGTGTGTAAGTCCATGCCCAGGATCTGAACCGGTGAACCCTGGGCCACTGAAATGGAGTGTGCGAACTTAACCACTACGCCACCAGGCTGGCCCCAGTAGTCAGTCTTAAGGCAGGCTTCCCCCTCCCCCACCAACTGTCCTTGTTCGAGAGGCCAGGAGCCTGTGGGGCTCTAGATAAAACCTGGGCAGAGTGCCCAGCAAGTCACTGGCACGCGCATTGCCCCTGTAAACAGTAGTCATTTTCGTTATTGTGTCTTATCTCGATATTAGTAATTATTATTGACGGTCCTCTCCTCAGTTCTGTGGGGGTGATTTCAGCCTCACTTGATAGTAGAGGAAACTGTGGAGGGTGGATAATGCATCCAGAGTCATGGTAATTGGCAGGCACACTGAACTCCAGATCCAGTGTGTCGCCCTCCTGTGCCTGGGCTCCTGAGTTACGTCACAGGGGGGCTCCAGAGGCCTTCCCATGCGTCGTAAGGCAAGGCTTACCATTTACCCAGGCTTCCCCAGAGACGGCCTTCCAGAGCATGCTGGCCGTGCAGGTGAAGTGTGCTCATGCACACGTGCTGTCCGCATAGGCCCCTTTCCACCTGGACGCTTGAGCTCATGACAGCGTCTCCATTCCACCAGCAGAGCCGTTATCCTTGGTGCTGGCATGAGTCCACCCTAACCCTCATCTGGGCCCTTCACACTCAGTCTCAGAAGGAATGTGCAGCTCCTCTCCAAGAGAGCATGGTGCTCGCCTGCGGGGTGACCCAGTACGGTTATGAATGTAATGCGTTGGAAGAAGTGACTGTGGATTTGGGGCTGTCTGGAGACCTTTCCCCTCGGCCCTGGGTACACCCCCTTTGGGTGGTTTTCTGGCAGCAATGTCATTGCTCTTCTCACACTCCACTGCCACTGGGAAGTGGTGGTTGGCCCCTTTGATTTGCAAACAGGGCCCCGTGGCTTTGAGCATTCGGTCCCTGGGCCGTGCGTGCCCACGCACTGTGCCAGGCGACATTGGGAAGAGCTGGTGAAGACACAGGATCCCAGTGGCCTTTCATCCTGTGTGACGGGAACAGAGAATCAGGCCCTGAGCCTGTTCCCAAGTTTAGAGTTGAGCCTCGCCTCACTTGGCGCTGCCACGCTCGTGCTAATTCCTCGTTGATTTAGCAGCCTCTTCAGGATCTTGTGGTGCCTCGGGACCACTCTCGTGGAGGGGAACTGTAATCTCTTAAATAGAATAATCCCCACACCGGACACTTTACAGAATGGTCTCCTGCATGTAAGCTCGTTCACACCCTCCAGCAGTCCTTGCGGAGCAACAGACAAGGCCTCTTACCTTGTTTTGTTGATGAAAAGGCAGATAGGTGGCTTTTGTGACTTTCCAAAGTCATACGTCCAGTCTATGATGAAGGTAAGAATAGAAGTCCGATCCGAGGGCTAGGCACGGTGTAGTGGGCAGGCGGCAGATGCTCGGCACATACGAGGCGTGCCTGCCTTGCTCCCGTCGGACGTTGGACGTTGATCACAGGAATGCTTTTCCTTCTCACCTGGCTTCAGAATTATTTTCAATATTGCTTTCTAATCAGCCATTGTCAGTTGAATAATATTGGCTTGTGAGATGAGCTCCTTGTCATTGGTGTCACACGCCAGGCTGGAAGTTGGCCAGTGATGTTGTGTAAGTTTCTTGGTTGTTTAGATTTCCAGATAAGTGAAAGTTGGATGCAGACCGTAACTGAGTTCCAGTTGGAAGCCCCATACTTGTCTGACAGAGCCAACCACCAGTTTCCAGGAAGGCCTGGAGAATCTCAGTAAGGTGTTTGGTGCTTGATTGAAGAAGAGCTGCTCAAATTGGAGTGCCAGATGGCGATCGAGAAGGGGGCGGAAGGCGGGACAGGCTAATTGCCGCAATGTGATTGAACCCTCCTGGTTGGAGAAAGCGTAAAGGAGGAAGCACGAGCGCGCTTCTCTTTTAGACACCCCGAGGTCCACTCCACATTTTGATTTCTCTTGGGTTGTCCCCAGGATGACCTTTCACACCGCACAAGACCCTCCTAGGATGTGGATATCCTGAGCAGTGGAGGGTTGTGTGTGCCCAGGATGTCACTGTGGGTACCATCCGTGGGAATCCCAAATCAGCCGAAAGGACAAGATCGAGTTCTCACACTGGTTGGTGAATGTGGATATCTGATCCTCTTCTGGGCATCTTTATGTATCAGGTTTGAGCTGGACGTTGAGTTTGAAGTTCTCGTTCCGATTGGACCTTGAGTTCTGCATCTGCTGGTATGGCGCCAGACCTCGAGCACTGGTGCCTGCAACACTTCTGCAGCCTTTCCTCCGCGCTGAGCCACAGAAACCGTCCGCCACGCTCACCTAACTAGTGGCTCTCTTGTTTTGATCGCATAATTCTTCAAACGTCAGCCAGTTTCTTGCTGTCAGCCTCCATGTGGATATTCTTGACCTTGGTTTCAAGATGCCTTTTCATCCATCCACTTAGTTGCGCAGTCCCTCTCATCTCCCCCAGCAGTGGCCACCCGGCTCCCCGCCTTCCTGCCCATAGGCAGGCTCCCCGGTTCATCCCCAACCCTAAACCCATGGAGCCTCTTTTGGAGTGAGTTCATCTCAAACCCTCGCCGTTTCCAGGGAGCCTGGCTCGGCCCCTCCGTTTGAGAGGACTTTTCCTGCGTGAGATACAGTTGTAAGGAAAGTCGCCTGTAACGGCTCAAAGAGGCCTTACAGAACATGGGCTTTGGTAGTTTTTAACTTACCCTTTTTCCTTGTTAGCAGGAGAGCCCTTTCTTTAAATGAAGTCGTACATGGAAAGCCAAATGGTAAACTGGTTTAAGGGGAGTGGGCTGCCTAGAGTTCTCCCTCTGAGCTTCCCATCTTTACGCCTCTCCCGGCGGCCCCCATGGCCCTCTGACACAGGCCGGCTCCCAGATTGAGAGGTTGCGCCCAGGATAAGGAGATGACTTGGCTGAAGATTCCTCAGTAGGTGAGCAACATGGGGGTCCCTAGGCCTCCCAGCCACATCCGGGGAGCCTTCTAGCCCGTCAGCATTTCCGAACTCTTGAGCGAGATGTTCAGACATGTTTCAGTGAAGGGTCTGCAGCCAGATCCTTGTGGGAAATGCGGGGTTAAGCAGCTTCTTTAATGTAGCACTTCTTGAGAGTTTTTTTGGGGGGAAAGATTAGCCCTGAGCTAACATCTGCTGCCAATCCTCCTCTTTTTTTTTTTTTTGCTGAGGGAGACTGCCCCTGAGCTCACATCCGTGCCCATCTTCCTCTACTTTATCTGTGGAATGCCTACCACAGCATGGCGTGCCAAGCGGTGCCAAGTCCACACCCGGGATCCGAACCGGCGAACCCCGGGCCACTGAAGCACAACATGCGCACTTAACCGCTGCGCCACGGGCCGGCCCCTCGAGAGGTTTTTAGTGCATTAGGATGCATTGCAGATCTCAGAAGTGAGGTAGAGTGAGGTGGATAAACAGTATAAAATGCAGTGATTCTCAAGCTTATTTGACCACAGGCCCTCATCTGGTTGAGGAATTCTGACTGTTTCAGAAACACTTCAGGCAGGGAAGTGACTGGGTTGTGAGTTGGTGTCCACTTGTTTTCAAAATGTGGGCAACTGTGGGTCCAGTTGGCAGTCCAAGAACAAGTCCCTTTTCCGGGGCTGTAGCGTAGCATCTCTATCCTTTAGAGCTGTCTGTCTTCATTAAACACCTGTTTTGGTGTCAGGTGAAGGGCTCCCATAAACCTCTGCCCTGTTGTGTCATTAGGTATTTTTCATCGTTTTCAGTGGTCACCAAGACTTCTCCCTGGATGTGACATAATTTACGAGTCCTCGCTGTGGAACATTAAGGTTGTGTCCAGTTTTCTCCTATTGTAAACAACACCGTGACAAACATCCTCGTGGCTCAGTGTGCACACATGTGATGGTCTTCGCAGATGTGGAATGGTTGGTTGTAGGGTCTCCGTAGTGCGCTTTATAAACAGGAGTCCACCAGAACTGCCTGCATGCTGCTTAACAGACACTCTGAAGTTTCTGTGTGGTTCCTGGTGGAGGTGCTAATGAGCAGGGCCGGGAGGGGCCAGCTGCTGAGGCGGCCTTGGCCCGGGTGACCAGTGCCTGGAAAATCAGAGCGGGGCCTTGTGTCTTTGGCTGTGCTGCCTTATCCCTGGTTCTTTTTGCTCTCACCCTTCCCAGTGCTCCCGGGAAGGGCCGTGTGGGGACTTCATGCGTATTAATTGATTTAGATTTTGATGTTGTACCCTGTGTAAGAGCTCAGTAGTGCAGACCTATTTATCTGAATGCTTTTGACGTCCCTGAAACCTTGCATGAGAGTCACAGATTGGACTACAGAGACAATGGGGCATCAGGGACCTCGTTTGCAAGGTTTCTGTCGCCACTTTTATTGCCTGCATCTTGCCTGATTCCTAAGCGGCTGCTGTTCTCAGAAGGGGAGTCTCAGGGCGGGGGGATTATGGGCAGGAGTGGTGGGTGGCATTCTTTTTTTCCCTTTCTTTTGCCCAAGTAGATCATTTTGGAGAAGGACTGACTCATGGATACAGACTAGGATTAACCCTCAAAAGCCAGGGGGATACGGCCATGTTTCTGGCCTCCTGCGTGCAGAGCACTGTGTCAGACCTTCAAATGCCTCTTCAGGTGAGCCTCAGGGAAACCCAGAGGGTACATACGATTGTGTCCCCTTCCCACACGAGGGATTCAAGGCTCAGAGAGGTTTAGTAACTTAACAGTGTCACTCGGCTGTGATACTTACACAGAGGGGAAGTATTGGGACTGGAAGCCAGGTTTGTCTGAATCTAAAGCTGGTTCTTTTTCTTTTTTGGTGAGGAAGATTAGCGCTGAGCTAACATCTGTTGCCAATCTTCCTCTTTTTGCTTGAGGAAGATTAGCGCTAAGCTAACATCTGTGCCTGTCTTCCCTTGTTTTTGTATGTGGGACGCCTCCACAGCATGGCTTGATGGGCAGTGTATAGGTCCGTGCCCAGGATCTGAACCTGCAAATGTCAGGCCACAGAAGTGGAGTGTGTGCACTTAACCAGTACGCCGCTGGGCTGGCCCCCAAAGCTGGTTCTTACCAAGCTTTTTGCCCAGGAAAATGGAACACCTCTAAAGTTTTATTAGAACTAAATTTGAATGGTTTCAAGATCTTTTTTAGGAGGTGAATTTAACACAATTCTTGTTATTTTTGATTATATAAGTAATACCTAAGTACTTCTTGTGTTAAATATTTCTAAAATATAGAGGTATATACAATAAAAATTAAAGGGACTCCCCCAGTCCCCGTGCCCCTTGCTGTCCTCTTCCTTCTGGTAGCCAGATTTAACCAGTTGGAGGAGATCCTTCTAAACTCTTTCTGTGCATTTACACACACCACTGTCTGTCTTACTCGAGCCCTGGCAGCCATTGCAGTTCTGACTGGAGGCCCCATTGTGTATCTGCTCTGCTTCTTGGATTTCAACAAACCTCAATTAAGTAGCAGCATATTAACTCACTCTAACTTGGGGTTAGAGAGCCTGAGAGTCAGGTCCCTTGTCTGTGTAGTTGGGGTGATGGTCCTGGAGTATCACAGGGTTTGAAAGGATTATGAACTGACCATGTAGTGGCCCAGCACATGGCACAGATGAAGGTTCCGGAAGGTACCTGAGATTGTGTCCCCATGTTGCAGGATATGGGAGTGGATCTAGTTAGTACTGCCTAACTCGGAGTCCTGTGGACACCAATTATGTGAATAGCCATGAATACAAAGTAAGCTGTCAGTGCCATCAGAGGTGTCAGCAGCAGTTGGAGCTGCAGGCTGGGGCGCGGGGAGCAGTTCACCTGCAGAGGGAACTTAGAGAAGGCTTTCTGGAGGAGGTGCCCTCCAAAAGGAGGGGTGGGGCCTTAGTAATACTAACGTATTTAGCCCTGACTTTGTGCCAGGCAGTGTTCTCAGCGCCCTATGTGAACTAACTCTCTTAACCCACACCAATAATTCTATGAGGTCAGAACTATAATTAGTTTCTGAAATGAAGAAACTGAGGCAGAGAGAGGTTAAGTAACCTGCCCAAGGTCACACAGCTGGGAAGTCTCTGAGCCAGGGTTTGAGCACAGGCAGTGAGGGCTCTTAGCAGTGTAGTCCACCGGCTTTCAAGGAGAGTGGCTGGAGGTGTGGAGGGGCCAGTGTGAGCAAGGCTGGGAGGAGGCAGCCGTTGGCAGATCTGGGAAATGGCAGGCGTGGAGGCAGGTGGGAGTGGTAGGTCATGACATGGCTGGATAGGGTGATTGCAAGCAGAGAAGGTAGCACCTAGAGTCACTAATGTCTGTGACAGTTGCGCCTCCTCCCACCCCAGCTCTGTCACTTCGTAGGGGAGCATCTGCCCCCTGGCACCACATGAGCGCCAGCGCCCAGCCGCCTCCCTTCCTCTCCCAGGCCACGCGGCTGCGTCAGGCTGTGTGCCGTTCAGTTCCCCAGTCGTTCTTCTTCCCTTTAGGTTCTCAAACAGTAGTTATTATTGGTATTTTGGTTATTGCTTTTTTGAAATTAAGAAAATCTAACTCCAGACTTGTCTTACCACTAGCCGTGTGTGTATGTGTGTATGTATGTATGTATACACAGGCGGTCCCCAACTTAACGATGGTTTCCACAAAAAATTCCATTTTTTGAATTTACGATGGTGTGAAAACGATATGCGTTCAGTAGAAACCGTAGTTTGAACTTTGACCTTTCCCCAGGCTAGTGATGTGCGGTGTCATCCCCTCATGATGCTGGCCAGTGGCAGCCGCAGCTCCCAGTCGGCCCCGCGATTGCGAGGATGGACAACCAGGACACTTCCAACCAGTCTGTACCCACACAGCCATTCTGCTTTTCACTTTCAGTACGGTATTCAATCAATTACTTGAGATATTCAACACTTGATGATAAAATAGGCTTCATGTTAGGTGATTTTGCCCAACTGCGGGCTAACGTAAATGTTCCAAGCGTGTTTAAGGTAGGCTGGGCTAAGCTGTGATGTTCAGGAGGCAAGGTGTATTACATGCCTTTTTGACTTAAAATAACCCATCGTAAGTCAAGAAAGATCTGTGTGTGTGCGTGTGTGTGTAAAAGCACGCATACTTTCCCTCACGTTGGTGACACGACAGAGCATGTCCTCACCTCTCGCACCTGTGGCTGCCACGGGCCTTTCGACATCGTGTGCGATGCCCTTGCACTTTGATTGCTTCACCACGCAGCACAATGGAGCCTCTGTCAACACGCCAGCTAATTAATTTTAACTTTGTAATATTGCTTCATCTCCATGCACCGTTCACACTGTCCAGTGTTTTCCCGGGTGCGGGTTTGAGGAGAGCTCTGAGAAAGAAGGTGTGGATCCCGACCCTGCCTCGTGGCCCGTCCTCCCGCCCCTCTGTGAAGCCGGGTCTTTCCCGGCTGCATTGCCCTCTCAGCCTGATTTTCTGCAGCTGTTTTGGGGGACGCGCCAGGCACTCCTTTTGGGAGAGGTCTTAATTATTGGAGTGTTAAAACTGAGCACATGCCTCACTAATTTGCACTCCTCAAGAGCAGAGTTGCGTGAGAATCAGGAAGAGCTGAAATTGCAGACCACTGGTAAAGAAAGGCCGTTTGGGGTCGTACTGCCAGGTTTACCAGCGCTGTGGCTGGGGAGAGGAGGAGTGGCCGGCCGCCTGGCCCTGGGCGGGGAGAGGCAGGGTTTGTAATTAGCACATGTGCTTTTGCTGGGGTGGAGGGGGTGTTTCTGATGGCTTAAAATAGTCTGTCCTTTTGGCTACTAATTTGCTTAGGCCATCGCATGTCCTCCTCCTCCCCTCATAGTTCACATTTCTGATGTTAAATAGGACTTAATTTCCTATTTATATTTTCCCCTGTTGCTGGTGTTTTCTTGGGAGAAGCTGCCCCCTTTACTTTGTGTTAAATGGAGCGCTGAGTTGGAAGATAGATGGGGCCTCAGTCTTTCTAGCAGCCTGACCCTGGCAGGGCACCTCCCTCCTTCCAGGCCTCAGTTTCTCCGTGTGTAAAGTGGAGGTGCTGAACTAGCTGTCCCCACTTTTTGAAACCTGTCTGTTACTACATCCTTTATAATGGAATGCATTGGATTCTGGAGTAGGGTTCAGCAAACGTATTCTGGAAAGGGCCATATAGTAAATATTTTAGGCTTTCTGGGTCGTACAGTCTCTGTCGCAAACTAGTCCGCTCTGCCATTGTAGCACAAAAGCGGCAGCCGTAGACAGTACAGAAATGGACGGGTGTGGCTGTGTCCTGGTAAAACTGTATTTCAAGTACAGGCTGTGGGCCACCTTTGGTCCGGGGACCTTAGTTTGCCAACCTCAGCTCTAGAGAGTTCTGTTCAGCTGCTGAGTGTCTTTTCATGCACCAGGCTAGTCTACGGGGAACTGGAATTCGAGACCAACGCCTGAGCCCTCCTGAGGCCCCACTTTGTCAGGAACCTGGTCTGTCCCTTGTGTTTCCCCTCTGGAGGTGGCCCGTCCAGAACTCTAGAGAGCAGGTGTGCCTAGCTCTAGGCAGATCAGCCCGTTCCTGAAGAGTTGTTAAGATTTGGTGAATCCCAGCTGAAGTCTGACTGAGGAAACCTTGACACGCAACAGTGTACCTTTCCCTGCGACCTACCTTTACGGTGGGGGAAAGTCAAATTCTGCTAGCTTTTGTCAGTGTAGGGGTTTCTTTCTCTTCTATTTTGACATTAAAAAGAAGTTGGTGGTGCACAGAGTGGTCTCAGAGACAGTAGTATTGTGCTCTCCTCTTGCACATGACTTTTCGGTTTTTAAGAGTCTGTTTCTCCGAGGGCCAGAGAAGACGCTGGTTAGTGGGGAGAAAGCAGTATAAATAAAGGCCACCTCCTTCTTTTGTAGCTGTCCAGTGTGGCATCAGAGGGCTGATTTGGTAGCAAGATGGTCTCTCGTTTGTTTGAATTGTGCTAAATACTTTTCGTCCAGGTGAAGAAATGCTCATTATTCGCAGGACTGCTGAAGGCTGTGTGTGCCCTCCCCGCTTTGAGCTGGGGGCAGGGAGCGGGGAAGACGTCTCTCCATTTCCTAGACTGGCAAAACAAGGCAGTGTGCAGTTAAGAGGTTTTGCACTACTGGATTGAAAATCTCCTATGGCTGCGACAAGCGAAGAGCGTTTATCGTTTTCCCGTGAAGACAGATGTGACTCAGCAGACAGTCCCTCGGCTTTCAGGGGCGCTGTACTGGAGCGGGCTTCCTGAGACCTGGTGCTTCCCTTCCCTGGAGTGCCCTTTAGAGAGTGGTGTACCCAGACCCCCACACCCCACCTTCCAGGACCCCCCCCCCCCCCGTAAATATGCAATCTGAGTAAACAAGCGTGCTACTGACCCTCTTGGAGACAACTCACCCTCTCCCACCCCCCAGGGAAAGCATACAGTGCTTATAAATGCCAGGCATTGCTGTCACCTGGGGGAGAGGTTGAGGAGAAAATATCCACCCCAGGACAGCCTAGCATGTAGCTGAGATGGTCTGGCAAATGTTTGGACAGCTTAAGAAGACAAACTAGAACTTAAATAAATAAAACCAACTACCTGGTCTCTGAAAAAAGTTAGATTTGGGGCCCTGCTACTTCCTGAGGCTTTCAAGGCCGGGAGCTTATGGGGCGGGACATAGACCATTGGGTGTTGCTTCCTGGTGGAGTAGCTTCTTTCCTGGATCACAGGAGCCTGTGCCTGTGTGGGGACCACCCAGAGAGCGGGGGTGGGGTGGAGGCTTCCGTTTGTTGGGGTCCTCACTCACCAAGTGGAATGCTACTGTTTGTGGCTGTAATGGGGGCCTGAGCCCAGATGCCTTTCCCCCATCTGTTAACTAAGTCGGTCTTTCCACAGAGCAACCCCTGGGGACCCCCCCCTCTTTGCCAGGCCTTTTTTCGAGGACAAGAGGACTGTCGGTGGATAAGCACCGCACGTTTGGTGTGAGCAGGTTTGTTCACTGAGTGCCTGCTCAGTGCTGGGGCCTGTCCAGGGGATGCAGTGCTGGCCACAACCACCCAGCACGCTCCTGGGGCCCCCCCGGGCCAGAGGGAGGAAATGACTGGTGTGTGTGGAAAGGGAGGTTTTTTCCCTGTCTAGGATATTGGTGTGGATGTGTTTATTTGTGGTCTCCTCTGCTTCTCCTTACCGTGGAGGTGAAGACCTGGATGAAGATAATTAAATACGATGCCAGAATGGAAAGGAAGAGATGTGAATTCTAAATTTTGCCTTAAGCCCCGCCCCCCCCCCCCCCCAAGAAGCTTTTGCCCGGCCTTGAATCCGTCTCTTTCCTGTGTTGTGTTAATCATGCCCCCCGGTGTGTTTCCAGAACTTCTGGTTGCACCCTCTTTTAGTGAGGAAGGGAGAACTGAACCCATGGGGGGAAGGAGATGACAACACCTACCAGTCAGGGAGAGTTAAAAATGAGGCCTTTCACCCTTTGATGATGACACACATTCCCCGGCAGTGTCATTGTGGTGGGGGGGCCTGAGTGCATCTGGTGTGTCCAGAAAGGTCACTTGTCTTGATTTTGGCTGTCACTCCTGCTGCTCACAGATGCTGTATTGATATATACTACTGATTATGGCCTTGCTTGTTTACTGGCTGTGGGGAGGAAAGAGGGGTGTCCGCTGCCCTGTGAGAACACACTCCACACCTCCTCTTTGGGGACACGCTCAGGACCAGAGCTATCCCAGAGCTCTTTCTAAATGCCATGCTGCCCGGGAGGGCCTTGCTCTATTGGGGGCAGCATTTCTCTGCTTATCCCACTCCAGCCATCAGCGTGGGGTTGAATTGCAGCTTTGGAAGGGCTCTTGTATTCTTTTTAGGGGTGTTCAATTTTCCAAATATTTGTCCTTCTCTCCTTTGAACCTGTGTCTGTTCAGTCTCCTGAGACAGGGGCAAAGAGCTCGAGATGAACTGTTATAGATAAATTTACATCTTTGTAGTTAGAACAGGCTGAGTTATGGATCGTGAATCTTTGTATAATGTTATTTTGTGATCTGGTCTTGATTATCCTTTGTCCCGAATTGGCATCTCATTGAGGGTAGAAGTCACTGTAAGGGTTAGAGCTGGACTGAGGGTTTGTGGAGCCTCACTCTGTGCTACCGCCAACCCTAACCCTTGCAAGATGCTTTTACGTGCATCATCCTATAATCCAGGCCGCAACCTGGGGAGGCGGCTGGCGAGGCCCTCACTGTGCGCATGAGGAAGCTGAGGCTAGGGGAGCTTCAGTGACATCCTCAGGGTCCTGTGTCCCGAGCTGAGTTGGGACTTAACATATTTGGGCTCTAAAGCCTGTGCTTTTTCTACGGCACCACACTGCCTCCTAGCTTCCTCCCTTGTGGGAGTACCTGGGGGCCCAGGCAGGCTGTCTCTGGTCACAGCTGTCCTAGGCCAGCTTACCTGGATCACAGACTTTCAACACATTGGAACTGTCTGGGGACCCCTGAGCCCCTATAGCCCTGTCATTTTGTAGTCGAGAAAAGATGGCCTGGAGAGAGAAGGGACTTGCCAAGACCGTACTGCGAATTCGTTTGCTGATTGTTTTTAGATATTTGTTGAGTGCCTGCCGTGTGCCTTGTTACATCACATTGTTGGGGAAAGCAGAGAACAAAACAGATGAAAATTCCTACCCTTGCGGAGCTCAAACTGAGGGTTCCACATCCCCACGCTGTCACTTTTCTCCCTAAGCTTCTAGACAGCTCCTTTATCCCACGTGGACTCAGGGAGTGTGAAGTAATTTTAGTGTAATATTTTGAGGTGAATCAACTGAGAAAAAGGAGGTATGTAACCAAGTCCAAAACCAGCAGAAAAGGTACTTGGTTTGCTTATTTGTTTGAAATATCCATTCTCTCTGCGAGGATTTCTTGAGCACACGTTAGGTGCCAGGCACTGTTCCAGGTCCCGAGAATTCGGCCTCGAGCAAAGCTCTGAAGGAGCTGGCAACTCGAATGCACTTGATTCCCACTGAAACGGGGAGGTCCCAGTTTGTCTGCGAGGGGACTGCTGATTTGTGGTCTGAACATTTCCCCAGGTAGGTGCGGAGCGTTCACGAATCACTGTGGTCTGCCGTCCGTCCTCAGCGCCAGGCTGGCGATGCTGGTGAGGGCTGCCAGGGAGGCAGCTCGTCCTCCTAAAGTGATGAATGCTGACCTGCGACGTTGCGTACACAGAGGATCTGCTCCCCGAATGTGTTTGCTGATTCTCTGTTCCACAGAAGCATCCCAGACATTTGGATTTTTACGTAACGGAGCTTTTCTTACTTATCCAGCATCTCAGTCACCACCCGCAGCTTTTGCCACAAAAGCACAGTGACCTCTGCAGCCGGAAAGCAGGGTGGGTGGAGTTTGACCACAGATGTCAGGGAAGCCTGTTTGCCAAAAGTCCTCTGCAGGTCAGCGAGGGGCAGGCAGAACATTGCCACATCCCTTTGGAGTCATACACTCTTTTTATTTTTATTTGTAAGGAAAAGCTATTTTAAAATGTGAAGGGTCTGAATGCTCCCGTTTGTATTTCTCTCCCGTGAGCATTTTATCAGTTGATAACTGCTAAAGTCCCTTCTGAACGTGAGCGTCTCGTTGGCCCAAGTTTCCTCTGCAGCCTCTGCTTTCCCGCCAGTGTTGGAGAACTCACTGCTTGACCGGGCAAGCACATTTCAGTTTTCCACAGTTTAAGTGGTATTGTCACCACCAAGCAGAAAGACTTCTTCCTTCTGACAGCTTTTTTGGGGGGGGGGGTCAATTACAGCAACTCATTCATTCATGTTCTCTGTTCTTCCCATAAAACTCCTCCGCCCCCACCAAGGGGTTTCCATTTAACATGGCTCCTGCTCTGTTTTGGAAAGCATCTCGCCTGGCTTCTGGTCTGCCGATGTTCTTCTGATAATGTGGCTTCCAGAACTGACCTTCAGCCCTGACTCTTGAGCCTGGCACTCTTAGAGTGTCTGCAGTTGGCAAGAAGGAGACGTATGACAGGGGCCGAGATGCTCTGGAGTCAGGAGCTGGCTGTGATCCGCTTTGTTCTGTGGTAGGTATTAAGTACGTTCCCAGGCCTGTTTCCTGCTCCCAAACGCCAACATCCCTGCCTCTTAAGTGAGGTTTAGCTTAATCCCCAGCCTTACCTAACGGTTACTTCTGTTGTTATATTCAGAGCTGTGGGTAGAATTTCCCTGTGTTGTTGAGAGCGTAGGTGGGGACGCAGCAGCTGGATCCCCACTCTGCCTGGAATCCTCTGCTGCGTCCTTTGTTCCTGCAGCCCTGTCCAGCTAGGACGGCACAGCTCTCCTGATGTTGTTTATTAGGAGGTCTTTAGAGATCAGACTAGACAACCCCCTCAGTTTACCAGCAGGGGAAACTGAGGCCCAGGGGATAGAAGTCAGTCCCCCTTCTCCTGTCACGCAGCAGGTCAGGTAGTCTTCGTGGCTGGAAGCCAGGCTTCTTCTCTTGTCCTGGTGCTCTCTCTGCCCTGGGGCAAGGTGTGAGCTGTGGCTGCTGAAGAATGGTCTTCAGTGTAGCGGTTATGGAATTGCTCCTGCAGCTTCCAGCTGGTCATCATAGTCACCAGGTACTGGGATTTGCACAGAAGTCCCAAGACTCTGCCCATGCTTTCCTCTCTGCCTAAGCTCGGCCAGGCCTCGGGGTGCACCTCCAGAATCCAAGAGTCCAGTGAATCCATCAGATAGTGAGGGCCTGTTGTGCACAAGGCAGGAGTGGAGCACTGTCAGAGCACAGCGTTTAGTTGCCAGATGAGAAGTGCTCCTGGAGGGCAGGCAGCTGTGTTAGTCATCATAGGTGTATGCGTGGTCCTGGCACATAGTAAGTGCCCGGTAAGGATTTGTTGAATGAACCAAAGTATTTGGATAAATGAAACCAAACCATGGGTAAGCTTGGTGGCATCCGACCACCTGGTGGGTTAAAATGAGAAAAGTTTGATTCCTTTTTATCTTGTAAATGTTCTTAACACTCTTGCCCTGTCCTGGACACTGCAGAGGGATGGAAAGTTGTGGCCACGGCCCTGTCCTGGAGTAGGTTAGGGAAGGGGACCCTGATCTGAGGACAGCTCATGCCTGGATGGTATCGGAGGGACTCTGAAAGCAGTGGTTATCCACCTGCCTTGGCTATGGAGGGTCCTCCCTCGAGGGGTCCCTCCCCAGCCACCTCTGTCAGTGTCCCACGTGTGGTAACACAGTGCCCAGATGCCTGTTAAGCATGCAGCCCAATGACAAAATTCCAGTTGAAGCTGCGCCCTCCGTCTCCCAGGGACAGGGCCTGCCCTCACCCTCACGCCCACCCCACGGCCTGTCTTCAGCTCCTCTAACCCACGCGACCGCTCTGCAGGCAGAATGGCTGGCTGATGGGTGAACACGCTGGTAAAAATCATCACTGCTCTCCGGGTGCTGGGCCGTTTGTGGTGCGTCTTGTTAATTACTTGGCAAAGAGAGCATTAGGACTTTAATTCACTGGACTGGATTTCCTCCTAGGTGTCCCCCTGCGCGGGTGAGAGGTGCAGGTGGCCAGGCTGGCCAGGCAGCAGGAGGGGGAGGTGGCGGGGGTGTGCAGGGTTGAATTTTCTCCTTTTTCTCTGCTAACAGTACCAGTACACTGGCAGGGTACCCTCATCTCACCACCCCCAAACCCTACTGAAGCACTGCCCACCCCTGTGTTGCACATCCTGCCCTGTTGCCCAGCTCTGAAAGTGAATCTGGAGCCTCTGTCAGCAGGGGGCCTGGCGGTCTGCATGCAGCACGGCAGCCTCATTCATCGAATGCCCGCTGTCGGGACGCTGGGTGGGCACTTCCCCGCCGCCCACTGCCTGGCCTGTCAGTGCCGTCCTGGTTGCCCCTGCGGCCAGCCTCAGCCCTCACTGCCTTTTCCTCCCCTCCTGCCCCCTGGGCTTTCTCTCTCCTCTCGGGGTCCTCTGTCCTCCCTTCCCAGGGACCTTTCTTGGTCCTCTGGGGAAACGCACAGGCCTCCCATCGGTCAGTCAGTCAGGAGCCTCTGCTCCTGTCAGTGAGCCCTGTTTCCCTCCCCCGAAGAGGCCCCCATGGAAGATGTGGTGTGAGGTGAGGGGCGCCACCCGCAGTGCTGCAGCCACGGTGGGCATTTTTCTGCCTCCACATGGTTTTATGAAGTCTCTCCTGTCAAATCCGAGAGGCCAAGGAAAGTCATTTTGAAGATTTGTTCTTGAAGGACCCCATGAACCCTGGGCACCGAGCACAAAGAGGGTTGAGTGTTGGGGGTAGGTGGAGGCCGACTTCTCTGCAGTGGAGAGGAGTGTGACCCGGGAGTGTTGGGGGGCCTGCCTGCACCTCTGATGACTCGCAGGTGGGGGTGGCGCGGGGAGGTAGAAGCCGGCTCCCCTGAGCGCCAGTGCTTGGCGTGGTGTCCGCTGTCCCTTTGGAGCCGGCACCGCGGTTTCCGAGAGCCATGTGTGGGGCTGCGAGGGCGCTGGGAGAGGGGGGGCTTGTTTGGCAGCAGGTGCCTATGAGACAACTGGAAAGTGCCAGTGCTTGCCTGGCCATCTGTCCCCCTCCGCCTGGCTCCCGTCCACCTTCTGCTTACCACAGAAGGGCCCGCAATAGTCTGCAGCGAGGGCACGGAGCCTGGCCGGGAGGGGCCAGAGTCCCATCTCCCTTTGTTTATTCCAGCTCATCTCCGGCTCCTGTGCTGTGGACCAGTTGCCAGGTGCCTGAAAAGTTTGCTGCGCGGCTGGCCGCGGTGGTTTTGTGGCGCCGTGGTGGGAAGGGGAGGTGGATGTGTGCGGCGTTTCCTTTCCACTGTTGTCTGTTTGCTTAACTGGGGACCTTCGCCCCTCCCCTGGCTGCTGTTTTTCTTTTCTCTTGCTTGAATTTGTAAAAGCACAGCCAGAGCAGGCCAACTCTCCGCAATTTAGGTTCGTCTGCACACCACCCTCCCCAAGCTGGTTAAAGGGTTAAAAATTATGGGCAAGTTCCGCCAGCACTTGCAAGATATGGTTGCCGTAGCAACAGGCCTTCTAATCTGGTAGGTGACCTGAGAGACTGGAGAAGATGTAGGGGTTGGTTTGGCATTTCATTATTTCATGAGGCTGCCTCTCCAGCTGGTTTCTCTGCTGAGCTTAAAGCTTGCTGTTCCTGCCACTAGAATTACTGGCACATTCCAAAACAACAGTGTTGATGGCGAGAGCAGCACGTTAATGGGGGTCTGGCTAGGGAGGGTGGATGGAGGAGAGGGAGCTGGGTTCTAGGAGCCCTAACGTGTCCCCTCGTTCAGGCGGGTGTGGATGGAAATGTGTGTGCTCTGGTTTGCTTTCCTGCATACAATAGCTGAGTTCTTGAAACACCACCGTGTAATCTGAATCCTGTTGTTAGTGCCCTTAAAGGGACTCTTCGAGGATTTTAGAACTTCTTTAGTTTGCCAAAAATCTTGCTTAAATTTTGGGGTGTCTGTTTACACTTGAGGCCCTCCTCTTTTATTTACCTCCAGATGCATGTTGTCCAGAAATTGGGTTCAGTCCAGCACGTTAGCAGCGTGTCTGCTATATGCCCGGCCCTGTGCCCGGAGCAGAGAGGAGCAGGACAGAAGACCTAGTTTCATTCGTTCACTCAACAAACATTTGCTGGATGCTGCGTGTGCCAGGCCCTGCAGAGAAGAGGCAGGTCATGCCACTGTTCTGGCCTAAGAAGCTCCCGGTATGCAGGGCCCTCTGCCTGACTCCCCCTTCCTTTGAGAGGGCCTTGATTGAGGGCAGTGAGTGGTCTTTTGGCTTGGGAGAGCGTGAGACATTCACATTTCTCACCCCGCCTTTCTCAGAGGGGTCTGCTTTCTTTTCCCCTTTTCCTTTTGGCTGTAATCACCCAGAAATCCACAGGCCTGATAAATGGCGTGTGTCGATGGCGTGTTCTGAAGTCTACCCCCTCCTGAGCACTGTGTCCTGTGCAGAGCTCTGTGTCCGTCCGGGCCCAGGTTCAAAGGGATTTCCACTTGGTTGGCTTCCTGGGTTTCTTGCTTTTCTGAATTTCCTCCCTCTGGAGAGGCGGAGTGTTCTGGGACGTGTGAGGGAATTTTATATGGCTTACTCCCTCTACCCACTGCAATTGTGAGTGCTCTGAGGAGAGGTCTGTGTGTAAAAGGCCCAGTGGGTAGTCGTGGAGCTTCTGCTCCCATTTCATAGATGGAGAAGTTGAGGACCAGAGGCAAGGGCGTATCCACTCCTGGGACTCCAGGATCCCAGGCAAGGACTTGCCTCACTGTACCGTATCCTTGTTGGGCTGGCATCTGGTTTTTGATGGATGGGAGTTTGGGGCATTGGGAGGTGCGTCTACACTGCAGAAGGCAAAGGGACGTGCACCCTGATAAGACCAGGAGAGCTCATCGACAGGAGGCTGCACCGGCTGTGGGCTTTTAGCTTTCTGGCTTCAGAGGATCAGGTTGGGGGTTGCGGAATGGGAGACTCGTCCCTTGCTGGCCAGCCTGGTCCGGCATTGGGATGCGGGAGTATTCTTGGGAGGGGATGTGGTTTGCCACCTGCAGCCGAGGGTCTGGGTCCAGCTCAGCTTCTGGTCCTTGTGTGATTTGGGGAGTCTGTCCCCTCTGTACTCCCATCTGTACAATACGGGAATTGACCTCCTCATCCTCTGTCCCGCGCAGGTCCCTCGGTCCACGTCTGTGGATGGAAGAAGCATCTTGGCAGTCTTTCTGCACTGCCGGGCCTCAGACTTCTCCGTGTAGAAGCTGGCTTTAGAGTTTTGCCTAGTTTTTATCTGACTTGGGTATAATTTTGTCCAATTCAGTGTGTTTTACTGAGAGTTTGTTGAGTGCCACCTCCTTTGCCTTTGGGCTGCAGTGTGGGGGAGGCGAGGACAGACCGCACTGTGGGGGGAGCCTCGAGACCCTGCCCACTTTTGTCTGACTTCCACGGAGCCCAGGAGAGGGTGGTCACCATTGAGTTCCTACTCTGTGTGTGGTTTGCTTTGGTGCCCCCAAGTGTCCTTTTCCCTTACGGAGAGAGCTTCTCGGCCTCGGGGTGGGGTGAGCGTAGCAGGAATGGAGGCACTTTACTGGGGAAGCATCTCAGAACTGCTGAAGGAAGAATCCTCAAGGTTGGAGCCGCTGGTGCTGGGCTGGCCATGTGTGGGGGTGTGTGTGTGTGTAAGTCACGGGGTGGAGTTGGGGGGGTGGGTTGCACTGAAGATTCCTGGAACCTCTAGGATACAAAGGTAGAGGTGACTTTGCTTTTTCTCACTTTTCCTTGGATTTTGGCCCAAAGCTCTTCCTCTCACAATGGGCCTGATTTCTGTGGAAAGAGTGAATCTACCCTGTTCTAATTAGAACGCTCAGGCCTTGTTTGATGCAAAATAATAAAACAAACTGTGTTTTCAGCTCAGAAGTTGGCTGAGGCCCTTGGAGAATGCCTCCCCATGGCAGGGTTTGTGGAGAACCTGAGAGGTTTCCTTACAGATGAGGAGCCGGAGGGCCACACAAGGTATGGCATGACTGCCCCGAGGACGTGTTCCTGGCAGGGCGAGCACCAAACCTGGGGCTCCTGAGGCCCAGCTCCTCCCTTTCACCTCCTGCCTCGAGCTTCTCCTGCAGTTCGTCAGTTTGCCATTCAAGGAACGCCCTTCGGAGTCTGCTGAGGGGCCCAGTGTCAGCGTGTTTTGTGGGGTTGAGTGGGTTTCGCGCTGTCTTGTAGGGGGGATCTTGGTTGAGCCTCATGAGTCTTGTTCTTGTATCATGAATCATCCTCCGTTTTAGAGTAGGAAAAAATGACAGAGTTTACCCCCATGTTGAAATTTCAGAGCAGTTGTGGTGGTTCTCAGATTTTGCACTGCCTGTACATTTCTGTTAATAGTAATAATAGTAGTGAGTACGGTGCTGATCATGGTATATGCTCGGATGGTCAAAAAGATGAGTGAAATACAGCTGCTTCCTGCCATGGTTTCTAAAGGTGAGGCTCATAGATGATAGCCACCCACATTTCATGTTTGCCTTGTTGTGTTAAAGTTCCTGTGGTAAGACTCGAAGTGGTAGACTTTCTACTCTGGAGAGTACAGGTGAGGGAAAGGCAGAAGGGGGTTTGGAGATGACATGAAACCTCACGGGAAGTGGGGGGACCTCGTGGAGACAGTTTCTGACGAAGCTTCCTTAGGGATATTTTGTGGAAAAGTTTGACTTCTTTTCATGATGTCACTTGAAGAAGCCACCTTACCTCCCGTCCAAGAAATTTGGACCCATTTGGCTTTTCTGGAGAAGGCCACTTCCTGGGGCAACAAGATAATTCCTTGCTAGGTGAAGTAGGACTTGAATCACTTTCCTTCGAGCTTCCTAAGGTGTCCTTGCTAGTTCTGAAGTTTTGGGCTTTGATGAGCAAACTAGCGTCTCTAGGCCTTCGGTGCTTTCATGTACCTTGAGCCCTGTCTAGCCCAAGGCTGTGCAGACTGCAGTACTTGATATGTTTTATCTTTCATGATAAGGAAGCCTGGTACTTTGCTGGGAGTTCCCACTGCTTCTTGGCTCACCAGGAGTATTTTATGGAGAGTAAACTTAGAGATGCTTGGATGGATGGGTGGGTGGGTTGGGTGGATGGCTGGATGGCTGAGTAGAGGAGAGTGCTGACTCAGGCTGGATTGAGTTAGGAGGAGTCCTTCCAAAATGCCATGCTACATTTGAGGACTTTTCTACAGCTGGGTGTGCAGGTAGCGTGCAGCTCCTGAATCTCGTGAGGGCCCAGCGAAGTTTCTGATCCTTCCCTTAGAGTATCTGCTGGAGGTTCCTTCCTATTGACTGGTCTGTCTTGTATGACTATCCTACACACCAAAGGAGTATAGAACAACGAAGGAACATGGTTTTTAAAGCTTGATTTATCTTTCAATTATTACAGCATTGCTCTTGACATCTGTGAATTTTAGCACTTGTGGCTTCAACATTTCACAGGTGACAGGCGTAATTTATAACCTCCCTGAGGGTAACTTTGATTCTTGGCCCGAGAGGCAGTGGGCCCACGAGTCGCTGAGCTGGTGGGCAGGTCTGGCGCACCATCCAGCGCCCACAGCTCTCAGGCTCTGCTTGTTTCATACATGATCCAATTTCATCCTCACAGTAACCCTGGGAATTGAGTGTAATCACTGTGGCTTTACACCTGAGGACACTGAAGAAATCATGTGTCCTGTGCGTGCTCATTTTGAAAAGTAGAAAGAAGAAAGAGTCGCCTCTCCTTCCACCACCAAAAGTACCTTTGTGCTAACTTTTTGGGGGGATGATTTCCTTTCAGGCTGTTTTCCTCCTTTTTTGTTTCACATTTTTGCATAATCGTGTTCCAGTCAGAAAATTCTCATTACAAAAGATAGCATTTAAGGATCTCTGTAGGCTCTGTCTCTGTTGCTAGACGCGGAGTATTTTTCCTGTCTTGGTGTGGGTTTTGGAGGGTCTCCATGTGGGGTTCCCTGTGCCGCCCCTGGGCTGTGCTAACCCGCAGCAGGAGTGGTCCCTTCAGCTCAGCATCCCAGCTCAGGCATTCAGCCCCAAGCAGGGCCCTTTGTGTCTAGAGTAGTGGTTGACTGGAGTGCTAATGAGTCAATTAGAAAATTACTTGTTGTCGAGATGCTCAGCCAAACGAGGGTTGCACACAGTCCTAGGAGCCATCCGAAGGCCGGACGCGTGTCAGCCTCTCTTGGCTGTGGCCCTCGTGAATCGCACCACAGCCTTCTTGGACCTGTTAATCGCTGCAGGAAATCAGGATGGTGTCTGTGTTGCAGGGCTCCCCTGTGCTGGGCACCGTTTCCTCGCTTGTCCTTTAGTCCGTTCTCCACTGGCAAGGAAGAGAAGACTGGGGTTCCTCTTCACAGCATTGGTACTGCACTTGAAAAGAGAATCATTTAGCGCCCGTTCTCATGTTCTTTCCTTGAGTCCCCTACAACAACCCCCTTGGGAGGTGCTGTTATTATACATGCCTGTTTTTATGGATGGTGGAAGTCGAGCTCAGAGTTAGGTAAGCAGCCTGTCCTCCAGTCACACACCTAAGGAAGGTGGTGGATCAGCTTTCAGATTCCCAAGTCTTCAGACTGTCCCTCTGCTCTAATGCCTTTCCACATGGATGCTAAGTCATATATCTTAGTGGGTCTGAACAGTCCTAGATTGGGAGTGGCAGGTGAGGCACAGCCAATAGGGTTGGAAATGCTAAAGGTGTTTCTGCTTAAATACCTAGGGTTGGGTTTTGGTGAGGTTTAACCTCGGCAGAAAAGTTGGAGTGACAGCCAATAGCTGTGCTGAAGGGACCCTGGATGGGTGACACACCAGGGGCCTCCAGATGGCCAGCAATTTGTGTTATGGGTTCCAGGACACTTGCCAGGTGTGTTTGAAGCTGAAATGGAAATGGGTAGAAGAGAAGGAGGTTAAGAAAGATGACGTTGCTGTGAATCCTGACTGAAGTGGGAGCCATCTCTTGAAAAAGACATCTGCAAAATAATGATTTTGATATGTTTTTCTGGCCCTTCCACACCTGTTTCCTCATTAGCTACCCCTCTCGTGTGACCCCAGCCCTTGTTTTTGAAGACAGCTGAGGTGACACTAACGCTTTACCTGCTTTCTCCAAGAGGAGCCAGGGTGTTGCTCTGAGGCTGAAGCTGGAGGCTCCTCTGTGCTGCTCTCCTCTTTTAATTTGGTTTCATTTGGGGGGAATCAGTGGGCACCTGGCCCTTTTGTTCCTTGGCTGGGGGCAGGGCTGACGACTTTTATCACCTGAGATTTTGTCCTTTCGTTCCCAGGATGTTCAGTATGTGGTGGCAGTTTCTATGCTTCTGCATGCAGCGTTGGGTCCTTGGGTACCCGGCAGTTGTTCTGTTCATCTCACAGATGTCTGAGTGCTTTGCACGTGCTGGGTGCTGTTGCAGGTGCTGGGACCGCAGCCGGGAACCACACGGATGGTCACCCTGCCTGTCCTCGAGGGGCTGATGCTCTAATGGGTGGTACAGAAATCTCTTGTAGACCTTGGGTCTCAAGCTCTGATTTGGAAGACAGGACCAAAAGAATTCTGGTCTCTCCTTCATCTTGGCTCTTTTAAGTGTGCCCAGCGTTGTGCTGGGCATTTTATGTTTGCCATCACATTCCATCCTCAGAAAAGCTTTGTTAAGGCAGGTATTGTCACTCCATTTTTGCAGATGAGGCCGCTGAGAGCACATAGTAGGTGCTCAATGAATCCTTACTGGCCGGGTGAATGCCATACAGCCTGCAGGCAGTGGAGCTGGGTTTCCAGTCTGGCCCAGGTTCTCACCAAGATACTGGGCTGCCTCTTGAGCGCTGTCCCTGTCGTTTGAGGCTGGCTTCAATTTGGTGACTTGCTCTGAGTGCGAGTGAGTGCCAGAGCCTAGGGAGATCATGGTACAAGGTCCTGGTGTGGTCTGTAACCAGCTAGATCTGTGTTATCCCCTGTCACTGCCACTGCTGGAGGATGCCTCTGTGTCTGGTGGTTTAGATACGTGGAGGTGAGATTTAAAGGCCACCCACTTTCTCAGTGACTCCTGTCAGTCCCCTGCCCTTGCTGCTCCAGGCACGTTCGTGCTACCACCTGAGTTGTGTGAGACGCGCCTGCCCTTCTGCCCCAGGACCCCTGCTGACTCTGCTCCTTGAGCTGGCAGAGGCGAGGTGTGGAACCTTGAGCCACATGCATCTGTCTGGCCAGCTCCTTGGCCATCCAATGTTGACTTGGCCCCACGAAGTTCCAGGTATTGAAAATCGAAAACAAATAAAGCCCAGCCCCTGGACGGAAGCGAATTCTGTGTAGAAGCTCAAAGTGCAACAGCTGTGTGGGTCGACAGTTCTCCGGGGGTTAACCTGCTTGACAGACTCTTGGAGTAAAGTTCCAGGCAGGCATCAGGTGGGTTGGAGGGGGAGCTAGAAGCTTGTGGCTGGCCACGGAGGGCAGGGGAGACCAGCTTGACTTTCTTTGTCTCTTGTCTGTGCCCTTGACCTTCAAGTTCCTTTTTGAATTTTCTCCTTTTCTCTCCCTGTTTCTGCCAACTCTTCGCGAACTCTACTAGTTTCAACCCACCTCCCACACATCTTCTATGTATTTCCCAACACCTTGTGCCTTTCCTCGGACTCTCCTTGGCTGTTCTCAGCTGGCAGGCCAAGGGGCAGAGCTTGTGTTGCCATGACCCAGACAGGGATGGGGACTCTGACCTGTCCCAGATGGTGTTGGTGGAAAGTCATGGGTGGTTGCACGGACGTGGAGGTGGGTCATGTAACCCTAAACTGGGAGCAGTGCAGAGGAGGAGGGTGGGTGGGTGAGAGCGAGCTGGGGGTGGGAAACACTTTGGGGTATATTAGTGAGTGCTGTTTGCAGTAACAGAGTACCACAGATGAGTGGCTTTAAACAATAGAAATTTATTCCCTGGCAGTTGTGAAGGCTGGAAGTCCAAAATCAAGGTGTTGGCAGGGCTGTGTTCCCTCTGAAGGCCCTAGAGGAGAATCTGTTCTGTGCCTTTCTCTTCCTTTCTGGTGTTCCTGGCCATCCTCGGCCTTCCTAGGCTTGCATCACTCCAGTCTCTGCTTCTGTCATCACATGGCGTTCTCCCTTGGGTCTCTGTTCCCAAATATCCCTTATTTTATAGGGACACTAGTCATTGCATTAGGGCCCATGCTAGTCCAGCATGACCTCATCTTTACTTATTACATCTGCAAAGGATCTATTTCCAAATAAGGTGACATTCACAGGTACTGGGGGTTAGGGCTTGAACGTATCTTTTAGGGGGACACAATTCAACCCATAACACAGGGTGACAGTGCTGGGCTCCAAATACAGAGACTGTGTTCAAATCCTGTATAAGGAGCCTTAAAGATCCTAATTGACCCTGTATTTTCAGTCAATAAACTTAGGATGGGAATCCACCATGTGCCCGGCTCTGGGCTTGGCCCTGCACAGAGATGAGACATGCCTGGCCTTTATGGTGAGAAGATACTTAAATGGAAGCCAGGGTTTTTAAAAGAAAGCTTAAAGGAAACATTCATGCCAGTGCTTTGGAGATAATCTTAGAAATACAGACAGACTTTTCCTTCCTGCCCTATTAATTTTGAGGTCAACTCAGTCAAGCCAGGATTTACTCCCCTTGCCTTCTGGAAGGTGATGGGGAAGGTGGCTGGAGCCGCTGGATCTGGAGGTTCTTTCAGTGCCTTAGTTTCCTCCCTGCACATGAGGGTGGGCCTCAGAAGTGTTGGAAGTGTGCTTCTTGGTGTCGTCTGTTCTAGGCAGCTTTGGTGGCAAGGAGCTGTTTAATTGGAAGGGCATGTACTGTGTAGCATCAGTAAGGATGTTTTTATAGGGCTCTTGTGTTTTTGCTGTGGATAAACATGAAGAATTGAGTGTGGGTTAGCGTCTCGTGGCTCGGCCCTGCCCCGTGTTTCCCTCACCGAGTCTTCCGTACAGGCTGGAGGAACTAGTCCTGGTCCACTCGCCACGTGCGAGAATTCCTCCCATGACTTGACAGCCTCCCTTGTCTGAGAGGGACTTCCACGCAGATGACGCGAGTGGAGTAGAAGGCATTTGTAGCTATTGTGTTGGTGAAAACCAGTGTAATATAAATAGGAAGTCTGGCTTATGTGTAGCCTCAAAGCACTGGGACTGAAAACCACACGCGTCAGGTGAAATTTACAGCTGCGTGCGTGTGGACTCAGAGCGCTGGCTGCAGGCGGCACGCACTCAGGGAGTTGGGGGCTCGCTGTGTTCTCCACCCCTCCTCGCTCTCCTCCCGTCCACGCCCCCCTCAACCAAAAAAGAGAAGAAAATCGATTAGGCGTTTTCCCCAGTTCTTTCGTCTCTTTACAAGGCCTTCACCGCTCTGAAGGAACGCTGAGTCAACTAGATCCACCGCCCTTTCTCTCACTCATTACAGGGGGGCAGAGCACATTTGTGTCCATCAGTGACCAAACCACAGAGGGTCCAGGGAAGTATCCTGAACGTACTTCCATCTCCCCACTCTGTCCCCAGAATGGTACCTTTCTGGGAGGGGCTTGATCGCCCATTCCCAGAGTGGGCTTTCCAGGGCCTGCGTGGGGCAGAGGCATAAGTATATCTAATGCCGAGCCTGATTGTGTGCCTTACATGTGTAGCTTTGTCAGTAGGTTAGTTTCATGTCTTATTTCCAAAGAAGTGTATGGATGTGTGTTCATTGTGAAGGAAATTAGATAATAAACATAAACAAAATTCTGGCACTTCTATTGTCCAAAGATGAGTATTGTTAATACCCTGATTATATGTTGTTGATATGACTTATTTTCTAAACAAGTCCCTGCCCTCAGGAGGTCAGGTGCAGTGGAGTGATAGCGGTCCACATGGCTAGTGGAGCCCAGGCACCCCCCCGAAGACAGCCGTTGGCCATCGTGCCCCTCCCGCTGTGTGCTTCCTAGCTCCAGGTACCCAGCTTCCTGCCACCGTCTCTCTTCTTCCTCCTGGTCTTCTCAGAGCCATTGGAAGTGCAGACCACCATCCTCTGTTGGCCGAGCTGCATGTCCCCTTCTGAGATTCCAGAGCCTGCGTAACATGTGGCTTCCCTTCCAGGAGGCTGGCCCACACACCTCACCGCCTGTGGCCTCCCAGCTCCCTCCTCCAGCGGGGAGCTCTTTGTAACTGATGTTGCCAAGAACCGGTTCCTTTCCCTTGGGGAGGGGGCAATGGGATGTAACCCTTGCTCCAAATCCTAGAGTCCAGGACTGCTCTGCCAGGGGCACCTCGTGTGTATCGAGCAGACAAGGTGGTGTGGAGCTCTGGTTTTGTGTTTTTTGTGTGTGTGGGGGTGTGTGTGTGTGTGAGGAAGACTCGTTCTGAGGTAGCAGCTGTTGCCATCTTCCTCTATTTTGCGTCAGGAAGATCAGCCCTGAGCTAGCGTCTGTGCCAGTCTTCCTCTGTTTTGTATGTGGGTTGCTGCCACAGCATGGCTGATGAGTGGTGTAGGTCCGCGAACCAGGGCCGCTGAAGTGGAACATGCCAGACTTAACCACTAGGCAACAGGGCCGGCCCCTGGAGCTGTGGTTTTCAACCTTCATGGGACCATAGATCCCTGTGAGACTGGTAAAGTCTGATGCCACTCTCTGAACACTGCATGTCACATGTACAAATAGCTGTGCAGAGTAAGTCCAGGGGTTTGCAGACCCTTTGAAGCCATCCCTGAGGCCCTTCAGAGACAGACATGCCCCCACCACTGGGTGGCCCCCACGGCTGGGATGGCCTCTCAGTGTCCCTTTTTGCTTTCTGTAGGTTACTGGCAGTGATACGTAGTTACCTGACAGTTATGCCATGTGACAATGACGGCAGTTGTCGTAGTCGCTCACATTAGGTTGTTCACCCAGTTGTCACCTCACCATGACCCAGTGAGGGGTCATTTCACAGAGGAGAAGACTGAAGCTCAGAGAGGTGAAGTGCCGTGCCTGAGGTCGGATAGCGAGAGTCAGGATTGGAATGCAGGCGTGTGGCTCTAAGGCGGGTGCCAAGCCCCTGACTGGCAGCGAGGGATGCACTGGCAGCGAGGGGTGCTAGTGCGCGGTCATCATGGCAGGAAAAGCAGCAGAGGGCTGGGGCACAGCCCGCCTGCTGATTGCGGGGCTCACCCTCCCCCAGGCCCCCGCCTATCCTGAGGATCCTCCTGGTGCGGGATCCGGGCTCCCAAGCGTGCGGGCGGGCGGAGGCGAGCGCAGATCCGCAATCCTGGGAAATGTGTAAAATCCTCTTCCTGAAAACCGGCCGGGTTCTCAGAGTGTCCCGGCTGGCGTGTGCTGCTAGTCACGAAACCTGATCCACACGCTGTATTTTAGGACGCCCCATCTGTCGTGGGCGCGGGGAGGGTTCTCACTTGAGGAGCTTGGAGCGTGCCAGCTCACCAGGGGGAGGGCCGAGGCGGGGCACGGAGGACCTGTGACAGCAGGGGGTGATCTGCTCAGCCCCGAGAGCGCCTGGTCTACCGGGCGGGGCCTGCCGCCTGAGAGATGGGTGGGGGTCCTTGGGGTGCTGGTCAGCAGCATTTCAGATCCCTTTTCCCGTTACTTCACTCCGTTTTTAGAGAGGTCCCCACTTTTTAGTTGAGCAAACTGAGGTCCAGGCAGGAGAAATGTCCTGTCCAAGACTTCAAGGCTGCCAAGAGGCTGCGCCGAGCTTTGAACTGAAGTCTTTAGACTCTGCCCAGGGTTCTCTCCCTTACAGAGTCTGCTCCTGTTTCCTGGGTTTTACTGGGAGTGGTGCAGGGCAGGGTGTGGCCCTCCGAGGGGCCTGGGATGGGAGGGGGTCAGCCTTGCTCTCAGGCCCACTTTGCAGGAGCAGGGGCCTGCCCGGGCGCCCCGTCTCTCTGGCCTGCTGGTGGCAGGGGAAGCAGGCCTAAGAGGCCATTGATCCGCCCCTCTCCTCTGAGGGCGGCCACAGCACATTCAAGGCTTTCTTTTTAAAAATGCATTAACCTGACCGTAAGCAGGCCCCAGTTTAAAAATAAATAAATACAAATAACACATGAAGCAGAACAAGTGGAAGCGTGGGGCAGGGATGGAGCAAAACCTTAGAAAAACGAGAAGGTGTTTGAGGAGGGTCCTTCTCCATGTACGTGTCAGTTCACTGTGCCTGGATTTTGGAGCCCCAGTGGGCCCTGCTTTGCTGTGCCCTGGGCCCTCTGTCTCCTGGCTCAGTCTGCGCAGGGAATCTTTACCCAAATCCAGAAGTTCCAGGAAACCCCTGGGCGGGGGTATGGAGGAGGCCTCACTCAGTGTGGTGGCAGTCCACATTTGAAAGCCGACCTTGCCAGCCCAACTTTGGCAATTTGGTCTCCCTTTTTGTCCTCAAGTTACACTGGTCTTCTCTTGGTGTCTCGGACGTGCCTTTGTACATGCTGTTCCCTCTGCCTGGAAGGTGCGTCCCTCCCCTCTCTTTCTCTTTGGCCCTGGTCTTCAGGTTAGCACCTGCTCCTGTTTCAGGTCTCGGCCTAAAGGGCATTTCCTGACCCCGTGTGATCAGTCCTCCAGCTGTGTCCCCCACGGCTCTGGATGGGTACGCTCCCTGTAGCTCTTACCACAAGCATAATAAAAGAATTAACTTACATTTTACAGCATTTAGCAGTTAAGCTTGGGGAAGGCAGGGGACTGGTCTGTCCTGTTTGCTAAATACTCATTGCCCAGCACTGCACGGTAAGTGGGTAGTAAACCCTCGGGGGATGGATGCTGGTCAGGATCTATTCTGTTTGGCCCATGGGTGCAGTTTGGTTGAGGGTGAAGGGAATAAGCATTGAAATCAGAATTCACTGCGATTTCCTAATATTTCTAGAGGTGTGGCCCACTGTGAGGTCAGGATGTGGTTTCAGAGTGGGGCCCCCAATACTCGAAAGGGGGAGACTTCTGCCAACAGTCCACTAGGCCAAGGTGCAGCATCCCAGAGCTGGTACATCTTGAAGGTTGTCCCGGCCGGCCTTTCCCTCTGTGGGTAGGAAGACGTGGAGCCCAGAGAACAGAAAGGACTTGGCCAAGACCACACAGCAGAGCCTTTGAAGACCTTTATTTGGGCCCCAGTTTAATTGTTGAAAGTAGTGACTCAGGCGCCAGGGACCAGAGGCGTCCTCGGTGGGCATCGCCTCATTTGCTGTGTGTCGGGCTCCCTTGTGGAGCACCGATGTGTGGTTGAGGGCACGGAGGCCGGCGATCTTTGTTGCTTGCTTCGGAACACAGCAGAGGTGGCTTCACAGCTCCAGTCTTTCTGATTCCGTAGCCTGGTGCCTCCCAGCAAGCAGAGAGGGGTCAGTGACGGCCTTGGCTCTTGGATTGGCTCTGGTGGGGACCCCCAGCCTCCTGCCAGCCCCTGGAGTGGTAGCTACTTACCTGTAGGAGCCTCCGCTGCCTCTGTCTGGCTGGGCTGGCGGGACTGGTGGTTCATGGGGACCACCTTTGCTCCCTCCCCCGGTCTCACCTTCACTGTCCTCCCCCACCCGCTCTGAGAGAACCTGAGAGTCCTCTCTGCCCCCGTCAGTCAGTCGTGGTTTCCCTGGGAGGCCACTGGAGCTCCTGGAAAGGTACTGAGGGTGATGAAGCAGAATTTGTACCATTCCAGGAGTAACTTTCCATCATTTGTAGCTAAAAATAAAACATGTCCTTGCTCCTCACTGCCTGCAGGCTTTCTTCTGGGGTTTCAGTGGGAGCCACTTGCCTCTTTGGCCCCCTCCCCCCGCTGCTTGCATAGGGGAAGTTCCCACAATTTGGAGACGTGGGTGGGCTTGATGAGGCTCAGCACTGCTGAGAGCACAGCCCCCGGGCCTCTGGGAGGAGGCACCTCTGCTTCCCCACGGCAGCTGACAGCCGTGTCGTGGGCCGGCCCTCTGGCACGCACGCGGACGCCGACTCCCTTCGCAAATATTACCACCGTGGCAAAGACACAAGCCACCTGTAGAGGACTTTCTTTGTGCAGTCTGCTCCTTTCTGATATCTGGAATGCACAGAGGCAAGAGAGATAAATTAATTTGTTCAATTAATTTTGTAAATATTGACCGAGCAGAAGTTTTATGCCTGTCACATGTCAGGGACCCGAGGGCTTACCAGAAAGCAACACGACACAGTCCCTTCCTTGCAGGCGCTTATTCTCTCGGTGGAGGAAGAAGGATGTGAGTGTTAAGATAGAACTAGAGCAGGAGAGCCATGAGCCCTGCTCCCCAGGCCACCCTGCCTCCCAGAGCTCGCTTCTGATGTCTGCCTGAATCGGGAGCTAAATGCTGAACCATGCGTTTTGCCTTTCCCTTTTGTAAGGCACTTGCAATTCCCTTCTCCCCCGTTAATTTTTTTTGAGGGCTTACTGTGTGCCAGGGCTGGGCACCTGCGCATATTTCACTTGTGTTTGTTTCGTTGGACTCATGTGATCTTGTGCAGTAATTACTACTATCATCCTTATTTTCCAGTTGATGAAACTCAGGCCCAGAAAGGTTAATTAACTTGCCCAAGATCCCACAGCTAAAATGTTGCAGAGCCTAGATTCAAATGTAAGCAGATTAATTCCAGAGCTCACTCTCCTAACTGCTAATGGCATAGGCACGTCCACACTGAGAATGTCTGTTAGATATCCACTGTTTGCCCATCCACTGGCTGAATTATCCTAAATAGATGCTTGCTTTTTAAAACTCTCAACTATGCTTTCTATTGGTCTTTAATATTCCTAGTAACCCTGTGGGATAAGAATTGTATCACCAAACCCCTAATCCCTCCCCTGCCCCCTTTTTGTAATCCAGGGTCTCTGTGGAGGGCACTGTACTTCAAAGGCTGGAATTAAACCATGTTGTCTTAATCCAGAGCCTGTGGGGGAGAGAGGGCCTCTGAGTGTTCTGCAAACTGTAAAGTGCCCATGAAAGGACAGGTGTGGGGGAATGGGGTGTGTGTATAAGACTAGCTCATAACATGGACCTCATGCATCATCCTTCTGGATTTCTTGCACCGTTGTCACGGTCTGGTTTCAGGTACCTGTGAAAAATTGTGGTAATTAAAACGTAATTTGGAATCCCCTGTTGGCTCCCGGCAGCTGGTGCAAATGCTGGAGGCTGGGGCTGTCTGTGCTGGAACAAGCTAAGGCTTGTTAGGGTGTCCCTTAATTCTGCCCTTTGTGTGGCTGGGGAGAAGGGTGGGGGCAAGAGATCCAGGAGCTATTTTTACGTTGTTCACGTCACGATCGGCGTTTCTGGATGTTTGCAGTTGGGTCCCTGTTTAGCCTCAGCTGGCAGAGAGAACTCCCTTTGCTGCCTGAGTCTGCATGGAAACTCAGGCTCACATCCCTTGGTGTATGTATTTCTCCAAAGGCGGAGGGACCCAGAGTGACCGTGCAGTCACCCCAGATGGTTGGGAGTTGTCTTCTTAGGGTTTAGATTTTCCAGGGCTCTTCAGACTCCTCCCTGGGGTGGAGGGGCCTCATAGGCGACAAGCCATGTGCTCATCCACTCCCTGCTTATTCAACAGATGGTTTTTCAGTTTGAGAGACATGCTAGATCTTTTTCCAGGTACTTGCAAAGTGAAGTCGAATAAAGTATTGTTCCTCAGGGATTTTATAGTCCATTCGGGCCAATGGAAGGGAAATTCAATTTAGCGTATGGAAGCCAAGCATGTGTGCCAGGCACTGTTGGAGGTACTGGGATCCAGTGCCGTCTTAGTAGGGGTACAGGGGCTGTGGGAACACAGCAGAGGGGTGCCTGGATCCCACGGGGTGGTCAGAGGCGGCTTCCTGGAGGAGGCAATGAGTTGCGGTAGCTGACTGAATTGAGGGACAAGAGGTTTCAATTATGTACTTTGGATTTATTTGCTGTTGAGCTTTGTATACATACATGACGTTACGGGTGGTTTTAGTCATTATGTCTTATCTTGTTACTCATTTGAGGTCTTAAGATTTTACTTTTATACCCCTAGGGCTCTCTGTCTTTGAAAAGTTTGAAAAAAAAATGCTGTGACAGCCAAGCCCTTGTTGCTTCCGAGGTTGGGGATTGGAGCTTGGCTTTGGCCACCTCAAGCCTGCTCTTCTGAAGTCTCTGCCTCCCCTGGCCTCTTGGCACTTCCTGCACCCCTTCTTAAATGTGCGGGCCAGAATGGGTCATCGCACAGCAGCAGCAAGGCAACCAGCTCCCCCTGCCCTGGGGCCTGGCCTGGCCCACGCACTGGGCCTCCAGTGTGCCTGACTGGGCCGGACATGTGCTCCTACCTGTGTATCCTGATGACTGAGCTGTGTGGCCCAGGGGTGGAAGGGTTGCTGGCAGATCCCACTGTTAAGACCAACTGTGAGAGCTGTTGCAAAGTAGGAGTGCAGAGAAGCAGAGCGCTCCACATGGAGCAGCCCACCGTGTTCTGGCTGCTCTGGAGCAGGGGCTGACGCCTAGAGTGTGCAGAATACTGATTCAGGGCTCCTTCTTCCACTGTCGGTGTGTGTTCATCTATCCAACGTAGGTTCTACCAACATAGCGCCTGACATCGCATCTCTTCTCAGCCACACCCTGGGCGGAGTGTTTAGGAAGCCAGTGAATTAGCTACAGCCCTGCCCTTGGGGTAGCTGACAGTTCCGGGTGGTCCCCGTGCAGGTGGCTGAGGGGCAAGACTCAACATGTGCTTTCTGGAGCCCTGTGCGGATAGCTGGAGTGTCTGGAGCGTCCCCACCATCCTTGTGAGCCACATGCTGACACTGCAGCATGCCAGGCCCTGTCCTTGGCGTGGGATTATTTGCAGTTAGTATTCCAAATGTCAAGTTCCCCTTGACTTGAGCTGAGCAGACGAAACAAAATGGCAGACAGATTAAAAGGGACTTCAGAAGCCTTTTAGGATTTGAAAACCTTACTTTGTTGACTTCAAAGAGCTGCTGAGCCGGGCCAGTCTGCGGAGGCAGGGGTGTCTGCTAGGTGCCCACCGGCTCCCTGGGCTTGGGAGGCTCTGGCCACTGCTGGCTGTTTCCTCCCCCCCCTCCAGGTGCATGTCAGCCAAGGGTGCCCACTGCGCTTGGGCAGGAAGTGAATCCAGTCCCGTCTCATTAGTCTTGTGAGAGCAGGAGCTGGGGAGGGTAAGAGGTGGGACCTCCAAGCGTTTCAGGAGGGGTTTGGGTCGACCCAAGGTGAGGGGCCATGTCAGTCAGTATCTGTTTAATCTAGACTTGTGTTTGCCTTGCCTACTGCAGACACCTAGTAGGTGAAAGGGAGCTGGGTGGATTACTGTACTAGTGTTCTTCTGAGTGGACGGTGAGAGATTTAAAAAGTTAGTGGTCGTCAAAGGTGCAGAAGTTCCTGGCTGGAACCTGGTGTGTCACTGCTAGAAGAACCTTAGAGATGATCCTGTTCATTCCTTCTTTCTGCATATATGGTAGTTGAAGTTCAGAGAGGTTAAGGAATCTCTGCAAAGCCACACAGGAAGTGGTGAAGCTGGAATTTGAGTGCCCGTACTTGTCTCCTGACATCACATTGGCTTCTGCTTGGAGTCCTCCCTTCTCATGAGACTCATTTCTCCTGTCCTTCCCCCAACTGCTTCCCTTTCCTGCCTGCATTCCCCAGGAATCCCTCTGCGGTGCTGTCTCGTCCAGCTGGGAGAAGGAGTAGGAGCCAAGAGTCTGAGCGACAGCCCAGGTCCAGCTGCTTCTCCACCACCTTCCAGGGGACAGAGTGCTTGTCTTACAGGACCGGGCACGCGCACCGTCTCCTGGGGACAGTCCAGGATGAGTCTCACGCTTTCTTGGGCCCCTCAGGGTCCTAGGAAGGGTTCGTTGCATGCACCTGTCTGGCTCAGGGGAGACGGACTTTAAATGGCGTGAAGCTCTGCAGTCTGTGATGGGCAAGTGTTAAGTCTATCTGGACACGTGGTCTCGAACCCCAGCCTTAGATCCACCTCTGCCCCTGCAGCCGCTGCAGGGCAGATTGCATGGAGGCTCTCCATGCAGCCCACACTCACCTGGACCCACAGTCTGGAAGGTGGTTTTGGCCTTTCCTCTCCTTTTTCTTTGCACAGTTATGCACGAGTGCCCTTTGTTCCCAGGAAGTGCAGCTTTCTCAGTCCCATCCTGGAAATATTGCCGGAATGTAATAAATCTGATTGTGTTTATGTTGAAGAAATGAAACACATTACTGTGCGGGGAGGAATGTGCTGGAGGCCCTGAAAGGGGGCTGTGTTTATGACAACAGTGTGCACATGTGGCTTTATTTTTTGAAGGCGTGGTCCTTCCCCCACTTTTGATAGGACTCTGGTAACAGGAGCCGTCTCCCGTGTCCGGGTGTTGGGCAAACAGAGGGCAGAGCTGGCCGAGGCCCTCACAGCCGTGGCTGTCATCTCCGTAGTTCAGAGAGCCGTGTAATTTCTCGGGGCGGGCAGCTCCTCCGGGACGGCGCCTCCGTGCTGGTGGAGTCGGGGCTGATTAGCGAGTCCTCCCGCTCCATTCCAGTTGGAAACAACAGGGTGAAATTTAATAGGCATAAATGTAAAGTCCTGTATGTGGGTTCAAAAAAACCCAACTTCACAGGCACAGGGTGAGGAAGCTTTGTTTGAACAGCGAGTGAGAAAGTGACCCTCGAATTTACCTGATAGTCGTTTCTGTGCGCCAGCGGTTGGCCGTCGCTGAAAGAAAGTAGCGCAGGCTCGCCAGACAAGGATCCTGTCCAGAAGGAGAAGGATGATGTTGTTACTGTTAATAATTCATAGTAATGGCTAGCTGCTTCACGTGCATTATCATTCCATCCTTGACCTCCTCCTTCGAGGGAGGTCGGAGGACCCCCTTTTTTGGATGAAGAACCCGAGGCTTGGGAGGCGAAGTTACTTGCCCAATGTTACACTGCAAGAAAGTGGCAGAACCAACTGGAACCCAGAGCCTGTGCTATCAGGAGTGACTTAGAGAGTCAGTAGATGGTGGCGATTCTGAATGAAGAAATGCTGACGAAAATGATGGCGTTTAGCTTGAAGGCAGTTTTAATAATGTCTGACTTTTCTCTGGTCCTCACTCTGTGCCAGGCACCGTTCTAAAGAGTTTATGTCTATCAGCTCCATTACTATCTCTGTTTTACAGATGAGGAAACTGAGGCACAGAGTAGCTAAGTAAGTTGCCCAAGATGATACAGCTTGTAAGTGGCAGAGCTGGGAATCAAACCCAGATAGCCTGGCTTAGAGTTCTTAATTTCTAGGCCATGCAGCCTTGGAGAGTAGTACTTGTGAGGGTGGGGGCGGTGGGCGTGGAGAGAGCTGACTGTGCTTTTTGTTGTTTGAGGCAGCCTGTCTGCAGAACGCTGACTGTTGTGCTTGGATCCAGGGCAGAGCCATGGCCTTGTGGGTGGATGTTTAAATGGGGGAGCTTCTGGCCTCCTGAATCTGGACACCAGGTGGCTGTGGAGCAGGCCTCTTGAGGAGGTAGTAAGCCCCCTGCTCCCGGGTGACTGCCCACCATTGGGGATGCCCTCAGAGACGGGAGGGTGGAGGAGACCACCTGTGTCGGGTATGAGAGGCCCCCAGGGCCCACCCTGTAGCTGGCTGGCTCCCAGTCCTTTGTTGAGGACAAGCCCAGCTTTCCTGGCACATCCCCCATCCCCGGGCAGTGGCATGTCCCGGTGGACCGCTGGAGGGGAAGTGACCGGGTGTCTGCCGGGCCAGCCTGCCCTGTTAGGAAGCCCCGGCTGTCAGGCGCAGCAGAACTGCTGACGGAGGCACCGGGAACAATGCTGCGTGGGAGGAGGCGTGTTGAGTGTGTTTGCTCGCCTCCTGACCTGAGTGCCAGCAGTGACACACTTTATTTGTCCCCTCTGGTCCCCTGCGGGCACTCGGCCTGACTCTCTGATGTGTTTGACTCCCACTCAGACCCCTCGTCCAGTTGCAGCTTTGGCTCCAGGGCAGGGGAGCCACTCGGCCGGCTCTGGTCCCTCCTGATGCCAGGGCAGTTGGGGGCACCCCTCAGGCTTACATGGCCTCCTCAGAGCTCTTACCAAAGAGCCCGGGGAGCCTGTTACCTCCTTGTCCCAGGTTAGGGAATGGAGGCACAGAGAGGTGAAGTGACTTAATGGAGGCCACATAACCAGCAAATGAAGCTGAGGCTATCATCAGGCCCTGGTGACTTCAAATGGGGGCAGGGGGCTCTCGAGATCATGTTGTCCACCCTTGCATTTGGCAGGCGAGGGAACAGGCCCAGATTTGCAGCTTGACCTGGCCAAGGAGTCTCAGATCATCAGCTGTAGAGCCAGGACTAGAAACCTGGCCTCCTGGCCCCCGGTTCCTTGTCCTCCCCACTCTGCACCCCCTCCTCCACTTGGTTTCCTAGCATCTCACGTCTGCTGCTGCTTCTCCTGCGAGGCTGCTGCAGTGATGACCGCCAGGCAGGTCTCCTCCCGCTGCTCCCGCCACTCTCCTGGCTGCCAGGGTCTGATGCTCCCAGGTGTCACTTCCTTTGCCTCCCAGGACTGGTAGCAGCAGCTGCTTTGTTGGAACTTAGCTGAGTGGAAGGAGCGTGGGCTTGGCTAGGCAGCTTTGGGATCTGATCCCAGCTCTTCCGCTCGTGAGCTGTGTCACCTTGGGCAGGTCGCTTAACTGTTCTGAGCCCTGGTTTCTTATCTGGAGAGAAGGTGGTTTGGTCTAGATAACCTTCGGTAGTCCACCAGCCCTTCAGGATTGTGATTAGTGATTTTCATGAAAGAGAGTGAGACCCACATGGACCTGTGCTTGGAAGCTCTCGGGGGAGGGGGAGGCAGGTGGCGTGGACTCACGGGAGAAGGCCTGAGTTGAGAGGCACAGGGCGGCTTCACGGGATGACTGTTGCCTTGGCTTTGAGTGCTGGCGGCTGATTGGGGCAAGGGACCCCACCATTGTTCGTCCCTTCTCTGTGACTTCTTCTTTGTCTGCACCCATGCTCTGGGCACAGACACTGCTCGTCCTTGGTGGCGACTGCTCATGCTAGAGAGGTTGCTGGTGGAGGTTTGGCCAGCTGACTGGCACGGCCTTGGGTGAGGGATGACAGCCGGGCATAAGCAGGTGCCAATTCCTGTGACCTCTCTTCTAGATTGGATGCGGCTGGATTTTGTTGTGGGGGGAACTCAAGCCCTGTTATTAGGCCTGAGAGACCCCCACTCCTCGGTGGACCACAGTGTGAGGGGGAGGGGACGGGCATGTTGGAGTGCAACCAGAAGTCGTTGGCCTTTTGTCACTGGGTTCTGTCCTGCAGGCATGTTGGCTGTTGAGATGGTTTTCTTTCTTTGGATTTTGCATTGGCTGTGAAGTTACACTATTTTCTGAGCTAATCCCGTGTCATGTAACCTGAACCCAAGTATCTGGACGTGATGGGCAAGCTTTTTTCTCCTCTTCCTTCACAAAGGATATCCTAGACTGTAGCATCTGGAAGTGATTCGGCATCTGGTTTAAGTATATGTGCGTGCACACACTTCTGTAGTATACGTGTCCTTTCCCAGAGAATACGCCTTGTCTCTCCAACCTGCCATGTTCCTGTGTTTCTTTCCGTGGAGATGACTTTACATAGGGAGGTTATCATCTTGGGACATAGGCCTTTATGTGCGTACACGTGTATAAACCTTTACTTGCACTGAGAATGAGGAAAGTTTCAGGGGCTTGATGTATAGGAAAGCATTTGCGTTGATAGATGTTGATGTATTTTTCTTTGCAAAATTTAATAGACCATTTAACAGTGCCTTCAGTGAAGGTAACTAGCTGTTTACTCATTATCCCTAGGCTCTGTCTCACCAGGCATGCCAGGACCCCTGTCCTCGCCGCTAGAGTGGTGAGCCCCCACCCATGGTCGGGTGCTCCGGAGAGGCGGCCAGTGTTGGCCGTCTGTTAATGGTGTCTCTTTGCTGCCTGTGCTGACGAGGGTGGGAGCCTGTCCTGCGGGATTTCTGGGCTGGTTGTGTCCTTCAGATTTAGGCTCAGGGAAGGAATGTTTTGACTGCCCGTTGTATTGAGATTTGGGCTGTGTCAGCAGATAGACCCAGTGTCCTCACCTTGAGGGGGACAGGCAGGAAGTGCTGAGTACCTCTGTTCAGTCTGGTGGGGAATGGTGGAGGGGGAGCTGAGTGAGACGACTGAAGGTGGAGAGGGAATCCCGTGAACAAGGGGTCGCCCTTGTTCCCCTTTGTCCAAAGGGACTGCCGGTAGGCTGATTTATAGTAACATGTTAGACTGGATCCCAGGAGGAACTTGGTGACCACGAGAGCAAATGAAATGAACGAATGGATGGCCTTGGAGGGGGCACGTGGAGGCGAGTGAGGCCAGGCTGGCCGACTCCAGGGGCGTGTTATTAACTCCTCTCTGAACTGCAGGTTGGGGTGGGGTGTAAGGTAAGGTGGAGTTGGTGACACCTCCCTCATGGTCACCACCAGCCCTCATTTCCCTGGCACCAGTGCCCCCTGGGGTAGCCCTCCCTCTGTGGTGGTGGCAGTTACATTTATTGATTTTTGCTTTTTTCTGTTGACAGTGGAGTTTGGCCCAGGTCTCCCTCTAGCTCAGATGTGATGCAGAGCCCAGCAGTGAGAGCCCTTGAGAGCAGTTTCCTGTAGGTTTTCAGGCCTGCCCTCTCTGCTTTGGGGGCTGCCTGGGGGGATGGATGTGGGTCTCTTTCCTCCTTTGGCTCAAGGCTCTGAGTGTGTGTGTATCAGGGACCGGATGCCTAATATCAGGATGCTTTGACAACCAGGTCTTGCGATGCACCAGTATGTCAGGCAGCAGGTGTAAACCCAGATTGTCTGGGACATACCGTCCCTTAGTGTATGCTGAAGGCTCTCCCCCCAGCTTATGGAACATTTGACCAAAATCCGTCCGAAAAGCAATCCAGGGCTCCTCTCCCCTGCCCGCCCCAGCCCTGGCAGCCTACCAGGAGTTGTGAGGTGAGCAGGACAGCCACCCAGAGCCGTCCCCTCCCCTAGCTCTCAGGGGGAGGTGCGGCTGGGGCAGCTGTCGTGTAGAGCATTTGCTGCCATGGCATCCTAATGCCTAAGAAGCTGGGGGCTCCCTGCTTGGATTGTACCTTGGAATGTGGACGAGGAGCTGGATCCCTGAACTGGGTCCAGAAGATGTCCGTTTCTGGTGAACGTTTGCAGAGCCCCTGGTTCCTGCAGGCTTGTTCAGCTCCCCTGTAGCATGGGGTCTGAGCCGAGCCTGGGGCCCTGGGTTGGGAGGCAGAAGCCCTGGCAGTGGGCTGGGTCTAGTTACAAGCCTGCTGGACATTCGTCCTGCTGCCCCCAAAACATAACTCAATATTGATTGTGCCCGAGACCCAGACTCTGTCACATGCAGTAATCCTTGCGCCGCGGCAGGCATGCGCCTTGAAGGGAGAGAGGAAGCAGTTTTGTCCCTGGTATAACATGCCTTTAAAAATGCACCTTGATTTATGATTCAGCTTTTTCCAGCATATTTTAAAATGTCAGAAAGATAAATATGCAGCCTTCTTAATGTGTCTGCCTTGAACAGCCTTTGAAAAAAAGTCTGTCATTCATCCTCAGGGTCACCAGCATGTTCAAACCCACCCCACCCACTTCCACAGGCAGAGTTTTGGTGGGGGCTAGGCTCAGAGCCTTTCTTCCAGAAGTCCAGGACATGCGTTTGCTCCCCCAGTTTTGAGGCTGGTAAAGCTGTACAGAGAGTTTCCAAAATATTTTTTGAACTTGACGGTTAGACCTGTGAAACAGGCACTAGCTTCTAGCTGCTTCCATCAGGGGTGCCTTCTCGCTTCCCATGAAGACACACCAGCCAGAGGAGCAAGAGGGAAGTGCTTGCTCCAGCCCTGCCTGCGGAGTTGCGCAAGCATTGGCTCCCTGTTCCGTATAACTCGGAGGAGGTTGGGCCTGGGGTGAGGGGAGCCAGCTCTCATGGTGGTGCCTTTGGCCAGCACCTCATTTCTGAGGTTGGGGTGATGGACGTTCTAAGCTCAACTGAGATTCTGGAAGGGGGTTGGGCCACAGGTGAGGGAGATGCCCCGGAGGGTGAGTCAGTCCATGAGGTTTATGTCCTGTTGTCATTGTGTGTGGCTTTTATAAAGATGCCCTGGCAGCCCAGCTGTTCATTTTTCTCCCAGGAGGAAATTGGAGGAACCCCAGGGTTTTTCACGACCTGAGTGAGGATGTCAAGACATTGTTACACTGGTTAAGGAACTTAGAAACCCCAGCGGGCAGAGCAGCCTTCTGCTTGAGGGAGAGTTGCCAGGGAGCTTCTGGTTTGACGGGTGGTCCTGCATAATTAGGCTTGGAATGAACCTGGGGCGTTCTCTCTAGGCTATCTTCTGCGTTATATAGATGCAGAAATGGAGGCCCAGAGCAGGGCAGTGAGTTGGCCAAGGTCACACAGAAGATCAGCAGCTGAGCCAGAACCAGAGCCCAGCCAGGTGTCCTGACTCCTGGTCAGAAGCTTTTAGTCACCTCCATCTGCTGTCTCAGATGGGCCTCGCTGGTGACTCAAAGGTCCTGATTGTAGCGTGGGAACAGAGCAGTACAGACACCTGCCACGCACAGGGCCACCTGCGCTATTCTGGATCAGTGGGTTATATCTCTGGGGACTGTCCCTTTGGCATCGTGGACCTTGCCTGTGCTCACGCTTCCCCCGCAGGGCCCCCAGCGTGTCGCTCAGAGCACAGGGAGAGAGGATGGGAGGGGAGGAGGCATCTCCCTGTGCGGGATCCGGCCGGGGGTGAGGTCGAGATGGCTGTGGAGCAGAAGGGGCAGACTCTGGGGTGAAAGCCCCCTCTCCCTCCCAGTCCCTCTGCTAGCTCGTCCTCTGCCCCTAAAAACCATTTTGAGGATCCTAACATTTATCCTGAGCTTTATTATGGGCCACTCTTCTTCATGTTCAAAAATAAACGCCAGCTTACAGAACTATATTTGGTATATGGAAGTCGTTTGCATGTAAATGTGCTTAAAGGACCACTGCTTTATTTGAGATGCAGAGTGAACCCAGCTAGAGGGGCGGGGGGGCGGGGAGGGGGGGGTGTGCGTGGGGGTTGGGCGCAGAGGGGAACCCAGTCTGCCTTGCTCAGGACAGTTGGGTTGTAGCCTTAAGTCCTGTCGAATCTCTCGTCCTTTCCCTGGGGACAATTGCAAAACAGGAAAACTGGTACTTAAAAATTCATAGAAAATGTTTCTTATCACAACGTCGTAATTGTTATGACTCAGAAAAGTAGAATTGCCATTCCACTCTGCCTGTCTGCCCTCACTTTTGTTGCCTACCGAGTCCCCAGCAGCAGCTGCAGAATCATAAAAAGAGAGAGTGCGAGAGAGAAAGAAAGACAGAAATCCAGGGCAATGCTTTATTTATGTTAACGGCTACATTTGACTTGAAAATTCTGTCCCCTGGGCCTTGAGGTCAGCACATTACAGTGTGATTGATGGCTGTCAGGGGCGGGCAGGGCGGCAGATTGCAGAGGGGGACGGGGACAGATGATGCCCTGGCTTTCTCCAGGCCTAGCAGAACCAGGCCTTGGAAGGAGTGCAATGGAAAACAAAAGCAGATGGAGAATTCGCCTTGGCCCCTGCCTTTTCTTTTCAATTCCTTTCCTTTTCCCTTTCTTTTCTGTTGAACATTAGGAAGTGGGGGACACCCCATCCGTCAGCACACCGCAGAATGCATCACTTTTGGGGCCATGCAGGCGTAGGATCCTGGAGAGGCTGGCCCAAGACGGCTCCCCAGCCCAGGGTCTGGTCCTGCTTGGAAACCACGAGCCTGTTCCCTCGCGTCGCCTGTTGGGGAAAGCGCCATAGATGTCTTGGGCATCCCGCACCTTCTGCTTGGTCCCATTTCCTAGGTCTGAAAACCAACCCGGGAGGATTAGCTCTTCTGGCAAATCGTTCTCACCTTAGAATCTGGGCGACTTCGGATTGTGTTTCCAGAGGGCTTTCTGGCTAATCCTTGTGTATTCTCGCTGGTGGCAACACATGGTATCGGACCCACAGGCCTGTTTACAGATGGGGAGACATGGGAATGCTGGAGGAGCTTGGAATTTTAAACATTAGTTAATGAAATTGCGGACAGGGGTGTGGGGTGGAATGGCCTGGGTATTCCCATGAGACACTTCTCAGTCGGTTGGGAGGGAGAAGCAGCCTGGGCTCCTGCGTGAGCTCCACAGACATTTTTGGAGCCCCTTCCCGGTGCCAGGAGCTCTGTGTCCCGCCCTGGAGTGTCCCAGCTTGGTTCCATAGAGAGCAAGCACAGATCACTGGGCTGGGATCTGCTGCTGCAGGAGCCAAGGGACAGCATGGCCGCTGGGAGCTTTCTGCAGGGTAGGGTGCATTTCTGATACCTCCTCAAGTGGGAGGGCAAGGAGCTCGACCTGGCTGGGAAGGGGAAGCACTTGAAGACGGCATTAGAGGAGGGCCCTCGGGCAGATGCTTGTGGGACGTGGGACGGTCGTGTGCAAGGACTGGGAGGTGAGGCTGGAGTGGTGTGTCTCTTGCTTTAGAATTAGAATTCCTGTCCCTAGGCAGAGCAGGATGGCGGGAGGCTGGAATTCATCATTTTCCCTGCCTCTGCCTCCCCCTCTCAGTGCCGCTCGTGTGCATCTGTGTCAGAGACTGGACTGGCTGTTCATTCATCCGCTAATTGTTTCGATAAGAGACTCTAATTATCCACTGCGATCATCAGATTACCCTGAGCTCCAGGAGGGAGATTTGAGAGTTTGAGCTGCTGCAGCCGCCACTAGCACCATCTCTCCTGAAAGGGAACCAGCATTAGCACCTCGCCCACTGTGCCCGGTTCCCAGTCAGTGCCCACTAAGCCATTGCGGGGAGGTGTCACAGACGGGGGGCGGAGGGGTCCTTTCCATCTGAAAGCACGACCTCTGATGTCAAGCAGGACTTGCCCTCAGATTATCTTTGCCACTGTGTTAAGTAAATCCACAGATAAGAGGTTTGGTTCTCAGGATTTCAAAGTAAGGTGAAGAGTGTGCAGAAAACCAGAGGAGCAGCAGTAATACCTGTAATGAATTGACATCAGCATTCAAGACATTCAAATGCGTTTTTGGACTGTTTGATTAAGTTCTGCTCACATGTGATTTTGATATAAAGAGAGCAATAGGCTAAAAACAACCAGGAAGGCAGGTTATAAATTAATCCAATAATCGAACACCCCAGAAAAAGTTAATGGGGAATGATGGTGTCATAATTGATCTGATAATGGACTTTTACATCAGCGGGTGCTACAAAGTAAGGGAGCATCTCATCTGGGGACGACTGATTGTGATGGATACGTGGAGTCTCTAAGGCCTTGGCCCAGGGAAAGATTTGGGGTGATGTGTGACCTTTCCCCCAGGGCCCGTTGGAGAGGAGGGTTCCACCCTCAGCTCCTCTGTCGTCTTCATTCAGTAACCTCTGCAGATCTGAGGAGCTGGGGAGCCTGGTGATACTTGAGCTAGAGAAGTAGGATTCCGTCCCACCTTCTCCCGTGAGATCAGAGGCCCCTGGGGACATGGGGGTCCTGGGCTGTGGGGTCTGGTGGGATTTGCGGGGTGGGCAGGGTTGTGGTTGCCCGTGTAGAGTCCAGTCCTGGTGCGAGACACTGGGCTGCCGTGTGCCCGTGTCTGTGGCGCTGCCTTCCCATTGATGGAGAGGACCTGCAGTCGGTGAGAGCTAAGTTCCTTTTGGCTCTACTCTCTTCAGTTCCTTTACTCTTGAACCCCCTTCTCCCACCAAAGCAGAAAGCCAGAGACCCTGAGCTCACCTCTCCATGGTTCCCCAGCGCCAGCTGCTTTCGACATCCCTGGCGGAGCAGGCTGCCCTCCTGCCTGGCGCTCTCCTGTCGCCGTCACGTTTGGGGCTTGGCTAGCTGGGAAGTTTGGCAACACGTCAGGCCGTATATCTGGAAAACCGCCCTCCAGAAACAACCTCGTTTAGCAGATTTACCGACGTATTGGGCCTGCCTGTTCTCGGGGTCCGCCGTGCTAAATCACAGCAGGTCCACTGGACTTGCACGCCTTGACGCAGAACTTTTCAAAAAATTTCGGGCAGGATATATCACTGCCCCATTAACTCCCTGCCATTAATCTACTTCTCCTAAAAACCTGGAGTTTTCCCAAAAGTACTAGAATGTGGTGAAAAACAGACCCATTTGGTAAATTCTGTAAATCAGGCCAGTTTTCTCCTCTCCTTGCTCCCAGGCAGGCCAGCCTTGGTGGCCTTGGTAATGGAACGCCATGGGGTGGGGGAAGGTGCGACCCTGCAGGGCTTCAGGGCAGCATCCCTGGATGGACATCAGTCTTGAGGGGTTGCTGCTCTTTGTCCTGCCCTGACCTGGGGGATCACTGAGTGAATAGTGATCTGGGGTGGACATTGGGGCTGTCATCAGGAGGGGTTACAGAAATTGCAGCAGGCTCCCTGCTGGCACAGAGGCTGAGCCGGGCTCCAGTCCTGGTGGTGGAATGAGGCCGTGCTGAGGGCTGTCTGGAAGGGGCAGACCCCTTCCCCAATTCTTCCTTGATTGCTGAAGAGGGATTTTGTTATGATGGGGCTTTGTTTTGGCCCCAAAGACTGTTGGGAGTCCATCCACACGTCCATTTTCCACAACCAGAGGCTTCCTCCTTTTGGAAGAAGATAGTATCTATGGGCTGGGGCTTTGGAATTCACAGATGGGTTTGGATGTCAGCTTTCCTGGTCATTAACCTTAGGAATTCAGGGGCATTTGAAAAAGAAAAGATGTGACTTGGAAGAGTAGGGGTCTAGGATGAGCAAAAGGCAGGACAGGAAGGAACAGCTTTGGTCTCCAAGAAACAAGTGCACTGTCTCCCCACTGCCCGGCCCTTCATTTTCCATCCTTAAAATGGGTAAAGCACAGTGTGCAAGTATGCCTGAGGATTAAATGACTTAATTCTCGTAAAATGTTTAGGATAATACCTGGCACAGTCCTGGCTTTCTAGAAATGATGCTCTTTGAGTAAGTTGAGTCTTACTAGGGGGCACGTAGGCATAGGGGCTGCAGTTTGCTTGCTCATCCTCCTGAGGTGGGCCTATACCAGCCCGAAGGGGGAAGACCCTCTTTTTTGCCAGTTCCCTACCGCCGTCCCACCCAGTCTCTGCAGCCTCACTTTACGGGTAGAAGCAGAGTTGGAAAGTCCCCATGGGTCAGGGCCTTCCTCTATTTCTTCTGGGGTCAGTCCTTCTCACCTCTAGAACAGGTGAGAATTCTGTGAATTCAGTGCATGTCTCAGCTGTCACTGGAATCCAGGTTTCTGAAATCCAGGACCAGGCTTTCCCCCCAAGCACCCACTGCCTCTGTGGGCCTTCTCCCTGCCCTCTGCCTGCCTGAAGGCAGATAGCATGGTAGGTGAGGCCCGGAGCAGTCCTCTCCTGCCTGTTGGGACAGGGTCTGGCAAGCAGGCTGGGACAGGAGGCTGGAACACCACCGTCTCCAGGGAAGATGGGGAGCCTCATTCCAGCAGGACACCGTGGCATCCTGCCCTGCTGGAGGAACTGGTTTCCAGGGCCTGACTCCCAGCCCCGCCTGCTGGAGGTCCTGGGCAGGGTGGGGGTGGGGGGCATGGATCTCGTCTGTGTTTCCTGGAGTACTTTACTTTTTTTCTCCCCTTTTGGCAAAAGTACCTGTTATCTGTGCATCTCCTGGCTTTTTACAAAGCTAATTAAGCCCTAGAGGCAGAATTTTGGGGCCTAGATTTTTTCGTTCCTAACTAAAGAGCACTAAAGAGTATTAGGTGTCCACGAGCTTAATTGACTTGCTCAAGGGCTGACCATTGGTTTCTGGCGGGGCTGGGAGCGGGGCGGGTGAAGGACCCTGGACTTCTGTCCTGTGCCCTACCCCGCCATGTCCTAATAATTCAGATATCCTTGCCTCCTCTTTGTCCTGGAAGCCTGGAGTCTCCTGAGTTCCTTGAAAATCATAGGCTCGGGTTCAGTGAATAGACCCTGTGGAATGTGAGTCATTATTTATCATATTGTCCCAGAAGGCAGGGATCCTGTTTTTCTTCCCAGTGCCCCAGTGAGGTGTCTGGTACAGTTTTGGGGGAAACCAGCAATTATATGGGGTGCCTGCCCTATGTCAGGCCCTGTGTTGGACTTTCAAAGCTAGCTAGTAATGCCAGTTGCTGTAACATTGGAGGCGGAAGTGGGTTTTTGGTTTTGCCTGAACCTGGCTGAGTTGCTTGGGGTGCTGAGGTTGGAGGGAGGGACAGACAGCTGACTTGTTCCTTGGAGACTATAGCTGTTCCTTCTTGGTCTTCCTTTTGCCCATCCCTGGAGGAAGGGCCTTGTCTTCTGCATCTCTCCAGTGCACACCCTGTGTTCCTGCTTGACTTGGCTTAGCCGTTATCTTTCGGTATTCAGTAGGTGCCACCTTAAATTTATGTGCCAGATGCATTGTTATGTGGTGGCAGTAACAGCGACCTACATTAAGGGTCCGTGAGGGGCTTACCTTCTGGCCCAGAGGCAGCAGCTTCGTGGTGGGCACAGATCAGAGAAGGCTGACCATTGTCCACACCGGTGGCTGCTGGTGCTGGCTGCTCCTACACATGCACCTCAGCCCCCGGAAGCCTTCTGATGCTGCATCCCTCAGAACTTTGCCGCGGTGCTGCTGTGCTCCTCTTCAGACCTCAAATCCACGAGATGCTTTAGTCCTCATCAGCATTGTTTACCACCCCCTTACTGCCTGAAACTGTGTTTCACTCTCTCTCGCCCTACCCACCTGCCCTGGCAGCCAGCAGGGTCAGGAGGGATGGCAGAGACCAGACCAGAACCTTCCTGTGCAGTGGTCTCATAAACTGTGCCTTGGGGGCTGGAACCAGGCCCTGCCTGTGGAGCTGTGCCCCTCCCCCTTCCCCACCAACAGCCTGGATGTTGGGTAGACCTACTAAGTGTCCAGTCCTAGAACTTTGGAAGGGGCAGGGTAGAGCAGTCTGCATTCCATTTTTTCAGCTCCTTTCCCAGCCAGCTTTCTGTTTTATCTCCAAGCAATCCGGTACTGTATACAACGTTACGGCTTCACTCTCTTTGCTTACCCAGCCCCATCACGTTATAATAAAGCCAAAGTTTCTATTCATCCCAGTGTTCCCAGTTGCCAGATGAGGAAACTGAGGACTCAAGTAGGGCCCTCACTTGCCTGAGGTCGAGTGGCCTCCACTATGAGGGACATTCTATCCGTTTTTTACCCTGGTGGCCTTTACTTCTCCTTTGACTCATCCTGCCCTTCTTGATCAGAACAGCTCATGGCCAATGCTCCAGTATATTTGAATGAATGAATGTTCTAGACTGCCATCCTCGGAGGGCTCACCGTATGCAAGTCAGCATGCTGATGTTGTACACACCTGCTTCATTTGGTTTGCACAGCAGCTCTCTGGGGTTCGCGTCAGTCCCCCGTTTTTCACAGGAGGAAGAGCTAGAGCTCAGGCGGGTGTAGCCCTCCCGGGCCTTGGCCGGAGAGCTGCACCCTGTGTCTGTGCACATCACCTGGAGGAGCCTCTCCGGCATTTGTGGTACTTAGGCCACGCGGTGAGAGCTCTCAGGACCATAGCAGGGTGTGGTGAAACGAGCCCTGGGCCAGAAGCCAGGGTTGGACACCATCCAGCCACTTGACCTCAGGCAAGTGAGGGCCCTACTCGAGTCCTCAGTTTCCTAGTCTGGAAACTGGGGGCACTGGGATGAACAGAAACTGCCGCCAGAGGTCTCTCTCTGAAATGCCAGTTTGGCCAGTGTCTGTGCATCTCAAGGAGTCTCTCCTCTGCTTCAGGATGAAGCCCAAGCTCCCCAGCTGGGCCTCCAAGGCCCTGCGGGCTCAGTCCCTTGCCCACAGCATCCCTCGTCTCTTGGGCATGAACGGGAGGCTTCTTGGAGTTCCTTGGATGTGCCACCTCCCCTCTCGCTACTGTGCCTTTGCACATGCTGTCCCCTCTGCCCAGGAGGCCCGTGCTCCTTTAGCTTGCTTGGAGGACAAATTTCCCTTTACAGCTGGGCTCCAGTTTCTTTTCCCAGCAGATCTCTTCTGCCTGCTCAGGGTAGAATGAACTTCTCCCTTTTCTGTACTTTCATTCATTCACTCATACATCCCACAAATTCGCTGGTTGAAAGCTCCTGTGTGCGAGGCCTGGTGCTAGTAGCTGGAGTTACCGAGATGGCCTCTGGCGCTTCGCTCTGTGGAGTGAAGTTGTTTATCTGTCGTCTCCCCGCCCATTTTCCTTGAAGTCAGGGCCTGTCTCTGCCATGGGTTCCTGGCATCTGGATGGTGCTCAAGATCCTGACTGACTGCCCAGCGACTCTGGTATTAACTTAAAACCTGTTTGGTAGAATCTTTGTCTCGGGCTTCTTTGAAGCCGGCCTCTCCCCTCCTTGGTCTCTCTCTTGTTTTGGCAGCACTAGCATTTCTCAAATCAGAGATTGGCTTTTCTTACATGTAACTTTTATTTGATACTTTTCTCCCCTGCCAGTCCCTGATATTTGCCTTGAATCTCCCCCACTGGATGGGAAGCCCCTGGAGGCCAGGGACACATCTGAGTCACCTCTGAAGTCCTGTCCCTACCCTCTGCCTGGTGTGAAGCAGGTCCCCAGTGCGAGTGATGCCGGGGAGCAGTGAGCGGCTCCCATTGTTGCGTTTCAGAGGGTCTGCGAGCTGAGGGGCCCCCTGCTCCTGTTAGCCCTGCAGAGCGGTGAGGTCTGTGCAGACAGTGACTTTGAAACCAGTCTCTCCAGCGCTGGTCTTTGTGGTTTGCTCATTCCTTAGACCGCCCAGACCACCTGCCTCCTTCAGAGAGAAGGGGCCAACGAAAGAACAATAAAAATACCGGAACACCGCGTCTTAGCTGCTTTTTTTTTTCTTTCTTTCTTCAGGACGCTTTTTTACAACCTAATAAATTGATATAGAACCTGCTTTTGGCCATTTTTCCTGGAGGTGGTCATTGTCCCTTTGGAAGGCTGGCACCTGCCTGGAGGCTGGATCATTAACAAATTCAGGGAGGGTCTGCGTGGTAGAGGCGGGAAGACAGAGCGTGGGCTTGCAGTGGGAGAGGGGGTGTGAAGCACCTTCCCAACTGTTGGGCTGAAGGTGGGTGGAAGGAGCTGTTCTATGGTTCACAAGAAGCTCAGCCGTGAGGCAGCGCCCGCCTCCCGGGAGAACCCCTGTCCCGTGTAGCGGCTATTTGTGTGTTTGGAAGTTTCCTCCATTGAAATCCCTGAGAGTTCCCCTCACCCTGGTTTCCATCCCCTTCCCCCCAACAAAAGCATGTCTGAGTCCCTATATAGTGCTGGGGGTGGACCTGGCGGGGAGTCACACCCGTGGTCTACAGTCCCATTCCTGGAGGAGCTTTTGATGGTTGGACAGTTGCCATGTGGGGGGACGTGGGCCCCAGCTCTGATCTAGTTCTGTGTCTTGGGCTCAAGTCCAGCTGGTCACTTAGAAGCTGTGTGAGAAAGAAGTCTGCTTGTCTCGGGGCCTCTGTTTTCCCATCTGGAGGTTGGGGCGAGGATGCCGTCCCTGCTTCTCTGGGTCGTTGTGTGGATTAGAGCGAGTGTGTGCAGAAGCACTGGGCGCGTACTTAGCACTCGGTGGTAATTGGTTTTCTTCCCTGTTGAGAATCGTCTTCAGCACCAGTGTGGTGTAGAGAGACTAGAGCACTAAGGGTCCAGCCACAGCGTTGCAGCATTTCCAGGCCTCAGTTCGCTCCAGTATAACATGGGAATATCTACCCATTGCGTTGCTGAGGGGAGAAAATGAAATCATGGGAGGGAACAGTGCCTGATGTGTCCTGGGACAGGACAGCCGCCTCCCTCCCATCACTCCCTCAGTAAGTTTTAAGGATATTTTAACCGGTGGACTTCAGGCTGGTGCCAATAGTAAGCAGTCTAGGAAATATCGCAGGGGCAGAGCAGAGTGGGGAAGACCCCTGGCTCAGGGTAAGGGAAGTGGAAAGGCTTCTGGGATGTGCTGCCTCCTCCTTCACGTGTAGGAGGCCTGGGGGAGCAGGCTGGGGACGCAGTCCTTTCCCAGCTTCGTATTCCTTTAAGCCCGTGCTTCCGGCCTCTCCGCCAGGAGGTGAGACTCTGCCTCTGCAGAGAGCAGAGCGGCTTGGAAAGCTTTATCCTCCCCTCCCCCAAGCTCTGGGGGTGTGAAGATGAACTGGTGTAACTATAGCTTGGTGTTTTGGTGTCTGTGAGAAAAGCAGAATTGGCTCAAGCTGCTTTCTCAGTTAAGGGGATTTAAGAAGAAAAAAAATTTAATCCAACCCTGGTGATCAATCTGACACCTTCCCGTTGAGCCCCAGATGGCTGATCGGGGTGGAAAGTTGGCCACTGCTGCTGTTGGGGAATGGAATAGTGTATCTCTCTCTCTATACTGAAAATTATGGCTCTCCGTACGGTTTTTTGGAGGGTATTTAAGTATTCCCAGAAGGTTCCTGTTGGTTAAATGTCATTCTTGGAGGTGTCACATGAACAGGGTGTGAAACCAGGTCCGTCTGCCGGGGTTCAGCGTCTTCCCCCACCTCTCCCCTCTGCTCAAGTCCCAGGCCTGGAGATGAGGGTGATGGCTTGGAAGAGGATGGAGACACGGGCCTCACCATCCGCCTACCTTAAGCATGGGCCCCCTTGTCTCTTACAGGCGACTTTAGGGAAAGTTTGGAAAGTGAAAGAAGGCATTCACTCTACCGTTATCCTCTCACAGCTTCTAGATGCAGACTAAGTGCTGCCCGGTCTGCATGGTCCTGGGCTGCTGCTTTTTCATTTGTTAAGCGTGTTTCCAGTTACTGCTAGTTATCCTTTCGTGGCTGCATAGGTTTTCTTTAACCATGCCTTGATTAGTGGGTACCCCTTCCTGCCCTCCCCGCCCTGCCTTGTATCTAACACTACAATGAACATCTTTACATTTCATTTTGGATGATTTCCTTGGAATAAATTCCCAGAAGTGAAATTAATGGGGCAGAAATAGGGACCTCTCCTTTCAAGATCCTTGAGTCATTTTGCCAAATTATTTTCAAAAGGATTATCTTGACTTACACTGATGCTAGAATAGATAAATGGGTATTGTGACTCCATTTTTACTTGCCCTGGGGATTATAAAATAAGTTTTTAGAGAAAGCTCTTTTTTTGCTTTGGCTAGAAAGTGTTATAACCTTGACTTTTCTCCTTTTTGTACCCACCACCAAATCCCACTGCTGTGTGCTCCTCGTGGTGCCAGATGGAGCATGGTGAGTCCTTTCTGTTCCGTGACTGCTGGGAACTCATAGCTGTTGGGGACACAGGTAGACCAGCCATGCTCTCTTGCTGCTGTGTGCAGTGTGAGCTCTATGCACTCTGAGAGGTTAAGAAAAGGAAGTTGTGGGGCCAGGACAGCCTTGGCCTTGAGGAATGGGCACGGCCGGTGCTTGCTCTGTGGGAAGGGTCTGGTAGGTCTGGTTCATCATTTTGTTCCACGGTGTTTATGGGGCCTCCTGGGCACCCAGCTCCATGGGGATAGGGAGATGGAGAAGAGCCAGCAGTCTCTCCAGGCAGACAGAATCGCACACAGGGGTTTCTATAGGATGTGACAGATGGCTGGAGAGGGTGCCATGGATGATCAGGGCCGGAGTGACAAGCTCTGCCATTCTTTTGTTCGCAGGATTTTCACCTCCCCGCTCCCTTTCCTGATCATCAGGGCTTCCCTTACCGGCATGGAAGGCTGGGCCGCTCAACAAGTATCCCCTTCTTGTCCAGTGCTCCGAACCAGGTGGCTTTCGACTTCCTGGGATTTCCATGCTGGGAAGGGCCATTGAAAGGCAGCACCCCTGTCCCTGCTGGTGTAGAGCCAGTGGCTGTGTGCCTACTGCCTAATGGGCAGCTCACTCCACAGACTTTGCCTCCAGAGCCTTTTGAGCTCCTTTTCAGAGAGGATCTAAAGAAATATTTAAGGTCATGGAACATTTGTCCTGGGAAGCAGTGTTAGAGGTGTCAGACCCAACTTCCCATCCCTTTAACAACCTGTTTAGCAAATCTTTTTTGGTTGTTGAGGGCTTACTGTGTGTGCCAGGCGGGGAGTGCCTGTGGCCCCACCAACGTTGGTGAAAGTGCACAGGCCAGGTGTGGGCACAGCTTCCTGGCCACAGCCCTGGGTCACACTGTCATTCATATGGAAGGGTTCTTATGCCCGACTCCTTGTGGACTCCTGTGAAGTGAGTGAGGAGTCCTGTACTCTTTCTGCTTGTCCGCAGTTTGTGCTACATGGTAAGTCCTCAAAACTGCTTTTTTGGATGTGTCCCCTCACACGCTTGGTTAGTATGTTATATTTGTGTGGCCACACTCCCCCACCCCTGGCAGAGCACTAAGTAATCCTGTCTCCCCTTGGGGAGTGGGTCTAGGGTTATGTGTTAGGGGCAAGATGCCCTTTAGGCTCATAAGAAGAGCCTTAGGATAGAAGGGAAATCTGGGTGCTGGTCTCAACTCTGCTACTTATTAACTGGCTGGCTAGGCCCCTCCAGGCCCACGCCCATTTTCCATCTCAACCACTCTGATACCCTCTAGGTCTAAAAAGTGAAAAATCCCAAGGTTCATGTTTACCAGCTGCCCTGAGGTTTGGGAAGGCTGGTTCTGGCAAAGCTTAGCTATCTTGACTGCGTAGGGCCTCTGCACAGGGGTGATGGGCACCCTGCGGCCACGGCGGAGAGGGGCTCTCTAGGCCTCCATGGGGCTTGACTGTTGATGTCAGAAAACACAGGCACACAGCTGGCTTCGGTGTGGTCCTCTCCCCTTCCCCCCAAGTGTTTGGCTGGAAAACGGGGAAGCCCTGAGGTAGAAGAGACCACAGAACCCTCAGACTGTGTAGAGAAGGGAGGATCCCAGGACTGTGCTCCCAGCTGCCTTCCATTGTCTGTGCAGGCAGCAGGGCCCCCTCCCTCGGGTCCTCCTTTTGAGAGTAAATGTATCAACAGGATTGATTACCCGATTGGTGCCCCCGGCAGCTGGCTCTGGCCTGCATCTGGAGCTGATTTCTCTGCTGTCACACACCCATTGTCCTGGATTGTTCATTTCCACAAATCAGAGGTTGGCTTCACTGCCCTAACCCTACCGCGACCCCCAGATGCTTGCTTGTCGGTCGAGTGAGCACTTCCTGCTCAATGAAAAAAAAGGCCTGAAGCGCACGTGGGCAGCCCTCCAGTCCCCCATGCTCTGATGCAGACAGGATGTTCCCATCCCAGCCCCTCCCCGGCCTCCCGCCCAGGCCTGCCTTCCCGAAGTGGATTCAAAGTGAAGGAGACATTTCCAGGAAGCTGTACCCATCACCCCCCGCTGGAGGGGGAGCTCGGCTGGGAGGACCTTAACGGGGCGCTGTCCTCTGGCCTCAGCCTGCCACGTGGGACCAACACGTCCTGAGCCCTGGCACCCCCCTGGCATGGCAGTTGATTTGGTCTAAACACTGGACTCAGGGCCTGTGACGACAAGATGGGACAGCCTTAAGGGCACGGAGCAGGTCATCTCTCCTTTGGGCCCAGAGTGGGGGCTATGAAGGAGTGCATGGGAGCGTGTTCTCTGGTCCTTGATGACACCCTCGCTGTTTTTCAAGCCTCATCATGAGCTACACCATCCTTGTGAAAGGGAGCCCTCTCTGACCACTTGCCCCAAACAATCTTCCTTTCCTTTGAAGCCCTTCAAAGCTTGGAGCTGGTGCTGTTTGTGCTGTGTGCTGGAGCCCTTTTTTGGAGGGCTGCCGCTTTGTTGCACAAGAATGAGAAAAGGCAAATGGGCTAGTGAATGTTGGAGGTGGTTGGGTTTAGGCGAAGACAGGTGTGTCTGAGGGCTTCTGCCAGCCATGGGGTGCGCCGGGCAGGGGCCTGGCTGCTGCGGTGCCAGGGAGTCCTGAGAACCGTGGACCTGAGAACACAGTGCAGAGCTTACTTTCGGGGGAGTAACACAAGGACTGTGGGGTCTGGCTGTTGGTGGGTTTCTACCTTGAGCCCAGGCCACCAGGGGCCAGACCATAACTCTGCTGCCCCCTCCTGGGGTGGCCCGCTCTCTCCCCAGGCCTGTTCTCCCTTGCTCTCCCATCAAAGACAGCCGTGGCAGGAGCAGAGGAAGAAGTCTGTCACTGTTGGGTGACAGTGAAATAGAGCCAAGCATGTGTGGCTTGGAAGACATCAAACCGTAGATTTTTTATTGCTTGGGATCCCCCGAGAGATGAGGGTGGGGACCTGTGGTCCTTCCAGGTGCCATTAGCTCTCAGTGCAGAGAACTTTGGATCTGACCCCATGTAGACCTGGCTCCCGAGCAAACGGGCAGGCTCACCCCCGCCTTCAGCTTGCTTTGTCCTGTAAAGTGGAGTTGTTCTCACCCCGCCGTCACACATGTTGTAGACATTTCAGTTGTTTGATGGACCAGCCAGTGAAAATCCTTTAAGGGGGAACTCCCCTCTTCCCAGGAGTGGAAGGGGCAGAGGCGGAACCCTCGGCCTTCCGACTCTCATCCCGGCTTCTGCCCGCCAGCCTCACTTTGCCACTTAGCTCCTGCTCTCCCGTGGTGTGGACTAGTGCTTTGCGGATTGCATCAGGGAACCACTTACCCCAATTAAAACAGCCGGGGTGGGGCGGAGGAAATGGGCTGGGGTATACTGGGAATGTTCTAGCTAATGCAGGAGTGCTTTTTAAAAGGCAGGTAGAGAAAAAACTTTTTTCTCTTTGTAGATCAATTAAAGACCTCCCCCCCCTTTTGTTTTTTTGAGGAAGATTAGCCCTGAGCTAATGACTGCCAATCCTCCTCTTTTTGCTGAGGAAGACCAGCCCTGAGCTAACATCCATGCCCATCTTCCTGTACTTTATACGTGGGATGCCTCCCGCAGCATGGTTTGCCAAGCGGTGCTGTGTCCACACCCAGGATCCGAACCAGCGAACTCTGGGCTGCCAAAGCAGAACATGCAAACTTAACCATTGCGCCACCAGGCCGGCCCCTAAAGACCCTTCTTAAAGCTAACCCCTGGAAGGTGTGTTGGTGGGCTCTGTTTCCTATATATACCCAATTCTGTGCAACCCCCTCCTACCCCCGAAAAAAACATACTCTCACTGCCTTTAGAAAATTTGCTGAAAGGTGACCAAGTGGTTTTCAAAAGAGCTCCCCCTCTGTGATAAACGCCAGGTAGTGACTGAGCCTGCGGCCCCTGGGGAGAGAGAAGAAAGCCTGGCTGAGTGTTGAAGAACCATCCCAGAGAGGGTGGGAGGCTGGCTGCACCTCCCCAAGGTCCACACGGCCTGCTGGCAGCAGCAGGCACGAAGAAGATGGGCATCTTGTCAGAGCCAGGCAGATGGCGTTCACCTGCTCGGGACATGCTCCCTGGTGCTGGGGCCCTTGGAGTCATTGGGATAATAACGGACAGCTGCCAGCTCTGGGACCGAGGTCTGCGGGCATTCAAAGGCTCTGCAGTGTGTGGGGAGCAGGAGCCTGCCGGGGCCTCCCCACCCGCCATGCTCGCCTTTTGTTTTGAGATTTGTGCCCCTCCCTCCCTGCATCAACATCCGAGCAGCAAGAGCATTTTAATAGCGGACAGTCCTGTTTTGGAAACGACAAGAAAGCGCCTTGTCGAGTGTGACCTGGCCTCTCCTTTGTCCAGCCTCCCCTGCTTTGTGTGTGCCTGCAATGGGTTTTGTTCTAGGGGCAAAGGAGTTGGACATGGATTTGGTGTGTTCCTGGGGTTTTCTTTCTTTTTCTTTTTTTTTGGCAGTAGCTAAGGCTTTTGGTTATTTCTGAGTACCGGGCATTTGGGGAGTTGGGGATTTTCACGACTGCTCCGGGGTCTTTGAGTTACTGTGTGGTGTCAGGAACAGTGAGGGGCAGAGAAGCCAACTTCCCGGCTGCCTGGTGTTTTCTCAGCCCATTGTATACGTGTGTGAGGGACAAATAATTTCTCCCAGCGCAGCCAGCCTCGAATCCTAGCAGGAACGTTTCCCCAAATAGCACTTGAGTGCAAGGCTGACTGCTTTGAGAACCAGCTTCCTTTCCTTCTCTTGCTCTGAGGAGAAGGGATGCTGTTTCCTTCACTATCCGTGGCTAAACCGTTGCTAAAGTCTACACTGCCAGTGTTGACTTGATCTGGCTTGTCGCAGCGGTATCGGCTCTCATTAGGCTATTTGCAAAATTGCGTATTGTTAGGGGGCGGTTCAGTTTGATGAAGTCTGATAGAAATTTTATAACCTCCTTCAAGGCAGAGTTCATGCCTCATTCCTTCAGGGCCAAGACGGGAAGCCAGGTTTGCCAAACAAACGAGTGGTGGTTAAAAAGATGCGGGAAGATTACGAAGCCTGCATGGTAGTGCTGCACGGCTTGAAGTCAGCGCGTCCTGTTTGCTCACATGCACTGGGCGTGCTGTTGACAAACAGGCCCTGTTCAGTCGCTAAGCTGCATTCTGTGTGCGCCTCATAGAGTTCATCACAAGTGCGTCATAACTTTGTTACAGTGGTAAGTCAGGCCAGCTTTCATCTCCTATCCCTAATTGTTCCAGATCAACGAGATTTTTCTTGTACAAGCCACCGGCAGAAATTGCCTTTTTTGTAGGTGTTGTGATTTTCAAAACTGGCCCAGGAATGAATCCCTGTCCTCCTGATTGGTGGCCTATCCTGCTTTCCTTTGTCATTTTAATTATCGATGAGCAGCTTTGGTGAGGGGCTTAGGACCTGTTTGTTTGTGGGGGGAGGTGTGCTTTAAAATATTACTTTAATCTACAAACACTGGGGATTCAAAGATAAATTTGGGTCTCTGCCCTCAAGGAGCCCACCATCGAGGAAAGCCAGACAGAGCCTTGAACACCGTGTGGTGGAGTAGGTTCCGTGCAGGGCCCAGGCCGGCAGAGAGGAGAGGGAAGAGGTGGTCCTTAGGGCCAGGGGAAGCGTGGGGTGGGTATAAAAATTGATAGAGAAGGCGACGCTAGAGTGAGTGTTTGCTAGGCAGCCTGGATGGTGGGGAAGCTGTTTCCTTCAAGGAGGCAGTGTGCTCTCAGATTCTGGGGCCAGAAGAGCAGGAGGAGGAGAATGTGATGGGAGTGGAGGGACCCCGAGGTAGCAGGGCCTTGGCGGCTACTGAAGCCTGAGCCTCATTCATCCTGGGGGCTATGGGCACAGGGAATGGCTGGAATCCTATTGGCGTCTTCATTGTTCACCCTTAGAATCCCGAGGTTGAGGGTCAAGGTAAGTCATGGTGGTAGGCCCCAGTGGAAAAGGCTGTGGTTGTCATTGGAAGAGCCCCCTGTCAGGCAGACGCCAGCTCTGCCAGCTACCGCTGTGTGACTCTTGGTAATCTAAGCCTCAGTTTCCTGTTCTGTGAAATGGATCTTATAAAGTATTTATGTCTCGGGGTTGGTATGAAGGTAGATAAAGAGAAGAGATCATAATATGTATTCAGCACACAGAAGCACCAAATACTCATGTACTATTGTTATCATCTTTATAATGACACTACCGGTGACAGCTCCTAAGAAATGTCAGGGTACTGGCCCCACTCTACCCATCCAGCATCTTCCCTGTTCATCCCAAGGGTGACCCAGGTAGGGGGTGAACATGGCACCCATTGAGGCTGTGCTGTGGCCGTGCCTTCTTACCTCTGTTACAGAGTCTGGTTTCGAATAACCCGATGTTTGCTGATAATGAGCCTGGTGTCCTGGCCTGAAACTCTACGCCTGTTTGGACCTGTAGCTTTTCCCCCTGTTCTCCAGTGGATGTGCTCTGTGACACATGGCTGACACCAGCCTGGGGCTTATCACACCAAGGTGTGCGTTATCGGATTCCTCCCATTGTTTCCCTTAGCAAGTGTGAGATCTCCACTCCTTCCTTGGGAGAGCCCCTTGGTTCCGTGCAGGCAAGACTTGACCCTATCCTGGGATGGTCATGGGGGAAGTGGCTTACAGTTCAGGAGGAGGAATAGGAAAGGAACCCAGGAGCTGCCAGCCCAGAAAGAAGGATGCCAGGAGTTAGGGGCAGGGTGGGAATGGGGAACACGTTCTGGTAGAGGGAGTCTGGGAAGGGCCACTGAGGAACGTGGCATTTCCAGGGTACCTTGGAGGTGAGGGCGTTTGCTCAAGTGAGGAGGAGTGGAGGATATCTTGGTAGAAGATAGGAACCAGCTAGCAGGTACAGGTGTCTGGGCTTGGGAGGAAGGGAGGAAAGTCTGCTAGACGGGGAACCAGATGGTAATGACCCTGTTTGAGCCCTGAAACCAAGTGAGTTTCCTTCTGCTTCTGGTGCATCTTTTATAAGAATATCCAGACTTGAGTCCCCTTGCTGCTTCTCTGTGACTCCCAATTGCCCAGCTTGGCAAAGGAAGCCAGCGGCCTCCAGCTTGAAGCTTTCTTCCATTTACAAGAACGTTGCATGGCCCTGAGATGGCTCACTAGGTAACTTTCTGCTCTCCTAACTGGAGATAATTTGCTGTTCCTCAGCCGTGACATCTGATAATGGAAAGTTTACTATTTATCAAATGCCTGTCGTGTGCTGCCCTCCGTACCAGGCAGGTGCTGTGCTCCCATTGACAAGGGAAGGGCGGCATTGGGGGACAAGGGAGATTGGGCAGGGAAGGACCTGGGTCTGTGCTGGGTAATTCACATCTCCTGCATCTCTTGATTCCTCATGAGGACCCTGGGGAGGAAGATAGTGGTTTCCCTCTTACTCAGTTAACTAACAGCCGGAGGTCTCTCAGCTTACAGGTGTCAAAGCTGGGATTGCTACTCCAGCTATGTCCCCATGCCTCTCCTCCCACCAGACACACTCAGCCCTGGTCTCTGCCAGCCTTTCTCCCGTCCGTGGTAACTCTCAGTCAGGCGTGTTGGAGAGGGAGTGCTCCAGTAAGGGCAGCATTGGGTCCCGTGCGTCTTCACCCCTTCACGGGAGCGGTGGTGGTGGTGGCGGTAGTGTTATGGGTTTTCTGTGGTGGTGGTGGCAGTGGCAGTGGTGTTACGGGTTTTTCTGTGGTGGTGGCGGCAGCAGCGGTGGCAGTGTTATGGGGTTTCTGTGATGGTGGAGGTTGTGGTGGTGGGAGTGGTGGCGGCAGTGGCGGTGGTCACAGTGGTGGCGGTGTTGTGGGTTTTCTGTGGCGGTGGCAGCGGCGGCATTGTTTGGGTTTTCTGTGGCAGTGGCGGTGGCAGTGGCGGCATTGTTCTGGGTTTTCTGTGGTGGTGGTGTGGGTTTTTCTGTGATTGCCTTCTCCGCAGCTGCTGCAGCAGACCAAGGCTCACGTCAGCAAAGGGCAGCTGAGAGGCTTCGGATCAGGCCCCGGGGTTGCTTCCACCAGTGAGGACTGTTCTCTGACAGCATCCCCAGACTCAGCCTCCAGCCTTGCATCCAGAGTATTCCCTATCAGCAGAAAATGCAGGGGTCTGGCTCCAGCCACCCCTCTGGACTCTGCTCTTTCGCCTCTGCCTGTGGCTGCCCTCTCGCCCCTGCCCTCTGTGCGTGGGGCCTTTGCACACGCCTGACCTTCTGCCTGGAATAGTCTGTTCGTGTAGAGCCCCACCTGCTGCGTCCTTTGCCCACCCCCACTTCCTAAACCCCCATTCAGCCTCACCCCTTTTCCTCTGAAAGGCCCCTTCAGCACCCCCACATCAGACTAGCCCTGTGCCCATAGAATGTCTGGTGCCTATTGGAACGGGTGTTTCCTGGTCCTTGGGGAAGACCCACTCCAGAGCTTTTTAACTCAGGAAATTGAAGTATTGCTGCTGTGTTCTGGAAGGCAGCTGGGTGGGTGACGAGTTCTAGGCCACTGGAGTCACACGAGTTATTGTTCCCGTCTCCCTTCTCTGCGTGATAAACAACTTCGCTGCTTGTTCTTACCAAGACCCCCAGGTCGGAGCCCTGCCCTGCCCTCCATGTCTCTGTCATTTGGCTCCAGCATACCTGACCACACCCTCCCCCAGTTATGTTCAGATCTCACCCCGCCCATCCCTGCATCCTGGGCGGGAAGCAGCCCTGTGCCTGAACTACTGTCTTCCCCATTCTCCCGTCCTCTTGTCGACATCTTGCTCGTCATCCATTTGGCAAACATCACGGAGGCAGTGCTGTCCAGTAGAAATAGAATGTGAGCCGCACACATCTTAAATTTTCTTGTATCCACATAAAGTAAAAAGAGATGAGTGAAATTAAGTTTAATAATAATATACTTTAGTGAGAAGCAAATATGTCCAAAATATTATCATTTTAAGATAAATCAATATAAAATTATTGAGTTATTTTACATACTTTTTGTACTAAGTTGTTGAGATGTGGTCTGTTTTTTACGTCTCACTGTGGACTGCCCACATTTCAAGTACTCAGTAGTCCCTTGGGGCTGGGGTTTCCATACTGGACCGTGTGGGTGCGGAAATTTAAGAGCATGAGATTTGTAGAGTGATGGACCTGTTTTATGTCATCTCTTGGCTCTGCCATTTATTGGCATTGTGGCCTTGAGAGAGTGACTTCCCCTCTCTGAGCTTAGCATCTGCAAAAACGTTCGCCCTCACCTCATGGGGTTGCTGTACGGATTGAATGAGACGATGCATGCAAGGGTTCAGCACCGTGCCCAGCACGTCGTAGTAATGGTGATTGTTTATGGTGAAATGATGAACCCTGAGTGACTACCAAGGGCTGACATGGTGCCAGGACCTGCTCCCTGCCCTCTGTTCCCTGGCTGACCATCCAGGTGATCGATGTCGAACTGTCTGAACAACGGATTGGCCAACTCAAGGCAAGAGCTAGCAAGAGCACCAAGGAGAGGATGGTAATCAGGAGAGGCTTCCTGGTGGAGATGCCCCCATCCCAAGCTCACCTCAGGTCACTTGGCCTCCAAGCCCTCTGTGACAACACTGGCGCCCCAGCGGCTCCTGTTTGCTAACTCTTTGTCCCATGTAATTAGTGCAGTGTGCTTCACTCTTGTCTCTAATTGTGTTGTACAGTGTGTGCTTTATTAAATCAGGGTATAATACCGTGAGCCTGGCAGTTATCTTGTTCACTCATTGTTTCACGTGTCTGTCCTGTCTGCCCTGCTGGATTACCCCTCCTTCCGAGCGGCGATTGCCATCTTCAGTGCCTTTCGTCTCCCCTGCCTAGGCGGGCTGGGCATCAGGGCCTGGGTTCGAGTCCTCATCTGCCATCTTTACTTTGTCTGTGGCTGCAGACAAGTCCTTCTCCTTTTATAAAGGAACGGCTGGCACGGACGCTGTGTCAGCCCCCGTTCAGCCCTAAGGTTCTCTGATTCAGTGGCTCTCCCTCCCTTGGTCGATCTTCAGTGTTCTGAGTGGCGAATGGTCATTCCTCTGCTCAAGTGTTTGTTGAGCACCCACAAAGTGCCTGGCACTGGGGAGACAATGATGCATGAGCAGTGTTTCTGCCCTCAGGGTCCTTAAGGTTTAGGTAAAGCGGGGTCGGCCCATGGTGGCCCAGGGTTTTGCTGGTTCGGATCCTGGGCGCGAACACGGCACCGCTCATCAGGTCATGCTGAGGCGGCGTCCCATATGCCAGAACTAAAAAATATACAGCTATGTGCTGGGTGGACTTGGGGAGAAAAAAAAAAAAGCAGGGGAAAAAAGGTTTAGAGAAAGGAGCAAATGTAAAGGAGTAAAAATGTCAATATTGTGCCTAGAGTTGTGATCTCCATCCATTCAGCACATCCTTGAATGCCTTTTGCACAGCCTCACCCTGTGCTAAGTGCTGGGGGCGCCACAGTGAGCAACACAGGTTGTCCCTGCCATCCCGCTTACCTAAGGCTGGAGGGGAAGACAGACACACGGACACACACGAAGGAAGGTGTCATCAGGCACATGGGGTGTGCTCTGAGGGAGAGTAGGGGCTCCAGGCTGGGAAGAATGAGGCTGGGGGCCCTCTTGGGGGTGTTCTGCCCTTCCCGCCCGGAGTTCTGAGTTGCAGAATTCAGAGGGGAGTGCACAGAGTTGGCACCTCCCTGCTTCTCATGGAAGTGTGGCCCAGGGCTGGGTGTTTGTGCTCCTGCCTTCGTGTATATGATTTGAGGGAGGTTCGGGGAGGGCTCTAAACACAAACCAGATGAAGGCGATGCCTGCGGGTGCCTGGGAGCAGGAGGCAGCCCCGGGAGCATGTGGCTGGGTCACCCTTTATAATTATAACACTGTGGTGAAGGCCCCGGAACCCGGGGCGGCAGCGGGCCGGGGATGCCGGCTTCCCATCTGCTCAGCCTCTTTTGCTCTGAATGGATTAGTGCTGTTTGGGTTGGAGCTTACTGTTGTGTGTTTTCCATCCCCCTCCCGTTTGTTCTCTCTCCCTGGCCTGAGCTCCAGGAGCAGCGAGGATCCCGGCGTGAGAGGGAGAATTGTGAAGTGGCCATTATCCAAACAAGAAAGGGAATAATTTGCGTTGGCGTTATTTTGGGCCTCTGTGGGAACTAGGAGATGTGGCTGGCGGGGAGTAGGGTGTCAAGGCCTCGGGAAAGTGAGAAGGTGGGGTGCAGCTGTAGAAACTGGGGTCCACTGTGGTCTGTATGAGTGACCCTCACCTGGTACACTGTGCCCCTCAGGTGAGTTGGTGCTACAAAACCGAAGTCGTGCTGATGCTGGTGGTTCTGGAGGGTGGCATGTCTGAATGGGCACTAATCCATTCCTACCAAACCATCCTGTGCTGTTTCCGTTGCAGGGAACTGTTGGCAGAGAGTTAATATTATGGGCAGTGTGGTGTGGTAAAAGGGTCCACGTGGCCTATCACTGACCTCACCAAGTGACCTTTCTCTGAGCCCCCGTTTTTCCAGTTTGTCAGCTGGGGGTGTTTCTATCTTGCAAGGTTCTTGAGAGTGGGGGGTAGCTAAGGTGTGTAAGAGACCCAGTGCCACCCATCAGACAAAGGGAGTGTTCAATAGAGCCTAAGCGTGCCTGTCCCCTAATGCCACAGCAGGTACACAGGGCATATGGGATTCTGGGAGTGCCCGTGGACACTGCTGGATTTCTTGATGGGCTTCTGGGAGCTTCTGCAGATAAAGCAGACTTGTGGGAAACCAGTGTTGCTTTCGCCTCCTCTTTGGAACAAAAGGGCGTGGCCCATCACTCCTGTTTCAGTATCAACCAGGAGCCCCATCGTGGAATGGACCGTTTTGGAGAGAGAGGTTCGGGAAGGCGGGGGACGCAGCCACAGTCTCGACCTCTCAGAGTCCCCATTCTAGCTTAGAATCAAAATTTCACACATGTGGAACAATTAGAAAAAAATAACAGATGGTGTCTGATCAGATGTCACCGCTCTGTGAAGCCGTCCCAGACTGCCCCACCCTCCAGCAGAAATAATCCTCCTTTTCTCTGGGACGCCAGAGCCGGTGCAGGGCTGTCCGATACTGTGCATTGCATTGGTTTATAATTGGTCATTTGTGCCATTAATTGTGCAACAACAAATGTTTGTCGAGTGCTACGTCTTGTTGGCCCTTCCTCCTGTCCTCGTCGAGCACCTGCTCAGGACACTCGAGCTGATCATCATCTCTCCTTGGGGTTTCCAGGCTGGCGTGTGCATACCCTTCTGCTGGGCTCCTGAGCCCCCAAGCCAGCTCCTCCCGTGCTGCCTCTAGACCTCTCTAAGGCCCCTCTTTGTTGGATGTTTGGTGCTGGTAGCCCTCTCCTGAGTTTGGTCTTGTTGTAGGGGCTTTTGGCCAATCTGGAGGAGTCGATGAAGACACCGGCCAGCCCCTTGTCCAGCACTACTAACCAGCCGTGTGATGTTGACACTCCCTTATTCTTCCTGGGCCTTCGTTTTCTTGATTTTAATAAAACTAGGATTGGATTAAACAAGGTGCCCGGTTATTGGTTCTGAGACTTGAAGTTCCTTTTGGAAACCGTCTTGGCCTGGAAGTGCCTTGGGTGTGCCGGACTCTTAGCCGGGCCCTGGGGTTGCCTAAGAGATCTGCCTTCAGGGAGCTCACGGGCTAGTGGGAGAGACAGATGTAAGCGAGGCTGAAAGGAACCCAGGCGTCCAAGAGAAGGCCCGACTGGCTCTCCTTAGAGGGCTTCCTGGGCGTGGCAACATTTTGTGTGGGTCCCCATAAGAAAAAGAAGTAGAACTTGGTGACTGAAAGGAAAGAGTGTGATGGGAGCATTCCAGAATAAGGGAAGAGTCTTGTCTGAACACTTGGAAGCTTGAAAAGACACGCTGAGTTAGGAAGGATGGCTTGCGCGGGTCGAGCTGGAACTCGAGGACAGGGAGCAGAGTCCCCGAGGTTGCAGGCCTGAGCCATCAGTGGCCCCGTGAGGTCTGTTTGGACTCAGTAAGGAGGCTGATGTAGTGGTTGGGGCGTGAGGAGCCAGTCCCGGGAGGCTGAGGAGGACAGGCCTGGGTTATTGTATGGGAGAAGAAGTCAGGCTGGCCGGTTGAGAGCTGGCATCATTGAGGGGATTGCCCACACCCGCTTGACCCTCAGACATTTTCCTAATAATTTGGTCCCCTTGTGCCCAAGAGAGTGGGTTTAGGGGTAATTGCAAACAGCTTAGATTTGCTGAGGGCATTTTAAAAAAGCTGCCTCTATGCAAATTATCCACAGAGCGAAAGCACAGTGGGATCAGAGGCCCCCTGGCCAGTTCTTGGCCTGTCTGTCTCCTACTGAGGGCCTTTGGTTCCCCTGGGGTGAAATGGCTGGGGGCGGGGGAGGCCTCGGACCAATGCCTGAGGTGTCTAGCCCGCCCCCATGACTGCCTCCTTTGTTTCCAGGGGCTTGAGGATCACAGAGGGCTGGGTGGCTCCATTCTTGGCAAGTGGAGTGGAAAATGCCAGTGTCTTCAAGCGAGTCCCAGAGGGGGTGGGGATGGGTGTGTGTGTACTCGGCTGGGCGTGCCCCCACACATCTCCCTTGGACAGGGCATCTGTGCTAGCCCGGCTTGAAGTCCCTTCCCTTCTAAAATATTGTCTCCTTGTTAAATATTAATGATAACCAACCACTAACCCACAGCACACCGGGCGGTTGCCGTCTGCCTGTGTTTGTGTCTCCACGCCTGTCCTTGACCCAGCGTGGCACCTTGAACAGAGCACTGTGTATGCGTGTGTTTTGTTTTTGCTACTTTGGAGCTACTGCAGGATTTCTCACCACTGCCAAGTTGTTTCCTTGGGATATATTTAGATCGAGGGAGATGATCAAGAAGTGGGCGACGTGTATTTGCACAGGGATGTTTGCACACGTTGACCGTGGTGTTTCTGAAGCCCATGTCCAGGAGCTGGCTCCTTCCTCAGCCCTCCACACACGCTTGCCGGGGAAGGACTGCAGGGCACCTCCTCTCAGAGGGGGTGCAAAGGGTGGGGGATGAGGGGGGTGGCAGGACACGTCTTCTCCTCCAAAGTTGCAGAGCGGCCATTTGGACCCCAGACCCCACCCCTTTGCCCGCTCCTTCCCATTGTGAATGAAGTAGGGGTCAAGAGCTGCAAGAAGAATGGGGGGAGGCAGCTGTGAGTCCTGCACTCTGCCCAGGGGGCAGCTGTCTCCTGGTGTGGGCTGGACTCTGTTATCGCATCCTGATAAGATATGAGAGAAAATTACTCTGAAAGTCCTGGGGACAGCACTGGTTCCCCAGGGTGGGCAGACAGGTCTGGCCCTGCACCAAACACTTCCTTCCTCCCTGCTCCTTTGCAGTGTGTCCCCTCCTCTATCAGGCTGGGTTTGTGCCATCCACATGGCAGCATGCGTGGTAGGGTAGGGAGGGGCTGACCCCGGCCAGGGGCCTTGGTCCAGAACGGTCCTCTCAGGCCTCCCCAGACCTAATCAGCTTACTGTGGGGTAGGGCAGTGCTCTTCTGTTATTAAATTCAGAGCCCGCTCTGCATGATGGAGGCAGCTTTAATGAGATTAGAAAGCTTAACCGAGAGGCCAATTAAATCTGGGCCCGTACCTGTTTGGGCGGCTGTCTAAGCCCCGACCTGCATCCGGAGGCTTCCTGCAGGCCTCCTGGGAGCCTGGCCGGGGAAGGGGAGGGGCAGAAGAGGTCTGCCCATCTGGCCAGCCGCCCCTGACCTGGGGTCTGTTTCCCCTGCTGGGGTTAGGGCAGAGGCAGAAGCCAGGAGGGTTCTGCTGGAACATCTCATCTAGGAGCTCCTGAAAGCTGGATCCCGCAGCCTGTCCGCAGCCCGGGGAGGACAGGCAGCCGGTTATTGCAGGTCCCCCAGTGATTTGGATGTGCAGCCAGATTTGGGAACCGGGAATCCAATCCACTCCCTTTGTTTTATAGCTGAGGGGAAGGGACTCGTGGGGCAGCCAGCCAGGGCCTGACCACTAGCCCAGTGCCTTTGTCACTGTAACATCCTCCTTTCTTCCTAGCCCCTTTGATTGTCTGGGGGCAGGGCATGCTGTTGCCCTCCCATTCACACACAGCTTTGTGTGTGTTTCTTCGTTTTGCTGTGCACCCCTGCGTGAGGTAGGCCATGCAGTCAGGGCATGGTGACTTCCAGTTTTACAGATGGGCGGGTTAAGATCGAAGAGACCTGCCCCAAACTGGTGCCAGAACCAGAGGGCCTGACTATAGAGTTTAAGGTCTTTTCTTTTCGTAACTGAAGTCTTCCTTCCGGTTCCCACAGGAGAGGGTAGAGGTTTTGTGATGACTGGACCCAGCCAGGAAGGATTGTGACCTTGCGAAGACACTTAACCATTGTGATCTTCACTGTCGAGATAGGTCAGGGGACCAGCTCGGTAGCCTAGTGATTGAGTTCAGCATGCTCTGCTTTGGCAGCCCAGGTTCGGTTCCCAGGCGCAGACCTGCACCACTCATCAGCAGCCATGCTGTGGCAGCAACCCACAGACAGAGTAGAGGCAGTCTGGCACACATGTTAGCTCAGGGCAAAACGTCCTCAGCAAAAATAAGGAAGACTGGCAACAGATGTTAGTTCAGGGCGAATCTTCCTCTGCAAAAGAGAAAAAAAAAGAAAAAAGGAGGGGGCAAAGATAGGTCAGATAGGAAACAAAGAGTGGAATTACCACCTCAAAGTTTGTTGGGAGGATTGAGGTCCGCTTCCCTCAGTGCCTGTGTGGAGTGGTGACTTAGATTTGTTCCTGGGATGCAGAGTTGGCAGGCTTTGAGGGAAGGGATGGGTTCTCTGAGGCTTCACAGGTGAACACTGCCTGCTGGTCCTAACAGGGCACGCGCCTTCCTTGTTGGAGCAGAGGTGGAGAGGAGGGTTTGGAAGGAGGGTCTATTCAACAGGTGTTTTTGAGCAGCTGATGGCTATGGGTCGGGTCCTGTTCTAGGGGAGGCAGCAGAAACCTGACTTTCACAAACTCTGTGAAGCCCAGGGCTTCTCATCTCATTTTATAGACGAGGCCACAGTAGTACAGATATCTTGGAAGATCCAGGTCCCACACCTTTTCCTGCACTTGATCCAGGTCTGTGGCCTGGAGGCCGTGTCTGGTAACAGCGGGGCTGTTCTAAGTTTCTAGATTCAAAGTTTCTGAAGGCCCGTGGATTACCCAAATCTGATTTAAAAAGTTCTTCAGTGGGGAAGACCCAGGTCATGGCCTCAAATGAAATTAGACAAAAACAGAAGAAAACCGGACTGCTTTAGACTGGATTTTCAGCAGAGAGGGGAGCTTGGTCATCCATCAAAGATGGTCCTGCTGTCTTGATCTGCCTTACAAGTTTGAAGCTAGGAACAGAACCAAGATTCAAAGACAAGTCTTTTCCAGGGTCTCCATGTTTCTCTCCTCCAACAGTTGCTTGAGGAGAGAGACATGGGAACCTTTGGAAGATAAGGCCACTCTCTGCCCCTTTTGACATTTGAGTTTATGAAAGTGTGTTCTGTTCTTCAAGTTACATTTTTAGAAAGGAGAAAAATAAGGAAGAAATTTCCCAGAAGAGCTCGACCTTGCTTTGTCCAAAAAGCTCTTTCATAATCCCCAGTCATTCAATGGTTATTGATTATCAGACACAGTAAATATTTGGATTCTACTTTTTGGAACCAACAGTCCTCCAGGGAGATACCGTTTGTCCATATTATAAGGCCAAGTAGACGTGCTGGAGGCGTCACAGATAGAGTTTCATGTTGACTTGGAAGATGAAGAAATCATCGTATCCAGTGCCAGGGTGAGCTGAGGGGTGGTAGATGGGTAAGAATGGCAGAAAGGGCCAGGGAGATGGGCATTCCGCGTGGAGGGCATGGCATGTGCAAAGACTGGGGACCAGCGAGTGCTCCCTGCAACTGAAGCTGGGACACAAGAAGAAGGAGGTTGGAGTGAGAGGAAGAGAGAGGCTGAGACGAGATGACGCCCCTTCCATTGTCTCCTTGTTTGCTTTAACTCTCATGCCAACCCCAATCGACAAGTTGTCTTGTATGACAGAGGGCATCTCGAGTTGGGGTGAATCGCCTCCCTGTCTGATGTAGCCAGGGAGCTGGGGAGCTGAAAACCCTGCCCTCGGTCCAGTGCTCTGTCTGCTCCACCACGGCAGCCCTTGGTTAGGGGTCCATTGGTACTGAATGTTCTGTTGGATGCCTCATGAGAGGGCGGCAGGTGGGAACAGGTATCTTCTGATATGGAGTTTTAGCTCCTGAACCTACTGAGGGACTTGAGTGCTTCTCTGGGCTGGGACTCAGGGACATTTGAGCTGGGCATTGATGGATGACTGGGAGTTCTATAGGCAGATAAATGGAAGGTGATGGGGGAGCTTGTTGAGCAGAGAAATTAAAACTAGAAGTAGCACGAACAGTGTCTCCTAGGAGTGCAGGACCTGAGACCTGATTGGTGAGGGGCTGGAGCTGTTCCCAGGACACGGTCAGCACAGGGAGGTGGCAGAGCAAGGGTGCAGCCAGAGGTCCCTGTGGGCTCAGAGAGCCTGGTCTCTGTCCTCCCCCTTCTCTCTGCCCCTCTTAAGTTCTCATTTCACGTCAAGTGTGGGATTGAACCCAGGAGGAGGAGGATGCATTCCTCCTGCGTGAGCTCAGGGTGTGCTCTGTGGCTTGTCTTTGATGCCAAGAACCATGTTTCTTATAAACCTGTGGTTTGGAGGGTCCAGCTGTGAAGGGGAGGGCAGTCCTTGGACTGGCAGACGATTCCTCTGTCTGTGGGGCACATTTTCTCAAATGCAGAGAAAGCCGTCTCAGGGTGGGACCTCTGCCTTGCTGTCCTCTTCAGCTTCCGCCCAGGCCCAGGAGTGGTCCCTCCGACCTCTGCCTGTCCCCAAGCCCCGAAAGTAGTAGGCAAATTCTCTTGGCCTCTTTAGGAGTCCTATGGAAAAAGTGGCTCCGTGGGCCAGTGGAGCAGACATCTGTCTCCGAGGAGGCCGAGAACCAGGGCATCTAACCTGTCTGGGAATAAACAGCTGGCTTTGCTTTGGCGATGGAAGGGAGGCTCAGCTGAGAGGGCTAAGAGAGGCAGCTAGATCCTAGCAACCCAGAAAGACTACTCGGATCCCCTCTCTGCACCCAGCCCAATGGGCCCAGTCTTGACTTCCTTCCAAAGTGGGAATGACAACAGGAGGTTAGCTCCTTGACGTCACCCGCTTCCTGTCGTTGCCTTTGTCCCTCGGTGGAACTGCGCGTGCTCTGCTCGGAAGTTAGCTTAGGCTGTCTTCACAGCTGTCTTGGGAGAGGAGGTACAATGATGACCCCATTTTATTGGCCTGACCAGGGACTCTAGAAGTAGCCCGTCTATGGCATCTGTCAGCAGGGGCCAAGCAGCACCAGCCCCCAGGCTTTCCGAATATCCAAAGCTTGGGTTTTATAGGCAAAGGGAGAAGCGTGTCCTAAGGCCTGCGATGGCAAGGTGGGGTGGGTGGGTGTGTGTGTGTGTGTGTAGGGGGGAGGTGGTTGTTTGGAGGGGAGGGCGTCGCTGTATGGATGTAGCCAAATGGTAAGTTAGTAGGTGACTGAGTTAGCTAGTCTTGGAGTTTGACCTTGTAAACGTGGTGACTATTCTTGAAAAGCAGGACTTCTGCAAAAACTTTATTCATCCAAAAATATTTACTGAGCCCAATGCCTTCTCTCTGTGGTGTACATCATTTCTGCCCCTATCCCTGGGCAGACAGCTGGCTAATTTAATAAGGAATTAACAGTCAGCTGTGACAGTGCTGTGACGAGGAACACATAAGGGACGAGGAGGTCTCACCCGAGGGAGAGCGCAGAGGAGAATGTTCCAGAGAGGGACTGGCCTGCGTAGAGGCAGGCTGGGCGTATTCATCAAGGAAATATGGGTGAAGGCAGGCCTTTGTCTGCTGGAGAGCACTAAATACATGTAAGTAATGATAGGTTGTTTTTCTAATGGGACTTCAACAATCTAAGTGGATAGAGTGTACGAGGTAGACCACCTCTATGACAAATCCCATGTCTGTTTCAGAAGCCAAATTTGGGTCGGAATTCTCAGTAGATAAACTACTGTGTCCTCTCAGAAGCCTTTGACCGGTCAGGTCATCTTTGGTCCTTCCAGGCTAGGTTCCTGGTCCGAGTCCTTGAGCAGATTTCTTACTAGGATCCTAGAGGATGTGTGTTCTTGGATGCTCTGGAGCCATTCTTGGGGGATGCTAACTAGAAACCCTGCCTGGTGCGCGTGTTAGACACCCAGCGAATGTCTGTGGGCCTCTTTGTGGGGAGCCCTGCAGGGTGGCAGGCTGCAGGCTGAGCTCTGTGGGCTGGGGCTGTCTCAAGGACTGGAGCAGACCGGTTCTTGGTGTACACCTGACCTGCCTCTTCAGCCCCTCTGCACCATTTTCGGAGCAAACTAAATAGTCACCACCCTCCAAGGACCTCCTCTGAAAGCCTGCCAGGGTGGGCTCTGTTCTAGAATGCTGTGGGTGGGGTTGGGATGTGCTGTGTCTTTCAAGGGCTGGTTCCTGTGATCACAGAATTTGAGTCAACCAGACTGGCTGTGTTTGGTTTCTTAGGGACACCAGGTACCAGAGCCATTGCCTTTCCTGCCTCAAAGACAGACTTGTGCACACACAAACACACCTGTGTGCACCCCCCCACCCCCAACACATACAACCTGTGACCTTGTGAGTGCTCTTGTTGGGGGTGTTAACATTTCTATAAAGTGACCACTGCCTCTTGTTTGCCCAGAACCCTGGTGATGGGGAGCAGAGCGGGATGAGGGTTCCTTCTCCCTCGTCTAATCCAGTTTAGCAAACCCTCGTTGTGCACCTACTGGGCGCCTGGCCCAATCCTGGGGAGGCTTTCTGGACCTGCTGCATTTAGGCTGGGGCTTGAAGGTCAGGTAAGCCAGCAGGGGACACGCGGGGAGGGCTTGCTCCCTGCACGAGGGGCCTTCACAGGAGGAAGGGGCAGCAGCGGCGTGATTCATGACAGCACAGCCAGCCAATCGGCCTCACGGTGGGCCCGGTGGCCCGGGAGGTGGAGGGGCCTGAGTTCTACAGTCTCGCTCAGGGCTCAGCCACCTAATCTTGTCGTTTTATAAATGAGGCACCTGGGGCTCCGAGAAGGAAGGGGATGCCCTGCTCTCATTCACCTAGCTAGTGTTTGTTGGGGTTATCGTCAAGGCCACACTCTTAGTGCTGTTTTGTGTCAGCTTAAGAATTTGATGGAGGGGGAGAAATGTGGACTTTGAAGTCAGGTAGACTTGGGTTCGAATCCCAGGACTGCCACTTCCTGGCCTGCTCTGTAACTGAGGGCAGGTCAGCTCTCTGAGCTTTAGTTTTCTTCTCTGTAACACAGGGACAATAATGCCATGTACCCCCTAGGGCACTGAGAGTATCAGAGGTAAGTACCAAAGGGCTAGATCTTAGGAGCGGCTCTTACTGTCAGCTGGTGCTGTCCTGTCACTCCTGTGGGTAGTGCATGGAGAGAGAGGTTGTAGCCGGAGCATGTCACCTCCAGAGGAGTAAAGGCCTGGCTGGAGGCCTCTCCTTGGCATCCCTGGTGCCCTGGAGGGCCAAGACACAGGCCCAGCCATTGCAACCCAGCACCCACCTGGTGGGGGGCCAGGCTAGGCTTCTCTTCCACCCGTATTCTGTTGGTGCGGTCCGTGCCTGGCGGGTGCCTGGGAGCCGGCTGTCAGGGGCCTCTGGAAAAGGTTCTCTGCCTTATATATCTTTGGCAGTATCAGTTCCTGAGCAAGAGGCAGGCCGGCACCCGGTTTCCAGGCAGGAGAGCCAGCTATGCTGTTCCACACCCGACAGCTGGGCTTTGGGGGCTGCCGGCGTGGACAGCACAGACTCTCCAAGTGCCCAGCTTCTCGTGGCATTGTTGGGTCCAGTTTCTTTCACGTTGTGACCTACATCATTCTTTATTTGCTAAACCCTCTGAGCAGGCAGCAGTAATAAATCAATTAATGACTCCGATGAATCGTTTAATGGCTGACAAAATAACACTAAAGCCAACAGCTTGCATCTCTCCAGCAGTACCAAAGGACGCTGGTTGACTGGGGTGGGGACCAAACAGAGACTGTTAGCTAAATTAGCGCAATTAGCGTGTGCTTTAAAGGCTTAGGCGGCATCTGCTCAGCTCTGAGCCTGCTGCTTGCTGCTTCCCTGGCCCGAGGAGAGAGCTCTCCGATTCCCAGCCCCTTGTTTCCACGCCCCCCCATGGCCAAGTTAAACTCCCCTGGCTTTGATATCAGGGGATCCCAGGGCACTTCTCAGACTGCCCATTTGTCCTGTCACTGTGGCAGAGGATGCGCAGAGGGGCAGTGACTCTTATCTACATTAAATTTGGTGCCAACTGAGCAGATGTTCTGACGACCATGCCTTTAATGATTTCTTTTAAACTTAAAAAAAAAAGTTTCTAGAAGCAGGCAGCTTTTTGTTCTCTGCACACCTCAGTCCTGGCAGGATTAAGTTGTCATTGGAACTGAGTATGTGTGCGGGTCCACGCCAGGGAATTTTCCACTTTGCAGAAGCAACTGCCAGTGTTCTTGTTAAGGAGCTGTCACTGGCCTACTATGACATGTTTGCGGTTGTAAGTAGCTCCTTTAAGAGAGTGGGATACGCGCGCACACGTGTGTGTATGTGTGTTTTGCTAATGGTGTAAACCAGGGCCTGAAGCTCACCTCTCTTAAAGGAGAAAATCAGTGTTGTACACATAGCGTGCTGTCGATCCACTCTGCACTGTTCATTTGTCAGGCACCTCTAGCCCTTCGTCTCTCGTGTCTTGCGTGTGCATGCTGAGGACCTGCGTCCTGGGCTTGCAGCCCAGTGGGGGAGGTGTTTGCACATGGAGGAGGGCGCCCTGGCCGGCATCCGTGGTGTAACCAGGTATTATTACATGGGGCTCCGCCTCTATACAGACAGTGCCCTTTGATCCAATTCCCAGAAGAAGCTGGGCGCTTCCTGGGATGGATGGGCAGGGCCCAGTGGGGTAGTGGCTGTGCCTTCTTGGCGCAGAGAAGCCAGTTCCTCTTTCTTTTGGAAATGTTTTCATTGGCGTACTTTTCTTTCATTCTTTAAGAAAGAAATTGGGGCCAGCCTGTGGCCGAGTCGTTAAGTTCTCACGCTCTGCTGCAGCAGCCTAGGGTTTCGCTGGTTCGGATCCTGGGTGTGGACATGGCACCGCTCATCAAGCCATGCTGAGGCGGCATCTTACATGCCACACTTAGAAGGACCCACAACTAAAAAATATATATGTATACACACAACTATGTACTTGGGGGGCTTTGGGGAGAAAAAGGAGAAATAAAAAAAGAAAAAGAAAAAAGAAGGGGCCGGCCCCATGGTTGAGTGGTTAAGTTCGCGTGCTCTGCTTTGGCGGCCCAGGGTTTCACCAGTTCGGATCCTGGGTGCGGACATGGCACTGCTCATCAGGTCATGCTGAGGCAGTGTCCCACATGCCACAACTAGAAGGACTCACAACTAAAAAACGTATGCAACTGGGGGGATATGGGGAGAAAAAGCAGAAAAAAAAAAGAAATTGTATTTTTCTAACATGAAGTAGAGAGAGGCCACTACTCAGAAGAGTGGCTTCTGTCCAGCAGAGGACCAGAGGACCATTGTCTTCTGACAGCCCTGAGGCCCCTTTCGTTTCCCAGTCTGCTCTGTTCATGGAATCGTGAAAAGTAAGTGTGGCTGTTGTCGGCCTGGTGCTGTGTCACTGGCTCAGGGGCTTCCGTTTGCTGAGCGCCTGTCGTGGCCCGAACCCCTTGCCTGAGAGTCATGTTTAAGTTCCCCATACCCCTACAGAGGCTAGCAGGCGATGACGAAGGGCTCAGAAAGGTAAAGTGAGGTGCCGAGTACCCTGGCTCCTGGCGGATGTGAGGGCTGGGCTTTGAACCCAGACCTCTCTGTCCCTAGGCAGCCACCTTTAAGCATCAGTTTCAAAACTTGGCCAGAGAAGACAGGACACGGCTAAGAGCTGGGCTCTGGTTTTAGCAGATCTGGGCTTGACTTCTAGTTCTGCCCATTCTGGGCTGTATGACCTTGGACAAGTCCCTTGATTTCTTGGAGCCTCTGTATTCTCATTTGTGGTCCCTCCTGGGTTGTCAGGGGGATTGGGAGGAGAAACTGGATAAGCTGCACTAATATTAGCCAGACAAGCTAGGTCGTCAGCGGCAGCTTCTCAGATTGGGTGGGCAGCCGGCTCCCCTACTGCCGAAGAACGCCTCTCGTTGGGGCAGGGAAGTGAGTAAGCCCCATGCCCACCCTGTGAACAGGAGATGGAATGGAGCTCTGGGGAGGGTGGGGGCCTGGCCCGATTCGTGCTCTGAAGCAGAGGCTGTCAGAGGGCCTGGTTCCCGGGGTGGGTTAAGATGACAGCAATAATCTCTCACCTCCGTATCACCTCCCGCATCTTCGAGCCCTGCCATCCTTTAAGGCCCTGGCTTGAGTTCCACCTCTTCCATAAAGCCTCCCTGATCCGCCTAATCCCCGCCTCGCAGCGCCCGCCCGGAGCTCCTTCCCACATCCCTCAGTTCTCTGTCACCACAACTCATTTCATCCTCTAGACCTTGAGGGCAGAGCCGGGCCTCTGTCATCTCCCAGCGGGCACGGCGCAGCCAGGAGCGAGTGTTTGCTGGATGCATCCGACACGCGTAAACTTCTTTTTTTTTTTTTTTCCTTTTTCTCCCCAAAGCCCCCCAGTACGTAGTTGTATATTCTTCATTGTGGGTCCTTCTAGTTGTGGCATGTGGGACGCTGCCTCAGCGTGGTTTGATGAGCAGTGCCATGTCTGCGCCCAGGATTCGAACCAACGAAACACTGGGCTGCCTGCAGCGGAGCGCGTGAACTTAACCACTCGGCCACCGGGCCAGCCCCACACGTAAACTTCTTAAGTTCCCCACCTACTTTGTGTCTTCTCCTCCTCCCAGGGTAATTTCCCAGTTAGATCTAACAGACTCTGCAGCAGGAGCATGCATTCCTACCCCCGCCCCCAGGCCAACTCAGTGGAATATTTGCGTGAAGGAGCAGAGTTAGAAAGTCAGTGTCCTTAGGGAAGAGCAAGACATATAGACGATCTCAAACACACGGAGAGATTCGTAATGCTCTGTCCGTTGTTTCTTTTCTTTTCATAAGCATCAAAAAGCACACAGAACTCTTCTTGGGAACTGCAGGGGACTGGGGGATGGTTATTTGGGTTTCTTGGACCCGAGATCGGGGGTAGAGGGACAGAGACTAAAGTTAGAGCCACTTAATAGTAATGTGTTTCCCTGTGCCTCAGTTTCCTTACTGGTAAACAGAAGTGACATCATGCCAGGGATGTCGAGGAGTGAATAGTACCCCCTTCCCTCTCTCTGTGGGCTCTGTGGGATCAGGATGAAAAGGCAGTGGCTTCTTTCTGTGCTCGCTGTCTGAGTTCCTGCATTTATTCTCTCACCCCTGGAGTTGGAAGTGAATGGGGATGATTTGGAAGAAGCTCTGGTGTCAGGACAGACCTCACCTGGGCCAATGGCCTGGCTGGGGCAGGTTGGGTCTTTTTTTGTCTACGTGTGGCTGTTTTTCAGGTTGCTTGGCTGAGAGCTCAGTGAGACACCCACTGTTTCACTGGAGCAGCAGGACCTCAGCCACCGTGTCTGGAGCTGAGCAGAGGCCCAGGGGCAGGAAGGTTTGTCCAAGTTACACAGTAGGTGGTTTGCAGTCAGAGCTGGAACCCTGACCCTGGGACCCTCAGCCCAGGGCTCTTCTTTCATAATAATCCCCAGGAAACTCCAGGCAGTGCTAGGTAACGTGGCTCTCTCCTTCAACAGGGGGGAGACTGAGGCTGAGACAATAAGCCTGGCTGTGACGTGGCAGAGCTGGGGCTCAAGCCCAGAGGTTCTGATCTGTAGCCTGGTTTTGCCCTGTCCTGACTGTGAGCCACGCCCAGTCAACATGGCCCACCACCTCCTGAGGCAGCTCACGCTGATGCTCCCATCTGGAGAGGCTTTTTGTGGCTCAGAGCGTCCACTGCTGGACCCAAGGCCATCCCTTGGCACTGGGGGAGCACGTCCCCTCCTTCCACGTGACAGCTCCCTGGCAGTTAGAAGGCAGGGCTCCTGTGTCACTCACTCCCGTGTGTCATCTGAACCTATTTTTAACACGAGCTGGTTCCGTCTCTTCACGTAGCGCCAGCTCTCTGTTTTCTCCAAGCTGCAGAATTAGAGCCCTGTCCTCCAAAACAGACTCTCTCTCTGGTCTGTGCACAAAACCAAGAGGCCTCTTCCGTTACCTCTCTCTTTCGACCCCACTTCTCTCCGTCTTGGCCTTTCCGTCTGGGCGGTGACATTCCCTCCGTTCTCTCCTCTCCCTTAGCTACATCTTCAGTTTCTTGATGCTGCTAGAATTTCTTCCCAGAAACTTGGCCCAGAGGGACCCAGCTCACTCCAATGTTTCGCACAGGGTGCTGAAGCCTGTGTCTTGGTGATACCAGAGCAAGCTCCGCTCCCTTCCTCCCTGTCTGCCTCCCTCCAGCATCACTCAAGGCCTGTGCTTCTCACTTGCTCTCTTCGGGTAGTCAGTGCAAGGGTGCCCCTCTCTCCCCTGAGTGACATCTGTTTCCCAGCCGTGTGCACGGCCACGCCCACAGCACACACCACATACCCCCTGGCGCCCTGGGTGCTTGGCCACGTGGCCTGTGTGGAGTTTCAGTCAAGGAAGCCTGTGCTTGGTGGTTTCGCATGTGGGCCCCGTGCTGCTGCACGCTGAGGCCTGAGTATTGGGGTGGGGCGAGGAGGGAGGGGATTTGCAGAACAAAGTACCATTTTGTAGCCTTGTAAATCAGTCAGGAGGGGTTGGCCGGCCTGGCAGGAGTCCTGAAGTTCACTCTGAGCATTTGTTTTCAGTCAGTTTTCCAGGAGTTTCACGCGCTTAGAACTATTTTTAAAAGAGAGTATAAATGGGTGGGAGGATCCCATGCTAGTTTGTGAGTGAGGATACTGGGGTTCTCAGGGTGAGGCTGGAAGATGATATCTGGTAGGGAGCATCCCCCAGATGCTCACTTCTTGAAGGAAGCACGGATACTTGTCATCTGCCACAAGATACTACGAGATACAACTTAGGAGGCTCCTGGGAGCGCGTCTCTTGGTTCCTCTGGACTGACCCTGCTGTTCCTGGAGCCGCAGGGGACTTCTTGCCATGGCGCAACGAAGGGGCCCAGCACAGCATCCGGGACTTGCTGATCTGTTTGTTCGTGGAGCCTTGGGTGCTCCGTGCTGTTGGGGTGGGTTTGTCAGCAGCGCGCTGGGATGCTTGGCACGGGGTAAGATGGGGTAAGGTGGGATTCTCAGAGGTCTCTCCTCTGCTCAGAACTCCTCCCAGTTGCCTAGAGCAGAGAGCCCAAATTCTTTCCCACGGTTTTCAAGGCTCCTCCCCGTCACCCAGATTCTGAGGCCCCAGGTTTGAACCTGCTTCTCTACCTGGGGAGGGTTGGGGGAGAACACACTCGATCCGGGGCAGGGAGCTGCTGAGGTGTCCCTGCACTGTTGAAACCCGGTTTGGGCGGCGAGGTTTCCTGTAGTTGCGGTGGCACGTGTGAAGTCAGCTGGCAGCTGTCTGGAGCACGGAGCGGAGCGGGGCTGAGGGGCTGCCGTGAGCCCTGCGCCCCAGTGGTTGTGTAACCATCCTGTGACCACAAAGAAACCCTCTTCTTTAGGGAGAAAGCTATGGGATCAGCCCTCCTTGGAGGTCTCCCTGGCCCGGAACAAGGAGAAGATACTCTGCGGGAGAGCTTTCCGAGCTTCAGGCAGTTGTCTGGAGGGACCTCCGGCTTTTCAAGCTGCCTCTTCCCCGGAGGCTTAGAGGAGGCAGTGGCTGGAGTGGGCCACGCCAGCCAGGGCAAAGCCTGCTTTCTATTTAGAAAAGAATTTGTTAGTTTAAAAAAAATGCCTGAGTTACCAAACTGCATGCCTGGTTTGATTTTGCCTTTTTTTGCCCGTGTGTGTATGCATATACCGGAAAATGCTGGTGAGGAGGGCCTGCAGTGGGCAGAGCCCAAATGTTATCGGCCGTTGTCTGCAGTCTTTGATAACAAATAGGTTTCTGGGTGATTTTTAATCTTTGACCTCTAAGTGTTCTATAGTGAAGAAAGGAGTTAAAATTCAGGGTCCTCTGGAAACAAGATCGCCCTTCTGTTCATCCAGGAGCTGCTGTTTCTGGTCCCCGCACTCCTGGGTGTGTCGACTGGGTTGGGGAGAGCAGCTTGGAAGAAGGGCCCTAGAGGTCACCTCCTTTAACCCCACCATTGGACACATGGGCAAACTGAGGCCCAGAGCGAGAAGGGACTTGCCTGTGGGCTCCCAGCTGGGACCCAAGCCCACGTGGGAGGGCTCTGGCTTCTGAGTCCAGTGCTCTTTTCTCTCCTGCAGTGGAGGGGTTCCATCCCATGCGCTGCCACGGCCCCGGCTTGCTGTAGGTCTCAGTGAATGTCAGGGGGTTTAGGTTTGGGTTTTGTGTTTTTAGAGAAAACTCACGTGAGACACTTTGCTGAGTGCCTTAATGGAGCTCTGACTCAAAGTTGGAAACCGCAGGGAGAGGCCAATTCCTAGCAATCTGGAAAGGCCTGGCTCCAGATGGCCAGGTTTGAGCAGGTCTTTGAATAACAAAGGTCATAATCATTTATTGAACACCTGCTGTATGCCTCACACGGTGCTGGGTTTTGGAGATGGGTGAGGGGCAGTGTAATGTTGATGGATGTGGGGGAGGGGCCTGCACTGGGTTTTGTGAGCAATGGTTCTTTCTTTCCTTCTTTCTTTTTTTAATTCTTCCCCCAAAGGCCCCCAGTACACTGTTGTACATTCTAGTTGTGAGTGCCTCTGGTTATGCTATGTGGGACGCTGCCTAAGCATGGCCCGATGAGCGGTGCCATGTCCACGCCCAGGATCCGAACCGGCAAAACTCTGGGCTGCCCCAGAGGAGCACGCGAGCTTGGCCACGGGGCCAGCCCCCGATTATTTCTTAACCTTTTTGTTGCCCTAAAAACACCGGTTGCCGCTTTTCGTTTTCTTCTCCAGGCCTTCTGTCCTTTTGAAAGCTTTCTGTTATGAGCACATGTTTGCCTCCTAATCAAAGAATAGTAGTAACTGTCGTAATTCAGGACACAGGTACAAGCACCACACAGCTACTTAATTTTGCTGCGGGAGAAGGCTTTAAATGGCAAAACTTGTCTCCTCAGCTTCTGCCATAGTTGCTGCTAACAAGGCCTTCCTTTCATTGGAGGGAAGCAAGTTGGTCCTCCACCCAGATGTCAGAGAATTACACCATCCCTTTACGAGGACCATGGGCCACCCACCCACCCTCATTCCTAGAACCATTGACTCCTGATTTTGAAGGAAAAAGAGATCTTGGAATGAGAGAACCTCACAAGTCATGCTCCCAGGTTCAAGTTTTCACTTAAAAGTGTTTTTTTTTTTAAATTATAGGATATTCTTATGTTGCATCCTCAAAATATCAAGAGCTCTTATGTATCACTAAGGAAAAATGTCAAATACCCAAATACAAAAGACGTGAGTGTTTTACCATAAAAGTGGATGTGTAAGTGGCAGTGTAAGCCATTTCCAAGGCTAACGGTCCAGAAGATAGCTCAAAGTATCAAATACCAAAGAGATACCATTTTGTAACCGCCAAGTTAGCAAACAGTGATGGGATGCCTGTTAATTAAATTGGTTAAATTACGGTACCTCTGTGTATATTAGGCTGATTAAAACATCATGCTTTCTTTGACCATTCAATGAGAGGAGGGAAAGTACTCGTGACGTTATCTAACAAAATACAGTGACTAGTTTTCTCTTTACTTTGCTGGTCTATAACAGGGAAGTGTTGTATACTGTAAATGCTAATTTAAAAAATCGAGTTGGTGAAGCTTTCCAGATCGTTCTTTAAAAACAAAGCCTTGTTCCTGGGCTGAAGGCTGAAGAAGAGTAGGTCTAGACTCCCTGAGGAGGAAAAGTGGAAAAAGGTCATTTTGGGCCTGCTCTCCACATGGATGTTGGTTTCCTCATCTAATAAAGTGGGGCTGCTTCTGTCTATGTCAGAAGGCCACCCGGGGGTTTGGGGAGAGGTGACATGAAAGCGCCCGGCCCATTTCTGAGCAGTAGACCAGCGGGCTCCCACCATCTGTACCACCCAGGGCTGTGCCTCCACCAGACCCTTCTCACAACACAGCCAGGACCCTGTTTCTCATCCTCATCCCACGAACAAGTCAGTGCCACTTTTTTGTTTGGGATTTTCTTTCTTTTTATTGAGACATAATTGACATACGACATTATATTAGTTTCAGGTGTACATCATAATGATTCATTATTTGTGTATATTGAAAAATGTTTGCCACAGTAAGTCTGGTTAACATACGTCACCATACATAGCTACGGAATTTTTTTTCTCATGTGAAGAGAACTTTTTTTTTTTTTGAGGAAGATTAGCCCTGAGCTAACTGCTGCCAATCCTCTTCTTTTTGCTGAGGAAGGCTGGCCCTGAGCTAACATCTGTGCCCATCTTCCTCTACTGTATATGTGGGACGCCTGCCACAGCATGGCTTGCCAAGCAGTGCCATGTCTGTAGCCGGGATCCGAACCGGTGAACCCTGGGCCACCGAAGTGGAACGTGCGCACTTAACCGCTGCACCCCTGGGCCGGCCCCTGATGAGAACTTTGAAGATCTACTCTCTTAGCAACTTTCAGTGTACCACATTTGTTGAATAAAACATTTAGTCTGTACAAGAGAGGGGTTTGGTTTTCCCAGATTTATCGCCTGTTCCACCTGTCTTCTAATCATTGTCGGTCCACCCACCCTGCTTACCTGGTGAACTTGAATGAAGATGTGAAGAACTGGAGAAAGACCATGTCCTGGCAGGACATCTCTGTCTTGGAAAGATGTCAGTTCTCCTCCAGATTTGTGTGTGTGTGAACAAACTTGTTTTCTCTTTTGGTAGGGAGGTAACTTTATAAATCATCTGAAGTTTGGAGGGATAAGTAGATAAAAACAAGAAAACTTCCATTAAAGAAGTGAAGGAAATAATAAAAAACATTGTAAAACTCTGGTCATGGGGGCCGGCTCCGTGGCCGAGTGGTTAAGGTCGTGCACTCCGCTGCGGTGGCCCAGGGTTCGGATCCTGGGTGTGGACATGGCACCGCTCGTCAGGCCACGTTGAGGCGGCGTCCCACATCCCACAACTAGAAGGACGTGCAACTAAGATATACAACTATGTACCGGCGGCGGGGCGGGGGTGGTTTGGGAAATAAAGCAGGAAAAAAAAGAGAAGATTGGCAACGGTTGTTAGCCCAGGTGCCAATCCTTAAAAGAAAAAAACAAAAAAACCCAAAAAACTCTGATCGTTAGAATGGAGTGCTGGAGATGTAAGCTCAGAAACAGACCCAATCTTTTGTAAGAATTTTGTCTCTGATTTCAAGTGAGTGGGGAAAATTGTACTGAGGCAGTTGACTGAGGAGTAGAATGCGTATTCTTTACTGACATAAGTTCCTGAATGATTAAAGCGTTAAATGTAAAACCGATCTCTGAGAGAACCTGAGGAAAATATAGGTAGATGTTTACCTCACCCCATTTTTTTTAAAAAACTTTTCTGCTGCCGAGGAGTAATAGTTGGCTGTAAATCACGTAAAGCTGCATTTTCGCAGAACCACCAACCGCAAACAAACAACAGTGCATCTAATGGATAACCTGGCAGATTCCCCGAGGCAGCCCTCCTCCCACATGCTGCTGGGGCAGGGGCCAGGCCGGGCCGGCTGGCTTCTCCTGAGTGGGCCTGTGGCCTCCAACTGGGGAGGAAGGAAGACCTTGCTCCATGATGTTTTGGGATGTTCGAAACTTGTAAACATATTATTGCATGGCTGGCAGAATCTCTTAATTGTAGAGAGGGTTGCTGTTCTGTAGGCAGAATCATTTTGAAATGTTGGGCTGGAGTGGCCAGCCCCATCGCACCGCATTCTTTTTTACCTGGGTTCTGTTAAAATACCCACTGTGTGCCCTGTACAGAGTCCTCCATGCTTCCGGATCTTCCGCGGTTAACAAAACACAGCCCATCCTGTCACTTCATCCTCCGTGACCCTGACAGCAGGTGGGATGACATTGGTCCCTACTTTTTAGAGGAAACTAATACAGAAAGGCCACGTGGCTTGCCCACGGTCATCCCATGCTAGTGCAGGTGACAAGGCTTGAACTCTGATGTGGTGGTTTCCAGGTGTGTCTGTTCATTTTGCTGCGTTCTGTGTGTTTATGGGATTCACACATTACTTCATTTCCTTCCCTCAAAGTTGGAAGTCAGGGCTTCTGGTTCCTATTCTCTGGCTGAGGAAAGGAAAGGAGAAGTGACTTCTTCAGGGTGTCAGTGATGGCAGGCTGCATTCACAAGATAATAGGAGACCTTCCATTTCCTGAGCCCAAGGGGCTCACTCTTGTCCCAGAGAATCAGTGAGACCCCCGGGAGATGATTGGTGATTCACTTTCAGACTCTCAGTCCTGGTGGGTTTGGGAACCACCGTGGTTGGAGGTGGGCTTCCTGCAGGAGGCACACCTGGGAGGTTTAGAGTTGGAGGGCGGAGCAGGGCACAGGCCTGGTGGAGCGGTCAGGCCTGTGGCTTCCCAGGCAGCCTCACCCTGCCCGGGCGAGCAGTGGGCCAGGCACCGACACGCCGGCCGCACGAGCAGGCGGCACACAGATTGCCTGGAAGGAGGCCAGGCTTGGGGAGCAACGTCTGTTCACCCCGGAGGCTTTTGTGGAGGCAGATTTACCAGGTAAATGGCAGAACAGCCATGTTTAAAAGGAAAAGTAATGACAGCCCTGCCTCATGGGGCCACCTCATCTCCTTGGGGCCCAGGAGCCTGACGGGGCCCCAGCGCGCCCTGCTGTCCTTCACCCCCTCCTGGGACATTTCCCAGCTGGGCTGGCTGGCTGTTCATTGAGTCGTGGATGGTCACTGGTCTTGGGCTCTGTACGACCCACCTGCCCTCCAGGAGCGTCCTGGGGCAGCGGAGTGGATGAGGCGGGTGTCCTTACGGTACAAATGGCCCCTTCTCTGCAGGGCGCTCTGTGCTTCCACGCTGCATCTCACGCCCTTCTCGCAGCTGCCCCATGTGGTGGTGGACGTTGTTGTCCCATTTTTGAGATGAGGAAATAGAAGCTCAGAGAGTTTAGCACTCGCCCAGTCATGGGGCCTGGGGTGGTGTATCCCTCCCTCCCTCCCTCTCTCTCTCTCACCCCCCCCCCCCCCGCCCCCGTGTGTCTCTCTCTCTCTCTCTCTCTCTCTCTCTCTCTGTTTCTGTGTCTCTCTCTGTGTCTCTGTCTCTGTGTCTCTGTCTCTGTCTCTCTCTCGTTGTGGGCACCACCTCTAACTCTCTGCCTTCCTGTCTCCACAGAGCGCGGCAGCCGCCCCGAGCCCCGTGCTTGGCAACATTCCCCCCAACGATGGGATGCCAGGAGGCCCCATCCCGCCGGGTTTCTTTCAGGTACGTGCTGGGTGCTGGGTCCTGTGCTCGTCTCACTCCAGGCCCGGCCCGGGCAGGCGGGAGGGAGGGAGAGAGAAGACAGTAGCAGCTCAGTTTGCCATGGTCTAAATACAGTTGCTTTATGCTGGGTCACACCCTTCCCTTCCCATCCGTCTCCACCCCTTCCAAAGACAAGGAGGGACAAGAGAGGTGGAGAGCAGACACCTCCTGCATGTGCTGTGTCACTTCTGCTGGAGTTTGTTTTCGTCACACCATCCTCACGGTCACGACCCCACCCACCCCTGGTCAAGGAGGCCATGGGGCTGCTTCCAAGTCCATGTGGAGCTGTCTTTTAACAAAAGGCTTTTTTTTTTTTTTTTTGAAACAAGTACACTGTTCTTCGTTTCTGTTTTGTTGCTGCTGTCCTTGTCACTGTTTACTTTGCCTGTCCAAACTACAAACCTTAGGCGTAATCTACAAAAACAAAAAACCCACCATCCTGGCAGGTCTCGGAATCCTCTCCCTCTGGTTAACCACTTGATATTTTCCGAGTGTGATCACAGACGGCATCCCACAGCTTCTGTGCCCACACTCTGCCCACCAAAGGCGGAAGCAGATCCCACGTGGAGCGAGAGCCTGGCCTTCTCTGAACGCCACCTTGTTGGGCCCTCAGGGGCTTTCTCTTTGCCCGGGTAGGGTGAGGCTTCCACTGCTCCACACCGCCACCTCCATTTCCCCCTTCCCTCTGGGGGCCTGGTTCGATTTAAACCAGATCGAGACTCGGAAGTGCCGCCTTGGAGAGGTCTCAGCCTGCAGGGCTGGAAGGAATTTTGTGATGAAGCTCTTGAGTGTAACATCTTTCTTTCAAACCTGTCTGCAACGGGCTTGAGAATCTGCCAGAGTTGCCCACACCTTTTGAAGGGTTAGTCTTCCAGCTAAGAATGTGGGAAGAGCTGTTGTGTAGAAAAGAAGGCAGAGGTTTCTCCGTGAAGCCCAAGAATCAGATCTGGGACCAGTGAGGCAAAGTCCCAGGAGAGTTTTGCCAGGTGTAAGCCGGAACTCTGTGCGTCCAGCAGTGAGACTAGGCGGCATGTGGCCGGGGGCTCCCTGTCACTCGCGGGGTCTGAGCAAAGACGTGACAGAAACCGCCTAGGGATGTTAAGGGGATTTCCTCCCTGGCTGGGAGATGACCCGGAAGACACTTGTACTTTGGAAGATTTCACATTCTGGTTGGTGTTCCCTCCCAGGAGAGGAGGGTTAGGACATGCTGCTCACCGGCCAAGAAGGGAATCTGTGATGTTTGGGTGTTCCCCGAAAACAGATACAGCAGGTCACCCACCAAGATAGTGGTGAGAGGAGTGAGAGGCACGTAGGAATGGTGGTCCGGGGCAATGGATGGCCATACGTGTATCTGTGTGCATTCCTAGCATGCAGCCCAAACTGGGTCCTTGTACCAGGGGTGGAAATGGGTCCAGCCTCAGAAACTGGTGTGTAGGCTCCAGATTGGATCAGACCAGGCATTGCCTGGGGCTTGGCTTAGGGTAAGACCAGAGGCATCCGGAAGAGGGGCCAGACTTTGAAGAGAAAGTGAGATGTTCAAATCTTTGGAAACCCACGGACCCAAGAAAGATAGAACCCAGGTGAGCTTCTGCCCTCTCCCCATAGGAGAAACCCAAGGGGCTACTGTCTGAGGGGGTCGTCCATGCCGAGGGGCAGCCATCTTTCTGGCCACTGCAGATGGGCAGTCTGCACCCAGCTGGTGGTCTTTCCCATGGTGTGCTGTCTGGTTGAGACTTCTGTCCCAGGCTCACATGCCCTCCCCCGTGATGCCATGGATGCCCTCGATACAGTGGAATGTGGTGTTCCTGCCTGATGGACAGAGCCCGCTCAGATACCAGGCTCCACCTGTGAGCCTCCCTATTCAGGCTGCTTGCTGGCATCTGGGTGCCCAGTGCAGGCCACTGTGGTGGGAAGAGATGGAGAGGAGCCAGCTATATTTTTTTAATAGGCCATTGACTTCTATTTTGGCCTGAGTCTGGGGCAAGGCAGAGATCTGCCTGATACGTGGGCAGCTCCCAACTTCCTGCTTTGGTATAATTGTCCATGGTTAAGGCCTAATTCCAGACATACTTCTTGGGCCCTCCCCTGTGACGTTTAGGGGTGTGTGCTCAGAAAGCTGAGACTGATTCCTGTCCTTATTTAGCCACCAGCAGCCACCGTCAAACAGAGGTAACTTCTGGACCCTCTCGACGTGAGGTCTTCTCTGACCCCTAGTCGGGGGGACCATCAGAGCTGACTGGGTCATTGAGCAGGCATTGTGTGCCCTGGACTCTGCTTCCTGGGTGACTTTGGCCAACTTCACCCCCACCACCCCCTTGGGGAGTCATTTCCCACGAGTCTGATGAAGGTGAATGGGGGCTTTCCTGGCCATGATGCTGAACCGCTCGGGCTGGGTCACTGCCGAGGGGAAAGGGTATCTCTCTGGAAGGAGGTAGTGGCTGCCCGTTTCCGGAGCAGGCCAGCTCACAATAGGAATATTAGCTGTTGATTACTGGCCCTGCCTCTCGCTCATCTTGCAGGCGGCCACTCTGATATTAGAAGGGAAGTAGAGATGGTATCAAGGGTTTTATCTGCTGCCAACAATTGCACTTCTTCCCCTACTTGGCCACGGCCTGGGCAGGCAGTTCTGCTGCCGGAGGGTCTTTGCACCACGGAGCCAGCCTGGGTTGGCTGATTCAGCTCTGGCCAGACCCTGTCCCAAGGTAGACAGCCGGGTTTTCAGGTCAGGACTCTTCCCCCAGTTGGTGCTAAATTTAGGGCCTCCGGTGTGGGTGGGAGGGAGCAGCTGTCCACCTCCCATCCCCTCAGAAAGCAACACGGGCCTTCCTTCCTCTGGCCTCTGACTGCCAGGCTGCAAGGCTCCTCCTGCGGTCAGGAGGTTTGGCCATCCACATATTAGGTTCTGGCTGTTTGCTTTTTCTTATTCGGTGTTCAGGTTCCCGAGGTGGACAGCGCCTGTCTGGTCCTGTGGCATGAGGTGTGTCTGGTAGCAGGGCTGGCGGTGAGGTGGTTTGGGACCCGACCTGACCTGTATCTCACTATTGGGGAGTATTGTGAGGTTCTTGGGTTTATGCAAGAACTTAGCAAGGGCATTCTAATTCTTTATGTTCCTTACTGCCTTAATCTTGGCATCCACAGAACCCAGCATGCACTAGGGACCTGGGAAATGTTTGAACTGAGTTTCTTTCTGTTGCTCACATTACGAGGAGTGGAGTCCAGCCAGCCCCAAAGCTTTAGATATCCAGCATTCTGACAGGCATGGAGGGGCCAGGGATGATGTTCTGGAGTGGGGAAGGATACAGAGGACCGGATCCTGAGGATGCCTGTTCTGGTTCCCTGCTTTGCCACTTGCTGAGTGACCTTGGGCAAGTTGCTCCCCTTCTCTGGGCCCCTGTTTCCTCACCAGTAAATGAAGGAGGGTGGACCAGATGGTCTCTGAGGGCCCTTCCAACTTGGATTTTCTGCTTTGGATCCAGATGGATTTTACATAATCAAGCAGTGGCATTTTTTTTCACGCAGCTTAAGTCGGTTGGGCTGCACATCTGGCAAACTCAGCTTGCCTTTGGCCGGAACCGCTGGGCTGGGTTGGTCCCCTGCTCCTTGGCCCTAAGGTGGTTCTGAGGGAGGCACTGTCCAATGAGAATTTCCAGGTCCAGAGCTGGGGAATTGCGGGAGGGCAGGAGTCACAGAGAAGAGAGCTTTGGGTACAGGCTGTTTTTGTTCTTGTTTTGTTTTAAATTCCAATAATTGTTTTCAGTGATGTAGTGTTTTTAGACATGCAACTTGCTTTCATTTTGATCACAGAGTTTCTGCAAGGAGGCATGGCTGCTGGGGCGCGTGAGGCTCAGAAAGGTGAATGACCTGCCCGAGTTATCAGCCCAGGACTGAAATCAGAGTAGAGCCCAGGCTCCTGGTTCCTGGTTCTCGTGTCCTTCCACAGCATCAGGAGTCCAGATAGAGACACATGTCTGATTGTCTGGAAGAAGAAGAGAGAATAAAGAACAAGAAAAAGGGAGGGAAGTAATGGAGGGAGGAAGAGAAACTGTAGCCATCTTCTTTCAAAGTAGGCAGTATTGCCATTCAAATACCAGCTCTGATTGCTTAGTGATGGCTGCTTAGAACATTGTGTTGAGAATGATTCTGAAGCTGTGTCCAGGCTCAGCAAATACTGATTGGCAATGTCCACCATGAATGTGGCCACGTAAATGGTAGTACATGTCCTGTGTTTTTGCCATCCCTGATCTAGTCCAGACTTTTCGCTTATCGATGTAGAATAGAGGCCCAGAGGCAAGCAGGCCTGTGGTTAGTGGCTGTAATCGGCCACCTCTGTAAAAGCATGGGGCTTGGCTCTAGGCCAGAACTGCATCAACCGTAGTCTGCCCACAGAAGCACCCAGCCCACCAGAGAGCCTGACAGGTAAACCCCTGCCCTGTAGCAGGAAGTGGAGAGGCCTGCCTGCCCAGACAGGAGATCAGAAGGGGCTTCCTAGAGGCACCGTGGTCCTGGCTGGGATGGCATCTAGAAGGGAGTGGATGACAGGTGCTCAGTAGGAGATGTGGCAGAGAGGTTGCTGGCAGTTGTTGCTGGACCTTGTTGAAGAGGGCGGGCTCCATCCACTGGGTGAGGGAGCCACTGGAGCACCTGGTCCGGGTGATGCCTTGGCCAGGTCCGTGTTCTAGAACAGCTACTCTGTGGAGGCAGGGACCTGGGTGCTCACCACATCGATGATGGACACTGGCATTGCAGAGGCCCAGCAGAAGTCACAGGGCTAAAGCCTGTGCCTTCTCTGGAGAAGACAGTCCTGGAGAACCCAGCTCCCTTTGCCAAAAGCTCAGCCCATCCTGCTCTGAACATCCTGATCCTGCCCACCGTGGTGGGGGACAGTAGGGCTTGACATGTGCCCCCATTCCAGTGAGTCCTCGTTCCTGCAGGCTTGGGAAGAGTTGAGGTCTGCCCCCAGAGACCCCCTCCGTCAGTTGTGGGGGGAGAGGAGAAGAGCAAATGATGTGTATAGCCCAGGAATCAGAGAAATGGTCCGGAAATAAGAGGGAGAGAGACACACACAACCTTGGACCTTTCCTGTTGAGATTATAGGAAATGCTTCTCTCCCGCAGAAGTAGCTGGGGCTTCTCTGGGAGAGAAGCAGCCTCGGGAGGGCTCTGATGGCTGACTTGAAGTGTCTGGAGTTCTGTCATGTGGAAGATACTCAGACCTGCCTCTGTGAGGCTCAGCCCTTAGATCTCAGATCCTTGAGAGAAAAGAACAGGGAGGCTAAGTTGAATCTTTGTAGGGAGGACGTTTCTACCACCCTCCAAATTTAATGATGAAATAAGTAGTGAGCTCCTTGGTGTGGGTGGTAACCAAGCAGAATCTAGTTGCCCAGCAGAGAGCCTTGGGGACTGTGAGCCTTGGGATGGGGTGAAGTATTTCCAGGGAGGATCAAAGCCCAGTAAAGGAGAACAGGCTGGTGACAGCAGCATGGCAGTTCCCAGGAGCTGGGCCGAGTGCTGTCCATTTCCTGCCTTCCTCTCCGGCGGGAAGCAGGCAGCAGCAGAGGGAGCTGACATTCCTTCTGCCAGAGAGCTGCTGCGACAGGAAAGACTTCTCCGTGCCGACTAGGGCAAGTCTGGGACCTGGGGAGACTTGGGAAGAATTAGACCCCTTGTTCTTGTTGTTTTCAAAGCCTGCTACTAGGGAGGACTTGATGCGGGGGGCGGAGGGCCCAGGTCCCCATTTGACATATGGTGAGTCTGAGCCTGGGACCTAAGCCATGTGACGCCAGCCAGGCTTGATGACCATCCCTTAGCACATTGGCCACACATGGTCTCTAAGGACGCAGTGACCTCACAGTCACCCAGCTTTGGTGAGCACTGCAGACTAAGGAGGCAGCCATGGGTTTACAGTCTGATGGAGGGTCAGTGCCATGGAGGCAGGCAAAGGGAGCAGCTAGCCTGGCCCAGGGGCCATCTGAGGCCTGAGCAGGAGGCACTTGCCAGTGAGCGGGGCAGGGGGCAGTGTGTCAGGATGTGGATGTGGAGGGCCAGCTTGGGATAACAGGAGGCCTGGATAGACAGCATGATGGACTTAAGAACAGAGGGAAGCCATGGAGAGTTCCTAAGAAAGGGAGTGACACAGTCCTGGAAGAGCACCAGTGGCCTGGAGGGGCCAGGCTCATGCCAGGCTGGCCAGTGTGGAGGTGTGGAGTCCAGGCTGTGGTCCCTCGGGAGGTGGCGAGGGCCTGAGCTGGAGTGGAGACTGGGTGCTCTGGTGCCTCCCTACCCTCAACTGGTGGTCCCCTGCTGGATATTGGAGCTGGGGGTGAAGCAGAGCTGGGAGGAGGCCTGGAGTTCTGGCCCGCATTGGACTGAGGTTGGGGCTGTGGTGGGAGAGCAGGAGGCAGGTCTGGTGAGAGGCTGAGTCTGAGGTACCTCCTAGCCTGCCGGACCGGACCTTTCCCTTCCCAGGGGAGGGGGCCCCGCCTGTGGTCCTGTGGCCGCCCAGCCTGGTCCTCCCTGGCCGCCCTTACACCCTGCAGTGGAATTGTCGGACCCTCTTCTGGTTGCTCTCAGGATTAGAAAAGGCATCCTCGTCTGTGATTTCGTTTGAACCCTGTAAGGCAGGCCTGAGAGCTAACAGCATTCCCACTGTATGGATGAGAAACCGAGGCTCACGCTGGTGAGAGAGTGGCTCTGGGAAGACAGGCCTGGATGGGCGGTGGATCCAGATGGAGCAAATGATGGATGCAAATCCCCTCCCCTTTCTGGGCCCTGCTCTCCAACACCAGCCCCTCTCCCAGGCTGCTTCCCTGTGGGCCCAGGGGGTCTGATCGATGTGCTGGCCTATGGGAGAGGAGGACGGAGGTACTGGGTCAGGAGAGTGTGCCCCTTCCTCCAGGGCACAGAAGCATCGCCCTCCTCCCGCCCTGCCGTCTGCCTCCAGACTGACAGAAGGCAGGGCCACCCCTGCTGAGAGGGATTAGAGCGGAGGCGGGGCGCCCCAACTGCTGGGCCCTGGGCCACGTAGGCGGTTCCCCACCCCCAGCTCCCACCGCTTCCAGGCTGACTCGGCTCCCACAGTGGCAGCCCCCTCGTCTGGCAACTGGGATGAAGCCAGCAGGAGGCTTTAAGCCTGAAGACCCCTGCCCAGGGAGTTGGATGCCCTGGTTTCAGTCCAGCCCTGCTGCGAAACTGCTGTGTGTCCTTGGGGAATCATCCTCCCCGCTCTGGGCCTTAGTTTGCTCATCACTCCAGTGAGCGGTGCTCAAGAGGGCTTTATAAACCCCTGGCTACTCTACAATGCTGTGGTCTGGGCTGTTCTCCCCGACCACCAAGGACCCACACACAGACCTCCCCCCATAATTGCCTGGCCTGGGTTGAAAGGCCAGGGTAGGAGAGAGGGCAAAAACCTTTTTTTCTTGCCAACACCACCCCCACAAAGGTCAGGCTGTGCTCCTGCACCTCCCAGCAGCCAGCCTGGTGCCTGATGTCTGCCCAGCCGCAGATGACCGTGCTGGCGCTCCTAGCAACAGTGGACAAAAGGTTACTCCTGGCATGCCAGGCTGCCTGGCCCCTCGCTCCCTCCTAGAAAGGAAAAAAAAGTCCTGGCCTTGGCTGGCGGGTGTGCCTGTGTGCACACGTGCAGGCATGTTTGTACCTGCACACTTGGCCCCCCCCACAACCCCCAAAAAGCCCGTGCACTCCCGTGTCACGCTGTCACCCTCACTGATGAAATGGAGAGTTGAGCATCCATCACTGCCGGCTGCCCTGTGCACCCCGCACCGCTGGCAGTGCCTGGGAGGCGGGCTCGGAACAAAGCCCCGTGCTCCACGGGCCTCGGCTGCCCCCTAACGCAGAGCCAGCCCCACGCCAAGGAGCCCGGCCGGGGCTGCAGCTGGCTTCTCGCTGCTGCCTCTGCCTCCCCGAGACACCCGCCTCGGTCTCTGCCCCTTTGAGGGAGGGGAAGGAGCCCTGGACATCGGAGGCCCGGGCTGTGTTCTTGCCGCCACTCCTCGCGCCCCAAGACCCCAGCGCCTGCGCCCCCTCTCTGGGCCTCCTCCTGAGCTGTAGGCTGACTCCCGGATCTCGGACTTGTGTGGCTCTGATACTCCAGGACTGGTGTGAGCACTGCGTTCGCTTCTCGTTTATGAAGAGCTCGGGCTGGTTTATCGTTTCCCCTTTGGACCTGGGTTTTTACTGTGGGTTTCTTTTAGAGTTGAAGTCTCCCCCGTGCCTAAGAGCTGGGCTGCTGTGGGCTGTCCCAGCACTGTGGCGTGTCTGTTCCCCGACAAGATCCTCCCACCTCTCACTGGGGGGCCTGTGTTTTTGCTTTGTCTCTTCAAAGTTGGCTGAGGGGGTACACCCTCCTCTGCTCCTGCCTCCACCTTCCTTCTCTGCAAATCATGCTGAGGCTTTTTTCCCTGAAAAAAAAAGGTCAAATTCCTCAGCCCTTGTAGCAGATGAGGTTTGAGGAAGAGAATTCCGGCAGAAGCCTGTAATAACATGCCTTGGCATTACGTGGCTCAGGATAGACGCCCCCCCACCCCCGAATAAGATCATGCCAACCTGAAAGGAAACTGCCTTTGGGGAGTCTGGGTGGGCCAGGCATCTGGCTGGAGGTCAGAGGGCATTCTCGCATCTCACTGAGTGTGAGGCACTGTTCTAAGAGCTGGGGATGCAACAGGAGACCCACAATGTGGGTTTCGGGTTCATGTCCTGTTTCTGCCTGAATTAACTCCCCAGCCGACCTTTTCCTGACAAGCTCTCCCCCAGATGAAGGCCTTGAGATAAGTGAGGCCCCCGGGCCAGGCCCGCTGCTGGTTCTGAGCTTGTCTTCCAGAAAGCCCCCGTCTCCTGCTGAGACCAGAGTGGTGGGCTTAGACTTGGAAAGAGCACGGATAGGGCACCGCAGCCTTCATGAAGTGTCAGCTCTATGCTGGGTGCTGGGCTCTCCAAGGGGCTCCCCCACCACGGGGACACCACATCAGCTCTGTCTGCGGTGCTGGGGGGGGGGCAGGAGGGCACCCGCTGTGGGAGAGGCGTCACAGTGCACAGTGGCTCTGACCAGGGGCTTTGGAACAAGACAGCCCACTGCCACTTCCTGGTGACGTGTTCTGGGCAAGTGACCCGACCTCTCTAGGCACTGCTTTCCTTAGCTGTGCTGAGGAGTGGTCCTTCAGCGAACCGCGAAGCCTCCTTTTTGAGCTCTGGCAAGGACTGGCTGTCCATACGTGCCATATATGCTATGTGTTCAGTGATGTTCAGGACTGCCATTGAAACATGGCTCACTGGCTTCAGCATCCATGTTGACCAGTGGTCAGAAGCCCAGCGGCAGGGCCCCTGAGCTCCTGCGTGTCCTGTTGGCTCGCCTGCCCCATGTCCCATCCCTCCGCCACCCTCTCCGAAGGCGCTCCGTCCTTCCTGGGGTCAGGCAGCCTCGGCTGGCACTGGGTTGCCTTGAGAAAGTTGGTTAACCTGTCTGAACCTCAGTTGCCTCATCTGACAGTTGGGGGTGAAGATAGCCCTGACCTCTTGGGGTGGTTGTGAGGACGCCATGAAGTGACACCTGGCAAGCCCCGCCAGTCACCTCATGCGGACAGACGCTCAGGGCCCGTGTTGTAGACACAAGCAGCTGTGTCCTGGGGCTGTTCTCTTCTGTGAGCCAGAGGCCAGGGTGGAGCTAAGTCTTCGGCTCATCCAGGAGCAAGGGCCGCTGTGAGTCTTCTCCTTTTTCCAGAAGGGAGTCTCCGGGGCTCAGCACAGCCGAGGTGGCGGAGGTGTGTGGGAGAGGTTCTGGGGTTCTCCGGACTGATTGGCTGATTGGCGCTCAGCCCTTCAGTTAGACTGACATATTTGGCACCTACTGAGCTCCAGGCCCTACTGGACCCTTCAACGTGTTATTTCACTTAATCCTGCCCACCTGGCTGACCTCCTTGGGCCCTACCACCTTGACTCCTTGTGCCCTGGTCCATCTTACGGGTGACGGGGAGGTGGAGGCAGGGAAGCAGGATGTATGTCCAGAAGCCTCTGATCCGTTCCTGCTGGGCTCGTGAACATGAGCTCATTCTTGTGAGTTAGGTCCGCTCTCCCCCCCAGGGGCTGGCTCTGCCTGTGCTCTTGACTTCTGTCACTACTGAGTCTCACCAGGGTGTCCTCTGAGTTTCAGCTCCACCTGCTTCACCACCTCTGCATTTGGGAATGTGGGAATGGAAGCAGAGCAGGAATCTGCACAAGGGCACCTTTCCAGGGGCTGGCGCTCGCTCGTCGGTTTCTTCACACACATTCGAGAATGACGACTTTCTGCCTGGCCGCTGGGCTCCCAGGGTTGGGAGGCCCCAGGTGTTCCCTGTCCATGGGCGGACTCCAGCCTGGGCTAAGTGCAGGTCAGCGGGGAGGCTCATCCCTCCACCAAGGGCCCTCCTATCAGTGGTGTCCCTTCACTGAAACGGTGAAGTCAGGTTTGTGGTAAGACATCTCGAGCTCTTTGTGACCCAGCCCCTCGTCCGCTCACCCCTTAGCTCTTGATCCTCCGGATGACAGCCAGAGCTGTTGCTCTCAGACCCAGTCTCTGCGTCTCCAGCACGTCTTCACGGCCTCTTCCACAGATGCAGAATGCTCCCCTCCCCTTCTGAAGGCTCTTCAGCCTCGAGTCAGTTAACGTCAGGAAGACTTTGACAAAGTCTTGCCCCAAGGTCAGAGAAGATACGCACCAAATGTGGATCTGATTAAGTGCCTCTTCCTCGATTAATTATAGTGTCTGATCCCAGGAAGCTTAGCCTGGAGCCGTGGGAAGGGGCTAGGAGTTTGGAGACATGTGGTCCGTTCTGGGGCAGGGGCTTAACCCCGCTGGGCCTCAGTCTCCTGGCTGTAAATGCAACACTCTTAGAAGGGGTGGACATGGGAGGTGCAGTGGTAAGCAGAGGACACATGCTCCTGTCCTCTGGGGCATCAAGGGCTTTGGGGGCAGAAGAAATGAGGGAGCACTTCACGGGCCAGACGACTCCTGCGGAGTTTTCTGAAGAGCACCCAACATCAGATGGGGTCCACAAGGGGCGTGCCTCTAGCCTGAGACTAGCTCAGATTGGGACGGGTTACGTGTTGGTGGAGACAGCTCCCTGTGAGTGGGTTATTGAAAGGCTTAGTCCGAGAAAGAGGGGTTCCTGGGATTCCATGAGGTGAGAAGGGTCCCGCCACAGCTTTAGGTATCAGCAGCCCCCGCTGGTGAGGGCCAGTTCCCGGCACTGGGCTAAGTTCCTGACTCTCGGTATCTCAGTCCCACGGCTATTTGTGAGAAGGGGGGGTGGCCCATCTTACAGGCCAGGTGAGTGAATTTCAGAGGGGACAGCAGGTCGTGCTCCTGACCCATGAATCTGGGGCTCTTCCAACAGCACCCACTGCACGGCTGCCCCTCAGGTTTCCACTGAGCTGTGCCAGGTTTTATAGCCCCCTGCCCAGGTGACCACGGGCAGGCTTCCTATACCTGTTTCTCCCCAGAGTTCTGGTTCTTTTCCTTGCCCCATCCTGTGGCTTCTCCTTAGCTGAGGAAGAGATCTTGGGCCATTCCCAAGTTTCTCAGGGAGGAAGAGGGATGAGAAACCTCCTGTCATCTAAGGAGCCGCAAAGCTAAAGGAGAAACCTGGGCCGACTCTCCCGGTCCCTGCTCAGCCCTCTGCTGCCCACTGGACAGTGGGGTTGAATTCTGGTGTTCTGGACCTGTGGCTTCCAGAGCCCTGCATCCCCCTTTCCTAGTTGGATGTGATGAATCTTCACTTTTTGGGTTGTCTGTCGCGGTGCGAAGGGGTAGGGCAGGAAGGCTGTGTGCGTGCCTGCGTCTGGAGAGCTTGAAGTGGAGCAGGAATTCTCTGGGTGGCCAAGGCAGTGCCTTCTTAATATGCACCTCGCCTTCGCTGTGCTGTCGTGATTAACAGCGCAGCCTGAGTGCTGGCGAGAGCTGGTGTGGAGGCTGGCGGGCTGGCGCCAGTGCGTCTTTCAGCACTGTTCGTTTTCAGAGCAAAAGGCAATCTTGTTGGGGGGATTTGGTTCTCTTGGCAAGGTGGGCCTCCTCCTGTGTTCCAAGGTTTTGGCGTGGTTCTGGATCCTGGGTCTGTCTCCACCTCCCCACTCACCCGCAGAGCTTGTCTCTCCTACAGTGGAAGCTGGGGAGGGAGAGTTGTGCTGTCTGGATCCTGGCCGGAAACCCACAGGGCTGGGACAGGGCACTGGAAACCCTCACCTGGGCCCCAGCTCCTTCACCAGCATTAAAGAGGGCCGGTTGCTTGGGGCTGGAGTGTGGCTCAGTAGGGTAGCAGGTGCACGTTCCATGTGTAGTCAACAAAAGATGAGAATTAGCGCCCCAGAGAGCTATGGACTCACTGTTTTCCAGTGGCCACAAGTCTTGATTTCTAACTTGAGGGAGGGCGTAGAAACACCTTTGGAAAGGAATGGAATGGATACGTGATTCCCAAGACATAGATCCAATCACCGCTTCCTTGCATGAGCTCCCAAAGGTAAATGACCTTGCTCTTGAGCCTGGAGGTTCCAGCCCCAGTGTCACCATCCTGTGCATAAGGCCTTCCAGCACTATGCCTCTTCCTGCCTCTGCTGCATAGGTGCCAGTCTCTGGGCCCAAAAGCCCCTTCCATTTCTTCTCTGCCGGAGGATGCCTGCCCATCCTTTCAGGTCCTGCCCAAATGTGACTGTTCCGTGGTCGCTGCCACCTGGCTCCCCAGAGCACTGGTCCCTGCCTCTGCTAGACTGCTGCTGTGGTAGCAGCTCCGTCTCTCCAGCCAGCTGGGAGCTCTTTTGGGGAGAGCCAGAGTCCTGCTTGTTCCCGCATGCTCGGCCCAGGGTGGCCCAGTGCGGGGACACCAGGTGGACGTGGGTTCTGCCCATGTGTTCTGGGTATTAATGCTTTTCCTGTGTCTCTGAGCAGAGTGGCCAGTTGTGTGGATACAGGCACATGCAAAGAATGTCCTGGAGGGAGGCCCCAAGGATTTAGCGCCTGGAGGCAGAGTCACTCTCTTATCCCTACCCCATCCCGACCACAGCCATTCAAGACAGGACGAGTTTCCCTGTGAATTCCCTGCACAGGAGAGGGTCAGATAGCGGGAGCCTGCGGAAAGCACTCAGGCCTGGAATCCAGCCCCCAGAATGTTCTGTGCTGGCGAGTGAGGGAAGAGCTTGTTCCCAGCACCATGGCAGGGATGCAACTGGGGAGGTGGTCAGCGAGGAGAGACTCCAGGACTGACCGGCTGGACGTGAATGCTGCTTATTGTGTTATAATGATGAAAGGCCATTGTGTTCAAGACCATTGGCCAAGAAAGCCAGGGCTCACAGGTGGCCACATGGCCTGTTGATGGGATAACTAGAACCCAGGTTTGCTGACCCCTGGTCCAGGCGCTCATTCTGTTTGTCCTAATGGTGGGATAAATCTTGGCTCTGATAAATCACCGTAATGTTGCTGGACTTCGGTTTTCTCGTTTGTAAAATGTTAATTTTTGCTTCATCTATCTTATTAGAGATGTATGGTTAAAATCAGAAAGTAGTTGTAGTAGCGTTTTCCTTTTCCTTGAGAATTCAGTCGTGAAAACCATTACCTAGCTCAAGGGTCAGCAGACTTTTTCTGTGAAGGGTCAGGTCATAAATGTTTTAGGCTTTGTGGGCCATCTGGTCTCTGTCACAACCACTCTACCCTCCCGGTACAGCACTGAAGCGGCCGTGGACGGTACACAAACGAGTGTGGCATGTTCCAATAAAACTTTATTTACAAAAACAAGTGTCAGGCCCGATTTGGCCCTGAGCCGAGGTTTGCCAGCTCCCACTCCAGCTCAACATGGCGGCCTTGGGGTCCTGTGCTGCCCCTGCCCGCAGCCTCCACTCTGGGTGTGCAGCGCTGTGCGGGGCACCGAGCCTGGCCCTGGGGCTCCGTCTTCCCGTCCGGGCCAAGGCTGGGGGAGCAGGCAGGAGCCGCGTGTGGGGGAGCTCCCCGTTAGGTCCTGGACGCCGCCTGTACTTTCATTTGCAGTTTCCTCCCTTTGTTTTGAAAACCGCCGCCTGCTGATTCTGCGTCTCTGTCTCCGTGGGGCCAGCGTGCCGCCTGCCTCTTGAGCAAAGCATTCGCTGAGCGCCTCCTGCAGGTGTCTTGGCTTCCTGTCCTGGAAGCCCCGTTCATGAGTGTGCGGCCCATCGCCCTTCTGACTGCCCAGCGCTGTCCCGGCTCCTCACAGAGGCGCGGGGAGAAGGGCCCGTCGGCTGGGCCTTTGCTCAGGTGGAAATAAGGAGTTTTTTGCTCATCTCAGTGGCTGTGAGGATTTCTGATGTTACCCAGAGGTGGCCCCAAGCGGGGAGCCATGTACTGTCCTGCTCCTTCTAACTGGTGACTTCCCGACTGTCCTGAGAAGGTGGGACCACTGCTCACCAGGCCTCTCCCTGGCAAAACCCATCCCCCTCGTCTGGTGCCCACGGAGGGTCGTGGGTGTTGTGGGCTCATCTCCTAGGTGGCCAGCAGCCCCCTGACTGGGAGCTCTCTGGGGCTGAGCTGGAGCCCAGGTGGTTGCTGCACAGTTGGGTGTGGCCCAGCTCAGCCCTCTGAGGACCTGCCACGCCTGTGCCTGGCCCGTGCTGGGTGGGCACACGGATGGCTCAGGCTCCTTCTGCCCCGAGCTGGTAATCTCAGCTCCAACTCCAGCTCGTTACCCCCAACCCTTCCCAAACACACACACATACAAGCCTCTTCCGGGACAGACAGAAGCAGGATAGGAAGGCAGCTGCCCACGCCACTGCCGAGTTCCTTCCCAGGGGTCGAAATGAAGAAAAAATAAGTTTTCCACTGGTGAGCTGCACGATAAAGGGAGGGAGAGTTTCAGGTCCCCCTCCCTCACCCCCCTGGGTGGTCGGCGTCCCCCTCCGGGGGGGGCCGTGGGTGGAGGCAGACTGCATTGATGGGTTTGGGGTGTTGGTAGCAGCTGGGCACACCTTGGCCCTCACCCCGGAATGGGCTTCCAACATTTTCTGTCAGCTTTTGTGTCCAAGGAGCAAATTGGATTGTCTATCGCTTGCCTTTTACCATGTGTGTAATTAATGTAATTTTATATTCCCTCAATTAAAGTGACACGCCCAGCAGGCAGATTACACAGGCCACCAGTAATGCGAGTCACCGTCTCCGCTGCCGGTTGGTAAAACCCACCCCTTCAGCCTTGCCAGATCTGTGGCCGGTGTCCCCAGGAGTTGGGAAGGGCGGGGATACGTGGAGTATTTTGTCTCTGAGCAACTAAAACTTCAAGGTCTCTTTCCCCAGAGATCTTCTGTGAAGACAAAAGGCAAATTTGGCCTAGGTGGCAGTGATGTGGCGTTGGGCAGTCACGAGTGCCCTCACGGCTTTCCTCTGAGGCCGGTGTCACCGCTTACAGACGAGCAGCCCACAGCCGAGGGCTATAAGGCAGGACTCCACCCCTAGTACTTTGGGCTTTTGAGGCCGATGCTCTCGCCACTGGCCACAGCGTGTCCTCGCTCACACTCACTCCAGGCTCACCTGGGCACCAGAAAGCCCGGGGCTGAGTCTCAGCCATTTCTCTGAGTCCACGATTTCCACACTGGTGAAGGCAGCTTTGGGAAGTGTGGGGTAGCGTTTGGTGAAGGAGCAGTGAGTTTTGGAAATATTAAACTTAGCACAGAGCTTTTATTATTTTTCTCCTTAAAGAAAAAATCAATGCAGGTTTATTTTTTTTTTTATCTGACTTTTAATTTGAAGGAGTGTCCTCTGTCACCCCCAAGAGTTTAGCTCAGAGGACCAACTTGGTCACCTTGTTGGTCCTAACTTTTCTTCCTGGTCCCTTGAACTCAAAGGCGTTAGATGTGCGCACCCAGGGGCTAGCTGACCGTGGCTGTGGGGTCCAGCTGCTGGCCGAGCCTCGCTGCCCTGTTCAGGCCCTGCCTAGATGTCCATCTGGGGTGGAAGGCAAGTGTCGCTACCCTTGAGCCCACGTGGCACCCGCAGATATGGCAGAACGTCTGAGGAGGACACCCCAAGTTCCGAGAACACCTGACTGGGTAGAGCGGGGGCAGCTTTCCCGAAGGAGGATGTGTGGGCTTTGACGGACCAGGAGGGAGTTCCTGGCAGAGCAAGTCCAGCTCCCGCTTTCACTGTAAATGGGCAGTGAGTGGCCCCTGGAGCATGAGGCATGGGGACCGTGGAAGACTGGGGACCTTCTGTTTGCCTAGTGCTGTCAGCCACACCACTCCCTGCAACATTTGTAGAACATTCCATTTTCCTCAGAGGAACTGGACTCAAGCACGTCCTGCAGGAGCCGGGACGGGGTTCCGGTCTGTGTGACTTGAAGCTTTCCCCATCCTGCCACAAGCCCATCTCTTGGGACGGCTTCAGGTGAAGTACAGGGAGGCCTGGGGGCTCCTGCTCACGGCACTGAAATGCTTTTCCACGGGGACCTCGGATCCGCTGTGCTGTGGAAACGCTCTGCTCCCACCACACTGATCGGTGCCAGCAAAGGCTCTGTCACTGAACTGTCCGTGTGCAGCATCTTAGTGGAATGGCCCAGGCTTTGTCTCGGTCACACCCATAGCAGAGCGTCCCCAGGCCCTGCCTGAGTGGCTCTCAGAGGCTGCCAGATGGACCACTACCCAGTGCTGAAGTTGCAGGAAAAAGAAGCGAAAGGAAGTGCAGGGGTTATGTATCTCGGATCCAAGATCTTGGGAATGTCTGAGACAGAATGGCGAGTCCATTAAGAGAGTCTGGGGCAGAGTGAGCGCCCAGACAGGAAGTGGGCACGTTTCCTGCTTCCTTTTCCAAGATTCAGTAGAGGGATTTCCTGCGTTGGGGTCTCCCTGGGCCGTCACCCCTTGGAGACAGTGCAGTGCAGTGGAAGAGTTCTGACCTGTCAGGGGCCCATTCCATCTCAGCTCCCTGTTGGCCTACATTCTCCAGCCGCTCTGGGCCTCAGTTTACCTTTCCCCTTCCCTTGGAGCCTTTGGCAGTTTAAGCTGACACTCGAGCTTGTTTATCGCTGTGTCCTCATCCTTTTTCCCAAGTAGCCTGGTAGCTTCCAGGGCCAAGAGCAGTCTGATGCACCTCCCTGACACCCCCAGCCCCCATGAGGGGCTGGCCAGACACACAGGAGGTCAGCATCCAGGATGTGCATGTGGGTGAGTGATTAGATGCGCCTCTGGGACTCATTCCTCTCTGCTCCTCCTGCTCGACATGTGACATGGAGGCACTGCTCGAAGGCTTGTAGATGGGGACCGGCTAAGACCTCCTGGGGCTCTAGAATCAGACTTTGAGGCCTGGCTCCACCACTTAATAGCTTTGCAGCCCTAGGTGAGTGGCGTCACCTTTCTGAGCCTCAGTTCCTTGGCTATAAAATGGAGTAATTGATAGCCCTTACTGCGAAGGGGTGAGGATTATGTGAGCTAATGCGGAGGAAGGCCACCTCCACCGTGTGGGATGTGTGGCTCCGTTATTATTGCTGTAATTGTTCCCATTTTGTGATGAGAACAGAGATGCGGTCAGTGGCGGAGTCAGGATTTGAACCCAGTTCTTTTGCAAATCCTATTTCTTTAACTTCACTGGACCGGGGACATGCTATCGTGAATAGAACCTTGGCCTGGAGTTAGATGTGGTTCAGCCACCAGCCAGTTCTCTGTGGCCTTGGGTGTCCCACCTCTGTCCTGGGCCTCTCTTTTCTTTCCTGTAAATGAAGGACATTGGAAGAAGGGATGGCAGGATCTCTGAGAACCATCCAACAAACGGTGACTTCCAGGCAGGTACAGTTCTCCCGAAGTTTCGTAAGGACCCAACCCCGGTCTAGCCCCATGCTCTGTGCACCTCAGGTGTCTGCCTGTATCCAGCACCTCCGTGGGGCACCGGGAGGGTTCGCTAGGCTAAGCACCTGGGATAGGAAGCCTCTGAAGTTTAAAGGCGATCTAAGTGGAGCTGGGCTCAGAGCCCGTCCTGGCCAGGCAGGTCCCAGGTGCGCCTATTTGGGCTTCTTCTAAAGCTGCCAGCAAGTGGGAGCCTGGAAGGCTCCCTGGGGGGTTGTCCTCTGTGGGAAAACTCGCCAGTGTTATGACTCCCTCCTCTCACCTCTGCCTCGTTTCTCCCCACCTGCCTGCTGGATCTGTTCAGAGTTTAGGGAGGAAAGAAGCCAGCGTCCCAACAAAGGTGGAAATCCTACAACAAGATCCTTTTTACATCTGCCTCTTCTGTAGTCCTTTGCCCGAGTGGGTAATAAGTTAAAAAGACCATAAAGTGTTTTCTCTAAACTTACTTGTCAGTCTCTTTTGAGAATGCAGGTTGGGAAGAGAACAGTTTTCTGTGGCCTAATAAACACAGGGCAGCAATTCCATACCTCCTCGTGGGGATGGGCATACACGTCTGTCACCTTCTGTACAGAAACAAACATTTCCCCCACGTGGGACCCCGTGCTGTGCTCCTGAGAATGTGCCGTGTGTGGGGTCCCTCCCTGTGCTGTCACACAGTCTCAGGGACAGAGCCGGGACAGAAGTAGATGGAGAGCTCCAGGCCGAGTGGAGGTGGTGCAGACACAGAGGGTGGAGCTCCTGGCGGACGTGGGTGACCACTGGGCTCGGTGGGCTTCCGGCTCCGTGAAGAGCTCCCAGTAGTGCTGGGGGCCGTGCGGGGAGGTCCGCAAGCAGAGCCTGGCCAGAGCCTGACGCAGGGGGAGAGGAGCTTCCTCCCCTTTCGGGGTGAGCGCTGAGCTTTATCCTCTTCTGTGTGGAGAGCGTGGTGGGATCTCTCTGGGTGACCAGCTGGCCTGGGCCAGGGTTCCCTTGTCCTCAGTATTCTGAACCCCGGCTCCAGGTCAGAGGGGAGACTGCTACCCTCTCTCTACACTTAACAGCCCACACCCCACTGCTCCCCACAGGCCAGAGAGGCTGTCGGGGCTGGGCAGGGGCCTCCCTGACCAGCCGCTCTGGGTCCTTACTACTCATTGGGCCTCTGTCTTGAGGCAACTTGTGCCATGTCCACGCGTTCAGGGACAAGTCACCAGAGTGACTGCACACACTGGCCTGCCCTCTGAACCGCTGGGGCCCAGGAGCTGTAAGGCAGGGCCGAGGGGCAGCTTGGAAGGGCAGGCAGAGGCCTCCAGTCTCGGCTTCGACTGTTCGCCCTCAGTGAGGACTGCCGTCGACTGAGACCCCCATGGGTGGCAGACACTCTTGGGTGCTTTACTTATGTTCTTTCTGATCCGTCAGTGAGTCAGCCCCCATAGCCACCCCCGGCCCAAGGGGGCACAGGTGTGCAGGACGTCTCAGAGCTGCACTGCTCCCCCAGGAAGCGCTGGGTGTTCCCAGGAAGGGTGACCACGGTGGGGAGGAGGAGGCGCTCCCTGCCTGCCAAGAGCCTGGGAACCGACAGAACGCCTTTTGCCTCCTCTTGGCAACTGGACCTCACCCTTGAACCCTCCTCCTCCGTTCTCTTTATTTTTCTCTTTTCAGGGGTTGGCTTCAAATTATCTTATTTTGTTTACATTGCACCCAAGTTTCATGGTACAAAAGACTTGCAGGTGCAAATATGTCCCGCCTTCATTAACTTCCCCTCCCTTTTTAATTTATGTGATTTCAATTTTCCTTCCCTGTGCTGTTAATTAGGGGACCCTCTAATCAGTGCCATTATCACAGTGGTATTCATGTTTAGGAAAGCCGCTAAACAAATGCTTGCAAAATTGCTAAATGGCTAATTAATGTCTGTTAATTAAGAAAATTGCTCATGGTAACAAACCATGCCGTTGCTGGCAGCCGCTAGAAAGACACACACTTGTTGAAATTAGGAGCGTGGCAGGTAAGGGAACATCTGCTCCACGGAGCCCTCCAGAAGTGAGCAGCCCCTCGCTTGGCCAGGAAGCTCCAGGCCTGTCTGCAGTGGTGGCCCCGGGTTCCTGGGCGGCCCCTTCATCTTGCTCTGCACACCTCTCCTCTGCGTCTCCGTGCCCACCGCCTGCGCCTTCCTAGCTGTGAGCTGTGTTTCCCATGCAGGCAGGAGGCTGGGCAGCCTGGCTTTGAGGGTGAAGATGGGGACGAAAACTCCACCTGTGTCTCTCAGAGATGCTCTCTCGCTCTCTTTTCTAATTTAACCACACCGGTGCATCCCCCATGCATGTTTTGAGTTTTTCTCAAGAGCAACTTCCAAGCGTAACGGCACCATCGTGGGTGGAGAGCAGTGAATCGGGGCGAGCATCTCATCCCCAGCACGAATGTCCAGCTCTGAGGGCCCCGAGTGGGCAGGAAGGTGCTTCCAGGACAGGCTTGTTGTGCTTTTTGATGGGGACATGCAGTAGGAAGTACATTTGACGTTGTGACCCCGTGTATACACATACACGTGTATATTTATAAGTGAAATAGAGGCTAATGAAAAACAATTGCCTTAAAAGTCGTGAAGCTGGTCCAGGATTTTCTATTTTTTAATTCTGTTTCAGGTTCTTAAAAAACAATGGTTACAACCCACTAAATTGATCTCACCACCCACTAATGGGTTGCAACCCACAGTTTGACCAACCCCGCCGTTTAAGTGAATCCGTCGGCCTGTCTCTTCTGGGGAGTCGAGGTCAGCATAGCCCAGGGCTTCAGGGGTCAGCTTGGAACCGTGGGTGGCTCACCACCGACTGGAGTGGCAAGTCCAGCCCCTCCCCCACCCCCGTGGTCAGGGGCCTCCAGCCCTGTCCTCCTCCTCTGCGCACGCCTGCTCGAGCTCCGGCTGCAGGGTTGGGGTGAGCCTTGCATCTGTCAGGCTTCTCACCCTGGCTCTGCCATTTGCCGTTTGTGTGGCCATCGCCAAGTCCCCTTGTCCCTTCAGACTCAGTTTCCTCATTGGTAAGAGGAGGAATAAGAAACCCCACGTCACGGGGCCGTTTTCAGGTGAAGGTGAATTACTGAACTGCGCTGAGTGGGTGCGCGCTCGGGAACCGTCTCCTCCTCTTGGTCCCCGTTTTTCATTCTCTGGCACCACCTCGCTCCTCCTGTCTGTTCTCCCTCCCCTCAGTGGACTGGTCTCTAGGTGCCCACCACCTGTCTCTGCGCCCCCAGCCTGGGAGCTCCTTGGGGGCAGGCGCTCACCCGGTTCTGCCCATCCCCCATGAGCAGCACTTCCACGCTTTGCAGAGTGGTCCCGCTTCTGTGTGTCGCTGTGCTCTCCGAGCCCGGCTGAACCAACGTATTTAACATGGCAAACTCCGCTCCAACGGCAGACAGTGCCTGGGCCCTGCTCCTGCGTGCTTCACAGAGGAGCTCGATTTGATTTTTCGTGCCTGTAAATCCCCTGTGAGTGTGTTTATCAGCTTCTCTCCCTCCCGCTCGCCGTTTTACACACTGAGCCGACGACCTCAGCAGCAGCTCGCGCCTCCCTGCCCGCCAGAGCCAGAGCCCGCCGCCCGCACGCCCGCCGCCCACCCTTCATTTTGGTTTAATTTTGGTTCTTTTAAGCTTCTCCTGCGCTTCTCCATGTGCTGTGATCTATAACCTGCCTCTACTGTCTGGCCTCACAGGGTCCTCCGGGGTCACAGCCCTCGCCGCACGCACAGCCTCCACCTCACAATCCCAGCAGCATGATGGGACCCCACAGTCAGGTACGCACTGTGGCTGCCACCCGCCGGGGGGCGCGGGGCACCAGGAGGACGGAGCCCACAGAGGAAAAACAAAAATCAAAACGTGCTCTAGCCATTGCCTTCAAGGCTTCATCCACAAGTGAAAGTTTAAACAACAGTTTTTTTTCCATAAAGATAGTCTTCAGTCCTTGGACATCACACCCAGCTTGGCCATGAAACCAAAAGAAAAGAAAAAAAAATATTTCTGTGACCTTGTCAGTGGCCTTTGCGTTTTTGTTTTTTCCTCTCTCACTTTTGGTTTGGTTTTTGAGTTTGGTTAACCATTCGTTCGTAAGCGAAGCTGCATCCCCAGCCTGGTCTCTGTGTGCTCGCTGCTGAGAAAGCTTCTGCCCGTATCCCTGCATTCAGTGAGGGAGCGCGCTGCCCCCACCGCACTCATCGTGTCCCCCCCTGGAATCCTCGCTCCTCTGCCCCACCCCCTTGTCAGTTTCTGTGTGTGTGTGTGTGTGTGTGTGCCTGTGCGCGAGTGTCCAGCTTTGTCTGCACACCCTGAACATTTTACGTGTAAGTCCCTTTCTGAGTCTTTCATTGGCCCTACTGCGAGCAGAGGTTCCCTCCTTTGCCCTGCATTGATGTAACCTGCTCTTCTGCATCCCATGCAAAGTCCCAGCCGCTGCCCCGTCACCCAAGTAGCTCTCCGTGAATAGACGTGGAGTCAGGAGTCACATGTGATGTGTGCATCTCTTGAGCCCTCTCCCCAGAGGGACGAGGTCACTGGGAGAAAGAGAGCTTAAAAGATCACTGGTTGTAACAAACCTGAACTTTGAGGAGTGGAGTGCGTTTGTGTTTGTCACCGTGCAGTAGTGCGGGCTGTCGTTGAACTAATTCCCTGTAATTGCAGCCTTTTATGTCACCACGATACGCAGGCGGCCCCAGGCCTCCGATCAGAATGGGAAACCAGGTACTGTACCTTTTCGTGTTCTCTCTCCCCTCGCTCGGCCACCCTTGACCCCCGTTGGATTTTGACTCAGATCAAAATGTGGGGAAAGGATTGGGAGGCGGGGGCACAGGTTTTAACGTGGGAGGCGGCTTTTACAGGCAGGTCCCCAGAGAGGGCCTGTGTCCGCTCTGCGCCGGTGGTGCGGTCCCCCTCGCAGCATCTCGCCTGCCTTGCCTGCTGGGCCGTGGGCGGCCAGTTATGGAGCTGGGGGCAGGCAGCCGCAGAAGCAGGCCCGGAGGGAACGCAGGGGCTCAGCTGTTCCAGAGAAGGTGGCAATACCCTGCCCCTCCAGCCCCTTCTTGGAAAAGGGTCTTCCTCCTTAATGAAGTTAATTGACATCGTGCATTTTTTCCTGGAAGCTTTTGAGAACTGCCAAGGCTGGTAAATGTAATCCTGCTATTAGGGGGGGAAATGGCCCGTAGGAATGCTTAGATCAGGAGCCGGGTGCAGCGGAGCAGGACATGTGTGAGTTTTTAAGCAATGTCTGCCCGCTTCCCAGACCCAACTCAAGACAGGAAGGATTTGTTTGTATAATTAGAAAAGCGGTCTGCTTGTGGGGAGAGCTTTTCAGCCTGGGGTGTGCGCCTTGTGCTGGCCCGTTAGGGTTGGCACTTCTAGGTGGTCTGGAGAGATCGGCCCCCATCCCGCCCTCGCTGGTTTAGCCCATCCAGGGACGGAGGGCTGGGGAGCTGGAGAGGGAAAGATGAGTATCCTCTTGTGAGGATAGACAGACTTACAGGAAACTTAAAAGAAACATCGGGGAAATTTCCTGTCATGCCAAAGTATTTTTTATATATAATCCCTAGAGTGACCTTGCAAACGCCCTTCAGAAAATCTGACAGCAACACCAGCACATTTGCCCTGTAGCCTCTGGAGCTGCAGTCTAGTCACCAGCCAGGTTGGCATTATGTGAGTGTGATTGCTGCTGTTCCCCACGCTCTGCAAGAAACGACGCGGGGACGACAGAGACGCTCACCACCAGGGCACTCTGATTTTAAAGATAAACAGCCTATCAGCTTTCCAGTTACTTTTTTTTTCCGAAAGTCTTTTGTTGCCTATTTTCTCTGACATGAAGGGGACAAATTTGGACAAGAATTAGAGACCCAGCTTTTTGAGCAAGGCAGCACCCTTGGGTACATCACAGATGAGGAAACAGAAGGTCAGACTGGAGGAGTAACTTCCAGAGGCTCCCCGTGAGCGGGCTCAAGTTGGTCTCCAGCTCCCTGCCTGTGCTCTCCCCTCCCCGGCCCGGCCCGTTCAGTTAGCCCTCTTGAGTTGTGCTAGCTCTGCCCTGGCCTGTGTGTCGAGTGGCCACCAGGCCAACCTCCTTTGCCACTGCACGCGTGGGCCCCAGCGGCAGCTTTTCCTCTGCCCATCCACGGGCTCTCCTTGGCCCGAAGTGGCCTCTGTCCCAGGGAGAGAACAGATGCTTCCTTACCGTAATTGTGGCCCTTCCTCCAGCAATTAAGGGACACGAGAGCAAACACGTATGTTTCTATTTATCAATGAAGCATGAGCAAGCACCCAGGAGGGCCAGTGGAGAGTAAATCTGTTACCGCTCCGCTCATTAGAAACTGATCTTTCCCACCTCCCCGCCACCCCCTCAGAAATCTACATTGATTTTCGGGTTTCCTGGGAACTCAAGAAGTTTTTGTCCTCCAGGGGCGGGATGTGCTCCTTTCGCAGGTGCTGCCCCTGGGAGTTCTTGGACAGTGCCTGCCTCAGCTGGGGCTGCTGGTAGAATGGAAGCCTCTGTGCTGCCCAAGTGGGCTCAGCCCTCCACCCTGGCAGGTCAAGGCAGCAGAGACAGCGGGACTTGCTTAGGCTCACACGACCCCCTGCGTTAGGGCGATGAGAAGGGCACTGAGGAAGACAAGAAGCTAGGGGTCGTTGGCCTGGCCTCAAAGTCTTGCAAGGCCAGCCTCCCACCGTTCTTCCTGGGTAGAGGTTTGGGGCTGTGTATAGGGCATTGCTGTGTTTAAAGTGATGGGTGGGTGGTGAACAGTGGGGTTCAGCTGGGTTTAGGAGAGGAGGGCTGGAATCTAGGGTCCTCAGGCAGCCCTCCCATCACGTCCCTGCAGAGCCCCCGCAGGCCTGGCGGCTGATCAGGCAGGCAGCTGAGGGACCGTGCAGACACTGCTGGGATTCGTCTGTTCTCTGGGCAGACTCTTCCTGCGCCTGCCCCACATACTGTAGGAGAGGCACCGGCCCACTTCCAGGAGCCCGTGGGACAGCCCCAGAGAGAGCGTCTCTCTCTCCAGCAGGCCCTGAGGGTGTGTGCGCGGCACATGCTTGCAGTTCCATATACGAGCCATTATTTTTCTAGTTTCTTATATTTGAGGCCTTCAACTTTCTCAGTGTGAGACCTCTTTTCCCTGGTCACTGTGCACCCACCTTCTCTGTAGAGGAGGCCCAGGCTTCCCTGTCTCCTCTCAGGGTCACCCCATGAGAGGAGGAGGGATGTGACTCTGGGCGCCCTCTGGGCAGCCCAGCTCTGCTCGTGAGTCCTGACACACAGCGGGGTTAGGGGAACCCAAGCAGGAGCTTCCTGCGAGAAGTGGTGGTCAACACTGGGCTACCTGGAGAGGGAGCAGTTGCTTGACCCCCATGGCCACTCCATCAGGATTAGATGGGAGCATTCCATGACCTGGAGGGTCCCCTGTCCACCTCAACATCCTGGGAGCCCCCAAACCAGACCCTCAGAGGCAGGCTTTCCCCTGTCCTCCCAGAGTCCTGTAACCAGGCTCTGGAAATATCCCGAACCCCCAAGTGGACAGACACACAGCAGCAGCCAGGTGATTCAGAGCTTGGGAACTTGGGAAGAGGAAGCAGGGCTGGGAGAAAGCGAGAGGTCAGAGCAGCTAAGACCCGGGGGCTGGAGAGACAGACTCAGCACCCAGGCAGATGGGAACGGCAGGTGCCAACCAGATGCCACTCGGTGAATGTCAGGTCCTCCCCAGGCTTATGTGGCCCTCCTGTCAGCCTCCCCAACCCTGGGCACATCACATACCCCATTCTGAAGCTCCACAGTACAACTTGTCTCTTCAGTTCCCGGCACCTCGTTCCAGAACCAGTTTGGAGTTCACTTTTGGGCCAAAGGCAGACCAGCTGCCCCGTCTGCCGTCCCCACTGCAGTGGCCAGGGCTGGGGGACCCTTGGCGGCTGGGGTCGGGTCCCTGCCACAGGTGCACAGCCTCTGAGAAGTGCTGGCACCTGCGCTTTCATCAAGGCTTTCGTCTCAAAGCCAAGGGCCACGCGTAGGCCTGAGGCGTGGGGTTCTGGAAGCAGGCTTTTCCCCCAGCTCTGCTTCTCTTTTTTCGAATGGCAGCTGAAATAACTTCAGTCCTAAGTAAATCACCTCCAATAGGTTTTCACAGCCGGCGTCCCAAGCGTTCACTCAGGAAACCTGTGGCGCCCTGTCCTCTCCTCCCTAGGAGTACTCACAGCAGCACCTGCCGCTCGCACCAGGCTTTAGGGAGCAGGTTCGCCTTCAGCATCCTGCTCGCCCCTCTCCTAGAGGCCGCCTCTCCATCCCCAGGGGCCAGAAGGTGGCATTTCACGTGGTAAAGAAGACGGGGAGTCAGGAGTCCTGAGTGCTCATCCTGGCTCTGCCAGGAGGCGACTGGCGGCAGTTGGCCTCTGGGCCTCAGTGTCCCCATCTGGATCTCAAAGGCTGCCTCCTCCCCTTTAAAAAGGACCTCCCATAGTGGGATTCTAGCTGGTGGGTCTCTTGGTTCCCACAATTTGGAGGTGGGGATAAAATGAGTTATGTTCCATGAGGCAAAGGAAAGACAGGGTTTGGCTGACAGTGCAGCAGTGGGGGCGTAGGTGGTAAGAGGGAGGGCACATCCTCCCTCTGGGGGGGGGCATGGCCAGCGGCATGGCCAGAGCGTGACTGGGCGGTGGCTCCTCTCCCCCCATGAAGCCTGGCCCACCCATGCTGCAGGTTTCACTGAGACCAGCTCCAGCTGACCTCCACTCTAGGGACCTTCCCCCAGGCAGCAGGAGTGGCCTCAGGGCGGCCATGGTGGCCCCCAACGGTCAGGTGGGGAGTCGGGGCAGGCAGCTCCTGGAGCAGCCTCTCAGCTCGTGCCTCTCGTCTCTTTCAGCCTCCCGGAGGAGTTCCCGGGACACAGCCGCTGCTGCCCAATTCCATGGATCCCACACGACAACAAGGTAGAGGCGGGCAGGGCTGCCCGGCGGGGTGTCAGGAGGGGCTCCTCCTCCCTCAGCTGTCCGCCCCTGCCTCCTGCCATCTCACAGCTCACCTGTTCTTTCACACAGGGCACCCCAACATGGGAGGATCGATGCAGAGAATGAACCCTCCCCGAGGCATGGGGCCCATGGGCCCCGGCCCACAGGTAACTGCCTGTCTGTCTGTCTGTCCCTCTGCCTGGCTGTCTGTGTGCACCCGCCTTCTCTCCTCTTGCAGAGTCTGTCAGTCTTTCCTCGTCGCTCAGCTCGCAGGGGTGAGGGGAGAGGGGGTGACCAGGTCCCCAACTCCCCTCTCTGCCCATGGCTGGGCTGGCCCCACCGCAACCAGGAGCAGCCCTTCCCTGGCAGGTGTCAGGCAGAGTTGAGGGACCCCCAGGGAGCTGGGGAAGAGGGGCATCTAGGAGCCTTTGGCTGGCAGACCCTTCCATGCGAGGGGTGTGCTCGCCTGTGGTTTGCGGAATTTAGAAGGTGGGAGCTGGTGCCTGAGCAGTGGTGTGGGTCCTCCAGGAACCCCAAAGCCTCCCACGCTGGGCAGGGCAGACTTGAGCTGGCTCGAGGGTCCCAGCATGTTATGACTCAAAGGTGGGACAAATGAGTGGCAGTCCCAGCTCTGCCTGCAGCTCACCATTGTCCGTCCTGGGACAGATCCCTGTGACCTCTGTGGACCCCAGCAGGCCTCAGTTTTCACATCTGTCTGGAGGGGCTGAGTCTGTCCATGGTTCTCAGTGATGCCCTCCCAAGTGAGAGGAGGCCAGGCTGGCCAGCCTCCAGTACCCACTTCAACCAGAGCTTTTGCCCGTTTCAGATCCCAGGCTCCTGCCTCAGATTTCTTTTGACCAGAGGGATTCCATTGCCAAAAGGACAGTTTAGAAACCTCTGGAAGAAATTATTTGAAGTGCCCTATTTACCTCTTTACAGTTACAACGCAATGGTCACTCCTCGTGACCCAGCCCCAGCCCCTACAAGTACGGGGTCCCACAGGAGTTTAGGGTCATTCCTATTCTAGAACCTTCTCACAGTTGGTTCCCACTTTCTGAGATTTGAATGCAGCTCTGTGTCGTGCAGTAGCCATAGCAGAGTTTGCTGTGTTCTGCCCTCCTTGGGAATTCTCTGGAATCCGACCATCTCAGAAGCTAGAGGTCTGAGTCAGGGGAGGGTTTGTTCCCTGGTGTTCCTTCCCTTTTTTGCTGCCCTGCCTGGCTGCCCACTTGTCTCTCCCACCCCTGCTTGTCAATGTTTGGATTCTCCGGGTGCCTCCTTGGGTTTCCGGTTTCCTGGGGGTGGAGGAGCACCCCCGCTCATACACGTATGCCTCCTTTTTGTAGGGAGAGGTGTCTCCCGCGTCCCACAGTCCTCCTCTCCGTCCGGAGTTGTGTTTATGGCACACCCGGCCTGCTGCTTTCTTCTTGGTGGCGCTGCAGCATGTGTGGTGTTGAAAGATTTTTAGGGAGGTCCTTGTCTTCTGTTGGCCCCATAATCCTAAAAGGAAGCAGGCCCGCACCAATTGCAGCTCCAGTTTTGTTGGTTTTTTTCTTTTCTCAAATTCCCCAAAGCTTGTGTTTTTGCCAGCTCCTTTTAAGCCACCAGAGTGGCCGCTTCCTGCCATGAGGCATCTTGAGCTGACCCCTGCAAGGGTGCCGGCTGAGGGACCCGTGGGGGGCGGGGCGGGAGGGTCTGGAGCGGAGCCCTCCCTCTCCTGCGTCTTCCTCGGCCTCTACCGGACGTTAGAGATGCTCTTGGTGTGGAGATGGGCAGTGGCCTTGGACTTCCAGAACGTCCTGTGGCGCCTGGAAGATGCGGGTGGATGGAGCCTGGGGTGGGAAACCTTCCTGTCCTCCACTGCCCGCCCTCTGTGTTCTGGGAGGCTTAGCGGCTACGTCTGTAAAATGGAAGGGAGCCTGGTTGTAGGGCTGCCGAGAGGAGGAGGTCATTTCCTGGGGTGGCACATGGCATGGGTGGCCCCTTGGTGAGCAATCTGTGTTTTCCAACTTGGGGCTTAAAACCAGGGTGGAGGATTCTAGTTGCTTGGGTTTAGTGATTGCTTTTAGTTTCTCTTTTAGTTTTATTTTTCTGGCAGAGGCCATCAACACTTCATTAAGCCTGTAGTAATATTGAGGTTCTAGAAGCTGGGAATGGGCGTTATCACGCTGAGTGCAGAGTGTTCCGGAAGTTTAGGACTTCCTCCTGGTGTAGCGGGCGTGTCATCGTCCCTGACCAGCAGTCCGGCCACTCTGGCGGCTTTAACGAGATGAAGGTCCTGAAGCCTGAGGTCTTGCCGAAAAGGGCCTGCTGGGCCGAGTGTGGCTCTCCCGGCCTCACTGAGCAGCATATAGGGTGGAGTGTTCCCGTGGGCCCTGAGGGGTTGCCCAGAGGGGAGTGAGATGCCAGCTGACCCTCCCCGCCCCACCTACCTCGGGCTCCAAACACACCTCTCCTCACCTGTCTTTCAGTTTATTTTATCCATATGGAAACCCTGAAGTGCTTTTCCTGTCTCCCGTGCACCTCTGGGTAGGATGCAGTATTAAATTCCAGAGCCAAACCTCAGAGCAACCCAGAAGGTTTGTGTCCCCCCCGCACCCCGGTGGGGGCAGAAAGGCCTGGCATCATGGGGCACTTGGGCCTGAGCAGGGTTGGGGTGTGGGATGGATGGCAGGGTCGGGGATCAGCCGGGAGCAGGCACCGCACAGCCTGGAAGTTTTAGACCCCAAGGCTGAGGGTGGGGAGAGGGCAGGCTCTCCCAGTGGACAGGAGAGGGACGAGCTCAGAACTCAGTGCTAGAAAACGTGGTTCTGGCCTCGGCTCAGCCTGGCTGGGCCTCCAGTCCCCTCACCTGCCAAATGGGCGGCGGGGAAGGCCCTGGGGGGGCCAGGGGCTGTGAGAGACACACCTCAGACACACATGGGGCGCCTGCAAGGTGTTCCCTGGATCCCGTTCCCTCCCCAGGCCCTGGGCTCAGGGAGGGCGCCTGTTTCCGCCACAGCCCGGACTGCTAGGAAAGGTGGCCAGCTCGTGAGGCAGCCTTTAGTAAGCACCACTGCATGCACAGTGCCGTGCTGAGACCAGACACAAAGGTAGGAAACCATCAGCCTGTTATTCCAAGTGGGGAATCAGATTGCTGGTAGCCAGCGACCACTCTAGAACTTTCTGAACAAAGAACAGGCACAGTGTAGTCTTGGGGCTGCTTTACAGATTTCAAAACCAGGTGAAGTGACATTGCAGTTTTTGAGCCTGTGCCACATTATAGCCTAAATGTCACAGAGGAACCAGCAGACCAGGTATCGCCCTGCCCTTTGCCCTCAGAGCCTCAGGCAGATGTTACTCTGGTTTTGCCAAGTGGCCAGTGCCAAAAAGGAGGTGACATTTCCACTTAATTGTATTCTCTTTTAAAGAATTACTTGCATGTCGGGGTCGAGTGGGAACCCTCGGCTAAGTTGCTCAGAAGTGAATCCTATTAGAATGAGGCAATAACTGCAAGGGCTGCCGGCCAGGGTCACGGGGAGAGACTGCGACCCGCGGTGGTGCTGCGGCTTGCAGACCCCGAGGTGCCGTCCCCTGTATGGCTGGTGTTCAGGTTGGGGTGGAGCCAGCACAGCCTAGAATCAGATCGCTGTTGCGTCTTGTCTGCATTTGAGAAAGTTCAGATGAAAGATAATCCACAATCCCTGGGGACGAGCCTGTGGCACCTGGGAGAAACGGCATCTCCCTGCTGAGCCAGGACAGCCCAAGCTCAGTGCCTCTGAGCAGAGACCCCGGGAAGAGACAGAAGGATCGTGAACTTGGCTAGAGCAGCCAGGAGCTGGGTGAGGAGGGAGTGGGCCGTTGGAGGGCTCCCAGTGTGGGGTAGCCAGGCCACCGTGTGATTCGGGGGGTGGAGGACAGGACCCTGCTGCCCAGGAAACTTCCTCCACAGCCAAAAATCCACACTGACAGATCTGTCCTCAAGACTACACTGTCTTCTCCTATTTTAAGGTGAAAGAGTACGGGTGGGCCACAGGCAGCACCGGGAAAGAGCTCCTCTGGCGAGGGGCTGCAGAAAGGAGTAGCAGGCCCCAGGCCCTCCTGGCTTTAGGGGTCTTCCCAAGTCGCCATGGACCCTGCACAGGGCACAGAGCTGAGACTCAGACAGAGGGCCAGCAGGAGGGCCCTTTGTTGTCCCTGACTGTGGATCAACCCTCTCCCCAGGATCTGGGCGCCTGCGTGGGGATAGAGGCAGGGGGTGTCGCAGACAGATTGCCGTGGCTGTGGCCAGCCCAGGCCTACACCAAGGACCCCTCCCGGCCCCAGCTGCCCGGTCCCTGCGGGCAGGGAGGCAGGCACTGGGCGAAGAGAGGCTACTTCATGTGAGCTCCTGAAACCATGCTTCCAAGCCCCCCTGTCCTCTGGGGAGAGGCTGGTGTTTCTGATTTGAAAACTTTCCCCTAAACCTGACTTTTAGCCCTACTTTCCCCGCTGACTTATTGTGTGGCCTTGGGCCACTCTCTGGCCTCTCTGGGCCTCTAGCTTGTCGTCTGTGAAATGAGGAGGTGGGAGTGGCCTCCAGGGTCAGTGCCTCTGAAGGACCAAGGACCTGGGTGGGCACACTCCTCCAGGGAAGCAGCCACGCTGGCTGTCTGGGGGCTCCTGGTGGCGGGGTGGGGTCGGGAAGAGCAGACACTGCCCCCGGAGCCTCCCCGCATGGCTGCACACTGCGTGCCCAGACCTCTTTCTGGAGGGAGCACCCCCGCCATCCCCCTCACTCTGGGTGCTGTGGTGTCCTGGGCTCTGGCCAGCCCCTGGGCCGCCCCCCAACTCCTGCCCTGTGGTGCTGGCCACTGTCCTGGGGCGCCCAGCAGGGTGCAGCCACGGCCCGGGGAAGAGAGCTCTTGCTCGCTTGGGAAGAGCTTTCTGCTGGCCAGGCGAGCCTCCTGTTCCGGAGGAACCAAAGGCAGCTGAGATTGGCAGGGGATTTGGTGGCAGCCTAGGGTCAAGAGGGCCCTTTAAGGCCCGGGCTCCGGCTGCTGCAGGTGGTAGTGAGGGCTCTGGCGTCCGCTCCGCAGCTGCCGGCCGGATGCTGCAGGGCGGCCTTCCGTTTGGTGCCCCGGCGCCTGGAGGGCTGGGAGCTCTTCGTCCCCGTTTTGTGGACAAGGAGGCCCAGCAGGGGCTGCGGAGCTTCAGTGCTAGCTTGCCACAAGCATCCTGCCGAGGGGCTGGCCCTCTGCTTCCACGCCTCGGAGTTTCCATCTTTGCAGTGGGGCAGGACTGGGGTTGCTGCGGTGACGGAGGAGTGAGAGGAGAAGCCTGTAGCACAGCCTGGCCTGGGGAGCATTGTTGTCATCTGTGCAGTTTGCCCAAAGTCACTGGCATGCAGCTCGGTAGGCCAGCTCCCCCCGTGCCTCTGGTGGCTACCCCGAGGTGCCTGTCCACGAGGGGCCTGGTCCCTGCCTGTGCCAAGCCTGCCGCTGTGCCCAAGGCAGGTGCACATCCTCCCAGCCCAGGGCTCGGCCCCAAGCGGGCATGGGGGTCCTGGCTGCTGAGGGGCCTCTGCCACACCAGCTCCTGCCTCCTCACTCCGGGCCCCGCTCGCTGCCGGCCCACCAGCCTGGTGCTACCCCTGTCGTCGTCCACACCCTGTCTGGGTGTTCTTCTGGACTCCAAGTCCTCTGTGAGTGACCAAGCGGAGGAGATGGGCCCAAGGCTGTGAGGTTTGAGATGCCAGCCTGGTGCTGGCTCCGAGCCTGTCACTCCGGCTCCCGAGCCTCCTGTCCAGCCCCTCCCTCATTCTCACCAGCTGTGTGGCGTGGCCTGCAGACTGCGGGGGCTCGCAGATCCGGGTTTCAGCCCCAGCTGTGTCATTTGCTGACTGCCTTTGGGCAAGTCTTTCTCCTCTCAGACCCTCAGTCTCCTCTTCTGTAAGCTGAGAATAATACCAGCCTCTTGCTGGTGGTATAAGGACCAAACCGGAGGCTGTATATAAAGCGTTTTATGTGCTCAAAAAAGGACAGCTGATGCTGGCTGTCCCTTTGCCATCAGAATTCCACCCACTTGCTGCTGTCAGAGTCTCCTGCAAGGACAGAGCTGAAGCTTCAGCTAGGCTCACTGTGCTTTCCATCCATTCGCTTCTTCAGCCCTTCACTGATTCAGCCCCAGCCTGTGCATGGAATAAGGATGATGTCAAAATCATCAAGACACAGTTTCCATCTTCAAAAGGCACTCAGTCCAGTCAGAGAGATGAATATGTGGCCACGATCATGACCCAGTGTGATACGGGCTCGGGGGAGAGAAATTACAAGGCATTATGGGGGTAACTAGGATGGAACATTAACTCCAAGAGATGGGGCAGGGAAGGCTTACACAGAGGAGGTGCTGGGTATTGGAGGATGTGTAGGATTCCACCAGTGGCGATGGAAGGCAAGGCGTTTATTCCTGCAAAGAAAATAGCACTGAAAGCCGGGAGTTGGGGCAGCACTGGCTTGGTTGTGATAGGAGATGAACCAGCGAAGGGCCTGGGGTGCCTGATCCAGGTGCCCTGTGACCCACCCCACTCTCCCTCGGTGGGTTGCACTGAGCTGAGTTGGGACTCGGGGGGGTTTCCAAATTCCATGTAGACTCTTCTCTCAAACAGAACGGTGGTCCTCTCTAAGGTAGAAACGGAGTGTTGCTCCGGCTTCTCTAGCACCGTGCTTGTTGAGGGCCCCACGTGCTGACTTGGGAATCAGACAACTTGCTCCAGGGGTTGGGGGTGGGGGACAACCCAGACGTGGGCACAGGGGGGCGTCTGTACTTGCCAGGCCTTTGGGGTGCCTTCAGGACAACCCTTGATGGAACTTTCCTTCCCCTTCCATGTCCGGACCCAGCCCGTCCCCAGCCTGCCAGCAGGTTCTCCTCCCCGACAGTGTCCAGGGTGCTGGTGCTCGCCGGCCAGCTCTGTTCCAAGTCTGTTCCCCTCTACCCACCTGAGACCCAGGGAAGGTGCTGGCCGGCGGTGTGAGGCCAGGGTTGGGAGCGGCTTGCTTGACGTCCATAAGCTTCTGAGAGAACCATCTTGAAGTCTCTGAAGATGCATTTAAAGTTGTGACTGTCTCTCTGTGCTGGCTTGTCGCTGTGTTCCTCTCCCTTGTTTCCCATCCTCCCCACACCTTTTTGAAACAAATGACTTGTGTTTTCTCATCAGATCCTTCTCACAGACTAACCCTCTCGCTTATGTTCTGTCTGTCTGTCTGTCCCTCCTCTTCTCTCTCCGGTTCCCCTTTCCTTCTCATAGACTGATCCTTGGTTGTCATTGCAGAATTACGGCAGCGGCATGAGACCACCACCCAACTCCCTCGGCCCCGCCATGCCCGGGATTAACATGTAAGGCAAAGCCAACCCTGCCGGCCGCTCAGGGCCAGGCTTTCCCCACCCTCCGCTGCCCTTCCCCAGAGACTGGTGATCCGAGTCGTTACCAGCACCTCTCGGGACCTCAGTCTCCTCCTCAGTAAAGTGAGGGTGTTGACAATACAGTACTGAGAGCTCACCCCCATATCATGCTTACTTGTGCCCGGCATGGTCCTGAGCATGCTCCACGGACTAGCTGAGCTAGTGTTCATAATAAGCCTATGAGGCAGTTATTATCCCCCATTTACGGATGAGGTAACTGAGGCACAGAGAGGTGAAGTCACTTGCCTAGGCTCACACAGCATGAAGTAGAAGGGTCAAGATTTAAAGCCTGTACAGCTGAGCACTATTCTAGGCTTTGGTGGATCTTAACCGCTGTGCGGTGATAGGTGCCCGTGAGAATCTGGATTACCTTCCTGGGAAAACGCACACGCAGAGGACATTTGATATACCTTGCATGTAATTCATTGGAGATGGTAGATTTCTGCCCCTGGAACTACCTGTCGCTGCGCCGGCTGGCCTCTCAGGCCCGCCACAGGGCTGTGTGAGGGTGGGTGTCCTATAGTGATTTGAGCCCTCTGGCGCTGCCCCTGCTGGCACCACCCCTGGGAGTTGAGAGCACCCTTTTCAGTGTTTCCGTCTCTCCCACCCTCAGGGGCCCCGGAGCCGGCAGACCCTGGCCCAATCCTAACAGTGCTAACTCAGTGAGTACCGGGGGCGTCTGCGGGGGGCTCTGGGGTCTGGTGGTTCCTGTCTCGAGGTGGGAGGTGTCGCAGGGAGTGGAGATGCAGCGGGGCTCCACCTGGTGCCTCCAAGGAGACGCCCGCCTGTGGGTGCAGGCGTGAGAGTCACGTGCTGAGGCCATCGCACTTGGTGCTGCGCCACCCAGGTGCCACTCTGAGGGAGCTCCGAGGCGTGGACCCGCCTGGCTCCGGAGCGCTCCTGCCAGTCTCCGCTGCTCTGGCGGGGCTGGCGGCCAGCACTCTGAGGAGGGAAGTGGCTCGGCCCGGACAGTCCAGGGCAGCAGGCAGAGGGGCGGGGTGGGGCGAAGCTCCCATTCTCCCTCCCTCGCCTTCTGGAGGGCCTCCTCCCATGCCCCACGGCGCCCCCAGGCTCCCTGCTGAGGCTTTCAGGACAGTTCAGTGTATGAACCGGCCCTCCCAGGGAAACTGACCAGGTGGCTCAGTGGGTCCCACAGCCTTGCCCATCAAGGGTGAGGCTATGTCCCCCAGTGGATTTGGAAACCAAAGGGTGCTGCCTGTTGGAGGAAGTCACTCTGACACGTGGCTCTCCCACCTCTTGTTTTTAGATTCCATACTCCTCCTCATCACCCGGTACCTACGTGGTAAGTGTGTGTGGGTGTGGGGCATCGCATGTCCAGCCGCACGGGATGGGGCATGCAGGAGAGCTGCTCAGGGAATCTTCCCCTTTCAGAGCATGTTCTCAGCACAGGTGCTAGAACTTGCTGTCACTGTTCAGTTGTCTGTACCTTCTGGTGGCCTGAAAGTCCCCAAACGAGGCCTGGAGTTGAGATCCCCCTGGGGGCTGAGCAGTGGATCAGTTGGCTTCCACCACAGGCCTCTGGTTTCAGTGATGGGCGTGCGCGTGAGCGCATACAAGCACACACACAGCTGCCTCCTGTTTAAAGAAAGGAAGGGGGAGATCCAAGGCCAGTTCCCCCAAGGCTTAAATGTGGGGCTCCGTGTGGCACCGGAGGGTTTGCGAGAGCTGAATGCCGGGCTGGGCCCGGGCGAGCACTTGTGCTGACGTGGGCAGACTTGCTAGCCTCTCCCCATGTATGTCATCGCCGTGGGTTTCTGATGTCAGTTTTTATCTCATGTCCAGGGACCCCCTGGTGGTGGCGGCCCCCCAGGAACACCCATCATGCCTAGTCCTGCAGGTAAGAGGGCTTGGGATGTAGCGAGTCCTGGAGGGGCCTGGGTGCAGAGCTACTCTTGCTGAGCAGTGTGTACCCCACTGGGCATCTTGGCATCAGGGATTTCAGGGGCAGGAGGAGGCTCCTGGTGCCACCAACATGCTGTGTGGCCTCAGTCAGATCTCCTCATCGCTGGTTAACAGACGGGGCAGAGCAGGGAGGTCCCGGCACGAGGGCTCCCACTGTCAGAGAGGACCCTGTCCTGGTTGTGCGTTTCTACAGACGACTGAAGAGGGGCCTTTGGGATCTGGCACCAGGACACCATGGCATGAGGCCTCTTGGCTTCTGTTCCTCTATGTAGGAGATGCTGTCTCCATTTTTCTTTAATCAAAGGAGGACATATGTGCACACACATGGGCATGTGCGCACACACACACACACAGCGTCACAGTTGTGTTTCTTTCCCAGCTAAGAATAGCTTACCACCCGCTAGAAGGAATTCAACATACGATCCTTACCCACCCCAAAATAAAGAGTGAGAGGTAGTTGGATTTCTGCCCAAGAAATATGGTGCCCGCTTCTCACATAAACATGCGAGCTGATTTCCTAAGGAGACTTTTCTGGCTAATTAGGGAGATGGTGGGGTCCCCCTCTCCCACCCCTTTCTCAGCTCCCCATCACAGGGAAGCTGCTCAGCTGCAGGGGTGGAGCTGGCCACGACCGTGACGTTCTGGCTCCCTCTTTCTGCTGCTGCATTTTTATGAGCAGCACGACCTACATTCAGAGGCTGGGTCACATTAGACCACTCCATATGTTAGCACGTCTCCAGCCCCATCCCTGCCTCTCTCTCCTGCCCCATCAGCTTGGCAGGGTGGCCCCCAGAGAATTGGTGGTGTTTCTCTTTCCTGATTTGATTGTAGCTGCTGGGTGGGGTTGGGGAGAGCACAGGTCATGGTCTGGTGGCCCCTGCATCGTCCCTGGCAGTGTCTGGGGACCACATTTGGTTTGGGGTAGAAAGACGAAAATTTGAACCTGTATCCCCGTTTGCCGCGTCCACACTGCCATCCGGACAGCCTGCAGTTCTTCGTTTCAGGGTTGAGTGATTTTCACAGTTGAATTTTCTGTGATTAAAAACTTGGTGAATCTTCATTAAATACAAATTAGCCAGAAAATGGTGGTACTTAGAGGAAATTTTAGGTGATAAAATACAAAAGAATGAGTTCAAGTGGCACGAGTTTGTTTTAATTAAGAAATGAATTAATCACTCCAACTTCGGGTTTCCACTGTTCTACAGATTCAACAAATTCCAGTGACAACATCTACACAATGATTAATCCAGTGCCGCCTGGAGGCAGCCGGTCCAACGTAAGTCTGCTTTCTAATAATTTACATATCAGATACCATAACAAATCATAATTAACTTCATCAGCTGAGGGGAAAGCAAGTTTAATTGATTTCAGCCATTTGTTACCAAAGATGAATAAAATAAACCATCAGGAAAGTGATTAACTCTTGGGGAACTCAGTTCCCATTTCATAGCTGGCAGTGGGGGGTGGGGAGGAGGAAGGGGGTAGAGGATTCGCACCCCACCCCGGTCAGTGTGGGACACCAGGCCCCGATGCCGGTACCCCTGCTGCTCTGTATGGGGTGCTGGTGAGGGAGAGCCCCAGGCTGCAGGTGGGGTCTGGGCTGGTTGGCTGTGTCGCCCTGGGCCATCCCTCACTGTCTTGGGTCTGTTTCCCTGGCCGCGGAGCTAGGGGTGGAGGCCACAGCAGGAGCACATGGCCCATCTGGGGACCTGCCCTTGCACCTCCAGCACCTCTGGGGCCTGTGACTCTGGCACCTTGCAGCCTTTTTGTCTCTCCTTGGACAGTCCTTCGTCTAGAAGCCCCCCCCCCGCCTTCTGTGCCTGTCAAAGTTCCAACCCTCAGTGATGTTCAACTCAAATTCCACCTTTTCCGGTCCTGCTCGCCCACTCCCTCCGAGCTCCTGTGTCCCGTGTTAACGGGACTTGCCTCTGCAGCTTCGGCCTATTGCCCTCTGTCAGGCGGGAGTTCCCTGAGGACGGAGTGGGCCGACTCGCTTCCGCAGATGGCCCTTCCGCATGGGGCCCCTGGGGAGGTGAACCCCACCAGCCTCGCCCTCGGGGGCCTCAGGGTTTGGAAACGAGGCTGCCGTGTGACCAGATCAACAGTCTGTGGACTGCAGGGTCGGAGGGTGGGTTTGGCGCCGTAAAGCTGTCTGTGGCCTTTTGGGGTGCTCTGTTTGGTTTTGTTGGTTCACTGTCTGATGTGATATCCAATTCACCCCACATGCTAAACCCTGATCACAAGCTGCCCCATGCTGGACCCTGCACAGGGGTGATCCCCCACAGTCTCTGGGCAAGGGTCTTTGCCCTGCCTCCTGGGGTGTTAGAGGGGCCGTAAGCAGGGTCCTGGGGCTAAGAGGCGTGGGCACTGCATGCCACCCTGATGCTCCACCACCCCTCTCCCTTCCCTCGGAGTAGCCAGGACCTCCCTCCACCCAGCCTCATCGCCCCATCCTCTCACTAGGGTGACCAGCTGTCCAGGTTTTAGCACTGAAAGCCCTGTATCCTGGGAGACAATGTCCCAGAACGCACAAAGCCTTGGTTTCTGGCAATGGATGCAGAAGGTTGGGTGGAAAAGTATAAGATGCATACGGTGGCCTGGAAGACAGGCACTGGGAGCTGTGTTGGTGTCAGGTGGACATGGCACAGATCGCCCGCCTCCTTGGTCACTGTCACCACAGTTCCCCCAACCGTGGAGACCGGGGTTGTGACCTGTGGCTCTCAATGACGGATCATCGTGTTGCATCATGGGCAGTGACGGGGTCTACCTTTGACTCTGCCACAGGTTAACAGTGCTGCTTCGTGTCGAGATAGCGCAGGTTTCATTTTTCGCATAGTGAGTATTGTGACCATGTTCTCTAAGAGTTCAGATACTGAAAACAGGAATAACAGCGCCAGCACTAGCATGGCCCCGATCACCAGAGAAAAAGGCCAAAGGCCCGTGTTAGTTTAATGACAGGTGGGAGGATTAGAGGTTAATGACCACAGCCGGACGCACTGCGCGTACGCAGAAGGAGGAAGGGGGCGTGCAGCCGGGTGCGGAGCGCCCTGGAGGCTCAGTTGTACAGTCCGGGGTGAGATGGGCACAGGTTCTAAGTCAGCCAGAAGGTTTTCCGTTCTCCAAAGAGACACCAACACTTGGTCAGAAACAGTGGCCACTACCCTGGCTTGGGCATCCATCCCCCTTGTACGGACGCCATCGCCACGCCACCCCCTCAGGTTACATTTCCTGACGCAGAGGCCGCAGTTGATGCCTGTGGGTGAGCAGAGGGGATTTCGGTGACAAACGTGTTGGCCCTGTTCAGGGTAGAGCTGATTCTGTCGGATCTTACTGACCATCGGGTGAGCTTCCTCCAGTCCAGAGTGGGGCCTGAGATCGTGGCGGCAAGAACACGGACCCCGGGTCTGAGGACCTGTGACTTGAAAACTGGAGCTTCACATTGTCATCTGGACTTCTACGAAGATTTTAATGAAACTGCAGAAAACAAAGATTGTTGTTCGCTGGTCCAGTTACAAACTAGACTTTGTTCATGTATCTGCGCATGTGGCAGGTGGTACACAGTTAATTGGCAAATGTTGTTTAGTCTGTGAACTTCTCACCTGCTAAACGCCCCCCATGCCTCGTCCCCAGCGCTGCTGCAGGGCCGTCACCGCTTACCTCTGGTACCAGGCTTTCAAAACGAAAGGTGTTGGTCACTTGTCAGTTTGCTCAAAACACGCAGAAGCACTTCATGAGATTGGTGACTTTGTAGAAATGGAGAGAGCCTCAGACACGTGCCCACAAGGTGGCTTTCATTGTTGCTGCCCAAAGAATAGATGTAAAACCTTGGCCTGCTCTGATGTTGTCTAGGTTGGAAATACATAGAGATGAGAATGGAGAAAGGGATTACGCTAAAATAGAAATGGATGTGCTGTTTCTCCGGAACCGTGTGATGTTCTCTGAAGAGGCCACAAGGAGCCTAGATGAGGATGAGCAGACGGCACCTGACTGTTCAGAGCTGTGGCAGGAGGTGGGGGTAGTGACAAAACCTCATACGGCCAAAGTAATGACTTGTTTTTTGGAAATGAGGCTGCTTGAGAACTCAAAAAATGTCACCAGTAAGGGCAGCCAAGTTATTAAACAGGACTTTCTCAATTTCTTTATTAAAACTGTAATTTATTTGGAATCCAGCTTGGATCTCACAAGTTCAGATTACCTTTGTGCTTTAAAACCGCTGTCCCTGAGAAGGAGAGGTTTAATCGGAAACGACCTCCAGCGTGCTTGGGGACGGTTAGAAATGATGGACACCTTGGACAGGGATGGCCCATCTGATGGATTTGTGGATGCACAGGACCTACCTGACAGGGGCTGGTCTACCAAAAGCAGCCTGTAGATCAAAGTGGGTGGACACCTTTGCAGCTGGAAGCGACCTCCTACAGGTCCACAGCCTGTGCGAGTAAGGACGATCCTAAGTACCCACGTGCAGATGTTCTTGTGGAGAGGATGGTCGGCTTGGTGTCGCCACGTTGGACTGACACCAGGGTTTGTTAAGAACAGGGCAGCTAGTCAAGTGAATTTTACCTTTGACTCTGTGCTCAGCTTTACCACCACGTGGCCAAAAAGAACGATGTCCTCGAGGCTGCAGACAATTCAGAGAAGGTTTATTAGAGGAAAAGCAAGCCCTTTTGCCTTGTTGCACCCCCGAAGGCAAGATGGGTCCCCCAGCAGCTCTGCTAGAGCCCCAAGGAAACTCAGCCAGGGTTCTTACTCTTGCCATGTCTTCTCAAGCTGACACTGGCTGATCCAGAAACGCGGCCTCAGTCTGTGCCGCAAGCGTCCCCGTCAGTGCGCAGAGCGGGGAGGCTCCAGCAAGGTGCGCTGAACGATCTCCCTCGGATGGATTATCGGGACGCCTGCCCGATGACAGACACAACGCTAGCTCTTTGTGCATAAAACTTTTTATTTAATCTTAACGGGGAAGGAGAGTAAAATATCGTAGCACAGGACAGGGAGAAATGTCATTCTTTTAAATTAAATACAGGTACTCTGTTTAATCAGTCCTACCGTATTTAAGTTCTCTTTTTTAAAATCTTCCATTTATGTATTTTAAGGATATGCAGTAATATAGCCTACTAAATACCCAGTGAAGACTTACAGTTAATTAATTTTATCAGAGGAGAGAAACATTCATCTTTTTCCATATACGTCATTTATTTAACTGGTCCTCCGTGACTTGCCACTGTTAACTAGTCCTACTGTTGTTTTGTCTAAATAATAGCATTTATGTAACAGAAAAGTGAGTAATACAGAATAAACAAATGGTGCTGGGACAGCCAGGCGTGGACACGCACTGAGGGAGTGGGACGTGGACACGCACACGGAGGAAGTGGGACGGCTTCCCTGCAGCCGCATGCAGACGAGCTCCCGGTGGGCCTGAGGCCTGAATGGCACAGCCAGAGCTGGCAAGCGCTTAGTAAGAACACAGGACTCAGTCTGTGTGACCTGGGCTGCGCAAAGCCGCCTTGCCACAACGCCAGAAGCACAAGCGACCAAAGAGAGTAGATGCATTGGACTCCATCAAAATTTAAAACTTTTGTGTTTAAGAGGACGCTGTCGAGAAAGTAAAAGACAGTCCACAGAATGGAGAAGCTATTTGCAAATCATATATCTGATAAAGGACTTGAATCCAAAATATGTAAAGAACTCTTGAAACTCAATAATAATTTTTTTAAAAAAAGGACCAAGGCAGGCCGGTCCCGGGGCCCAGTGGTTAAGTTCTCGTGCTCCGCTTCGGCAGCCCAGGATTTCGCTGGTTCAGATCCTGGGCGCGGACATGGCACCGCTCATCAGGCCGTGCTGAGGTGGCATCCTACATGCCACAACTAGAAGGACCCACAACTAAAAATATACAAGTATGTACTGGGGGGCTTTGGGAGAAAAAGGAAGAATAAAATCTTAAAAGGACCAAGGATCTGAAGAGACATTTTCCCAAAGATGGAAAAATAGCCAATAAGCACATTAAAAGATGCTGAGCATCATTAGTTATTAGGAAAACGCAAATGAAAACCACAATGAGATACCACTGTACACCCACTAGGATGGCCATCATCAAAAAGACGAGTAATGACCAGTGTTTGTGGCGAGGGGAAGAAACTGGGCCCGTCATCCACTGCCGGTGCGCTGTAACATGGGGCAGCTGTGGAAGGCAGTCTGGCAGTTCTTCAAAAGGTTAAACAGTTACCATGTGACCCAGCAAATCCACTCCCGGGTATCTACCCTGGAGAAATGAAAACATTTGTACACAAATGTTCACGGCAGCATTATTCGTAACAGCCAAAAAGTGGAAACAACCTGAATGTCCACCGACTGATGAATGGAGGAGTAGGATGTGTACGGCCTCACTCTGGAAGAGCATTTGACCGTGAGAAGCAGTGAAGACTGATAACGCGCTACCACACGGATGAATCTTGGAAACCCTGTGCTGGGTGAAAGCAGCCAGCCACCAAAGGTCACACATTATTTAGTTCCATTTATATGCAATATCCAGAATAGGCAAATCCACAGAAACAAAATAAATTAATGCTTGCCTGGGGCTGGGGGTTCGAGGGAGAATGGGGAGTGACGGCTACTGAGTCCGGAGTTCTTTTCGCAGTGATGAAAACGTTGAAAAATTGATTGTGGTATGGTTGCCACTGAATGGTACACTTTAAGCAGATCAATTGTACAGTCTGTGAATTGTATCTCAATAAAGCTGTTAAAAATAATACGTAAAAAATACACAGTAAAACATAATTTAAGGTAATCTGTTTTTTCATGTATTTACGTTGAAGTAATAACACAGGTGCATAATTGTTTATTGTATTACCATGTTTTGGGATTCCTTTGGTCTGCTATGGCTGTGCCCTGGCCCAGCTCCCTAAAATGTTGGTCACCCTCGTCCTCATATAATTCGGGTTAATAAGGATGAAATTTGTTGTCAGATGGCAAAATGTGCCCCAGAGCCTAGGAACAGCCGTAGGAGGCAAGGATGCTGCACCCACAGTGTGTGCGAGTGGGTGGGGGGGGCATGAGGAAGCAGCCAGTGCCCCAGTCCTGCCCCCGCAGTCTCGTCACACCCGTCTCTACTCCAGCCACTCTGAGCTGCCAGCGGCAAGGAGGCCTCTTACTTCTGCTCAGGCAGGACCTCCGCCAGGAATGACTTCCATGACCTGTCTCTGCCTGCCCAGATTCTATCCCTCAATTATTTTGACGCTCAGTCTCTTCCTCCATGCAGCCTATTGTGATTTCTCTGCCCTCTGTCCAGTGCCTCTTTCTGAAGCTGCAGCCATGCTTTGTCTGCAGTTGCCTTTGGAACTCGGCACATCTGCCCTGTGGGGTAGTTGGGTGTCCATGGCTGTGCACTCCTCCTCCGGTCAGAGACCCAGCTGTGACTTGGCTCAGTGTCCTCAGTGCCCAGCACAGGCCAGATGCCAAACAGTCCTCCATTCTGCCACCTCCACCTCCTGTCCACTCCGACATCCGGTCTGCATCACAGAGCCTTGGCTCTTCACATGGGTTTGGTCCCTTCGTGGCCATGCAGTGTGACCTCTGGCCTTTGGCAGCTGCTTTCCTGAGGTGGCTTTGGTAGTTGCACAGAGGCCCAAGGATGAGCAGGCTGCACCTCTGGCCTCTGATCTGCCTGCACCATCGGTTCTGCGTGGGGGCCTCCCTCATGGCCCTCCCTCCAACGTGGTCCTAATCAGAGACGCCCTTCTGCCGCCACGTCCCCCCCATCGCTCAGGAGACCCGATCTCGTCTCACCTCCCGCCCCGTGAAACTTCTGCATCTCTGAGGAAGAGCTGAGAGGAGGCTAGTGTGGGGATGGGCCAGGGCCAGGCTGCCCAGCTTCTGGTCCCAGCTCCTCCATTTCCTATCTGGGAGACCTCGGGTACAGCGATTCCCACACTGTGCTTCAGTTTCCTCATCTGTAAGATGGGGGTGAAAAGCATGAGTGTTCCCTGGCCTGGCACAGTCGGTCACTCGTCCTTGTGTCTGTCTGAGGCTTGGGCTGGCGAGCCCTGCTCTCTGCACCAGGGATGGAAAGAGCCCAGGATGGGATCTGTGAGGCTTGGTTTGAGAGCTGCCTCTGTGTGGCGCTGGGTGGCCTTTGGCCAATTCCCTTCCCTCTCTGGGTTTGTTTCCTCGTGTGGTGCATAGGAATGGGCACCTCTGCCCTGCACAGTTCCGAGGGCCGGAGGTGGGGGGACACCAGCTCCAGCCTCCTAGCATTAAACGCCTGCGTGTGTGTGAGAGAGGAGCCCCCAGAGTGGAAGCTCCCTGAGGGCAGAGCTCGTGTGCAGCGGGGCGGGGACCCTGTGCGACTCAGCCGCCTTGCTCTGTGCTTCTCCCCAGTTCCCGATGGGTCCAGGCTCGGACGGCCCAATGGGAGGCATGGGCGGCATGGAGCCACACCACATGAACGGATCGCTAGGTGAGCCTGCGTCGGCCCGTCCAGCTGCACCTGCCCCAGCAGCCTTGACTGCCTTGGCTCCTGGCTCAGCTAGGCCTGGTCCGCAGCCCTGGCCATGGCTGGGCACACAGGGCGATCCTGAGAGAAAGATAGTGCCTGGGTGGAAAATTCTCTGCAGAAATAGTGTGGGGTTTGGGTGGAAGGGCTTGGAGATCCTCCATGGAAGAGCGAGCACGGAACTGAATCAGATTCTTTTTTCCTTCCAGGGTCAGGTGACATAGATGGACTTCCAAAAGTGAGTGTGTGTTCCGTGTCTCCTCCTCAACAGCACCCATCCTGTCCCACCCCTGAGACCCCTCAGAAAGCCTTTCTCCCATCCAGCTGGGCATCTCACCGGGCCCAGGGGCTCACCTCCTCTCCTCTCCCTGCAGAATTCTCCTAACAACATAAGTGGCATTAGCAATCCTCCAGGCACCCCTCGAGACGATGGTGAGCTAGGAGGGAACTTCCTCCACTCCTTCCAGAACGACAATGTAAGTGTGCCCACCGCCGCCCTCAGTTCCTCCCTGGAACATCACCCTATGTCCTGGGGTCTGGAGACTATTTAACAAGTTTCCGAGCCTCCTGGCCGAGACCTGCCCCTGGGCTGGTGTCCCTGCAGCTGCGTGATAGGCCTCTCCGCGGGGGACTTCTCCACACTGAGTGCAGAGCCCCAACCTTCCTCCCGGCTGCATGGCACTGAGCCCGTGCCCACGTCTCCCAGCCGGCAGGGCCTTCTGGAGGCTGCATGTGGGCACAAGGCCTCTGGCACTGGTTAAGCTGGTGTGGCTGGGGAAACCCTGGCCTGGCCTGGGACTCAGGAGGCTGGGGCTCTGGCCCACTGGGGTCCATTTCTGTCTGTCCTGGGGTCTCAGCACAGGGGCTGGCCATCTCCTTTTCCATATCGGGCCTCTACTGACGGTCTCATTTGAAGAAATGATGTCATGGTTAAGCTGCTTTTGAGAGCCCAGACCGGCTCCCGCCCCAGGGCATCCTGGCTGCGCTCCAGCTCATCAGACTGCAGGGAGGAGGGCAGGGACTGCCACTCCTGCAGCTGGGAAGAAGGGGTCACTTGGAGAGGGGAAGGGGCAGGGGGAGGTGAGTTGTCCCCCATGGGTGAGCAGGCTGGCGCTCTTAGGTGGGTCCTAACTCCCTCCTCCCAGCCCTGCCTGCCCCCTGCCCGCACCTCCCAGCCCCTCCCAGCCCCACCAAACCCCCACACTGGCCCTGTCCAGCTCCATGTGGTCAGACCTGCCCGAGGCTCCCGCACCGGCCCTCACGAGCCCCCTTCTCTGCTCTCCCCTTCCAGTATTCTCCAAGCATGACGATGAGTGTGTGATCCCCCCCTCCTCTTCTCTGAGACGCTGAGAGAGCCGGCATTGCAGGCGGGAAGATGCCAGAAATTATGCAAGAAGTGAGGTGTCATTACCCAGGAGCTGGGGGAGGGGCAGCTCCCCGCCCCCCTCACCCCCACCCGCCCCTCCACTCCCCCACCTTTCCCGAGTTTAGTTTCATGCAATAAAAAGGCTGAACTTTTTATTCCATAAAACATGAAGGAGAAAACTCAAAATAAAAATATATTTCAAGTCAGTGACCAGAAAAACACCACCCTTGCCCTTTCCCGAAAGGACCTTTTATGTACATGACACTTTTTTGTTGTTTTTCTTTGGGGTTTTACCGTTGGGATTTTTTTGTTTTTGGGGGGGTTTTTTCCGGGGAAAAATTTTTAAAAATGGAAGCTTCTAGCAAGCCCCTCCACCCCACCCCAATCAACCTCGTTGCTTTCTTCTTTTAAAAAAAAAAAAAAAAAGGACAAAAAAAATCACCAAGCCCTGCTATCTGTCTGTCCCCAAGCCCTCTACCAGGAACGCTGGTCTAGGTGTGAGATCTCACGCTGTCTTTGTAGCCATCTGAAAATAATAATAATAATAATAATAAACTGGGCAGTTTACAATCAGTGGTTTCTTTCAAAAGGCCTTTTTTGGAAAGAAAACAGGAAGTCACCTGTTTCACTTGGGGTTTTGTTTGTGTGGATTGGGCAAGGGAGGGCGGGAGCCTGTTTTGTTTTTGCTTGGTTTCTCCCGGCTGAGCTGGTGGCGACAGCAGCTGCACAGTTTGGACCCCGGAACACCCCCCACCCCCGTCTGTGGCCAGAGGGGCCAGACCACCCGACCGCCTTCAGGCTCCGCCCCAGCGGAGACCCGCTGTGACCCGGCGGCACACACTGTGTTCCCAGGACTGCTTCCTCCTCTCCCTCCTGGACCTCCCGCCTGGCCTCCCCTCCACCCTGGTCTTCCCAGCGAGAGTCCTGCCAGCTGGGTGGTGGCCTGGTGTGGAGTCGGGGAGGCCACCCCCGCCAGGATGGCTATGAACTGGGACATGGAAACCGTGACCTCTGCGTTCTCGTCCCCATGGCCCTCGCATCGTCCTCGTCGTGTGTGCGGGCACCGTAGGGCTGGAGTTTGGATTTTCTTTTGTTTTTTCTCTTAATTTTTCCTTCTTTTTCCAAGATGGGATATTGACCAGAATTGCTCTGTATATGCTCGGAACTGGATGGAAAGACTTTGGAATAGCTGTGGGGGGCGGGGGACACCGACAACCGAACAGACGGTGCCGTTCCGGTCCTGTTTTTATTTTCAAAAACCAACGCGACAGTGGAGCCTGTCCCCTCCCAGGAGTGGTGACTGTGGCCTCCTCACCTCACCACCCCCATTGAAGCCTCTGTGTCTTGCCCTGAAGACACCCGGGTTCTTTGTACATTTGCCCTGCTCCCCGCTCCCCTGTAGCTGGTCTTTGTTTTCGTCCCTCCCCGCTCTGATCCATGTATATCATATTATGTGAGATATCATCTGCCTGAAAAAAGACCTTGTGCGGATTATTGGGAACATTGTAGCTGTTTCTGTGTTTTTTCTTACCTTGTAGTCTGGTTCTGAATTAAGAGAGGGAAAAAAAAAGTAATTATGATACATTGTAGTTTGTGTACGATATATGTTGATAACGTTTTATTAAAGGGACATCTTTTTTCCGCAGCCCTTCCTGATATGTTTGGGGAACATGGGTCGGAGTTGATTAGACTGATTACAAGATGCAGGGTGCCTGGTTGGGCGCAGTTTTTGTTCCCAGCACATAACAAGATGCTGCTTTGTGTTGGCGCGTCTGCCTTCTCCTCCCGAGCGGGCTCCTCCTGCCTTTTCCCTGGAGAGTTGCAGTGGCCTTCGGGGAAGGTGGGCTGGAGGGAAGACACCAGTCTCATTTCAAATAGTTGGGGGCATTCAGATGTCTTGTCAGCGTTTGCCAGGATGTCTTGATTTTTCTGGAAATAGAAGACAGTCCCCAGTGCCCTTTTTTCAATCGAGTATGGGCCAGGACAGCCCTGGGGGCTGTAGCCACCCCCTGCTTTCTGTCTTCGGGGGGAGTTCGCTACCCCAGTCACAGGGTTTGGGGCCACACAGATGTTGATTGTTATTTTTTTCACCTCCAAGGCGATGGGAACCAGTCCTGGAAGGATTTTAAGAGTAGCACGGTTTGATTTGAGTTTTGGCCTGGAAGGTGGGTGGGTGGGTGGGTGGGACAATGTGGGGAGACCCAGTCCCAGCTGCCATGAGGCAGGAAGTACCGAGAGCCGGGTGAGGAAAGCCAAGAGGATGCTGATGTGAACATTTAGACAGTGGGGCTTCCTGCTGCCCTGGGGCCCTGAGGCCCTCTCCCCGGGCCTGCAGCTGGCGGGAGGCAAGCACAGTGTCTGCGTGAAGTGTGGGCTCAGGCACCTTCACTGGGTCTGAGGGACCAGGCGGCAAACTGTCAGTTTCAGATCTGCCTTTGCCACTACCTCCATGTGGCCATGGGCAAGTCCGTGTATTCTTGTCCTCACTTTGTCCGCCTATAAAATGGGGATGATGGTCTCCCTACCTCACGGGGTCGCAAGGAGGCCAAGTTAAGATTTGGAAAGTGTTTAGAGCAGTGCCCTAAAGAGCGGCAGTGTTGGCTATTAGTGGTATTGTTGCTCATATTTGGGGACAGTCCAAATGGGTGTGATGGGGAGTAGCTGGGAGGGCCTAGAAGATTCCATTTAGCTCTTCCTTCCTCATCTTGAAAGGTTTCCTAAGCCCTTCTCCAGCACAGACACCTTTGGGAAAACATCACTGTGGGACAGACGAGGAGACTCCTGCTGTGACTGAGCTGCGCTCGCAGTTCTGGGGAGGTGTCTGATCCACCTGCATTGAGCCCCTGCCACGTGCCAGCCCCAGTGCTGGGCAGAGAAGGCAGAGATGACGGGCAAACGTCCATTCAGTACCCTTGCTGCCACCTGTGCTCCTCAAAGCAGGACTCAGGCACAGGCAGGAGCAGTGGCGGGGGGCACCGAGCTGGAAGGGAACCCAGGTCACGGGGGCCCCGGCGGAGAGGACAGGAAAGGGCCCAGGAAAAGCCTGTAGTGAGAGCCCACCACGCCTCACTGCCCACCTCTGCTTGGGGGGGTGGGAACACTGAGCACCCTTCTACCCCTCGGCCTGTGTCCCCCCCCCAGGAACCCCTGGGGGTGCCTCATGGCCCTGGTGACGGCTGGTTCAGGGTTGGCCTTTCTCATCGGGGCAGATCTGTGAGGAGAGGACTGGCTCCTGTTCCCCAGTGTTTGTTCTGCCCTGCCCCGCCAGGCCTGACTGAGACAGGGCATTGCAGCCGCCAGGATAAGGACCCCAGAGTGGGAGGCAGGAGAGAGGGGGACGTCATTCCTGTTCTTTCACGGGAGGGCGGCAGCCCATCACTGAAACGGGCAGAGGGGAGCAGCCAGGCCAAAGGCCCAGGCTCAGCAGCTGCTTTCTTGCGGGAGTCATCACTATCCACAAGGGCTCACTTTTGGGGTGAGCCAGCCAGGGGTCCAGAGTGAGGGCCCGGCCTGAGTCAGGAGAAGTTGGCCTGACTAGAGACTGGCACCCTCTCCCTCCTGGCTGGGCACCCTTCCCTGGAGCCAGAAAGCAGAGCCTGAGGCAATGAGCTGATGCGAGCAGTGGGTGGGCTGGGAGGGTCAGCAGCCAAGGCACAGAGCCAGAACAGGACTCCCAGGTGACCCTGAGGAAGAGGAACCCCTGCCCGCAGCCTCTACTGTCCCATGAGGATTCTAGACTCGGGAGGTGAGGGGGTATGGAGCCCAGAGCAAACCCCAGGCTTCTGTGTGGGCTTTGCCCTAAACTGAGTGGAGCTTGGGCTCCCCCGGGCTGGGCTGGGCTGGGCTGGGCTGGGGGGGAGGGGAGAGAAGGGGCAAGAGGTGCTGCGCCCTACTCTGCTCTGCCCCGGGCTCATTGGACAAGGCTCTGGGGTTGCTGGAAACGAAACCAGACCAAGGTGGGGTTGCTGAAAGTTGGAGGGTCCATTCTGTCCTGTGCTGGTGCTTCGTCTCCATTCCTGGGTGCCTATGGAGCCCCAGGCCTTGGCATCTGTTACCTGGACATTCAGCCACCTCCTGGGTTTCCTGCCTCCATCTCAGCCCTTCTAATGCCACAAAGACCTACCTCATTTCTGAGTGTCTTTAAACACTTCCTTCCATCCGTGCAGGTGTTCATTTATTTATTGAGCACCTATTATAGGCCAGGGACTGTCCTAGCACGAGGGAGACAGCAGTGACGTGTAAGGATGGAGCTGCCCCTCATTGAGGTGGGGCAGGGCAGGAAGAGCAGGTTGAGGTGACGCTCTGTCCTGGCAAGTTAAGTATGAGATGCTTGTTGAATGTCCAGGTAAAGATGTCAAGTCGGCAGGTCTGGGCTGAAGACAGATGTCAGGAGTTGTTGGCGTTTGGATGGTCTGGTCATCTGGAGAGTGACTAGAGAAGGGCCCAGGGACTGGGCCCGGGGCTCTCAGCGCCAAGAGCTCAGGGAACTAGGAGGAACCGGCAAAGGAGGCAGAGAAGGGAAGGCAAGAGTGAGGCCTGTAGACGGAGAGAAGAACCCGCAGAGGGTACGGTGTGCTGCCAGGGCCCGAGACCGGCCCACTTCGGCCCGTCACTCAGCCCAAGAGGCCGGGCCCTGTAGGCCTCTACTGCTCTTTCTGGGCCCTCAGCACTGCATGCTCCAGCGCCTGGGGCCCCTGTCCTTGCCCTGCCCTCTGGGCACACCTTTCCTACTGGCCCTTCAGCACCCAGCTCAAATGGCCCTCTTTCAGGGAGCTTCGAGGCCGAGTTAGAGGCTTTCTCTGGGTCCCCACAGCCCCCGAGCTGTAATGCTTCACTATCTGCCTCCTCCATCAGGCTGGGAGCTCCTGGAAGCCAGGGAGCGTGTCTGAGTGTTCTTTGTCCCCAGAATCACCCAGCACAAGGCCTGGCACCCAGCAGGTGCTCAGTGAGTATTCATGGAGTAACTGGATGTTTACTGAGTACTGTCACCCCTGCACCCCTCCCCACTGCCTGCTGTCACCTGGGGTTAGGTGCTCAGGTATGGGGAAACAGGTGGCCTTTATGGCTGCCTGCTTCTGCGGATGCAAAGGAGGCTGACTCTCTGTCAGCATCCCCCAGCAGCAAACTGGGAGCTCCTGGAGGGGAGGGACGCGAGAGAGAGAGCGAGAGAGCGAGAGAGCGAGAGAGCGAGAGAGCGAGAGAGAGAGAGAGAGAGAGAGAGAGAGAGAGAGAGAGAGAGAGAGAGAGAGAGAGAGAGTGAGAGAGAGAGAGCGAGAGAGCGAGGGAGAGAGGGAGAGAGGGGGAGAGAGGGAGAGAGAGAGAGAGAGAGAGAGAGAGAGAGAGAGAGAGAGACACTCTTGCCCTGGGCGGACAGCCCACTGGATGCAGGCTTTGGGTTTGGGGACATGTGGTTGGGGTGTCTGGCATGGAATAGACTGGAGATGTCAGGGGGCAGGAATCAAAGCACTGTCGGGAAGAAGCTGTTCCCAGCCCACCGGGCCATGTCGGCCCTGCTGAAGAGGTGGGTCCCTAGGTCCTGCTCTGCCATGGGCCTAGAGGAGGTGGCTGAGGTGAAGCATGGAGGGAGACGTGGCTTAGAGGTGCAGTGGGAGGCAGGCACTGGGCTATTCGACTTTGAGGCATATAATTCCCAGCCTGGAATCTCTTCAGGGCAGTCCCCTGGCTGAGAATAGATGGGGGTGCGGCCCCTGGGGGCAGAGCTGGGACGCTTGAGTTGAAGCTACAGGATGACATTCCTCCCAAGATAGAAGAACGCTTAGCAGCTGGAGCTGCCAAAGAATGAGAGGCTGTGCTGAGAGGTAGTAAGGTCCCCATCACTGGAAGTATGTAAGACAGCGGGGGAAGGACAGGTGGGTACACGTGTTGCATGGCAGAGTTGGTTCCCGGGACGCCAGGTCGGGGTCAGAGCGGAAGATAAACAAGCCCCTCTCAGGGGCGGGGCTCGGGTCAGGCCCTCCCAGCTTTTTGGCTATCTCAGCTCCTCTAAAAGAGGTCCCCTTAGACCCCTCTGACCAGTGACTCACAGTGCTTCTCTGCCCAAGACCACACCAGATCCAGTTCCGCAGGTGCTGCAGGGGAGGGAGGGCTGGCGGCTGCAGGCTGGGGTAAGGGGTGAGGGACACAGGTGTGGACGACGGAGCCTCCGCTCCAGCAGGGCCTCCTGGCCTCCTGGCTGTTCCACAACCACCCCCACGGCACACCCGACTCGGAGCCGGCGCCCGTCCCCAGCGCCCTCCCGGCTGCTCCCATGCCTCCGTCAGTCTCGACCTCTGAGGCGCCCCCTGACCTCAGTACCCTGTGAGGAAACGGCCAGCACCCCCCTCCTCAGCTGCTGACGGCTCACAGCTGTGTCCCTGCCTGGGCGCTGCCCTGGGCCCCAGGGAACTGCCTCACCCAAGGTCTCACCTCCTCCCAGGCCGTGGCCAATGGCCAATGTGGGACCTCAAGGCCCCACCGCTTTGCCTCAACTTGGGACGACTCTGAAGGGCCACCCCGCGGCAGGCTCTCCCCCGGAGGGCTGAGGCTGCAGCTCCTCCTTCGCCCGTCATGCCCCTCTCGCCTGCAGGCAGGTCTCTGGGGAGCACTCCCCAAGCCTTCGGCCACAGCTCTCCATTTCAGTCTGCGCCAGGGACCCCATCTAGAGAGCCTGCTCCACTTTTCTTCCTGTCACTCCAACACGTTTCCTCACTGTCTTCCCGCGCTGGAATGTCAGCTCCTTGAGATGGGACCCAGTGTGGTTCACCGCTCTAGACCCAGGGCCTCACGGCCTGCCTGCCGCGTTCCTGACGCTCAAGGACACCGTGAGATGAAGGAATCAAACAGCGGAGTTTGTTGTCCTGAGGTGAGTCCTGGGCACCAGGACTGACCTGTGACAAGTGCACACCTCTGGGGGTTCCGGACGTATCTGGGGAGAGGCTCCCTCTAACAGGGTGGTCTTCCAGCAGCCACGCAGGTCTGGGTCCTCAGGTCCAAGGGAAGACAGTCTGGGACACTCAGGGCACACACCTGCTTCAAGGGGCTCCCGCCGCTACAGAGGAGGCAGGGGGCGCTGTCCAAAGCTTGAGGTCACCCTGGCCTGCTCCCTCATCAGCCTTGGGCCTGCAGCTGAGGACAGAGCCCAGCGAGTCACAGAGACTGTGGCAAGCGTCTGCCCTGGGTCCAGCCTGAGCCGGCCTTGGGAGGACAGAGAGCAGCCTCAAGTGCCCCCCCAGAGCCACCTCCTTTTCACGGGGCTTCTGAAAACCTCCAGACCCATCGACTTGAAACCTCCTAGTCACATGCACCCTATTAATCCAAAAGTGGGGGGGGGGACTGGGAAGGGAGGGTGCTTTGTACCCATTTTGCAGATGAGAAAACTGAGGCTCTGAGAGGGAAGCTGGAATACAGGAAGCTCCTGGAAATGGCTTCCCCAAGATTCTAATTCCCTTGCCAATGAAGTCTGCTGGAAACGAACTGAGGAACTTTCTTTTCTTTTTTTTTTTTTGAGGAAGATTAGCCCTGAGCTAACATCCATGCCCTCTTCCTCTGCTTTATATGTGGTACACCTACCACAATATGGCGTGCCAAGTGGTGCCATGTCTGCACCCAGGATCCAAACTGGCGAACCCTGGGCTGCCAAAGTGGAACATGTGCACTTAACCACTGCCACTGGGCCGGCCCCAAACTGAGGAACTTTCTAATGGATCAACAAGACACTTAAATATATGACTAAATGAGAATCTGTTCATCTATGTTCACAATGGCAGCATCAAAATTTTGGTTCCAAAAGTCTGCTACTTAGAAGTCCCTATGGGGGAATTTTTACACCAATAATGTGATATCCCCCACACAGTGCTTCTCCCGCTTCCTTCCCCCAGACTCACTCTAACTAGGCGGGTAGTCTATTTTCAGGCCTGAGGACCAAACAGGGCCTTAAAATCATGCTGCACTTCCTCCCTTCCCGTGTTTAGGGGGAAAGGAACGGAGGAAAGTGTTGAGGATGAGGCAGGTGGGCATTTGGGATCTGGGGAAGTGGGCACGCCTCCCATCACATAGCTGGCATCACATAGGAGCTTTCCAGCTCTTCATGCTACCCCACTTGGTCTCTGAGCCTGTTTCCTCATCTGTACAGAGAGGAGAAGACCCACCAGTCCTGCCTGCCTCACCTTGCAGGTCAGCTACAAAGGGCTTGAAGGGAGAATGCAGTGGGTGCCAGGCTCCACAGCGCAGCTCTGAGGTCCAAAGGGGACACACCAAGGCCAGCCCTTAGGGCTGTCCCTACTCAGAATGGGCTACAACGAGGGCATGCTGCCCAGGCCTGTCCCCAACACCGGCCCCTCCCAGGGCAGTCCTCAGGCTGCAAGGTCATCTGTGAACCATCCGCTTACTTGCAGCCTCCATCCCACAGGCTCAAGACTCAGGCTCGCTTTGCTCTCTCACTCCCCATTCTTCCGCTAGTCTCAGCGGGCTTCAGCCTGCTCAGCCTGGCTTCGAGCCCCTCTATCACTCGCCCAAGAATTCCCGCAGCGGCCTCCAGCGGGACTCCAAATAGGTGCCCTGCCAACTCATCCCCCACACACCCAGCAGAGCGTTCTCACAAAAATCCCTTCGACTCAGCAGTTCTGCTAGGAATTTATCTGATGGCCACGGTGGCACAAGTCCTCTAAGACACGTGAACAAGGACGCTCACTGCAGCACTGCTTCTAACAGCCAACAACCAGGGGTACCCGAATGGCCATCGCCAGACACGAACGCAGCTGCTCCAAAGAACGAGCTGGCTCACGTGTCCTGATGTGGTGAGACGCTGTGACCCCCAGGCATTCGGTGGCAAGAGGAAGGTGCAGCAGAGTCCACAGATAAGATGACACTACATTACATCCACATCCGTACGTATACATTATATGTGTATCACACACCCATGCCCATGTCCATGGTGCTGTGTCAGAACCTCCAAGCTGTGCTCACAACCCTCAGGGGAGAGGACTAGGGATTGCCTTGAGTGGGGGGCTTTTTATATTATACTTTTCTGCGTTCTCTAAATTTTCACTATTTATATGCAATAATCCTTGTCTTTAAAATAAAAAGTAAAATGGGCAACAGGGCTCAGTGAATCCCCGTGGTCCTAGATCACCTGCCATGGGAAGCGTGAGGTGTATGGCATTCAAGGTCCCTTGTGAGCTGGCCCCTCCAGCCTTACCCCTTGACCTACCTGTGCTCCCAACTTCCCATCACTCCCAGCTCACTAGGATCCTGTGACTCCCTGCTTTTGCACACCATGTCGCCTTTTCCCAGTAACTCCTTCACACACATGCCACCACCAGTCTAATCTGTTTCCTTCTCCTGGCAGTCCCTCCTGCCACCCCCACCTCCCACCCCCCGGCTGAAAGGTGAGCTGTAAAGTGGAAGGAGCACAAGTCTACGAGTCAGAGACACAGAGGGCTGCACACTTCGCTCAGCCCTTTCCCAGCGGTGGGGCCATGCCGTGTGCTCCAGAGCTCTCTCCAGAGCCTCCAGCAGCAGCAGGAAGTGTCCACGGCGAACTGCTCCCAGCGAAGTCCCTCTGGGAGATGCGCCCAGCCCAACAAGCCCACCTAGCCCAAGGTCTCGCCGGCTCCGGGAGCAATGCACATCCAAGGACTGGTGACAAGCCAATGGTGTCTGCAGCAAGACTCACACCTTGCCTCTGAGTGGGACACCTCTGCTCCAGAATGCCACAGAACCTAGAAGCAGCCGAGGCCTCGGTGCGAACCCCCGAGCTCAGTCTCTCCTCCGCCCAGGCTGCCCCGTCACTCCCCGTCACTCCCAGCATGGACTGATCCTCAAGGCTCCCTGCAACTTTCACCTGCAAATCTCCATCTCAAAATGTTTCGTAGGGAAACTGACCTAAAAGACTAGCTGTGTGACACTGGGCAAATTCCTTACACTATCTGTTTCCTCATCTTTAGGGCCCAGAACAGTGCCCAGTACATAGTAGGCACTCAACATTCTTCTGGAACGAGGAAATGACATTTACCTTGCAAGGGTTGTGTGAGGGTTAAACAAGATGCTGTGGATAATGTGCCTGGCCCAGGGCAGGACTCGATGTGATCTGAACAAGAGGCGAGCTGGGGGCTGGCCCAGTGGCATACTGGTTAAGTTCGCATGCCCCACTTCGGCGGCCCAGGTTTCCTTGTTCGGATCCTGGGCGTGGACCTATACACTGCTCATCAAGCCATGCTGTGGTGGTATCCCACATAGAAAGTGGAGGAGGACTGGCACCAGATGTTAGGTCAAGGCCACTCTTCCTCACCAAAAACAAAAAAACAGGCCAGCTGAACCAAGGATGTACTTGATCCATTAATCAGGATACTAGTGAGAAACCTACAATGAACATTCTATTCAGATTTTCTGCAGTCACTTGTGGAAAGTGTCCATAATTTAAACAACTCCATAAGAACCTAGTGACCATCACAGAGGACCTACTATGTGGCAGACACTACATAATCTATAGTCTTCAAAACGAGGTAGGTCATATTAGCCCCAGGTTTCAGATGAAGACATTGAAACTCAGAGAGATGAAGATTCTTACCTAAAGTCACAAAATGGGTCATGAGCAGAGCCGGGCTTAAACTAGAGCACACCAGCTCCAGCGCCTGCACTTGAGTGGAGGCAGGCTCACAGCGGGGCCTTCCTGGCAGCACCCTCACACCAAGCACAGGCTCCAGGGCAGCGGAAGGGCTCTTTATTGTCAGCGAGACCACCAGCCCAAAAGGGCACCAAGGCTCCGGGCCGGGACCCAGGCACCAACCAGGATGCAGGCTCATCGGCGGGAGGGGGCGAGGGGGCTTCAGGTCGTAGAACCGTCCTTGGCTCACACAGCATCATGCAAATACAGAGCTAAAAACTTCCTGAATGTCTCTGGCTGGAAACCAGTCGGCCCAACAGGTTCCTGGAAAGAACACAGCCCATTAGGATCCTGCTACTAGGTTTAATGGCAGCAATTAAAACAAAGGTTGGTTTTCTGCAAATCCTAAGTGCCTGGACAACAACCCTTCCTCTTGAGGACCAAGGAGGGGCCCTGGGAGCTGGCCCAAAGAGACGCCCGAGGGGCTGGGCGGAGAGGAGGAGGGACAGGAAGCACTCCCAGCACCGTCCAGCCAGATCATCTGCGGACACTACCTCACCCCTAATCCCTCTCACTTGACCACCACAAACAAACAGACGATAGTCCCTCACTCATTCCACACACGTATCAGGCACCTTCTCTCTCCGTACTGGGCCTGTGCCCAGTGCGGGGAACCCAAGAGCGACTTGAGTCTAGCTCCTGTCCTCAGGAAGCTTACAGCCAGGCGCTCAAATAGTGATAATAAAAGGTGACGGGCCTCATAATAGAGGTAGGAAAAAGATGCTAAGAAAGCAAGGGAGAAAATGACGAGCTCACTGACTTCCACACACAGAAGAGACCATGTATGAATGCGTCTGAAAGGGCAGGCAGAACGGGCCAGAAAGAGAAAGAAAAGGAAGGAGACTTCAGAGAGCCCAGGACATGCACTGGTCCAGAGAGCCAGGGTGAGGCTGGAGCCCAGGGCCAGTACTCGTGGGGGCGGGGTTGGTGGGGGAAAGGCAGGTGAGCCAGGAGCTGAAGTTGGAGAGGTAAAGAGGAGCCATCTGACCAAACCAGGATGGGTCTGGCACTAAAGGAGTATTCTGGAAGGAAGAGGAGCTGAAGACACAAAGGGGAGAGGGAGTGCACAACTAAGAGCTTAGAGATGCGAGGTGGCCGGTGTGGCTGTGCAGGTGAGAGACCAGTGTCAAGGGCCCAGACCCAGGAGGCATTTCAGGAGTAGAAACAACACTGACAGGTGCTGGAGAACTCATTCTACACTGACATGCTGATAATGCTCAAAGGCTCAGCAGCCCCATTGAGCAAATCTCCTCAGGCCCTGGGTGGGGACATGGGACACAGAGAGACCCAGGGCTGGCAGTACCCCTACTATTCTCTCTCGTCCCCGATCCTGCTTTAGGTCTCTTCAGTGCTGATCACTGCCTTACGTTACATTCTGGATTTGCTGAGACATTATCACCGCCCACTGCATCGAAAGCAGGCCTGGACTCTGTCCGCTGAGCACTGGGGGTACAGCGGTGACAATGCCATGGGAGGAAATGCACATCTGTGGAACGAATGGACGAATGCATCATCCCCAGGCCCTGCCTTCAAGGAGCTCGGAGCTCAGTGTGATGGAGGAGAAAAACAAGAAAACAGGGAACTACAGAATGGTGCTGAACAGGGGACGCAGGGGCTATGGGAGGCGCCGGAGGCACTTCACTGAGGCTGGGAGTGGGATGGTAGGTCCTTATGCTAAACCCGGAAGGACAAGGAGAGGATGGCAGATGAAAGAGAAATGCGCGAGGAAGGTGAGCGAGAAAGAAGGGAGAAGCCTCCTATTCAAAAGCAGCAGCACCTGCTGCGATCCAGAGCTACTGAAGGTGCAGGGCACATGGGGAGCCGTGAGGAGCTGGGCGTGGTAGGGTTGGGGGGAAGCGGGAGGCGAGGGGAAGAGCTGGGCAGGGCTGAGGGCGGAAGGTACCATTTCAGGTGATGGGCAGGGATGAAGTAGCCCTCCAGGCAGAGATCCTAGGCATGCAGTTCCTAAAGCCAGGGCCCCACTCATAAGGATCCCTTCAACCCCACCCCTGGCTCACTCTGGGCAGGACGGTCATAGCCCTGGTCCGATCACCAGGCTGCAAGGGGCTGGACTTACCACAACCACCTTCTTTTTGACCACTGGGAGACACCAAAAATGCTGATAGAGGAGCTGGTCTGAGTCCACCCAGACCAGATTCTTGACACCTTCATTAGAGGCCAGATCTGTGGTATTCAGTTGCAACACCAAGAACTGGAAGACACGTCCATCGGTGCCCACACTCTGCACAACTACTGGCTGCTCCAAAACTTTAGTGTCATTCTAAAAGGCAAAGAGGACAAGTAAATCAAGTCAGAAGCCGTAGGGTGTGAGAACAGCACAGACTGGGCAATTCCTAGTTCTGGCCTTTCAAACAAGCACCCACCCCCATTCCATGGTTTCACCATGGGACAGTGAAAACAGAACAAGGAGTTCAGGGCACTATCCAGGGCCAGGCCTCCCCTCCCTCACCCAGCCTAGCTCTGCCTGGTCTCAGATGCCTCGTAGCCTCTGGGTGACTGCTCTGCAAGCTGAGCATGTTAAAGTAGTAGTTCCTGCCACTGAGAGGCGATTATCATGCAAGCTGCATGGTACAGGAAGGTGAGCTGGGAGGTTACTGACAGGAAATCCCTCAAACTCACGGCGTTATCTGATAGCAACAATATGACCGCAGCTCTGTCAAATGTTAACCTGGAGGGTCAATGAATATAATAAAACCTCATTCAGTTTTCACTCCATTTGACAGATGAGGAGACTGAGACTCGGTGAGGCAAAGTGACTTTTCTGAAATCACAAAGCTGTGCGGCAGTAGAACCCTGTCTGGCTAATGCTAGATCACGCACGTCTTCCATTTCTGCCTCATTCCAAAGGGCCTGGTGCCTGGCAATGCCCTGAGCCTGCAGGCAGTCATTGTCCTGGGCTTCAGGCTGTCAGAGCAACTCTGAGAACACGTCAGATTCTGGAGTGTCCCCTCCACAGCTGTCAGCATCAGGATTTCAGTCAACACATTTGCTAATTCTCTTTCGATGAGTGCCACATGGTGACAGTAATAATACTAGCACCCATTTATTGAAGGCCTCTCACGTGCCACGCATGTCAGTTTTACATAAAGTCACCTCTAATCTCATAAATCTAGTGGCAAATTCCCACTTAATGGACGAGGAAACTGAGGTTAAGAGAGGTGATATAATTTGCTCAAGGTCACCCATCATGAGGTTCCAGCCAGGACCAGACCCCAGGCTATGAAATCACTAAAAACCCTACCGTTCTGGTTTACACCCAGTTTTCCACTGTTATCTGAGAGCAGCCCCTCTCTCCACTCCCAGTAATGTCCCAGTTTGGATAATGAATCATACGTTCACCCTACTGAGACTTCACAGCAATCTAGTTTGGTGACTGCTACCCACTGGACAAAGATCAAATAGGCAGGCCCCAGGAAACGGAGCATCCTTGATTCAAAAATGCTGCCCACATTCACCGCTCCAGGGCTGAATCTGACGTTAGCAATAGCTAATGTCAGACCTCCATGTGGGCCACCTCGGGACTGCTGGCCTTAAAAATACCTGTTCTTAGCTGCATGAGAAATAAATAAAAAGAAAAGTACCTCTAAGTGTTAGCTGAGAATTCTGTATTGACTCTTATCTCCCTCTACAGATCAATAAAACTGCAGGTAGTACATAAATTTCTCAGCAATTTTACCTTTTACACGGAGGCTCTTCCCGTAATTGCTCAACTTCACAACCCCAGGAATAATTTGTACCTGGAGGGGCTGGGGGAGGCCTCCTCTCCTACCCAACTGGGTGGCAATTAGTGGCAGTGTTGCTACCCATGCTCTGCTGGCAATAGCTGGCACAGACACTGCAATGAGCCTGCAGGCCAGGGACCTGGCATATGACTATCTCTGCCTCCTTGCCCTGCCCCAGAGTAGGCAGGCAGCACCACCCTTCCAAGCTGGAGGGATCAGGGCTTCAATGCTTGCTCCCCACTCCTAAGCTGGAGGATCTTGGGCAAGCTACCTAACCTTCCAGAGCCTTCAGGAAGTATATAATCAGAGAATGGGAATAAAGATAACCTTCCAAGGATTAGAAAGACACAAGAAGGTCAAGTAAAGATGTGACAGCTGCTAATCTCTTAGCTGTGTAACTCTGGTAAGTTACTTAGCCTCCTTGAGCCTCAGTTTCTTCATCTGTAAAATGAAGCTAATAGTCTCTGCCACGGGGGGTTGCTACAAGGATTAAATAATGCAGTGGTTCTCAAATTTCAGTGCAGTGGTTTGCAGACTTGAGCTTGTATTAGCATCATCGGGTGGGCCTGTTAAAACACTGCCTGCCGGGCCCATCCCCAGGGTTTCTGACGCAACAGGTCCGGGGTGGGTCTGAGAATCTACATCTCCAACAAGTCCCCAGATGATGCTCATCCTGCTAATCCAGGAGCATATTTTGAGAACCACTGATATAAAGAACCCTAATTAAACATCTGGCATGTAGCAAATGCTCAATACACGCAAGTCCACTCTACTCCCCATCTCATTTGGCTAACCACACCTCCCCAACCCCGTCTAGTTCCTAGACTGACTAAGATGGGAAACAAAACATTCTGAATTTCATCACTCCTACAGGAGGGCCTCAGGTTCTAACCAAGACCTGGAAGCCTGGCAGCAGCTCTTAAAAACACTCTTCTCTCACTGCCCCCTCCACAAGACCGGGTTTCTAGTGTCCCAGGCCTGCTTTGGGGCTCCCATATTGCCATCTCCTCCCTGAGGGCCCTTGCTCCCAGACCAGGCTTTCCCAAAATCTTTGGACAGCTCTGTGTGACAATCACTTAGCCTGCATTCTGTATCATCTCGGTCCCTGAGACCTCCTCTTAGAATCAAGGGGCTACCACCAAGTGGTATCTTGGGTCCCCAGAACCTGTCCTGACTTGGCAGGCAGGTCTGGGCCATCCCTACCGCCTGATGGAGCCTTGTGCTCGATTCCGATACTACAGAACAGAGGCAGCGTGCTGAAGCACAAATAACTGAAGCCTTAGGAGTTGGGTATACCTGCTCCCAATCCTTTCTCCAACACTTACTGCTGTGTAACGCTGGATAAGCTGCTTGGCCTCCCTGTGATTCAGTGGCCTAATGTGGAAAACTGAAATCAAGATGAAATCTTGTGGGCTATTGTGATCAACAAATGGGGTATTTTATGAAAACGACAGGCACAGAGTAGGCCCGCAGTAGATGTCAGTTCATCTATGTAGGGTGAGTGCAAACGCCTCTCCAGTTTAAAACTCCCCAGTCCAGCAAGGAGTCCCCCCAGACCCCCTTCCTTTCCTGAGCAGTATAAGGCAGAAGACTGACACCATGCAAAGCAGCTCGGTGGTCTTCTGCACATACGTACCCCATAAAGGAGCCGAGCCTGAGCCAGGGCGTTGCCAAAGGCAAACAGAATCATCTTGGCCCGCAGCTGATCTGGTTGAAAGCGGTGTGGTCGTAAATTGGCTGTCTCGAGGAAATACAAGGTGTGCGGATAGGGGTAAGGATAACCCTCCCGGAATCCTGCAAGATACGTAATGACGTGGGAGTGGAAAAGATTAATCAGGAGCCGGCCCCGTGGCTGAGTGGTTAAGTTCACTCGCTCCGCTTCGGTGGCCCGGGGTTTCGCTGGTTCGGATCCTGGGCGTGGACATGGCACCACTCATCAGGCCACGCTGAGGCGGCGTCCCACATGCCACAACTAGAAGGACCCACAACTAGAATATATAACTGTATACTGGGGGCTTTGGGGAGAAGAAGAGGGAAAAAAAAGACTGGCAACAGATGTTAGCTCAGGTGCCAATCTTTAAAAAAAAATTTTAAAATACACAGATTAATCAGCCTGCTCCAAAGCCTCGGGAAAGCCGCCTCACCTCAGCTCAGTGTGGGCACTGCAGAGCCTCAGTCAAGGTGCACATCATCACTACAGCTCAGGGGCTGGCAAGCTGCAGCCCACGGGCCAAATCTGGCCTCCTGCCTGTTCTGCGCCCACTCATTTACATATGGCTACTGAGTGTCTGCGACAGAGACCATATGTGGCCTGCAAAACCTAAAATATTTACCATTTAGCTCTTTACAGAAAATGTCTGCCAACCTTTGATGGGTGATTCTTGCACGATAGCTCTACTCCACCCCTTTCTCTCTTATTCAAGCACACAGATGACAGTGATATTAGTAGGATAACTGAAATTTATGGTAATTATTTTTTCAAAAAGCAAATGATTTGCAAAACTCAATTCTTTTATTAGCAACAAATGACTTGCCTCACACCTCACAAGTGACCTGCACAACACCGGTGCTGAGAGTCAGTTTAGAACCTGCCAGGTCATCATTCCCCTCCCCTTAATGGCTGCGAGCCAATGTTGGTAGGCTGGGGCTTCGAGAATGACTGACCTGGAATAGGGCAAGTGGGCGAAAAGGAGGACAAAAGGAGCCGGGGAAATGTGGGCTCTGAAAATCCCAGAGGAAAGCAGGCCTTAAGAAAGAGAAACCTGGTCTTCCCGTCCGCCCCAGTCCTCGCTTCGGTTGCACTGCGCACGTAAGTACCCAACACTCAGCACTCACTACGTGCCAAGCTCTAAGGCAGGGATGAACACGGTCAAGCAGAGCCTGCCACTGCCTTTGAGGAGCTCACAAAGTCTAAGGGCAGACAGACAGGAAAACTGGTCACACCCATACAGAGGGATGAGGTGAGTCAGGAGGCTTTGGGAGGACAGGTGAAAGCCCCTGATGAGACTGGAAGATCCCAGAGCATTTGTGGGAAGAAGTGATTTCTAAGATCAATTGTGAAAGATGAGGAGTTATCAAGCTGAAGACAAAAAGAGGTGAAAGGTCAAAAGTTCCAGACAGAGGGAAGAGGAAGTGCCAGAGCATGGCGATAAGAAAGGCCATGATGCGTTAAGCAGAGTTGGAATAAAGGGGATGGGGTGTGGGGGAGGCGTGGCGGGGGCAGGCAAGATGAAGCTGGAGAGGGGCAGAGGGCAGCTGTGAAGGCCGTCACATGACAAGCCTAGGAGTTCAAACTATCCAATAGGCATTTGGAGGCGGGCATGGAGAGATGGGATTAAACCTGGGTTTTAGAAAGGCTCCTCTGGAACTGTGAACTAGGTGGACCAGAGAGAAAACAGCCTGGGTCAGACTGACCGGCTGGGAGGTTGTGGCAACGGGGTGGGTGACAGACAGTGGTGACTGACCTGGGTTGCAGCTGTGGAAATGAAGCGAGGTTAGGAGGAAGACGCTGCAGCTCATAATGACTGAGTGGATGGCAGGCACTGCGAGCCCGCCTGGCCTGACTCCCTAGTTTCTGTCTTGGCTGACTGGGTAGATGGCGGTGCCTTGTTTGAAGGCTTCTGGATGAAGAGTCCCAGTCAAGGCCTGTGGGGCTTCCTCAGTCCTAGCAGGAGGTTGGCCAGAGTTGACAAGGTAGAGAGAAAGAGGGTGTCTTTCAAGGGACCTATGAATAAAGGAAATATCTGGCGCCTGGTCAAAAGGCCCTCAAGCTACCCATTAAAACTCTGAAGTAACAGGGTCAAAAGCAAAGTCAGCCTTTGAGCAACTCACTTAACCTCCCTGAGCCTTAGTTTCCCTACCTATAAAATGGGGATAACTGTACGCAGTAGCTCACAGGCTAGTACATGCATCTTCAGAGAAAGCACGTCCCTCATCTCACACTGCCTGAAAGTCAAAGGCTTTGATACGCACCTGTGTCATCTTCCACATCATAAACATTGCATTCCTGAAGATCAATAGTGGGAGATATGGGATAGAAGGTCTCAAGAACATGATTCTTAGTAGCTTCAACCTCCTCTCTGGAGGCAATGGGGGGCAGAGGATCCTTGGCATTCAGTCGGGCTCCACTAGAACCACGGACCTGAAGGAGCAGAGATTCTAAAAGGGGAGAGAGACGATTAGTCTAGCCTGCTCCGAGCTCGCAAAGTCTAAGCCCTCATCCCGCCATGCTCCATGAGTCTTTTATAGCTTTCCTAGCTGATCAGCCTAATCACAGAAAACAAAACTTTTGGTTAAGATGTTAATCCTGGGATTTTTGAGAGGGGATGCACCAATGCACTCTTCTTCCTGGGTTCCCTTCCAGTGAACCTTGAGGCCTGGTGGCCCTGTGGGTTCAGGGCTACCCCACACAGATCTTCCCAAGCACCTGCTCTAAGCGGGGGACCCAGAGATGACTGCAAGTTATTCTTGCTCTCAGAGAGCTCGCCAGGTAGTAAGTGCTACAACAAAAGTATGAACCGTACTAGGAGATGGTAGAGGTGGGGCAAACTGACCTCCTCTGGGAAGCTTCCTGAGACAGGTAATGCCTTCAAACTAGGTTCTGAAGGATGGACAAGGGCAGAGTGTGTCAACTTTGGCACGATCCACATGCTGCACCACATAATTCTTTGGTAAGGGAGGCTGTCCTGTGCGCCGCAGGACGTGTGGCAGCATCCCTGACCTCTACGCACTAGACGCCAGTAGAACGCCTCCCGACCTGGTTCAAGTCACTGACAATCAAAAATGTCTCCAGACAACGCCAAACCTCCCCTAGAGGGCAAAACTGCCCTTAGCTGAAAACCACTGGGTGAGAGTCTGCCAGGCAAAGAAAGGGGAGGCAAACATTCTAGAGAAGGAGGAATAACATGTGCAAAGGCATGGAGGTGTGCTAGTCCACAGCAGAGCTTAGGGAAATAAATCCAGACGACCAGAGTGTGATAAGGTAGGGAAGGAGGGATGGAGAGAGAGAAGCACTGAGACTACAGGCTGAGGAGGAAGGCTAGTAAAGCCAGAAGGGCAAGGTTGTCCTGAACAGCAGGAGTGAAACAGATCGGACCAGTTAGAAAGCCTCACTTAAGTCGGATTAGCACAGCTGCTCCAGAGAGACAGAGGTGTGTGAGGAAACAGATTCACGTCTGACGCATCAGCAGGCCTGTCACTGTGAATATCCACTGTGGACGTGTGTGGACGCCCTTCACAGAGGTCCCCACAGCAGGCCGCATGCCACCACCAGACAAAATGTGCCTGGAAAGACTCCTTGAGAATGGCCTCCTGAGGAATCTCCATGGAGGCAAATCTTCCTCTGAAGGTGCTGGGGTTTTTACAAATCGTCAAATTGCAGTGTGATGGTAACGGACCAAGGTCGATGATCTTATGTCTAAAAACTGGTTTGGCCAACAGCACTGTCATTTAATGAGCATGTGACCTCCCTTCCTGGGTATGTAAAAAAGGGACACTACATCTGTGGATGGATAAATTCTGATCTGTTTTGTTAAAATACATCATATTCACCCCTCTAGAATAGTTTTCTAAAGCATTTCCTGTTTCCTCACATAGGATCTGCAAGAAGATAAATGTGCCTGGCCCTCTCCTCCCCCTGGTTTAGACTCTCCCCACAGACCAGGCTAGTGTGGTTTCCAACTTACTTCCCTCCACACCCCTCCTCCAGCGACAGCTCCAAACGGGGCAGTTTAATTAGAGCTAATACTTGATCATGGGCCAACGAGTACTCCTCTATTTATGAGGCTCACTAACTTCCTTAGCGGCGCCACTACCTCTGCAAAGCTGACTCCTCGCCAGGAAGTCCATAGTCAAAGGGGCAGGCTGGAAAAACCTGACCAAGCAGATGTCCTGAAAACCCCAAATTATTCCATAGCTGGTTTCCCTGCTCCAGGATTCCACCAATTGGAACACCGTGTACTCTGAACATGCCTACACAAAACACCTGATTCAGTATTCATTCACTTCTCCCTTCCGTCAGCACCTACTGTGTGCCATGAACTGTTAGACACCGCAGACAAAAATGAATAAGACACAGTCCCTGCCATCGGCAGTTCACAGTTTAGTGGGGCAGACAGAAAGGATATTAGATAATTACAATATAGTATAATGTGCGCTATGACAAAAATAGACATAATGGGTATAGGGAACAGAGGAGGAATAGCTAACCTATGGATTCACATAGGAAGGGGGCTGAGTTGAGTCTTGCAGACAAGCAGAATTTAGTCACATGAAGAAAGGGGAAGAGAATATTCCAGACAGAACGTACAGCATGTACAAAGGCACAAAGGTATAAAAGCTTGATACCAAAAAGCTGCAAGTGGCTCCAGTGTAAATTTGGGGATGGGGGCGGAAGAGTCAAGCAGGAGATGAACACTAGAAAGACTAGGTGGTGGCCAAATCACAGAGGGCCTGGGAGACCATGATAAATGGTTTAAGCTATCGGGAGACAGGGATGGCTTTGAAACGGGAGGGACATAAAAAGACTTGCACTTTAGAAAGATCACTCTCGCAGCTGTGTGGACAATGGATTCGGAAAAGGAGGAAAGCACAAATGGAGTAAGAAAGCTCTTGCAGTGGAAGATGAGCTTTGTGAGGGGAGAGACTGTGTGCTTCAGTCCTTCCTTATCGTCCACATTTAGGCACTCAGAGGCACTCGACAGACAGGGTTGAGTTAACAGTCTTGGAAAGAAGTGACTAAAACAAAAAAGGCTGGGCTATGGCTAATGATATTAAGGTTGTCTCTGAGCTTACAAATTGGACCATGAAGGATGGAAATGAGGATAGGTACTGAGGGATGGGGGGTTGATGTGAGTTGGTGGTAGGGCTAAGAGTAGAAAGATAAAAAACAGACCAAGGCTTTCTGGTGTCCAAGATGACCAACCTCGATTCCAGGTGGTGGATAACCTGTAGTTCTGGGCGCAGATTCGCTTGGCCAGAGAAGGATGCTTGAGAATCTGGGATTTACACAGCTGTATCAGGCTGTCCACAATGACTGGGCTTGGAGAAGAGAAGAGACACTTGGAGATATAAAGCAACAGGTTGACTCCAAGATCCACCAAATGGAAATCTTATTGATTCAGGGGACACTTACCAGTAGGTCTCTCGTTTGGGGATGTCTTCAGTGGAGTGCCAGAGACGGGCATGAGAGATCACGTTCAGAACACGTTCATCTTGGTTCTCTATGTGGTTCCTTGGATCCTCAACAAGGCCAAGCACTTTCTTGGGAAGGCCTTCTATTAACTTGGCCTTGGTAAGCCAGAGGGCCTGCTTTACACCTTTGGGGTAACCAGTCACAAAAAACAAAAACAAGACGATGATTCAGGAAGAGACGCTTAAGCCTGCAGGCAGCATCTTGGGGAAAAGGCTGCCTCGAGAAAGACAGGATTTGTTCTGCGACATCTAAAGGGTAAGAACTAAAAACAGCGAAGCTAGGACAGCCCAATTTCAACTCAACCTCAAGAATGACCGCCTACTTAAGGATGGTTAACAGTTGATTACTGAGGCCGTGAGTGCCTGCCACGGGAGGAATTCAAAGATGGATGAGATCCTAAGGCTGAATCTTGCAGGCAAGGGTCTGTCTGCTGGCTGCAGGGTTCAGACAGACCCTGGACTATGGAACTAGATCACTGGATCCCAATCTTTCAGAACCTAGGTCTCTTCTACTAACCCACACCCCAGCCTCTGGAAAAGCTCCTGTACACCATATATACCTCATTTATCAGGTGTAGGCTAAGCAGCCTACAGAAGCCCATACTGTTTTACCAAGGGAAAGCAGCTGTTGGAAATAATGGAAATAACTTTTGGATCATGAATAACTTGAGAAGCCCTGAGTTTGGGAGCACTTAGATAATCTTTCACATCTCATCTAACCCTGAGGTTCTATAATGAACGATTTTATAAGCAGATTTTTGTATGAAGCCCTAAGAAACATACTGTTGAATTTGTCAAAAGGATCATGCTGACGATGTTCTATTTACTACAGAGGGCCCTCTGTGAAACCTTCTGAAGCCCTCCCTGGCCTTCGCACAGGAAGGAGGGGCTTTTCCTGGGTCCAGGACTGTTTCATCTTTCAGACACGGTGAACTGTGTAACTGAAAATGTTCTTCTCTATACCAAGGGTCAACAAACTCTCTCCTAAAGGGCTAGATAAGAACTATTTTCAGCTTCCGAGCCCTACAGTCTCTACCACACTTACTCAACTCTGCCACTGCAGCACAAGAGCAGCCACAGGCAACAAGGAAACGAGTGGGCATGGCTGTGTTCTAATAAAACTATTTACAGGCAACTGGCCTAGTCAGCTGACCCCATCTCTGCACCATTTGTCGACTGCCAGCAAGCCGAGAGCCCCTTTCGCAAGCAGTACCTCAGAAGGGATGTTTTTGTACTCTCCTCATGGTTTTCTTTTTCCTTTGTGCTGATTCCCTCACCTATCTAGTTTTAATTTAATATAGCTGTGTTGTAAAATTTCTGTAAGATGCCCCAAATACTTTTCAGGAAAAGATAGAGTACAAACAAACCAAAGTAGATGGGATTCAGACTGCTTAGTCTTCAAATATCAAGGAGCCTCGGCTCCTCTCAGCGGGACAGGCTGTGGTGCCAGGCAAAACTCCCTTGCTTCACTTCCCCAGACCCGGCTTCCCGAAGGGAGGGACAGGCGCAGACCCAGCGCCCTGAGTCCTGCATTAAAGCCCACACCCCAGTCCTCCACCCTCAGATCAAAGTGAACGCTGTATTCCTTTCAGTGACTGTGCCCACAAGTTGGCAGAGGGTTAGTGACTGCTTTGGTTGGCAGGCTATCCATCCTGGCTGGAAAAACACCACTATGACTCAGAGACACATCTTCCTTTGAAAAGCTATGTCTAGGATTAAAAGGAGCCATGACACTTTGGGGAAGACACCCTCAGGCAATTTCTTTTGAGATAATAAATGAAAGGCAATGAGACTTTTCACTTTAAGGCTTATAAGACATCGGAAACACAAACAATTAGAAACGTAACTTCCGGATTTTGTGGTGCAGCAGAAAAAATCCTGGACTAGGAGCTGGCTAATCTGAGTTTTAGTCCTGACACTGCCATTGTTCCTTAAACTTGAAAATAGATAAAATATTAAGATTTTATGGTTCTAGTATATGAATAATATGTAATATTTAGAGCTGCCATTTACTGAGCATCACCATCTACCTTGTGCCAGGGGCTTTATCTATAAGTTGGATGGTATTTTATGGAATGGAGGATGAAGAGAGGAATTTGCTTCAAGCCACATTCTTTGTAAGTGATGGGGCTGGGAGGAGAACCTGAGTCTATCGACCCTAAAGCCCGCGATCTCTCCATTACCCCAACCTGCTTCTCTAGCCCTGTATGTTGCAGGGCTTTATTATAGCCTTTACAGAATCTCTCTGCACAGGGTATGTTTTCAGCCTAGTCAAACGAGTGTAAGTCAAATGAGTGTGATCTTAACTTCTAAAATACTGCTAATGCATTCATCCACATGGTAACGTTACCAGGGTCACTCACGGGTGCCAAGTCTTGGGAGGTCCTTCACAGCACTCTGTGAGGACACTGGAAGTGCTTAAAGGCTGGAAAATCAGCTTTCGGGAATGGGTTTGAGCAGCTTACGAGACTGGCTGGTTGACTTACAGTTTTTTCAAACCTAGGATTTATTCTCTGGCTTAGTCCCCAAATCCTGCCAGGTCTCTTTCTTTCCTAATCACTCTTTGGAAAACACTGCTCCCACTTACCTCGACCATTTTGTGTTTTCAGGACCTGTGCTATCCCCATCCTGATTTAGGGACCAAGGAAAAATGGGGAGGAAGAGTGGGGAAACATACTGTCAGTAAACAAGCACCCTCATGGACTCTGGAAAATAATTTCTGGTAAGGCTGTAGACATACAGACTGGTCTGGGCTCAAGTCATTCTGACTTGTTCGTAGTGAGAGTCAAACGGAAGCGGAAGCGGGCTTTTAGGTCCAGACCCTTTTCTTCAAAACATCTCAGCTCTGCCCTTTGACAAAGGACACTGACCTAGGAAACCAGAGTTGTAGTCCTGGCTTCACTATTAACCCACAGTATACCTGTGGCCATATTACTTCCCCTCTCTGTCACAATTAGCAATCCTGTGAAGTGAGGCGACAGGCCAGGAGATGAAGCACTCCTTCTGCTGTCTCTTTGCACCAGAATCCCTCTCCATGTATTTCTTAAGGGTACAGTTACATCTCCGGGGGGTCAGGAGCTGGAGAGGTAAATGTGGACCACCCAGTCAAAACCATCCATTCCACAGGAAACGGAGGCTCAGCAAGATTTAGCCACTTGCCCAAAATCACACGGAGGGTGAGAGGCAGGGCTAGGCCTAGAAACCGGGTCTTTTCGCTTTGCCACTCAAGCTCCCTAACGCTCTCGCACGCAGGCACAGCTCTTTACATCCCTCTTAATCCTGACGGCTCTCAGAAGATGGGAAACGCTATCGGCCCCATTTCGCAGACGAAGAAGCCGAGACCCACAGTGTTTCAAAGACTTGTCCAAGGCCACACAAGGTTGGGGGCAGTGCTGGGCAGAGGAACAAGGTTCCCTCTCGCCCGTTCTGGGGCCTCACCCTCGAGGAGGCGGCAACGCTGGTGGAAGACGTAGCAGGCCTGGTCCTTGTATAGCGGCTGCTCGTGAATCGGGGGCAAGCGGCGGAACTTCGGGTGCGTCCATCCCGGGTCCCAGGGCGGGAAGACTGGCCGCGCCAGCCCGGGCATGAAGTGCATCTTTCCCGCGTAGGTGATAGGCTCCAGCCCAGGGATCTCGTACACCCTGTCCCGGGGAGGAGGCTCGGGCTTCCGTGTGGAGCGCACTCCCCACTCGTACGCCCCGCGTCTTGGGGCCCCGCAGCCTCCAAGGCCGAGCCGTCCCGGGCGAGCCAGCGCCCGCCTTGCGGGCGCCGACGCCAACGCCATACCGTTCTGAGCTCCTCAAGACCTCCACTTGGACGCCGCCATCCTCCCGCACGCAAGGCCTGCTGGGAACGAAAGGGGCCGGGCGCCAAGGCTCGTTTGGTGAGTGGCAGTCACTTTGACCAATCACAGCCAGGGCCTCCTTGCCTTGCCCCACCCCGCAGGCCGCTCTCATTTTCTCATTGGTGAGACCTTCTCCGCCTCCCCGGGAGGGAGGGAACGTGAAGGATCCTCGTGTGAGGGGAGGCGCAGGCGTGTAGGTGAGTGGTCGTGTGTAGGGGCTGGGACGGAACTGGGAGAAGAGCACCAGGACTTCAAAGCTGAATTCAGGGCAGCCTTGACTGCTTCCGAGCAGTTGGAGCTCCGGAGAGCACTTCCCTGGGAGCCTCCACGCTCCATGTCGCTCGCTGTGAAAGTAGGGGTAGAAGTGCCTACAGCAGCGCGCCCGGCCCGCAGAGGGTGCGCTGCAGGGCTCCTTGCCTCTCCCCCGCTTCTCGCCGCCGCGGGCGCTTTTACCGCCGCGCGTCCCCCGAACCTGAGCGTGGCCCTGTCCACACCGCCCTGCACCCGACCGCTCCTGGTGCACGCCTCGCCCCCAGCGCCCAAAGTGAGTTACTTTCCTCCCTTTTCCACGGGATTTCCCCTTCCGCCCCCTGGAAACAAGGCGAGAGCGGTGGAGGTGTTCCTTGCTCTTTGCTCATCCCATGTTTATCCAGTGCTCTCTGTGTGTTGAGCACGGTGCTGAGCATCGGGTTTGCATTGGTGAATAGAACATGTGCGATGTGGAGCCTACAGTTTAGTGGGAGATACAGACAGAAAGCAAGTGAACATAGTAAATAAAGCCAGTGCGCCGCGCGCGCGGTCGCGCACACACACACACTTCCTATCCTTTTTCCCCAGTTCTCTCTCTCTCCAGCATTCGGTGCTAACATACTCTGTTTTCCATTTCGATCTTGTTTAATGACTCTCCCTCCAACTCGCGGGTAAGCTCCAGGAGTGCAGGCGTGTATGTTTCTTCACTGCTGAATCCCCACCCCTAGAACGGTGGCTGGCCCATCGAGAATATATGTTCATTGAATGAATACATGACAGAAGCCAACGGGGTGCCTGCTAGGGAATGAGAAAGGGGGAGGTTCAGGGAGGGCGTCCGAGGGGAAATGACCTTTAAACAAGGCCTGAAGGGTGAGGAGAGTTATCCAGACAGAGGCACCACCTGTGTTAAGGCCTGGCTTAAAGGCAGTGCTTCTTAGACTGAAAAGGTAGAGGCTGAGAGGATGCATGGACCTGGTCGCATGCCTTCATGACTAACATGGCCAGCTTCTCTACCAATTTCCAAGATACGAGGGAAAGTGGGATTATTGAAACATGGAGAAGGTAAACATAAGGCAAAGACTGATATGAATAACCCTCACGCTGTACAGCAGTTTACAATTAACAGAGCTCTTTCACTTAACCTCACTTTATCACTCAAAACTCTTAGGAGTAAGAAATCAGTGTAAAGAGGAGACCAGACCTCATTCACTCCTAGTGCATACCTGGTAGATAACACACTATAAAAATGGGTTGAACTGGTGTAACACCATGCTAGGCTGCAAGCTCTGTACAGGTGGAGCCCGTGTTCTCCTTACCTCTGCTGTATCCCAGCGCCTGGCACTGTGCTAGCTCCCAGGCCCTATTTGTAAACTGAATGAGCACTCTCCACTCATCAGAGCCTTCCGCCTGCCTGGCCTGTGCTTGGTGGTAGAATACAGAAAGAGTTAGACACCACCCTTCCCCTCAAGGGGGTCCCAGCCAGCTAAACTTTCCTGAATTCATAGAACCGGCAGCAGATACGGGTTTTCTGAAGCCAAACCTTTTCCTTTATAAGAGAAAGACTTATTGCACACAGAGGGACTGCCCTTCTAAAACGAATGATAGTAAGTGGTAAGAGAATTTGGACAAGTTCTGATGAGAAAGAGCCTTGGGCACCAGGCAAGAGGAGTGGATTCTATCCAGTAGGCAATGGGGAGCTGTTAAAGGTTGCTAAGCAGGGGACTGGTGTGATCAGAGCTGGTGGCGGGTGTCCTGATGGATGTGTCGGCAGAGACTGGAATCAAATCCTCTGGGCCCGTGGGAGGTTCCAGTGTAAGTGGTCATGGGAAGCAGGAAAAGTAGAAAAGATCTTAAAGATTAGGACTCCTGGGAAATGATTGGTAACCAAGAAAAGGGGTTTATTTCCCTGTCCTCTGACAGAGTTGGTGGTTTGCTCCTCTGCTCTTCCACAGACTTGGCCCACACCTTGATCCTAGCACTTTATGCACAAATGAAATTAGTGGCATTGGGAGGCTCCAGGGTGCCCATAAAATTCAGGGACAGTTTAGCAAGTTGGGCCCCTGCTCTGTGCCAGCCCAGTGCCAAGCACTGGGAATTGGAGATGAAGACATTTGCCCCCCTGCCTTCCAGAAGCATGAAGTCGAGTGAGCATGAGCACCAGCTGGAGGCAGAGGAGGTCCAGATGAGGATACTAACCTTAGCACTTCTGGCTTCCTGACCTGGGCCTCAGTTTTCTCCTCTGTGAAATGAGGAGGAGCATGGCCTACCTACATCTGGCTGTTGGGAGGATTGAGTGAGGCGCTGCAAAGCACTTGGCATGGTCTCTGGCCCAGTAAGTGATGTGTTCTTATCATGGTTATCATCTGCTTAGCGGATGACTCTCCCGCTAGGCCAAGAGCTCCCCCAGGGCAGGGAAGAGTGTCACTCATCTGTGCATCCCAGTACCTCGTGCTGCAGCCCCTGCCCAGTGTCTGAGGCAGGAATGAATGGGAGGAAATCGAAGGCCGGAGCTCTTAAGAGGTACACTCAGGCGTCGCTTAGCGATGGCAATACGTTCTGAGAAATGCGTCGTTAGGTGGTTTCATCCTTGTGTGAGCATCGCAGAGTGTACTTGCACAAACCTAGATCGGAAGCCTGCTGCACACCTAGGCTATATGATGCTCATCTTATGGGACCACTGTCTTATATGCGGCCCCTCATTGACCGAAACGTCACGCGGTACATGACTGTAGTTGCATTTTATGGGAATATTTACGTCAAATAATGTTCTGTGACATCAGAATTCCCCTCAGTTCTCTTCTCAGACAAGAGGGAAGGAACACCGTCTTCCTTCTTTGATTTGCCTGTGAAATTTTAAAAGAATAGTTTGCTTACAGGTGAGATGATCGTGTCTATATAAACTGTGAAGTTCTACATATGGAGAACCTTGATAAATCCCAAACTGCCCTCACAGAAACATCTCAAAATAAATCGTAGCCATTTAACTTTTCCTCACTGATCTGTCTTTCAGACTGTGCTTACCTAGTAGCCCTGAAACCAAGCTCCTTTCCTTTCTTTCCTTCCTTCCTTCCTTCCTATATAACACACATACTTTTAAATATCCACTGTGCTCTTTCACTTTCACTGTGCTCTGTCTACCTGCCTCTGCCAGGCAGCAGACACCAAGCTTGGTTCATCCTGTCCCCAGTGACTAAAAGAACAGATCTCTGCCCTCAAGGAGCTTACCGTCTCAAGAAGGAGAAAGACGTGTCATTTCCGGATGGTGTGAAAAGGTCTAAGATAGAGATTCGTTCATCTGGAAGGTTTTGAGCAGCTGTGCTGAGCAGCGCTGGGCCAGTGCAGTGAGCGCTCGCAGGAACAGGTGAACTCAGGCAGGCCTTCACAGCGGCTCCAGCCTATGTCTGTTCTCTTCCTCCACCCTTGATGTCTTACCTAGGTCTTCATCTCCAGACTCTTGTTCCTATGCCTGTTTCGTCCAACTGACAACTTGACTTTGCACTGGGATGCCCCGCAGGCACCTCAAACTGAACTTATCATCTTTCCCCCGTTCCTCTCCTCCTTCCCCTAAAACTCAACTTCTCCTTTTTTTTTTTTTTAGGAAGATTAGCCCTGAGCTAACATCTACTGCCAATCCTCTTTTTTTGCTGAGAAAGACTGGCCCTGAGTTAACACCGTGCCCATCTTCCTCTACTTTATATGTGGGACGCCTACTACAGCATGGCTTGCCAAGTGGTGCATAGGTCTGCACCCGGGATCCGAACTGGCGAACCCTGGGCCGCCAAAGTGGAACATGCGAACTTAAGCGCTGCACCACTGGGCTGGCCCCTCAACTTCTCCTCTTGAGCCCACTCTCCACCCAGGGATCCAAGCCAGACACCTGGATGTCCCGTCAGCCCCTCCGTCCCCCTCACTCCCTCACCTCACATCTAGTCAGTCTCTGTGTCCTCTGAATTCCCTCTTCAGGATTTCTCTAGCTGACCTCTGCCGTCTCATCCTCCCTGAAGCTGCGTTGATCCAGGTCCTTGTCACCTCTCCCCCAGCCCAGCACAAGCTCCTCCTGTGTTCCTGTGCGTGAGGAACCACGTGTTCTGAAGCCAGGCAGACCGGAGTTAGAATCCCAGTGCCACCATTTTAGAAGCTGCGTGACCTTGGGTAAGTTAGGAAATCTCTCCAGACCCAGGTTTCCCCTCCATAAAATGACAGCTCTGGTACCAGCCTCGTTGCTGTAAAGATTAAACGAGACGCAGCAGTTTGGTGGGTGACTCACTGACAACCGTGAGTGACAGAAGCCAGACAGAGGAGGATACGTTCATATCACTCTGTTCCTGTAAAAGTAGGAACTGGGCAAAGCTGAACCGTAGCAGTTAAGGTTGCAGACAAAGGTGGCAAAACTGAGGAAAAGCAACGGAGTGATTACAGCCAAAGTCAGGCTGGTGGAAGGGACACAGACGGGTGGCTTCTGGCACGCTGGCAGATTCTTTTTACTTGATGCGTGGTAGTTACAAAGGTGTTCTTTTATAACATTTTAATTTATTTTTTATAGTTTTTATAATTATTGTACATAAATTTACTTCATGATTTAAAATATCTTTTAAATTCTATGAGATTTTCTATGTAAGGTGCATAATCCAGCACTCAGAGCACGGGAAGAGGTCAGAAACCTTGGTGGCCAGTGATGATTGTTGTGTCCTGTCTACCTGCCTCCTCTGCCAGACAGCAGATGCCAAGCTTGGTTCATCCTGTCCCCAGTGCTCACACAGAGCTTGGTACCTGCAGGCCTCAGGAAGAATGGGAGGAGTACAGGGGACCAGAGTGTAACCACTTGTTTTCCCTCTCCCAGACTGAAAGGGACAGGCCCGGGCCTGGGGCCTCACAGAGCAAGGCCTGCTCTGGGAAGAGCACCCAGCTGTCCCTCCCAGGCTGCCCCAGACCCACTGACAATGTACGAGAGAGAGGAGGATAACGATGAGGAAGCCTGGCTGCAGCTGCGGCCCGTGGAGCCCTTGCCCTCCCAGTGCTGCGGCGGTGGCTGCTCACCCTGTGTGTTCGACCTCTATCACCGAGATCTGGCGAGATGGGAAGCGGCCCGAGCCAGCAAGGACAGGAGCCTGCTGGGTGGAGAGGAGTCACAGGTGAGGTAGGGCTGCCCTTAGACAAAAGGGCCAGGGTGGCAGTGGCTACCTGGCCTCAGCCCTGTGCAATGTGCCTCCTTGGGGAGGCTTTTCCTCACTCTGTACAGCAGAGAGAAAAAAGTGCTTAGTGGAAGCAGACAGACCCAAGTTCAAAGGCCGGCCTTGAGCTGGGCAAGGGGGGTCCCAGGAGTGAATTGGGTATGGGCATTTTACAGGAGGGAGATCTGTGAGTCTTGGCATTCAGACAAGGCTTCCTGGAGGAGGTGCAGGTGGTTTAAAATGTTAAGGGCAGTGGAAGAAGACTTAGAAGATGTAAATTTGAGGCTCTGCTCTCGGTGTGACCTTGGACAAGTAAGCCTCTACCACTCAGGCCTCAGTTTCCCCACATGTAAAATAAGGATATTGGATTAGATAATCTTAAGATCCCATTAATTTCTAAATTTTGAAAATCTGGATTTTAGCAGTTTTGAAGGATGAGTAGATCGTTCATACATTGGAGGTGAGTATTCTAGATAGAGGGCGCAGTTTGAGTAAATAAAGACTCCCAGGTAGGAGGCAGCAGGGTATTCTTGGGATGATGGAGAAAAGTCTAGCATCTGATGCATTGGAAATAAAATGAGGCTTGGGAGTCATCCACAGGACCCTTGGGTGTCCACTAGGAGCCTGCACTTTGTCCTGGGGCTTTGGGAAGCTGTGGAAGGTTTAAGAGCAGGGGGATTCAATGTAAAGTACTCTGGCATTCTTAAATCAGAGATGAGAGGGAAATAAGGACTCAATGTAAAGTACTCTGGCATTCTTAAATCAGAGATGAGAGGGAAATAAGGTGGGACTACCATCTAGTGTACAGAAAATGTACCAGCCGAGACAGCCTGTCCTTGGGGAAAGTGGGGAGGGTGCTTGTGGAGGCTAGCATGTCTCTTGAGCCCCGGCTTCTAGCTGTTGGATCTTTTCCTCTTGCAGAGCTGCCCCTCCCACCTGAGCCCAGAGACCTTCTTGGCCTTCCGCATCAGTGCCATGGACAGACTCACTAAGGACACCTACCGTGTCCGGTTTGCACTGCCCCGGAATAGCCAGCTTGGCCTGCGGCCAGGCCAGCACCTCATCCTACGGTACACTCAGGTGGTGGGGGACCGAAGCTTTGCAGCCCTGCCCTGCCATATGCTGGCTGTGGCTTGGGTGACTCACTTACACCCCCTTAAGCCTCCATTTATCATCCTCAAAATAGGCATAGTAATGTGTGACTCAGAGAGTTCTTGGGATTGAACTAGATAAGGCATTCTCCTAAGAATAATAATAGCAAACACTTTTATAGCAGTTACTATGCAAGGCACAGTTCTGTGTGCTTATATATGCATGAGCTCATCTAATCTTCACAAGATCCTGTGGGGTAGGTACCACTATCATACCTGAGAGGAAACTGAAGTCAGAGAGGTTCAGTAACTTGCCCAGGGTCACACAGTTAGGAAATATTGGAGCCAGGATTTGAAGGCAAGCAGTTTGGCTCTAGAGCCTGTGGTATTAACCTAATGTGATTGATAGAAAGGACATTGTCACTGAGAATAATGGACTTGCTCAGTATTACACAGCTAATAAATTGTGGAGCCAGGATTCACACCCAGACAGCCTGGCTCCTGAGTTACATTCTTAGCCACTCCTCTGAACTTCCTTCTTCCTCCGAGCCTCCTTTTGCGTTCTCCTCCCACCTTGATCCCCACCCCCACCTACCCAGGGACAAGACCTTTTGGAACCTCCAGCTGGAAGTATCTGCCAGACATTCAACTCTGTGGGTCCGTGGCTCAGCAGGGAGATCGGAGCTGCAGACATGGATGTGGGAATCATCGGCATATACCTAGATGGCATTTGGGAGCATGTGTGGGACAGAGAGAGGGAAGGGCAGAGGATGACCCTGGCAACTCTGGCATCTGTATTGGCAAGAGGAGGAGGAGCCAGCAACGGAGACAGAAGGGGCAGCCAGCAGACGAGGAGAACCGAGAGAGAGCTTGTTACTGGTCATACTCTGGCCACTTGCCTTGCACTGACCCCTGGTGTTTGTGCCTAGCTCGTTCTGGCCCATGGCCTGGCTGATGAACCGTAAAGCTCACTATTTCAGTGGATGGGAGGGGCCACAGGGTAGATCACAGCCCCATGCAACTCTCCGTGCATAAAGCAGGGGTGCCCAGAACTCCCTGCCTCCAGGCTCGCCTTCTCCACCCTCTCTGCCACTCCAGTGACATTCCTAACACACGCAGCTGACCCTGTCACTCCCTGTTCCCACACCTTCTGGTGCTCCACGATGCCTCCCCAGTGACACGTTAACCCAGGGCCCCAGCTTCCTTTCCCACCAGCTTCCTCTCCCTCTCCTGTATTTGCCTCTTGTTTCAGGCTCGTGATCCCCTCACCAGTGCCTGACTTGCCTACCTGCGTTGTCCTACCTCTAAGCTTGTGCTAGGCTATTCCCCCAGCCTGGAATTACTTCCCTTCGTGTCCCCATTTGCACCTGTCAGTGGCCTGCTCCTCCTCTAATTCCTGGCTCCAGGAGGCCTCCTGAGAGTCCCCTAACGACAGTGTCACTTTCTCCAGAGCATGTCAGTTTCACCTCTGCTGTAGTGTCATGGTGCTCTTTGTGCCCAAGCCACGCCATATGTTCTGTTTGTTACTTCCTCGTTTGTTTCACAAGCATTTATTGAATATTTCTGTCACTCTCCCACTTTTGATGCACTAGGATGGGGCCTTTTTAATCTTTGCAAACCTCGGAGAAGAGAGGTTTGCACCTCGTAGGACTAGAGAGAGGAATGTTTAGGTGCTCCTGGAAGCTCTGAGTCGTGGTCAGGAAGCTTGTCTAGAGTCAGACAGAACTGTGGGTGCATTCTAGCTGTGTGACCTCAGGCAAATGATTTCCCTTTTCTGAGCTTTGTTTTCCTCATTTGGGTTATTATTTAAATTAAATAAGATAATGCATGTAATATGCTTGGTGCTTAGTAGGCATTTAATACAGCAAGGCTGCTATTATTATTACATATCAGGATTATCATCCTGGCCCCCTTGTTGATGACATTGTGGAGAGGGCTCATGCATGGGGTCAGCTTTGACATAGGTCTCCTTTGAGGATGCTTCCAATTCTAATGCTCCTGGCCTGTGGTAGTAAGTATTTAATAAATGTTGAGCACAGTTGTTTTATCTTTATCGCTCTGTGGTCAGGAAAATCCACAGTGATGTCCTCACAGCAGCTCACATCATCAGGGTACTTTGTGAAGCACATCCCATCTGTGATCCCAATGGAACCACACAGCAGGGACACACATGGTGGTCTCTGTTTTATAGAAGGGGCAGCTGAGGGATTAATGACCAGGTCTCACAGCCAGCACTTGGCAGTGGGGAGCCCCGTTCTTTTCTTTTCTGCTCCACCTTGCCTGCCTCTCAGTGAGGACCACTGAGGATGACCAGACCCAACCTTCATTTTCACCAGCCTGGCACAGAGTAGGTACCTCTAAGAGTTTGTTGAATGACTTGCGGACTGCCTGACTGACTGCTTCTCTTTCCCAGAGGGATAGTAAATGACTTAGAAGTTCAGAGAGCTTATACGCCCATCAGCCCTGCCAACGCAGAAGGATACTTTGAAGTTTTAATCAAGGTGAGCTGACTCACATGGATGCTCTAAGATGCCGTGGACTGGAACCTCCATTTGACGGCTTGGTCAGGCTGGGGCAGTTCCCATTGATGTGGGGAAAGCTGGTGTTGAGGGAAGAGCAGGGATGGTGAAGGAGGCCTTCTCCCGTCTCCTTTCCTGGGGAAGGGAAGGCTGCTGGACCACCAACAGAGGGCATATTCCTGACGGATTTGTGAAAAGAAGGCACAGACTGAGAAAGTAAAGCTGCTCCTTCTCACTTTCTTACCTGTTGGTGGAGAGTGAGCCCTGAGCCAGGAGGAAAGGGGGCATCTACTGTGTGCTGGGCACCGGGGTCCAGAGATGAGTCAGACACGGTGCCTGCCTCAGACAGGGGACCAGACCAGGACAGTGCAGTGTGATAGGCACCGTGACAGGAGGCCCCAGCCCAACTCAGGGCAGCTGGGGTGCAGAGAAGGCAGGGAGCCTTTCTCGCAGAAGCTGGGGGGTTGACTGTATGTTCAGGGTAAGCAGTGGGGAATCAGAGGGGCCACCGGGGAAGGCAGCTCTCTGCTGGGAACAGCACCTGCAGAGGCAGAGGAGGCACGAGTCAGGGAACTGTTGGCCATTTGTGCTGGGTCAGAAGGGGATGTACAGGAAAAGGTGGGACATGGAGGACCTTGTGGACCGAACTAACCTGAGAGCACCTCTTGGGGAGGTGGGCAGGGGCCGGGGCATTTGAGTTGGGCCTTGAAGAGGGAGTCCAAATTGGCAGTGGTAAAGAATGGCATTCCAGGCCGAGGGGACAGATCATCAAGCAGGGAGGGGTGAGACAGAACAGGGTCTTGTGGGAACTGTTTCCAGTCTGAATGGCAGGAGGAGGGCTGCCTTGTGGGGGCAGCCAGGGTGGGTAGGGAAGTTGGCAGAGATGAGATGAACGAAGTGGGCTGCATACCAACACCCCAGAGACCCAAGGAGTAGGCACCAAATGTATACGAAGTCATGAAGGTTCAGTCACGTGCAAAAAATGATTAGGTTGAACTGGATGAAGTTGCTGATGTGCTAACATTTTCGACCTACAGAAACAGCAGTTTCCTATGGGTCAACCTAATGCATAGTTCTAGATCATCATTTCCCAAATGGAATCCTAGGGAATGCCAATATTGAAGAGTAGCTTTCACATCCTTTATCTCCCTTGTAGGACAGAAATTATCCCATTTCATTGATAAGCAGACTGAGGCCCCAGCAGGACCCGAGGCTCCACAGCTTGTAAGAAGTGCGGCTGGTGGGTGAGCCCCGGCCTCCTGACTCCACGGCCCCAGCACTGGCTCCAGCTCCTGCCTTCCCTGTCTGCCCTGCCTGCCTGCAGAGCCCGAGCGTTTGTTCCCTCCCACATCAGCTTGGACAGGATCCCTTCTCCACGCGACTGTTTGTCTGGGAGATTCCACAAATCCTCTCCAAATGGCCTGCTTCCCCAGGCTGCTTGTCCGGGTGTGTTTCTCTTGAAAGGATGAGCCTGGAGACAGTTCTTCAGGGCAGCTGGATCTCTCCCAGCTGCAAGGCTGATTTTCTCCTTCGTTTACCGGAAAGCCTCTCTTTAGAGAGATGCTTAATTATCCCTAAGCCGCTGGCTAGGAAGAACTGGAGATGTCTGCAAATTGGGAAGGCAGACTGCTTTTTGATTTGCCCTCCCATGTAGATGGGAAGGAGGAGCCCCTATTTCTCAGGCACCTTCTGGGCACCAGGCACTGCTTCTGGCCCTTTATTTGCATGTTCTTTCAACCTCATAACCACCCTGCAGAGAAGATCATATTATCCCCATTTTACAGAGGAAGAAACTGAAGCTCAGAGAGAGAATGTCATTGTCACAAGGTTCCCTGAGGTAATATGATCTCAAGTGGAAGAACAGAAGTTCAGTGTCAGTTCGGTTTAACAGTGTGGATTGGGCGTGTTTGCAGTGCCAGGCTCTGTGTGGGTGCTGGAGACACAGAGGAATCCTTCCTTTCCCCTTGAGTTCTATCTGTGCCTTAGGGCTTCTAAGGCACAGCTTGTGCCTCCCACAAGTCTGGGGCTGGAAAGCGGGGTGTGCTCGGAGACACAACCTCCAGCAAGTTAGGAGAAGAACTGTGGCCTCCTTCCCACACCTCTTGCAGGTGAGCTGAAGACTTCCCTTGCTTTATGTGTATGGTGCCTGAGGAAGTCAGGGATGGTGCCAGAGGTGGCTGCAAGAGCTTAAAAGCATACCTGGCAACCAAGGCCCGGTCTCGCCTTCAAGCCTCGTTATAATCTCACTCTAAACCCCCTCCCAGTCCCATCTCCCAGTGCTTCCCCTGACCCCACCTGCTGTTGCCAGAACATGACCTGGGCTGTCCTACCCCTGACCATACCATACCTGATGCCCAGAATCCTCTCTGCCCTTCCCAGGTGAATTCGATCTTCCCCAGCCTTTAAGGTCCATCTCAAATGCTTCCTCCTCCAGGAAGTAGCCTCAATCCCACTCCATTGAAAGTGACTGCACCTCCTCAGGGCTCTCCTGGCACTTTATCCTCTTGTGGGGTGTCAGGTAGTCTCTACCTTGTGTATGTCTGAGACTTAGGTCCTTCCTAGATTGTGAGCTCCTTAAGGGGAGGACTTGCATCTGGATTAATGAATTCATTCGTTCATGCAGATAATTATTAAGTCCTTCCCACAGTTCAGGCACTGGCTGCCTTCCTGGAGCTTAAAGTCCAGCTGTCTCCCCTGCAGCCGCAGCGTGCCGGCTGGCACAGAGTGGCGAGGCACCAGGAAATGTAGACTGCTCTTCCCCCATGGAACCTTCGTTTTTTTCATCCAGCCAGGAGACAGTGTAGGGTCATGCAGAGATGGCAAATGAGTGGCTTGCAAACTGACTCTAGTCTATAAATAGATTTGGTTTTGGCCTGCACAACGTTTTAAAATTTTGAATTAATTGCTGACATTTCAAAAGTGAGAGATTTTTCATAAAAATATGGATTTCCTGCCCCTCTTGGAAAATCAGAAGATCTGGCATCATGGGCCCCACAGACTGTGTGCTGGAATCTGCAGAGTGACTTCCTCCTTTAGAAAGAGTAGTCACTGACCAGTATCCCACAGTCCCCACCACTCACTCCCTGACACTGAGACTGAGTATTAATTGCCATTAGTCATCTCGTACCCAGTGCTTCACTCTGCTTTGTTACCTGTGTGGCCCCTGTAGTTATTTGGGTTTGAGACCTCGGTAGTTAAGGTTGTAGGTCCTATGGATTCTCATCCCAGTCTCACCATTTACCTTCTATGTAAGCTTCTGGGCCTCATCTGAAAATTGGGAAGGACAGTACCAGCTTTGCGGGGCAATGAGGAGGATTAAATGAGATAACACATCTTGAGCAGTTAGCACACAGGGAGGGCTCCCCATTGATGGCTGATGTGGTTTGTGTTGGCGGCATGTGCCTGTCCCAATGAGGTCTCCCTGTGTTTGCTCCCAGTGCTACCAAACTGGCCTGATGTCCCAGTATGTCGAGTCCTGGAGAGCAGGAGACACGGCCTTCTGGCGAGGACCGTTCGGAGGCTTCTTCTATCAACCAAACCAGGTCAGTGCCAGCACGCCAAGTCCTCCCAGCTTAGCTTCCAGGACTCCGACTTTCATGATTTAGGCTGTAGGGTTTCACTTTGCTGTTCTTCCTGAGCCCAAACTCAATTGCAAGAGTATCCTTGGGGTTAGACATGGGAGGAGATGGAATAGGCACGAAGAACAAAACTGCCTGCCCGTGCTCCGGAACTATGCATGCCTGGCCATTGCTTAGAAAAACCCGGACTGTGTACATGGTTTTTAGGACCCCTATCCCATCTGACCCTCAGGTATCTTTCCAGGGTCACTTTCCGTTTACAGATAATAGAGACCGCTCTTAAATATGCCCCAGGGCCCGCTGCCTGGGAGCCCACTGCTGCCGGCCCAAAGGCTCTTCCCTTCATCTTCAGGCTTCTTCACATCCTTCCCTGACCTTCCCGGGAGGAATTAGTGATTAATTTCTCATCAGTTGGTGCATATTTGGAAAGCAGTATATACGAGGATTCTTAAGAACCTTCAAATCCTTTGGCCCGGTAATTCCACTTCTGGAAGTCTGTCCTATGGAAAGAATCCAAAATACTGACTGTTTTGCACACATTCATTGCAGTCTCATTTATAATAGCAAGAAATTGGAGACAACTGACTATCCAACCACAGGAGACAGTTAAGTACACTGAGTTACAGATGCTTGATAGAATATTAGCCTGAATTTTAAAGTTATGTTTGTAAATGATGCTACATGCTTATGCTATAAGATCACGTGACAAACACTAGGTACAAAACTGAATATCCAGCAAGTTGGGAAATTAAGTTAAAATCACAGAAAAAATATGGGAAAAAAAGCAACAAAATGTTAGTAGCTCTGGGTGGTAGAATTATGGGTGATTTTTATTTTCTTCATTATACTTTCCAAATTATCCACAATGAACACCTATTACCTTTGTAATGAGGAAAACAAGGCAAAACCAAAACAAGTGGAAAAGAATGAATGAATCATTGTGTTTAGCTTAAAAATAGCTTTTATTGATATCTTTCTTATTACAAATGCAGCTCATGTTCATTACCAAAAAAGTCGGCAGCTATAGAGGCAAAAAGAGGATAATCAAGAGCCCCTGCGGGCCATCTACCCATACGTACCAGTCTTACCACCTTGGCGTGTATCCTTCCAAGTCCTCTTTCACGCATGGGGGTATATACAAGCACGCATGCACTCACGTGTGTGGGTATAATAATAACGTCAGGCACACCCGTGGTACCTTCTGTGTGCCAGGCTCTGATTTTTGCACTTGCCATGAAGTGACTCATTTAATCCTCACAACAGCCCTTAGGAACTGCTACCCCCGTTTTACAGACATGTGGTGTGCACGTGTTAATACTCTTCTACAGCATCCTCCTAGCACTGGCCATGCTGAGCCTTAGATTTTAGCTGAGGTTGTCCCTGTGTCCCCCAGGCCCTTGAGAGCAGGGACTAGGAATTGTCCCTGTTTCCTCTGACCTAGAGGGGACACCTGATGACTATTGTCTTGACCACCTTTTCCAGTGGAGCCCCCTGGCACCTACAGATGCTGCTCCTCTGCGTCCACAGAACTCCACTTGAAAGCCCTCGTTCTTCTTATCTGGGGAGCGCCTCGGGCGCGGCTGTGAGGAAAAAGAGATGGTGGCTCGCACATTAAGATTCAGCCGCTGTGGGGCCAGCCCAGTAGCGCAGCGATTAAGTTCGCACGTTCCACTTCGGTGGCTCAGGGTTTGACGGTTCGGATCCTGGTGCAGACATGGCATCACTTGGCTAGCCGTGCTGTGGCAGGCGTCCCGCATATAAAAAGTAGAGAAGATGGGTACGAATGTTAGCTCAGAGCCACTCTTCCTCAACAAAAAGAGGAGGATTGGCAGCAGATGTTAGCTCAGGGCTAATCTTCCTCAAAAAAAAAAAAAAAGGTTCAGCCGCTGAAACTGTGGTTGAGGCTTGGCTTTCACCCGTGAGGGCGCAGGGTGCTCTGGCCCCCTTCCCGGCCCTGTCTTGCCTCTCTGCAGTCATCCTCTGTGCAGGTGGATGCCATGTCAGCCTGCAAACTGGCACATCAGCATCTGTGTACGTGTGTTCCACACACGTTCCAGGTGTCCCCCCAGGGCCACAGGTGGCCACACGAGGCCCCTGTCTTCCCGAAGCTCACAGTCTGATGGAGAGACAGACACACAAACCTGACAACAACGTAGTGTGACCAGTGTTGTGAGGAGGGGCACAGAGGGCTGTGGGAATGCGAAGGAGGACCCCGCACCCGCCCCAGCGCAGGGAAGGCTCCCCGAAGGAGAGCCCGCACAGCAACGGGGCCAGGAGGAGGAGCTCAGCCGGCTGACGCCCAGGGGCCGTGAGCGCTGAGCCGGGTCAGAGGCCGGGCCGGCAGGGCTCTGGGGGGGAGGCCTCCAGTTGTCTGAAGCCCTGGGCTCCTCACCGGGCACCTGGTGCCACCTCGTTTAATCCTCACGCAGTTCTGAGACAGCTGCTGTTGTGGGGAGGTGCTCTTATTTTCTTACCAGTGAGGAAACCAAGGCTCAGGGAGATGAAAGAACTTGCCCAGATCATACAACTGGGGATTTACACCCAGATTTGTCTGACTCCTGATACTCCAGGAAGTGTTTCATGCAGTAGAGTGGTGTGCAGTGGCTTTCAGTAAAGAGACTGAAAACTCAGACTGCATTCCCAGAGGCCTAATCTCTGGAATGATGGAGGTGACTACCTCACTGCGTAGTGAGACACTGACCTTAAAGAGGGCTGCCCCTCTTTCGGAGTCCTAGAGCCAGGAGGTGGGTTCAGTGAGGGGGAGTCGGTGGAACCGGGCCTTCTTGGGGTGGATCACTTTGATCGTATGGCTTTTCTGTGCCAGCCCTGTGCTAGGCGCTGATGGATGGTATCTCCTTTAGTCTGGAGAAGGGCAGTCTCAGGGGTCCGAGCCAGGGCCCTCAGGTCTATGCAGCGCTGCCCTGGAACACAGGGAGCAGAGGGCAGGCTGGGATGGGATGGTGGGCAAGCCTTTGGTGGGAGCAGGTTCCAGCTCAGGGTGAGGTGGGAAGACCTCCCTGGCAGGGCCAGTCAGCCTGTAATAGAGCAGACTGCCTTGGGAGGGAGTAGGCTACCCGTCAGCAGAAATGTGTAAGCAGAGTCCCGTGGTGATGCTTTAGAACGCAATCAAGACACTCGTAGGATGGGCTACACCATTATGTTCCCTTTTAGCCCTCAGATCCCATGCTTTCTGTTACGTAGACCTCACAAGCTGTAACCTTTCACAAGTGAAGATGGCTTCCTGCAGGAGGTAGAGGGGAACTCAGGTGGGGGACAGCAGGAAGGGCAGTGCCATCCACTTCAAGCAGGCCCAAGAAAAGACCCCCTGTCCTGTTCCCCAGTATGGTGAGCTCCTCATGCTGGCTGCGGGCACTGGCCTGGCCCCCATGGTGCCCATCCTACAGAGCATCACAGACAATGCGGACGATGAGACCTTTGTCACCCTGGTTGGCTGCTTCAAGACCTTTGAGGGCATCTACCTGAAAACTTTTCTCCAGGAGCAGGCCCGCTTCTGGAACGTCCGCACCTTCTTTGTGCTCAGCCAGGTGAGCCCAGGGTGGTGCCTTCCTTCCCTGATTGAGACTCTGCTGTCCCCTGCACCTATCCTAGTGCCTGCTGTGGCCTCTCTGCCCCAGGCCTTAATAATAATCCCTGCCACTGGTGGAACTGCCACTGTGTGCCTGGCTAGGAGGGCGGGTATTGTCATGTTCACTATGCAGATGAGGAAACTGCCCCTCAGAGAGGCAGAGGTGCCAGCCTGTGCCCTGCTGCCAGATGGCTGAACCCAGGATTTGAGCCAGGCTGTCTGATTGCAGACTACCCCCCCCCCGGCCGACTCACTGTGCCTTGCTGCCTGCCCTCCACCCTCTGGCTTCATCAGGTCTGTGGGCCAGCAGCCCGGCTGTGGAGCCAGCGGGCCCTGCCATAGATGTCCTGTAGCTGTGGTGAACTCGAGGCAGGGATCTGTGTCTGATCGAACACTACTCAGTGCTCAGGACAGTGCCAGGCCCAGAGGAGGTGCTCACTCCATCGACTGGGGAGTGAACTGGACCCGAGGTCACTGCAGCTGTCAGGGGCCCTACCACATCGCACATCGCATTGTCCCTGCGTGGGAGGAAGGCTGCGCACGGACTCACCAGGCGGCACATGCTCTAGCTGAAGCAACTGCCTCCTGCCCCCTCTTCCCCTGATTCCCCGTCCCCTCCAGTCACTCAGGTCAGCCTTCCCAGGCAGTCCCCTCTGGGAGGCCCTCAGCTGTCTCCCTCACCTGCCTTCCCTGGTCTCCAGCTGTGTTTCTCTTTCCTACGCCCCCTGGGTAGAGGTCTCCTGCTGGGGCCTCCCCTCCGTCCTCGTGCTCAGGGGCAGCCTCATTGCCCTGTACTCTGGAGCGCCCTTCTCATCAGTGTCCTCTTTGAGGGAGCTTTAGAGTGTCCCTAAACACTCAGGCGATCGTGGACATTGTGGCTGGGGGCAGCTGTCAGGAAACTGGGTTTCCCCTTCTAATGCCAGAGGTCCTGGGATCTCAGGGGTCCCGAGGCCAGGCTCTGTGGGCCCATCAGATGCTCGGTGGCAGGAACATCGAGAGGGTCATGCTTGGTGAACGTTAGCGGCAGCAGCGCCCAAGGCCGGGAAATGAAGCAGAGGCTAGTGTGCAGCCCAGGGGGTGGGTGAGGGGAGGGCAGTGCTGCTGGCTGCACACTCAGCTGCCCACAGCCTGCTCAGGGAAGTGGGAGGAGGGGCAGGAAGGCAGGAGGATGACCTGCTCCCTGCCCTCTGGACGCTTACCTGTATGTGGGGTGGTAGCCACAGGGACGGCTGAAGGCAGTGCCCTTCACTGAGCACGTTCTCTGTGCCTGGCACTGTTCTGAGCATTTCGTGTGTGTTAACTCATTTACTCCCCACCACAATCTTAGGAGGTTGGTACTGCCATCATACCCATGTTACAGATGTGGAAACTGAGGCACAGAGAGCTTAAGAACCTTGCCCAAGGTAACACAGCGAGTTGGTGGATGAGGCTTGGGACTTGGTCTGTGTGGAGCAGCTCCATGTCCCGAGAGCCTAGCACAGTGCCAGGCACGGAGGGACCCTCAGAAAATCTGCTGAAGTCAGCCAGTTAATTGAAACCTTAAAACAAATGAACAAATGAGATATGCTCTGAGAGTGATGGTGACGGATAACCTTGGAGAGATTCTGGGAGACCACGGTCAGGGAGAAAACGTTCCCCGCAGAGTGGCAGGTGCAGCGGCCCCTGGGAGGAGTGGACACAGCAGGCCCGTGTTCTGGTCCTGCACTGCCTGTTGCATGTCCCGAGGAACACCCCTCCTCCTCTCTGTGCCCACCTGTTGTAGAGCTCCCCCCGGCCCCCAGGCTTGTGAGGGTGCTCCGAGTCCCAGCGTGCGCAAGTGCCTGGCTCATGGGGTTAGGTGAAGGTTGGCTGCCCACCCCCTCTGCCTCAGGGTCCTCATTTGGCAGAGAAGGGCTGGCTGCATGAACTCCAAGGCCCCGCCAGTAGTCACCCCACTGTTTCTCATCATCCCAGGAGAGCTCCCCGGAGCAGCTTCCCTGGAGTTACCGGGAGAAGACCCGCTTTGGCCGCCTGGCTCAGGACCTGATTGAAGAGCTGGTCAGCTCCTGTCGCAGAAAGCCGTTTGCATTGGTCTGTGGCTCAGCCGAGTTTACCAAGGACATGGCCAGCTGCTTGCTGCGTGCCGGCCTGGCCGAGGACTCCTACTTCCTCTTCTAGGTCTGGCCTCCCTTCCAAAGCCACTGGGAAACAGGAAGTTGCACAGACTGGAATCAGACGAGGTGGATGGAAGACTGCCCTAACTCGCCAGGTGACCTTGGGCGAATGACTTCACCTCTGCACACCTCCCTTTTGCATCTACCCTTCGAGGTTACTGACTCCCTCAGGCTGGCATCTTGTTGTGTGGAGGGAGGATGGGGCTGCAGAGCCCCAGGGAGGAGAGTAAGCAGCCCAGCAGTCAGGGAGGACTCCCCGGAGGAAGCCAGGTCCAGGCTGAGCCTCAGGATGAATAAGAGTTGGCAGGAGATGGGGCGGGGGGAGCTTTCCTGCTTCCTCAGATTAGAGGGCTTGTGAGGGGCTCCTGTAGGACCCTGCCCTGTCCTGCCTGTTCCAAAGCCTGGTTCCCTGGAGACTGTGTGTCCCTGCCTCAGGGCCGCCTCAGAGGAAGTGCTCGCTGAGTGTTTAGGAAATGAGCATAGAGGCTGAGAGCTCTTTGGAGGAGGAACTTGCCTTATGTTCTTCTAGTGCTGTGAGCCTGACACAACAGAGAGGTCGTGGGGCCTGTGACCTGACCGTGTTCTCGGAGTGAGGCAGGGCCCCAGATTACCTTTATTTTGGATTGGCCCCAGGCCTTTCCTGCTGCGGATGGCTTTGCTCTCCGTCTCCCTTCCCTGGCTCCAGAGCCCAGCCCAGAGTCCTTTCTCCAGTGAAAGAGGCACGGAAGCAAACGGCCCTCCCTCCTGCAGGCAGCCAGCCCAGCCCGCCTTCAGCTCCTGCGCCCTGGCGACGGTTGCCATGGAGATCTAAAGATAGAGCAGGAGTCTGGAGACCTGGGTCCTCTCCCTGCTCTGCCCACTGAGGGCGGCTGATTCCCATCCACCCACTCCTCCCCTCCACCCCGCCCCCTCCATCCAGCATGGGGCATGCCCTCCCCTGGGAACCCGGCTCCAGCAGCGGCTGCAGTTAATGAATTCTGCTTTTCGCAGCCTGGCCTGCAGTGTGCGGCACCAGCTCAGGCTGGCTTCCGGCAGTCCCAGAACTGGAATCTCAGAATCAGAGAACCGTGGAATCGTAGAGTGAGAATTTTACAGTCATAGAACCACAGTCCCCATCAGAGATTAAATTCAGGCCTCCAAAAAGCGTCCAGTCTCCCAGGCTGTGTCATTATATCCAGGGGGAAACCAAGGCCAGTGAGGCTACGTGACCTGCCCAAGGTAAAATAGTTCATGGCAAGGCCGGCTCTAGAAGCCAGGTCTCCCAGTGTCAGCCCTGTGCTCAGAGTTCTGGGCTCCCAGGAGACCAGGGTTCCTGGCATGGCAGCAGTGAAGGGACGGCCAGATGGGATTTCCAAGCCCTCCTTCAATCAGAGCAGTTCTGTTTTTGGTGTTTTTTTTAAAGTAAGAGACTTTATTTTTATTTTTTTGGTGAGGAAGATTGGCCCTGAGGTAACATCTGTGCCAATCCTCCTCTACTTTATATGTGGGACGCCTGCCACAGCATGGCTTGATGAGTGGGTTGTAGGTCTGCACCTGGGATATGAACCCCGAGATGCCAAAGCAGAGCACTCAAACTTACCCACTACGCCACCAGGCTGACCCCAGAGCAGTTCTGTTTTTATCCCATTTATATCTTGGGTCTTGGAGTCATTTTCATTTGTGAAAAAGAGTTTTCCTACACTGCCCAAAAAGTTACAACAAATCTCCTTGCTGTGCTCTGTTCAATAACTAACCATGACAAGCAGTTGGGGGTTGGTGCCAAAGGTTTCCAACCCAGTTCCACAGGCGGAATTCCACGGTACATAGCTGTGGGGAATACCGCATGCACCTTCACCAAGAACCAGACATGTGAGCGTATTAAAGGCTCTGAAAAGGCAGGTGGAAAAGAAACTTTTTTTCATTTTGTTTAACCCAGTTTCCCGAGCTTGTTTGACTAGAGAACATTTTTACCCTCTAGAATCTTTTGAGACCAGTGTTGCGTGGAATACGCTTTGGGAACGCTGGTCTGTGGCTCAGCCTCTTCAGCACAGTGTAACGCGTGGGAGGCCCCGCACTCCGCGTCAGAGTCCCAGGCAGGATCGGGGGTCTCTTACTGCCTCACCTGTGACGTGGGCAAGACCCTTTTCCTCTCTCAGGGCCTCTGAACTCTGCGCACCTTCCTCTGCCCTTTCCTCTCCCTCGGCACATCCTGTTGGTTCTACTCGGATACTCCTGGAGGGCCTGTTCCGAGCCAGGCTCTGTTCTAGGCACCAAGGAAACACAATGACCAAGGCAGGTGCAGTTCTAGTAAACTCCGTCGGGGAGCTTCCAGCCGACAAGGAGGGCAGAAATTAACCCTGTGATTCTGAAAGGGGTGAGTGCCCTGAAAGGGGAAGTGCGGAGCGCTGGAGAGGGGCTGAGGGCCGGGCCACGCTACTCACTGAGTCAGTGGCGGGGGTCTGGGGCAGTTCTGGTATTTGTCTTTGTCCCGTTTTAGATGTTCGATGTCTGGATATTAGACCAGGCCACGCAGTGATAACCAGCAGCCCCTCCTGTCCTAGAATGCGTCTCCCTCTCCTTCCCCTGCTGCCTGTGGGGTCTGTGCAGTCTGGATTCTGGGGGGGTCTCTTATCATGGCACAGCGGGGAGGACCCAGCCGTGCCCTTGACACCGAGATGCCAAAAGGGCTCATATCACCCGGAAACTTGGGAGCTCGTGTTGGGTCCTCTGCCTCCCAAGAAGATAAGGGAGCCCGGGAGGAGACCTGGCTGGGATGCATGAGGATGGAGCTCTGTGAACTGGGGGTGAGGTGCCCGGCAGCTGGCCCCTCCCATCTCTCCTGATGATGCCCCCGCCACGTGTCGCGGGAGGTGTGCGTCAGAAACCACGGCTGCCTTAGTTCAGTCCTCCCCGTGTTTGGCCTGCACCACCTCGGCATTCCCCTCATTGGTCTCCGGTCTCCAGCCTCTCCTCCCACACCCCCTTCCCTACTGCAGCCGGACCAATTTTTTTAAATTGTGGTAATAACATGAGATCTACCCTCTTAACAAATTTTTAAGTGTACAATACATTGTTATTGACTGTAGGTACAGTGTTCAGTACAGCAGATCTCCAGAGCTTGTTCAGGCCGCTTTTTCTAACGTGCAGATCTGGCTGTCACTCCCTTTCTTAAAATCCTTCAATGGCTCCCTCTTGCCCTCAGCTGTGTTTACCTCTGCAGACTTTATGTTACTGCCCTCTTGCCCCCAACTCTTTCTCCCAAGCATGTTCCTTTGTGTCGGTCAGTCCCTTCACATCTGCTGCCCCTCTGCCTGGGCCAGCCTCCCACCCACCATCCTCCGCTGGCCTTTGCTTCCTTGTCTTTCTAGGGTGTAGCTCAGCGGCCCCTCCTTGCTGGCCTCTGCCACCCCAGGCTAGATTAGTGGGCAGATTCTTGTGCATTCTTCTGTGGCTGCACCTCTCAGACCATCTCATTTGTATGTGAGCACATCCCGGGCCCACAATGGGGCCTGTTCATTGTGTCCCCAGCGTGGGAGGGTACTCAGCACGTCCTGAATGTCACATACCTGAATAATAAACAACTAAGAATCACGGAGCACTTTACAGGTTGCAAAATGCTCTTCAGCTGCTTTGAAGCACATAACTGTCACCAAAATGCATTCTATTTTATTACCCCGACTTACTGATGAGGAAACTAAGCTTCCGAGACATTGAGCAATTCTCCCCGGTCATGTAGGGGTACACAGATTCCAACATGCTGCAATTGTGATGAAGGTCGTATGTGACACATGCGTGCACCAGATGTGTATGAAGATTTTCATTGCTGCACTGTTTGAAACAGCAGAGATTAAAAACTACCTACATGTCCATCGATAAGAGAATAGAGAAATAAACGTTCTATATTCATACAGTGGAATACCATACGGCAGTTAAAATGGATGAACCAGATCTACGTGTCAGTATAGACTAAATCCAAAAAAGATGATAATTGAGTGAAAAGCAAATTATAAAAGGAAAGGTACAGTGAGCTATCAATATTTGGAAAGTTTAAAAACACAAAATAATGCCACATGCTCAGGAAGGAAGTACACAAACTTCAAGGACAGTGGTGACCTTTGGGGATAGAGGAAAAGGAAGAAGATGGGGTGGGGTGGTGGGCTTTTTTATCTGTGTCACTTTATTATAAAAACATTTGATATGAATATGGCAAAATCTGAACATCCCTGATGCCTGCTTTGTTATGTTCTACCGTTTTTGTGTTTGAAATAATTCCGTAAAGTTTTTTTTAAAAAAGATTAGATATGCCTGGTCAATGCACTTTAGAAACTAGAGGTGTAAAAACATTCGTTCCCTCTCTCCCACCTCAGGATAGCTGTGCTCTTTGATGCCTCCAGGCTTTTCCATTTGAAACTGTCGTCACGTGCTGTGTAATGACATTTTGGTCAACGATGGACTGCATCTATGACGGTGATCCCATAAGATTAGTACCACACGGGTTAGGTGTCCAGCCTACTGTACCGCAGAGGTTTGCATAAGGACACTCTAGGATGTTCACACAACGACGAAATTGCCTAAGGATGCGTTTCTGAGAACGTGTCCCCCGTCATTAAGCGACATGTAACTGTGTTGTGAGCACCTACTGTGTACCCTGGTCTAGAGAAAACTGAGGAGTATAAACAGTGTGAGCACTCAGCTTACGTGTTCTTCCCTCTGCTTGTCCCCTTTCTTTTCCTCATAGACTCAAACCAGAATGACTTTCCAGTCACCACAGTTTTGGACTTTTTTTGATTTTATTTTGTTTTCCTTTTTAAATGAGGGAGGCCTGGGTTTGGATCTCTTACGGATTCTATAAGTATCCAAGGAAAGTAACCTGACATCTCTGAACCTCAGTTTACTCATCTATAAAATGGGGGTGGTAGCACTGTCTCCCGGGGATGTGGAGGCTGGCCCTGAATAGGGGTAAGAGCCCCTCCTCCTTTCTCTCCTCTCTCCAGTGCCCCAGCAGTGCCTGGCTCACTGCTGGCCTCTGAGCACAGCACGTGTTCTCAAACTTTCACTATCAAGGGCTCTCCTTTTTATTATTTTTCCCATGCTTTGGAAGATCCCAAATTGCATGCATTAAGTCATTATTAATTCATCTCACATTTCTTATTAATCAAAGACATGGATAGCTGCCCCTCAGAGCTTCTGATCTGTGTGACCAGCTGGGAGCTGCACGTGGTTGACATAATTCCAGCCAGAGGCAAAGGAACTCCGCAATGTGTGTGGTCTGGGTGGCCTGAGAAGGTCTAAATGTAGATGCATCGTCCTCCTTTTCTTTTCGTCGGCCATGAGCCTTGCCCGGGTGGGGGCTGCTTTCACGGTCACTCACGGATGGGCCAGAGGCTGAGTTTTCAGTGCCAGGCTCTAGCAAGGGTCCCCGTGCGGGTCCCAGACTCCTCCTCCCACAGAACTCACTCCAAATAGATGGCGTGCACCAGCACCACGCAGAAGAGCGTGGGGTTCACCTAGTGGGACGTGGCAGAGCTGTCTTCGTGCGGGTCCCACAGGCTCTGGCTGGAGACTGCCATGTTGCCCTGCCCCTCGCTCCCGATGCTGACAGAGCACACTAGCTTGTAGCCGGGCGGGGTGACAGCCGTGACCAGGTCCCAGATCATGGTGCTCAGCACCACTGCCAGGTGAGAGGGCAGGCCACATTGGCAAGCTTGGGGGGCAGGTGAGCCTCCATCAGCTCCTCCACCCACACGCAGGGGAACTTCAACTCTGGCCTGGCCGACCGCAAGGGAACCCAGAAGGAGGAGAGGAGGGAGGTGATGGTGGGAGAACATGGAATTTGGGTTTGAAGCCCATTATGTTGAACATAGACCCCTGAGTTGGAGCCTACAGTTTGGAATAGTGGGATGGAAAATGGAACACAGAACCTGGAACACAAGAAAATAACTTTGTCTTCTGCTGTGCAGAGATTAACCTGGCTTCCAAGTGGCTCAAGCCTATATGTGCCCTGGGACCCATGGCCCTGACTCCCCTCGCTCTCCCTGCGCCCCTAGGCCACTGGCCCCCACCTGCTCCTGGATGATGCTGACGGGGCCGTGGTGAGTCAGCTGGGGCTGAGACGGTGTTCTCGAGGATGTGCGCTTCTGCAAGTGAAGATGAGGGTGGAGGTAGACAGCACTGTGAACATCTCCTGAGTGCCGGGTCTTAGTCGTCCGTTCGAGGCTGGGTTTGCCCCAAAGCAGACTCTGAGCGAGGATCTCAGTGCAAGACGCGTATTTGGGAGGCGAATCAGGGAAGCATGGTCAGTGAGTCGGGGAGGAAAGCCAACAAGGGGCGTGCTGCTGGGCTGGTTCCCCGGGAGCAGCTGGAGCTCTCCGGCCATCAGACCGCCGAGGCGTGAGGTGGCCAGGCATTTGTCCACCAGCACCGGTCACCCCTCAGGGGCTGAGCTTGCTCCCCAGCCCTAAATCCCTGCACTCCGTGTTCTCCAGGGGGTGGGCTCAGCGCCTGCAGCAGAGAAGCCCTGAGGCGGGAGACGCAGGAGCCGGGTGCTAGAGGGCCTTCCTGCAGGTTCTCTGGTGGGCAGGGTGAGGGAGGCCCCAGCAGAGTCCGCTACGCTACCTCGCTTAATTCTCACCATCTTTAGAGAGCAGTAGCTTCCCCATTTTGTAGGCAGAGAAACGGATGCCTGAGAGAGAGCAGCCAGGGGAGAAAGCGGCGTCCTTGCTTGAGCACGGAGCTCCTGGGCCACCTCCCCCCACCGCCCCGTCGAGTGCCCTGGCCAGCCAGCAAGTGCTGAGGCAGCATCTGTCGGGTGAGCAGATGAGCTGGTGGGAGCCAAGTGCCTGTGGGTTCCTGCTCTTCTGTAAACGCAGACGGGACTTCCTTTCCTTCCAGGGCTGCTGGGGGCCATGAAGGGGATTGTGTAGGGAAAGGGCCCAGCGCTGCGCCTGGCCCCAGGGGGTCTCAGTGAGCGGGAATTCCCTTTCTGTCCCCTCCAGGGGCAGCAGGGGTCTCTGTCAAGAAGTGACCACCCTCAGAGAGCTGCCCCCGAACCTCCAGAATGTCTCCACTGGCTCCAGCTGGCCAGCCCTGAGGCCTGTCCAAGTCTCCCCGTGTTAACAGAACAGAGCGACAGCCTGCCTCCCCTCACGGCTGCAGAGGGGTGCCCAGCCATTGCAGCCTCTGGCTCCCTGGAATGCCGCCCCTGCCTCCCTCCCCTCACCCTCCACCCACTGCCGTCCTGCACCCAGCATGTGCTCTCCATAAGTCCCTGGTGTACAGAGGTCATTTTTCAGCAGCGTTGGATGCTGTTGTCAGTTCCCTCCTTTCGGAGCCTCAGTTTCCTCAATGGCATAATTTCTACCTCGCTAGATTACCCTGAGGACTAAGTAACTCCTTCATTCATGTTTTCAGCAAACATTTCTGAACACCCGCTTATGTGCAGGCTTTCTGCTGGGCTCTTGAGGACCCTGACTTTGGAGATGGCCACAGTCTCCCGGGGGCCACAGATGCTAGTATAAACAATGTGAAGAGCCTGGCACTCTGCCTGTGACATAGTAGACACTCAGTGTGTGTGGGGCTCTGTCGTGTCTTTCTGCCCCCTCTGGGCCTCAGTTTCCATAGCCAGAAATGGATAGGAAGAGGGGGTTGGACTTGCTCTCTGAAGTCCCCTCCAGCCCTGGTGGCCCAAGGCCCTGGGCCCCACTTCTCAGGCTGCCTCGCGTGTCCCCTACCCCCAGCCCTTCCCTCTCACCTTGAGCTCCCAGGTGAGCCTGTGAGCAGGGAGGAGGCTGCCGAGGCCAAGCATAGCAGCTTCTACTTCTGGACTCTCTGAAGCTTGGCTGCCCCCTTCTTAACGGGGGACCTGATGAGGGAGCACTGCTCCCCTGCCCGGGATGGGCTGTGGCCTGAGAGGAACATAGGTGGGCAGGTCGGAGGCAGGAGGGACCTGGCTTCTCAAGGAGGAAGGCTGCAGGGTGCTCAGCCCCACTCAGCCACTCCAGGCATCCCCAACCCTCGGCCCCAGTCGCTCCCAGTGCCGACCTCCTCTTCCTCCCTACACATGGTCTCGGCAAGGGTAGAACCAGTGTCGGGGTGGGAAGGCAGGCCTCTGAGCTGGTCAGGCGTAGGTTCAAGTGTCTGCTCTGTGCACGAGCGGCTGTGTGATCTCGGGCAAATCACCTCACTTCTCTGAACACCACTTTCCTCCTCCCTAAGCTGGGGACGCTTCTATTCCATCTCTCAACAGATATCCCCAAGTGCTTAATCTATGCTGTGGACTGAAAGACAGCGACAACAGCGTGCAGACCCCTGCTGTCCCAGTAGTGGCATGCTGGGGGAGACAGACGGCCGACAGCCAGGGCCTCACAGGGCAGTCCTGATCCAGGGCTGTTTGGAAATGTTGGGGACACTAACACCTCCTCACAGAGCTGCGAGGCTCGAGTGGGATAAGGTGCACAAGGTAGCACACGTTGGCCTGGCAGATAGTGGGTGCTCAATCAGTGCTTGTTGGATAAATGAACCAATAAAAGCAGTTCTCTCTGAGCCCTGATTACCAGTGAAATGGAGCTGAGGGTCCTTTCCTTGGAAAGTTGTTATAAAGGTTTCTAACTTTGTTTAAATTAATGAATTTAAATTAATAAATAGAGCTTACTACATGCCATGTACTCTTCTCCTAAACCCTTTGCAAGTTTTAACTCATTATTCTCATTTTACAGATGAGGAGACTGAGGCACAGAGGGTAAGGTTAAGGAACCTGCCCAAGGTCCTATAGCTCGGATGTGGCTGGATATGAATGTGCCTGGCAAACAGTAGGAGCTCAATAGTTGCTTTATTGTGGGGCAGGGAGGTTTTAGGCTTGGTATCCAGTGCAAGCTGGGCGGTCAGGAAGGCTCCCATGCTGAGCTGTTCTTGGTACCTGAGCTCTGGGTGTGAATGAGTAGCTGAGGGGAGTTGGTGAGGAGTGGAGGGTGGTGGGAAGGATGAGAAGGGATGAGGACAAGGGGGCCAGGGGTGTAAGTGGCAGCAGTAAAACACTTCAGACAACACGCTGGAGTCATAATCCCGGAGCAGCCACTCCGGCAGCCTCTCCTGAGTCAGGGAAGGGTGCCAGGGCAGGATCCCATAGTAACACTGAACTTCCTCTAGCGCGCCTTGGCTTGTTAAAGGGCCCAGCCGGCTCTGGCCGCAGAACGGGCCATCAAAGGGGAGGGGAGGGGAGATGCTGGGCCAGCGGGAGGTTTCTTCTGTGAGCCTCCCTGGCCCTCTGCCTCTGGGCCCCTTGAACCGTCTTCCAGGGCCCCCTGCTGTCGGACTTCCTCGTGTGCGCCCCCCGCCCCCCGTCGCCACCCCCACCCTCAGCTGCTCAGAGCACCAGCCTGCAGCTCTACAGTCCTGGGTCGGCAGCTCACAGGATGTGTGATCCTGGGCGATCTTCATCTGTGCGACAGGCCAGGTGATGGTGGTGCCTGCTCAGAGGCCGTGTGAGGGTTAAGTGAAGGGACCCGCATGGAGCGCTTAGCCAAACACTGGCCCGGTACACCGTCACTCCAGTCGTCACTCGAGGTGTTTCTGTAGCCCTCGTCCGCCTGTGAACACGCAGACCCCATGGTGCACAGCTCCTTACAGGTTACAAAGCTCCTCCGCCTCTGGGGTCTCGCACTTAGTCCTCACAGCGGCCCAGCCAGGTAGAGTGGGCTTAGTGACCCGCATTCACACATGTGGAAACTGAGGCTTGCGGGGAGTGAGTGACTTGCCTGAAGTTACACGGCCTGTCAGGTGTGGCATGTGGGTGCAAACCCTGGGAGATTCGAACCCAAATCCACCACTCTTTCCACTAACCCGTGGACAGTAGCAGTGACCCAGCATTGCGGGGAGGCGGCAGCTCCCATGAGGGGTTCCGTTCTCTGCCTGACCCCCAGATCTCGCCCTGTCCCGGGGCTGCGGGCGCCCACACTGCCCTGTCCCAGCTCCAGGGCTAGCCCTTTGCCACGCAGGGCTTTAGTTTCCCCGTCTGTGACATGGGGACAGTCCCCCGGCCCTACAGGGTTGGGAGCTTCAGTGAGATACAGTGTGGAAGGGCCCGGAGCCGGCTGGGTCCCACACATGGTGACGACCCGGCCCCCTCCTGGCTTTCTCCCCTTTGGCCCAGGAGCTGGAGACTGTGAAGGTCACGCCCTTGTCTGGGGGGTCTCGGGAAACCTTGTCCTTGGCCCCTCTGGTCGTCTGGGATGTCGTTCCTGGTGTGTGGCCTTCGCACCCCAGCCTTTGGGAACAGGGACAGGGCAGAGTCACTGGGAGAGAAAAACAGACAGAGAGATGGGAGAGAGGAGGCGGGCATGTGGCTTCCTCCTCTGGGCTAAGTCCCTGCCCTGCAGCTGGTGTGGCTCCCAGGGGTGTGGGAAGCCAGCAAGACCCTGTGGGCCCCCTCTCGCTGTCCCCAGGAACTCCACGCAGCCCACCACCAGCCTTGGCTCCCCGGGGTCTGCCTCCTCCTGCTGTGCCTTCTCTTGCCTGCCCTGCCTTCAGCTTTGCACTCCCTGCTGGACCCTTCACCTCTCTCTCTCCTGGTTGTTCTGTCTTTTCTCCTCCCACTCCTCGTCATAGAGGGGCCCCTCGCTCCCCGCCCCCCACACCCACTCACACTGGTGGGCTTTCTGTCAGGCCCTGGCAGAGGAAGTCTGGAATATGACATACCCATCTCACTCCAGGCAGGGCCGGCCCCTGCTGACGTCGGGGGCAGAAAGTGGGGGGCTCCCTGACTGTTCCTACCTCCTGGCCTCTGCCACCACGCCCACACTCATGGGAAGCTCCCCTAAGTCCCCAGGGCTCTGGTTAATGAAGAAGTGTGGCTCCCTGGGGCCCAGCCAGGAATCCCAGGGCTGGGGAGCAGGGGATGGTATGTGGCCTCCCTGCTCCCTGCCTCACCCCATTTGTCAGCCCAGACTTCTATGGAAAACGGGGGCTGTGGGCAGCACCCTTGGGATCTCATGGGCACCATCCCTCTACCCCGGTACAATGACAGAATGCTGATAAGAAAACAAAACTGGCTTCGAGAAGAGCCCCAGATATGGAAGTGCACCCCAGAGCTCTGTGGGCACATGCACTTGGAGCCGTGAGCACTCGAGCACGGGTGAGCACACCCAGAGGCACTAACTTCACACTGAGACACAGACCTGCATACCAGCCGATAGCCGATCATCCATGGGAGTCAACGCGCTTAGGAAGATAAATGTGCACGTGGGGAGAGACACTTGTCCCCCGAGACTGTCAGGCACACATGCAGCTATGAAATTTGCGCTCAGACACGGAAACACACCCAGCAAGGGACATTCCCTCGGAAATCTTTGTATAGATCCAGAGAGAGAGCTGGTAAATGCGGGTCTAGGTGGATATCCATAGACAGAGACGTGTGTATACACAGAGACAGAGTGTGTGTGATCCTTGTGTACACACAGAGACGGGCATGTGTACAAAGGAACAGTTGTGGATGCACGGCGATGGGTGCAGTCTCACGGGTATGTTCACCCAGAGCCCAGACTGTCCGTCACTCAGAGACGGACAGTCACCCACAGAGAGACCAGTGCACCTGGGGCCCAATGCATGGACACTAAGATGAGTTCGTACTCCCGAGGAAGCAGTGTGACCGGATGATAACACAGGTGCACCCAGAGACAGACAAGTGTGCACGGCGACAGAAACAGGCGCGCACGCCAGCAGCTCCTCACCCCAGACATACTGCAATGCCCCGTCAGGGACCACCCTTGTCCGCTGGCTCTGGAGTGCTGCAGAGCCAGCCATGGAGAGGAGGGTCATCTCTATGCTCAGACATCCCTGGAAGTTTGAGGTGGGTCCTCAGGGCGTGGCCCGTGGGAGTCGGCACAGCAGGGCGCTGGCAGGCGCCTGGGGGTGACTGTCCTATGAGCGGCTCAGGCAGTCCCTAATGACCCATGTGGGCCGTGGCCTTTGTTCTGTCTCTACCACCTCCCCTGGAGAGAGGAGCCATGGCCAGGCTGCTGATTGGAGGGCGGGGCAGCCAGGCTGGGAGGCTCCACCCGGAGGTGACTTCAAGGAGAGACAGGTTGAAAAGAGAAGGGTGAGAAAGGCTTGAGGTGTGCGTAGCGTTGGCAGCTCACACAGATGGAACGGAAGGCAGGGTGAGGAAAGACTCATTCAGGGCTCACTGTGTGCGGGCCCTCTCCTTTGCTATCCGCGTGTCTTAACCCATTTAACCCTGACAAGGCCCAACAGCTAGGTGCCGTTCACATTTCACAGGTGAGGAAACAGAGGCCCGGAGAGGCAAAGTGACTTGTTCAAGGTCACACAGCCACTGACTGCCAGAGTTGTGATTTGAACCCACATGGTCCTGTTCTAGGAGCTCCATGCCTAACCACCACACCAGACCACCCTGCCACTCCATGGGCAGCGTTACAAGCACACACTTTGGACACAGGTGAAGATGGGCTCAAACCGACAAGGATGCTTCCTAGCTGTGTGTCCTTGAGCAGTTCAGTCCATAGGTGGCTGCTGAGCACTCAGGGTGTGCTGGGGAGGGCGTGCTGGGGGGGGCATGCTTGGGGGGGGGGTGTGCTGGGGTGCGTGCTGGGGGGCATGTGCTGGAGGGGGCGTGCTGGGGAGGGTGCTCTGGGGAGGCCATGAAGCAGGGATGGAGCCAAGTGAGAGGATATGCTCTGGGCTGAAAGCTGGAGAAGACAGAGGGTATTCAGAGAAAAGCCAGCCAGCCACAGCACAGGTGGTCCTCTCTGTGCCAGAGGTGTGCCCACTCTCCCAGCTTGGGGTAGGGTCAGGACAACACCTTGGAGGAGGGGACAACATTTTGAAGTATGAGTAAGAATCTGTCAGGGGAAGATGAGGCAGAAAGGACAATCCAGGCTCAGGGCACAGCACGTGAGAAGTTTGAGAGATGCCGGGTGGCTGGGATGTGGAGCTCGAGACGGGGAGAAAGTCGGAGATGTGTTGAGAGCGGGGCTCTTGAAGACGCGTGGGTGCCACGCAGAGGACTGTGGATTTTATCCTGAGCAGAGGGGTGGCATGGTCAGATTAGCGTCTTAGAAAGACCAGAGCAGATTGCGGTTTGGGGCTGGCAAGAGCAGACACGCAGGCTGGTGAGAGACTGCTGTGGTAATGCAGGGGACAGCCGGTGACCGCAGGGAGTGAGGGCTTCAGAAGTTGTCTCAGAGCCTAACACGGTGACCAAGCTCAGGTGCTCATTTTGCTGTGGGAGCAGCAGCCTGGTCTTGGGGGTGAACGGTGCTAGCCAGTCACAGTGACCGGCTCCTCTTCGTCAGTGACATTCTAGGCCTGGGCATGTGTCTTAGTTTGGGCTCTCCCAGAAGCAGACTGTGAGACAAGGATGTGAACGCACATGGTTTACTCAGGAGAAAGAGAGAGCACTGATAGGATTTGGTACCCAGCATGTTGTTGGTGACCAGGACACGAATAGTTTGACTGTAGTGGGGAGAGCAGCCCAGCAGGCCTTGGAGGAGGGAGGGGAGAAAATGAAGATGGGAGGTGTGGACACTGCTCAGGGAGCTTGGCTGTGAAAGCCAGCAGATGGACAGGGTGGGAGCTCAGGGGAAACACAGTCTCATGGAAGGGGTTCGTTTCCCCAGCCCCCTCTGTGGGAGACCTGCATGTCTTACACGTGGACGGAAGAAGGCCAGGCCGGCCAGAGAGGCGGAGGACATAGAAGGGTAGGTTCCTGAGCCAGTGGGAGGGGTGGGCTCCCGGCACAGGTGGAGGGATTGGCCTCGGAAAGGAGGTGGGACCACGTGCCCTGAGGCTGGAGAGAAGAGGAGTGTGAGAGCTCAGAGACAGGGTGAGGGCTGTGAGACGGAGGCCTTACGTGCCTTTTTGTTCCTCAGGTGGCGGGGGATGTGCTGTCTCCGGGAGACTGGTGACCATCTGGGGCGATGTCTGTGGACAGTCAGAGAGAGAGCCACCTAGGGAAAGGCTGGGGCGGAACTGAGACCCTGGACCAGGCTGAGACCATGACGGGTGCTGTGCTGCCTACGTCGTGACAGACTCTGCCAGCAGCGCTCAGAGGTCCAGACACACAGGGGAGAATGTGGCCAGCTGGGCTTGTCCAGCAGATGTCATGAAAGGAGACCAGAACAACCCTGACCCTGGAATCTAAGCCCAAGAGGGAAGGCGGGGCAAGGGATCTCTGAGGTGGGGGGAGGACAGCAGGGAGAAGAGGCCAGAGTGGCGGAGGTCGCCGGAATGTGCGGGAGGGAAGGCAGCTGTCTGGAAGGTGGGGCCAATGTTTCAGAGGTGGGGCGATTAGGGGGGATGGCAAGTCCAGGGTGTAGTCACAATAAGGGTGACAGTCTTCCATTATGGATGGCTCCATCAATGCTGTCGCGGCCCCGCCTGCATCGTGGCTTTCACCATTCCCAGCCATGCAGACGGCTTCACCTGCAACCCCTGGACTTTCGGGCTGCTCACGGGGGGTTGGAAAAGCCCGGGGTGGTGATGCCCTCGCGCAGTGGTTGGTGGACAAACGCTCTGCTTCCTCGCCCCTGAGGGGAGCAGCTTGGGGCCGTGGTCTACACTGTCTCCCCAAGGTGCCCATGGGGATTGAGACTCGATTGCCCACAATGGTAAGCTGCTCATTAACACACCCTGAACTGGCTTCTTCTCATCCCTGTGTCACTCCTCCATCCCCTGCCTGTGCCTCCTGGGGTCGCCTCCCAAATAAACCACTTGCCCTCGAATCCTTGTCACAGAGTATTCTTGTGGAGCAACTCAACCCAAGACAGTGGCTCAAATCTTTGAGCTTTGTTTCCTCCTGCGTAAGATGGGGAATCGATCCGTACCTCTGAAGCTGGGAAGACACAACCACACGCTAACACCATGCCCAGCACCTAGAGGACTGGTTTAGCACCCTTTCTCATCCACACAGTAGGTGTTTAATAAAAGTCTCCAGCCCCTCAGACTGCCTGGGACGGCTGAACCTTTCTGCTCCTGCCAATCAAGCCCCACAGGTAAGCCAATCCCTCAGGCCTGACTATTCTTAATGCTCTTTGCTGAGCACCTGCCAGGTGGCCTCCCATGCTGGCAGCAAGGGCTCCCTGGGGACCTCCTGACAAAAGGATGGCCCAGAGGCAACATGTGGTCTGGCAATGCACATCTGAATTCCTCCGAGGTAAACAGAAATCGTACTTGCTCCTACGCGGTGAGCTGGGCACTGGCTGAGATCTCCCTGCGTTATCTCATCTAATCCTCAGGGCAAACAGCAGGCTACCTCATTGCTCCTGGTTCACAGTTGAGGCGGCTGGGCCTCAGAGAGGCTAGGTGACTTTCCTAGGCTCCCATAGCCCGGCAGTGCGTGGTGGAGCCAGGATTCAGACCTCGTCTGTCAAAGCAACGCCCAGGCTCCTCAGTGGGAGGCAGGAGGGTGCCACGTTCCCCTCAGATGCCCTGCGCTTGGTGCAGGCTCTGCACAGAGAGGGTGCAGGCTCTGCGCAGGGAGGGCACCTGGGAAGGAGCGTTGGGCTGAAGTGAATCACACAGACTCCCCAAGGAAACAGAAGGATTCTGTTTCCTGTTGGACCAGAGCCCTTGAGGGCATCTCTGCAGCCCCAGCTCCTGGCACAGGGCCTGGCATGTAGTGATGTGCAAGCAAGTTTGTGGGTCAATAAAGGAGTGAACATTTAATGTTCTGGCAGAATTTACACTGTGGCCTGGATCCACGATTGCGTTAGGAGTCGCACGATACGATTTTCCTGTTCTGTTATTCCTGCTGCACGCTTCCATGGAGAAGCTTTTCCCTCATCACAGCCTCCTTCTCTCTCCCTCTGAGCTAGTCTAAGCATGGCTGAAGGACGCTTGTCCCCTTGTCCCACTAATTAGAGGCTTCTTTCAGTGCCCCTGGGCGGGGGGGATGGGAAAACCTGCAGCGACGCCCACCACGTGCTTTAGCATGCGTTGTCATGTCCAGTTTCCCACTGAATGGCTCTACTGGACAGAGGAGTCAGACTGAGACCCCAGAGGAGCTAGATGACTCGTTCAAGGTCACCTAGCAAGTTAGAGGCTGACCTGGGATGGACCCCAGATCTGCCCAGCCCAAAACTCACGCCCTTTCTCCACCATCAAATTCCCTTCCAGCCCCAAGTTGCTTCCCTCCCAGATACAGTGTGGCTGGTGCAGATCTCAGAATGTGTAAACCTGGGGACACTAGATCCGTCACCTTAGAGTGGAGTGAAGGAAGCGCCTGGGCATCAGCTTACTAATTCGAGGGCCCCATGAATTATTCACGCCACCATTAACACAGGGGCCCTTTCAGCCTCTCTTCTCTTTCCCTGCTCCGACCCTCAGATCCTGGCCTGCCCCGAGCTGCAGACCTGTGGGGTCCCCGGTGAGGACATGCTGGCAGAGCTGGGGTCCTGTCTGCTGCTGGCAGTGGCACTGCTGGGCCCAGGCCCCAGGGCCCAGGCCATGAAAGGTAGGAGCTCTGGGGCCAGGCAGAGGCTGGAGGAGGGGGCGGGTGGGCCAGGCAGCAGCTAGGTCTCCGGAGGTTTCTCTGCGGGAGGCCATTCTGGGGAAGTCGGCTGAGTTGAGGCTGTATTTGTTTCGGAGATGGGGGCAAGTCAGTATTTACTGGATGCTTTACATATGCGATTGCACTGAATCTTCACAACAAACGGCAATGTGGGTGTGAGTGCCCCAGTTTACAGATGAGCAAACTGAGGGTTGAGAAGTTGAGTAACCTGTGCAGGGCTACAAGGTCACCAAAGGCTCAGGGATGGGCTCCGGGACTGTTAAACATCTATTGCTGGAAGGAGTCTGTTCTCCTCCCAAGAGCCTGCTATACCTCCCCACTACCAGCCAAGTGAGACCAGAGTTCCTTATTACGGCGTTCAGTGCCCTCCAAGCGTTGGCTCCGATTTCTATATGGTATCGAGCCTCGGTTCCCTGCGTCACTTGTGTGTCCCATGCTCTGGTGGAGGATCACACCCCTTTCTGGAGATGCTTCACCTTCGGGGCTTTCACCTGCTGTCCTCTCTGCCTGGCAGGTCTCTTTTTCCACTTGAGAACATCTGGCTCATCCATCAAGCTCAGGTCAAACATCACCTCCTCTAGGAAGCCTTCCAGGTCCCTTCCTCAGCCTCAGATGCTCTGTTGTTGGAGCTCCCAGAACTCTCTGCGGGCACTCTGGTCCCAGGTTGCTTTGTGCTGGTCCAGCCCCACAAGCGTTGTGTGCCTGTCTGTGAAGCCAGGGCGATATCATTTCACCCATCTTCAAGGGGCTCAGCAAACAGCGGCAGTGCCTCATTTTCCTGTAGGCTCCAGTGGGGCTCAGGAAGGAAACGTTACTTGGCAGTCACCTAATCGGTGGCAGAGATGGGTTGGGCACCCAGGCATCTCACTCCATGCCTGGTTGGTGGGAGGAGCTAGCTGTTCCCATTTTCCAGCCACAGGGGCTTCAGTGGCCTTGGGGTCACCCTAGAGGTCAGGGTGCCTGCCTGAGTCCTGGAGGACAAGGCCACCGCTTGTGCTGGTGCTCAGGGCCTCCTGGGCCACAGGAGTTCTGCTCTGATGCTCTCATGGCTTTTCCTGTCCTGTGGGCAGATCTGGGGGAAGGACAAGCTCAGGCACAGGACAGAATGTCCCTCTGTCCTCTTGCCACGAATCAGACATCGTTCCTGCCCTGGCAGGCCCCGGGGGCCAGGCAGGGAGCCAATAATGTGGACTGGGTGTGCGTCTCGCTGCCCTTGCGTGGCTTTATCTCATGAGCACTCAGAGCCACCTAGCAGGGGAGGGGTCATTACTCCACTTCGCAGCTGCATGACTGAGGCCCAAGGAGGCCGAGGGATTGTCTGAGCCTTCGTTTATGCTAGTTCCTCCCTCCAGATCTTCCCCAGCTAGCCAAAGCTTCTCGGTCTTCCTGGTCAAACTCAAATATCACCTCCTCAGTGAATCTTGTCCCTTCCCTGACAGTGCTGGCCCCAGCAAGCTTGGCCTCCTTCCTCTGGATGCCAGAGCCCCTGTGTGGCCCCAGCACAATCACACTGCATGTCTTCTTCTCATTTTCCTGACTGCCCACCCCCTCCAACTGTGAGCACCCCAGGGAGGGACCCATGTGAGTCAGCACAGGCCTGCTACAGGGCACATGCTTGGTGACTGTGTCTTCTCTTATAGGAACTTTGATTAAGTGCATTCTTCAGGATCCTTTTGGTTGCAAGTGACAGAAACCCAACCTGGATGAGTTTAGTAAGAAGAGGAATGCATTGGCTCTGGAGCCGCGGGGCAGGAGTGTAGCTGAGTGAGGCTCAGGGATGCCAGCACCCAGGGCTCTCAGCCTCAGGGCCTTGCCACTTGCACGTGGTTCCTGTGGTCTGCGGACAAGCTTTCTCCATGGGCCCTGAGCGCCGTCCTGCCCAGGCTCTCACTCCCAGCCTCAGCCCCAGGAGAGGGCTGTGGTCCAGGCCTTCTGCAGCAAGACTCTGGCCTGGCCTAGAGCCAGGCTCACCTGCAGGCCAGTCAAGGGGCGGGGAGGGTCAAGGATTGCCCAGGGGTCATGTGTCCATCCCAGGGGCAGGGAAGGGCGAGGGAGGGTTACTCCGTGAAGGTGAGGGAAGGGAGCAGTGTCTAAAATCGGGGGCGTCTTGTTGCAAGAGGTGGAGGGATGGGTGCTCTGCAGACCAAAATAATAGATGTCAGCTCCGGCAAGTAGCTTCCTTTTCTGGGCCTCAGTTTTCTCCTCTGTAAAATGGGGTCAATGACACCTGCCCTGTCTATTTTATGGGGCTATTGTGAGGATGTTACAAGATCACTCATTCGTTCATTCGTTTGTTCGTTCAGCAAATGCACACTGAGCACCGGCTTTGTGCCAGGTACTGTTCTAGGCGCTTGGGATTCATTGGAGAGCAACACAGACAAAAATCTCACTCTCACGGAGCTCACAGTTCTGTGGGGAGAGACTGGCAATGACCAAACAAACAGGAGAACGAATAGTCCACCCTATGGTGGTGAGCGCCGCAGAGCAAATGCGGCAGAAAATGGGGGGAGGATGGGGAGAGGGTCTCAGTGTGCGCAGGCTGGGTGGGAGGGCCTCACTGAGATGGTGACCAAAGACTTGCTAGTTATTTTTTTTTTAACTTTTAATTATGAAAAATTTCAAACATGCACAAAACAGAGAAAATAGTGTCATGAATCCCTGTGTCTCCAGCAACCATCTTCAACGATTGTCAACATTCTGCCTTTCTTGTTTCTTCTGTCCTACCCCCACCTCCATTTGGGGAGAAATTTAAAGCCAATCTCAGTTATCATATTACGTCACCCAAAATATTTCAGATTATATCTCTAACAGAGAAAGATAGATATATATAAACGTATGTATGTATGTGTGTGTATATATATATGTACGTATGTATATGGCCCCAATATCACTATAATGCCATAATACTTCCTCAATTTTATCTAACACTCAGTTCATGTTCAGTTTTCCCCAATTATTGCAAAAAAAATCTCGTTACAGTTGATTTGTTGAAATCACATCCAGACAGAGTCCGTACGTTGCACGTGGTTGATATTCGGCTCTGGCGTCTCTCTCTTTTTAACCAGCCTCTCCTCTGGCAGCCACTTTTCTACTCTCTGTTTCCATGTGTATATATCACATCTTCTTTAGCCATTCTTCTGTTGACGAACACTAATGATTGTTTCCATATCTTGGCTATTGTGAATAACGCTGCGATGAACATGGGGTGCAGATAACTCTTCCATATTCTGTTTTTACTTCCTTTGGCTATCTATCTAGAAGAGGGATTGCTGGATCGTATGGTATTTCTATTTTTAATTTTTTGAGAAGCCTCCATACTGTTTTCCATAGTGGCTGCACCACTTTGCACTCCCACCAACAGTGCACAGGGTTCCCTTTTCTCCACATCCTCACCAACGCTTGTTATTTCTTGTCTTTTTGATAATAGCCATTCTAACAGGTGTGAGGTGATATCCCACTGTGGCTTTGATTTGCATTTCCCCAAAGATTAGTGATGCTGAGCACCTCTTCATGTGCCTGTTAGCCATCTGTTCTGCTCATTTTTAGTTGGACTGTCTGTTTTTCTGCTATTGAGTTGTATGAGTTCTTTATGTATTTTGGATATTAACCCCTTATCCAATATATGATTTGCAAATATTTTCTCCCATTCAGTAGGTTGCCTTTTCATTTTGTTGATGGTTTCCTTTGCTGTGCAGAAGCTTTTTAGTTTGACGTAGTCTCATTTGTTTATTTTTGCTTTTGTTGCCTTTGCTTTTGCAGTCGGATCCAAAAAAATCATCGCCAAGACCAACGTCAAGGAGCACACCAGCTGTGTTCTCTTCTAATTGGTCTCTTTTTTTTTTTTTTTAAGATTTTATTTTTTCCTTTTTCTCCCCAAAGCCCCCCGGTACATAGTTGTGGGTCCTTCTAGTTGTGGCATGTGGGACGCTGCCTCAGCATAGTTTGATGAGCAGTGCCATGTCCGCGCCCAGGATTCGAACCAACGAAACACTGGGCTGCCTGCAGTGGAGCGCGTGAACTTAACCACTCGGCCACAGGGCCAGCCCCTGATTGAGTCTCTTTTAATATAGCACTTGTGCCTCCTTTTCCCCCTTGTTTACTGTTGAAGCACCTGGGTGATTAAAATTTCCCACGTTCTGGACTTGGCTGGATGTATCCTCATGACGTCATTTAGAATGTTCCTTTAGCTTCGGTATTCACTCTAGCTTCTAGACAGACCCATGACTTCACTAGATTCAAGTTCCTTTATTTCTTTTCAAGAAGACATTGTAGGTAGTGTGTGTGGATTTATATCAGGGCACATATTATCCAGCATTCTGCTTCGATGTTAGATTAATAAGTGGCTTCAGGGGTTGTTAGCCTGATCCATCCATTATAATGCTCCCTATAAAGGTAACTTTTTAGGTATGTTTTAATTATAAGAACTTTCAAACATTTAGCAAAGTTGAGACAATTTCACATGGAACCCCCTGTCCCCACCATCTAGGGCTGACGTCTCATCATTTACCTTTTTACTCGGTGATTAGAACAGACATCGATGATGATAATTTCATTAAATTTGCAAAATTATGTTTTTCTAATGTTGTCATTCTTTCTGCAGCCTTCTATAAATAACAATCTTCCTTCATCAGCGATTTGGTTATCCTGAAATACACTCCATAACAGGAAAGGCAAAGTGGAAGCTTAATTCTTTCTTTTTCTCTATATCAGTTTTCAAAAAAATGAGTTCATGCCCCAGCAACCTGTAAAAGAAACCAATGTTTCTTTTTAATTTGTTTTGAGTTACATTATGAGTTCGTGAATTTTTATATTTGATGTGTTTCAATCATTATTCTTTCTCGATGCTCTAGTTGGAGCTTCTGTAGCCGGTGGCAGCCCCTTTGAGGAGGTTCCTGTGTCCTCTGACACGGTCCCAGCAGACTCTGATACGTCAGCTTCTCTGCTTTCCGGTGTGACAACCAGTCCCAAGTGTATTTTGTACCTTTCCTGTCCTAGACCAACCTTCTGTCTAAGGAGCCCCGGTTCATTTTAGTTGGACGTAATAATCCTAATCAAAGACCTAGGGGTTCTAAATACCACTGGAATTTCGTTGCTTTTAGGCCTTTTTAGTGAACAGAGCTGGGAAATTAATTTTTTTTAGAAATAAAAATACCTTAAATTCATACTCAAGTTTTTGATTCAAATTAAGGATCACAAGTGTTCTGCTTAATTTTTTAATTTTATATTTGTAGCTCTCACTCTGAAAATCTTAGTTTCTATTGACATTAGCATATTCTTCTATTCCAATATATAAAATACTGGTAAAATAACAGTATTTACCAGTATTCCTACTAGTAAGTCTACTGAATGCAGTTGAAGATGTCTGTGTGGTTCATTTTGTCCTTGGAATGTATCTCACTAGGAATGTGCCGTCAAAATAGTGTATTTCAAAGTCATTTGAAATCATTTCCCCATGGGGATGTGCTTCCAACTTGATGCAGAGTTGAGTTCATTTGTTTCAGTTTGGGATATTTAGGGGTTACTTTAAAATTTTTTGGATCTTTTAAAATGATACTAAAAAGTACTCATGATTATAAAGTCAAAAATATAAAACGAGTTGCATTTAAAGAGGTCCAGGAGTCATGTCTGTATCCTCCTTCCCTGGCAAAGAACCGTTTTTATTAGTTTCCTTCCATTGTTTTCTTTTCTTTCTTTTTGAGGAAGATTAGCCCTGAGCTAATGTCCAACACCAATCCTCCTCTTTTTGCTGAGGAAGATTGGCCCTGGGCTAACATCCGTGCCCATCTTCCTCTACTTTTTATGTGGGACGCCTGCCACAGCATGGCTGATAAGCGGTCTGTAAGTCTGCTCCTGGGATCCAAACCAGTGACCCGCGGGCCACCCAAGCAGCACGTATGAACTTAACTGCTAAGCCACTGGGCTGGCCCCTCTTTTTTTAAATAAAAGCAAATATATACATATAAGAATGTACTGTTAACACTAATAGGCTGTGCACATTTTCACTCTGGGTAGAGGGTTATTATTATTTTTAATTTTTAAATTTCCCCCTGCGCATGTCTAGGGCCTGGCATTTAGGGCTCTTATATCTGAAGTTATGACCCCCGACACTCCTGTCCCCGTCCCTGCTCTGGTTCTCTCCACGGCACTTATCGCTGTCTGATATGCTCCCTAGTTTCCCCGTCAGGTGTCCTGTCTGTCTCCCCAGCAGAGTACTGTCCATGAGGGCAGGAGTCTGACTGTCTCTCTTGTTCCTCCTGTAACCCCAGCACCTAGAACAAAGCCTAGTGCTCAGATGGTATTTGTTGAATGAAAAAAGAATAATTGAGAAGTATTTGGAGAATAAGTAAACAAATGAACAAACGCGTGAAGAAATGAATTGATTTGGGGCCACGGCCTCATGCTTCCTCATCCATCTCAAAGACCCAGCTTTGTCCTTGGGCCCACCAGCAAGACCCCAGCACTGACTCTGAGCCATTCTTCCCTCTTGCCCCAGGTGTCAAATGTGGGGGTGTGCTCTCTGCCCCTTCTGGGAACTTCTCCAGCCCCAACTTCCCCAGGCTCTACCCCTACAACACGGAGTGCAGCTGGCTGATTGTGGTGGCCGAGGGCTCCTCTGTGCTGCTCACCTTCCACGTCTTCGACCTGGAGTACCACGACACCTGTGACTTTGACTTCTTGGAGATCTACAACGGGGCGTCGGGAGACAAGGGCAACCTGCTGGGGAGGTTCTGCGGCCATGTGCCCCCGCCGCCCTTCACCTCCTCCTGGCACGTCATGTCTGTCGTCTTCCACTCTGACAAGCACGTGGCCAGCCGTGGCTTTTCTGCAGGCTACCAGAAAGGCAAGAGGACTTGGCGGGGGAGAGGGTGGCCCTGGGTGGAGGTGGGGGGAGAGCAGCGGGGCTTGGGGGGGCAGGGAGGGCTCGCAGGACCTCGGTATCTCAGCATGTCGGCTGCTCCACCGCCGAGATGACCCTGCTCTTGGAGCTCGTGGGGCACCGTGTGCAGTCTTGGTGGTTGTGGGTTCCCACCTTCACAGCAACACTCCCCACGTCTCCCTCTGCTATTCCTGGCAGCCCCCGGGGGTCTCCTGTGCTCAGGAGTGAGGCCACTCGTGCTTTTCTATCCTTGTCCTTCTTATCCCATGCTGCAGCGTCAGGACACAGCAGGGGACACCATGTGCCACTGCTGATGGTCCCTCTGTGGCATCCCATCACCCATCACTGCACGGGCACAGGAATCCCCCCACGTCGTCAGGCATAGGAGCTGCAGGGGGGTCTGTGTGGGGCTGGTGACGTGATCCCTCGCAGAGCCTGTCCTGAACTGCCTCCTGGATCGCAGGTCCCTGATGCCTCCCTCCCTCCACCAGATCCCTCCCTCCACCAGGTCCCTCCCTCCACCAGGCGCGAAGCCTGCCCCTCAGCCTCATGAGGGAGCAAAGGCCTCTGCTCTCCCTGACTGTTCCTCCTGTCCTCAGGCTTCTCTGCGCAGACGCAAACCTCCTCCCTTCTCTCAAGGCTGAGACCAAACGCCTTTTCCCGTCAGCTCAAGCAATAGACGATGACAGAGGTTCCTGGTGCGCAGGGCCTACTGACAGCTGTTGCGGGGTTGGGGGACACCAGTCCCGCTGGCTTCAGAGGCACGGAATTGTAGAATGGTAAAACACAGCATCACGGACTGATCTAATCACAGTTTTGGAATTTAGATTTTTAGAATGTTAGGAGTCAAAGTCATAGTACAATGGACAGAGTTTTCCAACATAGCTTAAAACCTTAAATGCCTTAAAAAGAAGTATTCTTGGGGGCTGGCCCCATGGCCAAGTGGTTAAATTTCCACACATTCTGCTTCAGCAGCCCAGGTTCATGGGTTTGAATGTAGGCACGGTCCTACTCCGCTCATCAGCCATGCTGTGGAGGCATCCCACATACAAAGTAGGGGAAGACGGGCCCAGATGTTAGCTCAGGGCCAATCTTCCTCAAGCAAAAAAAAACCCCAAACAAACAAATCAGGAAGATTTGGCAATTGATGTTAGCTCAGGGAGAATCTTCCTCACCAAAAAAAAAAGAAGAAGAAGAAGAAAAGTAATATTCTTATATCAAGTGCAACCTTATCTTAGTCTGTGATATAAAAAAGATAAAGGCAGTATTTTAGTGGTATGCATTTGTTTTCAACATTTGCTTATTGTAAGCCAAACACAGTCACTATTGATGACCTCCAATGAGCTAAATTTTTTTTTAAAAGATTTTATTTTTCCTTCTCCCCAAAGTCGCCCAGTACATAGTTGTACATTTTAGTTGTGGGTCCTTCTAGTTGTGGCATGTGGGACTCCGCCCCAGCATGGCTTGACGAGCGGTGCCATGTCCACACCCAGGATTCAAACTGGCGAAACCCTGGGCCACCAAAGTGGAGCGCATGAACTTAACCACTGGGCCACTGGGCCCGCCCCCAGTGAGTTAAATTTTTATATATAAGACATGTCACTGTGGATGCCGTCTTTAATTGCATTAAAAAATAGTTTGAACTACAACATGAGAATGAAGTTTGCACCAGATACCTGCAGATAGATGCCCCCAGGAGCCACTGGAGCCCCAGAGCACAGTTTGAAAGCCTCTGCTAAGGGTGTTGGTGTTGGCAGGGATCTCGCAGGCTGTCAAAACCCCACCCTCTCATTTCACAAACAATAAATCTGAGACCAGAGAGGGAATGTGTGTGACCTTCCCAAGGTCATACAGCTGGGAAGGGGAAGTGCTAGGACAAGGGATCAAGTCCTTAGACACCCAGCGTGGTGCTCCGGTGTTCCCTTCACACAGCTATGCCATGGACGAGACTCTGGAGTCTCAGAAATACATCCTGAGTGTGCCCCTCTCTGCTGGTGGCCTCCAACTAGCCATGGCATTCATCATCGCCCACCTCCTGGTTGTGTTGGCTGCACTGGGTTCCAAACGGCTTTCACAGCACCTTCTCAGACTCCGAAAGTGTCTGGGCCTGGTAGGTCAGGCTGGGCAATTCTTATGATTTCTCATATTCCCATGAGGCTCAGAGAGGCTGGGCTACTTGCCCAGGGTCACACAGCTCATAGAAGACAGAGCTGAGAGGACACCTGTCTGCAAGACCCCAAGCCCATCTCTAGTTCATCAGACCCTTTCTCTAAGCCTCAGTTTCCTCATGGCTTAGGGGCGTTTGATTACATCCCTGCACTCAGGCCCCTCAGCCTCTGGGCCCCACTGGCCTGCTAGGAGTGGACAGTGAGAATCACAATGTCGAGGGCACAGGCTCTGCAGTTAGTCCTCCTGGGTTCAGACCCACTCTCCCAGTTGCCAGCCGGGTGACCCGCTGTCAGGGTCTGCCCACGGCCCCTTGGCCTTGCCACTTCAATGGCTCCTGCCAACCTCCACTTCTGTTTGCTTGAGGGCTTCCTCCGAAGTCTGGTGGGTCACCTCTACACCCCGCAGCCCATGGCCCGATTCTGGGGAGCTGGTGTACGAACGCCTCAGCTCCCTCACCCCCCACCTGGGGTCCCCTGTCTCTCCCAGATAAACTCCCTGTGCTCAGATCCTTGTCTCAGGGTCACACGGGTGAGTTACTTAACTTCTGGGTCCCTCTATTTTCTCAGCTGTGAAACGGGAAAAGCCACTGCGAGTTCCTCTGGGGTTATGGCAATGACGTAACAAGATGGAGTAGGTGCCAAGTGCCAGGCTGGACCTGCCACTGAGCTGGCGCTCCCTGGATGGGGATGAGGTTCCGTGAGATCCCCGGGGAAGCAACACTCCGGGGGTGTCTTGCTGCCCAGGGAGGCGTCGGGGGCTGCGGGGGAGGCAGAAAGTTCAGTTTAAGGGGCTCCTTTGCAGATGTATGTGGCGGTGTCCTGACGGGCCTGTCCGGAGTCCTCACCAGCCCCGAGTATCCCAACAACTACCCCAACAACGTGGAGTGCCGCTGGGTGATCCGGGCCGCCAGCCCCGCCTCCGTCAAGTTGGTGTTCGTGGACTTCCAGGTGGAGGGCAATGAGGACTGCACCTACGACTACGTGGCCGTGCTGGGGGAGCCCGGCCCCGCCCGCGGGCACCACTACTGTGGCAGCGCCAGGCCCCCCACCCTTGTGTCACTGGGCCGCGAGCTGCAGGTGGTCTTCAAGTCGGACTTCAACATCGCAGGTCGGGGCTTCAAGGCCTACTACTTCTCAGGTAGGAGGGGCTGGCCATGCCCCGCCCCCGTGCAACCGCTCTGCCCCCCTCCCCCCCCTGCCCTGGTCAAGCCCTTCCTGCTGTCTCTGCCTGGAACGCTCTAGCACACACTTCCCTGCCTGGCCAGGGACGAGGCGTGAGCATGTCCCCTCCTCGGTGAGGACTTCCTGATTCACTCAGAGTTAATCCCTTCCTTCAGCTCCTTCTAGAAGATTTTTCACGGCACTGATCTAACACATCACTTCTGTGTATGGCTTGCCTGTTGATCTCCCTCCCTTGCCTGACTGTGAGTTCCTAGGGGCTTGTCTTTGTACTGCCACTTAGCAGGCAGTCAGTTAACGTTTGTACAATTGAACGCACGAACCCTTGGGGAGTTCGCTGTCTAGTGGAAGAGATGGAAACGGAAACAGACAATGACAACCCACTGTGACCTATGCTAGCTAACAGTAAGAATCATGGAGGACTTCTTGGAGGAAGAGAGAATTGAGCTTTGAAGGAGTTGGCCAGAGGTGGAAGGAAGGGAAAGGTGTTGCAAGCAGAGGAATCAGCATGTGCAAAGACATGGAGGACGTAGAGGGTTGGTGTGCTTGTAGTGCTAGGAGATGTTTGGCGAGGCTGGAAGTTAGGGGTGGATGAGGGGCGGTGAGAAAATTGTCAAGGTCAGGTCATGAACCATCTTGTCTTTCAAGTCCAAGTTTGGACACAACTCTGAGAACAGGTATTAGGTGTTGTTACTGATTTCACAACAGGGCCAACACCCATGAAGGGCATTGCCAATTGGAAAGAGAGTCCCAGCTTCCAGTTGGTTTCAGTTTAAAGCAGGCTTTGGGATCAGTTGTCTGCTTTGCTGGCCGTGATGCCCTCAACCTGCGAGGGCGATTCAGCATGCCCTTGGCACCTGTAGCCCAAGCTGCAGCTGCAGAGGGTGACGGTCTCCACCCTTCTCCCCCGATTCCTTCTGCCCCACGTCCCCTCACCCAGGAGAATGCCAAGAAGTGTACACGGCCGTGCGGGGCAACTTCTCCAGCCCCCAGTACCCTCGCTCCTATCCCAACAACATCCGGTGCCACTGGACCATCCGCCTGCCCCCTGGCTACCAGGTCAAGGTGTTCTTCCTGGACCTGGAACTGGAGGGGCCCAACAGCCTGACCAGGACCTGTGACTTTGACCATCTGACGGCCTTCGATGGGGCCAGCGAGGAAGCGCCCATGCTGGGGAATTGGTGTGGCCACCACCTGCCACCACCCGTCACCTCGAGCCGCAACCAGCTCCTGCTTCTGCTGCACACGGACCGCAGCGCCACCCGCAGGGGCTTCTCTGTGGCCTACATAGGAGGTCAGCCGGCGTGGAGGGCATGCGTGTGCTGGGGCGGAGGTGAGGCAGGGTCCCAGGTCTTTGCAGTCCCCTTCCTCCATCCCACCAGCTCTCCAGATCCCCACGCATGGTCTCCCCATCCTCTTCTCTGGTGGCTACACCACTGCCCTGGGGCCTTTGCCACCAATATGGCCCTTGCTCGTTTCCACTGTTGCAGGCCCTTACCTTTCTAGCATACGCATCCATGGTCCCTAATCCCTGCCCATCTGGCTCCTTCCCCCATGAGCCCCTGGCCTCTCTTGTACTATGGTTGATCATCTGTATCCAGGGGGAACACGCAAAATGCGGTAATACTGTTTATGGTAAACAATTGCTGTAACACCAGAGATGCTGACCAGCCTTGTTATGTTACTCAGAAATCCTGCTGAGGGTGGCTTGAACAAACGGCAATTGTTTTTTCTCACATAACAAGAAGTCTGGAGCCTGGCAGCTACTGTGTCGGTCAGGGACTCAATATTGTCCCAGCTGATATTCCTGGGATTCTTGGCCTCATGACTGCAGGATGGCTGCCACTACTCCAGGCATCATGTCCATGTTGAAGGCTGGAAGAGGGTAGGGGAGGTGCCAGCCACAAATGCCCCTTTATCAGGAAAGCAAATGCCCCTTTATCAGGAAAGCAAAAGCATTTTCAGAAGCCCTCGAAAGACTTCTTGGTCTCACTGATTTGAACTTGGCCGTATGGCCATGCCTAGCTGTGAGGGGGTTGGGGCAGTTGGTATTCAGCTTTTCCAGCCTCCATAATGCCAGTTCCACTCGCCAGCTGACAGCGTCTATCATCTCTCCCCCTATCTTACAGCCTGCCCTGGGCCATGAGCCCAGAAACGCCTGTACCTTGGGCCCGTTTTGCCCTCCGCATGACCAGGCTAAAGCTCCTTGCTGTGCAGGTGTGGGATGGGGGTTCCGAGAGAGGCAGGGGTCTCACTGCTCTTGCAGGCTCAGCCAAGACTAGGACTCATTCTGCCTCCTAGCGTGGCTGAGCAGGGCCTGGGAGAGGGGTCCAGGGCTGAGCTCAGACAGACCAGAGCTGCATCCAGATGCTGCCGTTTACTGACCATCCGAGTGGCTCATCTGGAAAGGGGTTGACAAACGCCTAGCCAGGCAGTCCTCAGGATGAAACGAGGTAGCACAGGCCACAGTGCCCGGCTGCAGGGACGCCCTTGCTGAGGGGTAATTCTTTCCTTCATGTGTCTCAGGCCTGTTCTGCATTCAAAAGATCTTTCCTCATTCCTTACCACGTAAGCAAGAGGAGTTTGGGGTCCCAGTGAGGGGGAAGGAAACAGTAGAGCTGCAGGAAGTTCACTGCACAGTGTGACCTGGGCAGACGCATGCTCCCTGGACCTTGGCTGGCCCCACCTTGACCTGGGGAGGAGTGCTGTCCCCTCTGTTAGAGCCAGCCTCTTCTTGGATTGCACTCTGGAGAGCTGGGTGCCATCGAGGTCTGTCTCAGCTAGCTGGCAAGTCAGTTTCTCTCTGTGAGTCTCAGTTTTCCCACCTGTGAAATAAGGACATTGGCTGAAGGATCTTTAAGGTCTCTTTCGGCGCCGATGGTCTTGTTCCCTGGCCCGGGTCCTCCCCCAGCTCTCTGTGATCAGGGACAAGCCCCTCCTCCTTTGGTGCCTCCAGAGACAGAGGGCCGGCAGCTCTAATCCTGGCTCCCATTCCAGGAGCCCCCTCCCACCCCACCCCCCTTCCTCCTTGGATCCCTGTGGGAGCCCAGGGTCAGACAGGGGCACTCGAGGCTCCAGATGTGGCCCAGGCTTCAGGCAGCCTCAGGCTGGAGGACAGCCTCAGCATCAATCAAGGGTGACGCACAGTTCAGCGCCACCAAGATCATTGTGGGAGACAGCGGGCCCATAAATCCCCGACTGCCCAGACACCAGAGGCTGAAATATGTCTGAGGCGTTTCCCGGAGACGGCTGAGAGTTCCAGGCCTCTGCCTGCCAGCTCTTTCCTTTTCCTCCCACTAGTCACCCCCCTTCCTTTCCCCTGCACTCACCCCTGCCCCAGCAAGCGCTGCCCTCCCATGCATGCACGCACACACGCATGCACGCACACACGCATGCTCACACAAACCCAGACATGTAGGGTCACAGCGTCCTGGCTGAGACGGGTGCAGGAGGCCACCAGACAGGGTAGAGAGGCCGCCAACTTCAGAATCGTACAGACTCAGTGGTGAATATCCCAACTCAGCCACTGCAGACACCTTCACCTCTCAGAGCCTCAATTTCCAAAACTATAAAATGGGTTTAGTCCCATCCGCCTCATGGGGTGGCCGTGGGGAGAGTGAGGCTTCCCCCACCACCCCTTTTGAAACTGCAACACCCTCAAACATTCCTCTCTCCCTGTTATTCTTCTTTGCTTGATTTTCCCTGAGACCACTCTGACCCTAGGTGTCTTTTACAGATATATTGCCCCCTCACCCAACTAGACCGTAAGCTCCAAGAGGGCAGGAATTTGTGGCTGGTTTTTTTTTGTTGTTGTGTCTCTGGTGTTTAGCCTAGTGCTGGCACATAGTAGACCATCAATAAAAATTTGTTAAATGATTGAATTGCCTGGCACACGGCAAAGCGATCAACAAACAGAAGCTTTTATTATGATTAAGAATATTCATTCATTCATTCATTCAATCATTCATTGACCATTCACTGCGCCTGCCAAGCTCCGTGTGAGGCTCAGAGGACACGGAGAAGTGAGCATGTCCTGCTCTGGGGAGCGCATAGTCTGGTGGAGTTCAATGGAGGAACACATGTAAAACATCCCCTAGGACGACGTAAGAGCCGTCGCCACTCTGGGCCTCCGTTTTCCCACCCATCCTCCTTTGGGTGGGGGCTTGGGGAGAGTGGGGGTCAGACTGCCTGCCCCTAAGGCCTCCAGCTCCTCCCTCCCGTCCCCAGTGGTGCCCATGAATGTGAGCTGCTCCCGCACGGACTTCCAGATCCTGATCTCTGCGCAGGCGCTGGCCCCGCTGGAGCGGACCAAGGTCTACCTGGGCAGCCGGAGCTGTGCTGCCCAGGAAGTCGGCAGCGCCTTCCGCATCCAGGCCCGCTTCGACACCTGCGGCACCGAGTCTCAGGTAGGGGCTAGGGGCGGAGGGCAGGCAGGAGGGAGGGGCTCTAGCCTGCTCTGAGGCACCTGCCCTTCTGGAGAATTCTGCTTCTCTTCCTGGCTCCAGTGACCACACAAACCTGAATGCAGAACTGAGCCCCTCTTGACCTCACCTCAACAGACTTGCTCAGTGTAGACACAACAAAGAGCTCATGTTGGGGAGACAGAGGAGGGGCCCCCGCTGCTCCCTGTGCTGACTGAGAGGCCCTGTTGGAGGCGCCTCCCCAAGGCCCCGTTGACCCCCCACCCGTGGAGGCCTGCCTCGCTGTTGGTCCCCTTCTCCCTGGAGGTGCCGAGGGCACCAGGCCTCCCCCCTCTGACACGCAGAGCTGTTTGAGCTGCTTGCCTCCCGCTCGCCACTTCCCCAACCTTGTGGCCCGAATCCATCTCTGGGCTCCACCCAACAAAAGACCCTTCAGGTAGCAGGGTCCACTTCCCTCCAGAGGCAGCGAGCCTTACAAGTGAATTTTCTCTACTGTCCTTCCATTTTGGAGGCTGGGAACCCAGGCTGGAGGCCCTCAGAGTCGCTGGGCTGCGGCCCAAGCACCTAGATGTTTGTATTCTTAGGGACGAGTTTGGAAGAGGAGAGGGGCAAGAAGGAACAGAGCCCTGTATCAGGGAGACTGCCCAGCCCTGGCATCCGGGAATTTGCCGGGCTGGCTTGGCAAAAATCATGTGCTGTGCAGCAAACCATGCTCCTCCCGCCCCAGCAGTAGCGGATTGCGTGCCACTGCCCCTCCAGTGCACCCCCTGCTTCCCCGGCTTCCTGGCAGCCACTGTCCTCGTGACCTGAGAAGGGGAGAAGAGGGGGTCAGTCTTGGCTGCCAAGATAACCTGCCCTCACACCTACTCCATGCCCTAAATCCCCCAGGGATTTTCTCTGGGACAGAACCGCATTCCACAGTCATGAAATGATGGAGACAGACGATCCCAGAAGCAGGGGATGAGGAAATCTAGAATGAGGGCCTCAGACACTCTGTCTCAGAGTCACGGGACCACCGCCAGAACTTGGAAGCACAGAATCGTAGAGTCTTGGAGTCAGTGTCGTGGAAACATAAAAGCTGAGCGCCTTAGACTCGTGGATTGTTAGAGTAACTCTTCTAAGTCCTAGACCCACGAGGACCGGTCTCTGCACTGAGCTGCTTTCAAAGACGCACAGCTCACAGGGCCAAAAGCAGCGAAAAAAGCACTCACGACCTTTCTGTGAGTCTCTTCGCAAATGTCAGAGACTTGCTTTTACAACCATAACACCACATTTTGTGGGGCCTTTCTTTCCTCTTCAAGTCTCTCACTCATAAAAACCCCTGGAACCTGCCCCACCCTCATCTCTGTGCCTTTCTCTCCCTTCTTCATGACGTAGATTCACTCCCGCCCTTCCCCTGGGTCCCCTCCACTCTCAGGGCCTGTCTGTCTTTGTCCAGTGTCCTGATTCCATGTCACAAATGTCCAGCCACCAGTTCTTCTCAGAGGGCGTGGTGGCCCACAGACCAAGGGCACAAACACAGAGGCTCCTTTGGGAACATGGACTCTGAGCCTTTTGGAAGCCCACAGTTGGTAGAGACTCGCAAGGTCACCTGGTCCCCAAAACTCCAGATTTGTGACTCTCCTTCTCACCCTTCCCCAAAGGGGCCGCCCAGTCCCCCGTGATGGCAGCTTCCTACTCTTCACGTGCACTCGCTCTGTTTCAGCAGCGCTGAATTTTAGAAGCCTCATCTCAGAAGTGCCCCCTACTGGATGGGGGCAGCTGGGCAGCCTGGGGAGTGTAAGAGCTGCGGTGGATTTGGGGTGGGTGGGGAGAGGGGCCGTGCGTCCCTGCAGCCCCCACTGCAGACCACCCCAGACTGCCCACAAATGCTGCCCCTCAGTCCCCGGCCCGAACACCCACCGTCTCAGGGCAACTTCACTCCTGCCTCCCTCATCTGTGGGCGGGGGGAGGGCAGCAGCGGGCCAGGCCCCCCACGTCTCACTCCTCAAGGGCTCTTCCCAACCCTCGAGTGGCTCCACTGGGGTGACCAGGGACTCAACACAGGGGCACGACATTGCTGCAGATGTGACTGAGAGAGAAGATTCCAGAAGGAAAGCCGCCTAACACCAGGGACAGAGCTCCTAACTGGAGGCAGGGGACGTGGCTTCCGGACCCGCCTCTGGGCAAGCCATCGCCCTTCTGGGCCTCAGGAGTCACGTCTGAACTGCCAAGGAAGGGGAGTGGCCCGTGCGCCCTGAGAGTCCCTTCAGTGCTGTGCTCTTTGGTTTGAGTGAGGAGTGATGGCTGAGAGCACCTTAACGAACGAGTGGATCTGGATGAGAATATGCCTTTGTCACTTGTGTGCGGTGTGGGCTCAGAGGAGGGATTTAACCTCCAGGCCTCACTTTCCTCATTCATAAAACGGGGATATTAACAGTACCCACAAGAGAGGGTTGTTGTGAGAATTAAATGAGATAATGCACTTAAAATAGAGAGCCTGGGAAATGGCAAATGTCCCCCAGTGTCCCTGCTATTATTATTAGGGTCTTTCCTAGACCCCACCTCCTTGAAGCCAGAGCAAACACTGGCCCATCAAATCCGACATTGTCCTTCCAGACGGCCCACCCTCCTCGTGCCACCCTTTTACAGATGGGGATCCTGAGGCTCCGAGTGGGGAAGGAGCCAGGGGCTGAGCTGGGAATAGAACTCTGGCTCCTGGGGCTCTGCCCCTTGGCACTGAGTCCCCACATTTCTAGGGAAACAGGGTCAAGCCTGGCCCCTCCAGGTGCGAGCGAGTGCCCCATGACCCCACAGAGAAGAAACAACACTTCTGTGATCGTCAGCGTGCTGTACATCGACTTCTCGGCCGGCGGACGGGAGGACATCCACGAGTACGAGGTCCGCTGCGAGCCACGGCGCAAGGAGGCTTCTGTCCACCTGCTGTCCGGCTCCGACTGGCTTGGGCCCTACGCTGCCACGGCTGAGCACCTTCAAGAAGCACCACCCAGGGATGAGGTGGAGGCGCTGGAGGGCCCTGTGGCCATGGTGGCCCAGGACACCAGTGACATCGTCTTCCTGGGCCTTTGCATCCTGGCTGGAGTCCTCATGGTCATTGCCATCGTGGTCCTGATGCTGCTGTGAGCAGGTAGGGTAGGGACTTGGCATCTGGCATCCCTGGGAGGCAGCTTGGGGACCCCACGACAGGGGTGGGACCAGGCCTCATTGATTTGTTGGTGACCATGGGCAAGTCACTGTCCCTCTTTGAGCCTCAGTTTCCTAGGGATGATCACTGTGCCCTGCCTGTCTCACAGAGCTGGTGTGAGGCTCAGAGAGGGGCATGGATGCATAAGAGCTTTGTACCTTACAGCATGCCATTATGTGTGTGTGATTTTTGTTATTAATTTTAAAGATATAAAAGAATTCCCCTGTGTGTGTTACTTGTCAGTGTGGATAGTTGTGGTCACTGGTGACAGATTTGATAAAGCCGACTTGTTCTGTGACTTGTAAGAGTGCTTCACCAACTCAGCACAAAAAAGGGCACCTCTTGTTTTTCCAATTAATTGCTCACTCCAAGCCTTCATTAGCAGGAAGTTCAGTGTCCATCCAGGGGCCTCCACTCTCCTGAATTGACCCGGGAACCCTGAGGATTTCATCTAAAGCAGCCCAGTCCTGCCTCCAAACTCAAGAGCGGAGAGAAAGGGAGCTGAGACCCCATCGAGGGCTGTCGTTTCAGCCCCCGCCACATGGTGTCGTGTTGAAGCCTGGCCATGCGCATCCTGGTGGATGCGATGCCCCTCTGGGTCAGATCCCTACATAAACTGCAGGCGGACCCACACCGTGCTCAGTAGGGAGGCTGGCCGCTCAGGACTGGCGTTTCTTTCGTGTTGGGGGTTTTCCTTAAATATATTGTGATCCGTGACTGGAAGGCTGATGGAAGTCCCATGTGTCTCTGTCGTCACCCCTGATGTTGAGCTCAGACCACCAGTCCCCCTGCCCCTCCAGATGAGTTCTCTTTGGAGCCCTCTGGACCTTCGCCTGCCACTGGGCTTCACTGAGCTCCAGTCCACCCACATTCTCCAAGTTCCCAGCACAGGGAGCGGGGGCTGGCTTCCTAGTGCTTCCCTGTGAGGGGACGTCTGGCGTCCTTCTGTGAATTGTCTCTTCCTCCACAGAGCTCCACATTCAAGAAGTGGAGCAATCTTAATGAAAAATAAGCAAAAATACATTGACAATACTCCTCTTTCCCCCGCTTGCCTTCATATTTGCCTCATGAATCACTCAAGTGAGTCCTTCCACAATAACAGAAATCTCCGAATTGGCCATGCTGACCACGGGCATCAACTTACAAACTGTAGCCCAATTACAGTTCCTTCACCACCCAGCTGAGATCCCCTGGTGTCCAGCTTTGTGCCTGTTGCTGTGACGGGCTCCAGGCAGACGGCAGTGAGTGAGTCAAGGGAGATGCCTGCCTTCGAGATGCTTAGAAGTGGCTGTAGCAGACTCAGGGGCAGCGAGGCCGACGAGCTGGTAACTTGAGGAGAAAAGCTCTAGAAAGAAGAGAGCCAACAAAGTAAGAAACGAATTAAGCAAGGGAAAAGAGTTGCCTGGATGTTAGAACTGGGCTCAAGTCTAAGCTCGTCCTTTTGTTGTGTGAGCCTGGGCAAGTCCCTTGGACTCTATGAGCCTTGATGGGCCCACCGTTCGTGGCTTGCTGTGAGGACGCGGCACCGTGAGGAATCAGGGAAGTGTGTCGGCGTGGTGAACGTGGCAGCGGGAGAGAGTTTTGCCTGCTGCCCTGGGACACTGGGGCAGAGGCACCTTCCTCTGTCTCCCACCCACCTTTTTGCTCTCAGACTCCTCCAGTCACGGAGCTGGGCCTCCATTGTGAACGCCTCACAAACTACCGGGGTCTCAGTTTCCCTGTTTGGGCAGGACCGGACACAAACCAGCTACTCTCTGAGGGCCTCCTTGGGGTTCTGCCCCCCAGGGCCTGTGGGTGGGCTTTAGGGTGCAGCTGATAGGACCTGGGGCAGGCCTTGTCCTTGTCAGCTTGTCAGGGTTGGGAAGACAATGTCCCCAGCTACGCTAAGCCTCATTCCCAAAGTTGAGCGTGTGCTTGCGTGTGTGTGCACGCACGTGCACATGTGTGGGAACACCGGGGGCCTCGCTCTCTCCTCTCAGCAGCTGGTCTTCGGGGCCTCCACACAGAGGCCGGGGCCCCGGCTCTGCAGCCAGACCACCTAGGGTTTAAGCCAGACCACCAGGGCTCCACTACTCGCTGGCTGTGTGACCTCGGGCAAGTCACCTCCTCTCTTTAAGCTCAGCCTTCTTACCTGCAGAGTAGGGATAGTAACCACACCTCCTTCATCAGTTCACTGCGAGGGTTAAATGAGGGAAAGCGTGGCAGTGCCCAGCTGCAGGAAGGCTTCCACAAAACTCCGTCGTTACCACGACCTGTGAGTCCGTAGTCGGGGTTCTGGCCTAGAAACCCAAGTGGCTGTGGGTTACCTTGCTGTGTGGCCTCGGAGGAGCCCATTCCCTTCTCTGGCCCCAGTTTCCCTATTTTCAAAATGTGACAAGCACCCTCATCGCCTCCAGCGCCGTCACTGTCACAGCCACCTTCTCCTGAGCACCGACCCACGGCGGGGGTGTGAGGTGTGGTCTCACTTGTGCACCTGGGGAGGCAGACATAACTGCTCCATCCTCTAGATGAGGAAGCTGAGGTTTGGAGAGGAAAGCGCTGTGCCCGAGGTCACATGGCTATGAAGCGGTGACGCCAGGCTGAGGGGAGACTGTTCCTCGCCAAGCTGGGGGACCACACAGCGAGCAGGGGCCTCTCGGGATCCCAGGCCAGTGCTCTTGCACGTGAGGGCGTGTCTGGTTGGGAAAGGACTGGTGCTTGGAGCAGAGACGATGCTTTCCTCTTCACGAACGCCCTCCAGGCAGCCGCCTTGATTATCCCGCGTGAGCCACAGGAAGTGACAGTCTTCAGGACAGTACGGCGTCTACTAGGAATGAAAGGGCTGAAATGATACCCGTCAGCCAGCACGCCAGGCCCTTGGAGGCGTCAGTGCAGGCCACACGCACGGCTTTCCTACTCACCTGCCAATTCCCCTTTGAGAGGGGCGGGGGCTGTGGAAAGAGCAGGCTTGAACCCCAGCTCCCTCCCCATTGGCTGTGTGGCCTTGCGACATGCCTACTCCCTGCCGGGAGCTTCCGGGTCTTCCTGACAGCCTGTCCCTGTAGGTCCAATGTTACTGATGAGGAAGTCCTTGGCTGGCAGTGGGAAAACATCTTCTGGGCTGCAGGTCACGCAGACTTGGGTTCATTTCCAGTTCTTTCTCCGACTCTGTGTGACCTTGGGCAGGTTACTTAACCTCTCTGAGCCTCAGGTTCCTCATGTGCGGAATAGGGGTAGAAAGACCTTCCTCACAAGGTCATTGTGAGGAGTGAGAGAAGATGGAGCGAGTGCCCACATGGGCAGGATTCAGGAAGTGGCTGGTGGGCCCTGGCCCTGCAAGGCCTTCCCTCCAATCTCAGAGCTGGAAGGGGCCATACAAGAAAGCAAATCCCCTCCCGTCTCCTGCGAGTCTCCCCTGTGCTCAGTCTTCCGGGCCTCCCGGCTTCCCTGCCAGCCTTTCCCCCTCCTGGCCCCTCTCTGTGGAATGTCCTTGCACCAGAGCATTGCCTGGCCTGCTCCTCACGTCCTCTGCCCAACGGCCCCGACCACTTATCTAAAACAGCACCCCACCCTGTCACTTTGCACCGCTTTGCGTTATTCCTTCGTAGAGTATGTCGCCATCGGACATGGTGTGAGGCGTGTGTTTGCTTGTGCAGCTTGACGCCCGCTTCCCCTCACTGTGACGCCAGCTCCGTGTGGCAGTCCTCATCTGCCCCGTGAGCCCGGCACACGGCCTTCCATGAGCACCTGTGGTTGAACGAGTGAGGAACGAGTGAACGGATGGATGGACCCAACACAGTTCCACTCACTCAGTCCCACGGCGGGCAGTGTTGGTACTTTGGTGCAATCGTGTCAAGGACATTTCCCATGGGTCTCTCTGTGCCCCCTCTGCACGCAGAGGCAGACGGGCTCAGACACGGCTGTCCCATCAGGAGCTCGCCGCCTGGGACAGAGGCAGCCCTAAGGCACAGGTGCTGTGGGACGGAAGGCACGGAGTCTGGCCTCAGTCTCCTCCCACCCGCCTGTCTCCTGGAGGCTCCTCACTGGCTGAGCCCAGAGGGATGCGGTCAATGTGGGTCAGCCTCCCTGGGGGCGTGGCAGCATGGAGGAGAGTGACAGTGGGTCTGGAGGGGCGAATGGAGACTAGCACAGAGATGAACAGAATGCCTTCCTCTCAGACTGTTGGAACAAGACACGGTTCCAAGCGCTGACTCCACTGGTGTAAGAGCCAGAGGAGCCCAGAGGGGTGACTCAGCCGCCAGGAGGCTCATCAGGTGGAGGAGAGGGAATGGCATTCCAGGCGCGGGTGAACAGCATCTGCTGATGCCAAGAGGCAGGAAAGAGCATGTCCTGACGGGGAGAGAGGAAGAGGGCTGTGGGGGGCTGGGCGGTATGTTGGGCACGAAGCTGGGAAGGTAGGCTGGGGAGTTGTTATTGAGAGCACCTGGATGCCACCAGCTGCTCCTCTCAGAATGTCGGAAGCAGCGTGTGTCCTCGGCTTCAGGATGAGGCACCCACTGGACCAAGAGGGCCAGGTGAATACTCTTTCCTGCCACTGATGTCTTCTCTTGGGACACGGCCCACCAGGTAGAAAGGCTCTTGATCTGTTGAGCGCCACGCTTGCTGCTTGGAGTAAACCAGCGTGGCACAGGGAGCCGAGCCCTGGGTTCAGGTTTGTGTCTGCCATCTCCGGGCTGGGGACCTTGGTCTGTCAACCCACCAATTCTCTGGGCTCCTTCAGGAGGTGCCTCCCGAGCGCCCACCATGGGCCAGGACCTGGGCCAGGCGCTGGGGCCTGAGAGGAAAGAGGCACAGACGGTGCCAGGAATTGGGCTTGGGAGTAGCGTTCCCATCTTGGTCCTGCCGCCAGCTTCCCACAACCTCTGCAAGTCTCAGTGTCCTCGTTTGGAAATTGGGAAGAGTCATAGGAACAGTTACGGAAATTTACTCTGTGCCAGGCATTTTTCTAGACTTTTTTTTTGCATTTGCTTTCTCATTGAATTCTCCAGATAGTAACCATTAATATTCCTCCTAAGAAACAGTAAAGGCAGGATTCAAACCCCGGCGCCACGTCTGCCTCCCGAGCCCGGACCGGACAGCAGAGCCGGCGAGGGCGTCAGCGAGAAAACCAGACACAACCACCGTTCACAGTTGGAGCTGCAAGAAAAGACGTATTAGATGTTAATATCGAGCACTTTGTGCCCAGCGGCATTCTAAGAACCTAAGCGCTTCCCATAAATTAGTTCATTGAGCCCTTGCAATAATGCTGTGAGTGGGGACCGTGATGGGTCCCACTTCATAGATCAGGAAACTGAGGCCCTGAGCGGTTGAGTAACTTGCTTGAGGTCGCAGCTAACAGCTCCCATCAGGTGAAGGCTGATACCAAGAGCCAGGAAGTGTTCCAGACGCTTCACGGTAGCTTGTTGAGGCCTCACAGCAGGGAGCTGAGGCTCAGAGAGGTTGGGTAGCTGCCCTGTGGTCACATTGCTTGTCAGGGGGCAGCTGGACCTCAAGCCGGGAGGTCTGATTCTGAGTCGCGGCTCCTACCCAGCAGCTGGAGCTCTTCCGGTGCAGTGCCTAGTGCACAGCGCTGAGGCTGTGAAATGGGTCTCAGCTCCTGAGGTTGCAGAGAGGCCCGGACAGATTGCTGCCCCATCACTGGTGCCTCGTCAGAGCTCAAGGCTGCGCCCAGTGGAGCCTTCTGGGACCCGTGGCCGCCCGGGCCTGCCTGCTCCGCCCATGCAGTCGCCGGAACACACGATGGCCAAGCCGGGCCTGGCTGCCCTGGACCCTGAGCCTCAGGGCCTCCCAGGGCCACTTGATGTTCCCCTCCCAAGTCAGTGAGGCCTGGGCTGGCCTCCCTCCTAGGAAATCAGTGGGGCTCGCTGCCCTCTGCTGGCTTCCTGCAGGCCCGCCCGGGCTCTGGGGGGCAGTGCACCTTTGGGAAGGCTGCTGGCTCTCTCAGTGCCCGGCCCCACCCAGACCTGGACCCCAGAACTGCCGAGCGTCCCTGGCTGCCACTCTGGGGGCTGCATTGCACAGAGCCCTGGACACCACCTCCCATGGAACTGCTGGCAGAAATGGAGATATAGAAGGAATGGCTCCTACCCACTGAGTCCCCTGGGCACACAGGTGCTTCACCCATTCTAATCCTCACCACCACCCCACTTTCCAGATGAGAAAGCTGAGGCTCAGCCAGGAAGACCACCCAACCAGTCAGTGGTGGAGTGAGGACTTGAGCCCAGCTACTTCTGGGGGCTCTTTCCACGAAACCAAAACCACGTGGATTCTCCCAGGTGCTCCCCCTGCTCTTTGTGCCAAGAGGATGCTTCAGGGGTATTTATTCACGACTTTGGGTACCTGGCCCCAAACCAGTGGGTGTTGGGGAGACAGTGGCAATGTAAATGGCACAGGCAGACCTGTCCGTCCATAAACCAACAGCGACACAAAGCAGGTGAGTACTGTGGCCAGGAGAGGAGCCCCAACACTGCCTGGCAGCAGGGAGGGTCCCCTGGAGGTGGCACTGCCTGTGGGGAGGGTTCTGGGGGATGAGTGGACGTTAAGCAGGTGAAAGGGGAGGAAGCGCATGTCAGGCAGGAGATGACTGCATATTAGAGATTTGGGAGCCTCGAGGGAAACCCAAGTTCACCAGGTGCTGCAGCACAGAGTGGGAGGAGAGGGTGGAGGTGACAAGGCCAGAAAGGCAGGTGGGGACAGGGCCTGGCTGTCGAGAGACTTCCTGCATAGTGGCCATGCCGGCACTTGGTCCCCATTTGGAGCCTCCAGGCCCGATGGGGCACAAAGGGCTCCCCAAATTATAAATCCTGTGCACTGGCTTTATAGCTCAAGCCTGGAGAGAAGGTGACTGGCCTAAGGTCACCCAGAGGAGCTGGAATCAACACAGGTCTCCTGACTCCGAGGGACGCTCCGTCCCAGCAGCGTAAGCTTGCTGCCTTTTCTCCTTCCTGGGGCGTGAGTTTGTGCCTCATCACCGTGGGGGGCGATCAGGGCCCCCAGCCCTTGGGATTCCCCAGGCCCCACCCCCACCACCTGGGTGAGGGGGTTTCCCTGTCTTTGAAATCAAATACAAACAAACCCCAAACAGCAACTGTCCCACACCTGAGCCCCAGGGAGATGCAGCCCGAGCCTGTGGGGTGTACACATATTCTGGCTCATACCCAGGAGAAGAAAAAAGCTGTTTGAATAAAAACTCCCCTAGACAGGTGCCCAGCATTTTACAGTTTGCAACGTGCTTTCCCCAAACATTCTGTCCTTTGAACCTCACACCTGTCCTGAGAAGGAGGTGCTGCCCATTTTACAAAGGGGAAACTGAGGCCTAAGAGGTGAAGCGATGTGCTCAAGGTCACAGAGCACTGACGCTCTAGGTTTAGAAACAAGTAGCACCAGGAGGCTGCAGGTGCTGGCTCCACATCGAGTAAACGGCTCGTCTCTGATGAATGTGCTGAGTAAAGCCAAGAGCCATTTGGTCCGAGTGGCACAGACGAGGCACCAGGGAGGCCCAGGCTTTCCAAGATGCTCAGCCGCCACCAGGCAGCATGGAGGCAGGGGAGGAGGAGCGAAGGCCTGGAGGCAGGAAGCAGGCGACAGTTCAGGAACAGAGGACACCCCAGTGGGCTGGTGCACAGGGCAGAGGGGATATGGGGGGGCCCCCCCCTTCTCGGTGGCCCTCGTCTCCCTTCCTCGGTCTCCCAGCTGCCTCTCTCCACGTCCGCTCTGCTGTCACTGTTGGCGTTCAGATCCATCTCCCCCATCATTCTGGAAGCTCCTGGATGTCAGGGACCCTGTCCAGCTTATTTCCGTGTCCTCAGCCTTCAGCACAGGGCTGGCCTGACACAGAGATGGAGTCAGTGAAGGAATAAAAATGGATGAATGAACGAGTACGCTGTGCCAGCTGCATTACACAAAATAGCAGCTCACAGTTTTTTGAACAGCAACCGTGTGCCACTAGGTGCTTGGCTAAGTACTTTTTACACATATCTTCTTATCCCTGTGAGGCCTCTGCTGTTATTTAGTTGTTATTATCATCATAATCCCCATTTTATAAATGAGGAGACTGAGACACAGAGAGGCGAAGAGACTTGGACAACGTCACAAAGCCCACAAGTGTCTCTGGGACTCAAATCCAAGCCTCAGTTGAGAGACTGCACGCACTCTCAGACACATGGAGAGATACCCTCCTGCACACGTATGCACAAACACACACACACAGAGGCACACAGCCCAGGCCGCAGCCCCGTGCTCCTGGACACCCACTTCTCCCGGGGTCACTTACACTCCGGCATAGTGAAGCAGCTTGCCGGGCCCGGGGCCAGGCCGCAGCAGGTGAGGTGGGAAGGAGTCGCGTGGGCTCTGAGACTGGCCCACCCCCTTTCTCCCCTGGGAATGCAGCACCACCAGCTCTGTCAGGGTTGTGGAAATCCTTTCTTTTCCAGTCTCCCCACTCCATGCAATCCTGCCATAAAATCATGGCCCCCGTCATAAAGGACAGATGCCACTGGTGCACCAGGCCCTGTGCTGGGCTCCTTACAAACAGTGTCACTCTTGGAGAGGTTGCTCAGGGGCCCAAGGTCACCCAGAGGCACAGGTGAAAAGGAAGTTCTGATTTAGGTGTGTCGGACCTTCCAGCCCTGCATGTCCCTTACTGCCCAAGTCTCTCACCAGGACCTTCCAAGTCCTCCTAAGGTCTGCTAGAGGACAATCCAGCCTCAGGGAGCAGGGGAGGGACCAGAGAGGGGAATGTCTTGCCTGAGGTCACACAGCCAGTGGAGCAGGAGCTGGAACCAGGGCTAGGGGTGGGAGTGGGTCTCGAGAGCACATTTCCAGCCAGAGCTGAGCTCCAGGAAGCTGGGGGCCAGCCTGGAGGTTTGGGGAAACCCTGCCTAGGCTCTGGCCCTCTTCATAGCTCCGTTTCACAGCAGAAAGGGACCGAGGGAGGGGCCTGCTGGGTGCCAGCGTCAGGCCAGGCCCGCAGCTCTGAGCAGCAGGGCAGTTTGACAGCGTGTGACCCTGCGTGGGCATTCACACGTGTGGCTGCACTCGAGTTCCCTTGTGTGCAGCTGGGGCACAGGTGCGAGGGGCTGCGTGTCCCTGCGTGTGCATGCAGGTGTGTTTGCGTGTGCACGTGTGTGTCTAACTGCCCCCACTGCACTGCCCTGCGTGCCCAACCGGCTTCCCCCTGTGAAGCCCCATGTCTTCCAGGGTCTCATCCCATCTGCAGGGCTGTGAGGGAGGCGTGGTGGCCAAGTGGGGAAGGGGGGCCCAAAGGGCAGCCAGGGCCTTGGGCCGGGGGAGGGGAGGCAGCTGTGTGCGAGCGGGTTCACATCCAGGGCTGTTCCTGTGTGTGTGTGAGTGTGTGTCCGTGCGCACGCTCTCTCCAAAGGGGACTGGAAGTGACGATCCCTCAGGTCGCTCCCAGCTCTGCCGAGCGTGTTCTGCAGGCTGTCGGTGTTGGGGTGTTTTGGGGTCTGAGTGTACAAATGCCAGGTGAGAGAGAAAGCCTGCGTGCCCTGTGGGGGCGTCGGGCTTCTTCCCCCAGACTCTTCCTGAGCACCCACAGCCCAGAGAGGGGTGAGCAGCCGGCTCAGAGGGTTGGTCAGCGGCTCTCCAGACCCCTGTGCCCAGCTGGCAGAGGCCTGGGCTGGCGCTGGGCACAGCGCCACCTTGTGGGGCCGCAAGGAGGGATCCGTGGCATCACCAGGGAGCAATGGCCTCCCTGGGGAGAAAGAGGGCCGGTGATGGGCAAGAGTGGCCTAGGGGACCTGGAAGGCCAAACCACACCCTGGAGCCTGACTCAGCCACGACACACATCTGGGTTGTGCCAGTTTCCTGGCAGGAAAGAGAGCCAAGACGCCTCCCTGAGGTTTTTCTCCTGCGTTCCAAGCCAGTCGGTGGCCCCTCCCAGCATCCTTCTCCTTCCCGACTCTTAAATCCTATCACTGTAGACCGGGGAAGACAGACATCGGCCAAAGACCACAGACACTGACCAAAGCCTTAAAACTGAGACAAGCGCAAGGTGACCAGCTGTCCTGGTTTGCCTCTGTTTGCCGGGACGGAGGGGGTCCCCAGGGCATGGGACTTTCAGTTTACCATCAGGGAGGTCCTGGACAGACTGGACTAGTTTGTCACCCTAGATGAGTGAGTGTGGCAAAGGGGAAAAAATGGGTGCAGTGGACACAATTCCCCAGAATTCCCCCAGTGCCCGCGGGATGAAGCTGGAGCTTCTCGACTTGCTCACAAAGCCCCGTGTGACCAGCGCCTGCGGCTCTCGCAGCGCCACCTCTCACCACTGCTCTATGTGCACTTCCTGTGCTGCTGGTTTTCTAACTGTCCTGCGGATGACGATGAGGATATGTGTACAACGGTGCGTGTGAGCGAATGGTGTGTAAGTGGTGGTATTTGCGTGTATGTGATAGTTGTAATGGTGCATGTGGTGGTTGGGATGGTGTGTGTGTTATAGTTGTGAGGTGTGTGTGGTGGTTGTGAGGTGTGTGGTCATTGGGATGGTGTGTTTGTGGTTATTATGGTGTGTGTGCAGTGGTTGGGATGGTGTGTGTGTGGTTGTGATAGTGAGTGGTGGTTGTGATGGTGTATGTTATGTGGTTGTGATGATGTGTGTGGTGGTTGGAATGCTGTGTGTGGTTGGGATGGCATGTGTGGTGGTTGTCATAGTGTGCATGCTGGTTGGGATGGTATGTGTGGTAGTTGGGATAGTGTGTGGTTGTATTGGGATGTGTGTGTGGTTGTGATAGCGAGTGGTAGTTTTGATGGTGTGTGGTGGTTATAATGGTGTGTGAGTGGTGGTTGTGATGGTGTATGTTATGTGGTTGTGATAATGTGTGTGGTGGTTGGACTGCTGTGTGTGGTTGGGATGGTGTGTGTGGTTGTATTGGTGTGTGTGGTTGTTGTGTTGGTGTGTGTGCTGGTTGTGTTGATCTGTGTGCTGGTTGGGATGGTGTGTGTGCTGGTTGGGATGGTGTGTGTGCTGGTTGGGATGGTGTGTGTTATAGTTGTGTTGGTGTGTGTCATTGTGTGTGGTGTTTTGATGGTGTGTGAGTACGTCGGCAGGGACAGAACAGGGCTTTCAACCCCTCCCATCTACTTCAACCAGCGCAGTCCCGCTTGTATCTGTTCACAGTCGGGGTTCCTTACGTGACTGCGTTTGTCAGAAGGTGTCTGTGGCTCTGGAAGGTGAGGTGGAGCCACTGCTCTGAGATGCCCAGCTGTTCTCTGCTCCGCCTCCGAGCCAAGCGGTTCCTGCCTCTGTGCTCTTACCCGTGTGCTTCCGCTGCCTCCGTCTCCGTCTGTAGAAATGTTGCCCTCCCCGTCGCCCCCACCTCCAAGATGCTCAGTGGCAGGGACAGGATTGCTCCCTCCTCTGTCACCACTGCCCTTCGTCTTTACCTCCTTTGTGTTCTGGTCTTACTCACCCGTCCTAGACTGAGAGCTCACCGCCTCAGTAATTTCCACCCTAATGTTCTTCCCTTCTTCTCTGCTGACTCGTGCACAGAGATGGACAAAGCCTCGTCAGGGTTTTTGTGCAGTACACAGCCTGGTGGGGAAGATGGACACATGCATGGATGATGATACTCTGTGACATCAGTGCTAGGATGGAGGGGAGCCCAGAGGGCCCCCCGGGGGAGGGGAAGCAAAAAAAGGCCTCCTAGAGAAAATAATCCCCAAGCATGGTCTCAAAGATGAAGCATGAGCCTGGAGAAGAAGTGGGGAAAAGTGTCTGAGGCAGAGGAAAAGCATGTGCAAAGGCCCAGAGCATTAAAGAAAATGGTTGGCTTGTGCAATGAACAGTAAGTGGTTGAGACTGTGTGGAATAAAGAATATGTGTGGGGGGGGGGGTGTGGCCAGGTGGTATGGTGGTTAAGTTTGCGCTCCACTTCGGCAGCCCAGGGTTCACAGGTTTGGATCCCAGGTTGGGACCTAGGATGGCTCATGCAGCCACGCTGTGGGGGCATCCCACTTAAAACAGAGGAAGATTAGTGCAGATGTTAGCTCAGTGACAATCTTCCTCAAGCAGAAAGAGGAAGATTGGCAACAGATGTTAGCTCAGGGCCAATCTCCCTCATGAAAGAAAAAAAACGTGTGTGGGGAGCGGCAGAACAGAAGGCCTGAGAGGCGAGTGGAGAGCCTGGTCAGAGGGCCTTGGGTGCCAAACTGTGGAGCTGGAACTTAATCCTAAGAACAATGGGGCCATTATAGGCATCTGAGAAGACAGTGACATGGTCAGATTTACTTTTTAAAAAAAATTTTATTGTGGTAAAATATACATAACATAAAATTTACCACCTCAACTGCTTTTAAGTGCACACTTCAGTTCCGTTAAATACATACACATTGTAAAGTCACTGTCATCATCGTCCATCCCCATAAATATTTTCGTCTTGTAAAACTGAAACCCTGAACCCATTGACAGTAACTCCCAGTCCTTCCTCCCCCAGCCCCCGGCAAACCCCAGTCTATGTTCTGTCTCTGATTTTGACAACTCCAAGTAGCTCACAGAAGTGGAATCACACAGTATTTGTCTTTTTGTGACTAGCTGATTTCATTTCACATAGCGTCCTCAAGGTTCATCCATGTTGTTGCAGAATTTCCTTCCTTTTTGAGACGACTCATATCCACTGTATGTCTGTACCACGTTTGGCTTATCCAGTCCTCTGTCTGTGGACACCTGGGCTGCTTCCACCTTTCAGCTATTGTGAATAATGCTGTTATAAACAAGGGTGTACAAATATCTTTTCAACCTGCTTTCAGTTCTTTTCGGTATAGACCCAGAAGTGAGATTGCTGGATCATACGGTAATTCTGTGTTCAAATTTTCGAAGAACCATCATGTTGTTTGCCACAGCAGCTGCACCATTTTACATTCCCACCAACAGTGCATAAGGGTTTCAATTTCTCCACATCCTCACCAGTACTTGTTTTCTGTTTTTTTGATAGTGGCCATCCTCATGGGTGTGAGGAGGTGTTTTTTAAAAATAATTTATTGAGGTGAAATTAAATTCACATAACATAAAATTAACCACTGTAAAGTGAATAACTCAATGGCATTTAGTACATTCACAGTGTTGTGCAACCAACATCTCCATCTAATTGCAAAGCATTTTCACGACTCCAAAGTGAAATCAGTTTGTCCCGCGCCCTCCCCGGCCCCCAGGCCGCGTCAGTCTGCACTGTCTCTGGGGGTTTGCCTGTTCTGGACATTTCCTGTCAACGGAACCATACGATATGTGACCTTTTGTGTCTGGCGTCTTTCACTTAACATCTTTGAGGGTCATCAGTGTCGTCGTATGGATCAGTACTTTGTTCCTTTTTATGGACGAATACATTCCGCTGTGTGTGCATACCACCAACTGTTCATCCATTTATCCCTTCATGGATATTTGGGCTGTTCAGCTTTGCTTTCGGTCCCTCCAGCTATGTCCATGCAGTGGTTTGGAGGGGACACGACTAGATGAGGGAGATGAGCGGGGGGCTGTGTCAGCGATGCGGGCCCAGGGCACCGGCCTTGTAGGGAGCACGGAGGGCTGCATCTCTTCAGAGGGCAGACGGTTGGAAGGTGCTGGAGGGAGGACAGAAAACCTCTCTGAGTCTACAGCCCATGTTGCATGGGTGGAGGCCTCGTTCTTCTAATAGGGCAGCAGAAGGTCGCAAGTTTGGTTTGGACCTGGCGAATCTGAGTTGCTTGTGGACCATCCAGGTGGAAGTGTCATGGAAGCAGTTAGCAGGATGGGTCTGGAGCTCGAGCGAGAGGTTGAGGCAGAAGATTGGGGCTTGACAGTCATCAGCACGTAGCTGGGATCATCAGGAGAGAGTGGGGAGGAGGGAGATTGGAGGGGCTCAGAACAGGACCCTGAGGGTCATGTGATGCTGTGTGCTCTGTAAGGCAGGTCCTGACCATCTTGCTCACCACGAGTCACCAGACCCAACACATAAAAATAGCCACTTAAATCCTAGTTGGATGAATGAAGGAGTCTGAGCCCGAGGAGGAGAAACCAGAAGATGCTGGAGAAACCGAGGAGTGGGTTTTAAGGATGAAGTGGTGGGCGGCGCTGAAGCGGCAGCTGTCAGTCTGGGCAAGAACCGACAGTCCTGATTTATATTTGGGAATAAGGAGAGCACTGGTGACCCAGGCAAGTGATGTGGTGAAGGTGGAAGCCGGGCTCGGTGCCCAGTGAGTGTGGAGCAGACGTGCAGCGTGGCGCAAAGTCAGGGTCATCCCGAGAGCCCTCGCGGGAGAGCTACAGGGAGTGGAGAGAGTGAGCAGAGAGGCTCGTCTGGTCAGTCTGGGCCTTGGTCAGGACGCCAGGATCCGACTGAGTGACCTTGGTTGAGTCCCCTCTCCTAGCAGGAGTTTTAATGGCTGCCCTTGGAGGCTCTGAGTGACTCACTGCCTCCTTCACTAGCTGCACCCCTGATGACCTCCCAGGACCAGCCCTCCTGGGTGCTGGGACCCAGGCCCTTTGGCTCTGCCGAGGGAAGGGCCCCCTACCTCGGGGAACACTGATGGGTGCCTCTGTTTTTAAGTGGCCCTGGGCAGTAGGTAGGCGGAGAAGGCATAACCAGAAGCTTGCAGCTGCTCTGCCAGGGCTTCCAGGACTCCGAGATAGTTCTCTTTCCCTCCACAAAGCTGGGGGTTTTCCCAAGACCCAGGCACATCAGATGGGAAGGGGGAAGGCATCTGGGAGAAGCTGAGACACCCCAGGGCCATCTGAAGTCAGAGGGAGGCTTGGCCTTGCATCCAGATGGCTCAAAGGACACCCCCCCCCCCACTGCTAGTCCAGAGGTGACACCCGCATCAGCGGAGGGGAGCGCTGAGGTAAGAGGAGGGACACCAGGCCTTCAGATCTGGCTTCCTCACTTCCTCGCCGAGTGACGGTGGGGCCAGGGGCTCCTCCATCTGGACTCTTTCCTCTCTACTGCAGAGTCACTTGACTGCCAAAGGCCCTAACACTGTAGGGCTGCAAACTGCCATACAGAGACCATTAGCAGACACAGCTCACAAGGTCCCCTGGAGACGGGGCAGTTAGAAATGGGCGTGGGGCTTAAAGACGCCCCTGCTATCTACTTAGGGTCTACCAAGCACAAGGCCCTGGGCTGACAAGAGATGTACAGCCTGGGAGGCGGGAACTCAGATGCCAGTTCCAGCTTTGCCTTTAACTCACTGTATGACCTGGCCTCAAATTTGAGCAGGCCCAGGATCAGAATCACCAGGAGGGGGCACAGATTGCTGGGCCCCAGCCCAGAGTTTCTGATTTAGTAGGTCTAGGGTGGGTCCCACGAGTGTGCATTTCTAACAAGCATGCAGGGGACACTCATGCTGCAGGTGGAGGGCCCACACAGCGAGACCCACTGGCCCAACCACTTCCCTCTCTGAGTCTGAACTCCTCAGCCGTCGTCGACAGGGAGGCTCCCCCCAGCCCCGCCCACCTCCTCCCAAGGGGCGCTGAGGCTCCCTACAAATGTGGGAGATTATGGAACTTCTGGGAGCTGACTGGGACCTCAGGATCTATCTGCTTTGAACTCCTCACTCGACAGGAGAGGAAATGAGGCCCAGAGACTGCTCAGACCAAGGTCACAGTCCAGTTGAAGATGCCTGCGTCTGTTGGCGTTCACCATTTCTGTGGACGCTGACCTGACAGCTTCCAAGTGCCAGCCCCCGTGACGCTGCCTGAGGACTTTCTCCGGCCTCAGAGCCTGCTCTGCCTGGCCTGCCTGCAGGAAGGAAAGTTGCCAGAGACTTGACCGCCTCTCCCCACAGCAGACCCCGGCCAAGACTGGTAGATACACACCCAGCCTTCGCCCCCTCGACTGAGACACCTTTGAGGCACATTCCACACCATGCTCGGGAACTCCTTGGTGGAACTGAGCCCTGGCTGATCACAGCAGAAACTTGATAACACACCTTTCACTCTTTCCCTTCTGTCCTTCCAACACCTTTGCAGGTGCTCCTCTGATCACCCTTCAAATAAACCACTTGTCTCAGGTCCTTGTTTCAGGGTCTGTTCCTGGGGAACCCAGTCTCAGGCAGTATGATGATGGCAACTGCATTTATGGAACACCTACTCTGTGCCAGGCATCACGTACATGTGACCTCATGTGATCCTCACGCCCCCCCTTCCAAGCGGGCATTATCACCTCTGTGTCACTGTTGAGGTCGCTCAGGTTCAGAGAGGAGGTGGCCTGACCGAGGACTCAGTTGGCGAGCTTTTCCTCCTCAAAGAGGACTCACCCCTGCACCTTGCAGGCCTGCTCCCTCCCGGGCCAGCCCACAGGGTGGTCACGCAGAGGAAAGGCAGCACGGGGCACCTGTGAGCCCTGACACTGCCCCCACGGCAGGCAGCGTTAACAGTGGCAGCAGTGGGACTCCTTCCCAGGGCCTCCCTGGTTGAGGACATTGATGAAGAAGGAGCCAGAGCTGGAGAGGGAAGACAGGCAGACACCTCCCAGTGACTGCAGTCGACAGGCCGGTTTGCAATGACTCTTGGGGATCCCTGGGAACAACTGGGGGACCCTTTGAGAAGGATAAGTTCCAGCTTATGTAGAAAGGGGCTCAGGGTCATCGTCTTTTGGACAAAATGGGACTCCATTTTGTAATCCCAGGCTGGTGAGGCTGGGCACGTTAGGCTGCCCCTAATACAGGCCTAGTGTGCTCGTGTGGACAGACCATGGTCTTTGTTTACGGAAGTGCAATGTTTTGCTTTAGGTTTAAGTTTCAAAGCACGTTTCCATAGTAAATATTTTTGTTATATAAAAAGAAAGCTGTTTGGGTAATAATGAGGTCAGACACTCATGTGCAGTAAAATTAGCTCCCTTGATGGTGCTCAGGGGCCCGAGTTAGACTTCACCCTGGGCCCGCTTCCCCTGGTGGGAACTCTGAAGGGACCCCCCCCCCAACCCCCGTCTCTGGCCTCAGTTTCCTCACGTGCGACAGCGAGGCAGCTGGACGGGTCCCATGCTGTCTGAGGTCCCACGTTTGACGGGGCCCCTGGCTCTCCCTTGGGGCCACCTGGCAAATCTCGGCAGGCTCCTGCCCCAGTCTAGTCTGGAAGCAGATCTGTAACTGAGCCGGCAGGGTCACTGCGACAGGCACCGCTCGTAAATCTCAGCCGGGGAAGCAGCCCAGGGAGACGGACTCATGCAGCTCGCTCTCCCTGTGCCCAGGGAGCAGCCTGTCCCTGGGGTTAACCCGGAGAGAGGGGGGCTGACAGCCATTCCCCAGGGATGAGACACTCGGCGTGGTGGGGGACACGGACCTAGGCCACCCCTGGTGGGGAAGGAGGGGTTGCAGAATGGCCTTGGTTCCTGAGAGCCCATTAACACGGACACAGGGTGGTTTAAGCAAAACAGTGACTTGGGCAGAAGGAAGGCACTGTCGTGGAGAGTCTCCATGGCCCCCTTTCCCCGGACTCTGAGGCCAGACACTGCACGTGAGTCAGCTCGGTGTGCCCAGCACAGGGCCTGGGAGAGGGCAGCATCCCTGAACACAGTGAGAAGAAAATCCTAACGACAGCTAACACTGAGTGCTTATCTGCGGGAGGCCTGTGTCTCCTGTCTGCATGGATTATTTACTCCTCGCAGCAATCCCAGAGGGTACCCTCAGGACGTAGTGAGCACACATCTCCATGGCATACAGGTGTTAAGTGACTTGCCCAGGATCACTCAGCTAGTAAGTGGCTGAGCCAGGATTTAAACTCAGGTCACTGGGCTCCAGAGCCTGGGCCCTGAATCACTCTGCAAAATGATCAATATAGTAGTGATGATAACAACGAAAACTTACTGTGTCAGGCACCTGTCACGGGGACTGTGGGAGGGCCTGACGAAGGATGGGCAGGAATCCACGAGGCAGCCTGGCGGAGGGAACGTCGGCTGCCCAGACAAGGGGCTGAGGAAGATCACTGCACGCTCGAGGAGTGATGACACACTTGGAAAGACTGACGCACAGAGGGCGGCGGAGAGATGAGCCTTGGGAGGGAGGCAGGGCCGATCCCGCTGAGCCTCGAGCGCCAGGCTGAGGAGCACAGGCTCTGTCCCTCGGGGCCAGGTCTGAGGACCACCCACCTCCCACCAGACCTCGGCAAGGCACTTCCCCTCTGGGAACATTTGGGGTGATAATTCCTGCCCCGTTCTGCCTCCCAGGCCTTGGGCAAGAATTCATAAGACAATAGACAAAAAGGCATTTGTAAAGTGTAGAAGATTTTACAAAACCAGGTTGGTGGGGGGGATGGAAAGAAGGGAACACAGTAGCTGCGAATTTAGCCAGCTCTTTTTCACCGTAGAGCGACCAGATTTACTCCAACTTTTATTGTTACTAAACATAACGATATTTGCATGAGGCTTTGCTACTTGCCACTGGCCTATCACCTCACTTGAGGATCCTCAAACCTTTTAAGTTAGATGTAATTCTTCCTATCTTGCGAGTGAAGACATGGAGGCAGAGAAGTGACAGGTCCCGCCCAGCCAGGCGGGCCAGCGGGGCGGAGCTGAGGCAGAACCCAGGTTTTAGAGCTGCATGGCTGTGCGCCTCCTATCCTGCCCCGCGAACCCTTAGTCACACTGAGCAGCTGGTCGGAGCCGACGTCACTGAAGGGCAAACCAAGCGCGCGAAGGAGCAAGAAGGCAGGAAACAGCAGGAACGGAAGACTATTCAGGGTTGGAAAATCTGAGGTCTTGACTATCGGTCAATAACCTCGAAGGCCTATGACGGGTCAGAATTTGTCATTTTACTGAGGCCCAAGTTTGAATTCTTTGCTGCAAGACTGGTATGCGGAGCAAAAGCCTGTCAACGAGGGTGTCCAGCCGATTGCCCAGCACACGCTTCTCAGCTCTGGTTTTCTCCTCCTTGTGGGAGGCAGGGTGGCCTACAGGGTGAGAGGCAGTTCATCTGGGGAGAAATCCCAGCTCAGCCACTTGAGTAAGTGGAAGCTGTGTGACCTTGAGTATGTGGCTTCCTGTCTCTGAACCTCAGTGTCCTGATATGTAATACAAGGATAATAATACCTACTTCAAAGGGCTGATGAGAGGATTAAATGAGATAGTAGTAACTCGGGACTCTGCAGGACACCCGAGGAGCTGGTCACACTGGTCTCTGGGAGGGGACGTGGGAGACAGGAGTGCAGAGGAGGAAAGAGACTGACTTTTCACCAAACGCTTTTTTTGTAATCCCTCTCTCTCTTTCTTTTAATCACGTGTAGAGGGTCCTTATTCAAATAAATAAATTAATGGACCTTACAAAGTGAGACAATGTATGTGAAGCACTTAGCACGGTCTTGACGTTCAATGCCGCATAAATGTTAGCTTCTACTGTTGCTGTGTACACTAATATAACCTGACTTTTAATTGAGATATAACTCACACATAACATGGTATCCGTTTTCAGTGTACAACAATAAAGCGAGTTTTCAGAACTCTTGACTCTGTGGAAAATGACTCCCCCCAGATGCGGAATGATCCTTGAGGAGCAGAAGAGAAAGAGGCAAGTGATGCTTCTCAGGCAGAAAACAGCAGTCTGACGGGCAAGCAGCCGCCTCCGACTTGCTCCTTGCTGAGTCGGACGAGGCTGATGCCTGGGCACCTGGACGAGCCTGGCAACTTCTCTGGCGAGGGAGGCTGACAGGCCTCGAATGCCCGTCAAACAATCAGCCCACAGCCCTGGGCTTGGTGCCTGTGTCTGCAGCTCGCTGGCTGAGTAACCTCGGGTAAGTCACTGAACCTCTCTGAGCCATCAGATTTTCATTTGACAAATGAGGACAATGATCCTCGCCTGCCTTGCAGGACTGTTGTGGGGGTTGTGAGAGAGGTATGTGGTAGCTACCACCTTCATCTTCATCATCATTTACGGCGTGTGGGCTTCATCCGGGACACTGGGAGCCAGTAAAAGGCTTTCTGCCTGCTGTGGTAAGGTTGGATCCTAGGGGTCAGAGAGGTCACTCTGCAGGTCAATGTGGAGAGCGGCCTGGAGGGGAAGAGCAAGGCAGGGACGGAGAAGGACTCTGTGTGAGCCTCCCCATGCCCACCCCATCTGACCTCTCTGAGCAGCACCCTTAGCCACGACTGGACTAACCCAGCAAAAGGATGCTTCTGGATTGTGGCAGGGAATCAACATCTGAATGTAACTAACAGAGCTTTACCTTATCCACTTGCCCGGGACGGTATTTACGCTAATCCTATTCCGACAAAAGCAACACTGACTAATACGAGCTGCGCCTCAGCTCTGGTCCCACACATCTGTCGGCTGCGTGGGGTAGCCTCTCCTGCCGCGCGGGCCTGCGCGTGGCTGCCAGGCTCTCAGCGGCCAGCCCGGAGGCGCCGAGGGGCAGCCGATTGTTTGGCACCTATAGATGCGGCCCTGCTGGGGGCCAAGCGCTGTGCCGGGCAGTGGAGACGCAGCAGAGAAGACAGACAAGGTGGCCACTCCCATGAAGCATGTGCTCTGGTGGGAGAGGCAAAAAGCAAAGAAGTAAATGAAGAAGTGAACACGGTGAGTGCAGACGGGCTTGAGTCCTATGAAGACAAACAGCACTGACGCGTCAGAGAGGCTTGCGGGTGAGCACCTAATTAGAGGGTGGCCAGGGAAGGCCCGTCTGAGGAGGTGGGACCTGAATGACAAGGAGTCACCACGGGGCGGTCACAGTGCGCCAGGCAGAGGCACCAGCAAACGCCCAAGGAAGGGCCACAGTCAGCGAGTTTGAGGGACGGAAGGCCAGAGTGGCTGGAGCTTGGGGCAGGAGGCAAGATGAGGTGGTGCCAGAGGTGAGGACACGTGGGACCTTGAGCACTGTGGGAGCCACTGGAGGGCTCTGAGCAGGGGAGTGGCGCGCCCTGCAGTGTGTTGAGACGTTCGCTTTGGTTGCTGGGTGGAGAATCGACTACAGGAGGGACGGGAGGGCCCCAAGGAGACGAGGTAAGTGGCTCTGGCATTGGGCAGGGGGAGAAGGGAAGGATGGGTGACATTTGGGAGGTGACAAGAAGAATAAGACAAAAAGCGGAGAGTCCCTAGCACGGTCTGCGGCACCAAGCAGGGGCTCACGACGTGGTGGCCGGGGTTTGATTATTTTGACTCTGCTCCGCCACACAGTCTCTCCAAAATAACACCTTTTAAAAATGCTAATATTTGATCAGCTTCAGTACTGGCCCAGAGGTCCCCGTAGCGATGCTAGACACATTTTCCCCTGTGGGCTGGCCTCAGATCATGCCCCACAGCTGTGGGCTGCTTCCCTCTGAAGTGAAGCCCCGTGGGCCACGTGCTTCCTGGCTCTGAGGCGATCCGGCCCCAGCGCCTTCTCAGGGAGCTGGCCTGACCCAGCGCCAAGCTGAGAGCCACGAGAAACCCGCCGCCAAGGGCGGGCTGGCCCCAGTCCTGCACGGGGAGGTCCTCAGCGGGGACAGGCACCGGGTCTCACCTGCCTTCTAATCCACTCCTCCAGTGCCGGGCGCTGAGTTCCCGCTCTGTGCAGACTCTGTGCTGGGGACACAGGAATGAGTCAGACACCGTCCCCGCCTGGAGCTCGTGCCAAGGTAGAGAGGGAAACACATAAATACTGATGTGCTATACCCGCTCAATATTTGCTGGTGAACAGTAACCCACACAGCAAGCCCCTGATCCTGCACCTACAATTTTACTTAGGTATTTCCTTACCTCAAAACCTTTAGGGGCCGGTCTGGTGGCACAGTAGTTAAGTTCCTACACTCTGCTTCAGCACCCCGGGGTTCGCGGGTTCGGATTCTGGGCACAGACCTAGCACCACTTGTCAAGCCACACTGTGATAGCATCCCACGTAAAATAGAGGAAGACTGGCACAGATGTTAGCTCAGCAACAATCTTCCTCAAGCAAGAAGAGGAAGAGATTGGCAACAGATGTTAGCTCAGGACCAATCTTCCTCACAAAAACAAAAAAAAACAAAAGAAAAACACCTTTGAAATTCCGCAAGTAGAAACTGCCAGCCCAGAATTGAGGCTCCTCACAGAGGTCCCCACCTCACTCTCCTGTCTCACTTCGGGCCCTTCTTTCTTCCTGAACTTCGGCTCCAGACACATGACACTTATGACTGTTCCCTGGTCTCTGCCATTTCTCTGGTTCACACACACATACCTTTCTTTGTGCCTGGAATACGCCTTCTCCCATTCACTACCCCGTAAACTCCCATACACCTGTCAAAGCCCAGCTCAGAAGTTAGCATCTTTGCCAAGCCTTTCTGATTCTCTCCAGGCCAGGCCCTCCCTCCACTATGCTCCCACAGTGCTCCACTCATCCCTCTGTATGTCAGATTGCTATGGATCGAGGACTTGGCGCCCACATTGGACTGTGAGCTCTGACTCAGAGCCCCTCTCTGGTTCATCTCTGTGGCCTGGTGCCCAGCCCAGGGCCTGGCACAGAGGAGGGCGATACCGTAAGCACTGAAATTCATGGGGGTGACAAGGACGTCTGTGTGGCCGTAGTACAGGTAGATGAGAGGCACAAAAATGAGGCCAAGGAGGACAAGGCCTTGAATGCCGGGCCTTGGGGTGGGTGTCAGACACTCGAGAAAAGCAGAACCAAATCCCATGCAGAGAGGCAGCACAGCAGGGCAGGAGAACCATCTGGGGTTGTGGGAGGGGATATAAAGATTACGTTTACGTGATGTTCTCAAGGACTATTAGCTCTGGGTTCATTTTCCAACATAAATAAGAGAAGATACCCCTTGCCCTTAAGGACTTTAGTTCTGTTAATAGGCAACAGAACAGCTGTATACCTATAAACATACAAACATCATCCCCTCTTCCCCTCTGAGACCACTCCATGAAGACTCTCTCATTCAGATGGGGAAACTGAGGCCTGCAGAGTTGAAACAGCTTGTGTGAGGTTGCCAGGTGAATAGCAATAAGCCAAAGATGACCCTACTCAAAGGCAGTCGTGAAGAGCTGTAGAGGGAGAATCTTGCCATCATAGAATTTGTTTCTCACACAGCACAGCTGTTTGTATGTTTTCTGCATTAAAAAAAAATACGTGAATTTACAGTCACCGTGAAAAAACAGATTGAAAGTATAAAATAAATATATGTGAGTCCATACTGATATTAAATAAGCAAATAAATAGGGGAGAATGGGCAAATCTTCCTTAGGGAAGAATTCCAGATAATTCAAGTGGCTCTCCCACCGTCCCCCAGGAGGTGGGCTTAATCCCTGCTCTGAGTAGGGTCTGGACTTAGTGTCTTGCCTCCAAAGAACAGGGTATGGAAAGGGAAAAATATTAACTTTACTGTGGAGACACCTGGCAAACACCACCTTCACCAAGCAGTCAACGTTGTTAGCATCACTGGTGACACATTATGCGGATGTCACGTGCGCCTAATGTGATGTGACGAGAGGGGCACTCCGCCTCTGTCCTCTTCCCCAAAACCCATAACCCCAGTTTGGTCACGAGGAAATCATCACCAAATCCAGACTGAGGACCAGTCTACAAAATCCGTGGCCAGCTCTGCTCAAGACTGTCACGGTCATGGGAGACGAGGAGAGACTGAGCCACTGTCACAGAGCAGAGGAGGCTGGAGAGGCAGGACCGAAGGCGATGCGGGAACTTGGACTGTGTCCTGGAACAGAAAAGGACGTGAGTGGAAACGCCAGTGAAGTCCGAAGGAAGCCTGGAGTTAGTTCACAGCAACGCACCCACGGTGGGTTTTTAATTTCGACAGATGTCCCACATTAATGGAAGATGTTAACAAGAGAGGAAACCAGGTGAGGGACAGATAGGAACTGTGTGTCATCTTTGCAACTTTTTGTGAATCTAAAATGACTGCAAAAAAAAGGCTTATTTAAAAACATCAGGTAAGGAGAGAGCGAGTCCTTCCCGAGCCCCCCCACTGCACCCAGAGCCTCTCTCTAAATTGGGTATCTGTACACAGCTTTTTCTTTTTTCTCTTTGTTTCAATATGTTCTTACAGAAATAGTTTTTTTTCTTACACCATGGTTCATACTGTGCATATTGTTCTGCAACTTCCCCTTTTCTCTTAACGATATGTCTCAGTGGCGTTTCCATGTCAGTACTTCCAGGTCTGCACTGTCCAATACAGTAGCCACCAGCCATAGGTGGCCATCAAGCACTTGAAAACGTAGTTAGCCCGACTTGAGATGTGCTGTAAGTTAAAATACACACCAGATTTCAAAGGCTTAGTACAAAAAAAAAGTAAAATATCTCATAAATAATTTTTCTGTTGATTACATGTTGAAGTGATAACATTTTAGGTGTAGAGAGCTCAAAATATATCATTAATTTCATCTGTTTGTTACATTTTTTGGTGTGGCTACTGAAAAATTAAAAATTACACATGTGGCTCGCATTATATTTCTATTGGACAGTGCTGTTACATAGCTCTAAACTTATTCTTTTTATCTGCTGCATAGTATTCCAAAACCTGCAAGTTCCACAATTTAACCATTCTTTTTCGAGTGTACATTTAGATTGTTTCTAAAATTTTATTCTTACAAACCACGTTGCAATTAAAATCTTTGTACAAACCTACCTTGTGTACATGTAAAAAATTTTCTCCTAGAGCAGGGGTTGGCCACTAAGACCCACAGACCAAGTGCAGCCCACTGCCTGCTTTTGTAAATAGAGTGTTAGTGGAACACAGCCACGCTCACTCATTCACATATTGTCTATGGCTGCTTTTGCACTACTACAGCAGAGCTGAGCAGTTGTGACAGAGACCATATGGCCCACAAAGCCTAAATCTTTACTATCTGTCCCTTTTTTAAAGGGACCTTTGCCCAAGAGTTGTTACCAACAACTAGAAGAGCTATGTTGCAGGTCCGGTTCCCTGGAAAGCAGACTCTAAGATGGAGATTAGCATACAGGAAGTTAATTAGGGATTGCTCTTGGGTGGAGGTGGGGCAAGAATCAAGAGTAGACAGAGAGGTGAATTGGGCGATGCAGTATTAGGACCTCAGCCAGTCCCACGGGGAGCTCTGAAGCTCTGATGGCCCTTCAGAGTTGTCCTGAGTTGGGGCAAATGGGGCCAGACTTTTATAACTCTGGATCTACCCACCCTGGGCAAAGGGTATGACCTTGGATGAGGTAACTGTCTTCAGCTGAGGGAAATTCCCAGTGAGGGCTGCTGGCTGAGAGGGAACAGGCCCATCAGCCCTGGAGGTGGGGGGGGGTTGGTGTGGGCAGTGCAGGATAGCGTCGACTACAGCCCACACCTTGTGGGCTCAGCTCCACTCCTTCGTTTAAGCTCTGGGAGCAGCCCTTCCAGGATTCTGGTGGGCCTCTTTTCCTGGGGGAAACTTACAGAGAAAAGTTAGTGGGACAAACTACAGCCCCAACACTGACTGGTCTTGAGGCCATAACTGATACTCATCATCTCCCTCTTCTGTCCATTCTAGATTCCCCCTACCCTCAGCTAGCACCTCTCCTGGTCTCAGTGACTTACATGGCGGCATGATCTAGACCCTGTGTCCTGAGGGGTCTGAGCCTGTAGTCACCATATCCTTCTCAGGCCATGGCCCCTACATTTGCCGATTCACCATAAATATTGGGCAAGGGAGCACCAAGAGGTCTCCAAATGGGTCAACTGGATACCAAAGATAAACCGCCCTGCCTGCTACTGCTCAACAGCAGCCTTACCTCCTCCTGACGAGGAGGGCTAATTACCCCTGGAAGAATGGTGACTCCACTTCTTGCCTGCTAGCCCCTTGACACAAGGAACTCAAAGTGCCTGGGTGGCAGTCACAGCTAAAAGTTCAATAGTCACCTCAACGTTTCCCCTCGTGGCCTCTTTGTGAATCAGGACCTCTAACCCAGAGAGGATGCAGAACCCGGAGTTGTGGGGACAGGAAGCACAAATGCTTCCTGGAATGATGGTAAGAGTGAGACCACTCCTGCATCCACCCCTGCGTCCCGGGCCCATGTATGCCACCTACAGAGACAAAGCACTGGGTACTAGTCTTTGATTTAGAATGTACGCTGCATCCCAGACGATGGCACCCTATTCTCACAGAGTATTGTTTCTGAGCTGGTGCTCAGCTGTGTCTTCAACAGAGAGTTCCAAACTGGCAGCTTACGGCTAGCGCAGTGTGTGAAAGGACGAGTGGACTCCACAGCCATGTGCCCAGTGCTGCCCCTCCCTTGCTGTAGAGTCATATGGGATCCAAACCAGTAGATTAAACACACTGTAAACTCTTGGAGAGTTCTGCTGGATGGAGCCCTGCAAGCAGAGCCATATCTGGAATATATGTCTATTCCAGTCAATGGATCACAGCTCTTTCCAGGGTGGAAGGGGTTTAATATACTCAACTCATGAAGTGGCTGGTTGTTCTTCTCAAGGAATGGAGACGTAGCTGAGACTCAGAGTTGGTCTTGTAACTGGCAGGTTGAACACTCAGCATCAGCAATATCCAGATGAGTGTTGATGAGTGTGAGCCCATGCTATTGGGCCCATACATGCACTTTCTCCACACCAGCATGCTTACTCTGCTGATGCACCCAGCTCTGGGGTGGCCTTCGATAGAGGCTGGCTGATGTCAACTGCATACATATGGTTGCTGAGTGCTTCTTCCGTGGTGTACAACCTCTGGTGGGTGTTAACATGGAATACAATGATCTTCACATATGGTGCCCACTCTCAGAAGTCCCACCACATGCCTCTATCCCAGATCTCCTTGTCCCCGATTTTCCAATCTTATTCTCTCCAGACCCCTAATCAACCAGACAAGCTATTCACCACTGCCCATGAGATCCATGTATATTCTAACCTTGGGCCCTTCTCTTTCCACAAAAAGTAGATGACTAGGTGCACTATCCAAAGCTCTGCCCCTTGGAAGGATTTTCCCTCGGCTGTCTTTCAAGGACACGCCTGTGTGGGGCTGCAGTGCAGCCAGTCTATTTTTGGCTTGCTCACACATACTGTTCCTGAGCCGATCCACCCAGGAACAAAGCATGGCTTTTTTCTCCTCCAGCTGGATACAAGGAGCTCCCCAGGCAGCCATAGGTGAGCTGAGGGAGAGGCACTGACGCAAAGGTGGTGAGTGACAGAGACGTCTGGGCCACCTGCTCATGCAGCTACCTTCTGCCCTTTGGCCCTGCTGTGCCCGATGCCAGTAGTACCACGTCTATCCTATGATGAATTGCTGCTGGGCTTTCTGACCTTTTGACTTGATGGGTCTGACAGAATCTAGCTCATGATGAGCAGCTGTGGCTGCATGGTCAACTTGATGATCCAGGCTCAGACGATCTGTCTCTTCCAGAATCCTGTAGCAAATCAGGAGCTGCTTTTGAAAAGCGTGTCATTCCTGGCTGCAGATGGCATGGCCCTGCTCCAGAACCACAGGGATCTACATTGTGATTCTCCCACTAGGTCTTGTCATAAACTCCACGGGGATCTTTTCCCACCACAGATACCTCAAATACCATGGGTTCTGCCAGATCATATGGTCTGCGCAGCATGGCTACTTGTACTATAGCCCTCTCCCGCGCTCTGGGCCCCCATCTAAACCGGCAGCCTTCTGTGTCATCCAGTATATGGGATGGAGAAGTATTCCCACGTGTGGAATATCCTGCCTCCAAAACCCAAAGAGGGCCACCAGGCATCGTGCTTCTTTCTTAGTGGAGGAGTGGGAAAGGCAATAATTGGTCTTTTACTTTGAAGGGAATAGCCCTGGCATATCCCAGACCATCGGCTCCTAAAAATTTCACTGATACGTCAGGCCCCTGAATCTTCACAGTGTTTCCTCCCACTCTCTGCAATGCATGTGTCTCACTGAGGCTTCCAATATACTTGCTGTGTCTTGCTCATCTGGCCCAGCTAACTGCTGTCTTTAATATAGTGGACCAGTGTGATGTTCTGCAAGGTATCTAGGCAGTACAGGCCTTTTCAGACTAGGTGGTGAGAGGGTAGGAGAGTTCACAGCCCTGGGGCAAGACTGTAAATGCAAACTTTTGTCTGTTCCAAGTGAAGATGAACTCTGATCTTCCTTTCTGATAGGGAAGGAAAGAAAAACCTCCACCAGATAAATGGCTACACACCATGTTCCTGAGAACATGTTAATGCGCTCTAGGAAAGATGCCACATCTGGCAGAGCAGTTGCAATTAGAATTACTACTCGATTGATTTTGCTGTAGTCCACTGTCATCTTCCAGGATCCCTCTGGTTTTTGTAGGGGCCAGACTGGTGAATTAAACAGAGAGATAATGGGGATCGCTATTCCTGTATCATCTAGGTCTTTAAGGATGGCACTAATCTTTGCTATTCCCTGATTACTAGTGAGGTTGAGCATCTTCTAACATGTTTATTGGCTTATTTCCTTTTCTTTGAATTCCCATAATTCATAATCATTTGCCTTGTTTTAAAGTTTGTTTATCTTTCTCCTTCACTAGACTGTGAGCTTCTTGGGGCCAGAGACTATGTCTTCTTCATCCCTGTGACCCTCGGACCTGGCACATAAGAACTCGCTAAATACGCACTGAACGAACGATTTTAACAAGATGAAGCAGCAGCATTTGATTGGACATCCTGGTCCTGGATCCTGAAACCAGCCTCCTTGGCTTATGGGTAAGCTACCCCTGACAGCAACTGTATCATTTTGGTGGATTTAAAAGAAAATACAATGTCATCCAATCAAACCATCTCTCTTTTGAAACCAAGGCAGTGTCACCGTACTAATCGAAGCTCCCAAGGCCTTGTTTTCTGGATGGACTCCCTTCGACAGCAATAATGGGCAGTAACAAACTAAGCCCTCACCCCAGCTGCCTGTGATAAACGCATCCAGAACACACTACAAATCTCAGAGTGAGGCTCTGAGGCCTGAGGCTGCAGCAAAAGAAAACCAAGGTTGACAGGCACAAGTTTAAGAACCTGATATTCTCTAAATGAAAAAAGGCCAGATGCCTGTTTCTTCACCACTGAATGCAGAAAGTGTGTTATCTGAGCGTTCTGCCGTTTTTTAAACCTGGGACTCTAATGATATTTGTTTGGTCAACTCTAAACTTCATTTGTCAAAAAAAAAATCTAATTTACTGAGTCTCACAGTGTTTCTTTCCTTTGCCTTAAATTGTTGGGGTTTTTAAATTTTTAAAACTTTTCTTACATACCTGTTTATGTAAGAACGTTTTTACCTTTCCAAAATGCATCCTCAAAAACTCCTCAGGCCTCCCACCATCTGAAGGCCACAGGCCAAGCTCCTCTACAAGGCCTCCCAGCCCTGTCTCCTTTTTCACCTCATTTCTCTCCATCATCATGCCTAAGAAGCTTGTGCCTCCACTGTCCATACTGTTTGCCGCTCCTGAAACGAGGCATGCGTGTCACACCTCTGTGCTTTGCGCACCCCCTCCCTCTGCTGAGAACTCCTACCTATCCTTCAAGGCTGGGTTCAAATGTCAACCCTCTGTGGAGACTCTGCTTCCCTTAGAATGGTGTCAATGACCCGTTTTTCCACTTTCTCAACATTTAAAAGGAATATCTACGGTAAACACCAAATGTGCTATACTATCATTATCTACCCCTGTGTCTATCTCCCCACCAGACTAAGACTCCCCCAAGGCTGGAAATTAGATCTCATTTACTGCAGTTTCCCCAGTGACTGTCTCGTCCTTGGCACACAGCAGATGGGTAACATTTGTTTGTTGAGTGAATGAATGAAAATACAGACTCAATCCCTACCCAAAGGATCAGGAGCTCCAATCTAACCACCACAAGAAAAGGATCAATCAGCTATTGGAGCAGATTCTAATAGTATTTAATTTCCCAAATTTCCTCTAGCAACCAAACACATTTGGAAGACATATTCATGCCGAGACCCACGGGTAACTCCGTGGTCCTTGGAACTTCTCCTGCCCCATTTCAGGAGTGACCCTTTCACTCCGGCAGGCTGGAGCTCAGCGGGCCCTTAGCAGCGGGCCAGCTTAGATGGGGTCTGCGAGCCTTGTGCCCCTCAGCAGGCACCCGGAATAGCTCGATGAGTGTTCACAGGAATTCTGCACATGCATCAAGAAGGAAACAGCCACGAATAACCCAGCCTGCTCTCCCAATCTGCAGGGCACATCTCTGCAATCACGTTACTTTCCAACTATCACCACCTAAGCCTTTCAGCCAGAGAGCAATTGGTTTTCGACTTACCCTGCGTTCCTAAGTTGGCAGAACTTTCTGGGTGTTTATAAATGAAGCTTCCTACCTCCAGTCTCTTCCCCAGCTCCAGCTTGCCTTCCACAGCCTGTTAACAGAAGACCAACCAATTCCTGCTAATCCAAACACCTTCACCTGATGCTCAGGACCCTTCAGATTTGGTTCTGGTCCCTGTGTTCCTCTCCTGCCTCATCTCCAGCTATTCTCCTGCATGTGTGCTCCACTCCAGCCATACCAAGCACCTTCCAGATATCTCACAGTTCTGAGTCTTTCCTTACTCTGCTTTCTCTGCCAGGCATACACCTCAACCAGCCAATTACCTACTTCTGCCCTTTAAGACTGCACACGGGTATCACCTCCTCCAGGAAGCATTCCCTGACTGGATTAGATGCCTTTCCTGTACACTCGTAACTAGTCATTCAACTATTCAATAAAATGGTTATGGAGACCTAGCTTGTGTGTGGAGATACAGAAGGGAACAAAACAAAGACTCTGCTTTCAAGAAGCTTAAATTCTTGAAGGGGGGGTGGTGACAGACAATAAAGAAATAAATAACTGTATCAAGCGGTGATAAATACTCTGAAAAAAAATGAAGCAGGGTAGAGTATTAGAAAATGGTTAGGAGGGAGTGCTGTTCTATTTAGAGTAGTCAACAAAGGCCTTTCTGATAAAGCAAACAGAGAACTGAATCAAATCAGGACAGGAACACGCAGAGATCCACAGAAAGAGCACTGCGATCAGGGAAGTGTGAGTGCAAAGGCCCTGAGGCAGCAGCATGCTTGGTATGTGTGTTTAGCAAGGGAGCCAATGGGACCACAGGGGTGTGAGAAAGGGAGAGAATGTTAGGAAATGAAGTCAAAGAGGCAGCCAGGAGCCAGTTCACACTGGGCCTTGCAGGACACAGTAAGGGCTTAGGATTTTGCTCTGAGTGAGATGGAAGCCACTAGAAGGGATAAAGAAGACAGATGATTTGTTTTACATTTTAAAAGGTTCATTCTGGCTACTCTGTGGATTACAGACTACAAGGGAAACAAGGGTGGAAGCAGGAAGAGCACAAACAACACCTGGATACCTATCAATTCCACAAATATTTATTGGGTACTCCTGGACAAGCACTGTTTTAGGCACTGAAGACACCCAGTGAGTAAGACAGGATTCCTGACATCAGGAGGTTACAGTTTAGTGGGGAGACAGATTCGAAAGCAGCAGCACAGAAGATGAAGACATGGATAGAACAGCACACAGGACATCACGCTGGGGCAGGAGGGGAAATCAGGAGGAGAGCAGCATTCCAGAGACAGAAACGGCACATGAAGATGCTCAGAGGGGGAGTGGCACGCTGGGGTTTCCAGTTTTGAAAGTCACTTTGTTTCTAGCATAGAAAGGTGAATTTGAAGAGGTTAAGACTGGAAGCAGAGGGACCACTTAGGAAGCCATATAGTCAGTCTGGGCGTGAGAGGATGCAGTCCTGAAGTCGTACTAGAGATAGAGGAGAGGCAAGAGATTCTAAATACGCATGAGCTTTTAACCATCAGGCCTTGGTTGGGTGAGGGTGGGAGAGGAGGGGTCTAGGCTGAGCCCTGAGTTCCTAGCTGGAGTGCCTGCACTGCCAGTATTGCCAAGTAAGAGAAGACATGTTACACCTGAGATGCCCACGGGACATCTAGAAGACATTGTCTGAAACTCAGGGGACGGGTATGGGTTGAAGATACAAACTGGAGTGTCATTGGCATGTAAATGATGTTTGAATCATGAGAGTAGATGAAATCAACCAGGGAGATTGTATATAGTCAGAGAGCCCTGGGCTTTGATCTTAGATCTGCCATTCACTAATTGTATGACCTTGAGGAAGTTACTACACCATTTTATTTTATTTTTTTGGTGAGGAAGATTGGCCTTGAGTTAACATCTGTTGCCAATCTTCCTCTTTTTGCTTGAGGAAGACTGTCACTAAGCTAACACCTGTGCCAATCTTCCTCCACTTTGTATGTGGGATGACTCCACAACATGGCTTCATGAGTGGTGTGTAGGTCTGCACCCAGGATTCGAACCTGTGAACTCCAGACTGCTGAAGCAGAGTGTGTGAACTTAACCACTATGTCACCACACTGGCCCCTACTACACCATTCTGAGCCTCACTTTTCTCATCTTTAATTGGGTACTGTCATTATTATTTTAAATGTCTACCATAGTGCTGAGCACATGGTTAACTGCTCAATTATTATTCTGCTCCAACAGCTGCCAGCAGTGGGAGACTGAACAAGACACTCCTGCTTGCTGAGCGCAGGGTCTCACCTGCAGCTCCTGCTCGGTACCCACAGTGACCCATGGAATGGGCACTCAGTGAACGGCTACTGAATAAAGACATCTAAAAGACGGAAACAATACCTACTAATAAAACAGGTGGAAGAATTCAACAACAGTTTTTAAAGTATATAAAGAGCAATGGAAATGCTCATCAATTATCTTAGGAAGTGTACCTAGACTTAGAAGGTAGACAATGTTAGCAGCCGGCCCCCTGGCCGAGTGGTTAAGTTTGCGCGCTCCCCTTGGGCGGCTCAGGGTTCGCGGGTTTGGATCCTGGGCGTGGACCTGGCACTGCTCATCAGGCCATGCGGTGGCGGCGCTCCACATAGAACTAGAAAGACCTACAACTAGGATATACAACTATGTACTGGGGCTTTGGGGAGAAAAAAAAAAAGAGGAAGATTAGCAACAGATGTTAGCTCAGGGCCAACCTCCCTCACCAAAAAAAAAAAAAAAAAAAAGATCTGTAAAGTTAGCATTTAAAAAAAAAGCAGGTAGACAATATTAGTCCCTTCTCTTCTTTTTCCCTGTCCTTGCTTGTAACCCATCCTCTCTTTTTTTGTATTTTAAATCTCTCCCTTTCTATCTGCTCCTCTTTCCAGATTACAAATATGGTCTAGTCCCGCCCCCCACACCTCCCCCCCCCACTAAAAACCTTCCTTGGGTACTGCTATCTCCCTCAACTTCCTGTCCAATCATTATTTTGGCCAATTATACTCTTTCTCAATCCAAAACACTTTTCAATGAACAAGCCATACCTTTTGTTTTGGGGGAAAAAATTCCCAGTTTATTATTATTTTAAAAAAGCAAATATCACGTACATAATTGCTCAAGCAGGTCCATAGAGAGGTATTTCATTTTTAAATGTACATGTATGTCATTTTTCTACAACAGTAATTCATTTCAAGGGAAATTTCATTACATATCTTCTACCAAGCCCTAAACCGAGAGCGCCAATGTATTCAAATAAGCCCCAAGGCCTGGGGATGCTTCAGGCCAGTCCCTCATTAGAAGCCTCAGCATGGGGGCTCCCGAGACAAGTGCGGAAGGTCTTCCAGGGAGAGCTGAAACCTTCAGATAAGTGAGTTCTGGAAAGAAGGGGGAGGTGGCTGGCTCCAGCAGGCTCACCCCTGGGGTAGAGCAAAGAGAACAGACGGGGAGTTCTGAGAGGCACCGGAGTTATCTAAACTCGGGGGACGGAACTGAGCGGTGGCAGCTGTAATTGAGTTTCAGTTACCTGCAGGGTGGCGAAATAAAGTAGTAACTTCATCTGTCTGACACAGGGAAGTTTAGAGGTGTCCTTGGCACACTCACAGTGAAATCCGTCACCCTTTCCCTGTGTTGGGTGACGGCAACTGTACGGCGCTTCCCAGTGACAGCCAGCTCACGTCCCGTTAGGCAGCACCAGCACACTCCAGCTAATGAAGCGTCTCCTGCAGGCCCGTCTCCCAGGCTCTGTGTGTCCTCGGTCTGTCTGAAGGAATGGCACTAGGGGAAAATGGAGCACAGCCAGCACCAGCCGTCACCCAAACTCAAAAGAGTCTTTGAATGGCAGAGAGAGGCGCGTTCCCCTTTGTGCCCAGCCCAGGGCCGGAACCATCCTCAGGTCATTTTTTGTGGGTCTGTACAAACGTGCCGACCGGCAGTGAGCCGTCCTTCACCTGAGCCCGGATTTCGGCTCGGTGCTTTAATGTGAAGACCAGGGCTCTCACCGTCTGCCGGTAAGGCCCATTAATGAGGCGGGAGCAGAGATGAAACGTTTCCCGCTCAATATTTTCAACCAGTAGGTGATCCATCTAAAAAACAGCAAAATTATCAAATTAGGGCCTTGCATTGCATAAGGATTAAAAGCAAGAGAGGCTGGAGCACTCTGCTCAGAGGCCTCCATTAATCAACTGAAATTCAAGGACATCTACTTCCTGTCACAAGAGAAACAGGAAGAGCAAATTAATTCCACCCTGGCAATTAAGGAACAAGGCCATGTGCTTTGTGACAGGGACCTCATTCACAACCCCTGCCGGGTGGTAATATATGCCATTATGACAGGAAACCGGCCTGAACTAAGCAACGGGTACTGGGCCCCATACTTGACCAACCAGGAAACGAAGACCAAGGATAATAAATCAGTATAACAGTTTATACTTTTTTTTGTTTTCAAGTGCCTTTTAACCCATACAGCATTTTAGAAACACTGGGTCTGGATCCTAATATGTGTGTAGAGCAGTCCATAAATCACTTTTCACATTTAATGCTCACGACTCCTATTATCTCATTTTACAGATGAGGAAACAGGTTCAAAGGTAAAGAAAGGTTCAAGGTCTTACAACTGCTAGGAAGCAGAGCTGGGCCTCTGAGCAGAGCCCGGACTCCACAGTGCATGCTCCTCCCCTTTCACCATCCTGGCTGCCCCCTCCACCTTCTGAGAGACCAGCTGAATTTGGAGAGACCTCTGCAGGGTCAGCCGAGCAGAGGAGGTCCAGGGGACGGGACCTGGAGCAATGCTGGGGTGATCCGGAGCCCAAGCCCTCCTGAAGTCACAGACCTAATCACAGCAGGACAGGTCTGGGACTTTGTCCACACCATCTGGATCCAGGGCAGACTGGACTGTTGGTCAGGGAGCCCCTCACCACCTTCCTTTCCAGACCCACCTGCCGCTATTCGCCTCCCTAGTCCTGACCAGGGCCTAGCCTGAGCAAGCTATGCTGCATTCACATGTCTCCACACGGGGCCCTGTTCCCCAGCAAGGCACCCTTCCCCGAGGAAACACTTTCCTAGGGGCATGTCAAAGCCTAGCTAAAAGCAGGAAGCAAAAAAGCAAACCTCAGCTCAAGGACTGAAGGCTCTTCTTCGGGCTGCCACACTGTCCTGAGCCTCCCTGAGTCATTTTCATCATGCATTATAATGATCTATTTTTTGAGTTTGTCTTCCCTGACAGTGAGCTCCTTGAAAACAGGAAACAAATTCCTCTCTCTCACTTCCTTTTTTCCCTTCACTCCTCCCCTACTACGCCACCGCTCATTCAAATACTTATTCAGCACCTACTATGTGCCAGGCTCTGTGCTTGGGCCGAGGAAAAGGCAGCGAAGGGGCCAGCACAGTCCCTGACTCCACGGAGAGCACAGCCCAGCTGGAGACAGCCGTCAATAGGGATTGTAAGTGACCTGAGTGCTAGGACAGGGGATAGCAGTGAGGGCTGGGGTGCAGAGCACCACACCAGTAAACACCAAGGGACCCAACCCCAGAAGGGAGAGCCCGGCTTGAGCAGGAAATGACGTGTGACCTGACACCTGGAGATTGAGTGGGATCGGGCCAGGTGAAGTGGCATTGGCTTTGTGACAAATTCACTGAGCTGCACATGCATCTTTTGTGTGCTTTGCTATATATATACTATCTTTCTATTTAAACAGAGAAGATAAAGGAAAAAATGCACCCAAAGTAAAGAAGGATCACCTGACATTTGATAAAATGTCCTAACATAAAAGAGAGACCGGCAGAACAAAACAAATAGAAAAAAGAGACTTGAAAGACATAAGGACCAAGCAGGGAGCAGAACAGGACTGAGAGAGAGAGACAGAGAGAATGAACACCCAGGTCCAGACATCTGCCTGAGGGTAGCAGACAAGAGGTGCCCAGGGAGGTCTGTGGTCCTGATGACTGACTGATTATCCCCAAAGCTGTGCTGTAGTGAGTGGACTTGGGGCCATGGCTCTCCAGAACCCAGACTCCTCGAGCTTTTCATGGCCTCCTGGGTGGCGCTGAACTAGCCCTGGGCCTGAGAGAGCCTTGGAACCAGACTACTTTAGGAGGCTGGAAGGGTGGCTGTCTGTCTGCCCAGCACTGGTCCAGCAACATCTGCCAGAGAGGCTCCTTATGCCGGCGTGGGGCTCCGCATTCCAGTGTGATGACAGTCACTGACTGTTTAGAGATTTACTTAGTATAACAGTGTAACAGGCCAGAAGAAAGTCTCTTTTTTTTTGAGGGGAGTGGTTGTTAGAGGAAGAAGGGTGTACATGCATCTACAAACAGGACATGGCCATTCTGTCAAACTGTAACACCAAAAAAAATAAAGAACTCTGAGAGTGCCTTGGAATTCACATACCTGAATACTCATACACACTTCATCCAGCAAACACTTACTGAGTCATTACTCTGAGTCCAGCCTAAGCTGAGTACCGGAGGCATCAAGCAGAAAAGACCTGACTCCTGTCCTCCAGGAACTCACAGCCTAGAAAGGAGACAGTGCACAGAGGGCCGCGGGGCAGCGGGACAGGGGCCATACCAGCAATGTGATGGGAACAGGAAGCGAGCATCTCACAATTCTCACGTGTGCCTTCTGTTAAATGAAGGCAATGAGAAGGAAGAAATGAAGAAAAACATCAGTGTATTCCAGTGGAAATCACTTTATTTATTTACGTAAGGGAAAATGATTCACGTTGCACCCTTGTGTATAACAAGTTCACTGCACAAAGTGAAGAATGTCTATCTTATAATTGCCTTTGGATAACCCAAATCTACCCAAGTTGTTGTGTCCTTTCCAGTTGGTCCTAACCCGGTGCTTGGGGTAAGACCTTTTGGGGGAAAGGAGTGTCTCACTGAGACCTTGAGAAACAGGCGTTTTGCTGTGCGATGGATTTGTCTGAATGGGGATGGGAACAGGAATGCTGTAAGAAACGAGGCTGTATTTAGGAACCACGTCCTTTCTGTCTGTCTCTCACCATCTGCCTGGCTTCCTTCTCATAGGCTTTAGCTCCTATCCATCCACCTTACTCACTACCAATTCCAACTGCCTCACTCTCTCCCTCTATTCTACACATCTCTACCTACAGCTTCTGCTTCGTCTAACTCCTCCAGCATCCCTTCTGTTAACACTCCCACTGCTGTTTCCTTAGTTTTTCCTAGGTCACATTTCTCAGAGACAAAGAATCTGATTTGCCTTCCTTGTCTGTTCGTACCTGTGAGTTGAGTGTGTGTTACTCAGTTGTCCAATCCTGGACGAACAGGCTACAGTTGGGAGAAGATTTAAACACAACCATCTAGAGCTGTCTTTCATCAAGAATTCTGGACCCAGTGGGAAATGGTGCCATAATCAATTAGTGACGTCTGCCACCTCTGTAAGCTCTTAAAAAGCAAGGGAAGATGGCCTTCCTCATGTGTTTACCTGAAGTGCAGAACTTCCCACATTGTATTAACTACGTATTTGCCTATCGCCCTCAGAAGACTTGTGAGCCCCTCCAGGGCTGACACCATGCTGGATCCATTTCTAAATTCCCCATGCCTAGCATAGGTACTGGCACAGAGTAAGTGCTCAGTAAATATGTGTTAAATGAATGTCCTTTTCCCTTATGTACACCTCCCTCCTTTCCTGCTCTTTCAATAACATCCTATACATAGCAGATAAAATATGAAATCTAATGTCTTTAGGAAAATCCCACCCCTCTTACAAAGGCTAGTTCACCTGCCATCTCTTCCATGAAACCTTTCCGGATTCTCCCATCAGATTTCACTGTTCCATCTTTTATGTGTCTAAACCACTTGCTAGTACCACTATTTCAGACATATTTCATCCTGCCTTATATTCAGATAGTCATTCACAGGCTGTCAGCCCGGAGACAGTAAGCTTTCTTAGGATCAGGAATGCATCTCATTTATGTTAGTATTCTCCCCTGGCACTAGTAGTAGCACTACTAAACATTTGTTGAATTAACTATCCACTAGAAGCAAACTTTGTATGAGTTTTCCAGTAGCATGACTGGATTTGTACATATCTACCCACAATCCTTTTTGACCACTTGAATACATTTATGAGAGCTGGTCAAAGCCAGAGGTGTAGTCTGAGGCCATTAAACAAAGAAAAACCTAACAGTCCCATATGGGGACGTACCCCTGACCTGGATCTCATTAGCACCATCTGACAACCAACTGGGCCAACCAACCAGTGTTTCATAACTCTTAATGATACAGGCTCACTTTGAGAATCAGGCTCATTTTTTTAATGACATAATAGGAAAATGATCACAGGCCGTGAGGTAGGAAGGAGAGTGGATAATGAGGTAGGGGAAGTAAGAGAATGGCACCACAGGAGATGTTCATATGAGGAGAGATCTAAGAGGCAAGGAAGAACACAAAAGATCCGGAAGGGAGAAAGTAAAGGGGAAGGGAGCGTGGGTCTCAACAATGGAGTTTTTATTCATCCATTCCATTATTCCAAGAACAAGGAAATAGTCCATGAATCTGGAAAGCAAGATCTGTAGAGTAATAAAGAGATGCACCTTTTGGCTATGTGTTCGTTCTTCATCTGTGGCTTTTACTACTAAAGGATATGACCAAAACAAGCAACATGGAAACATTTCTTCTACAAAAACGTAATGAGCGGATTTGCAGAAACACATGCTAAGATCAAATTGTAAAGGTTTTTTTTTAGTCTCTGGGCCAATAACTTACCCACTGGTTTACTACTGACTGATAAGGTACATTTGTGGCGATCTGACGTCTGATCTGAATGCACTCAACATTTGTTACTGTCAAAGACCAGACCCTGGATCAGATGGTTCATCGATCTACCCGAATATGGACATGTTTCAGATGACAATAGGTGCTAAGAGTTAACTCTGTAAAAGTGTTCATATTCTCTGACATGCCAAACTAATAAAAATACTATCAAATGCCGTTTATGCAAGGAAAAGAGATTGATTTTTTTGGCCAAGGAAGATGGTAAGATGCATACTTTTAATTTTTAAAATTTACTCTTTGGGAATAAAACCATTCAACTATGCTTAATCTGATATTTTTTCCAATTACATTGGAAGGCACTAACGAATGTATCACTTTTTTAACTTTGCTTTGTAACACTTGAGTGCTTACCACTTGATGTGCCATTTAAAGGATAATTAATGGATAAACTAAAAGGATAATTACTATGGAGTTTAATATAGCCGGCAAACTGCTCATTAATCCTTACAAGCATAGCTTCGTTATTATCATTTACTTAAAAAGATACCACAGGGAACTGGTATTTACCACCACATTAACTACACATTATATACCCATACACTATGTTTCTGCAATAATTCTGGTTTATTTAAAAAATAAACTTTATTTAAAATATCAAATAGCAAGTTTTGTTGGCTAATCAATACTCTGGAAAATTAGACTTACAACTTTCATATTTTTTTCTCTCTTCCAAGGGCTTAACATTCATATTAAAGCTTCCTTTAGGAAAAGTTAAGCAAACTTATAGCATATTAATTCACTGAACTATCAATAGACATTAAAAATGATAAACATAAAAAAATAAAGATATATACAAAAGGATATACAAAATGACAGTGATATTGATCAAGATTAAAAATACAGCACAAATATAAATAATTGTCAATTTTCTGCAATGTTATTTAAATAATCAATAAAAATATCTTATGGAACATTTGGCATATAATTGGCTCTTAAAAAATCTGGGATAACCATAACTTGCCCAGCATTCATTTAAAGAGCTATAATAATTTACCAAACAGGAAATGTACCAAAACGTTAAGATTATGTCTAGGTGGTAAGTTCAATGGTGATCTTATGTTTCCTTTCTATATTTTTCTTATTTTCTGTCATAACTTTATATTAAAAAACCCAAAACTTCACTTTTAAAAGGTAAATAATACACCACAAGTCCATTTGCCTTTCTTTTGTGGATGCATAATTGAGATAGAAAGGTTAAAATATTTTTTCAGAGAATGCAGTAACAGACCTAGCATTTACGCCAGACTTCTGAATTGCTTCTTTTGTTAATAAATATAAATATTTATTCTTAAAGGATACTTTAATAGGGCTACCCTGAGAATAAGAAAAAATATGCATGTTATATGCCCGATTTTTCCAGAATATTGACTTAGAAGAGTTGTTCGATGATGATTATTATCGTTAATAAGCAAAAATCCTTCTTCTAGCATGTGTACCTCAAACCACTACCATCATCTGAACTTTTAGTTATGAAGATGATAGGGATTGTGTCTAGCCAATTGATTACATGCCCTAAAACTAAAGGTATGAGTGTTGACAAAAAATGGGGAAGTACAGTCTTTTCAATAGATAGCTATGTATTTGCCAGTGATATTCCATAACAGAGTCTATCTCAGAATTTTTGCTTCAGTGGGAAGGGAAAGAATTTTAAATGGGAAGGAACCAGCATTCATTAACTGACTGGTTTTTTTTAAAGATTTTATTTTTCCTTTTTCTCCCCAAGCCCCCTGGTACATAGTTGCATATTTTTCAGTTGTGGGTCCTTCTAGTTGTGGCATGTGGGATGCTGCCTCAGCATGGCTTGAGGAGCAGTGCCATGTCCGCACCCAGGATCTGAAAAGGCGAAACTCTGGGCCACCAAAGAAGAGCGCGCGAATTTAACCACTCGGCCACGGGGCCGACTGGCCCCCATTAACTGACTTCTAATCACCAGGCACTACACTATTCCTCTGTATAAATGGTTCATTTAATCTTTCCAATAATCTTGGGTGGTAGGAGTTATAATCCTCATTTTACACATAAAAAAAATCAAGCCTCAGAAATGTTACGGGATTTGCCTAAGGTATCACAACCAGTACACACTAGAGCCAGGGTTTGAATCCAGGTCTTGCTGGTTCCAAGCCTGCACTCTCTGTCACACTGGCTCCCAGAACGCTTACAAATCCAGAATCCTTGAAAAAACAGAATAAAGCCACAGCACTAAGACTATGAAAGTTCATTATGAAAACATGAGGCTCATTCAACCAAGAGCACATAATACTCACATTCCGACCAGGACATTACCTCTAATTCCAAGGCTTCTGAGAGTAATTTCTGGGCTTTTTTCCGGAATGTCTCGGTTTTGGGATCACTTCGGACTTCAATAGAAGGTCTATCCAAATGTTTTTCAATGAAAGTTCTCCACTCAGTGTAAACTTCTCTGGCAAGACAAGCCACTTCTGAATCTGAGTGTCGACGCATCTTGTTCACAGTGTGACCTGGAACAAGAGAAGAGAAACCAAAGGAAAAACTGTTCCTCTCCTGAAAAGTACAGGACTAGATGGACTGATGAGCGGCACTTAGAAAGTCACTCACATACCTAAGGATATAAAGGCTCTTGTGCAAATGAAGACTCACGTCTCAGAGGCTGAGATAACAAGCAGTCACTGGGGGGAATCAGTGGACTAGCCGATGCAACGAGCGATAAAATAGAAGCAAGATCGACAGACACTTAAAACGGGACAATGAAGGTACCACTCCTTAATCCAAAAACTGGAACAAAACAAAATGAATTAAACATTTATCTTGTCTTTTCAGTACATATTCTATTTCAGGACAAGCAAATAGCCCAATTATTGAATGAATGTTCTTTATTCAGCTAATAAATGTGAAACGATGGACAGAATTTAGAAAGTTTTGTAGCCCATGATGAAATAATTGATTCAGGTGACAGTCATCAGGGGATGAACTCATTTGATGAAAGGTTGATGGGGAAATTTATAGTGGAGGGATGAGCTGTCATCACCTGAACCACTGATCAATCTTAGCATCCTAGGAGTGGGACAATCAGACAGAAGTGGCACTTCACAGCCCAACTCTGAAGCTGTCTTGCACCCTCCTCCCACAGAAAAGATGAACAAGAATCTAACTAGTCATTAAAGTTAACCTCCAGTTCATAGAAAATATGAGAGTCAGAGGGGCGAGTTAAATTACAGTGCAAGGAAAAGACAAATCCAGAAGGTAGGACATTGTACAGGACAACAGACCTGGTTTCTTCAACAGTCAATGGCATCTTCTTAAAAAGGGAGTAAGGTTATGGACTGCTAACAGATTAAAACAGTCTTTTGAGACCAAACTACCAAATGTGATGTGTGATTCAAATCCTGATTGGAACAAATCAACTATTAAAAGATATTTTGTGATAAACAAGGAATATCAATATACACTAGATATTAAAGTATACCAAGGAATTATTATTGATTTTGCTAAGACTGATAATGGCATTGTGGTTATATAAGAAAATATCCATATTTTTTAGAGATGCATACTGAAGTATGTAGAGCTGAAATGACAGGAGATTCTGCTTTAAAATACTTCACTAACAGCATAAAAACACAAAAAAGGGAAAGATGAAGTAAGCGGGACCAAATCCTAATAGTTATTGAATCTGAGTGAAGGGCATATGGGGGTTTGTCTTATTATTCTATTTTTGTCTAAGTTTGAGATTTTCATAATAAAAATGGAAAAAAGAGAAGGGTCAAAAAATATCAATAAGCAGAAGTACTTAGATAAAAATAAATACATAGAAAAGCCAAAGAAATTGACTAAACACTTAAAATTAAAAGTTCCAAAAGTGGAAGATAGATATATTTTTAAGATAGATATATTTTTTAAAAACAATAGCTTTCTTATGTTAGCAATAATCAGTCAGAATACAAGAGGGGAAAACTCCTGCTTAAACAAGTAAAAACCATAAACCACTCAGCAATACCTTAACAAGAGGGGGCGTGCGAGTGTGCCCACGTGCTGTTTGTGTGTGTGCCCATGTCCTTCGTAGCTCTGGAACGCCTCATTCTCCACCTCTATGCCCAGTGCCCTTGCCTTAGGGCATGTCACCTCCAGATGACTCCGACAGCCCCCTGCCCAGCTGCTCTGCCTCAGTCTGGAACACCTTCATGCCATCTGCCACACAGCAGCCAAAGTAGCCTTTGTTTAACTTTATTATTTTCTCTTTTAGAGACCTTTTTCTAAAACATAAATCTGACCATTTCACTCCTCTACTTAAATCTTTCAATCCTATATTCAAACTCTTATCTTGTCACACACCCTTCACAACCTGCCACCCTCCCACCTGCTTTCTAGCCTCGTTTCCAGTTACCATCCCACTGTCATCCTATACTCCAGTTATTTGCAGCTCTTACAACAATTCAATATTTTTTCTCATCTCTTTACTTTTGAACATATACTTCAATGAACATTCTGTCTGCCTGGAATACTCTTTCTTCCCTCCTCATCTGGTTAACTTCCCTTCTGCTTTTAAGACTCAGTTTAGGAGTCCCCTCCTCCAGGAAGTCTTCCTTAACACCCTCAGTCTTGGTTGGTAGCCCTCTTCTGTGCTTCCTTTGCACCTTGTGCTTCTGCTCATAACAATAATTATTATAATTGTAATTATGTGATCAGGTCTCTCTCTTGTCCACCAAAGAGAGCTCCCTGAAGGCAAGAGCTGTGACACATTCATCTCTGTATCTCCAGCAGAGACCATAGAGGCAGGAGGTGGGGTTGGGATAGTGGGTGTTCAGTAACCGTTGGTGGAATGAGAGACCCATAGAATAACACACATTTTTACTAAAACATATAACAGAAAGTCCAAATGAAAGGGGAAAATATACCATGTTATATGATAGAAAGATTAGTACAAAGATGCCAATAAAGAAATTAATTTGTAGATTTAATGTAATCTCAATCAAAAATCTCAATACGCTGTTTTTATTAGAAAACATCCAAATATTTTTGGGCATTTTAGAAATATAAATGAGCAAGAGTAAAACATACTGTTTTGGGAAAGAGGAATTGTGAGGTATAACTAGCCTTATCTTATAAGTTATTAGGACATTCTAAAACAAGAAGAATTAAAACTATATGGACTGGGACCAAAAAAATAGATGGATAGATTAACGGAATAGAAAATGAAGCTCAGAAATAGACCCTATTATAAGTAAAGTTTAATATACAATACAAGAGGCATCACTGAACACAAAGAACTGGAATAGGATTTAAACTTGGGAAAATGGGCAAAACCTTTAGAAACTTTCTCAGATTACGCCAGCTGCATAGCTCAATGCCTGCTCGATTCATCTACTCTCCACTCATTTACTGAAGGCCTACTCTCGAGGCATCTCACTCGGTTCTAGTCATGCAAGGCTGAACAAGAAACTGTCCTGCTTGAAAGGTTCTGTGAAGAGCATCCTGGAGGTAAAAAAGAAACGTAATTTTTTCCACTGTTTTTTTGAGGAAGACTAGCCCTAAGCTAACATCTGCTGCCAATCCTCTTTTTGCTGAGGAAGACTGGCCCTGAGCTCACATCCGTGCCCATCTTCCTCTACTTTATATGTGGGATGCCTACCACAGCATGGCTTGACTAGTGGTGCGTAGGTCTGCATCTGGGATCCGAACTAGTGAACCCCAGGCTGCTGAAGCAGAATGTGCGAACTTAACCGCTGTGCCACCGGGCTGGCCCCAAAAGAAACAATTTTCAAGGGAAGACAAGAGTCTTTAACTTCTCACTCTAACCAATTATCTATGGAGAATTTTTGTCTAGCCTTTCTACTGCCCAGGAGAAGGAGGACATCACCACTCATCACAAGGAGGAGAGGGAGGGGGGAGGAATGCAGAGCACTCGTTAGAAACGTCTCAGGGTGCTTCCTCACTGGCAATGCTTCTGAGGCACACAGCACTTAACAGTTGAAGTCACTACTTGATACTTTCCTTTTCTGGGTGGAATATCCTTGAGATTATTCATTTAGAAAACAATTTTTTGTGCTGTTGGTCACTGTTGTAGATGCTAAAAATAGAAAGATAAATGAGACACTGCAGGACCTCAAAGACCTAAATTCAAGGCACTTTAATACTTTTACTGAGCACCTACTTTATGCCTGGTGCTGAGGGTACAGAGATGAATGAGACACAGTCCCTGGAATTTAACCCACTTCTCCCTGCCAAAGTGTGCAAAGAAGATATGTGTACAAAAATACTCATTGCAAGAGTGTTTGTGGTAGTGAAAAACTAGAAACAACCTATAAGCTCATCATTAAAGGTCCAATTGGTTAAATAAATTATAGTCCATTCAAACAATGAGTACTCTGCAGCCATTAAAGATTGGAATAGCTTTACATGTAGCAACATGGAAAGATTACTTTATCCAGGTTCTCAGAAAAGCAAGCACAGGACGAGCCAATATTTGCTTTTAAAATTACATTTGTGCAAAGACATAAACACATATATTTGTTTATATGCAGAGAAAAAAAGTCTACAGGAATTTTAATGAAATTATTAACAGGGGTCTCCTCTGCAGCAGGACTGTGTCTATCTCCACAGTTCAGCTCACCATCTTGAGGATCGGTTCAGCCTGGGAGCCATGTGAACCTGCTGAACATGCAGGCTGTGCTCTAGCAGAGGGGCACTCAGATTCTTTGGAATAGAGAACCCTCCCTTCATGTGTTCTCCATCTTATCCTTTTCTTTCTCAAAGAAAGGCACTGTTGATCCAGCTTTATATATGAGAAATGAAGACACAAAAGTCCCTCAAACAGAAAGTCCTTCTACTTGTCGAATCCCATGGAACTTCTCCATCCTGACGTTACTTGATCCCTCTGTGGCATCTGACACAGCTGCCTTCTTCCTTCTGAAATACTCTCTTCCACTGCTTTTTGAAATACCACCTGTTACTGGTTCTCCTCATCCTTCTCTCTCTCTTCTACTGGCTGCATACGTCTTGCCCAACCTTTAATTACCTGTGAACCCCAGCTGGGGCACTGTCCTGGGCCTCTTGTCTTCTTTCTCCGCCTGCTTTCCCTGAGTAATCTTACCCACTCCTGTGGTGCAACTTACATCTACAAGCAGATGACTCTCAAACATGCATCTCCAGCCCAAAAGCTCTCACTGAGCACAAGACCCAAATATCCAGTCCCCTACTGGACACCTCCACCTGCTTATTTTGCAAGTACCTCTAACTCAACATTTCTAAAAATGGAAAAATGGAACTTGTTATTATCCCCCTCAGTCCCTCCTCCTGTATTTCTTGTCACCCAATGGCACCACCATTCACTCATCATTTTAGCCTCCTTAGTATTTCTTACACCTTTTCCTTTCCTCTTCACCTCCTTCTCCATCCCCACTGCTGCCCTGATTCAGGTCCCCATCGCCTCTCCACAGGCCTACTGCAATGATTTACAACCAATCTTTGTCCCCGGTCTGGCCTTCTCCAATTCATCCTCTATACTAAAGTCAAAATAACCTTTTTAAAACACAATTTGATTGCATCATTCCCTTACCAAAAGCCCTCCGATGGCTCCCTCCATTGCCGTCAAATTAATTCCTAAGTACAGTATTCAAGTTGTCAATGAGCTGGAGCCTTTTGCCTTACCTCTCACCATGGCACCCTCCTCCCTCCCTCCCTTCACCTCCAGCTCTCCTACCCCATGCCTCCCTGTGCTAAGTTCTAGCCATAGAGAGAGGCTTGCACAACCTTGTTTTGGGTCAGGCTGTCTGGCCATCTTACATTTCTGTGCCTTAGCTCACACTGTTCCCTCTGTCTAGGAGGTTTAAATGCCTACTTTCCCCGCTGAACTGTAAACATCTTGTGGGCAGAACCCCATACCTCACTCCAAGTTATATTCCCAGCTCCCAGCCTAGTGCCCAGCACAGAACAATCAATAAATGTTCGCTGACCTGAATTAAACAGTTAAATAAAAAACCATTTACATTTGCCTTTCAAATTGGGTTAGTACTGACATTTGAATATAGATGCAGTTGACTGCGAAAATCACACAATTACAAACAAAATAACGGAACTATACCGTAAAGAACTGAATCCAAAGGCGCTGGGGAAATGAAAAGTTTTTAATTCTTACCTATTGCTAAAAGTTCTTCCTGCTGATACTCCAGATTTCATATGAATTATCTCATTTAACTTTTACAACTAAACAGTGAATTAAATACTATTATTATATCTCTTTTTACAAATGACAAACTGAATCTCAGCAAAGTAACTTGCCCAAGATCTCACAGGGAGTTAAGTGTGGAAGCCAGGATTTGAACACAAGCAGCCTGACCCCAGAGCCTGTACACTTAACCCCTAATGCCCTGTATTTCTCTGTTATTCGGGACTGCACACAGGGAGTGTTCAATCAAGCTCTGTTGAGAGAACGTGGTTAACCTTCACATTCCCAAGTCCGAAGAGCACAGGTCCTGAGAGGTAGCCAAAGGGCAGAAGGCTCTGACTCTCAGGCCAGGGCAGTGGAATCACTGTTGTTGGCCTGCGGGTGCAGTACATCCTGCAGATTCTCCCAGAGGAGCCCCACCCAGACTGGTCAGCAGGCTCTGCCAACATCAGCAAAACCATCCCAGGAATGGCAGGGCTATAAGGGAGCCCAGGGGATGCAAGATTTGTCAGCAAGAGGGTGAAAGCAGGAAGACTGACAGCAGGAAAGACAGTTGGTCTGAGGCAGGAAAAGAGAAGAGAGGGGTCTAGGGAATCTTCTAGAAAAAACAAGTCAAAATCATAAAGTTTAGATCACAAAGGGAATTTCATGATAACAATAATTAGTTAGCCACTGTGCTGAATGCCCTATATACCTTAACTCATTGAGTCCTCAGGACAGCTGTCTGAGGTAGGCGCTATTATGATTCTCTGTTTTACAGGTAAAGAACCTGAGGAACTAAGAGGCTAAGTACCTTGTGCAGGACATGGCAAGTAAGAGGCAGGGCCAGGCTTCAAACAGAGGCAAGCTGGCTCTAGAGCTTAGGTGTTAACCCTATACCACTGTCTCTGGTGATCATACAGTTCGACCTCCTCCTGATTCAGATGAAAAAAATGAGGCTCCATGACCTTTCCCCAAGGTCACAAGTTGGTCAGTAGCTACATCAAGGAAGCTAATGATCTGCAAAAAGTCATTATTTGCTCCATGAAGTTTATGTTTTGCAGCAAGCAGTGCCACTGGCTGGTCTCATGATCTAGGTCAAGCCCCTGGGTTTAAGGGTAGGGGTTTCTGCATCCCAGCACACTGTTAAGATAAATTCCCTGCAGGAAGCAGGTTTTTGCTCCTTTAACAAACATTACCAAATACTAGGTATGTACCAGGCGCTGTGTGCACCAGGCCCTGTGCTAGACATTGGGACAGAATGTTGAGCAGGCCACAGCTCTGCACTCGAGGAGCTGCAGGGAGGTCTAGGTACAGGAGAAGGCAGCTAAACAAAAACAAACGCACGAAAGTGTTACAGGTCCGGGACAGTACTGAAGGCGGAACACCAGGGAGGACCCAAAGGACAGAGGAGTCAACTCGGCTGGCAATTCTTGTCCTGAGTCTTCACAATGACTCAAGGAGACATGACTCACACAAGCAGAGTGGACAACAGCATAGAACCTGAAAGAGCCTGGCATAATTCGAGGGCTGTGGTTGACAAAATAATGGTCCCCAAAGATACCCATGCCCTAATCCTCAGAGCCTGTGAATATGTTACCTCATGTGGAAAAGGAACTTTGCAGATGTGATCAAGCTTAAGGATCCCGAGACGGGGAGATCAGCCTGGATTATCTGGGTGAACCCAATCTAATCACATGAGTTCTTAAAGGTAGCAGAGACAGAAGCGTGGGTCCGAGAGATGAGGTGTGAGAAGAATTTGACCCACCAGTGCTAGTTCTGAAGATGGAGGAAGGAACCACAAGCCATGGAATGTAGGTGGCTTCTGGAAACTGAAAAAGGCAAGGGAACAGATTCTCCCCTAAGTATCCAGAAAGGAATGTAGCCCTGCCAACACCTTGATTTTATTTTATTTTATTTTATTTTTTCTGCTTTATCTCCCCAAACCCCCCCTGTACACTGTTGTATATCTTAGTTGCAGGTCCTTCTAGTTGTGGGATGTGGGACGCCACCTCAACGTGGCCTGACGAGTGGTGCCATGTTCACGTCCAGGATCCGAACCCTGGGCCGCCGCAGCAGAGCGCGAGAACTGAATCACTCGGCCACAGAACTGGCCCCCAACACCTTGATTTTAGTTCCTTGAGACCCATACCAAACTTCTGACCTACCAAACCAAAAGATAATAAATCTGTGTTGTTTTAAACCACTAATTTTGCAGCAATTTGTTACGGCCTTATTCCTAGAAAATAATACAGGAGCTTATAAGTAGTCCAGGATTACTGAAGCAATGGGAAGCTGTGGGACAACCTGAGAACAGAAGGCCACTTGAAAGGTCTTTGCCACTAACTTATTCCATGACCTTGGGCAAGCCATTCATTCACTCACTCACTAACTCATGCATTCATTCAACAAACATTTTTAGCTTCACATAGAAGATTATGTTTTATCCGGGTTTGGAAGGACAAGCAAGAGCTTGCCATGGACAAAGGTGCATCTTTAGGTTTCAGGAGGTGGCACGACAAGGTATAAGAACATCTTAGCTTTGCTGTTTATTATCTAGTTTTCTGACCTGGGGCAAGTTACTTCAAACTCTCTAGGGGTCAGCTTGGTGGTGTAGCAGTTAAGTTTGCACACCCTGCACTGGTGGCCCGGAGTTAGCTGATTCGGATCCCGGGCACAGACCTAGCACCACTCATCAAGCCATGCTATGGAGGCACTCCACATATAAAGTAGAGGAAGATGGGCACTGATGTCAGCTCAGAGCCAGTCTTCTTCAACAAAAAGAAGAGGATTGGCAGCGGATGTTAGCTCAGGGCTAATCTTCCTCAAAAAATACATATATAAATAAAAAATAAGAAAATAAAATAAAATCTCCAAAAAAACCCCTCTCTAAGCCTCAGTTTCACAGTTGTAAAATGGAGAAGTTAATAACATTTACCTTACAGAATTGTCATATGGATCAAATGAATTCATAGATGTGAAAACACTTTGTAAGTATATGGTTTTTTGTAGTTGTTAATGAATCATAAATGAAAACACATCTCTGAAACCAGATCAATATGACTGACATAAAACTGTCCCCGGAAAATTCACATCTACAGTATTGCAGAAGTGGAGGACGCTTGCTTACCAGCGCGAGAGGGCAAGGCCTCACTCCACTGCCTCATCAGTCCTTCACTCCCTGGTCCTTGGCCACTGGTTTCCTTTACAATGAAGGTATCCAGTCACAGGGGTCCCATTAAGTGCCAGGTCTGAAGGCTTTTGCCCAGCTGGCCCTCAACTTCCCAGGCCACTGGGAACAGTGAGGCCACTCATTTGCCCTGCTTCTTAAAGCAGTCTCCTCCTTGGCCCGCATGTCACTGTGCTGCCCTGGCTCTCTTCCTCTCTCTCATTACACTCCCTCTGCCTCGTCACTGGCTCCTCTTCCTCCTCCCACTTCCCCACCATGGATATTCTCCCAAGTTCAATCCTTCAGCTCTTAATCTTTTCTTTCACTCAGAGAATTCATCCACTTAAGTGATTTTACGTGAAGGCTTCCAGGCAAATAACTTCCAAATATGTATTTTTAGTCTAAATCTCTCACTTGAGCTTCAATCCTACATCTCTAACTGCCTGCTGGACATTTCCACGCAAAGAGTTTATGTCAGAGTAAAACAATAGGGATGTTAACAAAAATGAGAATATTAGGAGAAAACTCACATTTCAGGTACACAAGAAAAGGCACTAAATTCTCATTTGAAAGAGTGAGCTTGAGCAGATGGCAGAACCCACAGAGATGGTCCAATAACAGAAAGACACATATGGCTGGGGTCCAGGGCACAATGGCAGTCTGCTAACCGAGAAAGAACACTGCCCCAGGAGACCCGGGTCCCCATTAGATCTCCGGTGCTACGTCACTATGTGGCCCTGGGTAAGTCACTTCATCTCTCTAGGTCTGAGTTTCCTCGTTTATAAATTGAGGTAGCTAAGTGGATTTAAAAGCATTATGACATTGACATTTATAAAACTCAGAAACAGATAACAAAAGTTATAAGATCTCAAAAGCAGTGGACAAAGAACACAAACAATTCACACAAAAAGGACAAAGGACCAATAAACACATAGAAAACAATTCATTCTATGGAGCAAATGAAAACAAGATGCTATTTTTACCTATTAAATCAGTAAGATTTTTTAAAAACGGTAGGGATGTAAATTAGAACAACATTTCTAAAAATCTAAGATTCAAAAATGGATCAAGACAGGAGATGCATACCCAAGGGCTGTGTCAATTAAGGCCTCAGGTTGGAGAAGTGGACAAGCTCTCTAGCTAAGTGCTCTAAAGCAGCAGCCAAAGACTGAGCTCTGAGCTTTATGGAAAGGCATCCCCTGTTAGGGGACAGGAGACAAAGACTGAAGAAACAGAAGAAGGCAAGAAACAGCAATGCAGAAAGTTAGAAAGAGTGATGGAAAAATCATGTTTGAGTCTGTCATTTTCATTCATTTGATGAATATATCCAGAGCTCCTGCTATGTGCCACACTAATGCTTGAAGTGCACTGGTGAATAAAATATATTGCTTGGTCCTGCTGGCAAAGAGTTACTGTTTAGTAAATAAAAAATAAAGAAGTAAATAATAAGTAATTACAAACTCAGATAAGGGTTATGGAGGAAACAAACATCTAGATAAAGAATTGGCAACAAGTTCAGTGTCATTTATTTTGACAGAAAAGAGAGTAAACCAATGGTCTCAAATTCATGGTTCTGGGAAGATGAGAACTGAGACAAGACTATTGGATTTGGATAGAATGAAATCACTCATGTCCTGAGAGAGCACAGTAGGTATGGGAAAAGCCAGCATGGAAAGGGTTTAATGAAGGAGTAGGGGGGCAGAAAGGGGAGCTGTGATTATCAATCGTTTTTAAAGGAATCTGGCTATAAAAAGAGGAAGAGAGACAAGGTGTCTGGGAGAGATGGCAGACAAGTAAAGCAGAAGGTCTGAGTGTGTCTGAAGGCAGAAAGAGCAGACGGAGAGGGAAAGGTGAACAAAGTGAGAGGCATCTTGGCGCCCTCACCTCCATCGTCAATCCTTGCTTGGTCTGGTCCATTCTTCCTGATAAGGTCTCTCCACAAACCTGTCACTCAACAGGTTAGTTTTCTCCTGTTTTAAAAATCAGAACTTTCTTCAACCACACATTCCCTCTCTGATGTTGCCACCTCTCTCTTTTCTTTCAACACCAAACTTGTTGAAAGAGTTATCTATTTTCAGTTTCATTTCCTTACCTCCTCCTCACTCCTCAAACTTCTGTCCCTAACCTTGCCTTTGAAACTGTCCTTACCAAAATCATTAATGGCCTTACTTTGCAAAATCCAATGTGGAATTTTCAGAATTGGCTTTTTTGGCCCTTTGACAACAACGGACACTGCTGACCAGTTCCCCCTTGGAAACGTCCTTCCCATTCCATGGCAGCATTCTCTCCTGTTTCCTTTCTGTTTCTCTGGTCACACCTTCTCAGTCTCCTTCTACAAGTCTCTTAAATATTGGTGTGCTTCAGGATTTGGGACTCGGCTTTTTGCTTTTTTTATATACTCTCCCTGGGTAAGCTTATCTATTTCCATTGCCTCAACTTCTAACTATATGCTAACAATGACTCTCAAGTATCTATTTGGTCTCTCCTTAGCTTCAGCCTTGTACATCCAACATCCTTTGGACATTTCCTCTTGCATGTTCCAGAGTATGTCAAACACAGTAAGTCTAAAACTGAAGTTAGTCTTCCCTCTACCTCCAAACCTGCTGGTCCCTATCTTAATGAGAAGTACTGCCATCCATCTACTTGGGCATATCAGAAACCTGTGCCTCAGCCTTTACTCCTTTATCTTCATTTCCAACATCCAATCAATGTCTAGGTTGGATTTTACTCCTTTTATGCCTCTTGATTCCAACCACATTTCTCCATCCCCATGATGACTATCCCATCCAGGCCACCTTTATTTCTCATCCAGATGTTTTAATAGATTCCTAACTGGGCTTCCTACCTGTAGGTTTGCTTCTCTCCAACACTGTTCCCACATGGCAAAAGGACAGATTTTTCTAAAATGCAAATCTGAATGTGTCACTCCTCTCTTCAAAAGTCTTCAATAACAACCACTTACTATCTTCAGGATCTCAGGCTTTATGGTAGACTAAAGTCACCTTTTCTCTGCAATATAACTAGATTCTGGACAAAAGTCACCTCGTTTCCTCCTCCAAAAAAGTAAGCAGAGGCTGAAGGGGTGGGGTTATCCTAAGAGGCGATGTTGAGAGCTGCACTGCTGAAAGACTTAGCTTTGGCCAGTGGTGATGTGGCAGAGTTAATCCTGGGACTCTGATCCTGAGCTGGGATCCCTGAGAGGGGTGCTAAGATATTCCAGGTCAGAAGTGGCCCTTCACTATTGGCAGAAACAAAAAAATAAGCTAATCGCCTCTAGAGGGAAGCTTCTCCAATTTAGCCCCACAGAATTCCCATAAATTGAAATAAAATAATGAGCTCACAACTAAAAGTCAACAAGCACACGGGAAGGCAAGCACCATGAGAGTCAGCAGAAACAATAAACAACAGAGTTAAATCCCCAAAGACTACAACCATTAGAACAGCCAGATAAAGAATACAGAAGAACTAAACACTAAACGTTTAAGGAAATAGAAGGTATCATCACAAGAATATACAAAAAATATTTAAGAGACAGATTTAGGGGAAAAAAGGAAATGTAAAAAACGTAAAACAGTTTTTGAAATAAAGAACTCAAAGAACAGGTTAAAAAGCAGATTAGAGTCAGACAAAGAGAGAATTAGTCACTTGGAAGATATGTATCTGAAGAAATTGTCCAGAATTCTGCAAGAGACAAACAGGCAAAATTATGACACACAAGCTAAGAGGTATGGAAAATAACATGTCTAACATACTTCTAATTGTAGAATCCCAAAACAAAGGAAAAGAGAGATGAAAGAGAGGCATTTTTTAAGAGATAATAGCTGTATAATTTCTACAAATGAACATCAATCTGCAGATCCAGGAAGCATAATATATCTAGATTAAATCAAAAGAAACACATACTATGGCAGCCAGTCTACAAGATAGCCCCCAGTGATCCTCACCTCTTGGTATTCATAACCCTGTGTGGCTGCCTCCCAAACTGTACCAGGATTTGTCTGTGTGATCACCAGAATATGAGAGAAGTGACAGCACATCACTTCCAAGATTAGGTTATAAAAGACACTATGACTTCCATCTTGGTTGTTCTCTCTTGGGTCACTTGTTCTGGGGAAAGTAAGCTGTCGTGTCATGAGCAGCCGTAAGGAGAGGCCCTCATGATGAGAAACTGAGGCAATCCCATGAGTGAGCCATTTTGAGCCCTGGTCAAGCTTTCAGATGATTGAAACCCCAGCCAACAGTTTGACTGCAACCTCTTAAGAGACTGTGAGCCAGAACCACCCAGATAAGCAGATCCCAGAGTCCTGACTCTCGGAAACACTGTGTGAGACACCAAATACTTAAGCTGCTAAATATTAGGGTAATTTTTACACAGGGATAGATAACTAATACACAAGCTAAGACAAAACAATTATGAATGGCTCACAAAAAGCCTTCTCCATCTTGTCCAGACGGCTTCTCCAGCTTCACTTCTTGCTACACTCTCTCCAGCTGATTACATTTCAAACACACCAAACTTTTAGTTTCTGGAATGCATCATGTTCTCTCCCACCTCCAGCCCTCTGTATGGCTCACATGATGCACCTCCTGCCTGATAATTCAATACCTTCCCTTCCCTTCTCCTCCCAATGCATATAGTCCTTTGGCTAACTTCTCCCCATCATCAGAGCACTCATCACATTGTATGACAAAGTCTTGTTAAACTGTATGTCCTTCCATTAGACAGCAGGCTCCAAAAAGGCGGGGACAATATCTGTCTCCTTCATTATTGTGCCAGCACAGTTCCTGGCACAAAGAAGGTACTCAGTAAATATTTGTCCCTTACAGCCCACAGGATAGGCACAGGCAGGAGGCTAAAAGTGGAAGAATGTAAACATTCTCAGGCAATGATCCAAATGAATCTTCAGTCTAGCAAGTGACAGAAGTACAAAGGAACCACGAAACCCCTATATTCCACACAACTTCAGGTTTAGGGAAGGCTGGGGTAGGGTCAAGACTCAAAAGTTGGAAGGTTTCCAGCTTCTCCTAAGTCAAGCCCCATTGTTCTGGTTTCATTATGATCCTTGAATTGAAATCTATGGACATCAGATACACCCATTTTTAAAAGCATACTTACAGTTGTACCCAAAGGAGAAATAGAAATGATTTTTTTTTTAATTATCATCTGTTTTCTATTTGTAGGACAAGTCCAACCCATTATGTTGATATTTAAGATCTGATCATAAATAGTATTTGTAGTGTGTGCCTAAATAGGAACATATACATACACATATGTACAGATATACACGTCATAAAATATTAATCACTAGTACCCTCTACTGGTGGAAATACCTTATGGGCTCATATGAATGGTCTTATTGCCCTCTAGTGACCACAGCCTATAAAAAGAAAAATCCAGCAGCAGATGGGAGAATCTCCTTGGCTATAATGATAGGGTTTTATGTTCTTTAAGCATCTAATTTTCTCAGATTCTGGTTTATATTACAGGGGTGCAACTCTCAAAACTCTTGGGGGGCCCTCTGGGGATTTCACACAGCTCTTGCCAGCTGTTAGCGCCAGTCTGAAGCTGCTCTCTCTCCTGCTTCTCATGAACGAGAGGTCAAGGGGAGGCAGAGAAGGCAATGGCTGCCCTAGCGAGGGCAAGAACACCAGCTGTGAATGACTACCCTGGACTCCCTGGGGAGCTGGGGAGCAGCATGAGGAACACATGTTGGCCCTTCCTTGCATACTATTCACAGTTGTACTGTACTAAAATGGCAATTCAACGTAGTCCCTGACTTACCTTTTAAATATCTCCAATGCCATAATAAATGATGGAGTGGCAAACGCTGCTATCATGTTGTTTTTATAAACCACACTTAGCAAGTTATTTCCACTCAGGACAGAAAAGCCAAGTCTCTTTCAAGATTTAACTGAAACGTCCTCTCCTATAAAGCCTTTTCTGAATTTCCCAGATGTAAGTGCCTGCTCTGTCCTTTGTGCTGGCATATTCCTTGTACAGATCAAAATGATACCCAGAACATTATTTATATGTTTTTATTTATAACCTATAAAATTTTAACTGCTCTCAATTGCCTACATGTTTGTGTCTTCACCAAACCCTAAGTTCCTTGAGGTCACAACCCAAATCTTATTCATTTCTGCACACCCAGCATCAAGCACACTCAAAATGTTACCCCTAGATCACTGCTGGTTACTAGTTCATGAGGTAAGTACAGAAACTGAAGTAAGCATTTGGAAACTTTTATAGCAATTTGACAGAGTAATTCTATATCTGTCAAATCTAATAAAAAAAAAGTGGGGCTTGTATTTCATATATTTTAATTTCATTTTTCTGGTAATTTTTATTACATATTATGAAAGTACTGGTCAGCAACCAATGGAGAATTTTTTAAACAATGGTCCTCCACCACAGGTACTTTGAGATCACTGACATGACAGACAACTTAATGTTTGAGGGAGGGAAAGATGGAAGAAGGAAGGAGACAAAAACATAAGCACTTTGTATAAAATTCAGAAGCAACATACCTATCCTGGTTGATTTTAACACTTCCCTGGAGGGTATTTTCTTCTTTAATTCTCGTAAGGCTTCAACTAGATTTTCTTTGCTTTGATCAGGAAGCTCCAACATAGTTTTCCATCTTTTTATGTCTTCGATAACCACAACTCTCTGGGAAAAACAAAAGTCATTTGGAAAATGGAACATTTTCATTAGAAAGACCTCTGCCTCCACCTGAGCTAATGGGGCTCCTATTGACATATGAATTATTGATTATGACCTGAACCAAAGCACAGTGTGTGTGATAGCCCCAAATGATGGGTAATTGCTTAAAAGCAGATCCTGCTTACTGCAAATCAGAAGAGAGTTACGTCTATTAGGAAAAGTGCAAGTTTTAATCTTACCATGTCAGACACCACTGGGCACTTAGCAGTGAGAGGCAACAAGGATAAGAAGAGAAGAAAAATGATACCGAGGTGAATCAACCCTATAGCTCACTTAAGTGTCTTAATGCATAGGCGAGGACAGAGAGGAGGAAAGTCATAAAGACATTTATGTTCACAATAAAAGGCACACTTCGACAGCTCCCCAATTCCTAGATGATAAAACTCAAACTCTTTTCTGTTTGAAGAATTTTTTAAAAATTCAAACACGTCAAAAGGTACAGAGTAACTCACTATTTAAAACAAAAAGAAGTTAACATTTTGCCATTTCACATAAAATAACAAAACACTGTAAAGTTTAAGTCGCCTTACACCCTTCACCAAACTCTCCCTCTCCCATTCCTAGAAGAAATTACCATCTTAAAGTTGATACGCATCTTTCCATTAAGGGTAAAATGTTAATGATTAAGGAATCTGGGTGAAGCGGATGGAGAAGCTCTTTGTACTGTGTTGTAACTTTTTTTGTAGTTTTGAAATTACTTCAATTAACAATTTTTTTAAAAAGTAAACTTGGAAACAAAATAATAAACTTGCTTTTATAATTACAAAATCTTGTCTTGGATGATTATTACCCTGGGGAGGAGGGCCCGGTTAGGGACTGGAATGGGGCACAGGGGGCTTCTGGGATTCTGGTAATGTTCTATTTCTTGATATGGATACTGGTGACACAGGTACGTTCACTCTGTGAAAATCTGTCAAGATGTACACTCGTGATTTGTCCACTTTTCTATATGCATGGGATAGTTCAATAAAAAGTAACCAAAAAAAAAGTCTCAACCCCCTCCCCTCGCTGGGGTCTGCTTCCAGCCTAGCAGCCCCTGGTACGAGAAGGGGGTAGATGTCTGATTCCTCCATTTCCTCATCTTTGCTTCTCATCCTCCCCCATCTGCTTGTTTGCTTTGGTCCCTGACCCTGCCAGGTTGGAAGCTGGGAAAAGACGGCAAGGTAAGGGACAGGAAAAGCCTCACCTTCTGTTGCGATACTATACAAATCGGGTTTGAGTGCTCTCTAGACTTGGCAGATATGTAAAGTCGACTCCTTTTCTCTCATGAGTTGCTTTTCTGTTCCTTGGAGAGCTCCCACTGTTGAGATCTCACCTGCAATTCCCAGAACGTGGGCAATGCCTCTTCCAGCCAGCTGCTTACAAGTCCACCCTAAGGTTTTCGGCAACCCATTTCACAGACTCTCTCTGCAGGGGTCCCGTTACCCTTCCAAGGATCCTAGTGAATCTAGCCCCTTTAACTCAACTCCAGACCAGCCAGCATTTTCTCTGATATGCCCACATCTCTGCCCTGAAAAATTCTGAGGGTAACTGTCTTCCTCATGCAGCTACTTCTCCTCCTGGCATCCGTCGGCCACTCTTTCTGTTTTTAGACTTTTCCAGGCACAGGTCTGGTCTCTCTGTCCACCAACTCCAGGAACTGAGGTCACATTCTCCAAGTGAAAATACTAGCCCTCCCACCTTATCCAAAGGAATTCTCTCTCCTTTCTTCCTTTAACTTCACCCTTCTTTATAGCCTAAGGTAGGTAATAGGTTCGGGATTCCTCAACAGGTCTTTCATGCACTGCCCTCACAAGTTCTGACAGATCATCGAGAATCTCAGTTAGGAGCATTTGATACCTATTGCTTTGTTCCCAGCCTTTAGCGGCCTTAGCCAAAATTGAGACAAAGTGTTTTTTTATGATCTGTTACAATACCAAACAGTATTATTAATGTTAAATGGTATGAAAAATAAATAAATGAACCCAGGTAAGGGGATATTTTCAATTGGAAGAGGGTGTAAATTATAAATATCATATCATTTGCAACTTGCTTTTTACACTCAATATGTTTTCTTAATTTATTCATACTGATATGTACAAACCCAGTTCATCCACTACAATAGTACTGGATAGTATTCCATTATTTTTATATACAGAAGTCTTAGAATTTTTAAATCAATTCCCCTAATGGATATTTAGGGTTCCCCTACCTCAATATTTTTTCAGTTATAAACATTGCTTCAATGAACTCCTGCCTATGACATATTCATATATTGTCTTCCATCCCTTTACTTCCAACTATTCTGGGTCATTATGCTTTAAATAGCCTATGGCTGCTTTATTTTGCACTCCCTCTCCCATTCAATCTGAGAATTTCTATCTTTTAAAAGGCATGTTTAATCAATTTGCATTTTTTATGATTACTAATATAACTGGAAATACTTTTTTTTTTGCTTCTTTTTATTCTCCTTTCTTACTTTCTGTTTAACAGCCTGAGTTTTCTTTAGCTTTGTTTTTTATTTATGGTTTGGAAGTCATACATTCAAGTTCTATCACTTTAGTGTTCACCATAACAATTTTTAAGATGTATGCTCAATGAAATCTATACCACTATTCTCCTCTAGAGCCTCTACTCAGAAACCCGTATTAGAAATACACATGGCTTCTTTGTCCATCCTTAATGTCTCTTAACTACTCTTTCATGTTTCTCTTTTTCTCTGTGATGCATTCTAAGTGATTTCCTCACATCCAGCTTCCACTTCACTACTTCTCTCTGTAGCTATGGTTTGTCTACTTTTAACCCGTTCAATGTGTTTCTGCATCAACAAATACATTTTCTCATTGGACAAGTTCTGTTTTTGTTTTTTCCTCTAAAGCTGTCCTGTTTTCTCTTCATACCATCCTGTTCTTTTCTTATAGTTTCTATTCCTGCTTTATCTCTGTGAACATTTTGAACATATTTAAGGTCTCTTTCAGATTGTTCTCTTATCTCTACTGTTTGGGGTAGAAATCCTATTACTTATATCTATCTGCTCATTCTCCCTCCTGGTAATTCATCTTCTTGTAGAGCTTGTAATTTTTGACCATGAGCTCATCTTTAACGGAGACTGTCTTCCACGAGAATCCTGTGTGCCCTAGGTTGTGAGGTGTCTTAACAGGGAAATGTCACATTTGCCTTTGCCAAAGTCTCCAGATTTCTCTAGTCCCGACCCAGTTTTTATGTCAATTTTTTCAGCTTTGCCAATACTGTGAATTAAAAAGAAAAAAAATATATATATATATATATGTACCTCTATGCATAGTAATAAATGTGGACTTCTAATTTATTAGAGTCAACTCATTTTCCATGCAAAACCCTGAGAAGATTACAATCTTCATGCTGTTTCCTTGGACTAGTTGATGGTATTTTTCTAGCTCCTTTTTCACAAGCACAGTATTCCTGTTTTGGCTCCCAGCTTCATACGGGGGTTATTAGCCTGAGGCCTTATCTTCAGTGCCCACACTGGCCCTAAAATCCCAAACCCTAAGCACTGTATCTGGTTCCCATAGAACCATTCAGCTTCAGCTCCTACTTATAGCTCTGGGTTTGGATTTCCTCTCTTATTATAGCACCTGAGGATTTCTCTTTCTTGCTTTCAAGCTCAGCTCTGTATTGGAGACTTTTTATCCAGCATTTCTACCTAGTTGGAATGAGGTTAGGGGTTCCAAATCAGATCATTCCAGCATCTGGAACTACAGAAGCCCAAACTCTGCAGCATGGCATAAAAGGCCTTACACGACTTGGCTCCTGACACCCTTTTCAGTCTCATCATTTGCTCCAGATACCCCAAACTACTTGAAGCTGCCTAAATGCATCACAGTCCTTCACGATCTCTGCCTGATATGCTCTTTCTTTGCCCCAACCACAAGATAAACACCTACTTATTTTTTAAGACTCTCTTCCAGCATCACCTCCTCTACAAAGCCTTTCTTGCCTCTCTCCTACCATATTTGACCACACTCCCTTTTGGGTCCCCCTGTAATCTGTATAGACTTCTACTACTGCATCTGTACTTTCTGTGTATACTTATCTCAAGGCTGTCTTCCCACTAGACTATGAGCAACTTGAGGGCAGGAACAATTTCCCATTTGTCTCTCTATCCTCAGTGCACAGTAGGTGTAATTGAACAAAGCCATTTCTACCCTCAAGAACTAAGTACAGTTCAGTTTTCAGATCTGAAATTTTAGAGCAGAAGTAGAAAAATATAGCAATCAGTTCCAGAGCAGAAGAATTCCATGTACATCAAAGAATGTTTCCTTATTTCTGTCCAAATATGGGCCCCAAAACAGGTATTTCAAGTTCTTATCTGAGTTATTTAGAGGACCAAGGGAAGTGGATATGAAATATCAATGGGAAAGCAAAAATGAGTAGTGGAACAGTAATCTCCACAAAGAGGATGTGCTCTCCAGTCTACCATCTGGTGTTACAGTTGTGGATGGCTGAAACACCAGGCTTGACAAAACCAATTAGGGAAAATGATTCGCTCATAAGCAATCATGTGGGCACCATTCCACTGGTGAGGGCAAGGGATAAGACATTGGCTAGTCAATCCTACCAAGGGAGAAAAGGTTTATGGAGCATTCTAAAGTGCTGAAACTAAAAGAATTAGCATAGTACAGAATCTTTTAATAAAAAAAAAAATCTCCCATTGCAACCAACCCAAGATATCAGTTTCCCTCAAGGGAATTAGAAGAGATTAACCAAATTAACCTTTGCCATTCAAATGTACACTATATGAGCTCTATTGAGTATCACTTTTACTGAATGTGATAAGGCCATGGCAAAATTACTTGTAATATACTGATAACAGAAGTACAATGGTCCTAATATTCCAAGATTTTCATACCTCCTCTGCTTGACATTCAGAAACCCCCACTTTCTTAGTTCACCCTGTAGGGGGCAGACTGTGGAACTAGACTGTCTAGCTCAAATCCCAGCTCTGCCGTTCACAGCTGCATGACCTTGGGCAAGGTACTTAAACTCTCTGTGCCTCAGATTCTCCATTTGTAAAATATAAATGATAGAAGCATCCATTTCAGAGAGCTGTTATTAGAATTTAAAGAGTTAATATACATATAGCCATTAGCACAATTCCTGGCCCATAGAAATGGGTTCAGTAAATGTTAGTAACAATCGTTATTATTAGCAGCACCATCACCATCATGATTCTCAGCTCTAGTTTTACTACAGAAGCCTCTCCTTTTCCACATATGAAAAGAGGGAACTATTTATCAGTTTTTACTACATGCCAAGCACACTGCTCAGTCCTTTCAACATGCATTTATTTATTTAGTCCTCATAACAACCCTGGAGGTTAGATATTGTTATTTTTGATGTTACTCATGAGGACAGGGAGCCTTGAACATTCAGCGGATTCATGGCATTAAAATGTGATGCTGGTTTGTGGGAATAAGTCACTTGGCAGAGAGTGGACCTAGCTAACTCTAGGATTCACACTTAACTCATTTTTAATTTGTCACTGTGTACACATGAAAGCAAGCATGTGTGCATACATAAGGAAAAAGAACAGCGAGTACCACTTATTGAATGGTCATGTCACTACTTCCTTCTACTTAGCCAAATCTTTCCATCCTTTTAAGGTGCTCTGCCCACTAAAACAGAGGCTGAGCTCTCTCCTCTCTTAACTCTTAACCCACACTGTCCAAACAACAATTTTGTAATGGATCACATACGATTTTGTATCGTTACTTATTAGTTTCTTACAATATGATCCTCTACTAGGAAGGCCCATGAAGGCTCATATTTTGCCCTTACATTTCTCTTATGTTCCCTGGAGTATCTAGTATAGCGCTGGGCATAAACCTGTTTCACAACCAGACTTGTAGAATAGTTTACTGTCCAGACCCTGCAAGGGCATCCCAAATAGGGATGATTATTGCTTATTCAATAAATTTTCACCTATAATGTAGCAGGCACTGTGTTAGGTCTAGGAGCAGAATCAGAACATAGTAAGATGTGGCAGTCCAGTCCTCAGGGGTTCGTAATAGACTGGGGGAAACTACGGGTAATCAGATAATTACAATCCAGTAGGGTAAGTGCCACAATGGATATTTGAACCAAGTGCTGAGAGTTCTGAAGAGGAAAGGGTTAACTCCCTCCAAGGACCCAGAAAGCATTTCAACATTCACTTATTTAATAAATATCTATTGACCACTTAATATGTGCCAAGCACGGTGATAAGCCCAAGGATACAGAGGTAAACAAAATACCCGAGGTTCCTATACTCATGAACCTTATAATCTAGGATTCACAGGGAAAGTCACACTTGAGTGGGTTGACAAATGAGTAGGAATTCACTCTGAAAATGGAAGAGAAGGGATTTCCAGAAAAAGGGAGCAGCATCAAGTCAAAGCCCCAGAGACATGAAACAGAAGAGCTTCTACAGAGAACAGCAAGAAACGGGGTGTGGCTGGAACGCACTCCTGTGAATGGGGAGCTACAAGGGAGGAGATGAGAAGGCTCACTGGGGCAGGACAGGAAGGCTCTCCCACGCCATGCCAAGGCTTCTGGAGTTTTAGTTCACTTGGTCTTCAGAAAAATGTATTGCAGCCTTCTATATGCCAAGCCCTATGCCAGGTACTGGGGACACAAATCAGTACGACATAGTCTTTCAAGAAGCTCCAAGTGTAGCAGAAAAAAGGCATGTAAAGGGACACTTACAACACAGTGCAAGTAAGAGCAATGATGGCGCATGTTTAAGATACAGAGATGGGTGAGAGAAGGGAGTGATTAGACTGACTCTGTATCTGGGGCACAGAGCAGGGTGGTCAGGAAAGGCCCCTGGTAGAGGAGACTCTTGAACTAGGTCATGGGGGACAAAGAGGATTTCATACAGTAGATGATAATAGCAGAACTTGCATAGGACTTAGTATGTGCCACACTCTGTTCCAAGCACTTTACATATATGGACTCACTCAAACTTCATAACTACTTTATAAACCAGATATTATTATGAATCCCATTTTATAGATGAGGAAAGACACAGAGAGGTTAAATAACTTGCCCAAGGTCACACAGGCAGTAGCAGCAGAGCTGGGGTTTTAACACAGGCAGTTTGGTTGCAGAGTCTGTGTTCTTAATTACTACACTATATTGCCTCCAGGACAAACAGCAAACAGGACAGCACGCACAAAGATACAGAGCTATGAAAGAGCACATCATCTCTGGGAAACTGTGAGTGGTTGACACTGGATGGAATATAAATAATTAGAGCAGCAGGGGATGAAGCAAGCAGGTGCCAGGTCACAGAGGGCCTTGGGTGCCCTGTAAAGAAATGTCTTGGGGCCAGTCCCATGGCTGAGTGGTTAAGTTCGCGCGCTCCGCTGCAGGCGGCCCGGTGTTTCGTCGGTTCGAATCCTGGGTGCCGACATGGCACAGCTCATTGAGCCACGCTGAGGCAGCATCCCACATGCCACAACTAGAAGGACCCACAACTAAAAATGTACAACTATGTACCTGGGGGCTTTGGGGAGAAAAAGGAAAAAAATTAAAAAATCTTTAAAAAAAAAAAAAAGAAATGTCTTTATTGATAGGTAATGAGAAACCACTGAAGGATTAGACACAAAGGTGACCTGAGTAGATTTTCTACTTTTCAAAGATATATTTCTCCGGCTTAAGTGTGGAGGGGAGAATGATAGGGGATGCCAAGGGCAGGGAGACAAATTAACAGACCATGCACTGCTCTAGGTGAGAAATAACAAGATTTTGAATTTAAAGTGGGAGATGTGATGGCAAGGATTTTTAGAAGGCAGAATTGAAAACTGAATATAAGAGAGACAGTTGGTTAAGGATGGTTTCTGAGTTTCTAGTCCCAATTACTTGGTAAGTGAATATAAGAGTAAATACAGAAGAATAAAGCACAGGTTTGGAAGAAAAGCTAATGTATTTAATGGAAATGCTATTCCATACACCTGTTGTTTATTCTGATTCCACAGTCTTCCCATGACTTATTCTCATCATCACAGACAGTGATTCTCAACTGGGGCACAAGTGGGGATGCAGAGTGGAGAAGGGGCAGGTGGACGGATATTAGATCTGGGTGTCTGTATGGGAGTGTATGAGTAGCTCAACTACCACTCTCCTCTCTTTCTTCCAGACAGTTTGACATCACGGTGCTGCCCACTGCCCTTCCTCACTGAGAATCACTGCTCTCTACAACTACCCACCCATACTCTGCCAAAACAGAGACAGCTGAAAAACTTGAATGCGTCCCACGAAGTCACAGAACTGCAAAATTAGGAGAGATTTTAAAGATCGCCTAGAGTTCACTAGGTCTCAACCAAGGGCTACTTGAAAATACGTGAAGGCATTTTCAGTTATCACGATGGGAGATGCTACTGGCATCTAGTATCTGAGGGGCAGGGGCGCTAAACTTCTTGAACTCACAGGACAGCTCCAAATGATGAAGAATTAACTTGCCCCAAATGACAATAGTGCTCCTTTGAAAAAACACTGATACACATTGTCCAACCCCCACATTTTACAGATGAGGACAAACTGAGGTCCCAGAGAAGGAAGTGACTTGGTAAAGATCACCCAATAGCGCGGCAGGGCCTAGAACCCAGGACTTCTGTCCACGCTCTCCTTCGCCGCGTTCTTATCTGGGTCGGGTCGCCTGTGGCACATGTAGGAGAGGAGTCCAACCGAGCACAGAAGGAGAGTACTCAGAAGGCCGCTTGCTATCACAGCCTTTGCACATTTTCTCTATCCCCAGATCCCACTCTCACCCCAGACATCCAGTCTGGAGGTGTGAGTTGGGCAGTCATCAGCATGGCAAGCCTTAGGAAGAATACCGTCACCCTGGCCAAATACATAAAATGTGACAAAACTCTGCGGAACAAAACATTAGGAGTCTAGTGGAGGAAGAGGAACAAATAAAGAAAACCAAAAAGAAAAAGCCAGAAATGGAGAAAGAGAGGTTCAAGAAAACAAAGGGAATTGACTATAAGCAGTTCTTTGTTTTTAGTGAAGTAATAATTACTTCACCGTTAATTGGGTACCTATGGTCACTGCTTCATCATTGTCGTCTACCCTGTACCTATTCCTTGCCTCTTCCCTGCTAATGGAAATCAAAACCAGACTGAGTGCCAGGCTGCAAAGGGTCCATCAAAACAGCCTCTTTCGCAGGCTCAGTTGTGGCAGTGGAGGCCATGTGATACTGGTTCTGGCCAGGAAGATAAGAGAGGACAGGATCCCCCAGACTTACTGAGGATGTACAGGGTACACAGAATCGTTTTCGGTTCTCGAACATTCCTAACAGACAAGAAAATTCTGTTAAGGGATGATGAAAGGGGCTTGCCCTACCAGCTAGCAAATCATACCATAAAGCCGAAGTAACTAGAAGAGCATAGAGGAGGTGTGGGAATTGATAAATACAAGTCTGTACAGGGTATGGGGGAAACGAATCAGAGTGGTCAGGAACACTGGGGAGGACGCACAGCAGGAGATAATTCACAGGCCTTCCACAGTAGAACTCCTCCGCACCACCTTGCTCCCACGGTCCTTTACACATTTTCTTTGGTCCCAGATCCCCTCTCACCTTCAGAGATTCAATCGTGGCCTGCTTGTAAATCTTTCCTCCAGGATCTTTCTTCTGAGGACTATTCTGGATTCTAGGCGTTCGAATGACGAATTTATCCATTTCTAGGGGGCTCCAACTACCTTCACGGGCTTGCCGCGTGTTCTGCTCAAGAAAGAGGGCAGATTCTAAAACTCCATCAAACCTGCTGTGATGTGTGTTCCCTACAGTGATGCAACCGGGTTCTACACACTCTGGAAGCATGCTTGAATTATCAGGACTCTTGGGTGGAATTTACAGGAAGATTACGTGCTGAAAAAGAAACATCTAAGAACCGAAACAGTGTACAATGATCGGCCGACTTCCTGTGTCAGGAAGTACAAGTACCCGGCTTCCACAAGCGCACGCCGTGGAGGGGGTTCCATAAGGGGCAGGCACTGAGCCTGGTGACGAGTGAGACCTCTTCCAGCTTAGGCTGGGTTCTGGCAGGGTTAGGGTTCCACTGGGTTCCATCAAGCTCTCTTAACAACTACCCTGCCATTGACACGATCCCACGGGTTCCCCTGGGAACTCGCAACCAACCACCACCTCCAGATCCCAGCAGGTCCTCACAACAAGCAGCCACCTCCGGAAACAACTGCTCGGCGGTGAGAGGACCCTAACCACGACTGTCGTGCTCTGGATCCCCGAGCAAAAGGAAACACTATCCTCCCCTGCCCTCGGCACTCAGGAGCCCAGGAAGGGGAACTTAACGGTCTGACGTGAGACCCACCAGGAAAAGCAGCCCAGGCAGCAGCTGGGCCCCTCCAGAGCGCAGCCTCGGAAGCCCCAAGCCCAAACCGCGGGGGTCAGAAGTAAACGAACACTCCTTCCAGGGCTCCGAAGTGGCTCCGCCCGCTGGCAGCGCGCCTCAGGGAAACAGCAAACCACATTCTCCACAGTGCACTGCGAAGAGAGCGGGTGCTGGCGCGCCCAGGGCGGCCGTAGTTCTCCGAGAACCACTTTCCCAACTGCACCGTGCGCCTCCCACCCGCAGAGAACTACATGCCCCAGCGTGCCTCGCGGAGGGAAGGCGTCAGGGGCGCTGGTTCGCGCTAATACTCGCGATGGCTGGATCCACCTCCTCTCGCTAACCTGGGAGAAGTTCGTAGACCCAGACCGGCGGGTGGGAGGCCGCAGTTTGGGGCGGGTCAGGGCGGAGCTGAGGAGACGGCGGAGGCGGAAGCTGCGGCCCGTGGGTCGGAAAGGGGGCTGGCTCTGGAAGGAGGAGGAAACCCTGAAAAAACGGCAACAAGCTGAGCTGTTGTGACAGAGGGAAACAAAATGGCGGCGCCGAAGGGGAGCCTCTGGGTCAGGGCCCAACTGGGGCTCCCGCCGCTGCTGCTGCTGACCATGGCCCTGGCCAGAGGCTCGGGAACCGCATCGGCCGAAGCGTTTGACTCGGTCTTGGGAGATACGGCGTCCTGCCACCGGGCCTGTCAGTTGACCTACCCCTTGCACACCTACCCCAAGGTAGGGTCCATCCGAAACGGGCTGCCACCCCTCCCTGGCCTCCCGCCTCTCCGCTAGCGCCTCTGTCGACCCCGGGCACCCGGCCGTGGAACCCACCTTTCAGCCGCTGTCTCCCACCTGCGGAGCGCCTGTTTTCTTCCCTCGTCCTACCGGCCCCCCGCTCCAGCTGTCATTACCGGAAGTTTGTGCGGCACCTACCCCGTAATAGGCTGGGAGACACAAGAGAAGGAAGACACGACCCCTTTCCTTCGGGAGCTTGCGGGGTTGCAGGGGAGACGAGAACTCCGAGGGGGAGGAGGATACGGATGATTAATGCGGAGTCCTCACCTTCAGGGAACCTAAGGGACGGCGAGGGGCAGGGGCAGAAACGCCAGCTCTCGAAAGGGTAGTTCATAAGGCCTGGTTCCTGAGCGCCTCTCTGGGCCGGGAGCAGTGTGTTGGGTGTCAGACGAGCAGACAGCCCCACTGCGGTCTGAGATGGGTGGCGGCAGCCCCAGGAGTTGTGAGACGGCCGGGGAGGGCTCTCCGCCCGTGTTGTTAGTGTGGGCAGGGCGCTGCCGCTGGGACTGGGGTGGCTTACGGAAGCAGCAGTAGGTTTCAGCGTTCAGAGAACGTACCGTTCAGTGCAGAAGACAGGGAATTCGTGGAGTGGGTGAAAAAATGAGATTGCCCCGCGGATGGGGGGGGTCCCGCAGTTTATGGAGAGGAGTGACACTTTCACTCTGCCCGGTCACCCCGACCCCCGGCCCCCTGGCGCTGCTTTTCCTTTAATTCCATTCCACGTCTCAAGTTGTTTTTCAGCTTCTCCAGAACTCTGTTTACTCAACATTCTAAATTGCTGGTCACTCCTCCGCCCTTGCCCATATATAATTTGGGTATACCCCTCCCTCCCCCACTGCCTTCCTTTCTAAGAGCTTTTGCTGATGTTGCTGGTCGTCTTCTCCTTGTTTTTCCTTCGTCTCCTCTATGCTGTTTGCTTAACTGTGTGGCTAGCGCTCTTTGTTCCCTCAAACTACAAAGTGACTCCGAGGGCAGGTCCAGGGAAGTTTAAGGTGTTCCTTATTGGCAAGTACTTTCAGGTCTTTGAAATGAAAAGTTCTAAATGCTGTCACTTCCCGTGTGTCTGTTTACTGCTGGATTTTCCGTTGCCTGAGGATTACCAATTTTCAAGAGGAAGTGTGGAGTTTTCAAATAATGTAGCAATCAAGAGAGAGAAATGAGAAATTACGGCTTCCAGACTTAAATCAGTGTATACTGTCCCTAAATACATTATTTTCTTGTTTTCTTATAAACTTTCATCATTAAGAGGATTGCATGAGGAAACTCATTAATATTGATTTGGCCTGGAATTGGACAGAGATTTATTTTGTATCGTTCTAGTGTTTGGTTGTGGGTCTTTGTTGCTGTTGTTGTTGTTGTTTTTACTTTTTTGAGATTTTCTAGCAAACTTGTAGTATGAACCAGAATGCTGGGAGAATAAACAATTCTAAAGGATAAACACTTCTGGAAACTTTAGATACTTTGATAATATCCACTATTTTCTAACAATTGATGTGATATCTGTAAGTCTTTTTATTCATTAAAGCTTTTCTCACCAGGAACCTAAATCATCTGACTCCCTGTATGTCCTGGACTTAAAATTTATTAACTGTCTACTTTCTGTTGACAGAAATAAAGTTGATTAAAAGTATTTACTTTAGGGGCTGACCCGGTGGCACAGTGGTTAAGGTGCCGCGGTTAAGCGCGCACGTTCCGCTTCAGCACCCCAGGGTTCACCTGTTCAGATCCTGGGCGTGGACCTGGCACCACTTGGCAGGCCATGCTGTGGTAGGCGTCCCATGTATAAAGTAGAGGAAGATGGGCACAGATGTTAGCTCAGAGCCAGTCTTCCTCAGCGAAAATAGGAGGATTGGTAGCAGTTAGCTCAGGGCTAATCTTCCTCAAAAAAAAAAATTAATTTAGTGTTTTCTGGTGGCCCTCCTCCAAATTATTGTGCTTTACAGTTTAGGAAAAAGCAGTGTGTGTTGTAAGAAATTAGATGAATTTACAAACTCAGCTTCTCTTGGTCTGATATTTGTAACTGGGAGATAGAAATCTCGTTTTAATGACTTTTTCAGAATTAATTATTTGTTGCAAGAAAGTAGAATACTTTACCTTGTTGTAAGTAGTTATTTAAAAATTATTATATTTTACCCTTTAACATTCCTCAAAAGTGCAATTGCATAATTTGTCTAGGTCCAAATACAAATACAAGACACATAGGTAATTCTAATAATAAAGCTAGTTAGAGCCAGCCTGGTCATTTTTTAACAGAATGTGGGCTCTGGCACCATGCAAACCTGGGTTCCGTTCCCAGCTCCACTTTTACTATCTGTGTATCCTTGCTGATCACTTAACTTCTTGTAACTTCCTTTTGTCAGCTGTAAAAAAACAAAAACAAAAACTCCTCACATCTTGCGGAGCTAGTGTGAAGATTAAAGATAATATATGTGGCGCTCTTAACACAGCACCCAACACATGGCAACAGAAAGTTATTTATTTATTTTTTTTTAAAGATTTTATTTTTTCCTTTTTCTCCCCAAAGCCCCCCAGTACATAGTTGTATATTCCTCGTTGTGGGTCCTTCTAGTTGTAGCATGTGGGACGCTGCCTCAGCGTGGTTTGATGAGCAGTGCCATGTCCGTGCCCAGGATTCGAACCAACGAAACACTGGGCCGCCTGCAGCGGAGCACACAGACTTAACCACTTGGCCACGGGGCCAGCCCCCGGAAAGTTATTTTTATACTACATGTCATAAAGCCAGTTTGATATGTATAGTGTAGTAATGCTAAATATTGAGAGAACAGTTAGCTTAGCTTAGCTCAGGATAAGAAAATGCATATAAAATCTATAGATAGTGTCATTGAAGTTCTTTCTAATTATTTAGCTGGAATTCAGTTTGGTGGGGAGCTCTACCTCCTTGTGCTCTAAATCAGAGGAGATAATTTTATATAAGCTTGCCAGTCATTTGGGATACCCATAGGTCTTGAAATTTTTCTTGGAATAATAATATTATCTAGAACATGAAACACTTGGAGTAAGGATATGGTTCTTTTTTTTTTTAAGATGATTTTATTTTTCCTTTTTCTCCCCAAAACCCCCAGTACATAGTTGTGTATTTTTAGTTGTGGGTCCCTCCAGCTGTGGCATGTGGGATGCTGCCCCAGCATGGCCAGATGAGCGGTGCCATGCCCACACCCAGGATCCAAACTGGTGAAGCTCTGGGCCACCGAAGCGGAGTGCGCAAACTCAACCGCTCGGCCATGGGGCCGGCCCCAGGATATGATTCTTAATAGCTACCAGTTGAGTGCCTACTCTGTGCCCAGTGTTGTATAATACATTAAGTGTTAGCAGGATACCTGGCACATTGTGGGTGCTCATTAAGTATGTTATTAATCTATGTCTATTTATTAGATAGTATAGCATAATATTAATGATATTGTGGATATAAAATGTATAATCCTCATCATATTCAAAATTGATGTAAGAGTCTTATCCCTGTTTTACAACTAAGGAAACTGAGGCAAAGAGAGATTAAGTCACTTGCCCAAGGTTGTGAAGAATAAGTAGTGAGGCTCAGCTTCAAACCAGGACTGATTCCTGAACCTAGGCTCTTCATGCCATACTCTCTTCTGAAAGTGGTACAGGAGGGCTTATTGAGCAGGCTTAACAAAGAAAACATGTCTGGAAATGAAATGGCATGCAGGTACCTCATACTAATGAGCTGATGCTTCCTCTGTGCAATGTAAGGAAATATGTGGTGCTCCAAAGACGCAAGAGAATTCTTCCCCTGTTTTACAAAGCCTGCAAAAGCCATTTGGGTATGAAATTTATCATGATTGTTGAAATTCTTTCAATTTCACCTTAACAATAACTGCAACAAACTGAGGTCCAAAAATGTGCTACTTTAAGTTGTATAATAAAGCCTGTTTAATATTAGACTGCAGCCACCTCTTCTTAGTGGATTGTTGCTGCTGCATAAATTTTGGTAATCCTTCTGCTGGAAAGCAGTGAGTACCTTTGTGTTCCGTTGGTTGCTAACTGGTGTGTGCACATGCTGTTTCCGTCCTTATTAGGTGCCTGCCAGTTTGTACACAGTGGATCACACAGTAAGTTGAGGGGGCTTTCCCAGATGTACTGGTTTGTTTCAACTACTTACACATATTTCGTGGAAGAAAAGCCTGTGGAAGACATTGTCATTAGTCTTACTAAGGAGTTCACATTTCCCGGGAATGAAGAATCTGTTCTATCTTGAGCTCCTTTACATGTACGATGATGCCTATAACAGTTGTTTTCTGTTTTAAAAATCTATTATTGTGATTAACACTACTACTATTTGTTGAGCACCTTCTATGTCCCAGGCACTGTGCTAGGAGTAGCTGTCTTCCAGCATTTGGAGTTTGGAGATAATTTATTGTAACTATTATCTCCTTTTATGATGAGAAAATGGAAATTTAGATAGATAAAGTAATTTGTTCAGGATCTCTCACCTAAAAGGTCCTAATCCAGGTCTGGCTGATTCCAGTGGCCTTTCCCATACATCACACTGTTGCTCTTATTTGTGTTTACAGCTTACGTAAGCCAAGTTTTAAAAATCCTTTCATGTGAGCGTTTTTATAGATGTGTACCTCACTTTGTGGGGGTCTTTATGGCAATATTTGCCATGTAAAGCAAGTCATGATACTTTTCCTGATAAGCCTGATGATTTGTATAAATATTCATGTGGCAAAAGTGTGCTCTTGGTCCTGAGGTACTTGCTTACTCATTTCTACCTCTTTTAAAGTTCTGATTATGTATTTTTATTTTAAATTTTTTCCCCACAAAATATGACCCTGGAATATGGGGAAAGGGTGATGTTTTTATTCATTAGGCGTCTTTCTTAAGTATCACTTTTAAAATAAGAAGCTGAAACCTCTTTATGTGGCAAAGATCTTGGGTATTACGTGGCTCCTATCATTTTTCTTTCTGTCACTTATAAAACTTTTATTGGACAGCTTATAATAAACCCTACTAACTTTGCTTTCTTTTTGACTTTTTATTCCCCTGAGGGAAAAATGTTATTTTTTGGTAATCCTCCCTGTTCTTGGACTCCCTAGGAAGAGGAATTGTATGCATGTCAGAGAGGTTGCAGACTGTTTTCAATTTGTCAGTTTGTGGATGATGGAACTGACTTAAATCGGACCAAATCGGAATGTGAATCTGGTAAGGTGCTATGCTAATGATGTCAGCAGTATATAACATTGGTGTTTTCTTTGAATTGTGTTATGCTTTTTACGTATTTTCCTCAGAAAATGACAAGCATACTGTTTAGTCATCCGGCATATTTTAATTATTATGAAGTTAGAGTTTTAGGGCTGCTGCTAGAAATTTCATGGGCTTTAAATTTCATCTGTTTGTTGAGACAATATTTATTTTGTGCTATGGATAGGACACCTTTGTTTAACCAAGCATTTGATTTAGACAAATGCACTGGTAATTACCCTTCTCATAATTCATCACTACCTTTTCGATGGATAGTATAATTTTCCTAAGCCTTTCAATCATAGGCCAGTTGACGTGGCTCCAAGTTTGTACTGAATCAGGCCTTTGACTCAGTATGTAATAGTGTATTCTTTGTGGGTCATGCCAGTAAAAGACATAACCAGAGTCTTTGTCATCCCTTAAAGCACTGTTCTTACCTTTTGCTGAAAGAGATGTGTTTAATAAAAGAAATCTGTAATCAGGACAAAATTGACATTTAACTTTCTAAAGAACTATGAAGGAATTTTCTCTATTCATTACATTACACTGTTTATTCAGTGTAGCCGGAGGTGCCTTTCTGTCACTATGCCGTGACTCACATCTAGCCTCTATGATATAACCTTATTTTTTTGTGGCTCAGTCTCCTAACTGGCCATCTTCATATGTATATAATTCTGTTCAGTTTATTATCTAGCACCTTCTGGAAGTATACTACAAATGCATGACTGGGTTGGAAAGAAAAACAAAATTGTTATAGTGATGAAGTATTGTATCACAAGAGAGAAACGGCTCTAGTGGACTAACTGGAGAAAATATATCTGGTAGAAACCCGTTTCAACTTCAGAATCTTGCTGTAGAACGTTTTTTAAGTTCAGTTTTCTCAGAGATCTAGGGTGTCATACTTATTGCTTTATTTTTCCTTGCATGTGAATACCCTTGCTTCTCAACTCAGTGATCCAGTTAACAGTAATATCATTTATGTAAATCACTAAAATATATTATTTCGTTCAACCCCGTGATGTAGGGGGCAGCATCTCCATTTTAGACATATAAAAATCAGTAGTCAACAGAGGTTAAACAGGTCAGCACCAGTCACATACACAGCCAGCAAATGATGGAGCCAAACCTTAAGGATGCCAGTCCATTGTGTTTTCCACCATGTAAGCCTTAACTCTGAGGATCCCCTCATGTGAAGGTCATCATGTAGCCAGAGCCTGAATGTGTAATCAAAAGATTTATACCTGAAACGTTTGACTTGTGGGAAGTAGAAGATATGGGGTTTTATTACAATAATATATTTGCTACAATTACCAAATTTGGAAATTCATATTAATGAAGCACTTTTTAAGTATAAGAAATTTCTTTATAAAATGCGAATCCCTTCTTTTCTATCCTCCCCCTTTTTCTTTCTCTCTTTATCCCCGCTTCTAATTTGACTGTTTTTCTCTTACAGCGTGTACAGAAGCTTATTCCCAATCTGATGAGCAATATGCTTGCCACCTTGGTTGCCAGAATCAGCTGCCGTTTGCTGAACTGAGACAAGAACAAGTACGAAATAATACTGCCTTTCAAAATTGCCTGCTTAGATTGCACTGACTTACGTTGAAATGTTTATCGCCCACTGGATCCTATTTTAGTGTTGTATTTTATAATTAGTTTTCAGCAAACAAATTATATGTTTGCAAGTAGAAAAGTCAGTTGAATAATTATTTTCATATAGTGCTTCACTGTTAAAAGGCATGCGCACATCCATAATCTTATTTTGTATTTTCTCACGGTCCAGTGATGGTATTATCCCCGTTTTGCATATGAAAAATCTGAGGCTCAGAGAAATTGATGGTTCAGAGTCCTTTTTTCCCATCCCAGTGCCATTGCCTTAACTCAGATCATCATCATTTCTCATCTGTATTACTAAACTAACTTCCAAAGTATTTTCCCACTTTAAGCCCCTCTAGTCCATCCTTTAGTTGTGTCCAGATGTTTATTTTCTAAGTGGAAATCTCATCATATCATTCCCCTACCTTGTATACTTCAGTAGCTCCCCATTCCATACAGATTTAAGTCACAGTCTGGCTCCTGACTTTCCTAGCTCATCCCTTATAATTCCCCACCACTCAAACTCTGTACTCCAAGCATACTGGGAGCTTTCTTAATTTTATTAACTTTTGCATAAGAAATACATGGTATAAAACTCAAAAGGTGAAAGGGTATATAGTGCAAAGTCCTACCCCTATATCTCTGAGCCTCTCAGAGTTCCTCCGTTAATGTAGCCAGGGTTACCAGTACAGAGGTATTTTATGTATACACAGGGATACATGTTTTCTTTCTTTTTTAAAATGTAAATATACATAAAGAATATCTACTTATTTTTTTTCATGGCATAATATTCCATTGTATGAATATATCATTATTTAAGCAGTTCCTTATTTGTGGGCATGTAGGTTGTTTCTAATCTTTTTCATTTGTAAATGATGTTGCATATTTTGCACATTTATATTATAGAATAAAATCGTAGGAGTAGAATTGCTGAGTCAAGAGGTATGTACATTTTTAATTTTGAGAAATAGAACAAAACTGCCCTCCATGGAATCTGTACCCATTTTTAAAATTGAGATATAATTCACATGCTATAAAATTCACCCTTCTAAAATATTCAGTTCACTAGTTTCTGGTATATTCACAAAGTTGTGCAACTGCTGTCAGTACCTAATTCCAGAACATCTTCATCACCCCAAAAGAAATCCCACACCCATTAGCAGTGATTCTCCTTTCCTCCTCCCTCCAGCCCCTGGCAATGTACCACTTTTATTATAGTTTTGACTTGTGTTTCTCTTATGAGTAATGTTAAACATATTTTCTAATTTTTAAGAGCCATTTTTCTCTCTTAATTGTATACATACTGAACGGTTCTTAATTTTTATAATATAATGTGTTGTTTCATGCCTCTGTTCTTTATACTCCCCATCTGCCTGGTGAATCCTCTTGACTCAGGGCAGGTATTGTTTCCTTTGTGACACCTTCTTAACCACCTCTCAGCCCAGTTTGGTTTAGCTGCTTCTCCCCGTCTGTCATATGTAGATTATACAGATTAAATACAAGTCTACATTGACAAATAAAACACACATGGTCCCTGATCTCTTAAAATTTATAATCTCAGTGAAGGCTTATTCAGTGAATTAATCAATGAAGGATTTCACAGCTATTGAGTGGGAAAATTGGATCATGAGTACAGATTTTTGATTCTAAAAACTGCTCTCACTACCCCATAACACCTCTCTTTTGAAACATAGCAGAGCTAAAGCCATCTCTAGAGTTCAGCAAATGGTCTCCCACACTTGTGCTCTGGAGGGGCCTATTGCTGCTAAAAACATCAACAAGTCAGAACTGCAGGGGAGATGATACCAAGTAATGTTAAAATCTTATCAGTAGCTTACCATGTATATTCAGCCCATAAACATTCCCCTCACCCTTCCCTGTTGTCACATGTCTCACATTTTATGCATATATTCCTTTGGTTTTTTTTCCCTTCCTTTTTTCATTGATGTTCAGTACAGCATGGTTTATTTTACATGAAAGCGTTAAAGACGAGAATGGTATGATTTGTCCTTTCCGCCTCCTACCTCTTGAGGCCTTGCTAATCCTTATTTAATCAAATCTTGATTTTCCACATTTTTAGACCTGATTCAGAAGCCTGTTATTCTGATAGAGGTGATAGGTAGCTTATAAGTGTGTTGGGGGCAAATTAAAGTACCCTGGGATTTTAACCATAGTTTGCATAGGTAACTAGGAGTTTACTCTAATGTTAATGATTATAGTTGGATCACTTAATTGTTTATATCCTGTCCCAATAAGGATTTGGGGAATCTTGATTATGTTGCTCTCTTGAATATACATATATAAAAAATAATTTATTCTGATTTAATTTTTTTTTAAGCTCATGTCCCTGATGCCAAAAATGCATCTCCTCTTCCCTCTAACTCTGGTAAGGTCATTCTGGAGTGACATGATGGACTCTGCACAGAGCTTTATAACCTCTTCATGGACTTTTTATCTTCAAGCTGATGATGGAAAAATAGTTATATTCCAGGTAATGACTGTGCTTCATTGTTTCACCTAAATACCAATAGCAATAAATATATGTCTTTTTTTTCTTCCCAAAGCTCCAGTGCATGGTTGTATATTCTGGTTATAAGTCGTTCTAGGTCTTCTATGTGAGCCGCCACCACAGCATGACAACTGACACATGGGTGGTGTGGTTCTGTGACTGGGAAATGAACCCAGACCACCAATGCAGTGAGAGCACCAAATTTTAACCACTAGGCCATCAGAGCTGACTCTAAATGTATATGTCTTTTTTCTTTCTTTTTTTCTTTCCTTCTTTCTTTTTTAAAGATTGGCACCTGAGCTAACAACTGTTGCCAGTCTTCTTTTTGTTTTTCCTGCTTTTTCTCCCCAAATCCCCCCACTACATAGTTGTATATTCTATTTGTGGGTCCCTCTACTTGTGGCATGTGGGACACCACCTCAACATGGTGTGGTGAGCGGTGCTATGTCTGCGCTCAGGATCGGAACTGGCAAAACCCTGAGTCACCGAAGCGGAGCACACGAACTTAACCACTCAGCCACCGGCCCTGCCCCATGAATGTATATGTCTTAAATGGCATAGAGCCATGTACTCAGTCAGTTAGAAATATTTATCATCAAGTAATAATTATTTATTTGGCCTACATGAAAACATTGGGTGTCAGGACACTGTGACTTACCTTTCCTTCTGCCCGTTAGAAGCCTGTCTAAAGCCCATTGGTCCTTATCTAACAAGAACTCTGAGTCTTCTACATTTTGTAGTGGTTAAATTGATAAAATGAAACCTCTAGATGTGAGAGAGAAGGATAATTAACATACGTAATTTGAATATAAATAGTGGTATGTAAATATATCACATATAGATATTAGAGAAAAGCAATATGATGTAATTTTTTAGTTGTTCATAGTGCTTTTCCTCATATATCTTGTAAGAGAGTTTGCCGAAAAGCATACTGACTCCTGGAGAGGTAACTTTCTCCTACCTCATTATTTACCATGCGATGTGATAATAATAGCTGCTGTTTCCTGAAGGTTTTGTGTACTAGGAGTTTATATACATTGTCTCAAATGTTCAAACACCTTCATGAGGTTACAATATTATCCCTATTTTATTGGTGAGGAAACTGAGAGCCTAATTTGTTTAAGGTCACCCTGCCAGTTAGCAGAATTAGGCCTCACATGCAGGCTCCCTGAGCTCCAGGGCTCACACACCACCCTACCATCTGTCTTCCTTTTAATTTGGTGAATTCCTCAAATTCACCAGCCAACAAATTATAGCGTGGCAGTGTCTTCTCTCTGGTAGTAATTTAATTAAACATTTCAATTATTGCTAATTGAATGGCTTACTGTAAGACAAATAAGTATGTGATTTTTAGCACTATCCTGAGCTTTGGGTCCCCTGTACTTAATTTGATAAAAAGTAAAATACAGGAGGAATTTTCTTGCTTTAAATTCATGAATAAGTTCTGTGTCCTAAAGCTACTTAAGTTAAAGCTTAAGTTGACCCCAAGAGTGGAGCCCTCATTCCTGGTTAGAAGTGAGATTAGGTCTGCTTCTCTCTCTGTGTCAGCTTGAGTGTAACTAGGATGGAGAAACCCTCCTCTAGTGCTTTATAGCTGTAAAGTATGGAGTGCTTAGCTGTAATTTATGAATTGCTCAAACTTAGAGAAGAATGGGATATTTCAGATGAGAAAAAATAGAGATAATATGTGTTTAGCCAAAAATGTTGGCAGTCTGCTAAAGTATTCCTGATCAATTTTCATCTAATTCATAAATGAATTAGAGTTCATTTTTTCAGGGTATGATATTTAATGCAGTATATTATAATTTGTCCTTTTTTTCTTTTTTAATGTTGTCAGGAAGTTAAACTGGCTAAATATTTGATGATGCCAGAAATCTGTCTGTTTCTTTGCAAGGCACTGGATCTGATGTTTAGGAAGTACAATTAAAATATATTGTGGTTAATGTGTTTTATTTTTTACACCATACTTTTGTTGCTTTTTCTCAGTTTGAATTTTTATAGAGATGATGTGTTACAGAACTCGCTACTGAGAAAAGCTTAAGAAGTACAAATGACTTAATTGCTTTCCTTATCGTTTTAGTCTAAGCCAGAAATCCAGTATGCTCCACAGTTGGAGCAGGAGCCTACAAATTTGAAAGACTCGTCACTAAGCAAAATGTCCTGTAAGTTTTATTTTAAGTAGCTTGGGATAAAAACCTTAGCAGTCAAATCTGGTTGTGGTAGAATTGGTTGTGTGATGGTTTTTACACTAATGGAAGGTGAACAAATAATTTGAGAACAGTGATTCTCAAACTTTAACGTGCATTAGGATCTGGAAAACTTGTTAAAACAGATTTCTGAGCCCCACTTTCAAAGGTTTCAACTTACTAGATCTGGGGTAGGACCTGAGAATTTTCATTTCTAACAAGTTCCCAGGTTGTGTTGGTGCTGCTGGTCTGGGGGCCACACTTTGAGAACCACTATTCTAAGAACATTTAGGTGGCTTTGAGAGATGTTTTCAGTATGAACTAATGAAATATTCTGATATTTCCCCGTAAACTAACCAAACAGTCAAACTACCCCAAAAGTGTGAGTTCCTATTCTATTTTTATTTCCATGCTAGAAGTGAATTTTAACTTACAGGAATGTAAAACATCAAGCTAAAGCTGAGCTTACCTTGTAAAATATATTAGCTCATATCTTATTTTGGATACTGATTTAATTAACTTTCTAATTATTTTGGTGGGTGGATAATGACAGCATGTAACATAAGACCACCTTTAACTTTAGAATAGAATAAAACAAATTCTATTATTCAGGCCCACATGTAATTAAACAGAAGCATCAATGTCAATAAGAATTTGAAAATAAAATAGGAAATCTATAACATGGTAGAAATCCATTTGGTTTTGGATGTGCCAGAGGAACTTGCATTCATTATAAAGTGTATCAGATTACACTTATAAAAACAACCAGATATCTGTACAGTGTATGTATCTAGAAGTAGTTATTTGAGACTAGCTTTTGAAATATAGGATATCATAAACTTGTACCTTGTTATTTCAGCAGATCTGCAAATGAGAAGTTCACAAGCACACAGGGACTATCTTGAAGATGGAGAAAGTGATGGCTTTTTAAGATGCCTCTCTCTGTATGTATTCCTCTTTATTTATGTGTCTAGGAGATAAAATCTGGCTTGTATCAGAGATGCATTCCTTTTTATTATTTTAAAATTATATTAGCTACTCAAAAGTAAACATTTTTACCTTTTTCCTACCAAACTTATACTTTCAGATATTTTAGTTTGTTTAAAAGGTAATATACATAGTACTTTAATAAAACTGAAGTGGGTATTTTTTTTCACATTATAAAAGCATTCTTGTTCTTGTTAGGATTCCTTGATTTATGTTAAGAAATATGCTTCTCCAGACATTTAAATTAAGCTTTAAAGTACGTCTGAGTGGTTTGGGAGTCAGATATTTGTTTTTATCTGTATGGCCACACACGAGTCTAGGGGAGGTAGATAAGAGCTATAGATTAGGGGGGCTTTGTGTTCTCTGCTAAGGAGTGTCAACTCCAAACCAAAGATTCTTAAGGATGGCAGGGGAAAGTGGGCAGGCAGAGTTAATGGGTACCTTCTGCCCTCCTAGGAAGGAATATCAAGTCTTCTGAGAGTGATGAGGGTTTTATCAAAGTATGCTTGCTTCTCCTCCAAAAAGTTCTGAGGTGAGCCCTCACCCTGTAACCCCTCCACCAAAAGAAGAAAAAACAAAGAGAAAGGCAGTGGGCGACTGCATTTATTAATAGTTCTGTACTCTGTGTCAGATACCAGGCTGAGCTCTTGAGTAGAGCGACGGTAAACAAGTGCTAGCCCTCACGGTGTGTCTACTCTAGTGGCTGTTCTGTGTCAAGTGTAACACCGCGGTGGTCCAACTACACGCTTCCTGAAGCATCTTGTGATAGAAATCATTTCTCAACAGGTTTTATCAGGTATCAGCAGTTATATTGAAACCTAAAAATTAATACATTTTACTGAACAAAGTCTTTAAAGACTGGGTGAGAAAATGAGGATTTAACTTTAGACTTTCCCTTTCTTTCATTTCTAAATCTGCTTTTGACCCTGTGCAAAAAAGGGGCAATTTTTCTCTTTCCAGTATTTAGTATTTTTGTTGCAGTTTGATAGTCTTATGAGAGCTAAGAAATCACCTAATCTTAGGTTACAGTTTATTGTCAATACTGCACTACCTAGCATCTTCTTGGTGACTTACTGACTTTTAACATTTTTTTGTATTTTATGTTGTTGTTTAAATTCTAACATTTTAAAAGTAAGTTTGTAAATGTTTAATTTAGGGACAACTAACCTTATAACTAGAGATGTAATCCTTAGAAGTTTCTGTGCACAAACATGAATTATTATAATAGTATCCTACATTTTAATAAAAAGTATTCCTGTTTAAATGTTTTTTTCCTTCAGTGATCTCATTCGACTCTTAGAAGAGTACCCAGTGATAAGTAGGTGGATCAGAGAGGTGAATCAGCTGTCCCCAAGGTTATCCATCCACTGTCAGGTCACCCAGCTCGTCAGTGGAGTCTGGTCTTCTGACTCTCACTGCGGTGCTCCTTGTTGTTATACCACATAGCGTTATGGAGGTACTCTTGGCCTCTACAATGGAAATTGAGGCCACACTCATTTCTTTCACTTGCCATTTCTTTTTGGAGCGTCTGTTAGGTACCAGGCACTGTTTTAGGGACTTGAGACCTAAGAAAAGATGTTCAATCTCTGCCTGTATAGAGTTCTGTCTGTGTGGTAGAGACAGACATGCAAACAATGAACAGCACAATAGTGATTGCTATATATCATGTGCACGCACACACACCCCCCTCTCATGAGGAAGACAAGGAGTATACCTAAGTCTGTCAGAAGTTTCAAAGGGAGGGTTTACAGAGGAGATAGAAATAAGTCTTAAATCATGAGAAGAGATTTTTGCTAGTTGTATCACACTTGCTTATTTTTTTTTAGCTGTGCTGCATTCCTAATGAATATGTAAGGTACATTAATATGTATGGAGAGTCAGAGATTTGACCAAACCAGGTAGACAGGAACTAAATAGGAGCAGGAAAGTAATCAAATGTGAGTATCAGGAAGAAGCCTCTGTGTGAAGGGTAGAGGACCAGGTTGGAGAGCTCCGGTAAACCAGGCAAGAAATTATGAGGCCTGAACTAGGGCAGTGGACAAGCAGAACAGAAAATAATGGAGATAGTTGAGAACCTGTAGGATTCTTTTGTTGTGAAGGTTGAAGCAGCAGATTGACTCTAACTAGTTGTTACCAGAATCCAGATATCAAATACATCCTTCACATTTCATGGAAGGAAATTTCTTAGTACCCAGGTTAGGGCTAGAATATGTAAATGGGGTGTTTTTCCATTAAAAATATTTTGTACTCTATTATCTTTCTAAATTAGAATACTTAATGGGGCTGGCCTGGTGGCACAGCGGTTAAGTTCACACGTTCCACTTCGGCAGCCTGGGGTTCACTGGTTTGGATCCCGGATGCGGACATGGCACCACTCAGCAAGCCATGCTGTAGCAGGTGTCCCAGATATAAAGTGGAGGAAGATGGGCACGGATGTTAGCTCAGAGCCAGTCTTCCTCAGCAAAAAGAGGAGGATTGGTGGCAGACGTTAGCTCAGGGCTAATCTTCCTCAAAAAAAAAAAAAAATTGCACAAGAAAAAAAAATTTAAAAATTAGAATACTTAAAGCATCATATAGGCATTCCCTGCCTTTAGATGCAGTGCTTTTTCCAAAGTCCACCTCTTTTGCTGGGAGACAAACAAGGACTGTGCATAGGTTTTCCTTAGCATGTTCAAGTGTTGGCAGACCATCAAGTGAATGTGTTATGGTGGTAAGTACAGATCTTTTATTAGGCAGTGTTGGATGAGTACAGATGTGAAAATTGGACTACCTGTATTAATTACAGAGTTTTTCAGAATTAGATTCTTAATATTTAAAAATAGGTTGATTTTTCCTGTTCTTGGAATCTTAATGTATAGTTTGGCAAATGATAGATCAATTATGGAAAAACTCGGTTGCTGATTCTTGTACCTGGCCTTCTACCTTAAGATACTTATATTTTTCTTATGATTAAAATCTCTCTTTACTAAGAAATGCTATAGTGGGTACAGAGTACCTCATAATAGATGTGCTCTTGTAAATTGAAATATAAGTAAATTGTGGCAAATTAAATATTTGAAATGTTCTGCATAAGTTGAACTTCTGGAAGCCTATTGTGAATTCTTTTATAAAACAAATGATCATTTTATAATTTACCCATCTATACCATAACTCTTTGAGATATTGGGTTTTCTTAAAGCAAGTATCATCATAATTCCTTGCAAAATAATATATGACATTTGTATTGCAGTATGCAATTTATGGGACGCTTTCATTTGCCTTATCTCATTTGGTAATTTAGAAATACCCTTGGCAGTAATTTGCTGTAATTTTTTACATTTAGCAGAAAGCCAGTATGTCTGATTTTTTTAATTATAAAGGTGATATAGCCGTATTACAGAAACATGAGAAGTGGAGGAAGGAGCATCATGCCACCCTAATATAATAGCTATTATAGTATTTCCTTCTATAAGCATGTTTTTAAAAACAGTTTTAAAGGTAGCACACATGAAGTTTTAATTGTATTGTTACAATATGTTATGAGTACATAACGTTGATGGCCTTTAGTTATTAAGAATCTCCTTATATTATGAAATTTTAACATGGCTAATTATTGATTTTTTTCAGTAACTCTGGGTGGATTTTGACCATGACCCTTGTCCTCTCGGTGATGGTACTGCTCTGGATTTGTTGTGCAACTGTCGCTACAGCTGTGGAGCAGTATGTTCCCTCTGAGGTAGGTTGAATTCTAACCCTCAGGCCATTTGAAGACCGAGCCACATGATTTACCTTTTAAATGCCTTATTTGTTTAACTAGAAAAACAAGGCCCCTCTACTAATAGAGTGAGAGAAGATTTGGTGATGATAATCACACACATGAAAATTAGAGTTTTGCAGCACAACAATCGCTGTTCCCAGTTTTCTGTGATGCTACCTACCATGGTGACATATATGTTGGCTGGTTTGAGTAGTGTCTCTCTCTCCCAGGTTCTTTGCGACTGAAAAGAACCTGTTGACATCAGTTTCTAAGTGATATATATGAAAGAAGACTTGTAGAACCACTTAAAATTGTAAATTAATTGCCACAAATGTTAAGGTGTAATTGCTGCTTTAGAAGCAGCAAGGTGGGAGTGTTTGATTTTGAGTTACCGTGTTCTGGTATCTAACCCTGAGTGAGATGGAAAACTATTGTGACTTCCTTGGTAATGAAAATTTAACTGGCCCAAGAAACTCAACTGTTGAAGTAAAGGAATTTTATTTGGGGACAAGGCTGTAATTTGATGATCCAACTGGCTTTCAAGGAAAGAAAGTTATTTATATATCTAAATATACAGTAATAATGTCTGTTGACATCAAATCCAACTGAAATAAACTTTAGTCCTCTTGTGCCTCCAAAGTGCAATATTAAAAGAGAGAAAAGAAGAGAGAAATTAAAATAGAATCTAACAATAAGTAGTTGGTATGTGTCCAGCATGGTATTTGAACAGCAGTTTTATCTTAATAGACTATAAGGGTATGTTTTAATATAAGATTTACACATGAATAATGATTAAGATAATGTTATATTTCATATTTTTTATTAAGATGGTACGTGATACAGGCAGCTGGAAACTGGGACAGGATAATGTTAATAACTAACAGTTACATAGTTCTTTAAAATTTAAGAAGTATTTTCATTTATCTTACATGTCCGGCAGTACTCAAAAGCAGCTTTCATTATCCATTTTATAGATGAGTGAACAGGCTTACAAAGTCCGGGTGGCCTTCCCAGGACTGCACAGTTATGAAAGTATTGAGGTTGGGCTTAAGCTCATGTCTTTTGACTCAAAACTCCTGTGTTTTTTCCTGTATACCATCTTTCCTGTGGTTGATAAGGTGTTTAAGTGGCACAAATAATAAATGTATAAAGTGTTAAGGAAAGCGGAGACTATGTGCTGGGATGTCAGCTGAGGCTTTTTAGATAATGAGGGTCTTGACCTAAACTTTGAAGAATGGGTTAGCAGAGAGAGGAGGGTGAGCAGCTTTTCCAGAGACAGACAAGAATAAGCTATCAGGAAAGGACTGTAAGGAACTGACTTGATTAAAAGAACTTCAGTTAGGAAATTAAACCAAATGGATAAATGGATAAAGCTGGACTGGATTAAGAAGAATCTTGAATTCTGGAGGTATTAAAGGATGGGTAAATTTCTATGAAACTCATAGAATGTACTGATGACATCCTCTTGCTACTTGTGTTCTTGTTTAGTTCCGATGTCCATATTTTAATCATTTTATTGTTCCTGATAAATCTGAAATTACCCATCTTACATAGGATTGCCTTTGCCTGTTACTTCCTTTTGAGCTACCTCACGCACTCTAAATCCTCATGGCACCTAAGCTACAAACCTATAGTAATAAATCGTTGTTGACCCCCCACTCTGTGGCACTTTGCATTCCTTCCTTTTTGTATCATTAGCCCAATTCCTTCTCCTTACTCTTAGGATGCCCCTTGTAAAAGAAAGACACACATAGAGATTGGCCTGGTTGTTGCCAGGAAAGACCGAGTGGCTAGCCTCAGGTGGAATTTACCATGATAAATCCACCACAACCTGGATTCTGGTTCCCAGGCCTACTGACAAATGTTGAGCACTTCCTACTAGGCACTCTTTTAGGTGTTTTATATGAATTAGCTCATTTAGTCCTTTCACTAACGCTGTGAGATGGCTGCTGTTATTATCCCCATTTTCTACCTATGAAAACAGCAAGAGAGTATAATTGCCCCAGGGTCACGTACCAGTAAGTGGTAGAACTATAATTTGAATCCAGATAGTCTGATTCCAAAACCAGTACCCTTAAGTTTCTTTAGTTATCCTGGAATCATAAACAGGGGAGCTGATTGTGTGATTCATCTTAGGAGCTTGTCCCCATGTACCCTGTTGGACACTAGGAAGATAGACACCACCAGGACCGCACGGTTCATGTTTTTGAGCCAGGACCTTCAAACTCTCTCTGATCCAAATAGTTCTCAGATGGCTATTTCGTAGTGTTTTCTCTCTTAGTCCTTGCTAGACTTATGGAAGCAGCCTCTTCTTTGGGTGTTGAGACACGTCAGTGCCTCATTGTGGTTTTGATTACATCCTACAGACCTGGGGACCTTTCCCTCCCTTTCAGATGACTCCTGATCTCTCTCTTCCTTTTAGATGTTATCTCTGCTGTGATAAATTTTGTTTTGATTGTATAGTTTTAGTTCTGTGAGAAATTTTCTCCCCTTATTTGCAAGTAAGGATCACCTCACTGTCCCCACATGTGCTCCCCAGACCCCTGTGATCATAAAGCCCAAGGCGTCGAGACCCCACGAGGAGTCCTGTTGGCAGCTGTTACGTTCCCTCCAGATATCTGCCATGTGGATGTTACTTTCTTGCCTCTCTCTAGAGCTCTTTTTCCTATTCTTAATTAAAATTATGGCCACACCCTCAAAGAGCCTATACTTTTCTAAGGACATTTATTTTCTAGAAAAATGTGTGGAAAACAACCATGTGGATTCGCTGCTTTTAGGCTTTACTTTGTATGTGAAACCACACTTTGGCTAGGTAATGGTGTTTCAACTATATTTTTTATTATAAAAGTACTATAAACTTAGTGTAGAAATTTGTTAAGTACATATACAGAAGCAGAAAAAGTCACTCATCCTGTCATCCAGAACTATTGTATTGCCGTTTTAGTGGATTTCTTTTCAGTATAAACAATTTTTAATACATATTAATGTTTTGTTTCTTGTTTAAAAATATTGCAGTATAAATACTCCTTCCCTGCTATTTTCTCCTTTGTTTACTATAAAAATAACTGAGAACTTAGCATTACAATAATTATTCAGATTTTCTTGGCCAAAAGCCACTTTAAAACTTTGCTTTCGTGAAGCCTTTTCCTTGATTTTGTTATTGGAACATAAGTTATTTCTGACCCCTCTCCAGAGTAACAGAGCCGCCTCCCTGTTGCAGGATAGTTGTTGCCTTGAAACAGTGGGCAGCAGACCACATCTGAAACATGTTCAAGGAAGCAGCCATCACAACAGTCACTTTTAGAAGGTTTTCTTCACCCCAAAAAGAAAACATGTACTCATGAGTAGTCACTCCCTCCTCCCTTCCAAGCACCACCACCACCCTGCCTGCCATAGACAACCAGTGCATGACCCTCGTGTCTGGCCTCTTTCACTTGGCATAGTTTTCAAGGTTCGTCCATGTTGCAGCAGGAGTCAGTACTGATAGGTGCTTAAACTCCGGAAGCTGCTCTTTATTGAACATCTTTTAAAAGCGCCTTTCCAATATCAAGTACTTCTGTGTGGTTCTTGCTTTATAATCTAGTCAGTTGTCCTGTCAGTAATGTCAGCACTTCAGTTTTTAGCTAATGAATTCAGAGATTTGTTGCCATGTGAGTTAACAGCAAAATCTATCCCATTTCTTAGTAAAAACTTTTCACTTTGCTTTTCTGCCTTTAGGAGATAGACCCACATCTAAACAGACCTACTTTCAAAAGATTAAATTAGAGGGGCCAGCCCTGTGGCCGAGTGGTTAAGGTCGCGCGCTCTGCTTCGGCAGCACAGGGTTTCGCCGGTTCGGATCCTGGGCGCGGACATGGCACCACTCATCAGGCCATTCTGAGGCAGCATCCCACATGCCACAACTAGAAGGACCCACAACTAAAATATACAACTATGTACTGGGAAGATGTGGGGAGAAAAAGCAGAAAAAAGAAAAAAAAAATAAGATTGGCAACAGTTGTTAGCTCAGGTGCCAATCTTCAAAAAAAAAAGATATTAGACATTGCCATTATGCTCCAGTGAGTTTTATGACATTTGTGTGGATTCTGTTTTATGCTTTCATTCTTTTGTTTTAGTATCTTCTTGGATATCATAGTAGTAATTTGAGGAGCTTTTGTATGTTTGTGAAGACCTTTCTTTCACTGTTAAAGTGTTTCTTCTTTCTTCTACTCACAGCCTTATAAAATAGCACATATTTTCTAACTAAGTTAAAACATTTAGTAACAGAGAAACTTTCCACAGATCACTTGACCACTTGGTCACAGCGCTAAGGTCTTAAAGGAATTGATCACTTAAGGCATCAGACATCCAGAATCAGTGTTCTTGGTATGACCACACTAACTCCATTTAAACCCGAGCAATTACTCTTGATACTCAGTTGTACTTCTAAGTATTTTGAGTTGGTACATATGGAAGAGTTTTCTTTGGCCCTCCACCGGGAGCTGAATCACATATCTATGAAACTTTGAGTATAGGCATTCTTCATTCTTGAGGATGTTTATAGAATTTTTTGTTACCAAATATTCATAGATTAAATTATTATTTGTAGATTTACTCGGAGAGGTTCCTAATTATCCAAATTGCTAATATGCGTTGATTTTCTTTTGCAGAAGCTGAGTATCTATGGTGACTTGGAATTTATGAATGAACAAAAGCTAAACAGATATCCAGCTGCTTCTCTTGTGGTTGTCAGATCTAAAGCTGAAGATCATGAAGAAGCAGGGCCTCTACCTACAAAAGTCAATCTTGCTCATTCAGAAATTTAAGCTTTCTTTTTTTTTTTAAAGAAAAGCGTAATAGACATCTAAATTTCCATTCCTCATAGTGCTTTTTAAAATGGTTTCATTGGATATAGGGCTTAAAAATCACTATAAAGTGCAAATAAAGTTACCCAAATCTGTGAAGACTGTATTTGCTGTAACTTTATCTGTAATTTTTTTCTAGTAATTTAAGAGATGGATATTTGGGATTGTATTTTTATTTTACTAATATCTGTAACTACTTTAATTATTGTTTGCATTGTTTTTGTTTGTTTGCTTTCTTAGCCAAATTCTGTGAGCTGATCCTTGCTTTTCCCCACCTCCTACCGTGATGCCGTCAGTCAGCTTAGTTAGCAAGCTGAGTACTCAGTAGGATTTGATGCTTCTGCTCAGAAATGGCCCACAACCTGTAATTTGAAATTTAGCAAGAAATGCCCTTTAATGACACTACATTTTCAGTTGTATTGAACTGAAATCATTAAAATTTTATTTGAATAATTATGTGCTGAAATTTGAGTTAATATACTCCTGATTTTCCAGATCGTCCCTCTCACCCCTACGCAACCTAGAAAAGAAGGATGAATTGTTCTATGTCTGTTTATTGCTGTATAATATGATAATCAAGGAACAAACTGAAGCAAAAATGATCCTCTCAGAAGTGCATTTTATGTTATTTTACACAGGCTATGGATTTTTTTGGTGGATGCATCTTTCCAAAGCACTATTTTTCTGTTAAAAAGCATATCAAGTATAAGTTAAAGATATTTTCAGAGAAAACTTTTCATTTTGACTGTAAGAATTAGACTCTGATGCAGAATTAAGTATAGATTTTGTTTGGCAAAACTATTGTTACTGCCATTCCTTTACCCACAATAATACAGATTTTAAAATAACCGCGATACCAGGTAGCATAGTATCCCAGAATCTTAGCATGACTCGGTGTCGTCGTACCATGAAGTGTTAAGTGGCTTTGCAAGCCCCTGCTTTCCTTACTCAAGGGGCGCGCTGGCCGCTGCGGTAGCGCTTCTTGACTGAAGGGCCACGCACTTACCTTACAGCCTGTTTGTCAGCTTTCTCTGAATCAAAAGAAAGTACAGTTGTTAACTAATCAAGTAAGACTTTGGTCACCAAATATAGGTTTCAGTTTTTAAAAGAGTCTGTCTGGGTTTGGAGGACAGCCGGTGAGAAAGGATGTGCACACGTCCAGATGGGGAAGGGAGGGGCCATTACTCAGCAGCTGTGGTCAAGCGGTCGTTGTCTCGTTCTTATTTTTTGTGAGAAAAGTTACAAAACATGAGGAATGGATTGGAGTTACCTTAAAAAAAGGCCCAGTTGTCCTATTTCCCACCCGTGGTCCATAACGTCCCTTAACCACCTACACGTTGAACTGTTCGCCCCCAGTGAAGCAGACTGAGGCAGGATGCAGAATGCTGCAGGTGTGTAGTCAGAGAGCCCGCCGTCAGGAAAGGCGGCCCTCATCCGAACAACGACACGAAGGAGTATCCGGGTAAGAAGGAGCCACGGCAGAGTTGTCCTGTATCCCTCCACCTTTCCTTGGTTGGTTCTCTGCTTCCCTAAAGGGGTTACCCATGAGGTACCCTCCCTCCCCTTGAAAGATTTGATCCAAGTTTAGGCAAACTTTCTCCTCCTGTTTATAAGAGACAATTCCTTATATGTGGAAATACCTAATCATTCCTGGTATTTAATAGACACTCAAATATTTATGTCCAGCCTTCTTTTTATTTGTAGCATAATTAAACCAGACTGACACTTTCAAAAAGAATTTTGCTTTAAAAAAAGACAACTCCTCCAAAAAAATGTATACAGCATAAAAATATTTGACTTGAAAATTCCAACAAAAGCAACAAAACTGAGCCTCTAGGCCCCTCTTCTAAAGTGGCAGTGTAGCCTGTCTTGGATGGGCCCAACTTCACTAGTTTCCACGAGACAGGTATCACCTTCTTTACCACCACACAAAAAGTATCTTCTGGAGAAGCTTGTCTTGATCCTAAGCAAGTCTCAAGACCCTCGATTCACTGGTTCAAACCCCCTACACTCCTAAGGTCTTTCTTGGTTCAGGTCGGTGACCTAAGAGACATACTAATTCAGGCAATCACAAAGACAGTAGTGATCACCATGATGAATGATCTAGGCCCAAGATTCCCCATCTTTTCACAAAACTTCGTGAAGACCTTTTCTTTATGATTTTTTTTTTTTTTGGTAAATCAGAAATCACCAGATTATCTTATCTAGTAATCTTGTCTCGGAAATTCCTATGTAGCACCATCAGCCAATCTGAGCTACTGGCGAGCATGTGAAACCTAGTGTTGTTACTCTGAGCCGATATTCTAGCCGAATGCAAACGACTTTCTTATTATTAGTCTGTCTGGCTTTATCTTAGATAAATGTGCCATTTCCGTGATGATTTTATGTAAAATAGCTCCATTGTAATTTTTGTGGCCTCTTAAGTATCTTAGAACCACATATTGGGCATCATTGGTCTAGAGATTTCTAGACCTTTCGTGGTAAAATTAATCAAACAAACCCCCTCACCTTGGGAGCAATCTAAAAGTATTCTTGGCTGAGTGCCCCCCCCCCCCAATGGCAGTGGTTTTGCCTAGATATCCTAACGTAGGTCCACAGTTCACCCATTCAGTAGCCACTTGAGAGCCTGAGGGCCAGGCCCTATGCTAGGTGATGGGCCTGCAGCAATAAACAAGACCCAGTCCAGTTGCTCGAACTCTAAAGAAGGAGACAGACGATTATTAATGCGATCATTGCTGTGACCAGCTGAGCGCAGAGTACTATGGGAGTACAAAGAAGGCCCTAACTTGTGGGAAGAAGTGATATCCAAGCTTGAACCTGAGGAAAAGGGAAAGCCAAACGTAATACAGGGAGCAGTGTTCCAGGCAGTGGGGACAGTGTGCTCACAGACCTAGAGGCAAGAGGGCCAGGAGCCGCAGGTTGTTCGGCAGGCTGAGTCGGAGCAGACAGGAGCTTAGCAATAGGAGGGGCTGGACGGACCAGATAGTAAAGGACCTTGTTAAACTTGGACTTGATCTGGAGCACGGTGGAAAGCCATGGAAAGGTTTGAAGCAGGGGAGTTATGGTGTTTTAGAATGACTCACTTGACAACAATGTGGAGGACAGACCAGAGGGGCAAGTCCAGAGGCCATCAATATCTTAGCTCTATGGTAACCTCTAGGATCTATTAAATTACATACTTCTCCAGCCACATCGAAATGCGAAATGCCATTTCCTTCCCAGAGTTGTTGCTTTTAATGCCCAATAGTCCTGTTTCCTTTCATTTTACTTCATGTATATTTTTGAGCTCTTATCTATAAGGCTCTCTGTTTCTCCACATTTTGTTTGGACAGTAGGCCTAGGACTGGGCTGTGGGACCTGGTCACAATCTGAGTGTTGCCAAGCAAACTGGGAAGGCTGTTCCATGGATTCCAAGCTTCTTACCAGACTTCATGTTGGGCTAAACTTATTTATTCTTTTGCTAAGGAAGACCAGCCCTGAACCAACATCCATGCCAACCTTCCTCCACTTTGCACGTGGGGCACCTCCACAGCATAGCTAGTGAATGGACTAGGTCCACACCTGGGATCTGAACCCGTGTACCCAGGCTGCTGAAGCGGAGTGTGTGGAACTCTGACCACGTAGCCATAGGGCTGAGCCCTGGGCTAAATTTTTAAAGTATAATGCTAGGTCACCTTCCACCATCCTCAAATGCTAGGTGTGCCAACCCAGCTCAGTGTGCTCTTGAGCCCCTCCCACCAGGTTTCCAGCTGCTAAACATGTCGTGTGCATTTGAATATCATCAAATTTGAGTTGCCTTATTATCTTTCTTTCCTTGACCACTTGTTCTGGACTAGAGCCTGGGGGTGGAGATAGGTACAGTGATAGAGACAAAAGATTGAGAGTACAAGATGCAGTCTTCTGTGGGAAGCTAGATTGCACCATTAGTGTGGATTTTCCAATGCTTGCAGAATTAAATTCTGAAGCACAGTTTATATACCTTTTCTGAAATGTGTAATTGTTGAAGTCGGCTTCATATATTTCACTATTAAGTATTCTCTTCCTGTGATGTTAATGACTTATTGTTTGGAGCAGGTGTTCTTAACCTTTTTCATGCCATGGACCTTTTTGGTGATTTGGTGAAGCCTATGGACCCCTTCTCAGAATAATGTTTTCAAACTCATAAGACTAAATATGAAGGCTTGCAAAAGAAACTAATTATATTAAAATACAGTTATTAAAATATTTTCAAAATTTTGTGATACAGTTATATATGTACTTTATTAACACATAAAATAACAAGGTCTAGTGGTGGTTCTAAAACTGTGATTTCAGAATAATTTCAGATTACTTTGAAATATATGCAACCACTGTCACGTGATATCTAAATGTGATCTCTATTGGTGATGAAGTCGCAGGTAATGCCAATACTACTGTCGGTGGTTCCTACGTTCATAATTGAAGGAAATAATGTGTTTCAGTTAGAAGTTAGTGAAAATAAAGATTTAATTCTTTTCCCATCCAAGTTCACTGAACCCCTGATTTAGAGGTTGTCTGATTTTACTTTGTCATTTTGAGTAAAGTATTGATGTTTGTTCAATTCTAAAGTATTTGGGCTATGTTCCTGCTCTTGGGGCTTTCTATGCTTGAATTGTCTTGCAGCGTTGGAACAGCAATAATTGAAGGCTTGGGTAGAAAGAAATCAGTGACTGATTAGAAATGAGAGCTTTCCACAAAAGCTCTTGAGATTGTTCCCTCAGCTACGCCGTGATGCAGTCCGTATTGGAGCCCCGCGTCTGCTAATAATACTGCTTGAGTGTGTCAACATCAGTAAAATTTGGATCATGTGCATTAAACAATATTATAATGCTGTCTCGTGACATCATCTACTTGGATGTTTCACAAGGGAGTTTGTTGATTTCTGTGACTGTTGCAAAGCCGGTTGTAGGACTCTCCCTCTCACCTTCAGCGGGTCCTTCATCCCCCTCTAGGAGAGCAGGGTGGGGTTCACACCTCCATTTTAGAGTGGAGGAAGCAGAGTCTCAGAGAGGAGCGGCGGCCAGCCAGGGCGCCCAGGGCTGTGGAGAGGGGAGGTGGGATGGACGCTGAGGTGGGCCTGGCCTCACCCCTGGGCAGGTCTAGCAGCAGATCTCTCGGCTCCCTGGGTCAGTCGAATTGCGGGGCCCACTTGGCATTCGACCCCGAGGTGGGCCCTGGACTAAGAAGCCAGCCCAGCCCTCCAGCGGATCTCTGTAATCGTAAAGAAAGCAAGGCATCCAGAAACAATATTGCACCCTCAAAGGGTGCAGACCGTGTTCACATATATGCACTCACTTCATCCTAACACAACTCTGAGCCAAGTATTCTCACCCCCATTCTTCAGATGCGGAAACTGAGACAGAAGCTGTGACTTGAGGCCTTGAATTAGCCAGGCTTCAGTTTGGCAAGACTGGAATGAAAACTAGATCCGTCTGGCTCCAGCTGGCGTCTGCTGATCTCGTGTCCAGAGGGTCTCCCAGCCACAGCCAGGCTGGGATGGAGCCCCAGACCACGAGGAATCCAGAGAAAGGTAAATCCAGGGCAGCTGGGAGAGTTGAGGAAGGCTTCGTGAAGTGAGATTTTTACCTGGTCCTGGGCAAGAACTGGATTTAGAAAGGCAGAGAGAGCCAGCGGAAGTCACCCTGGGCAAGAGACAAGCCACAGACTGGGAGAGCAATATATAACCTAGGTAACAAGTGATTCAAATCCTGCAGAAAGACATCCATCAATCAACACGAAAAAGAAAAGCCACCCACAGAAAAATGGGTGACAGATGGGAAAAAGCACTCCTCCAGGGAGGAAAGGCGGAGGTTGGATGCACAAGAAAGGGCAGCAGAGCAGTGGGGACGGCAGGGCTTTTCAAAGTGAGCGTGCTTCCAGATCTCCTGGGATCTGGTAAGACGCAGGGTCTGGTTTGGTAGGTCTGGGTGAGACCTCATCTCTAAGCAGCTCCCAGATGACCTGGATGCTGCTGGTCCGAGGATCACGCTTTTGAGAAGCGAGGGTGTAGCTAGGGGAATAATGTAAACTTTTCAGCCAGCCAGGCCTGTATCCTGGCTCTGCCTCTTCTGTGAACCCTAGGCAGTAACTTAATGTCTCTGTGCCTCAGTTTCCTCATCTGTAAAATGGAGACAAGAATAGTCCCCATCTCCTGTGGTTGGGAGGACTAAATGAATTAATATACCTAAAGCGTGTGGTGCAACATGTGGCAAAAGTAAGTGTTCAGTAAATGTTAGCGATTGGTGGTAGCAGAAGGAATCGCTAGAGAAATGCACGTTGGACCGCAGTGAGGCACTGTTTCACGCCCAGCCGACTGGCAGGCGTCAGAAGGTCTGCCGAGTTTGAGGCTGGGGGGCCCGGGGAGACAGAAACTCACACACTGCCGGCGGGAGTGCACGCCGGTCCAGCCACCTGGAAGGGCAGTTTGGCAACATCTGGTCAGGTTGAGGGGCCCGATAGCGGGTTCCAGACGTGAACGTGTGTGTGGGTGGAGAGAGCAGCAGTGTGTGCAAACCAGTCACTGGAAGCAAACACGGCGCGTTGAGGAAACCGGCTGACTCCGGGCAGAGAGGGAGGGCCCCTTCCATTTTGCTGTACTTAATAGAAAAAAATCCAGAGCAAAAATGACTAAATTTGTACTTGTGTTAACTCTGGCTGGTGGATACATGATTATTTGTTACATTATTCTTGCTTTTTTTTTTTGTATTTTTCTTAAGTTGTTAAAACCTTTTTCCAGGGGAGGGGAGAGGGGTGGAAGGGAGAGGTTGGAGCAAGAGGGGGGCATGGGCCTGGTGGGGGGTTGGGTGTGGGGTGTGGGGGGAGGGGGGAGGATAGAGAGGTCCATTTGTTGGGACACCACCTTTCTTCAGGATTGAGTGGGCAAAAAGTTTAGAGAGTTGGGTGAGAAAGCTGAAGCTCAGCGAGGTCACACAGCGAGTGGTGGCACCCTTTGGACTAGCCAAAGTTCCTGCTCCTGCTAGAAGCTTCCCCTGTGTGGCCTGAGCAGGCCCAGCCAAGGTCAAGCAAGCCCGGAAAGGTGGAGGTGGAGGTGGGAGGATGCAGCCCAAGTCCTTTCTCCCCAGGCATGACCTGCGGTGACACCAGGAAGTCAGCGTGAGCACAGGTCCCCTCCTCCTCCTTGCCGGGCCCTCCTGCTGCTCTTAGCTCAAGGGTTCTTGGCCTGAGCTGGAGGGACCCTATGCTTCCAGCACAGCGATTGCAGCTGTACCTGGACTGGAGCAGAGTCCAGAGGAAGGGACATCTCACATCCCTGAAGAGTCTTTTCATAAAGGAACGCTAGAGAATCACAGAGTCAAGGAAGGCCAGAGGTGGAAGGGCATGAGTTGGCCCAAGAATGGAAAATGGTCTCACGTAGGATTCTGCTCTCCACTCTGACACCCGTGGCAGGCATCACTAGTCAATCGCAAACCCTGAGTCCTGACCTCAGAATCCTCTGAGCTGCATGTTCCAGACATCCTCTGCCAATCACTTGCAGTCGGCATGCAAGATGAAACCCAGGTAGCTTCCTTAGCAGATGCCATGGGTGCCCTGCCCGTAACCCTCAGCCCTTTCCTTTTCAGGGCACGTCAGCTTAGCTTGCAGCTGCCAACACTGGCACTTCTTTGCCTAAAGCAGGTCAGTGGTGCCAGGAATCAACACCCTCCGGCAATCCTCAGCCAATGACTGGCAAGAGCTGGCAAATAAATACCCCAGTTCCCGGGGTGACTCTCAGGCTCATCTTCTCTCTGGCTCCCCGAATTCCTTGGCAGGAGAAAGTTCCACTTGCCCACAGTGGGAACGTGCTTGATAACCCGCCTCTTATGGATCCTTCCCTTCACTGTCTGGCCTGTCTCGCTTCCCTCACTCCCCGGCGGGCATTTCCTGGGGTCACTCCCAATTAAACCTCCTTGCCTTCAGATCTGGTCCTGGGCTCTGATTATGGGGATCCCCAAACTAAGACACCCCCTTCATCTAGTCTAATCCTTTCATTTTATGGATGAGAGAACTGAGGCTCGGAGAAGGGGAGCCGCTTGCCCACACGGAGCCTGTGGCAGGGCCCTCATGAGAGCGCGGTTGTCCTCACCTATGGTTTAGCTCTTCCCGGTGCTGCTGCCTCCTGAGGGCTGCCCCTGCATCTGCCCATCCCACCCCCACCCCGGAGACTCAGCAGTTTATATCCCAATGCACAGGAAAAGGCCCGTGACAGGTTAGACATCCGTGGGTATCAGAGGCAGGCCTCAGAGGGACACGCCCTGGAGCCCTCATTTCTGGAGGCGGACACATCCCCTCCCTTGGTCCTGGGCCTCCAACCAGTCCCTTCAGCTCCCAGGGCCTTGGTCTCCTCAGCAGTGGGGTGAGGATGCAGGGGTGGCAGAAGGGGCTAGTCAGGTAAGCTCCCTGCCCCCCTCCCCCCATCATAGGCACCATCTCCGGAACAATTAAAACGCGCATGGCCACTTTGAAGAAAATAATTTAAGATTATATTTGTTTTATAATTTTCATGGAAAATGCATGTTCTTTCCACCTCCATTCCCTGTTTAATTGAAGAGAAGACTGTCAGTGAGAAAATGACCCCTGCCCTTTAGCCACCAGAGTGTTAATCCTGGGTGTTTCTGCCTGGCTCTTCGTGCAGCTGGGGCCCTGAGATCCTCTGGTCTCAGCACTGATGTGGAGGAAAAAGCATGTCTAAAAAGTGCGTGTGTTCAAACCTCACCCCTCCTGGCTCTGTGTGACCTGAGAGCAGGTGCTCCCTCTCTGACCTCAGGCCCTTCCTCTGTAACTTGGGGATGAGGATTCCAACCTTGGAGTGTCGCCCCCAGACCCAGAGTGGGGAGGGCCGGGCAGGTGCAGGCGGCGGGGGGGGGGGGGGGAGGGGGGGTGGGGTGGGGGGGGTAGGGGCGGGGGGGGGGGGGCGCCCTCTGCCTTTCCCCTGCCGGGAAGGCAGCCTGGGAGGGGACTGCCCACAGGGAGGGTGTGGCCGGGTGAGGCCCCTCCTCCCTCCTCCAGGCTGCCCCTGGTGACCAGGCAGAGAAACCTCCCTGAGTTCCCTGGTGCCGGGGACTGGAGCTGGGGCTGGGAGCCACAGACATGAACAGGATCTCCCCCCAGGTTAGATCTGCCCTGAGCGGACTCCCACCTGGGGAGGCCAGTCTGGGGAAGCGGTGGGCCATGAGAGGGGAGCCGCTGAGGTGACTCAGCCCCAGGTTGTAGGGGACCCAACAGATGCACCAGCTACACAGTTCAGGTGGCTGTGCCGGGAGGGAGGCAGGAGGCCAGGGGAGGGAGCAAGCGGCATCATGGGGGGCCGCCTGAGCTGGTTTGAAGGATGAATGTTTGCAAGTGGACAGTGGAGGAAAACGCATTCCGGGCAGAGGGCACCATGTGGCCAAAGGTGTGGGAATGCGAAGTGGGCATGATGAGCTTGGGGCGTCTGCATGCTGGGGTGTGGGGGCCAGGGTTCCACCTCGGGCTCTCAGTGACCCTTCTGAAACACTCGTCTGTCTGGCTCCCTGAGGCTGGACCTCCCCTACCCAAGCCCACCCCTCATTCTGTTCTCTTCTGCAGGGGGAAGGCAATGGCAACTCTGCTGCTGGAACCAAAGCCCGCCCGGGAGGGGAAGGTAAGGCCTGGAGGGCCTGGGCCCTGGTGGGTCGCCTTTGGGCCTGGACCATTGCTACAGAGGCACAAAGAGGGCTCCTAAGGCTCCCGCTGTCCCCTGACCTCTGCCCCGTGTTGATGTTGTCCACTCCCATCTTCCTGGCCGGCCACGCTGACAGCCATCTGCTCACAGGGGTGTTCATTCTCTCCATGCGCAAGCAGTTGTGGAGCACCTCCTGTATGCTGCCTACCTCACAGGCGCTGCACACACGCAGTGCCACCTGTAACCTATCCAGGGAAGAGCTCCCATGTCAAATCCCCAACTCAGTGGGTGACCAGGGCGGTTCTCTTTACCTCTGAGGCGTCAGGGAGGCGCAATCACACACTTATTTAGCACCTTCTGGTGCCATTGACTCAGCGTGCAGCCAGGACGGTCCTCTTTCCCTCTGTGGAATAAAGGAAGGAAAGAACAGACATTTGTGGAGTGTCTACGATGTGCCCTGTCTCGGCCCACATTGGCTCAGCGACGACACAGAGCCCAAGGGGCGATGCTCATTACAAAGGCTCGAGGGTCTCCTCTAATCCTCAGGGCAGCTCTGAGAGGGGTTCCTGCTCTGGGGCAGTCACAGATGGCGCAGCTGAGGCTGAGAGAGGCTGGGGAACTCGGCCAAGCTGGGCTCCTGCACAGCTGGGGAGTGGGAGAGGTGGGGTTCAAATTCATATTGGGGTCCCTCTGGCTGCAGATCCCCAGGGCCTCTGTTGCTCCACACTGGCGTTTGTTTACTCCAAGTCCTGGCCTGTGGTGGGTGTGGTTGTGCAACAAATGGCGTCCTTTCCTGTCTGTCCGGGGAGTCGGCACCTAGGGGCTTCCTGGCTCTGACATGAGGCGCCTTCACCCGGGCGTGGGCCTCGCCTCTGCCAGGTCTGCCTCGAGTCTCGGCTGCGACCCCACCTTGCCCAAGGCCTGGGCTGCACAGATATTTGAGGAGTGGCTGCTGGCTGAGCAGGACGCCTCTCCTTGCCCCGCTTCACGCTGTCTCCCTGGTGACCTGACTTGGCCCTGTGTTTGCCGCCAACAAGGGGGCCCCTACCCAGGGCTGTGGGAATTCTATGCATTTGAAATCCATGCTGCATCTCCTGCTATCTCCTCCTCTTCCACACCCACCCTGGGCTCCAGGCACGCCAGGCACTTGCTGTCCCCCGGCTGCCATCCACCAGGCCTTTCTCCTCCTACGCTCGCCATGGAACACCCTCTCCTTGCACCCTCCCTTCCCTATCTGTGGCAGCGCCCTCCTCCTAGCAGCCTGGCACCTTGCTCACACTCTCTTCCCCACACTCCCCACCTGGCCCTGCAAGCCGCCGGTGCGGGTACAGGTCTGACTGGCCGGTGAGTGCAAAGCAGGCAGCTCAGATATGTGAGTAGACTGGATAGAAATCACCCAAACTGTCCTGAACTGGGCCAGGCCTTCCCTTGTCCCCTGGATCTCTGGGTCAGAGAATTCACAAAGCACCTACTGTGTGCCTGTCAGCCCTGCTCCTGCCCCTCTCTGAGACAGCCCTGGCCCCACAGCAACTGTGGTGCCCACACCCTCCTTTCCACCTGTCTGCCTTGTCTTCCAAGTGCCACCACGAGCTTTTGGGGGAAGAACCAGAGCTGCGACTGCTCCCGTGTCCTCTGCAGAGCGGGGCACCTCCCAGATCCCTAATGAAGCTTCCTTTCGTTATTTCACCAGCAAGCAGAAGTTAGAGGGGCGGAGTGAGGGGGAGGAGGTGGCGTCTCCTCTTGCCATGGTTCCCACAGGTGGCGGGTACAGCCCAGCACGTCACAGGTGTCAGCAAACACTATGACAGCTAAAGCCCTTCTAGCACCTACTATGCGCCAAGTGCCATTCTAATACGTCAGCTGGCTCGAGCCTCTCAACGCCTCTAAGGCAGCTATCATGACTCCATTTTCCATGTGAGGACACAGGCACAGAGAAGTAAAGTGACTTCTCCGGGTGGCAGGCAGTGGAGCTGAGATTCCAGCCAGCATAGTGGCGGGCTGCAGAGTGCACTGTCAGTTGGCATCGTGGAGGGGGCACTGGTTTGGGCGGCAAGTAGGTGTGGACTCACATCCCAACGCCACACGAGGTGACCTGGACCTTTCCTTCTCTGAGCCCCAGTTTCCTCATCTATAAAATGAAGCTTGTTTTGAAAAATAAAAATACCTGCTGTGAAGGACCTGCTTCAGTTCTTCCCCAGGTGGGCTCCATGAGCGTGGGTGCACGCTCCCTGCCTCCTGAGGAGACAGCCTCACGGAAGGGCCGGAGACCAGGGACCCTCTCCTGACCACCACTCACCAGCTACTGGACCCAGGCCAGGGCGGCCTTGGGCGGGTGGGCCCTCAGGCAGAACTGAGAGCGTCATGGCGGCTCAGGAGTCCCGACATCCAGAGAAGCCCTTCCTGCCCCAAGACCCCCAGCGGGGAGGGACCACTTGTCTGACAGAGGAGGGGGGGTCCCTGGGCCCAGCACTGTCTGCTCCATCACCAGTTTCCCACCCCACACAGCTGACTGCAGCCCGCTCTGCTGCTCGCGCCGAAGGGCCTGTGTCTCGGCCATCCTGCTGCTCATGCTGGCCACTCTTGCGGCCCTGATCGCCCTGGTTGCCATTTGTGGACCCCCACCACGGACACCAGGTCAGGGTGGTCAAGAGAGGGTGGGGTCAGACTTGCTGGGAGGGAATGGGGCTGGGAGGGAATGCCTGACTTCTCCATGAAGTGACTTTTGGACAATTCCTTAGGGTGTGTGCACAGATGCAGGCACACACACTGACATATACGTCTCTGAGCCTCCATTTGCACATCTGTAATGTGAGCTGTTGAGAGGACCCAGCTCTTATGGTCTGCCTCCTCCAGGAAGCCTTCCTTGACCCAAGCTGGGTTAGAAGCCTTGTCTTGGTCCCCAGAGTCCCCACACTTCTTCTTCCCCTGGCCTGTTGTCCAGGGTGGTGCCGTCCAACTGTGTGTGTGCCTCCACCATAGAGGACAGGGGCCTGTCCAGTACATCCCTGCGGCCGCGGCAAACCCCAGCATGGCCCCTGCCCTCAGGGGGCCAGCAGTTTGGAGAGCGACATGAACGTTGATCAAATAAGTGCATCAGGCAAGGTTAACGGGGCCTTGAGAGTCTGGAACAGGGCTCTGACGGGGCCAAGGGTCAGGGTGGGCACCTTGAGAAGTGAGAGGCGTGAAGGGAAAGTGGGAACTGGTTAGCGGAGGGGGGCAGGAAAAGCACCCCAGGAAGAGGGAGCACCAAGTGCAGCGTCCCCAGGGAGGAAACGTGAGCAGAAGGAGAGACTGAGAGATGCCCAGTGGGCACGGAGGGCACGAGCAGGGGCGGGGCCAGTGCCCAGGGCCTCAAGGTTGCCCTGAGGCGGAGATTCCACCCAGAGTGCCTGGGAGGAGGTGAGCTGGGGGAGGGGGTCACCAGAGCCACCTGTCTGAGAGGCGGCTCCATAGCCAGGTGTGTGTGTGTGTGTGTGTGTGTGTGAGCACGGGCACTGAGGGTAGATGTGAACATGAGGAGTCACATTCCTGTGTGTACACACGTGTCTGTCTGTGTTCATGTGTGTCCATGAGTATGTCTGTGTGTGTCAGTGTGTATGCAGGTGTCTGGATGTGCGTGTGTCTATGTATGCATGCACACGTTTGTGGGTGTGCACGTGTGTGCGCACATCCGTGTATGTGTGAGTGCATCAATGTGTGTATGCGTGTGTGCCTGTGTGTGTGTGACAACGTGAGTGTCTCTGAGAGTCATCCCCCCTCACACTAGCTGAGACAGTTCCGGGAGCAGAGACGTGGTTCACACGTGCACAGACGCACAGGCACAAACCCACTCCCATCTCCATCCTGCACACTCATGCACACACATACAGCCTGTGGAGCAGGGGCGACCGCTGGCTCGTCTGCCCGTTTCTCTCTTTGCGCTCTTTGGGGCGGCCCTGGGGCGGGTGTTCCCTGCACTGGGCGGAAGGCAGGCTCTCAGAAGGACGGGCGTGTTCCTTGCTGCCCACCGTTCCCGGACGCTGGGGCGGCAGCCGTGCCTCGGCTGGCGCCCGGCTCTGTGTCTCTCTCCTCCCATTTATAAAGTGGGGCGAATGATGACACCTCACAGGGGTGTTTGGGGGAAATAGACTAAAAACACAGAAGTGCTCTGCACCCTGTAGAGCTGTGCCCCGATGTAGGGGTTACGGCCTGACGGTCCCCAGCCAGCCCCATAGATTGCTCTGACAAGCTAACCCGGCACCAGGAGCTCCACTGCTTGCTGACTCGAGCCCGTCCTCAGGAGCTTCCCAGGAAAGCAGGGTACTGTGGCTGACTCTGCACATTCCATGTTCTGCGATTATTCACACAGAAGCTTTTATGTAAGCTCCTCGATGGTCCTATGGGGTGTGTGCCGTGGTCTCCACTTTGCAGACAAGGAAGCTGAAGCTCAGAGAGGTCGAGTCACCCTCCCAAGGTCACACCGCTGGCAAGCCTTAGAGCTGAGGCTTGGACCCCATCTCCGGCGCCGAGCCCAGTATCCTCCCTGCTGTCACAGCCTGGCAGGCCAGCCCAGGGTGGGGCTCAGGTGCGGGAATCTGGAGATGTCCATGTGAGCACCACCTGTGACCCTCTGGGGTCTCCCGCTGCCCCTCAGGGGCCCAGGCCTGTGTGACACCGAAGAACAGGACGGGCTTCCTGTGCCACGACCGGAGGAGCTGCATCCCGGCCCACGGGGTCTGTGACGGCATCCGCACCTGTGCCCATGGCGAGGACGAGGACGAGGCCTTGTGCCGTGAGTACCTGCTGGGTCCCGCCCCTGCCCCGATGGGCCCTCCTCTCGTCCCCCAACTTGGACTCTCCCTGCAGACATACTGAACCTTGATCATCGCTGCACAGACCAGGTACCTTCATGTCCCCAAGACTTTGCTTATGTGGTGCCCCTCAGCCGGGAACTCCTGCCCTCACCCCTGTCCCAGTCGCAGGCACACACACATGCCCACGTGAGGGAATGTCTCACTCTGTGCACCTCCATGTCCAGAGAACCTGTATCCAATTTTCATGGCAGACTTCAAGTGTTACCTCCACCAGGAAGCCTTCTCTGACTCCTACACTAGGTTAGGGTCCCTCCTCTGAGCTCCCTCAGCCCCTCTGCTTCCCTGTGTCCCAGCCCTAGTCACAGTGGCTGTCCCTCTCGATTGGCATGTTTGCTGCCCCCATCAGACTGTGCACTCCTTGGGGGCCCGCCTGGTCTGCTTGATCTTGGGGCCCCAGTGCCTGGCATGGCACAGAGGGGTGTCCAGAATGATCTGCCTGAATGATGGAATGAGCGGGTGAATGAATGAATGGGAAGATCTGGCCCCAGACCTGAGAGACCTGATAGTTCTCAGGAGAGAGGAGCCACGGCTCCCTGGAAGGGGCACTTTCCGTGTAGGAGGGAGAGAGCCTGGTGGGTTGCAGGGGGTGGGGTGGGGGTGGGTCGTTGCATCATGGACCCTCAAGACTAGAAGAGATCTTAAAAGTCATCTCATCCATGTCCTGGCTCACGCCCAAATCCCCTCTGTAACAAACCCGACAGAAGCCACCCAGCCTCTGCTTGCATACTCCTGGGATGGGGAGCTCACTACGACTTGAGGCAGCTGCTCCCATGATTGCCTGGTTTTTCCATTCCCATGTCTCCCTCCTACCGAGTTTAGAGCTGCCTCGCAGGTGCATCCTTGGTGGGTTCCAACTCTGCCCTCTCATCGACCCCCACCTCACGAAGCACACTCAAATCTCTGTCCCGCGACGGTGGCACTGCATGGATTTGCAGACAGCTTTCTTGCCCCCGTGAATGTCTCCTTCCCAGGCCCCACTCCGGACTCCACAGTCGTCCCCCTTGTGATTGGTCTTCCCTACTCCACAGAATACGTCCCAACTGTCCATGTCCCTCTGCCTGGAAAGGCTCCAGAAGCATCCATGACACTTCTGTCTGGCTCTGGCCAGTTCAAGGAACAAAGGCTTTCCCCTCCCTAGTCTGGGCTATAGTTTGGCTGACTCTATAGTGGTGGCCTGAGTTTGTGATAATTTTTGGTAGCGCTGGCACGCTGCTGCCTAACACAGAACACACTTTCAAGAAGGGTGCTCCAACGCCCTCTCGCAGCGTCCCTGAACCCACACCCCCTGAGCTCTGGGACCCAAGGGCGAGAATTCACGTTTACTCTAGTTATGTTCCGGTTGGAGGAGGCTTCCTGGAAGTGGAGGAACTTGAACCTGGACTGGAAGGTGGAATGGTTTTGGAGAGGTGTCCAGGAGGACGTTTCTGGAGGGAGGAATAGTGCAAACGTGCCAGAGCTGAGGAGGGAAGGGGGAGGGCGGCGGCTCTCTGGGCTTCTTGGTGGGTGTGCAGGGAAGACCCCTCCTCTCCCTCGGCTCGACCTCCTCCCCAGGAGACCTTCTCCCGGGCCCTTCCTGGATGGTTGGGCGGGGCCCCGACTTTGGCAACTGCCAGGGTGGGAGGACCATCCACCTCCAGATAGCCCCGAGACAGCTGTGGCCGGATGTGGACTTCCTCCTGCCTGTGCCTCTGTAGGAGATGTGCCCCAGAGCCTCCCCCGCTTCCTCGTGGCCCACTGTGGAAACCCGGCCTCCTGGATCTACTCGGACCAAAAGTGTGATGGGACCAACAACTGCGGGGACTGCTCAGATGAACTGAGTCCAGGTGGGAGTCTGGGCACAGGCTGGGCTGGGGCAGGTGGCCAGGCAGTGGCCAGAAGGCAGAGGTTGACCAAGGAATCTCTGAGGTTCCCCAGGCATCCCCTTCTTGCATGCTAGGAAGAAGTTTTCCACCTCACTTGAATGCCTCCAGTGGTGGGGTGCTCACTACCATACTAAGTGGCTCCTGGAGGGTGATTCTTCTGTGGTGAGGAACTTATCATCAATGGCACAGATAGGGAAACTCAGAGGGTGGTCAAGCGAGGAGTACATACACGGCCTAACTGGGATCTGAACCTGGGTTTCCCTCACCAACCAACCTCCCAACAACCCTGTGAGGGAAGCAGGGCAGGAATCACTGGCCCCAATTCATATGTAGGTAAACTGAGGCCAGAGAGGAGAAAGTACTTTCTACCGTGAGGGATCAGAAGGGAGCTTGAGTGTAAACCCTGGACTCCTGACCCCAAATCTGGAGCTCTTTCACTGCCCCAGACAGTCCTTTCAATCTCTTCACGAGTGTTCAATCAACAAACATGTTGAGCACTGTTAGGGGCTGGGCCTGGTGCCAGGTTCTGCTGGGGGACAGTCAGGAGTCAAACGTGCGTCCCACCCCCAGGACCCAATTCATGCTGATGCCAAAAGGAAGTGCTGGGGACCTGGAGAGGTTTTGTTCTTTGGGAGGGGGAGTAAGAATCCAGGAGACTTGCAGAAGAGGCAGTGCTCAAGCAGGCCTCAGAGAATGGCAGGGTTTCCACACCCACATGCGGGTGTGCAGGGGAGACCACTGGAGGCCCAGGGCACAGGGGGAAGGAAGGAAGTCCGTGAGGCCCCCTTGGGACCCTGATGCGGCTGAGTCCAGCTGAGGGAGGGAGGATGGACTGGGGAGCCGATGAGCTCCCACTAATAATAGACCATGGATCGTGTGCCTGGCACTTGGCCTATCTTCCTTAATAACAGCCTTGAGGAGATGAGGAAACTGAGGCTCAGATAGGGTGAGAGGCTTGCTTGAGGTCACACAGCCTGTGAGTTGGGGAGTCTAGATTGTCTCTCCCTCAGGGAAATAAGGAATACAGTCAACCCATGTCAGATGGAGTGGGGCTGTGGGCAGCCACAGCAGGCTTCAGGGCTAGGGAGTGCCCTGGTGCACGGCAGTCCGGGGCGCAGCAGCTGTTCTTCTGCCGGCTCTTTTCCCCGCAGTGTGCCCGCCCTGTGGCCCTGGGTGGTGGCGCTGCCCCTCGACCGTCTTCAGGTTCTGCGGCTGCATCCCGAGGAGCCTCTGCCGGGACCACGTGCAGCACTGCTCTGACTGGTCCGACGAGTACTCCTGTCCTGGACCCTGAGGGGGCCACGCAGGCCAGAGCGGGAGGCTGGTTGGAATGGCACTGAGAACCCTTCACATGGCCACCGAGTCCAAGGACACGAGGGCTGGAAGCTGCCTTCGAGATCATCTAGTGGGATCTACGCACCGCCATCTCTGAATAGGAATCGCCTCTCCTGCTTTCAAGTTGTTCAGCCTCTGCTTGAATGCTTCCAGCGACAGGGAGCTCACTACAATGTTAGGCAGCTCCTAACAAAGATGAGGGGAATCTGCTTCCGTGATTTCAGTCCTGTTTCTGGGGCCACACCCAGGAAACCTGCTCCTCTGCCCCAAGACAGGCTTGCAGATCCTGACCTCATCACCCCTTGGAGAAAAGATGAGTCTGGGGCTCAAACGCCACTCTGAGAAGAAGCCCTTATGGCTGGCACACATGTGAAGTGTATGCCGCTTCCTGGCCCTCTGGCCCTTAAGACAGACATTAGACACGGCCTTAGATTTTTCTCAACTCCATGATCCTAGCAGGCCCCTCCGAGTGGTCACATGACACGTGCCTGAGATGGGTATTTGTCACCCTCCCAGTGGGGAGCCATCCCCAGAGGCTCTGAGCTGTGGAATAGAAGGTTGGAGAATGAGAATCCCTCTGTCCGTCCATTCCCCACCCTCCACCCCCCACTCTCCACCCACGACCAGCTGCCCAGCCAAACAGCCCAGGGTTCTTGAAACAGGGATGTATTTGCTCCTGGAGCCGAGTGAATTAGCTCTTTCTCTGCATCCCTTCCCAGTCGGGCAAGGATGGATATATCCATTAGACAGATGAGGAAACTGACGCCCAGGGAGAAATGACTTGCCCAGCATCATACGGCAAAGTCAGGGCTGGAACGGGAACTCAAACACAGCCGACGGTGTCCCAGCCCCACAGCCTTTCCTGCTACCAGAGTGGTTATGACTTGGCTGGGCAGAGTCTCTGTCGGGTATTTAAAAAGGTAGCATGAGAGTCAGAGAGTGGCCCTCCCTTTATTCTGAAAGAGAGCCCTGGTCTCTGGCCAAAAAGAAGGTTCCTGTTGAGGAAGACAGACATACCCTTGCTGGAAATTAATAAAATTGGTTTTATGTGTCAGTCTGCATGAGGTTTGAACTGAAAATGGGCGCCTGAGGACCGGTTCGCCCTGGTTCGCTCCTTGCTGCATTCATCCATTCGCTCACTACGCAGTCTGCACACCTGCTCTGGACCAAGCCAGGCACTGGGCACTGGGAAGTGGAGAACCTGGATCCCGGTGGACAAGGGACACAGGGTCTCATGAGGAGGCACCTCCACCATGGAGGGATGGCTGGGACTGCAGAAAATGCTGTGCTGAGGGCACCAGGGAGGGGCCTTTGGAGGCAGAACACGATCACATCTCTGGCCCTGGTGACCTGAGGACGAGCTCCTGGGACAGGGTGCCTCTGGGGTCCTAACAGAGGGACAGTCAGCTCTGGGCTCCAGCGTCATTGGCTGAGCCTGTCTCCAACTGCAGCAATGAGTGAGGCACTGCAGGCGCACTGGGGGCATCCGCAGTTCTGATGACTGATCAGAGGAGCCTCCTTCCCAGATGAGGGCATTTGGGTGCCATCCTGGAGGGCAGGAGAGTTTCCAGAAGGGCATGCCCAGCTCCTGGGCCACGTGAACAAAGGCATGGGGATATGACAGGGGACGGCTCAGCGAGGGAATGCCCAGCAGGCCAGAGTGGCCAAAGCATGAGTGGGGCTCAGGAGGCAGGAGGAGGTGAGGAGGTGAGCAGGGATGCTGTCCTGGACGGCATGGTGTGTCACACTTCATCCTAAGGACAGTCGTGTCATCAAGGCATGATAGGCAAGGACATGATCTGGAGCTACAGTAACCATTAATCACCACAGTCCAAGAAAGAGATGCCAGGTGGGAGAGCAGCACAGCGAGAGAGATGGCCAGCTGGGGGAGGTGCACAGCTGGGGAGAGGCACCCAAGTCCCACCTGGCACTCCAGCCCTGCACTCCAGCCCCATGTTCACCAGGAGCATGGTGCCGTGAGGGGGGCGCCAGCTGGGGGAGGTGCACAGCTGGGGAAAGGTGCCCCATCCCTGCCTAGCACTCCAGCCCCATGCTCCAGCCCCATGTTCACCAGGAAAGCACCACAGTGAGAGAGGGGCCAGCTGGGGGGGGGGGGTGCACAGTTGGGGAGAGGTGACCTCTTCCCACCTGGTGCTCCAGCCCTGTGCTCCAGCCACACAATCATGGGGAGCACCACATGGAGAGAGAAGCTGAGGCTAGGGGAAGGAGAGTACCTCTCCCCCCCGCCCAGTGCTTCAAATCTGCCATTGGCCAGAGCATTGCACAGTGAGAAAAGCAGTTAGTGGCCAGAGCTGGGGAGCACCTGATCGTGCTGGGCCCAGAATTCACAGTGCCTGAGCCCCATCCACTGAAGGTACGTGGCAGCAGCGACAAGATAATAACACCACACAGAGGCAAAAATCCACACCATCAAGGAGTATGAGAAAGTATATTAAATCTCCAGACCAAAAGGAAAATGACAAGTACCCAGAAACCGACACAGAAATCTATAACCTGACAAAGACATTCAAAATGTCTTTTGTCAAAATGTCAAAATTCAAAATGACAAAGAATTCAAAATAGCTATCATAAAAAAACTCAATGAGTTACAAGAAAACACAGGAAGGCAAATTAATGAATTCAGGAGCTTCATTACAAAAGAGATTGAAACTTTAAAGAAGAACCAATAAGAATTGTTGGAGATAAAAAACACAATGGATGAGATTTTTAAAAATCTGGACTCCCTAAACAACAAAACTGACAATATGGAAGATCGAATTAGCAATTTTGAAGACAATACTATAGAAATGCTTCAGAGGGAGAAGAGAGAACTAAGACTAAAAAGAAATGAAGAGGCTCTCAGAGAAATGTCTGACTCAATTAGGAAATGCAACATATAGGTATTACAGAGGGGGAAGAGAAGGTGAGTGGAGCAGAAAGCTTGTTCAAAGAAATAATAGCAGAGAATTTCTCAAACCTGTGGAAGAAGATGGAAATCCACATGAAACAGGCTATCAGAACTCCCAACTATGTTAATGTAAAAAGACCCACTGCAAGGCATATATTAGTAAAGCAGACAAAAGTCAATGACAAAGGAAAAATATTAAGGGCAGCAAGGCAGAAGAAAATAACTTACAAAGGAACCCCTATCAGCCTTTCAGTAGATTCCTCAGTAGAAACCCTTACAAGCTAGGAGAGAGTGGAAGGGTATATTCAAAATCCTGAAAGACAAAAACTTTCAGCCAAGAATATTCTATCCAGTGAAAATCTCCTTCAGATACAACAGAGAAATAAAAACTTTCCCAGATAAACAAAAGCTAAGGGAGTTCATTGCCAAAAGACCCACCCCCCTACAAGAAATCCTCAAGAAGGCCCTCATACCTGCAAGGAAAAAAAAAACACAGCAGGAAAGGGGCTACAAAGCCCTGAGCAAGGAGATGAACAAGTCTGCACCAATCAGAAATTGGCAGCTCTCTATAAGATCAGTTGGCAAACACTTAACTCTTACATCAAGGATAAAGAAAAGGATAACTCCAAAATAAAAATTATATCAACACCTTAACCACAAATGCACAACACAAGGTGGAATGAGATATGACAAAAATAACTTAGAAGGGGAAGAGGAAAGGAATGGAATCAGTATAGCCTAAGGAAATAAGAGGCAATCAGAAAATGGACTGTCTCACCTGCAAGACTTTTTATACGAACCTAATGGTAACCACTAAACAAACAATTAGAACAGAGACATATACGATAAACAAGGAGAAAATGAAGAAAACCAACATAGAAAACTACCTAATCAAATCAGTAGCCCAATATACATGGGACAAGAAACAATGCATATGCAGAAAAACCAGAAAACGTGCAATAAGATGGCAGTATTATGGGGCCCGCCCAGTGGCGCAGTGGTTAAGTGCGCACGTTCTGCTTTGGCAGCCCAGGGTTCACCACTTCGGATCCTGGGTGCGGACATGGCGCCACTTGGCAAGCCATGCTATGATAGGCGTCCCACATATGAAGCAGAGGAAGATGGGCAAGGATGTTAGCTAAGGGCCAGTCTTCCTCAGCAAAAAGAGGAGGATTGGCAGCAGTTAGCTCAGGGCTAATCTTCCTCAAAAAAAAAAAAAAAGATGGCAGTATTAAGTGCTTATATATCAATAATCACTCTAAATGTAAATGGACTGAATTCTCTAATCAAGAGACACAGAGTGGCAGGATGGATTAAAGAACAAGACCCAACAATATGCTGCCTGCAGGAAACACATCTTAGCTCTAAAGACAAACATAGGCTCAGAATGAAGGGATGGAAGACAATACTCCAAGCTAATGGCAAACAAAAGAAAGCAGATATTGCCATACTTATATGAGACAAAATAGACTTCAGGATAAAACAGGTAAAGAGAGACATAGGGGCAGTATATAATGATAAAAGGGTCTCTTCACCAAGAAGACATAACACATAAAGATATACGCACCCAGAACAGGAGCACCAAAGTACATAAAGCAACTATTAACAAACCTAAAAGGAGATATTACCAACAGCACAATAATAGTAGGGGACCTCACACCCCACTTACTTCAATGGATAGATCATCCAGACAAAAAGTCAACAGGATACAGTGGGATTAAATGAAAAACTAGACAAGATGAACTTAATAGATATACAGAGAGTACTCTATCTCAAAAAGTAGAGTATACATTCTTCTCAAGTGCACATGGAACATTCTCAAGGATAAACCATATGTTGGGAAACAAGGCAAACCTCAATAAATTTAAGAAGATTGAAATCATATTTACTATCTTCTCTGACCATAATGCCATGAAACTAGAAATCAACTACAAGAAAAAAACAGGGAAAGGAACAAAACTGTGGAGACTAAACAACATACTACATGAACAACCAACAGGTTCTTGAAGAAATACAAGGAGAAATCAGAAAATACTTGGAGACAAATGAGAACGAAAACACACCATAGCAACTCATATGGGATCCAGCAAAAGCAGTCCCAAGAGGGCAATTTATAGCAACACAGGCCCACGTCAACAAACAAGAAAAAGCTCAAATAAACAATCCTAAACTACACCTAACAGAATTGGAAAAAGAAGAACAAACAAAGCCCAAACTCAGCTGAAGCAGGGAAATAATATAAATTAACACAGAAATAAATGAAATTGAAACAAAAAAGACTGTAGAAAGGATCACTAAAACAAGGAGCTGGTTCTTTGAGAAGATAAACAAAATTGACAAACCCTTAGTAGACTCACTAAGAAAAAAAGAGAGAAGGCTCAAATAAATAAAATAGAAATGAAAGAGCAGAAATTACAACAGATATGACAGAAATACAAAAGATTATAAGAGAACATTATGAAAAACTATATGCCAACAAACTGGACAATCTAGAAGAAATGGATAAATTCTTAGACTCTTACAAGCTCCCAAAACTGAATCAAGAAGAAATAGAGAATCTGAATAGACCAATCACAAGTAAAGAGATTGAAACAGTAATCAAAAACCTCCCCCAAAATAAAAGTCCAGGACCGGACGGCTCCTCAGGAGAATTCTACCAAACATTCAAAGATGATTTATTACCTATTCTTCTCAAACTATTCCAAAAAATTGAGGAAGACGGAAATATTCCTAACACATTCTACGAGGCCAACATCACCCTGATACCAAAGCCTGACAAGGACAACACAAAGAAGGAAAACTACAGGCCAATATCACTGATGACATAGATGCAAAAATCCTCAACAAAATTTTGACAAACCAAATACAGCAATACATTAAAAGGATCATACACCATAATCAAGTGGGGTTCATACTAGGGACACAGGGATAGTTTAACATCTGCAAATCAATCAACGTGATGCACCACATTAACAAAATGAGGAACAAAAACAACATGATAATCTCCATAGATGCAGAGAAAGCATTTGACAAGATACAACATCCATTTATGATTAAAAAAAAACTCTCAATAAAATGGGTATAGAAGGAGAGTACCTCAATGTGATAAAGGCCATATATGACAAACCCACAGCCGACATCATACTTAATGGGGAAAAACTGAAAGGCATCCCTCTGAGAACAGGAACAAAACAAGGATGCCCACTCTCACCACTCTTATTCACATAGTACTGGAGGTTTTGGCCGGAGCAAGTTGGCAAGAAAACGAAATAAAAGGAATCCAAATAGGCAGTGAAGAAGTGAAACTCTCACTGTTTGCAGATGACATGATTTTATATATAGAAAACCCTAAAGAATCCATAGGAAAACTATTAGAAATAATCAACAACTACAGCAAAGTTGCAGGATACAAGGTCAACATACAAAAATCAGTGGCATTCCTCGAGGGTATTATGTAAAGCGAAATAAGCCAGTCAGAGAAAGACGAACTCTTTATGACTCCACTCACAGGTGGAAGTTAGTATATTGATAAGGAGATCAGATCGGTGGTTACCAGGGAAAAGGAGGGGTCGGGGGGAGGGCACAAAGGGGGAAGTGGTGTACCCACAACATGACTAACAAAAATGTACAACTGAAATCTCACAAGGTTGTAATCTATCATAACATTAATAAAAAATAAAAAAATAAAAAAAAAATAAAGAACTAACTAGTGGCCCCACTCCACCCTGATGAAAAGGAAAAAAAAAAAAATCAGTGGCATTTCTATACTCTAATAACAAACTAACACAACAAGAACTCAAGAATACAATCCCATTTACAATCACAACAAAAAGAATAAAATATCTAGGAATAAATTTGACTAAGGAGGTGAAAGACCTATACAAGGAAAACTGTAAGACACTACTGAAAGAAATTGATAATGACATAAAGAAATGGAAAGACATTCCATGCACAGGGATTGGAAGAATAAACAAAGGTAAAATGTCCATACTGCCTAAAGCAATCTACAGATTCAATGCCATCCCAGTCAGAATCCCAATGACATTCTTCACAGAAATAGAACAAAGAATCTTAAAATTCACATGGGGCAACCAAAGACCCCGAATTGCTAAAGCAATCCTGAGAAAGAACACACCTGGAGGCATCACAATCCCTGACTTCAAAATGCACTACAAAGCCATAGTGAGCAAAACAGCATGGCACTGGTACAAAAACAGACACAGATGAATAGAACGGAATTGAAAGCCCAGAAATGAAACCACATATCTATGGTCAGCTAATCTTTGACAAAGGGGCCAAGAACATATCATGGAGAAAGGAAAGGCTCTTCAATAAATGGTGCTGGGAAAACTGGACAGCCACCTGTGGAAGAATGAAAGTAGACTATTTTCTTTCCCCATGAACAAAAATAGATTCAAAATGGACCAAAGACTTGAAGGAAAGTCCTGAAACCATAAAATTTCTGGAAGAGAATATAGGCAGTACACTCTTTGACATCCAACTTAAAAGGATCTTTTCGAATACCAGGTCTTCTCAGGCAAGCGAAACAAAAGAAAAATAAACAAGTGGGACTTCATCAGACTAAAGAGCTTCTGGGAGGCAAAGGAAACCAAGATCAAAATGAAAAAACAACCTACCAACTGGGAGAAAATACTTGCAAACTGTATATCCGATAAGGGGTTAATCTTCACAATATATAAAGAACTTACACAAATGAACTACAAAAAAAAACAAACAACCCACTCAAAGAGTGGGCAGAAGATATGAGCAGACATTTTTCCAAAGAAGATATACAGGTGGCCAATAGGCACATGAAAAGATGCTCAACATCACTAATCATCAGGGAAATGCAAATCAAAACTGCACTTAGATATCACCTTACACCCATTAGAATGGCTATAATCACCAAGACAAAAAGCAACAAATGTTGGAGAGGTTGTGGAGAAAAGGGAACCCTCATGCACTGCTGGTGGGAATGCAAACTGGTGCAGCCACTGTGGAAAACAGTATGGAGATTTCTCAAAAAATTAAAAATAGAAATACCATATGACCCGGCTATCCCACTACTGGGTATTTACCCAAAGAACCTGAAATCAACAATTCAAAGAGACCTATGCACCCCTATGTTCATTGCAGCATTATTCACAATAGCCAAGACATGGAAGTGACCCATGTGCCCATCGACTGATGAATGGATAAAGGAATGGTATATACATACAACGGAATACTACTCAGCCATAAAAAAGACGAAATCGTCCCATTTGCAACCACATGGATGGACCTTGAGGGCATCACATTAAGGGAAATAAGCCAGACAGAGAAAGACAAACACCATAGGATTTCACTCATATGTGGAATATAAACAAACTTATGGATAAAGAAAACAAGTTAGCGGTTACTGGGGGAAGAGCAGGGAGGGTGGGTACAAGAGGTGAAGGAGCACATTTATATGGTGTACGACAAATAATAATGTACAACTGAAATCTCACTATGTGACCAGCTATTATGACCACAATAAAAAAATAGATTTTAAACTTTGCCAAAAAAGAAAGAGATGCCCGGGCTTGGACAAGGTGGGCAGAGAAGAGGAGATGATCCAGGGGACTTACGGATGGAACACACAGGCCACAGGGCCCTATGGGGATGGGGTGGGGGAGGAGAAGAGGAAGATAGAGGAAGGGGCCTCCCGCCATGGGCCATGCCTTCTCCAACAGGACACCAGTCTCCAGGGGAAGAGAGGGTTGAACTGGTCCCTGAGGAAAAAGAAAAGGTCTAGAGGCTGTTCCAGCACTCAATTGCCAACATGTTCCTGACTTCCTGAGCATCGCTTGTTGCAAAGTGTCGCAAGGGAGAGGCCTGGGAACACGAGCCTGTGTTTGCTCCCGGCAGTCAGCTGGGCAGGAGGGCGGCCAGTCCCGGCCAGGAGCTGGTGCTGCGGCTGGGCCCTGTGCAAGAGAGGCGGGCCGACCTCGGCGGCATCCGGTCTGCACTCCTTCCGTGGCCTGCGGCTCTTCTCAGAAAAACACCCACAGGCACCAGCACCATGGGCTGCACACAATTTTACACTCCCTCCCAACAAGCCCGTCTGCGGGCCCCTGGGGGTTAAGACGCTTCATTTTACAGGATGGAGAAACGAGGCTGAGACAGACTTGTCCAAGTCCCCCCAGTGTGTCAGGCGCTGGGCAAGGACTAAAGGCCAGATGTCTGCGTGCACACAGTCAGCACTTGTCGAGCGCTTACTACCAACCAGGCACTGCGCAAGGTGAGAGCTTTCCCTCTTATTCTCAAAACAATGCTCTGAGGGGGTTGTTGTTTTTGCACCAGGCTCAGAGAGGCCAGGCAGCTCGCTGACGGGCGCGTGACTGGTGGGGGGCACTCAGCCAGGGTAGTTCGCTGTTCTATGCAACGTTTCAGGACATCTAGGAAGCTTCCAGCGGCGGTGACGCGTGAGCAGGGCCACGAAGGAGCAGGTGGGAAGCAGGACAGGGCCGTCCAGGCTGAAGAGCTGCAGGGGCGCAGAGCCGTCCCTGGGGCTGGAGTGTGAGCCCCAGCGTGGATTCTGGGTGGCAGGGAGCGAACTGGATTCTGACGCTGCAGGGTGCTGGCAGAGGTTTTAGCAGGAGGAACACATTGGCTTCCTCCTTCTGAGGGGCTGCACAGAAGGCTCTCCTCTGTACATCAAGAATAAGGGCGTCGTGGCCAGATTATTTTGCAGGCGTGAGAGGAAAAAGTGAGATCCGGACTGAGAACGCCATTTGGAAACAGTGAAGCTTCCAGCAGAAGAAAGGGGGGTGCCACGCATGGTGTAGGGCCTTGGCGAACATTCACAGGCAATACTCAGTGAGCCTTCGGTACATGCCAAGCACCGTCACAAACTGGTGTATGTCTTGTCTCTTGCGTCTCATTTTCTCTAATCCTCGCGCCCAGTCCTACCCAGTTTGGTTACGTGCACTTCACAGAGACAGAGAGACAGGAAGTTGCTTCCCTGAGATCAAGCTTTTGAAGGGCGGATCCAGGATCGATCCTTGAGAGGCCCAAATGCAGAGCCCTCCATAGTCCCTCCATGACGTCTCACTCTTTCTCAGCCAGGACTCCCAGAAGAGAAAGCTGGAGCGCAGGCCCGGGGGCGGCAGGCTGTAATCGGGAGGAGGTGGCTGGGCTGGCAGGAGGACAGTGTTTGTTCTTGTCTTGGTTATGGGTTCTTCCTTTCAGAAAGAAGCGGATGCCATAGCAACCGCCCAAACAGCACTCCTTAAGCCGGTCCAAAGAGACGCAGAGCCCGGGTGGCCAGCCGGGCCCCTCCCCCGCTTCACATCAGCAGAGCGGGAGATTTCATGCCACGGCCTGCAGCGAGGACCCAGGGGCCAGCGTCAATATTTGCATCTCCCAGCTCCCTGGCTCCGGCTCCGTCGGTACTCTAAGAATGACAGGTTCTTTACTGTGCAAACACACAGGGACAGATGAAGGGGATTTAAAGTGGCTCAGGCTTCGCCCCAGGGTTTGGACTGGAAATCTGACCTGCTTAACCCTCTGCCGTCACTGTTTGCTGGCCCTCTCCGTTCATCCTTAGACTCATGGAACCGCAGATGTCAGAGCAGGTGAGGAGCTCAGCCCAGCCAGGCTGCTGACAAGTGACAAGTCCAGAGAGGGAAGGGACCAGCCCAAAGGGCCCTGCCTGCTGGCTGTCGCTGGGATTCTGAGGGCCACCCAGCAACTCCAGGCCAAGGTAGAAGCGATTTCTCTGAGTCCTATAAAATATACATATATTTATTGAGGTATAATTTACATGCAACGAAATGCATAGATCTTAAGCATACAGTTCAATGAGTTTGTTTAAACTGCTTTATTGCAGCGTAATTGAAATATAATAAGTTTCGCATATTTAAAATGTACACTTTCCTAAGTTTTGACATATGTATACACCCACAAACTATCTCAATTAAGATAGTGAGCGTATCCATCACCCTCAAGTGTCCTTGTGCCCGTCTGTAATCTTTACCCTCACGCTCCCCAACCCTCACTCCCACACTCAGGCAACTGAGGATGGGTTCTCTGTCTGGACAGGTTAGTTGGCACTTTTCCAGAATGTTATAAAACTGGAATCCTGTAGTGTATGTTCTTTGTCTGTCTGGCTGTCTTCACTCTGAATGACTAATATGAGACTTCTCCATGGGGCAGCACGCCCAATGCTCATCCTTTTTTGCTGTTGAGCAGTATTCCACATGGTTTGTGCATTCCAGGCTGGAGGTGCACCCTTCAATTATCCATTTATTTGTTAATGGATTTGGGATTATTACCAGTTTGGGCTATTACAAGCAAATCTGCTATGATGATTTATGTACAAGTCTTTATATGGACACGTGCCTTCATTTATCTTGGGGAAATACCTAGGAGTGGAATGACTGGATATAGTCAGTGCATGTTTAAGTGAAATCGCCTGTTTTCTGAAGTGGCTGTATCATTCCACATTCCCACCATCGGAGTAGGAGAGTTCAGTTGCTCTGTATCCTCACCAACACTTGGTCAACACCAAGCTAACACTTAGTGTTAGCTTTTCTAATAGGTGTGTGATAGCAGCTCATTGTGATTTCACTTTGCATTTCCCTAATGACTAAGGATGCTGAGCATCTTTTCATGTGCTTATTTGCATTCACATATCTTCCTTGGTAAAGGGTTTGTTAAATCTTTTACCCATTTTATTAGATTGCTTGTTTTTTCATTATTGGGTTTGGAGAGTTGTTATATACTCTGACAACATCCTTTATCAGATGTACCATTTGCAAATATTTCTCCCAGTCTGTGGCTTCTCTCTTTTTTTTTCTTTTATTTTTTGAGGAAGATTAGCCCTGAAATAATATCTGCCACCAATCCTCCTCTTTTTTTGCTGAGGAAGATTGGCCCTGAGCTAACATCTGTGCCCATCTTCCTCTACTTTATATGTGGGAAACCTGCCGCAGCAAGGCTTGACAAGCAGTGCCACGTCCGTACCCAGGATCCAAACTCCAGGCTGCCGAAGTGGAATGTGCAAACTCAACTGCTGTGCCACCGGGTCGGCCCCTTTTCATTCTTTTAAGCATCTTTCAAAGAACAGAAGTTTTTTATTTTGATGAAGTCCAATTTATCAAATTTCTCCTGTTATGGATTATGCTTTTTGCGTTGTATTTAAGAAATTATGGCTTAACTCAAGGTCACAAAGATTCTATCCTATATGTTCTTCTAGAAGGTTTATGGTTTTAGGTTTTATAATTAGATCTATGATGTATTTTGAGTTAGTTTTTGTAAATGATGCAAGGAATTACATGAACCACTTTTCAAATGCATGATGGATATTGGCCCATATTTTTCTTTTCTTGACAAAGGAATGTCCGTCAAGTTTTGGTATGAGGGTAACGTGGGCCTCATAGAATGGGTTGGGAAGTGTTCCCTCCTCTTCACTTTTCTGGAACAGTTTGTATAGACTTGGTGTTATTTCCTTAAATGTTTGATAAAATTCACTGGTGGAGCCACTGGTTCTTGGAATTTTCTTGGTGGGAAGGTTTTAAACCACAAATTCAACTTCTTTAATACACACAAGAATAATCAGAATATCTAGTTCTTTTTGAGTCAGCTTTGGTAATGTCTTTCAAGGAATTTATCCATTTCTTCAAACTTGTCAAATTTATTGGCATAAAGTTGTTTGCAATATTCCCTATTACTCTTTTAACATCTGTAGAATCTGTAGTAATGCCATTTGTCTCATTCCTGATATTAGTAATTTGTGCCTCCACTCCTTTTTCCTCATCAGTTTAGCTAGAGGTTTGTCAATTTTACTGACATCTTCTCTCTTTTTTTCTTTGTTGGTCTTCCTAGAAAGACACCATTTTCTGCGTACACTTGAAAGAATGTGCTTTCTGCTGCTGTGGGATTTTATAAATCAGGTCTAGTTGGGTGATAGTGTTCTTCAAGTCTAGCATATCCTGCTGGTTTTTCTCTCTACTTTTTCTGACAATTATTGAGAGGAGGGTATTGAAATCTCTGGTTAGAATCACGGATTTGTCTATTTTTCCTTGCAGGTCTATCACTTTTTGGTTCATGCATTTTGAAGCTCTCTTATTAGGTGTATACACATTTAGGATTGTTATATCGTCTTGATGAAGTTACCCATTTATCATTAGGAATTGATCTTCTTTATCCCTGGTAATATTCTTTGCTCTGAAATCTATTTGTCTGATGCTAATTTAGCCACACCAGTTGTACCAGTCAGCATGGTACATTTTTCCATCCTTTGACTTTGAGCCTATTTGTGTCTATATTTAAAGTGTGTTTCTTTTAGTCAGCATGTAGTTGAGTCTTGCTTTTTATCTAACCTCACAATTTCCTCTGCCTTTTAATTGGGATATTTAGACCATTTACATTTAATGTGATTGTTGATATGGTTTAAGTTACCTTGCTGTTTGTTTTCTATTTGCCCCATTTGTTCTTTGTTCTTTTTTTTCTGATTTCTTTTGGGTTAATTAAATATTTTTATGATTCCATTTTCTCTCCTTTGTCGGCTTATAAATTAAAACTCTCTGTTTTGTTATTTTAGTGATGCTTCAGAGTTTATAGTACACATTTTTAATCAGCACAGTCTACCTTCAAGTGATTTTATACCATTTCACATAGAATGTAAGAACCAACAATAGTATACTTGCATTTCTCCCCACCTGACCTTTGTGTGCAATTGTTGTTGTACATTTTATAATCCATCGCTGTTATTCTCACTTAAACAGGCAATTACCCTTAAAGAGATTTAAATAATAGAGATGTTATATATTTCACCATGTAGTTATTTCCAGTGCTATTTTTTGTGTGTAGATCCATATTTCCACCTGGTATCATCTTCCTTCTGCCTGAAGGACTCCTTCGACATTTCTTGCACCGTAGATCTGCTGGGGGTAAATTCTGCCAGTGCTTTAAAGAGGCTATTCCACTGTTTGCATTGTTTCCAATGAGAAATCTACTGTTGGCTTTATCTTTGTTCCTCTGTATGTGAGGTGCCTTTTTTCTCCGACTGCTTCTAAGATTTTCTTTATCACTGCTTTTGAACAATTGGATTAGGACGTGTTGCTTGGTGTGGTTTTCTTCACGTTTCTTGTGCTTATTGTTCATCGGGCTTCTTGGATCTCTTTTCATCAAATCTGCAAAAAAGTTTACCATTATTTCTTTAAATACTTTTTCTGTCCCTCCTTCTCTCTCTTCTCCTTCTGGGTCTCCAATTACACACATAGTAGGCCGCTTGAAGCTGCTCTCCTCATTTAAAAAAAAATGTTGTTTTCCTCTCTGTATTTTGCTTTAGACAGTTTCTTCAAATTCACTAATTTTTTCTTCTGCAATATTTAATCTGCCATTAATTCCACCAATGCATTTTTCATCTTAGACAATGTTGTTTTCACCCCTAGGAGGTTGATTTGGGTCTTTTTTCTATCCTCCATGTCCCTACTTAACTCTTTCAACACATGGAACTCAATTATAACTTTTTTTTTTTTTTGGTGAAGAAGATTGTCCCTGAGCTAACATCTGTGCCAATCTTCCTCTATTTTGTATGTGAGATGCCACCACAGCATGACTTGATGAGCTGTGTGTAAGTCTGCACCCAGGATCTGAACCCACAAACCCCAGGCCACCAAAGTGGAGTGTGCAAACTTAACCACTATGCCACTGGGCTGGCCCCTCAATTATAACTTTTAATGTCCTTCTCTGATGATTCTAATATCTGTCAGTTCTGGCTAGATTTAGATAGATTGAATTTTCTCTTCATTATGAATTATATTTCTTGCTTTTCATGCTTGGTAATTTTATTTTCATATAACAGCTTTATTGAGGTACGTACATACCATACAATTCACCCATTTAAAATGCACAGTTTAATAGTTTTTAGTATATTCTTAGGGTTTTGCAACCACCATCATAATCATTTTAAAACATTTTCATCACCCCAAAGAGAAACCTCATACCCATTAGCAGTCAGTCCCCATTTCTCCCAAACCCCCATACCTAGGCAACCACTAATCTATTTTGTCTATAGATTTGCCTATTCTGGACAATTCATATAAATGGACTTAGCCAACACGTGGCCTTTTGTGACTGGCTTCTTTCACATACATGTTTTCAAGGCTCATCTATATTGTGGGACATATCACTACTCCATTCTTTTTTGTTGCTGAATAATATTCCATTGTATGGAATACCATATTTTGTTTATTAGTTCCTCAGCTGATGGACGTTTGGGGTGTTTCTACTTTTTTGGCTATTATGGATAATGCTGCTGTGAACATTCAGGCACATGCTTTTGTGTGGATGAACATTTCAATTTCTCTAGTAGTGGGACTGCTGGATCATACATTAAACCTTCTGAGAAACTGCCAGACTGTTTTTCACAGTGGCTGTACTGTTTTACATTCCCACCAGTAGTGTATGTATAAGGGTCCAATTTCTCCACTTCCTCAACACTTACGATTGTCTCTTTTCTTTTTTTTTAAAGATTTTATTTTTTTCCTTTTTTCCCCCAAAGACCCCCGTACATAGTTGTATGTTCTTCGTTGTGGGTCCTTCTAGTTGTGGCATGTGGGACGCTGCCTCAGCGTGGTTTGATGAGCAGTGCCACGTCCGCGCCCAGGATTCGAACCAACAAAACACTGGGCCGCCTGCAGCAGAACACGCAAACTTAACCACTCGGCCACGGGGCCAGCCCTGATTGTCTCTTTTCTACTACAGCCATCCTAGTGGGTATGAAGTGGCATCTTATTGTGGTTTTGATTTACATTTCCCTGATAGCTAATGATGTTGAGCACCTTTTCATGTGCCTACTCGCCATTTGTATATCTTGTTTGGAGAAAAGTCTACTCAGACCCTTTGCCCCTTTGAGTAATTTATCTTTTTATCATTGAATTGTAAGGGTTCTTTATATATTCTGGATACAAGACCCTTATCAAATAAATAACTTGCAAATATTTTCTCCCATTCTGTAGGTTGTCTTTCCATTTTCTTGATGGTGTCCACTAAAGCATAAAAGATCTTCTTTTCTTTCCTTTATTTTTTTGAGGAAGATTATCCCTGAGCTAACAACTGCCACCAATCCACCTCTTTTTGATGAGGAAGACTGCCCCTGAGCTAACATCCATGCCCATCTTCCTCTACTTTATATGTGGGACACCTACCACAGCATGGCTTGCTAAACGGTGCCATGTCCACACCCGGGATCTGAACCAGCGAACCCCAGGCTGCTGAAGCGGAGCATGTGAACTTAACCGCTGTGCCACCGGGCCAGCCCAAAAATTTTATTTTTGATGAAATTTAACATATTTTTTTTTGGTTGACTGTGCTTTTAGGGTCATATCCAAGAAGGCCTTGCCTAACTCAAGGTCAGGAAGATGTGTGCCAATGTTTCTTCTAAGAGTTTTATAGTTTTAGCCCTTACATTTAGGTCTGTGATCATTTTTAGTTAAATTTTGTATATGCTATGAGGAAAGGGTCTAACTTTATTCTTTTGCTTGTGGATATCTAATTGCCTGGCATCATTTGCAGAAAAGAGTATTCTTTCCCCATTGAATTATTTTGGCACCCTTGTCAAAAATCAATTGACTATACATTGAGGGTTTATTTCTAGACTATATCTGGTAATTTTTTATTGGATGCTAGACATTTAATTTTAATTTCCTGGGTGCTGGATATTTTTGATTTCTTATAAATATTCTTGAGCTTTGTTCTGGGATGTGGTAAAGTTACTTTTAACAGTTTGATCATTTAAGGTCTTGGTTTTAAGATTTATTGGGCAGGACCAGAGCCTTGTTTAGTCTATGCTAATTATTTTCTAGGATTGATCATTCCCCACTACTGAGGTGAGACTTTTCTGAATGACATACTTAATACCCATGGATAAGGTTTCTACTATTCCCGACCCTGTGTGGCCATCAAGTGCTGTTTCCTCTAATCCTTTTTGATGGTTCTTTCCTGGCCTGGGGTAGTTTCCTCACAGGCACGTGCTGATCAGCATTCTGCAAAATATTCAAGGGGCACTCCACGTATCTCAGTGTGCTCTGCATCTGCAGCTTTCTCCTCTCCACTGCTCTGTCCTGTGAACTCTAGCTGCCTTGTTTTCCCCAGTCTCTAAGCTCCATCTCCTCGGCTCTGCCTGGATGCCCCTGCTCTGTGCTGCAGCCTGGAAACTCTCTCCAGGCAGTCACTGGAGCAGTCGCAAGGCTCACCTTGTTTGTTTCCTGTCTCTCAGGGGTCACTGTCCGTCACTGCCTGATGTCCAGTGTTTTAAAACTGTTGCTTCATCTATTCCTCCTGTTTTTGTCGTTGTTCCAGGCATGAAGGCAAAGCTGGTCCCATTTTTCCATCTTGGCTACTTTCCAATTCCTTTGAGCAAGGCAGAGTTGCCAGAGTTTTCCAGACCCACCCAGGCCTGGGGTCTACACCTGCAGATTTGTTCCACTTCATTCATCAAGAAGACAGGGTCCAACCATCATTATTTTGTTTTATAAGCTAGGAGACTGAGGCAGCGACTCAAGCCTCCTGTTCTCCCCAAATGGGAGTGGTGGGAGTGAATGAAATTAAGGCTTGAAAAATTTTCCATTTAGCCTGCTCAGTGCTGTAGGGAAAAACTGGACCTGAGAGTCAATCTGAGATTACACCCTGACTTTCCCAGCAAGCCCCTGCACTGCCAAGTCTAGTTTCCACTCTGCAAAGCACACTGAGATTTCCGGTTGGAAGATCCTTGTTATCCTCATTCCACCACCTTCATTCAGTTTCTCAAAAAGGAGTCCTGAGATCTGCCACATCAGATTCTCGGGTGGGGGCTAGGGTGAGGTGGGGTGTTATTTGATTAAAATGCAGGTTCTTGTGGCCAACCAACTCTCCAGCATCAGAATCAGAAGGAGTGGAGGTTATCTGCACTTTTCCTTACAGGCTCCCAAATGACCCTTGGGAACTTCTGGGAACCACTGATCCAAATCTTAAGCTGGTGATTTCCCTCCCAAGAGCTACAATGCTTGCTATATGTGCTATCTTGTTAAGCTATACTCTATACTATCCCTTTCTAGCCCCAACCTCATAAGCATTATGTGGCATGATCTTTTTTTTAATAAAATAAATCAAAAGAGTCTTTTTGATCATTTCACAAAATCCTTTGAGATGACCAGAAAAACCTGATAAATGTTAGGGATTCCTAAGCCTGGAAGGGACTTTAAAAGTCACCTAATCCACCCCACACCTGATGTTTGGATGGTCTATGTACCAGCTTTGCCAAATAATCACCCAGCTTCTGTTTGCACACTTCTGAAGATGAGGAGCTTGCTACCTCTCCTAGTAGCCGTGAATTTAGAAATTTCCTTCTGCTACTGAATCAAGTCTCTCTCTCTTTAATTGGTTCTGGATTCAGAAAACATACCTGTTCCCTCTACCACAGGAAAGTTCTTCCTCTGAAAACAGTTAAGCATCTCCCTGTGAGGCCTCTCAAGCTGCACAACCCCCAGATCACTGGCTGTTCCCCCTGGGCTGAAGGCTTCTGGTCTCCTGAACAAGCCCACACACAGAGCTGCACAGGCTGCCTCCACTCACCTCTCACTTCGCTTCCTCCTAGTCCATGTGAAACATTGGCAAACTGCCCATGGCCACTTCTTTCCTGAAGGGTAAGGACTGATGCAGCCTGGAGCCATGGTGGCCATAGATGCCTGTCCTTCTCTGCTGGTTCGTTCCTTGTATCATATAAACATGGGTTGTGTCTAGGTCATTCTAATTAAAACCGCCTGCTTCTACATCAGGCTCTCCTCTGGCTACTTTCTCAACTCCAGATCAAATTGCTTGTATCTGTCTGTCCTCCTTGCCCTCTTTGCACCAGGGGGTACGGCTGGAACATTCCTCTCTCTTGGTTTCAGCAGTGGTGCACTCTTCTGGTTTCCCCCTTCTTTGACCATTTCTTCTCAGTTGCCTCTTCTCTGCTTCCTTTTAAATGTTTCCATTCCCTAGGGCTCCAGTTTTAGCCATCTGCTTATTCCATTTTACCTCAGTGGTTCATAATTTAGGGGGGAGGGTGTATCTTCTCCCCTTTGAGAATTGGCAATGGCTGCGGATCTACTCCACAGTGCATGGAGTGGGGGAAAAACCCACATTTATCCAAACACAACATTTTGTATACAATTCCAGGTCCTTAACCTGAAGCCTGTTCTTCCTGCATGATTTCATTCCCATCCCCAGCTTCTTCCCAGTCTTTCTCCCAGGCCTATAGCTCTGTTGCCTCTCAGACTAACAGATCAATAGTCTCCTGGGCATTTTCATTTGGTTGTCCCACAGGCACCCCAAACTCTACAAACTCCAAACTGAACTCATCTGACCCCAAACTTGTTCCTTCTTTAGTGCTCTCATCTCAGTGGTTACTTACTTTGGGCTAGAAACCGTAAAGTTATCTTTGACACTCCCGCTACCATAGGTCAACACCAGTCCTCTCAGTTCCACCACCGAGCCCCACAGCACAGTGTCTGCTGTTCATACGGATCCCCATCACCGAGCAGAGTACCCGGCTCATAACGGATGCTCAACACACACATACTGAATGATTACATCTCACTGCCACCCCCTCGGCGGCAGCCATCAGCCTTACCTCAGGCCTCCCCTGGCTCCTCACGGGGCTTCCCCTCCAGTCAGCTTCCACCTAGTAGCCAGAGGTGTCAGATCTCTGCCACCCCTGCTTTAACCCCTTGCATGGCTCCCTGATTTTCAGGGTAAAGGCCTTCTCCTAAAGTGGTCCCTGCTGACTGCTCTAGCTTCATCGCTCAACTCTCTCCAACTCCCATTGGCTCCAGCCACCCCGACCTCCAGAGAGCCTCGCATGCGTAAACGATGACACTCGCTTCCTGTCTTATCTGCTCTAGCAGAGCCCACAGGGGTTGCCCAATAATTGTTTACCACATGAGTGAAAGGAAGAACGTATAAGGGTTCTCCAGAGACAGAGAACCAATAGGGAGCGTGTGAGTGTGTGTGCGTGCGCATGTGCAGTAGGTGTGTATACATATGTGCTGAGAGAGAGAGATTTATTCTAGGGCTCTCAGTCTTTTCTCTCGGGCCTACAACTGATTGGCTGAGGCTTATCCACATTCTGGAAAGTAATCTGTTTTATTCAAAACCTACTGGCTTAAATGTTAGTTATGCCTATAAAATACTCTCACAGTGACACTCAGATGGTGTTTGACCACACGTCTGGGCACCACACCCTAGCCAACATGACACACAAAATTAACCATCATAAAGAATAAAGTCTTTCTCTCTGAGGCTCAGCTTCCCCACCTATGAAATGAAGAGCCATGATAATGTTTGAGGATTCTACAAAGAAATCAATGACCGTAATTAGAGAACAGCTGGATTAGACTCTAGTTTAAAGAACTTCACTCGCATTCTATCATTTAATTCCTACAACAATCCTACCAAGCAAGTTTGTTACTGTACAGCAATCCCCCCTTATTCCTGGGAGATACATTCCAAGACCCCCAGCGGATGCCCAAGACTGCAGATAATACCAACCCCAATACATACTATGTTTTTCCTATACGTCCATATTTATGATAAAGTCAATTTATGAATTAGGCACAGTTAGAGATGAACAACAATAACTTCTCTTTGGCATATCTGAACTGCCAGTGTCACTACTCTTGCACTTTGGGGCCATTATTCAGTAAAATAAGGGTTACCTGAACACAAGCACTGTGATAGCTCGACAGTTGACCTGATAACCGAGAGGGCTGCTAAGTGACCAAGGGGTAGCATGAACAAAGGGATGATTCATGGCCCGGGCTGGCACAAGGTTTCATCATGCTACTCACATGATGTGCAGAATGATGCACAATTTAAAACTTACGAATTGTTTATTTCTGGAATTTTCCATTTAATGTTTTCTGAAACTGTGGAAAGTGAAACCGCAGACAAAGGGGGACTATAGCATTCTTTTCACAGATGAGGATATCAAGGCCCAGAGAGAGGAAGAGATTTGCTGATAAGTGACAGGACCTGGCCTACAGCCTGGCTTTTCTGACGCCTACTTTAGAGCTGATCCTTCAGGGCCCAAAGAACCATTCTTGAGAGTTGGTAGAGGAAGTTGCCAGGAGTGAGAGGCTGAAGCAGAAGGGAAAATTTTGCTACAGAAACTCAGAGTAAAACCACGACAGCAGGACGTCAAATCGGCCTGATCAGGCCAATCTAGGAATTTCAGAATATAACTTCTCTTCTCCAATTGAGAGAGGCCAAGTATGGCCAGGGCTCAACACCTGGTGCATTAAGAACTTGGCGTTTAGGATAAATTCCAGAAAGTACAGATAGCAAAGATAGTTAAAGGTGGCCAGAAAAGCTGGGTCACTGCTCTTTACTTGCCAGAAGTCATGCAGCATTTATTGTTGCCAGAATATTCTCTTACAAATCTACTTCAAAGCTAAGCTTTCGGGTTATTCCCAGACCAAAGATACAAAAAGACCTTCAAGGACTAGAAGGACTAGAAACAGAGCAAGGCCTTCTGGAAAGACGTTCTCTCTGACATGGTATTTTGTTTATTTACAGGACTCCAGAGGTTCAAAGTTAAATTTAACACTTAAAAAGGCAGTAGGGAGAATCTCAAGACCAGAAAAAAATCTGCAAGCTGACGCTGCAAGACTCGTCAAGAAGCCAAATGTCACAAGCACCTCCATGGCTGGGAAAGCTAACTGCTTTCTTTAACACTCCCCATGCTTTCTCATTCTCCTGTATTTCTCTTCTGTCTGGGGTCTTCAGGGGACCATCCATTTCCTTGCCACTTTCAGCATCTGGAGGCCACCTGTATTCCTTGGCTCATCTCCCCTTCAAGGCATCACTCCAACCTCTTGTGTCCATCGTCACGTCTCCTGCTATTGACTGATCCTCCTGCCTCCCTCTTAGAAGGACCCTTGTGATTACACTGGGACCATCTGGAGGATTCAGGATAATCTCTCTATCTCAAGATCTTTAATTTAATCACACCCGCAAAGTCTCTGTTACCATGTAAGGTAACGTGTTCACAGGTTCTAGGAGCTCTGATCTGGACCTCTTTGGGGGGCCGTTATTCAGCCTACCACACTGGGTAATGGGTACATGGGGTTTGTTCTCTTTTTTTAAATATGTTTGAATAAAAATTATGAAAGAAAACACTCCTTTGACCCCAAGACTCTAGTTACCATCAGATTTTGGAATTTACACTCCCTTACACAGTGAAACTTCTTGAATTTTTTTCTGTAGTTCTTGTCTTCACTTCCTCACATCCTGTTCTCCTTAATCTATTCCAGTTGGGTTTTTGACATTTACCTATCCCCACAACCCAACCGAGACCACAATCTCCAACTTGCTAAATTATCTGTCCTCATCCAACATGACCTCTCAGAAACATTAACACAATTCACCACCCCCCCCCTTGTCAAAACATCTTCACTGCTAGGCTCACATTACACACCCTCCTTGCTTTATCTCCTAATTCAACACCCACTCCTCTTCTGCTTGATTTGAAGAGTGGCAAGGCCCCAGGCCCAGTCTCAGGCACTCTTTTCCTATCTACACTCTCCCTACGTATCTCATGCAGCCAAGGGCTCCAAAGATCACCTCTCCATTGCTGAAGCCCAACTATATTTATATCTTCACTCCTGACCACTCCCTTGAGCTCCAGACTCATATATCCAATTGCTTACTTGTGCACCTCATTAGGCATCTCAAATTTACCTAAAACAGAACATTCTGATTTTCCCTTCTGCCCCAAACCTGTTCCTCTCATGCATTTTCCCATGGTAGTCAATGACACCATTATCCACTCAGTTGCTCAGGCAAAACTTTATGAAGGAGTCATCTTTGACCTTACTCCTCTGCTCCTTTACTCCCGGACAACAAATGCATTAACATGACCTATCAGCTCTACGTCCAAAACAGCCCCTGAATCCAACCTCTTCCCATCGTCACTGCTATGGTCTGGTCCTAGCTGCCATCATCTTTCACCTGGACTTCTCTAATGGTCCCGATTGGACCCCCTGCTCCACTGTTGCCCTATGATCCATGCTCCACACATTGGGCCCATCAAGCAATAAGGGTTCATTCTTCAAAATATAAATCAGATCACATGTGATTTGTACTTATCAGTGGCTTCCTGTTACACTGAAGCAAAACTCAAATTCCATAAACCACAAGGCCTAGATGGTCTGCCATTTCTCTCCCTAAACTCACCTTTCACCCCTTCTTCACTATGCACTAGCCACCTGGCCTTCGCTTTTTCCTTTTGTCTCTTGAATGTGCCAAGCATCTGCAGCTCAAGTTTTTGCACTTGTTCAACCTTCCCTGAGACCCTCTGCACCCAGATGTTTGCATCATTAGCTCCTTCTTACCATACTTCTCAGCTCAAACATCACTTCCTGAGAGAGGCCTTCTGGAAACCCCTCAATAAATTAAATATCTGAATTAATTCTCCCCATCCCCATCCCCCAATAACCCATTACCCTGTTCTACTTTCTTTAAAGTACTTATCACTATGTGCACTTTGTTGACTGACCGTCTTATTTACTCACTTCTTGTGTGACTCACCCCACATGAACGTCCCACTTGGATGTAAGCTCCCTAAAAGTAAACACTCTCTTTTGTCTTGTTCACTGCTGAGGCCCCAGCACCTGGAACATGTTAAATCTTCTCAAATGAATAGCTCAGAATTTTTTTAATGAATGCATGAGAAGAAACTTAGCCTAATGTCAGATTCTTACGTAATTCTAACAAACCAAAAGATTCTGATTCAGTAAAGATAGGTAGGGTCCAGGAGTTTTCATTTTAACAAATACTCCAGGATGCTCTGGGGCAAGGGTCCACAGATCCTACTTTGGAGAATATTGATTTATTCATTCTTGCAAGCATTATGTAGGTAGGACACCTAGTTTTAAAAAGGTAAATTGAGGATTAGCAGAATTGATTTACTTGTCCAAAGTTCCTAATGAGTCAGCAAGTGAATTCTAAGAAACAAACAAGAAACTCTAAAAACAGCTAATTCTCACATGTAAGTTAAACACACACACAAACTACCCCATCTACTTTATGTTAGTCATAAATTCCTGACCTTCATCACAATCATTAAAACAAAGCCTGGACTATCACAACTCCATTTGAATGACTACAATGAACTGTTCAGATGAAACAAGAAATATTTCTTTAAAAGAATCACCAGCAGAGAAAAATGTGATCCTTGAAAGAAAAAAAGGATTCAAGAAAATGAAATCTTAGCATTTAGTACACTGTGTTTATAAAAAAGAAGTGATCAGGGGCCGGCTTAGTGGTTAGGTTCGTGCGCTCTGCTTCAGTGGCCCAGGGTTTTGCCAGTTCGAATCCTGGGTGCAGACATGGCACCGCTCATCAGGCCATGCTGAGGCGGCATCCCACATGCCACAACTAGAAGGACCCACAGCTAAAAATACACAACTATGTACCAGGGGGCTTTGGGGGGGTAAGGAAAAATAAAATCTTTAAAAAAAAAAAAAAGTGATCAGAAGTTGCTCTGAAGGATTTGTCCTCCAAGATGATAAAAACAGGTGGGATGTTTGAAAAGTAATTCCAGATGCCACTTTCTGACAAAGCATTGCAACACAGCAACAAGGGGGTGTTCTTGGAGGGAGCTGATCAAATTAGATTCAAGTTTGACTAATGATATATGCTAAGTTTGACAAGCAAGGCTGACTCTTTATTTGCACCAGGAATTCGGCAAGGTGTGCTACTATCCATCCAAATGACATTTTATAACTCAACTCTACTTCTACAAAGAAAAACAATCTACAAGGAATCTGCCTTTCTCATTTTATCAATTTCAAAAATCAGAGCGTTTGATACGATCTTGGGCAACAGGCCAGCTTTCCAGAAGTGGCACCTTGTCTAGCTCTAAATAGCAAATACAACATGTATCAGATGCACGATCTACCTTTATTAAAATCCTGGTTAAACTCCAGAGCATTTCCAAATGTCAAGCCAACGTTCTTAATTCCTTGAGGTCTTCTGTTCCTTCCTTCTATTTGCCAGTAAGTCTTGCTTTAAGCTCACCTTTTAAGAATGGAGTGAGGTCTAGAGCAGCACTGTTCAATAGAGATATAACACAAATCACATGCAAGCCACGTACATTTTCTAGTAGCCACATGAGAAAAATAAAAACAGATGAAATCAGTATTTTTAACATCAAAAATACCATTTTAACACATAATCAATACTTAAAAACTGAAGATACTTTTCATTCATATTTTCGTACTTTGGTCTATCTGATATCCAGTGATTTACAGCACATCTCAATTTGCACCAGCCACATTTCAAGCATTCAATGGCCACATGTGACTAGGGGCTACCATACTGGACAGTGAAGATCTAGAGCCTTGCTACTCAAAGTATAGTCCACAAATTAAAGCACTGGCATGCTCTGCAAACTTGTTAAAAATGCTCAATCTCCGTTCCCACTCCAAACCTACTGAATTAGAATCTGCATTTCAACAAGATCTTCAGGTGATTTGCATGCACAATAAAGCTCAAGAAACACTGGTCCAAGGCAAGTTATTGGTCTCAGGTTCCTCATCCATCAAATAGAGGTGACAATCCTCACTTTGCAGGACTCTCGTGAAGATTCCTGGCAGTTTACTTCACAGACTGAATAGCTGGGATTTTAATAAATGCTAACTATCATTTAAGGAGGCGAGGTAACAGAGTAGGCTTCAGAGTTAGAGCAAAAGGAGGACAAGTTCTAGTGCTGTCACTTCAAGCTCTGTGACCCAGAACGACTCACTTACCTGGAGGCTGAGTTTTCTTAACTTTAAACTGGGGCTAATATCTATCTTCCATGGTTACTGAGAGGACAGGGCATGGCACATAGGAGGCATTCAATAATGGGAGCACGTGTGTGTGTGTGTATATATATATCCTATGGGCTAGGTCAAATTGGGGTAGTAACAAATCACGTGAAGCTGCCTTTTTAGTTCACACGGCGTTCCATCCCCAAAGTCTTATCTCTAGTTGCTCCAGTCTATATTTCACAAGCAGAATTTATGGACAGCAAAACGTTTATTTGAAAAATTACTATGTATTGAAAATATACATTAGAAATTACATACTTCCATAGTACTCCCCTCCCCCACCACAAAAGTAGAAATATCTGCTTGCTATGCTAATGCCATAGGTAAATTCAAACAAAAAGGAAAATGTCATCAGCCCCCTCTCCTCATACATTAGAGCTGGGGGGGAAAGGTCAATTTCTATCTGACAATCAATAAGAATTTAACAAGTCCCAGTCTTCCACGGCAAGACACACATATTTCTGCTTTGAAGACTGTGAAGAGTTACTTTGTTCCTTCTCTGGCTCCTCAAAAGCCCTCTTCTTGCTCTTCTTTGACTCCTGGCTTAAGACAGCTTCACATTTCAACAATGGCCCATGGCAGTCTGCAGCTTTCTCTTTATAGAACTGGAGTTTCTCAGAAGAGTTCATGTGGGTATCTGCCAGCGGACACTTCCCTGGGGCTTCTGTTCGAGCCCGCTTCCCATCTATAAGAGCGACAGGAGGGAAGGGCGATGAGTTTACCACTGGCCTGATAATGCCCGCTTAAGCCCAGAAGATGATCCAAGGAAACAACAAAGGCCCCAACAAGTGGTGTTGGACTAATTTTATTCCCTTCCAAGTGCCCAGTCAAGTAACGGTGGCACAGGCACTAGCACAGGCTGAAGGCAGGTACTCTGCCACTTCCTGGGGAAGTGACCTTGGGCAAGTGACTCATCTCGAAATTCACTTTTCTCATCTTTATAAAGATATAAAACCTGTTTCATAAGGGTGATGTGAAGATAAATGAAATAATGTGTAAAAAGTGCTTAGCACAATGCTTGGCACGCAGTAAAAGCTCAAAAAATGTTACCTACTACTATTCAAAATCTGGACCGGACTGCCTTCTAAGAGCCAAATTTGTGGCACAACTCTAGCAAATGTTACAACCTTTTTCTGTATTTTTTGATATGCCCTGGATTCTTCTTACTTTGTTACCTTTATTTTTCCCTCACTCCAATTTCATCACTTAACTCTTTTTAAAAATTACTGTAAAATATCTATAACATAAATTTACCATTTTAACCATTTTTAAGTGTACAATTCTGTGGCATTAAGTACATTCACACTGTTGTGCAAACACTGCCACCATCCACCGCCAAAACGTTTTCATCTTGCAAAACTGAAACTCTGTACCCATTGAACACTAACCCTCTGTTACCCCTCCCCCGAGTCGCAGGCAACCACCATTCCACTGTCTCTCTATGAACTTAACTATTCTAGGAACCTCGTATAAGAGATTCCTATATGTATAATATGTATAAGAAGAATCATACAATATTTATCCCTTTTTGACTGGCTTTTCACTTAGCATCATATCTTCAAGCTTCATCCATGTTATAGCATGTATCAAAATCTCCTTCCTTTTTAAGGCTGAATAATATTCCACGGTATGTAAATACTACACTTTGTTTATCCATTCACCTGCCCATGGACACTGGGTTGCTTCCACCTTTTGGATACACTTAATTCCTTTTTAATCTCTGTACTCTATCTACTTTTGTGCCACCACAAATCTTTTTTGGAACAAGATGGGATATAAATAAATAAATACCTACACCACTTAATAAGCTATTTTCCTGGTACAGGTGCTCAAAGCTGTGTAAATTTACATTGGAACCTATGTTGAGAGAATACAACTCTTGCTGATCTAATGAAGTCAATTCTATCATAACTTATTTTCCCACTGAGTGAAAACAGGCTTACTGCTTTAAGGGTGAAAAATAACTCAAAGGCAAAAAACTCCAAAGGAAAGGGAAAGTCTCACAGAAGCGCTGAGCTGCCGCTCGAGGCTCCGAGGTTTCTTGTAGCTTCACAGCTTCTGAAGTCACACGCTCCCACTGCAGAACAATCTAAAATGTATTTGGAAAGATTTGAATCCGAACAAAATCTCAAGCTTTGAATCTCAAGCCTTCCTTGTTCCCCTTGCTCCCTTTCCATAGACACAAACCCCTGTGGCAATCCTACTTGAGATGAGTGGTGATAAGAATAAGAACTAAGTCAACTCTGGACGTTCTGTTTTAATAAAGGAGTTGGTCAGAAAACACACATGTTGGATATGTATGTTCGTATGACTCAGGAAAAATCTATAGTAATGCCCTGTCTATTTTCATCTCTATTCCAAGCTAGAAATAAATTGCATATCCTTAAACTAAATACTAAAGTTTAAAACCTTCGTCATAATACTTTTCACGCATTCCCAGAGTCACTTTCATGCCTTAAAATATACCAATTGTAACTCAAACTCGTGTGTGTGTGTAAAACGCTGTTTCCATATTCTCACACTTCACAGTCAGTTTCCATTTTTAAAACTGTCACAAATGTATTTTTATTATAAGCTACTACAAATCCTTTTGGAAATTTGGCTGAATATAAACCATGCATAAATAAAATAAAGTAAATGATTATTTCACATTTCCCATGAGTAACAAGAACTTTAATATTTCTCACTACGGTATGCAATGAAATGATCATAATCAAGGAAACATTTTCAGGGCACAGAGGCCGTCCAACAGCTTAAGAACACAGTCCCGGAGTCAGCTCCACTACTTACTAACCAGGGGACTCTTGGCAAGTGATTTAATTTTTGAGTCTCAATTTCTTCACCTGTAAAATACGGATTAGTAACAATACATACCCCATCAGGCAGTTGTTAGGATTAAATGAGATAACACACATACGGGGCTTAGCATCATGTCTGGCACACACAAACCGCTCAATCAGTATTAGTTGTTGCCCCTTCTATGATACTTTCCTGATTATGGAAAATGGGGACAGAGCTAAGAGAACACCATGAGGAACAGCTGAATCTGGCCAGTCAGTGGGCAATGGGGAAAATGGTGCTTCCACTAACAGAAATACGAACATCAACAGGACCAGCTGTTCAGGGAAGAGGAAGAAGAAAACAAGTCTGGTTCTGGAAAAGCTGGATCTGAGGTGACAGGTGGAGATTTATGGACGATCCTTAGGAAGAGGTTAGTGTGTGAGAGAAGATAATGTCATCTCTGCAGGGACAGCTAAGGCTCTGAGAACAATTAAGATCACAAGGAGAATGCGTGGAGACAGAGGAGGACAGGAGGAATTGAGGACTCAGCAAGAGGTAGAGGGAGGAGTGAGAAAGTTAGGGGAGAGCCGGGGAAAGGCCAAGAGAGAAAAAGCACAAGGCACGCATGTTTCCATCAGCACTGCGGAGAAGCCCGGCAGGTGAGGGAGGAGGGCACGTGCCGCCTTCCAGAGAACACCTGCAGGAGAGCAGCGGGGCCAGAACTAGGTTACGAGGGACTTAGAACTGAGAAGGCAGCAAGGAGGTGGGAGGAGACAAAAATAGCAACGAGCCACCGCTGTGCTGGGGGCGAGGCACATGTTAGAACAAGGGTAGCTCGAGTATGTTTATACACAGAAGGCAAACAGGCAGCCCAAGGTGAGAATGCAGATGCAGTGAGGCAGTAGAAGGAAACAATTACTAGTAAAACATCACAGAGGAAGCCGGAGATCTTAGGGAATAGAAATGAAAACAAAAAACAAAAACAACTCTAAAGGGCTTATCACTGGAATAAGGTGGCACATCTGTGCCTCTACAGAGGCGGGAGGTAGAATATGGCTGAACAAACAGAGAAATTTGGAGACAGAGATAAGGCAGTAAGGGGACTCCTGTCAGATGGCTTCATTTTTCTGTGTTACCTGCTGAGAGTGAGGCAGGAGGGGAATGGAGTCAGCCTGAAACAACTCCAATAAGGGAGCAACAAGACATGGAGGAAGCTCTGCTGCCGAGCCGCAGGGGCCCACGCGCGGCGCATGGCATGAAGCTGCCCTGGCCCAATGAGCTCCCTCCAGGCCCGGCTGCCAGGTATCTCCTTCCCCCTTACCAAGCTCTGCTAGAACGGTCTCAGTTGCTGCATTTCACAGGTGAAGAAACAGAGACTCAAAGTTGCCTCAAGTTGTACAGCTATGGCGTTATCAAGCCAGGATCCCACACCCAGCTCTCCTACGGTATAGCCTGTGCTCTTTCTACCACGTCACCTGCTACCAAACTACATCAAGCCTTTGTTACGACCATCCCACACCCGCCTCAAGTCCACTGGATACATCTAGCCTTCACCCAGGTCTACCAACTGTGCCTGGCAATGCACTGTGGTGATTACTCCAGGAGGCATTTTTCTGGACCAACTTCAAAGTGCTTCTGAAACACAGACTCACTTGCCCCCTCCTTGCTTCTCTACAGGGAGGTGATGCTACAACCAGGCGGTTGGACAGGTCCACCATCGGGCATTATAGCTTGAGTCGAGGAGGGATCCGGAACAAAACAGTCTGCGGGGGGCCTCTAGGCTTCCGCCAACAGACCTTGGGTTAAAGTGTCTGAAGGAGAAAGGACCAGCCACAGGTAAGCTGGCAGCTATGGCTGCTACGCTCCTTGGTCACCCTGTGACTTCCTAATTAAGTCTGTACTCTACTACATTGGGAAAGACCATCAAGAAGACGAGAGGCAAAGCAAAGGTCAGCTAAGAAACTAAAAATGGGAAGGCTCAGTCAGAAAAAGGCGAAAAAGACATTTACCTCACTAAGGCTCTGAGTGGTAAGAAATTTGCCCAAAAAGGGAGAAGAGCCAGATATGAATCCTTATCAGTGTGGCTTATTCTCTTTCTAGTATATACACATTGCTAAGAGAATCTGTCCTTCTGAAGGTGGGTCATACTGCTTTTCTGCATAGCAAGCCAGAATTCACTTATTTTCTGAGTCATTTATAAGACGGAATTTTCTCCTACGTCCAATAAAGATGAAGCAGAATCTAGTGCCAGGAGCATGAGATTTAAGGAGAGGCATCTAACACCTTTCCTCAAGTAGCTGGGTCAGTTAAAGGCCATCAGTGTCTCTGATTTGACATGATGATGACAATTCAGCCAAGGAATACCAAAAGGGTTAACGTTTGTTCAAAGTGTTGAATAAGACACTTGGAATTAAAATGAAAACTACATTAACTGTAGGGGAGAGAAATCTGCATCACCTGGTCGGCCCAGCCCTCCGTCTTGCAGTTACTGTGATCGAATTCCTTCAAGGGCACTTTGGAGTGAACAAGGCCGATGTGGGTCTGGAGCTTGTGTTTGATGGCTGTGATGTCCTGGCGAAGGGAAAACAGAACAGCAACACACACCTCAGGTCAATCCTGACTTGCTTTCAGTAGCAAAGGATCACTACTAGAAATGCTGGCCCTTTCTAAACACCAATTAGCAGAAGCAAAATATCAAACTGTGAGTGTGGAAAAATACGAGAAGGGAGCACAAGTCTTACCTTGATCCCCGTCCCAGAGATATCTAAGCAGTTTAGTTTTCTAAAAGAGAAGAGGTATCCAATTCCTGCATCTGTGATCTCAGGGTTACCTAGATGTCAAAAACATGGGTAGTATTCTGTTACAGTATAACTATTGCTAAAATGCCAACAACAAGGTCAGAAAAAAAGCTGAACAATGATAAAGTATAAAATATTGAGTGAGCAAACTTAGAGTAAATTAAATACACAGATCTTATCTTTAGCCTATCTGTAATATGTAGGAGCCACGCTAAATAATCCTTAAGATCCTTTATAGCTCTAACTTTCTAGGAGCTGAGGGTTAGCAGAAAAATAAATGAACCAGGTAGGGTTTAATCTGGAACCACATGAAAACAGCATATAAAAACGTATTAAAATGGTACATTAGACTTTGTTCACAGCCATTTCACCTCCAAAGTAAAAAGATTTATTTTAAAAAGATTTTCAAAGGTACTTAGATACAGAGACTATTACTACTCTTACTAACTTGCATTGTTTTCAGAATCCTTTCTTGTGTACTGCCTTCTCACATCAGAGAATACTACATGTAGCACTGAGGCCTCAAGGTCATGGGCCCAGTGCCTGGCACATTGTACACGCTCAAAAAATATTTGTTGAACGAATACACTTCCCTAGGAGGGAGGGAGGACATTCATTATTATCTTCATTTTACAGAAACCAGAACCAAGGTTCAGAGAGGTTAAATAACTTACCCAAGGGCAGACAACTGCTAACAAAAGTAACACTGCAAGGAGTGTTACCCTGACCGCAAACCCTGCTCCTTCTATTCTTTTGACACTATACCATCCTGCCACATACTCAATGGATGCTCAGTTAAATCATAAATGATTTCTATCAGCTTTCTACCATTGGAGTCAATATCTGGTTAATTCTGAGTAAGTTATCAGAACTGTGGATTCATTCAGATTTTCATCAAGCAAATACTGATAAAAAAAAGACCTAGCTGACAGACACTATGGATCAGCAATGCGAAGAAAGAAAAGATGAGCCACATGTCCTTTATATATGCTAGGAATATGATGAAAGGCTGCCCCACGTGCACGTAGTGAGAGGCATGGATGAATCAGTCAGGGCTTTTCCTCCCCTAAAGAGGTGGCAGCAAGCCAGGAAAGGTATCTGGCCAGGAGTCAGAGCCTCTGCCTAGGGTCCTGCTCTGTTAACTTGCTGTGACACCTGGGAAAGTCCCCTCAATTTTATCACCTCTAACATGAAGAACTAAATGATTTCTAAGGCCATTCTTCCAACATTAATAATCTATAATTTCTAATAAAACTTACAAGATAAGTCTAATAATGTTAGATTTTCAAGGCCTCTTTTCATCACTCGAACTGGTGCTGTCATTTTCCGCACCCCGGCATCAGATAAACAATTATCCTTCAGGTGGAGTTGAGTTACGCTAGGGAAACAAAGTCCATAAATAAATTACTTAAAGAGGGTTTGAGACAGCCTAGGTATGAGAACACGCTTTCATAAATTTCATTAAAAAATACAAAATGTCCTCGACTTCTTGCAATTTCACACCCAATGCATTTAACAGACAAAGATCTTTCGGTGCTACTTCAGTTACTAAGCGAGGGTTAACTTAGCGATCAAAGTGTCATGTAGTACTAATCTCAGATGGCAGAGGGCACTAATGGCATATGGGCAAATGAGCTAAACAGGGACATCATGAAGGGGACAAATATACTTTGCTTAACACAAAAGGTGCATTCCTAACGAATCCTGTTGAAAACCCAAAACACCAACTATGTCAGGCAAGTCTGCTAAAGAACTCCTATGAGAATTCTTTTTGCACAGCAACCAATCCTTTAATTTTAACTAGCTTTATAAATCTAGATTTTTAGATTGGGTTTGTAGGTATCTTCATAACCCAATCCATCCAGCTAACCTGAAATTGGTGTAGAATGTTCTTCACTGTCCCAAAGACAACAAGAAATGTGAACCTTTACTAATCTCACACAGAAACACTTTTGGACGGAGCCGTGGGTAGGTGTCACTAAGGCAGGCCCCAGGTAGTGGGTTGGACTCAGGTTTGTAATGCTGCTATCCTTCTGGGTGTTTATGAAACCACAACGGAATCCATCTGGCCTCCTCTCTGCTGGCCAGACTGAGTAACCTGAGACCAGTCAGACTATTTGCAAATGATATGAACTGGACAATTTCTTTAAATTATAGTTCTAGAAACGGACTTACTTGACTGCCTTTAATAGTTCACTTTTTAGTTCACTGATAGTTAGAATATGATAATGATTGTAGAAAATTGTACAACTTTTCACCTCTTGTCAGCATCAACTAGGACTGGACAAATAAAGGACAAAATCATTTTTCAACCCAGGTAGCTTCCAGTACTACATGTTGAAATAAAGGTTATTCAGAAAAATGAACCAACTGACTTATTTTCCTAAGAGTTGTCCAATCTATATTGTTTGTACCATGTAAGTGGAGATTGAAAATGTTTTAGGAAAAAAAAAATTAGCAAATAAACACAGGATTGGGAAGTAATTAGCATTCTTCAAGATGATCCCATTGGATCATCCTTTAAAAAAATAGCAAAACATTTCATCTACAAGTGGTGGCAAGGCAGTACCTAGACAGGGCCTCATTGGTGAGATGCTCTAGAAGTTCGTGCTCATCTCCAAGCTTGCAACAGGAAAGATCCAGACAGGTCAGCTCCCGGAAAGACTTAATCTCCTCAAGTTTTTCTGAAATCACCAGATATCTGTGGGGTGGGGAGAGCAGTCAACAGCTTTTCTCTTCCTTCTTTTATAACATCATCACTTGTGGCTTTGTGCCACAGTCAACATTCCATCAGGACAAGGTACTAGGTAATAAGCAGACTCACTGATTACCATGTGGGCACAGGTTGAATTCTTTAATTAGTAAATGCCTTGAAAGTTTTTTTACCTGACGGTGGAATAATCATCTTACATGACAGAACTTGGTGCTGGTGTTGGGACCTTATTCGAGAATTTCCAAACCTCAGGATACTCAATTATTCTTTAAGGTTGCTTTTTACCTAATGCTCAGTATCTAGTGGTCTAACAACTGCAACAGGGCCAAGAACTCTGGGTTCTAATCTTGACATCCCCAAGAACATACCAAGAGATATCAGCAAATGACTTTTTATCTTTTCTACTCAAACACAAGCTTGAGTGGCTGCCCACTCCACTGTGCCTCTGTTATCCTGCTAACTTTACTCTCGAAGTATGGGCAGCCCTCCTACCACAAGGACTCCTTGTAATCCAGATGGGTAAGATAAACCTGTGAACAAGCACAATTACACTGGAGCAGCTCGCCAAACTGTTATCAGGAAACATCAGGGAGGCCTCCGGAGAGGAAAAGGAGATTAAAAAGGCATTCCACAGCCCAGGCTACCAGCTCCGCCCTGCTTTCTAGTTGGTTGTTCATCTATTTCAGATGACGTAAGTGAGAAAAAACGAAGAGGGATTAGGTGTGACAGGAAACAAGAGGAGAGGATCCTAAGAGAACAGGGAAACTGACTTGTAGCAAGAGCATGCCTTTCTCATCCACTTTCCTCACGGATTTCCAGAAGTTTCCACCGCAAGATGGTACGCTAGAATCAGTGGGGTTACACTTAAAAGCGTTCACATCTCTCTTCTGTCAACAGGATCATAATTACCAAAAACAGGACGCAATAATCTGAGAGCAAGAGGGGAGTTAAATCTCTTCTCTTCCTACTTCCAACCAAAATAAGATGTACTGAAGCGGATCGCTGGCCTGACTGCTAGGTACAGATGGCCTGGGGCACTGATACCCCCTCTAAGCTGCCTGGTGACCAAGCTCAGCTGGGTACACAAACGAGCCTTATTTACTCAGACTATTTTAATTGCTGCCGGCTTCCATCTTCCAATCACAGAGCTGCAGTGGGTTAATGGAGATTTGGGGGATTACTGGCAATCAGAGAAAGGAAAACACACATCCTTTGATCAAGTAACCAACAGACTTTTAGTAATTCTGAAACAAAGGTTAGCTGTCAAGTACATAACAATGTATAACATGATTAACAAACACTACAAAAATGAAGACTGAGAAACAAACACACAAAGCCACAGACACTCTTAGATGCTTCTCTAGGACATAATCAAAGCTCTAGAGTCCTGCTCACACAAGTCTTGCAATTTGCCCCGTAGAGTTCAGAACCATGTAGCAGAGAAGCAACAGAAAGAGCAGAGATATATTTTAGTGTCAGACAGGCCTGAGTTTGGATTCTAACAACCTTAATTACTTGTGTGATTGTGAGAAAGCTACTTAACTTCTCTGAGCCTCAATTTCTCCAGCTGGAAAATGGGGCTGACGATTACTTTTCAGGATTAAGAAAATGAGAAACAATATTCCAAAAGCACATGGCATTTTATAGGCCCTCACTAAACGGTAACTATTGTAATTACTTCAGTCACACAGCGTGATATTTTAAGGAAAACATACTTGCCTCCCTGAGACCACCAATAGGATTGAAAGTCACTGGGGTTTCAACACAGGGAAGAGTTTTGTAGGGCTGGAACCCAGTCAACAAAGAGACTGGCTTCTGCTTCTGGCGGAAAGCTTTGTGACCCAACCTCAAGACATCAATGCCTGCACCTACCCAATTATCTTATTGTCAATTATTTTCTCAAGCTCTTTCCCTCCAACCTGAACCCTTCTGTGCTGGTAAAACCTTTGCTGCTGCAGCTTCAAGCCTGGATTGCAAATGCAAACCCAAATCTCCTACCCCTTCCTATTTTCCTTTGGGGATTCAAAAGGAGAAGGGAAGTTTTTGATTATAATTGAAAATCTTACTCTTGTATCTGAATAAATTCAGACAGTAAAGTTTGGAACTGTTGCAATAAAATATTAGCCAAAAGAGTACATTAAAAAGTTCCTTATATTTTTCCGATTATAAAAGTAATACATGTTCCCTGGAGAAAAAATTAAGAAAATATGGACATTAAAAAAATTAAAACCAATTTCAATTTCACTATCTAGACTACATTTCCATGGGTTTTTTTCTTTCTATATACTCAATACATATAAAAACTGCCATTTTTAAAGCAAAATTAGGATCATATAGTATATGTAACCTTAATTCTTCTTGCACTTTTTATACAACAAACATTTCTCCACGATTTTAAATGATCTTTGAATATTATGTTAATAGTTATATAATATTTCATCATATGAATGTACCATAATTTGCTTAACTAATTTCCTATTGTTGGATATTCAGCTTTCAAGTTTTCACCATTACAAATGGTACTATAATGAACAGGCTTATGTAAAAATATTTGTTCCTGTAACTGATTATTACATTAGAAATTAGAATAGATTCTTAGTCAATGGAATTAAAGGGCAAACAACTGGTACGGATGTTTTTAAGGCTCCAGATGCATACTGCCAAGTAGCTTTCCAGAAATGCTACAGTAATTTATGTGCTCATCAAACATGAATGAAAGTGCTATTCTCATCCAATCTGACCACTGGAACAGTATGGAGACATCACAAATGGATAAAAGGATTTTCACTACCATGAGAAATACTTAACTTATAATGCTTAGGTGGGGGGAAAAAAGAGAATACAAGTCGTAGATAGAGTATACTCCCAAATGTATAAAGATATATATTTGAGGGGGCTGGCCCAGTGGCACAGTGGTTAAGTTCGCACGTTCCACTTCTCGGCAGCCCAGGGTTTGCTGGTTGGGATCCCGGGTGTGGACATGGCACCGCTTGGCAAAAGCCATGCTGTGGTAGGCGTCCCATGTATAAAGTAGAGGAAGATGGGCCTGGATGTTAGCTCAGGGCCAGTTTTCCTCAGCAAAAAGAGGAGGATTGGCAGTAGTTAGCTCAGGGCTAATCTTCCTCAAAAAAAAAAAAAAACAAGATGTTTGAAAATGTAACCACGAATGGCGGGATTATGAATTTAATATTACAGTTTTATGTATCTCCAAAATAGTATGTACTGCATTTATAAAATAATTCTAAAACAAGGTACATACCATAATTCTATTTTTCATTTTTCTAATATTTCTCCAATGAACATAAATAACTTGGAACAAAAAGTGAAGGCATAAAATTATTTTCAATGTATGAACTACAATGGAATATTGCTTGGCTTTTTCATTTAGACAAGGTAATTTTTTTCTTTTCCACTGACAGCAGCCCCAGGCCCAGCTATGCCTGAGACCACAGCACAGAGAGAGCTTCCACAAGGTGCCTGCTCAGCTCCTGAGTCCCCGGTTCTATTCTTGTCTGCATGCGTTTATGTCTTGTCTTTATAAAGAACAATATTTGGCCTGGGGTAAAACCACTAATTCTACGAGCTGATTAAATAAAGACTGCCTCTTTATTTTTTTAAGCATAAGAGCTTAGCTTATGCTTTTTGGTAAGACTTTCTCCTCTTTTCTCACACACTCTGTTTAGCCTTGTTTTAATGGTCATAGTGATTATGCATCTTAATAGTAAGCTACCTTTCACATTTTCTAACTACAAAAAAGTTCATATAGGGGTATACCACACAGTTACTTTAAAATTCGACAGGTATTCATGGTAAATACTTTTCAAAATATGTGAAGCAAGCAAGGTGCATAACAATGTAAGCAGTGTGCTTCCATTCCTGTAATGAAGGGGAGAGCTATACACGCATGTATATGCACAGAACACCTCTGGAATGATATAGAAGAAACTGATAACAGCAGTTGCCCCTGAGGAGAGGAAATAGGAGATGAGATGGGAGGAAGGCTTATGTTTCACTTTATATCTTTTTGTGTTTATGTTTGAATTCTTTCCATGTCCATTTTCTTAATTAGTAGATGCTTTGAAAGTCACTTTACATCTTGGCAGAACAAAAACTTTAAATCAATAAAAGTCTGAGCAAAGTCAAGTCCTAAGAGAAAACATCTGCTCTCTTGGAAAACAAACAGACCTTGGTGTTGGTTTGGGGAACTTATTTGAAAATTTCCCAACTTTAAGACACGTACAATTTTAATTACTCATTCTTTTAAAGTTGCTTTTTATCTAATGCTCAATATCTAGCGGTCTAAAAACTGGAACAGGGCCCAGAACTCTGGTTACTAATCTTCACATCCCCAAGAGCATACCTAGAGAGATCTGGCAGATCACATCTTGTTTCTTCTATTTTCTCTTACCAGGAAAGTTGGCAGAAGAGTACTTTCTACCTAATGGAGGAACTATGGCAATCAACTAATCCTGGTAAAGTGTTTTCAAAATAAAGCTAAGTGTTGTCTGGGACGGTGAGGGGGTTAGAAAGACAGTGATTGTTCTCAAAACGGCCCACCAATTTGTGTTTGGAAGTTCTATTTCATGGGGGAAACCCCCAAGCTGCTAAGCCCCAGAGCTCGACAGTATTAACACACCCAATATAATACTCAATATCCTAACCTGAACACCCACCTGTTTCGCAAACACAGGGAGCAGAGCACCAGACTTCCATAGGCCTCAGTGAATTTCTGCAAAGCCCTCAGCCCCGCACCTGGTTCTGTGAATTTCTGTCTGGCTTCAGCAGCAGAGAACAGCTTTTCAGCAATCTGCTCAGGAAAGCCAATAAGGGAATCAATGTGATCAACATTGTCGGAGATGAAGCCTAGGACAAGGCTGAAGAGGGATTTGGCAGAGTACCGAAGATTCCCCTCCCGGGTGTATGTGAAGATGAAATGATCAGTCTTCTCTTTCTGGGCAGTATCATCTTCCCTGTTCATGCAAAGCTCCACAGAAAAGCCTTTGGGAAACAGTCTGAAAGGCCTTGGCTTCTGCAGGCTACTCCTGACGCCATCCAAGGCCAGATTGACCATGTGTAGCTGCCCATTTTCTCGCACATAGATGGGCCCTGGGTCCAGGTGGTTTTCTGAGTTGAGGTAGCAAGACATTGCCTTGGGTGTGACTGTAAAAGTAAGGCACAAGGAAAGCAAATCCAATTAAAATGCCATTCGTAACACGTAACTTCATCTTGCTATGCCCAGAGCTTTATGAGCCTACCAGGCAGGCCTATGGCTAGTTTGGGGAAACAAATCTTACAAGTTGCCTGTGAATTTTAGCACTGCAGGTTGCTTCTACTGCCTCTACCTGGAATGCCCTTGCCGACCCTTCCTTTTCTCTTGTCTACCTGGTAAACTCCTACTCACCTTTCAAAATCCAGCTCAAATCTCATTTCTAAAACTTGCCCTGAAAAAGTTATCACAGAAGCGGCCAAAGAGTCACCTACAAGGAAAGTCATAGCCGCACAGTTGATGTTTGCAAAACAACTGGAAACAACCTAAATGTCCAACAGGAGTGTATTAAATAAATTATGATATGCCCATGCCGTGGAATATTATGCAGCCATTAAAAGTGCAGAATTTTTATTGATTCACAAGTTACAAATAGTACACATGGAATTTACTATTTCTGTTTTTTATACATACTTCTGCACAGAACAAAGAACAGAAATTAACAACTTTCTTGGCATCTTCCACACCCTTCTTTGTTGTACCTGGCTCACTGTTCTACTACTGATTTATCTCTGGACTTGTGCTCTGCTGGTTTGAGCTCGAGAAGAGGGACCATGTTTAACTCATCTAGACTCCCTAAAAAGTGCTCTGGCATGTAACAGTCCCTGACTATTTGTGGAATTAAAGTTAATTCATTTTCTAAACCTTACAGAGACCACGAGCAACAGGGTTTTTTGGATCTACAAATAAATACCTCCACCACAAGAGCAAAATAAAAGCTATTCTAACCCTTGGAAGCATCACATCTATTAAAGCACTATTAGGGCACTTGTAAGGTAAGACAAAATATCAAAAACAGCTGGGCATTTATACAATGGTGTGGGCGACATTTTTTGCCCAAGCACTAACTGGAATAACTACTTGTTTTCTGAGCAACTGTGAGATTTCAAAATATATGAGAAATTGAAATGAATATTTCAAATTACTTATGAAATTAAATAAAATGAAAGTATCTGATTATCAATTCTACAATAATTTAAAGGGAAAAGAGAGGTAAACTTCAATATAACATAGGTCAAAAAGCTGCTATTCTCTCTAAAAAACTGATTGACTTTCAGAGTGAACTAACCCAGCTTCTTCTGCGTTAAGGCAGGACTAGGATGTAGCTCTGATGCCACTTAAAAGTGTCAGCAAATCAAGTCAGTGATGAAAAATGCTGAGTCTCTGGAGATCAGACCTGATTCTGTTTGTGACATCAGTACCATCCATGTTTTCCCTGAGAATAATTATGTGTGTAAAAGCACATCAGAAAGGAGGGCCCTGCCTAGCCTGAGAGCCTCACCTTTCCTGCTTATCTCCTATGCCCTGCTCTCTGGCCATGCCATACCAGCCAGGTAAGTTGGCTGTGCTCTCTTGTCCTACTTGGCCCTCACCCATTCTGCTCCCTTCGGCTGGAACATCCTTCTCTGCTTCCCTGACTTAGCTAATTCCTACTCATCAGCACTCAGCTCAACCACTATCCCTCTCCTGGGAAACCTTCCCTAAGGCCCGCACGAGCCACCAGCGCATGCCTATCTGGTTCTCCCAGAGAACCAGTGTCTCCTACATAGCACTTAGCACAGCATACTATGTCTGCTCACTTGCTCACGTTCCCAGAGCTGGGAGCTCTTTGAAGGCAAGGCACTTAATTGCTTCGTCTCTCTTTCCCAGGTCCAACACAGCCCCTAGTACTGAGTAAGCCCTCAACAGACATTTGCTGAACCGAAGGAGAGGAAGGGTGAGACCTCAAAGGGACAGTGCTCTGAGCTGCAGGGCCTGCTGATACTGTTGCTAGGAGCCAGCTCCTCTTCCAACCAACAGCTGCAGGCTCCTCCCCCACTTGCCAGACCCTTCTGCAGGTGGTAGAAGCAAAGCAGATGATAGGAGTATATTGTTACTGGTACTACCAGGCGAAAAAAAAAAATCTAAAAACTGGAAAAAAAAATTCCTGTCACAGTGCCAGCTCTTATAACCCAGAGCATAGCCTTGCCAGTATTCAGTGCCTGCTGCTAAGGAGATGCCTCGCTTACTCTAAACTATTTTTCCAGGAGAAGCAAGCATCTGGCCCCTTCAACCTCACAGATTTAATCCTGATGAAGAGATAAAGCAGATCTCCTCGGTCTTTAGCCCTGTGATTGGATGTTCAGAGCCCTACTCTACCTGTAGAGCAGAAAGTAGACACCAGGCAGGGCCCTAAAGAGGAATGACTTGATTTTAATAGAAGAAAGGCAACTTCTATGGAAGATAACACATAATAATGGATCAACACACTACAGGCTTCCCGACAATGAAACATGGTCTGCCCATCTGAATTACCCCTAACCCTCAGCCCCAATAGTGCCTTCCACAAACTTTGGGGTAAAATGGACAAACGGATGAATGGACGACCACTTTGGGTGAAAAGCAGAAAAGTCTGATTCCATCCAGCAGAGGGCACAAGCGACTGGGACCAGAGTAAGGATGCTACGTCAAGCTGCCCCAAATCTTGGCAGCTTCTGCTTCCATGGATCATTGTCAAAAAAGTCACAGTTCTGGCTGTATTTTATCTTTAAATTACTCATCGAATGCTAGTTCTCTTTCTAAATGACGAAAAAAATCAGGTCTTTCCTGAAGAGTAAATCCACATCATCTGTCCAGATGCCCCAAGCCTCTGTTCTTCAACTATGGTTCTTGAGGAAGTGACCGTGGTTCAGGGAATCCTGGTGACCTTTGATTTCTACCAAATTTGTGAATCTTACATTCTCCCAAAAAGGAGTTTCCTGAGAGTTTGGGACGTACTATAAAATGGTCTAACAAGTAAATTAATGTTTAAACTTTTCAAGGTTAAGAAGCATAAAGACGAGAGAATTCCAAACAAAGCTTCTGTACTAGGCTTTGCTTGTAACTGGCTGATGTACAGTGGGGTTTATTAGAAATGGGCCACTTCAGGAGACCAGGCCTGTCCCAAACCATGGTAAAACCCCATACAAACTGGAAAACTAATTAGTATCTGCAAGAATAACAACGTGCAGTGTAGCTCTGCATTAGCTATATTTTCTATTAGATCAAGAGAGTAACAGGGGCACTCTGAGAGTCTCCCAGCCCCCTAAAGATAGGCAGTTTTGTAATTCATACATCACAGAAAAATACTAGAATAGTGCATGTTCTAGTAGTTGGTCACCACAAATGAGTCAAAGTTTCCATGAAGCATGTCATTTTGAATAAGAGGCAGGATAAAATAATTGATAACTAGATATAACAGCTTTTTCGACCTTGAAGCCAGTTTACCAAGCAAAAAGCATGACTATCCCAGTCAAGTGGACTGGGGGAGGAGAGGAGGAAAGGAGGAGGAGGGAGGGAGAGAGGGAACAGGATTAAAATTGTGAGCTGAGTCTATGGCTATCTAATTTGAAAAGAAAGATAAGAAAACTTTAGGGTAAAGAAAGTTAACAATCCCAGAATAATAAATCATAGCAATCAATGATTACGATGCTAATAAGAGCGGGTGTGACAGCTACCATTTATTAAGCAGCCACCAGTTGCCAAGCATTGTGCTGGGTACCATGTAAAACGATCTCATGTATCCCCAACAATCCTATGAGGCTGGGACTGCCATTTAACAGGTGAAGAGGCTCACAGAAGTAAAGTAACTTACTTAAGGAACAGAGCTACTAAGTGGCAGAGCCAGAATTCAATCTCAAGGCTGTATTACTCCAAAGCTTAAGCTCTTTCCACTGCATGATGCGGTCTCTCAAGAATAAAAATATGACATCAGCCTTAATCACAAAAGAAAAAGTTAAAAATTAATCTCACCCACCTGTTTGATTCCTCTGGTATTCACCGGCTCAAGCTGGGGGGAGACAGAGAGGAGATAAAAAATAGTAGACATGTGAGGAAAGAGCTGGTGGGCACAGAGCCAGGACAGAGCTACACTGAGGCCTCTCCCCTCCCCTCTGCTAGGGTAGAAATCACCCACATCCACACCAGGAAAACATCTGCAACCCACGGCCTTCACCCCAAGGCTGCAGACACCCCTGGTTTATCCGGAAAGGCAGTATTCTTGAGAAAATTTCTAACATAAAAACCCGAACAGAAGCTAGCTCCAAACCACCAATAACCAACTAATAATCTTCCATTCACTGCTCTGCACCGCCACCAGCACTCCATTTTCAACTCCTCTCAGTACTGCTTTTTTCCTATAACTTGCACTTTCCTACCTGCCTTCCACCCATACCCTTTCCTCCCCCAAGGTCCAAAGGGTCACGCCTAGCAGTCCCTACTTCCCTCCAGGAACGTGCCACTCTCTCCTACATCTTGACACCCTTCTAGTTTTCCTACCTGCTAACTCTAGAGCCTCACAGGAAATCCAGTCCCCACTCCAAAAATCCTACGCTCCTCCCTTCCCCCACTTCCAGCTCCCCTGGCCCCTCCTCTCAAACCTCCTGCCCTTCCAGCCCTTCCAACCCTTCCAGACCCTGAAATGCGGCTGCCTGTCCCCCAGACCCAACCGCACCCCCACCTGCCTCCCTTCCTTCCCCACGCCGTTCCACCCCCACCCCCGACGCCCCCTTCCCCGTCCTTCACCGGGTACTCTTCCCTTCCTCCCACTCTCCGGGATTCCCTCTCCTAGGACCCCCGTCTCTCCATCTCTTTCCTTGTTTTCTGTCCTCAACCTTCAAAACCCCCTTCCTTCACCCCTCGCCATGCCCGACTTCACAATCCACAACCCCAACTTCTTTCTTCCCTACCCCAAGACCCCACCCCTTCTATTCCGATCCAAGATCCCTTCTCCCCGCCCCAGGACCGCAATTCTCCATCTCCCTCTGAATTCCCACGCACGCCCCTCCCCAAGTCCGCCCAAGCTAAGCCTGCTCCCTGCTCGCGCCCTGGTCCCGACCCCCAGTCTCACACACCCAGCACCCCGCCCCCACCCTTACACCCACCTCCCAAACCGCAACATCCTCATCCTCGCACCTCTCAGCCGGCCACACCCCGCCTGTCCCTCCCGGCCGTCCCCTCCCCCACACCCCGCCCCGCCCCCACTCGAGCCCCGGGCTCCGCGAGCGGCTCAGCCCGCGGCCGCCACCTACCTGTGTCTCTGCCCGGGGCAGCGAGCGGCAGCTCCTCCGCGGCGGCTCCCTCCTCCCGCGGCGCGGCTGAGGGGGAAACGGCTGGGCGCCCCGGGCACAAAGCTGCGGAGGGTGGGACGGAGAGAGGGTGGGAGGAGGGAGGGGGCCGGGGGCGACCTGGCGCCGTGGGACCGCGGGGCGGCGGGGGCGGGGGGAAGGCTGGGCAGGAGCGACGCGCGTGCGCGGGACCCGGCATGAGGGGCGGGGCCGGGCCTGGAGGCGGGGTCGGGCCGGGGGCGGGCGACCTGAGGGCTCGGATCCGGGAGCGGGGGCTGAGCGTACGCACTCGCACGAGGGCGGGTCCCATGGGTCTTGCAGGCCCCAGGATCGACCCCCTGGGGGAGGAGGCAGCGCGTGCTAAGGAACTAGCCCGTCGAAGGGCGCCTGGGCGGGGCTGCGCCCCTCGGCCCGCGAACTGAAGGGGAGCACGGGGGCGGGGCGGGGCGGGGCGGGGCGAAGAGCCGACACCGGGACTCTGAGGAGGCCGGGAGGGGGCGGGGCGGGGCCTGCGAGTGAACTGGGCGAAGAGCCGGGAGAGGAGTTGTGCGCGCGCCCGGGAACTCCGTGGGGCCCGGGGGGCGGGGCGGGGCCTGCGAGCGGGGAGGAGCGAAGAGCCGAGGGTAGAGCCGTGCGCGCCGGGCCGCTCTGAGGAGGCCGGGCCGGGCGGGGCGGCCGGGAGAGCCCGAGGCCCGACTGTCGGCGCGCCTGGAGCTAGCCGGAGGTCCAGGCGAGCGGGGCGGCGCGGCGGGCTAGGCCGGCCCCAGGGGAGCGGAGCCTGGCGGGACGAGGCCGCCGGCGGGGCGCTGGTGGCGGGGAGCGAGCGAGGGCGGGCGCCGCGGGGCGGGGAGCGAGGCCCGGGGCGGGGCGGGGGGGGGTGGATCTCTTCCCTGCCCTTAGACGCTGATGCCGGCCCACGAACATTTTGGAGGCCTGGAGTAATGTTTTGACCCCGAAGAGGGAGAAACGATTGCAAACCGAAATTAATAAATCAACCAAAATGTAGCCTGTCGACTGTAACGGAACCCGTGTAGTTATGAACTATGTTTGATGTAGGATGTGGGTTCATGTAACACGTTTTAAATGGTTTGGGGCAGGACGCCCAGCAGGCAGTGTGGAGAGCCCTCGGGCCGGGGGGCGGGGGTGGCGGCAAGGAGGGGTGGCGGCGCGGGTTTGCCGCTCAGCTGAGGCCGAGCGCAGGCCCCGGCCGCGGGGAGAGCAGGATGGCTGTAGGCCGAGTTACACAGGGGAGTGTGTTAGGGAAAAGGGGCTTTGAATTGCAGAATCAAGGGGCTGGTTAGGGAGAAGGTGAGCTGAGGACTTCACCCCGAAAGGCTTGCGGAAAGAAGGCCCGGAAAGGGCATGAGAACTGGAGGTGAATGGGTGGCTGAGTGGCCCTGGGGTTAGAGGACAGGGTGAGGCATCGGGGGAGTCCGGGGTCAGGGGCCTTTAAAAATGCGAAGGACGGCCCCCCAGAGGGCGCCGCCGTGGGCGAGCTGAGGCCCGGGGGAACGGTGTGTGTAGAGTAAGGCGTCCCAGCTGGGGCTTAGGCTACGTCCCCCAACCTGCCTTTGAAGTTGTGGAAGCGCCACACCTGCTGAGTTGTTCCATGGGTTGGTTTGGGGTTGGTTTGCCTCTTTCTCACTAACCACGACAAAGGAACCTTAAAGAGAACCCAACTTCTGCTGTGTCCTACTTCCAACTCAGGAAATAGGAGGGATATTGACGGATGTGGGAGGTGTGAAATGAGTATGGTGTTAAAGCACGTGTCTGCTTCCCTCAGACAGCCGAGCTCGTAAGCGTGGGAGAAGACCTGAACATCCCTTCCTTGTTCATGGACCACGTGTCAGCGCTAGATACCGCTCCCTAAAGTATAAAGCAAGTTCTTTCCGAGTCTCCAACTCCCGCATTTCCACCCCCAAATAGGTTGCTACAGGGTTTCTCCACCTCTGCACTATTCACATTTTGGGCCGTATAATTATTTGTTGTGAGGGACTGTCCTGTGCGTGGTGGGATATTTAGCAGCATCACAAAATGCCCACTAGATGCCAGTAGCAGCACCCCTGCCCCCACGTCGGAACAGCCAAACTGTCTCTAAACACTGTCAAGTGTCCCCTGGGGGTCGAAATCACTCCCAGTCCGGTTGAAACAACCGCTGGACTACAGGATAAAACGCATTGTCTTTAACGATCCTTCATTATCTGTTCCCAATCCACCTTTCCTAGAATTTGATTTAAGCTAAAAGAACCACGAGTGCAGAAATCCTTTCTTTAGTTTCCCTCACAGATTATTTCCTAGTCTTGGACACTTTCAGAGGTGGAAAAGATTTAAAATCTTTTAAGTTTTTGATCTTGTATCTTTGGTGTCGTCTTCTTTAAAATTCATATTGGTTGAGTCCAGTCCTCCCTCTTGGAGTTGTAAATCCTTTTTCCATTTGTGAATACTTAACGATAGGAAAAATTGTAATCAGGTTTCTTTTTTATCGCTCTCGAAACGTTTCAGCCCCTATTCTTTCACCTTTCTCCATGTAGCATGGTTTATAGATCTTCATGAACTTTTTGCTTTCCACTGAACAATATCAAACCTGACAATGTCCTATTTAAAATATGCTACCCAGTAGTGAACACAGTGTTCTGGGTGTAGATCACACTATTACCACATAACATATTATGTTGCTAGTTACATGCTCATCCATCTTCCTTGACTCTGAGCTTGAAGGCAAGAACTAAGTCTTAGTCGCTATCTTTGTCTTGGGTTGTAGTCATCTTTGCGTTACTAGCACAGCGCCTGGCCCTTAGTTGGTATTCAAAAACTTTGATGGAATGTAGTTTCTCCTTAACTCTATTGATAGAATCTAAGACCACATTCCTTTACCTTTGGGGGCAGATACAGTATACTCTTGCCTTATGGTGGCTTCATAATGAACCAAACCTGTATGCTTTACACATCTTGATCAAAGATCAGCAAACTTTTTCTGTGAAGGGCCAGATAATAAATATTTTAGACTTTATAAGACTTATAGTCTCTGTCACAGCTACTCGACTCTGTCACTATACCACAAAAGTAGTCATAGACAATATATAAATGAATCAGCATGGCCATGTTCCAGTATAACTATTCATTCTCACTGAAGTGTGAATTTCACATAATTTTTATGTGTCGCAAAACATTATTTCAATTTTTTTAAAAATTTAAAAATAAAAAGCATTCTAAGCTCATGAGCCATACAAAAAGAGGTGGCAGGCTAGATTTGACTTTCAGGCAGTAATTTACCAATTCCAATCTAGACCAATCCTTGTGTGATTGATATTTTAAGTCTGAGTATAAGCCTTTACTGTTATCCTTATTAAATATCTTATTCATTGCAGCCCATCTTTCTAGCTTGTTCAGATCTTTTTGTGTGCTAATTCTGTCATCTAGCATATTAGCTGACATCCCAGCTTTGTGTCATCTGCAAAATTGATAAGCATACTTTTTCCCTTCCTTAATTTAAAGTGTGGAATGAGATAAAAATAGAGGTCTTCCCCAATTCATTTTGTTCCATTAATCATCATTCTTTGAGTATAGCCATTCAGAGAGTTAAAAATATCTATGAAAAGTACTGCCTATCAGCCAACCCACATTTCTATATCTGGTCCACATATTGTGAGAAGCTTTTTTTTTTTTTTTTTAAAGATTGGCACTTGAGCTAACAACTGTTGCCAATCTTCTTTCTTTTTTTTTTTTCCTGCTTTTTCGCCCCAAATCCCCCCAGTACATAGTTGTATATTTTAGTTGTGGGTCCTAGTTGTGGCAGGTGGGATGCTGCCTCAGCGTGTCTTGACAAGCGGTGCCGTGTCCACGCCCGGGATCCGAACCAGGGAAACCCTGAGCCACTGAAGTGGAGCACACAAACTTAACCACTCAGCCATGGGGCCAGCCCCTCGTGAGAAGCTTTGTCTAAAGTTTTGTTGAAATGTTCACAACATGTCCCTAATTGGTAGTAACTCCATCAAACAAAAGATATAGGGTTGGTATAGGGTTGGTATAACTTGTGTGAACTAATGTTACTGCTCCTTCCTATTTTGCTACTTTCGTGTTTACCTTTTCAAGACCATCATTTTAATAATGAAATTTAATAATTTTAGAATTTTGTTGAGAAAATTAACATCCAAGTTCATCAATCTGTATTTCTAGGAATTCACCATCCTTCTCTTCAAGCTAAGTTAGGTTAACAGTGTTCATCCAACACCAGTTCTCTGGTATCAATAGTATTAAAAGCAAAAAAAGACACAAATAAAAAATATTGGAGTATATGCCTTATTCATGCTTAAAAGAAAAAGAACTGACAAACTAGAAAGAGAAGGGAATTTCTATAATCTAGTGAACTATAAGACCTTCAGTGAGGGGCCGGCCCCGTGGCTGAGTGGTTAAGTTCTTGCGCTCCACTGCAGCGGCCCAGGGTTTTGCTGGTTCGGATCCTGGGTGTGGACATGGCACCACTCGTCAGGCCATGTTGAGGTGGCATCCCACATGCCACAACTAGAAGGACTCGCAACTAAGATATACAACTATCTGTGGGGGGGATTTGGGGAGATAAAGCAGGAAAAAAAAAAAAAAGACCTTCAGTGAGCATCACATTTAATGGTGAGATGTTAGAAATATTCCTTGTATGGTAAAGAATAAGATTTTTTAAAATAATGTTATTTTTTAACAGATCCCATTTATGGTAGAAATAGAACCTGCAAGGCATCTCAGCATAAATCTAACAGAAGAAGTGAAGATATGTTTGAGGGAAACTATAAAACAATTTAAGGACTTAAAAGAAGTCTTAAATAAATGAAGAGTTATGCCAGATCCATAGATATGAAGACTCATTGTCGTAAACACGATATTCTCTCCAGATTAATCTATAAATGGAATTGAATTGCAGTTAATATCTCAAAAAAATTTTTTTCTGTAACTTAACAAAACTGTTTCTAGAAATCAAGGTATAAAGCATAGAACCAAACCAATTTTGAAAATTAAGTAGAGGAATTTACCTTATCAGATATTGAGACTTACTGTATCTTATTCTAACCTTTTACTTTGTTTAGCCTTATATTTAGAGTGTGACTCTTGAAGAGTATCTACTTGGTTTTTTTATTGTCTGATAGTGTAGTGTTTAGTTTCTTAACATTTAATGAAATAATTGATGTATTTGTGCTTAAAACTATCTTCTTGCCATTTATTTCCTATTTGTCTTTATTCTTTTGTTCCTTCTTTTTGGCTTTCAGATTAATCAATTGTTTTTATGGTATTCCATTTTTTCTTCTCTGTTGGCCTTCTTCCTGTAACTCTTTGTTTTATGGTTTTCAGTGATGACTTATTCTAATCCTAGGATTACAACATGCATCCTTAACATCCTAGTCTATGTTGAATTAATATTATTTCAGTCATGTTCAATGTAAGAACTTTATAAAAGTACTTTACAAAAAGTACAGTCTTATTTACCCTCCTCTTGCCTTTTGTGTTGTCACTGTATTTATTACTTCTATATCCATTAAATCTATACCATTCATTGCTGTTTTTTTCTTTTAAAGAATCAATACTCTTACAAAGAAATTTTTAAAATATTATTTTACGTTAGCAATATATTTGGTATTTCCAGTGCTCTTCATTCCTTTCAACAGATCCAGGAATCATTTCCCTGTAGTCTTAAGAACTTCCTTTAATATTTTTTGTAGTGTAGGTCTAGTGGTAGCAAATACTTGTAGCTTTTGTTTGCCTGAAAATGTCTTTATTTTCGCTTCGCTTTCAAAGAATATTTTTGCTGGCTATAGAATTCTATATTTTGTCTTTTAGCACTTCAAATATGTCATCCCATTGTCTTTTGGCTTCCATTGTTTCTGATGAGAAGTCAGGTTTGATTCTTGTTCTCTTAAATGCAATATGGTTTTGCTTTGACTGATTTTAATTTTTAATCTTTTTTAAATTTTCAGCAATTGACTAAGATGTGCCTAGGTAGGATCTTCTTTGTATTTATGCAGCTTGGAGTTCATGAGCTTCTTGGATCTGTGGGTTTATGTCTTTCATAGATTTTGGAAAAATTTCAGCCATATCTCTTCAAATTTTTCTTCCACACTATTTTTTTCTCCTCTCCTTCCAGAACTCCAACTATGTATACTTCAGGATAGTTTGATATTGTTTTCTAGATATTTGATGCTCTGTTTTTTTGTTTTCATATTTTTTCTCTCTCTTTCATTTTAGATCATTTCCACTGACCTATCTTTAAGTTCACTGACCCTTTCTTCTGCTCGGTCCAGTCTGACGGTAAGCCCATCTAATGAATTCTTTATTTCAGATTTTGTATTTTTAAGTTATAGAATTTCCATTGTATTCTTTTTTAGAATTTCCAAAATTCTCTTTCTGTTCACCCATTTTGTCCATTTTTTTCGCTACATTCTCTAACAGATTTATGGTAGTTATCTTTATCTCTGTCTGCTAATTCCAGCACCTGGGTCATCTATAGATCTGCTTCAAGTGACTTTGTATGTTGGATGTCGTGTTTAAAAAAAAAATAGACACTGAAGTAGATAATGTTTTTTTCCCAGAGAAATCACACAGTTTTCTTGGTCTCATTGCTAGGATAAGGGGCAAATCACTTCAGTCCAGCGAGAGATTGTGCTGGGATTGGACTGCGTTGTAGTTTTATTTGAATAGTTTCACTTTACCTCTGACTGCAGATATTTGGGAGTGAAATAATTTCCCTCCTTCATTAGGGCTTTGGGATCTGAGTTAAGTACTCCAGATTGCAGAAATCTTTCTTTGCTTTTCAGTTCCTATCCAGTGTTCTGTGAAGCTCCACTGAGGGGCTGATTTCTTTCTATCTTATCAGGAGCTGAGGTGAGTGGGGCTGGGTTGCAGCTTTACTTAGTTGCACTTCGGTGCTGCTACAGACAACAACTGGATAAATCTCAAAACATGGTGACTGAAAGAAGCCAGATACCAACAAGTACAAAGTGTATATTCCTTGTATACATATGACTATATATATATATAACCCTAACTATATATGTATACATCTATATAGTTCAGGCAAAATTAATCTATAGTGTTAGAAATAAGGACCATACTTACCTTTGGGAGGGAGGGAGGGGTATTGCTTGGGAGGAGGCATAAGGACGGGTTCTCAAGTGCTGGTAATGTTCTATTTCTTTACCTGGGTGGTGGTTACCTGGGTGTGTTTACTTTGTGAAAATTTATTGCGCTATACACTTATGATTTGCGTTCTTTTCTGTATGTATGTTATAGTTCAATAACAAAAAAGAAAGTATGTGGTGGGGATGAGGGGAACTCTTACACAAAAAAACAAAGTTAAAAAGAAAAATCAAGCCACAGAGTAGGAGAAGATATTTGCAACATATGTAACAAGGGATTTGCATCCAGAATATTTTTTTTTTTTTTTTTGAGGAAGATTAGCCCTGAGCTAACATCTGCTGCCAATTCTCTTTTTTTTGCTGAGGAAGACTGGCCCTGAGCTAACATCCGTGCCCATCATCCTCTACTTTATGTATGGGACACCTACCACAGCATGGCTTGCCAGATGGTGCCATGTCCACACCCAGGATCTGAACCAGCGAACCCCAGGCCGCCAAAGCAGAATGTGCGCACTTAACCACTGCACCATGGAGCTAGCCCCCCAAAATATATTATTTGAAAAATTCCTACAAATCAGAAAGAAAGGACCAAAAAAAAAAAAAAGCAACCCAATAGAAATATGAGCAAAGAATAAGAAAAAGCAAATAGCAGAAGAAGAGACCTGAACGGTTGATAAACGCATGAAACAGTATTCAGCCTCACTAGTAATCATGGTAATACAAATTGAAACCTTATTGAGATACCATTTCACACTAGTGAGACTGGCTAAAGCCCAAATGTCTTAACAATACCACGTTTGTGAAATTATGAGGAAGCACTCTCATACATTGTTGACGGTAATGTAAATTGTTATAATTTAGAGATCAAATCGATCATTTATTGACTTGAAGATATGCTGATTCCAAGTTTCTATGATTTTGCTTCTATAAAGAGAGACTCTTTTATCATTAAAGACTTTCTACCACTTCTGCATGAGAATATGTGCACAAAGATGTACACTGCAAATTTGTTTATAATAGCAAAAAAATTGGAAACTGACCTAATACCCTTCCTTAGAGAAGTGGGGAAATACCTTACAGCAGTTAAAATGAATGAAGTAGATTTACATATATCAACATGATAAAATCTTGAGAACAATATTGAATAAAAAAAGTAAGTAGCCAAAGGATATATGCCCTGTGAAACCCTCTAAGTTTTGAAAGAACAGTACATATTGTTTATGGGTACATATATGGTAAAAGTATAAAAATATAGTCAGGAGGGATATTCATCCACTTCAGGATAGCTGTTACCTCTGGGCAAGGAAAGGAATGGGGCCAATAATAGGCTACTTATTTCTAAAAAAAAAAGTAGATATGGTAAAATGTTAACGTTTGTTAAATGTGGGCAGTGGGTACAAAGTTGTTTAATATATTTATTATTCTCTGTACTTTGCTTTTTATTTGAAATAATTTCATTTTTTAAAAAGTTAGACTGGGCTCAGGCATGAAGGGTATTAGAAGCCTTCCTCCCTTTTCCAGACACTCTTTGTGTTTTAATTCTTTTTGGATACAGCTTTCCCAGTCACTTTGCATCGATATATATTTTGGTTTGTGCCCCATCTCAACCAGACCAAAGAGGAGGGTGAGTGAGATCTGACAGAATCTTCTCTCGTCTTCCTTCTGCCTCACCCTCCAGGGTCCATAGCAGAGCTCAACAATATCTTTTCAGGATACTTTTGTTAAACTTAAAATATTACCATACAACAGAAATGTCTTTAAGTCCATGACCCAAGTGACTTAGAATTTAAAAATAAGTAAAATGTTTTCTTCTCTCTTATTTTACATTTCTGTTCAAAAAAATAATAATGATGATAAGGTGTCTTTTAAGATGTAAATAGTATTGTTTGCTACTTCATTTGACAAGTGTATGGATAAACAGCCACAAAGCATCTGTTTTTATGCTTCAGTTTTTTTTTATTTCAGAGAGAGAACAATATAAACAACTTTAAAAAAAATTACCCACTAATTCGTGTCACTTTAGCTTGTTAGCTGTTTCCATATAATTATTGAGGGCTTTTAATTTTAGAAGCAGAAAATGATGTCAGAATAGTCAGGGACTTGTTTTGTAGACTAGTGGAAATAGTCATATCTTACAGATTGTCCCTGGGAGACATCAGACGTTTACTTATGTAAATAAACATGTCAGAACCCCTCCCACTTGTCGAAGAGCTTGGTGGTTAAGCTGTGTGCTAGGCAACAGGCTTTGGCTTCCTTTTCTCAGAGAAAGTTCAGAGAATCAAAAAGTTGCTTTTTATTGTTTTATTTGCAGGTTCAGCACTTTAAGATGAGAAAAGTTGATCTCTGTTTGAGCTCTGAAGGGGCTGAAGTGATTTTAGCTACATCAAGTGATGAAACACACCCACCTGAAAATATGATTGATGGGTAAGAGTTACTGTTCTCTCTTCCTTAAAGTCTTGCTTTTACGTCAGTGAACCGCTTGAGCACTGGAACTATGTGTCTTACAGCAACTAGCACTGTTAAACATACTTTAATTTGTGTTTAGTGAACTGGATTACCTGACGGTATCCACCTGTGGTATCATTCCTGGAACTAATTCAGTTGTGTTTATTCAGGTTTATGATCCTTTTCTTATAATTCCTAAACTCATCTTTTCATACAAATAGTTTTTTAAGAAGTGGTTTAACAAGGCAAAACTTCAAACAACCACGACCTTATTTTATGTAAGTGCATATTTTAATATCTGGTTATAGTTTTATTCCAAGTTTTTCTTAATATAAACGTTGTAACTTCCCGTCTGCTGCCTATTTCCTTACTGGTCTAAGCAACATCTTTGCTAAACTGAATGCTTCACTTCCTGCTGTCCACCTGCGTTGTTTGGTTCTCAACTGCTGGAGATCATTCCACTTTCCACTCTTCACTGTGCTGGATTCTAGGTAGAGATAAATATCATTCTCAGACTTTCCAATTCCAAGACAAAGTAATTAATGGGAGAACTCCTTTTTTAATAGTTCTGGCTATTTTATTACTCTCTCGAGTTCTCTTTCTTGGTGTCTGTACAATGACCAGAGTTTGACTCATAGAATCATGATTTTAGAGCTGGAAGGACTTACGAGTTCATCTTATTGACGCCTTTCATTTTAGACTTGTGGTAAGAGAGTCTAAAGAGATTAAGTCCTGGTTTTAACTGTCGAAGGCAGAGCTAGTTGTAACAGGTCTTGTGTTTTTTGTGTTCTATTATGAAGCCCAAGTATATGGATAAAATTCTAGCAACTTGACCTCTTCCTGTAAGCCTAGTCCTTATGTCATCTCTGACATCTGTTCCTTTCCCCTCAGGTAGGATGAGTTTGCCTTTTTGTTGGACTCCGTTAGAATTTGGTATACACCTCTATTCCCTTATTTATTCCTTTCTTATGTAATTATTTATTTTTTATATTCATCTCCACCCTTCAATGTGAATTCCTACAAGGCAGAGTCTATGATTTGTTCATCTTCGACTCCACAGTGTCTTAAAATATTTGTTGAGTAGCTTCTTGAATTAGACCATCAAATATTAGTCAAACTCAACTAATATTGAAAAGCAGCTGGGTATTTATATATATATACACACACACACACATACATATATATGTATATGTTACTTTACATTTGCATAGAGCTTTGTAATATCACAGATGTTATATCATTTGACCCTCACCATAAGCTTAGGCAATAAGAGGCAAAAAATATATGTATTTTAAACCTCACTGTAAAGATGAGGAAAAGGATGCTCAGAGGCAAAATGACTTGCTCAAAATCACACAGATAATTAAGTGGCAGAATCAAGGCTCACACTCAGGTCTTCTAACTCCTAGTTTGGGGTTCTTTGTACTATGCTATGATAACTCAAACGTAAGGTTTGAATCAGAAACTTCAGGGGCCGGCTCTGTGGCCGAGTGGTTAAGTTCACGTGCTCTGCTGCGGCGGCCCAGGGTTCACATCCTGGGCACGGACATGGCATCGCTCGTCAGGCCACGTTGAGGCGGCGTCCCACACCCCACAACTAGAACGACATGCAACTAAGATATACAACCGTGTACAGGGGGAGTTTGGGGAGATAAAGCAGGAAAAAAAAATAAAAAGTTTGGCAACAGTTGTTAGCCCAGGTGTCAATCTTTGGGAAAAAAAAAAGAAGATTGGCAACAGTTGTTAGCCCAGGTGCCAATCTTTAAAAAAAAAAAGTTCATATCTGTTTTGCCTATACCTCTTAATCCTTCTTAGATTTTTACTTCCTGAAATTCAGATAATCGTTGTTTATCCCACTCTACCTTGGAGTAGAGAAATTAATGTGGGAACTGCTGTGAGGATACACAGACCTATAAAGATTTACCTTAAGTTGTTTGCCAGAAATAGAGATTTCTTCCAAAGATCAGCTGTACTAATTAAGGACATAGTATTTTTGAGATTAGACAAAACCTTTTAGTACAGAAAACTATGGAATAAAAGTAGTTACTGACCTAGTAACTGAACAGAGCACGTCAGAGACTTTTAATACATATGCATTTCCAACAAATACAATTAGACTTTATATGATAGATATGAAAAATTATTCTCTGCTCAAAAGTTGATTTATCTAAATGGAAGTAACCATAGAATTATTTGGAGACAATGTTGCTGTAAATTTGCCCCTATTGGACAGTGCTCTCAACTCAATTTCCTCAGAAATAAGAGTTAAAGAAAGTGATTGTATTTCTGTTTGTCCTTGACTGTACTTTTCCCCTCTGGTATTTAATATGTCAATGAAAAAAGAGGAAAAAAAGTTCTGCATTAGAAAAAACTTAGGTAAGAGAAAAAGTAGAAGAGAGAGAGAGAATTAGTCTTTTGGCATAATGTAGAAGAATACTAGATTTACAGTAAGTTCCTGGGTAAGTGAGAAATGTGTGTTGCCTTGGGCTAACCACAGTTTCCTGGTGTGAAAAATGGGAAAACTACCACCTTCCCTGACTACCTCAGAGGTGTGAAGAAAACCATGGGAGATGATAGGTGTTAAACCAGTTGTCAGCTATAAAGTCTTTTTTTTTTTGGCACCTGAGGTATTAACTGTTGCCAATCTTCTTTTTTTTTTTCTGCTTTTTCTCCCCAAATCCCCACAGTACACAGTTGTATATTTTAGTTGTGGGTCCTTCTAGTTGTGGCATGTGGGACGCCGTCTCTGCATGGCCTGACAAGCGGTGCCATGTCCGCACCCAGGATCCAAACTGGTGAAACCCTGGGCCACCAAAGTGGAACGCACGAACTTAACCACTTGGCCAGGGGGCCAGCCCCTATAAAGTCTTATTTAAAAAAAAACTACCATTTTGATGACTATTATTTGTAATTATGAGGATTCACTTATATGTCATTTTTAAATCCAAATACATCTCTATGTACTATTTGATATATTGGTTGTTATATTGGTCGTGTTCCTTAAAAGCACCCGAGAAAAAATATAGGACAATTAAAAGCCCTATATTTATATTTATTTAATATACTTATTTAAATAAATAAAATTTAAAGCCATATAAATTTATGAAAATAAACTCTATTTAAATAAAATTTAAATTTATTTTTTATTAATTATTAAATGTATTTAAGTAAATAAAATTTAAAACCATATAAATATAAACAACAAATAAATTGTGAAATATTAAGCATAGTATTAAAAAAACCAGAATTGTGAGTTAGGAGACCTGGCTTCTTTCTTTTTTCTTTTTTGTCACAGTTTTATTGACATATTATTCATATGTTATACAATTCACCCATTTAAAGTGTACAATTCGTTGGCTTCCAGCATATTCACAGAGTTACACAACTGTCTTCACAATCAATTTTAGAACATTTCAGACAGTTTTAGAACACCCCAAGAAGAAAACTTGCAACCCCTCACATTCACCCTGTATTCCCCCTCTCCCCACCAGCCTGAGGCACCCACTAATGTGCTTTCTGTCTTGATAGATTTGCCTGCTCAGACGTTTCATATAAATGGAATCATACATATGTGGTTTTTTGTGAATGCCTCTTTTGCTTACATGTTTGCAAGGTTCATCCAAGTTGTAGAACATATCAGTGCTTCATTCCTTCTTATTGTCAAATAATAGTCCATTGTATGGACATAGCACATTTTGTTTATCCATTCATCAGCTGATGGATATCTGGGTGGTTTCTACTTTGTGGCCGAATTTTCCCCCAGTGTTATTTTAAAATGCCATCTTGTAGATCCAAGAAATTCAGCAAACCCAAAGCAAGATAAATACAAATATACCATATTGTAGTCTGCCAAAAAACAAAAATAAAGAAAAAAAAGGAGGGAAAAAAATACATTAAATACAGGGGAACAATAGTACCAATTACAGCTGACTTTGCATCACAAACAATGGGAGCCAGGTGACAATGAAACAATATATTTAAAATGCTGGAAAAAAGAGGAATAATAAACCACCCTGTCAACCCAGAATTCTGTATCTAGCTAAAATATCCTTCAAAAATGAGGATAGAATAAAGACATTTTATTCATCAAAAGTTAGACCTGCATCACAGGAAATGATAAAGGAAGTTCTGCAGGTTGAAGCCATATAATACTAGATGGAAATTCAAACCTATGGAAGAAATTAAAATGGTTACGCACTGGAAATGGTAGATATTTGGGTAAATAGAAAACATGTCTTTTTTTCTGGGGCCGCTTAAGTTCGCAAGCTGCAGTGGCCCAGGATTTGCTGGTTTGGATCCCGGGTGTGGACATGGCACCGCTTATCAAGCCGTGCTGTGGCAGGCGTCCCACATATAAAGTAGAGGAAGATGGGCACAGATGTTAGCTCAGCGCCTATCTTCCTCAATAAAAAACCTCTATCTTTTTTTTCTTTTAATTTTTTTGAAAGACAACTGACCACTTAATAGAAAAAAATACATTTTACTGTGGGATTTATTACATATGTATATGTAAAAAGTGTTATATATATAGATATAAAATATACAAAAGCAATGGCACAAAAGTGGAATTCACTGTAAATTGACTATCATGATGTTCTTATAACCTTGAGAGCAGCCATTAAAAAAAAGGTATATCTTCACTGCTGGTGGGAATGCAAACTGGTGCAGCCACTATGGAAAACAGTATGGAGATTCCTCAAAAAACTAAAAATAGAACTACCATACGATCCAGCCATCCCACTACGGGGTATTTATCCAAAGAGTTTGAAGCCAGCAATCCCAAAAGTCCTATGCACCCCAATGTTTATTGCAGCATTATTTACAATAGCCAAGACATGGAAGCAACCTAAGTGCCCAGCAACAGACGAATGGATAAAGAAGATGTGGTACATATGTACAATGGAATACTACTCAGCTGCAAAACAGAACAAAATCATTCCATTTGCAACAATATGGATGGACCTTGAGGGAATTATGTTAAGTGAAATAAACCAGCGAGAGAAGGATAATCTGTGTATGACTCCACTCATATGAGGAATTTAAAATTGTGGACTAAGAACAGTTTAGTGGATACCAGGGGAAAGGTGGGGTGAGGGGTGGGCGCAAAGGGTGAAGTGGTGCACCTACAACATGACTGACAAACATTAATGTACAATTGAAATTTCACAAGATTGTAACCTATCATTAACTCAGTAAAAAAAAAAAAGGTATATCTTAAAAACCAATAGAGGAGTTAAATGGAATTTTAATTTTTTAAAATTCATTCTAAAGTAGACAGAAAAGGAGAAATAGAACAAGAAAAAAATAGATAGGAGGGACAAATAGAAAATGAACAGCAAAATAGTAGACTTAAACCCAAGCATATCAGTAGTTATATTAAATGCCAATAGGCTAAACAGTTGAATTAAATGGCAGAGATTGTCAGACTGGGTAAAAATGTCAGACTCAAGTATATGCAAGAGATGTGCTTTAAATATAAAGTCATGAATAGGCTGAAAATAAAAGGATGAAAAATATGCATCCAATAAACAGTAAGCATAGGAAAGTGGCTGTGACTATACTCATGTCAGATAAAATAGAATGTATGATAAGGAGTATTACCAGAGATAAAGGGGACATTTTATAATGTTAGGAAGTGAGTTCATCGGGAAGAAGTAACAATCCTAAATGTATATGAACCTAATAGTAGATCTTCAAAATGCATAAAGCAAAAACTGACAGATGAAAGGGAGAAATAGACAAATCTACAATATATTTGGAGATTTTAACACCTTTCTTTCAGTAATGATAAAGCAGCTAGACAAAAAAATCAGTAAAGATATAGATGACCCACACAACACTATCAGTCACTTTGACTTAATTGACATTTAGAGAACACTATAATCAATAATGGCACATGGAACAAGTATGCATTTAACATTCACTGAAACATGCTGAATCATAAAATAAATCTCAATAAATTTCAAAAGACTAAAATCTTAGGGAATATGTTCTCAAAAAAAGATAATTGAGATGATGGATCATTAACAAATTTTATTGTGGTCTCATTTTGCAATATATATGTGTATTAAATCATCATGTTGTACACCTTAAACTTACACAATGTTATATGTCAATTATATTGCAATAAAGTTGGGGGAAAAAAGAATGTGTTCTTTGAGCACTATGTAATTAAATTAGAAATAACAAAAAGACATCTAGAAAAATACCACTGAAACTTAGAAATCAAACATGACACTACTTCTTTTTGGTGAGGAAGATTGGTGCCAAGCTAACATCTGTTGTCAATCTTCCTCTTTTTGTTTGAGGAAGATTGTCCCTGAACCAGCATCTGTGCCAGTCTTCCTCTATTTTGAATATGGGATGCTACCACAGCATGGCTTGATGAGCCGTGTATAGGTCTGCTCCTGGGATCCAAATCCACAAATCCTGGCCCACTGAAGCAGAGTGCGCAAACTTGATGACTACGCCACCAGGCTGGCCCCCAAAACATGACACTTCTAAATAACCCGTGAATCAAAAGAGGAAATCACAAGGGATATTAGAAAATATTTCTAACTGAATAATACTGAAAATTCAGTATATGCGTATTTATGGTATGCAGCTAAAGTAGTGCTTCCAGGGAAAGTTATAGCATAAATACTTATATTAAAAAAGAAGAATATTTTAAAATCAGTAATTAAATTTCTACCTTAGGAAGCTAGATAAAGAAGAGCAAATTATACCCAAAGATATTAGAAGAAAGTAAATAATAAAAGTAAGAGTAGAAATCAATGAAATGGAAAATAGATAATCGGAAAAAATTAACAAAGCCAAAGTTGATTATCTGAAAGGATTAATAAAAATTATAAACCTCTAGAAAGACTGGCCAAGAAGAAATAAAGAAAATACAGATTACCTGTACCAGCAATGAAAGAAGCGATATCACTACAGATTCTAAAAGAGTAATAAGTCAATAGCAAGAACAAATTTAGGATATCAAATCATTATGTTGTACACTGGAAACTAATATAACGTTATATGTCAATTATACCTCAATTAAAAATATTTTGGGGGACTGGCCCCATGGCTGAGTGGTTAAGCTCGTGCACTCCACTTCAGCAGCCCAGGGTTTCACTGGTTTGGATCCTGGGCGTGGACATGGCACCACTCATCAGGCCACGCTGAGGCGGCATCCCACATGCCACAACAAGAAGGACCCACAGTGAAAATATGCAACTATGTACTGGGGGGATTTGAGGAGAAAAAAGCAGAAAAATAAAAAATAGACTTAAAAAAATATATATATATTTTTTAGGGGCCAGCCCAGTGGCGTAGTGATTAAGTTTGTGTGCTCCACTTTGGTGGCCCAGGGTTCACAGGTTTGGATCCTGGGCACAGACCTACACATCGCTCATCAATCCATACTGTTGTGGTGTCCTACATACAAAATAGAGGAAGATTGGTACAGATGTTAGCTCAGGGCCAATCTTCCTCACCAAAAATAATAATAATAATAAAATAAAATAATTAAAATTGGAGTTTGTGGCAGGGCCCAGGAAATAATAAAGCATGGCTTAAAAACAAAATTTTTTTAAAAAGAAAAGTTAGGCTGCTAAATTAGTCAGATTCCTTGAAAAAGTAAACCTATAAAAATGACAAAAAATGAAATAGAAAATCTGAATAGCCATATATCTATTATAAAAATTAGATTCTATCAAATATTTAGAGAAAAATACTGATCTTTCAAAAATAGAGGAGGAAACATTTCTCAGATTGTTTAGGAAAACAACATAACCCTGATACCAAAACCTGACAAGAACATTACAAGAAAGGGACATTAAAGACCAATACTCTTTATGAACATTGATGCAAAAATCCTTGTAAATTGAATCCGGCAAATGGAGTTTATCTTGGGAGTGCAGCGTTGGCGTATTTACCACATGATCATGGGAATACAAGGTTGAGTACAGTTCACTTTACCAGAACAAGGGAGAAAAATCGTACGATCATCCCAATAGATACAGAAAAAGCATTTGGCAAAATTCAACATCCATTCATGGTAAAAATTCTCAGCAAGCTAAGAAGAGAAGGGAACTTCCTCAGTCTGATAACAGCATCTACTAAAAACATTCAGCTTAATGGTAAAATAATAAATACTTTCTCCCTGAGATTGGAAACAAAGCAACAATGTTCGCTCTCACCATTTCTACTCAACATTGTTCTGGAGGTCTTAGCAAGTGCATGAAGGCAAGAAAAGACATAAAAAGCATAAAGATCAGAAAGAGAGTAAAATTATCTTTGTTCACAGATTATATGAATGTTTCATAGAAAACTCTAAGGAATTTACCAAAAAAACTAGAGCTAATAAGTGAATTTAGCAAGGTCAATATACAAAAATCAATTGTATTATTATATACTAGCAGGAAACAATTGGAAAATAAAATTTTTAAAAATTCCATTTACAATAGCAGTCAAAACATAAAAAAATTAAGAATAAACTTAACAAGATATGCAGGATCTTTACGCTGAAAACTATAAAATGTTGCTGAGAAAAATTAACTAAATAAATGGAAAGATATACTACATTCATGATTGGGAAACTCAATATTGTTAAGATGACAATTTCTCCATAAAATGACCTATGGGTTTGGTGCAATGTCAATCAAAGTCTCAATGGACTTTTACGTAGAAATGAACAAATTGATTCTGAAATGTATATGGAAATGTAGTGACCTAGTCTGGTCAAAACAATCTTGAAAAAGGAGAAAGTTTGAGCACTTAACATTATCTGATTTCAAGATTTAGGAATAATATAAGGTAATCAAAACAGTACAGTATTTTTGTAAAGATATGTCTATATAGAACGTTGGAACAGAATAGAAAGCACAGAAATAGCCGCACACATATGTCAATTAATTTTTAACAAAAGACTAAGGATACAGAAACAAGTCAGTGGAATAAAATGGAGGAGGCAGAAATAGATCTCCCCATGTATAGACCACTCATTTTAGACAGAGATACCAAGGAAATTCAATAGGAAAACAAAAGTCTTTTTAATAAATGATGCGGGAACAACTGTATAAACATACAGATAAAAATGAACCTTGACCCCTACCTCATAGTCAACACAAAAATTAATTCAAGATGGATCATAGATCTCAAAGCTAAAATTATTAAGCTTCTAGAAGAAAACATAAGTACCTTCGTGACAATGGGATAGGCAAAGATTTCTTAGGATATAAAAATCACTGATCATAAAAGAAAAAGTAATAAAACTGAACCTTACCAATAATAAAAGTTCTGCTTATTGAAAGACACAATTAAAAATGAAAAGGGAGGGCTGGCCTGGTGGTGCAGTGGTTAAGTTCACATGCTCCACTTCAGTGGCCGAGGTTCACCGGTTTGGATCCTGGGTGCAGACCTACACACCACTTGTCAAGCCATGCTGAGGCAGTGTCCCACATATAAAGTAGAGGAAGATGGGCATGGATATTAGCTCAGGGCCAGTCTTCCTCAGCAAAAAGAGGAACATTGGCAGCAGATGTTAGCTCAGGGCTAATCTTCCTCAAAAAAAAGGCAAACTACAGAGTGGGAGAAAATATTCACAATACATGTATCTCACAAAGGACTCCTACAAATATATAATAAAAATACAATCTGTTTAATAAAAAATGAGAAAATACCTAATAGACGCTTCACAGAAGGAAATATATGAATGGCCTTAAAGCACATGAAAAAAATGCTGAGCATCATTTGTTATCAGAGAAGTGCAAGTTAATACCATCGTAGGACACATGCCCTAGAACGGCTAAAATTAAAAAGGCTGACAACAGCAAATGTTGGCAAGGGTGTGGAGCAACTAGAACTCTGATATTGCTAGTAGGAATGTAAAAGGGTACAACCACTTTGGCAATCTGATAGTTTCTTTTAAAGTTGAACATACCTCTACCCTGTGACCCGTCACTCCTTCTAGTAATTACCCAAGAGAAAGGAAAATATGTCCACAAAAACACATGTACAAGAATGTAGCAGCTTTATTCATAATCATAAAAAACTGGAAGCAATCCAAATATCCAACAAGAATATCATACATAAGAATGAATGAACAAATTGTGGCATAGTCTATAGTCATAGAAATCAGAGTGGTAGTTGCCTAAGAGAGGTAGGAATTGTCTGGAAGGAAAGAGAAGGAAAGTTTCTGGAGTGATGGAAATGTTCTGTACCTTGGTTGGGGTATTGGTTGCCCTGGGATATTGGTTACATAAGCATATGTATTTGTGAAAACTCATTGAATTGTACAATGTAGGTAAATTTTACCTCCAAAAAGGAAGAAAGAGGTTCTGTAGTTAAAATAGAAATGATTATTTCGGGGCTGGCCCGGTGGCACAGCAATTAAGTACGCACATTCTGCTTCAGCGGCCCGGGGTTCACTGGTTCAGATCCCGGGTGCGGACATGGCACTGCTTGGCAAGCCATGCTGTGGCAGGCATCCCACATATATAAAGTAGAGGAAGATGGGTACGGATGTTAGCTCAGGGCCAGCCTTCCTCAGCAAAAAGAGGAGGATTGGCAGTGGATGTTAGCTCAGGGCTAATCTTGCTCAAAAAAAAAAAATGGGAAGAAATTATTATTTCTGTAGTCAATACTATATATGTTATATAAATAGATTTAATTTTATATATATGACATAAAATTGAGTACATGTTTTAATATTTTTCAACACATATATTGTGCATCTACTTTGGGTCAGCCATTGTGATAGTTGCTGTGGTGTAAAGATGAGAAAGAGAAAGTGGCTGGACTGAAAGAGCTCAGCATCCAGCAGGAGCCATAAAAACATGAGATAAATGCCAATGTAAAAATGGATGCTGAGTGAGAGGCAAGTGCAAAGGAAGGAGGAATGATTCTGATTTGTTGGGGTTGGAGGATGGCACCAAAAAGTGAATAAACTTTTGTAAGGGAAGAAAGGTTTTAGGTCAAGAGTACCTTGTGAACTAAGGCACGGGAGCATGATCCTGCATGACGTGTTTGCAGAATTTTAATTGGCCCCATGTGAATACAGTTATGAGAGATGATATCGTGGAACTCTTTACTTTAATGATGGGACCAATGAGGAATTGAGATTTATAGGCCATAAGGGACCACTGAAGCGTTTTAGACAAGAGTAACATCAATGCTTTGTTTCTCTGTTTTTTAAGAATACGTCTGGTAGTGGTCAAAAACAGTTATTAAACTTGGGGAGAGACTCGAGGCAGAATGAACAGAGAGGGACTGCGGGAGTCTAGGGGTCACTTATTTTTTTTAAAAGACTTGTTCACTAGAATTTTGTGGTTAAACATTTTAATTTGGCTATTCCTTTCTCTTTTTAAAATTAACAACAGGAATCCAGAAACATTTTGGACCACCACAGGAATGTTTCCCCAAGAATTCATTATTTGTTTTCACAAACATGTAAGGATTGAAAGGCTTGTAATCCAAAGTTACTTTGGTAAGCAAATCATATGTTAATTTTCATCATCTGTAAACTTTTGACAAAACACTCCTCTTTTTTTGCAGCATGGAAGCTAGTTTTATTGCTCGGGGGAGAGCGGGGGGTACAGGTCAACTGCCTTGAGCACAGTTAGCTTCTCTGAAACTGCGCATTTGAAACCCTTCCAAAGCACGTCATAAGTTCCATGCAGTTTGCTGTGTGAAAGGCTTTGGCAAAAGACCGTATTATGAACATAAGAAGCCAATCTGCCAGAACTCTAGATTCCTTGACATCTTTATTACAAAGTCATTTGGCTTGGGGTTCTCTGTCAAATTCTTTCTGAAAATCTGATAACCCTTGTTATTTGCATTGGATAATTTTGGTTCTTCTGTTAATAATGGATTTTCTGAGGGATTTAGGAGAATCTCCCATTGGGCCATCGTTCTAATCCTGTCTTATGTTTATTTAAGCATAAAGTGTATCAGACAAAATCATGGCAGGAAACAGAATACATCCTAGATGATTCAGATGAAGAGATTTTATTGCTGGGACTACTTACAAAATTATCTTCTGGGTTAAGGGAACAAACCAGGGAAGATGAGACACCCAGAAACTGGCTACAGCAGTAAGCCATTACCACTCCTGGGACAAAGGAAGGAAATAGTGTCGCTGGAGCCCAGTGAGAGCTGGAGCCTGTGGATAAGGGCCTGCCCGGCAGGAGCTGTAAATCATAAAGGGACATAGCCACTGTCAGAGACATGGCACTGAAGCAGGAAGGGAGTGCAGGAAAAACAGCTTCATCTCGCTTCCCCACTGCCCTCCAGTTTCCTCCCATTGGCCAAATCCGACCAGGAGCCAGAAGAGTCCTGGTGATACAGTCCATGGCGGTCCTCCCCACAGGGCACAGAACAGAGCAGGGGAAGAACGGATCTGGGGTCCCAGGAGCCAGGTTAGGGGGGATGGAGAAAAACCAGCGCAGAAGGAAGATGGCTGCATTCCTGCGAAGTCTCTCTTCTGTCGTAATTGTAGAGGCTCTGGGGTCAGACAGGCCTGGAGCTTGAGTTCCGCTTCTGGCACTTACCAGCACCATATCACTCAACACTCTGCCTGACTTCTCTAAGTTGCCTGATTTCTCTAAACCTGTTTCTTCATCAGTAAATCAGGTTAACAACACTTTTCTCATAAGATTGTAGTCAAGAACAAATGAATAAATATGCCTGACTTATAGTAGGGTCTTTATAAAGGTTTATGACCAAGATCACTAATAGTATTATTATTCTTATTACCAGTATACAAAAAAAAAATTCTGGACGATACCAAATTCAAAAAGGCTTTACCAGCTCTGTGTTGTATCCTTGCAAACATTTGTAAGATTACAGTGACACAGACTGCACTGCACCAAAAAGACTTATGCAAAAACAGAGTGAGTGAGTGATTTTCAGAACATAGTGTTCCTGACCCCAGTATGTTGTACTGACATACCAATGTCTGACAGTCTCGGACAGAAGAGAAAAGGAACATGGGGACAGCAACATAGAATCGGGTACATAAGTAACACTTTATTTATTTTGTTTATTGACAACGTCAGTGCGGACTTTGAGGATTGAAAAGAGCACATCTAAAGAGCCCGTTGATTTTGAGCAATGGATTGAAAGAGGTATGTGTTTGTCTCATCAGCATTGTTCTGAGCGTGTGGGAGTAGAAAATTGTCCTTTGACTATATTTCCAGTCAGGCTGCATTTTGGTGAAAAAAGATGACCTGAATGATTCTTGTGACCTATGTAGGGCCTACAGAAACCCAGGTTTGAATACAAGCCTGCTTCTTCACTTACTGGTTATGTGTAACTGTTAACATGTTACTTAATTTTTCTGAGTTTCAGAATCCTTATCTGAAAAATAGAGATGATATGTACCATTTAAGGCTTTTGTGAACATAGTGTCTGGCATGTGGTAGACAAACAATAAATACTAGTTTCTTGTCTTTCCTTCCTTCCTGATTAATGGTACAATTTAAATAACATCAGCAGAATTGGTAGCCTCTAGTTAAACACAGCATATTGCCTTCATGTGTGCATCCCCTTTCCTTCCCAAAGTACTATGAAAATAATAGTAAAGGAGCAAAAAGAGGCTTAAACCTACAAGGACAAAAATTAAAAATAAGCAAAAAAACAGGAGACAAAAGCAGATGTGAAAGATCAATATATATTATGGAAGAGTGGACAGCCATGGAGGAGAAGTGACTTCAGTAGCTCAATGGAGTATGTTGTCATCTAAGTGCCGGCCAAGGAGAATGTCAGTGAGAAGCAAGCCGGGTTGCCCAGGAGAGCCCCAGAAAGATGTAGAGCTTGAAGACAAAAGGTACCATGGAAAGTGTGAGTGAGACATGGACCAGAAAACAAGGGTGATTAGTTGAACGTCTATATATGGAGTGGTTGGACCCTAGGTACCTTCTCCTTCCCCACAAAGCTAGGTGACCACTCCTTCCTCCCACAAACTGCCCACGACGGATGACTAGGAATATTGAATGTTGGGGCTCAGAACTCAGGGAAACCAGGCGTGGGAGAGAGAGTGAGTGTGACATGGAGTTGAAAATGGGATTGAAGTGGAAGCCTGCATATGGAATGATTGGGAACTCCTCCTGTGCTCTGCTGTTAACGACAGCAACTGAGAATATAGCCCCAGCCAGGAGATTGGAGGGTTCATCTTTGGAGAAACTGAATGGCCCCAGAAAAAGATCTCTGGATACTGAGAAAGGCTAGCTCATTCTTGGTCACCTGATCAAAGTCTATTAGTCAGCGAGTCTGGCTCTTGATCAGTTTTCAAATGATTTATTCATAAGTAACAAAAGACAGCCAAAGATCACCACACATTTGATGAAGGTCTCAAACTCTGAATGTAGTCAAGACTTTAGCTCTGATTTCCAATCTATAGGAAATATAGAGGATAGAGGAACAAATTAAATGAAACCATGAGAAGGCAAGATGGCAAATTGTGGGACATTATACAGGACAACTGACCTGCTTTCTTCAATAAGTCAATGATGTGGGGAAAAAAATATGTGTGTGGGAGAGAAAGCAATTCAAGATTAGAAGAGACAATTCTGGGGGCCAGCCTGGTGGCATAGTGGTTAAGTTTGCACGGTCCACTTCAGCGGCCCAGGATTCACAGGTTCAGATCCTGGGTGCGGACCTAGCACCGCTGGTCAGGCCACGCTGTGGTGGCATCCCGCATAAAATAGAAGATTGGCACAGATGTTAGCTCAGCGAGTCTTCCTCACCAAAAAAAAAAAATTCTGATTTGAATAAATCAACTGCAAAAAGACATTTTGGGGGAAAATGGGGAAATTTGAATATAGACTAGGTACTACAGTCATGCGTTGCTTAACAATGGAGATAGATTCTGAGAAATGTATCATTAGACAATTTTGTCGTGTGAACATCAGACCTGGATCCTATAACCTGCTACACACCTAGGCGATGTGGTACTAATCTTATGGCACCACTATTTTATATGAGGTCTGTCATTGACCAAACTGTCATTTTGCGATTCATGACTATATATGACTTTGGAGCAATTTTTTTTTTTTGAGGAAGATTGGCCCTAAGCTAACATCTGCCACCAATCCTCCTCTTTTGCTGAGGAAGATTGGCCCTGAGCTAACATCCGTACCCATCTTCCTCTACTTTATATGTGGGACACCTGCCAGAGCATGGTTTGATAAGTGATGCATAGGTCTGCATCAGGGATCTGAACTGGTGAACCCCGGGCTGCCAAAGCACAGCATGCCAACTTAACCACTGTGCCACCAGGCCGGCCCCTAAAGCATTATTTTTAGCGTTAGTATGATAACAATATTGTGGTTATGTAAGAAAATATTCTTATTATTTAGAGATGGATAATCAAATATTTAGAAGTAAAGTGTCATGATGTCTTAGACTTGCTTTAAAATAGTTCAGCAAAAAAATTAAATAAATCAAGTATGGTGAAATGTTAGCAATTGTAAAAGATGATGGGTATATATAGGAGTTATGTTCTGTCTTTTACATATGTTTGAAATTTTCCAATTTTTCATAATTAAAAAATCTAAGTAAATGAAAAAAGAAGTTATTATTAACTCCTGATTGGGGAGGAGTTGTATAAGAAAAAAATATGATCTTAATTTATTACTTATTTCAGCAGCAAATAACATTTGTATAGATAATAATGTAACCATCAAGTATTGATTTCAAAACGGAGAGGATGGCAGGAGGGAAAAGTTAGTGGCAGGAGGAGAAGGAAGAGGATATTGGTCCTAGAGACCTAAATTTTCACCTACCATAGCATAAAGTCAGTAAAAATCGATAAACCAAGCGGAGAAATATAAACATAATTCTAGGAAAAACAGCTGAAAGAGTTACAAACATTTACCTCTGTGGAGCGGGACTGGAGGAGTCAAGCCGGGGTTACTACTTTTCATTACCTCAGAGAAAGGCTAGGAGACAGAAAGAAAGTCATATATAATCTTACTTCCGGAGACTCCCCTTTTTGTACTGCATGCTTTTGAAAATTGTGTGCACTAACTATTTTGATACATATAAAATTAATTTCTAAATAATGTCAATATTTATTATTGTATCAATTAAATATTTCATATTTCCAAAAGAATGTTTAACCAAATAAATTAATCTGTCCTAAAAAAATAAAAGTTTTGTAAATTGGCTACCAGAAAAGATCAATTCATGGGCAGCTTAGCATAATTCGGCATCACAGCGGAACTTCACAGTGCGAGCTGAGGTCTAGTCGTTACCCGTGGGCACTGTGAGGCGGCTCCCTTCAGGCCTGCAGTTACTGTCGGTAGCTTAATCCTTAAAAAGGATTTTCACATTTTATCAGTTCCTTCCTTTATATTCCTTTACTATAATTTACATTTGCATTTCCTTTTGTTTGTACTCACTAGAGAGATTTTATAGCTCATAAATAGTTTATCTTTCATATCTTTTATATCAAATATCTCTCTTTTTATGTTGAATTTTAACCCCAAAACACTGGCAAATCTAGTCTAACTGTAGTTTACCAGATATCCTTTTTTGCTGAACATAAATTTCAGTAGCTCACTTCATGTATTTTGAGCCCTAACTCATTTCTGTTAAATTTGTGTTTCAGATCTAGTACACACAGAAGGGCAGCTTCAAAATGAAGAAATTATGGTAAGTAAATTTACTTCCTAGAGATAAATATTGTCTTTAGCCAGCGCAATGTATTTAAATTTTAAACGTATCTCTATAGTTAAAGTTAATACATACCCGTATGATATTGTAGGTTCCGTACCTAATCAACCAATAGAGGTATTCGCAATAATATTAATCTAAATGTAGCATTCATAAATTAGGCTCTTATCTGTCATAGACAGAATGACAGCAAGGATAAAACAGAATTCACTTATTTGTTTTTGTTTTCATTCATAGATTCTAAGTATTTACTTGCTTTACTTTCTTTCATTTGATTCTGTAGGCCTTTTAGAATAGGAATCAAAAAAGGTTGAAATGCCAAAATTGGATGTTAATTTAAGCATGAAAGGCCAAGGGAGATTCAGATGAGGGGAACTGGAGCATAGGATCAGCAACAAATAAGCCAAAGAGAGATGAGGTAGAGAGAGAACCAGCATTTTTCGACAACATTCCATTGGGCTTTGCTTGTCAATGGAGTGAATGGCCGTTGATGAGGAAGCTGCTGCCTCATCAGGAGTTTCTCTGCTCCTGCTGCTTGGTCAGGCCCTGGTTTCAGAAAACGCAAAAAAGGGAAACAACTGAATGTGTGTTTTTTCAGGTGGTAGTGTTTGTTTAAAGTTTCTCTAAATGAGGGTTAAAGTGGTACTTCGTCCATTAAATTTCCTCCTTTACAACTTTCTGGGAGCCGCCATGAAATAAGTGTTTCAAAAGATTCTGTAGGAAGTTTTTGAACCCTATGAATTCTCTTCTCTACCACCCAAATGTGCCCGCTGCCTGGGGAGGCCAGTGGAGGGGCAGAAAAATGATTAATTAGACTGAATTGTATCTTCCTGTTTTTCTTCATCTTTATAATGGTTATGATTAGTAAGTCTGCTAAATATTTTGTCAGGACTCACTGTGGATCAGGCAGGGTCGCACTGCAGAACATTTGGAAAATAGTAAGAGGAGGTGGGAGGCTGAAAATCACCCATCATTTTATACCCTGCCACAACAGCTTTCACTACCCCTGCCTTCTAGTTGTCGGCTGTAAGCATCACATAGTTATAATAGCAATGATGAACAATTTTGTATCACTTTTTTAACTTAATATTATATGCAGGCTTCATAATTATAATTCTAAGATTAAATGTATATAAATAGGCAAATGCTAACTAATTTCTTTTTTCCTCCATCTGTCGTTAAAAGTAATACTACAAGGGACGTCTTATGCACGTTCCTGCTACCATGATCTCATCTTTTAAATTATTTTCTAAGATTAAATTTCAAAGAATGGAATTACTGTGTCCAATGATATAGATATATTTATAGGTTTTTATTTATATTGCCAAATTGCTTTCCAGAGAAATTATATAAATGTAAAAGTATAGTAATATTTCAGGATTATATTTCAGTATATTTTGAGGCCTCATTAAGCAAAGGAAATCTCTTATCATGAAAACTACTCTAGAAAGACACTTTTATAAATTTGATGAGAAGTGTGCAGTTGCGATTTTTAGCTCCACCTGTTATTTTTCCTCAAACCGAGGCTGATGTTCAGCTGATACACACTAGAACAATGTACTGTTATATATGGCTGACTTTTCTTCTGAATGTCATCCTGTAGATTGTTATGTATTTAGACTATTACTCTGGCATCAAACCCTTTCTTCTGCTGACTGCTTGTTTAACAGTGAACTAGAATTGCTAAAAGTGTCTGTATTGATTTTTCCCCTACAGGCACGTGATGGACATGCCACTTACTTGAGATTCATTATTATGTCAGCCTTCGACCATTTTGCATCTGTACATAGCATTTCTGCAGAGGGCACAGCACTCTCAAATCTTTCTTAGTAATTATAACAAGATGTCTGGCATGATGTTTTAACAATATATTTATTTAAATGTGAGGTTCTTTTATATACTTTATTAAAGGGATTTGTATCAGTCTATTTCAATTTTCATTTATTTTCTGTTCAGCATTTTGTGCAAAGGGATTTGCTTTCATCAGTCACCAATGATGGTCATCATCGAGGATATAAAAGCTTCTGCTTCGATATATAGCTTCATCAAGGAAGTGACTATACATGAAAACTTAACTGATAATACATTGTGTCCCCACGCATCTAACATGGTGCCTTTCAGGTCTCAGTGCATTACACATCTCAGTGCATTAATATTTTAATTTATTGATTGATCGATGCAAAGGGCTAAGTGAGCAATATAGACAAGGTTAAATCAAGCACAAGAGAAAATGACACGATCAAGAGACATGATAAATACACTGCTGCCAGCGTAACACCGCATACTGTTTTACAGTAAGCTTTTTTTATAATTAAAGTGTACACTCTAACATAATAATAAAAAGTATAATATAGCAAATACATAAACTATAACATAGTCACTTATTATCATTATCAAGTATTATGCATTGTACATCATTGTATGTGCTATATTTTCACATGACTGGCAGTAACTAGCTTCGTTTACACCAGCATCACCACAAACACATAGTAACACATTGTGCTACAATGCTGTGACAGCTATGACGTCACTAGGTGATGGGAATTTTTTAGCTCCATTATAGTCTTATGGGACCACCATTGTACATACAAAACATTATATGGCCCATGACTATGCACACACACACACACACACAAACATACATACATATATACATACACGCATCCTTTTGGTTCTGCTTCTGTGGAGAACCCTAACTAATTCAGGTTTTGGTAAAGACAAGTAGAGCTGCGAGGAAATCTTAGACTTCGCTTAGTTAGTTATAGGTAGTAATATTGTACTTTATCTTGAAACTATCTTATTATCCTATATATTGTAGGATAATGCAAATAAGTTATTATGATAATCTGGTAGGAATCATGATTATAGTTTAAAAGTAAAGAGATACAAGTATAATATAAAAGAAATTAAGGAGGGGCCAGCCCCGTGGCTGAGAGGTTAAGCTCTCATGCTCCGCTTCAGTGGCCCAGGGTTTCACTGGTTTACACCCCACATGCCACAACTAGAAGGACCCACAACTAAAAATACACAACTGTGTACCAGGGGGCTTTGGGGAGAAAAAGAAAAAAAATAAAATCTTTAAAACAAAAAAGGAAATTAAGTAAATTTCTTACAGTTTAATTTTAATTGAAAATACAGTATAAACTCTCTCCCTCTCCCTCTCTCTCCCTCTCCTTCTCTCTCTCTCTCTCTCTCTCTCTCTCTCTCTCTCTCTCTCTCTCCCTCCCTCCCTCCCTCCCTCCCTCCCTCTCTCTCCCTCCCTCTCTCTCCCTCTCTCTCTCTCTCTCACACACACATTTCTGGGGCCAGCCCTGTGGCTGAATGGTTGAGTTCACGCTCTGCTTTGGTGGCCTGGGGTTTTGCCAGTTCAGGTCCTGGGCATGGACATGGCACCGCTCATCAGGCCATGCTGAGGCAGCATCCCATGTGGCACAACCAGAGGCATTCATGGCTGGAATGTGCAACTGTGTGCTGGGGGCGCTTTGGGAGAAGAGGAGGAAAGGAGGGAAAAAAAAAAAAAGAAGATTGGCAACAGATGTTTGCTCAGGTGCCAATCTTTAAAAAAAAAAAACAGAATACACATTTCCTCCTTTGTCCACTGAAAAGGCTTGGAAGCAATGACATCCAAATAGCAGTGAGCACAGCAAGTACCCAGAGTGTGGTCTCTAAATACCTTTCCCATTAATTGGAACCAAGGCTCTTTGGAGGAACTGCTGATTTCAAATCTGGGACAAGAAATACACAAGATGAGCCTGGGACATTTTATTATGCCACAATGTAAAGAGAGATGGGTCATATTAGAAGGATACAGAAGCCAACATGAAGGCACTCTTGTTGGCCAAAGATGGGGCAATTTGAACAGAAAATAAAATAATACAGTTGATTGAAACATATTTAATATATTTTAAAAATTAATTCATATTGATATGAGAAAGAGAAAATAAAAGACCAAACCAACAAAACCCTCATTGGACCCCATGGGAAGTAACTAGGGCAAAATTTCTCCTTTGAAAATTTGTATTTAAAAAGAAAGAATTAGGCAACTATTGTGTACAAACTGTATTTGAGGGTTACTAAATAACCCTAGTAGATAAGAGAAAGTTCTTTGCAAAAGTATTCCTGCAAATAAATGTGGAAGGTATAATAGAGTTAGAAAATCATTATTAATTTAGGTGAAGTTAAAAATTGATATGGGCAACAATCATTAGTGGATGAAACCTTAATTGAAAGATTGACGGGGAACTTTATAATGAAGGGATCAGGCTGTTACCACCTGAATCTACTAATTTACCAAAAGTAGATGAACCAGTATATCAATTGTTGCTCTGTTATAGGCCACTGGCCTCAAACAACAATTTCACTTGCTCACAATTTGGTGGATCTGCTGGCAGTTTTTTCCAGTTTGTGCCTGCTTGGCTGATCTCTTTGGTGAGCTGGCAACTCGGCTGAGGTTTAGATTGTTGAGGATGACTTCTCTCACGTGTCTGATGGCTTGGAGGTTGGTTGGTCTAGGTGGTCTCAGTTGGGACTCATCTCTGCTCTAAGTGGTTTCTCATCCTTCAGTAGGTGCTACAGCCCAGGCTTCTTCACATGATGGTCTCAGAATTCTACAAAGTAGGAAGAAAGGGACAGCCCCAATGTGCAAACATTTTTTGAGTCTCTGCTTGCATCATATTTGCTATTGTCCTGTTTCCCAAATCATGTCATATAGCCAAGTCCAGAGTCAGAACAAGAAGGGTCTACCCAAGGGCATGGATACAAAGAGGTGTGACCAAATGGGGGGAGGGGGTGGTGGTGACTATTACTGCTACAATCTACTACAGTTAGACTCCGTATGCCTCCTGATGTGATGTGCTAGGAAGCACACAGACCAGCTATGAAGTGCTGTCACCAAAATTACTGAGCCTGTATCTAATCAAGTTCCAGATTTAACTTTCATTTTCAGGAAATTCAAGGGATAGAGGAACAAGTAAAATGACACCACAAGGAAGCAAACAGATGAGTAGCCATTAATGCAGCTCACTGAAATGCCCAGATCTGTGCCTCCCCCAAACATAGTAAGATATACTTCCCAGCTACCTTTGTTTGGGTAGGTCCATGTGACCAGTTTTGGCTAACTAGAGGAAGGGTAATTGACTTTTAGGCTGAACATTTAATTACCTGCATGAGACCCTTCAAAGCTCTTTTCTTTCTCTGATGCAACGACCAGTAGTGATGTTCTACATAGTAACTGCTTCCTCAGTCTAGGTCTGGGAGCGAGACTGAGGATGACAGAGGGCAGAGCTCCCAGTCAGTCAGCGATGGACGTATAGGAGAAATAAAGCTTCATTGTCTCAAGCCAATGAGACTTTGGAGTTGCCAGTTATCACAGTATAACCTGGCCTATCCTGACTGATACACAGACAAATCTAGAATGTGGCTCATCCTACAAGAAAAGTGACCTGACTTCTTCAACAAGTCAGTGGCATGAAAAATGTTAATTAATTCAAAAGGGGTTCCGCTCTAAATCCAAAGAGATATAAGAGCCCCAATAACCGCATGCCATGTATGGATCTCATTTGGATGCTGATTTGAGCAAACCAATTGAAAAACAAAATGTTGTGATAATTGGGGAGATCTATGGACTGCATGTTATTTTTCATCCTACCAGGTGTGATATGTGATACAGGCATTAAGCTTGTGTAAGAAAATGCCCATATTTTTCAGAGATGTATATAGAAATATGTGGGGGTGAAATGACATGATATCTGGAATTGGCTTTAAATTACTTAAGCAGATTTTTTTTAAAGGAAAAAATGTTAGTTGAAGCAATACGGCAATAAATTCTTGGATCTGGGTGATGGATATATGGGGCTTCATTGTACTAGTCCCTCTACTTTTTTTTCCTTCTTCTCCCCCAAGCCTACTAGTACATAGTTGTATATTATAGTTGTAGGTCCTTCCAGTTGTGGCATGTGGGATGCTGCCTCAGCATGGCCTGATGAGTGGTGCCATGTCCACGCCCAGGTTCCAAAGGGGGAAGCCCTGGACCCCTGAAGCGGAATGCGTGAACTTAGCCACTCGGCCACAGGCGGCCCCTAGTCTACTTTTATGTATGCTTGAAATTCTTCATAATAGAAAAATAAAAATAAATAATGTTACTGGGGACATCTTTGTACGTAAATCATTGCCTGCCCCCAGATGATTTCCTTAGAAGAGATTCTGAGAAGGGAGTTAGTCAAAGTGCTGAACACCTTTAGGGCTCTTTTTTTTTTGAGGAAGGTTAGCCCTGAGCTAACTACTGCCAAGTCTTTCTCTTTTTTTTTTTTTTTTTTAAAGATTTTATTTTTCTCCTTTTTCTCCCCAGAGCTCCCCGGTACATAGTTGTATATTTCGTTGTGGGCCCTTCTAGTTGTGGCATGTGGGATGCTGCCTCAGCGTGGCCTGATGAGCAGTGCCATGTCCGCGCCCAGGATTCGAACCAACGAAACACTGGGCCGCCTGCAGTGGAGCGCGCGAACTTAACCACCCGGCCACGGGGCCAGCCCCAAGTCCTTCTCTTTTTTGCTGAGGAAGACAGGCCCTGAGCCAACATCGTGCCCATCTTCCTCTACTTTATACATGGGACACCTACCACAGCATGGTGTACCAAGCAGTGCCATGTCCCCACCCGGGATCCGAACCGGCAAACCCTGGGCTGCCGAGAAGCGGAACGTGCGAACTTAACCGCTGCGCCACCAGGCCGGCCCCAGCTTTAGGGCTCTTGACACTTCCTGATAACTTGCTTACCAAGACTTGTTGCACAGATTTACGCTTGGAAAGGTAGATTTTAGATCAATGGAGGAGAGTAGGAAAGGTATCCCGACAGTGTGGTCAGAGGTGAGGGGTGTGCTCTTTCATGAAGCACGTTTGGGGAGTGAGGAATAAGAGTCTGACTAGACCAAAGAAAGACCAAAACCGTGCCTGACAGCTGGATCACAGAGAGCCTCTAATGCTTTCAGATATCTTCCCGGAACGCTGGAGCCATTTAAGGTTTTCGAGAAGGAAGGTGACTTAGAGCAATCGTGTTCATGTTCAATAAAAAGAAATGCTGAGGATTTTGTTTTGGCCAACTTCCTAAACTGAAATGTCAATAGTTCTTTGTCTAAGAAAGACTGTGTAAGGCTTACAGATTGCTAGAAGGGGTCTCCAGAGGTTATCTGATTGATCTTTGCGGCACAGGCCTAGTAAGTTATTTCTAAGTGTTTTTCTCTGTTTACGTCTTCTGTGGAGGCAGAGAACAAGTTTTCAGTGTAGTACTTGTAATACCACTTTATGATATTGGAGAACAGCATCCTTTAACCTTCGTTTTCCTAGGCTTTAAAAACTCATTTTCACCTTATAAAACCACTCCAAGTTTCAAGCAATAGACAATAACATGTGGCTTTATCTTTTTCTTCACTGCTGAACCCCGTCATCTCTTTTAAGTCTCGTTGGTCCCCAGCTGGCTTCTTCTAGCCCCTTCATTTGGCCTCTTCTCCACCTGCCCGCTAACTCCTGACAGCCACCGTGCTGTGTGTGCTGCCTGATCCAGACCTTTCAGTCTGGTCTTTCCTCTGCCTGGAGGCCTCTTTGCTTGGGTGTCTGTACAGCTAGCTTCCTCGCTTACTCCAGATCCTTACCTAAAAGCTCCTTCTCAGTGAGGCTTTCCCTGGCCAGCCCTTCCCGCCCCCCCCCCCAGGCTCCCCATCCCCGTCCACCCCCCCCAATGGGATTAGGCCACTGAGGTAGCCCCTGTGTCGGGTGCTTCGGGGTTCTTGTACTTTACTCCTCTATTCTCACTACCATTACAATTCAACTTAGGTTTGTTCCCTTTAATGATATCCCAAGCATCCTATGAAAGATGAGGGCTGTGCAGCCTCCTTTCAAGTGTGAGTATGTTGGGTGGGGGCTCAACTGATTGAATTGCCCTCGGCTCCCATACCCTTTTAGGGAGCCCTGCTTATCACGATCTATTTTTCCCTTATTTATCATGTAGATTGTGTGCTTCGTCTCTCCATCACTGGAATGTAAGTTATGAGGGCAGGGAGTTGTGTTGCTTTTGCTCTTGACTATATCCTCAGGGCTGAGAACAGTGCCTAGCTCACAGTAGACTTTCAATAAATATTTGTTGACTGAATAAATGAACATCGTTCATTTATTTGCATGTCTGTATCTCTTTACACAGTAAAATCCTTGAGGAGTTTTTAATAAAGTTAGCTAATAATCTATACATTTTTGGATCACTTACTGTAGGTCAGTGCCTATCACAGTGCCTTGCATAAAGTTAAACAACCAGTCAGTGTTTATTAAAAGGGATGGATTTTAAAAAGTAGAAATCTTATCTTAAAAAATAACTTTTCGGGGCCAGCCCCGTGGCCGAGTGGTTAAGTTCCTTCACTCACTTCTGCGGCCCAGGGTTTTGCCAGTTCGAATCCTGGGCGTGGACAAGGCACTGCTCATCAGGCCATGCCGAGGCGGCGTCCCACATGCCACAACTAGAAGGACCCACAACTAAAATTACAACTATGTACTGGGGGGATTTGGGGAGAAAAAGTAGGAAAAAAAAAAAAGATTGGCAACTGTTGTTAGCTCAGGTGCCAAGCTTTAAAATTAAAAAAAATAATAAAAATAACTTTTCAACCATATACTTAAGCAAGGCAAAGAAATACTATACAAATGAAAATTAATGTGTCCATCACTCATTCACACAGACTATGCAGTTGTGAGTCCCGTCTCAGGAACGCCCCTCTGTGGGCATCCTTTTAGGGGCTTCATCTCCTAGGTGATGTTCCAACAGCCCTTCGCAGCTTGCCTCTGACAGCAAGCCTTCTAAAAAATAGCACACGGCAGAATGCATCAAAGTTCTAAACACTCATGTAGCCTTTGACGCAGAAATTCCATTTCTAGGAATCTAGTCTCATGAAATAATCAGATAAGTGACAAATGGACAAAGATTTACAGCAACACTCTTTATAAGATGGGAAACCGGAAACGACTATGCATCCATACATTAGAAAGTATGATATACATGTGATATATACAGATATCATATATCATACTTTATAATGGGATATGTGTCATATCTAAATATAGAATGGATACTTCTGGTTAAAGATGCTGGAGTAAAGGGATTTCTACTCCAACCTCTTTTTCAAAAGTGATTGTTCACAGGAAAAATTTTATAAAAAGAGAAAAAAAATTATCTTCAAGGAAATAGTTACAACTTCTAACTGGGAAGTATACTCACTAAATACTGTGAAATTAGGATTCGGTGAAGGAGGAAGCTGAGAACTGACATGCTCTCCCAGAGCTGGAGACTTTCTTCACGTGACACAGATATGGAAGGCTTATCCAACAATCTCTTGATTAAACTGAAGCGCTCTCGGTCTGTAGGCACCTTCAGGAGGATGGAGAATGTCCCCGTAGGGCTCAGGTTAATAACTTGAAACGGCAGGGAGATGGAGCTGAAGGAGAAACATGGCAAGACACGCTAGAGGAGGCTGCTGGAGGTAAAGCATGGTGAAGGAAGGGTCTTAGACGGCTCAGGCTGCCTTAACAAAACGCCGTAGACTGAGTGGCTTAAACAGACGTTTATTTTCTCAGAGTTCTGGAGGCCAAAAGTCCAAGGTCAGGGGGCAGCATGCTTGGTGTCTGGTGAGACTCTCTCTTCCCGGTTTGTAGGCGGCCACTATCTCACCATGTGCTCACATGACTTCTTCTTTGTGCATATACAGGGAGAGAGGGGAAGGGGGGCTGGGGGGAGGGAGGGAGAGGTGAGCCAGTTCTCTGGTGTCTCTTCCTATAAGGACACTAATCCTATGGTATCAGGGCCCTACTCTTGTGACCTCATTTAACCTTAATTACTTCCTTATAGGCCCCATCTCCAAATACAGTCACATGGGAGCCTAGGGCTTCAACATATGAATTTGGAGGGACACAGACAAAATTCAATCCATACCAAGTGGTGAAAAGGCAGTCAAAGCACAGAGAGTGTGACCAAAGGGGATTTCTAGAAACCCCATTGTAAAGGAAGGACTTAATAAGAGGATATTCAAGACAACTAATCCAAATCAAAGTTGAGATTGCCCAGCTTACTCCCCATCCTTCTACACTATGTCTCAGCAAATAACCAGCCCCATCAGAGAAGAGCAATCAGAAAAGCCCCAGAAGGGGCCGCTTTAGGTCGGGTTCTCTAGACACATAGCCTGAGACAGGAATTCTTCCAACAGTGATTTTATTAAGGGAGTGTTCTCAGGAAGCAGGACAGGGCAGGGCCGAAACGTAATCAAAGATATGGCTTCCCTGAAGTCTAGCCTGACCTCATAGGGAGCTCTGGAGCATGAATGGCACTAGGAGGTATACTCCCCGACTTGAGGCAAAGTACCAGGACTTTGCACTCCCCAACCCATCAATCACTCACCATGGGCCACCCTCAGGGAACATAACTTCTCAGGCACTTTTGGGTAATGTCATTTAGGGCAATTCTCAGGAGAAGGGGCATCTATGAGCCGTCAGCAGCCAACATTCACAGCAGCTGGCAGATGAGTGCATTGGCTTGTAAAAGGGATCTGGGCAGAACACTAACAGCATCCATGATAACAGTGGTTCTCAAAGTGTGGTTCCTGGAACAGCCACATCAGCCTCCTCTGAGAACCTGCTATAAAGGCAAATTCCCTTGGGGCTGGCCCGGTGGCCTAGTGGCTAAGTTCAGTGCACTTGGGTTCCGTTCCTGGGCATGGATTTGTACCACTCGTTGGCAGCCATGTTGTGGTGGCAACCCACATATAAAATAGAGGAAGATTGGCAACAGATGTTAGCTCAGGGCAAATCTTCCCCAGATCTATTGAATAAGAAACTCTGGGGATGGGACCCATGAATTTCCATTTTCATAAGCCCTCCAGGTGATTCTGATGCATGCCAAAGTTTGAGAACCACTGTACCATAGGGATCTGTGCCTAGAAACTAAAACAAAAGGAGGGAAAAAAACAGAAAAATAAGGCAGATACAGAACATTTGTTGTAAGGCAAATTACACAAAGAACACATCAAGAACTGAGACCCATAGTTCTCTCTCAACAAGACAAAAAGAGCTCAAAGGAAAGATACAAAGATTTAAAGAAAAAATGACACAAGATGAACAGTAAACTGGCAGAGCTAAGAAAAGAAACGGAAGAGAAAAATAAAACGTTCAGAGGTGAAAGCCACAAGAAACAAAGGATGATGATTATGATGGTAACTGTAGCAGTCAAATGCTCAATTAGGAAAACCGAAATCACTCTACATATTTAAAGCAGAGAGGGAAGTAATGCAGGTAATCTGATACAAAGTGTTGGAAAGGCTGGGAAAACAAAAAGGAGATGGGCTGTAACCCAGAGCCGGAGCCCGTGAGCCACACTCACTGTTGACCAGTGGAGGCACCATGACTGCCTCTGAACCAAAACCACCCTGTTACCATGGCTGGTAGTACCAAAGCTGCTACAGTGTGCAGTCAGTCACCTGCAAGCCTACAGCCAGAAGTGGCAAAAATGGCTTCTCCCTTGCACCCACCTTCCCAGCTCCCACCAGTGCTTCCCATTGGCAGAAGCCAACCAAAAAGCAGCTGACAAGGGAGTCTGGGAAATGCAGCTTTCAGGCTTCCAGCTCCCTGAAATCCAGGCGTAGGAAGAGTGGGAATGGGTGAGAACCAACAAACCATATCTGACACAATAATAAACCCAATTTAAGAAGAATCAGGATCAGAGAGCTTGAGAAAATCACAAAATGGAATCGAAAAGAACAAAGTTTAAAAAAATAATTATAGAGAAGATAATAATTATGGAAGAAAAGGAGATAAAGCATAGGACAAAGGCAGCAGAAAACACATCAAGGCAATGTCCCTGAAATTAAAAAGAAGAATTAAATCTTGGGATCCAAAGAGATATTGTATTTGCCTTAGTCCATTTGGACTACTATAACAAAAATTACCCTAGACCAAGCGGCTTATAGACAACGGAAATTTATTGCTCACAGTTCTGGAGGCTGAAAGTCCAAGGTCAGGGGGCCAGCGAGGCCGGGCGGGGGCCTCTTCCAGGTCACAGATATCTTGTATCCTCCCGTGGCACAGAGGAGCAAGCTAGCTCTCTGGGGCCCTTTTGTAAGAGCGCCAGTCCCATTCACGAGGGCTCCACTCACATGACCTGATGGCCTCCCACAGGCCCACCTCCTGATACCATCACACTGGGCTTCAGTGTTTAGAATTGAAGTTTGAACGTGAACTTTGAGGGGAGACAAACAATCAGACCATAGCAATATTCCAGGAAATTTTGATAGAGAATAATCAACACTGGACTATGTCTTGGTGAAGTCACTGAACTTCAAGTAGAAAGAAAGAATCTGACAGGTTTCCAGGCAGAATACAAGCAATTCAAGGGTCAGGGGAAATAAATTAGGCCAGCCTCAGACTTCTCTCATAACCACTATATGACAGTGGAGCAACGTCCACAAATGTCTCAGGTAAAGAGCCTGAAACAGAAGAATCTAGAACCCAGCCAGGCATCCCTCAGGCTTGGAGACAACAGACTGGCAGTTGCAAGTGTGTAAGACCAGGGAATTCACGATCAACGTGCCCTTCTTGAAACGATGTCATCTACGTGGCAGATTAGGTATCCTGGAATCCTTCCTCAACCAAACCCCTAACGGTGCTGGATAAAATATTCTAACACACCCTTTTAAATGAATGACTCAGTTTTCCAGAAATAAAATAGGCTGTGGCCAAGAGCAAATGGAGAGCCCACTCTAGAGAGGTGAACCAGCATTAAAGTCGGGGGGTGGCTGGGGGGCGCGTGCCAACTCCTGATAGTCCAAGCTTGGGTTTCTGGGCCTCGGCCTAGGAAGGCAGATGTCTTGCATCTGCTAGCTCAGAGCCCCCACGTAAAGCCAGGTACCACAAAGGGCATCACAGGTGAACTAGGGGAGAAAGCTCCCCATTGAAAGCAGACAGACATGTTGTGATGAAGTATTTCCTTTAAATCAGTTGACGTTCTGAATGCCAACTATACTTGGAGCTGGACAGGACCCATTAACAAGCTTTTTTTACTTACCAGTACCCTACAATGTTGGCCAAGCAGAGTGGGTTCATTCTTGGTATGCAGACCCAGAGAAGTCACTTTCAAAGAGAAAAGCCCTTTCTCCTCAAAAAACTAAAAATAGAAATACCGTATGACCCAGCTATCCCACTACTGGGTATCTATCCAAACAACTTGAAATCAAGAATCCAAAGTGACCTGTGTACCACTATGTTCCTTGCAGCACTATTCACAATAGCCAAGACACGGACGCAACCCAAGTGACCATGGACCAACGGTTGGATAAAGATGTGGTGTATACATATACAATGGAATACTACTCAGCCATAAAAAAGACAAAATCATCCCATTTGCAACAACATGGATGGACCTGGAGGGTATTATACTAAGCAAAATAAGACAGGCTGGGAAGAAACACCAGATGATTTCACTCATATGTGGAAGATAAACAAACATAGGACAAAGAGAACAGTTCAGTGGTTCCCAGGGGAAGGGGGGAGAGGCGTGGGCACAGGGGGTGAAGGGGGACAGTTATACGGTGACAGACAAGAAATAATGTACAACTGAAACTTCACAATGATGTAAACTATTATGAACTCAATAAAAAAAAAAAAGCCCTTTCTCTTTCATGAATTAGAACTGGGTCCAAACCTCTTGCAGTCCCCTTCGCATGCTCTTTTTTCCACCTTTGCCGTGTAGTTTTCTCCACTCGCCCTTCTCCCTTCCGATGTTCTCCAGGTTCCCATCCCAAATTATGGAAGGACTGGGCATCCTTGAAGACCAGGCCCAACGCCACCACCTTCATAAAGCTTTCCCAGATCCGCCCAGCTCAGAGGGACTGCTCCCTCCTCTGTGCTCTCGGAGCATTTAGTCTTCACCCCGGCTCTAACCCATCACATTCCGCCCTGAATTACGGTCATTGCAGTGTGAGTCTGGTCCCCCAGGAGGTTAAGCTGCTGGAGGATAAGAGCTGGACCTTGTCCATCTTTGTGTCATTCAGCATCCAGAAAATAACCAGTGCTTAATTAATGTCTGAAGCATTACATTGAAGAGAAATAAACTGAAATGCCTGGGGTCTATTTCATCGTTCTGCAAACTCCTCAGTTCAGCGACTATGATTTGTTGAAAATGGGAGCTTTCTGTGCATTTACAGACACGAACTGAAGGAGTTTCTGAGAAGTGATTCAGAAGAGCCTGGCCTTACACGCTCCCTCCTTTTGTGGAACTTAGTGCTGGGGAAGGACAGTGCCCGGTTGTGCTTTAGCGCCACCGTTGTCACAGCTACTCATTCTCAGTGGGACCTCACCAACTCATCCCAGTATCACTCAGTGGCTTTGGCAGGATGAAGAGTTTTTATTCAGTGTCCCCACTGTCCTGTCTCTTCTCCATCCCCCAACCTCTAAAAAGGGGCCCCAGCGAGGCAGTTGTGGGACAATAATGATGATAGTAATAATAATAGCCAACACTTCCATGGTCTTTTCTACAAGCCAGGCACAGTTCTGAGTGCTTTATTCATGAATGCTCTCTGGGGGAAGCACTGTTCATGTCCCATTTTATAGTTCAAGACCCCAAGGCAGCTTAACAAAGTTGCACAGCGGGCAGGGAGCAGAGCTGGGACTCCAGCCTTGAAGGTCGAGACAGGGTTTGAATCTCGGCTTGTTACTTACTAGTTCGGAGACCTTCCACAAGTGACTTAACTCTGAGCCTTGATTTCCTCGTCCTTAAAACGGGGATGATAAGCTCCTCTCTGACATATAGACATTAAATGAGATAACGTATCTGAAGGTGCCTGTGCCTGGTAGGTGATTAATGATAGCTATTTTTAAAAGAGTAAAATAGCAACATTAATTATATTAACATTTAGCAGCTAAGGCAGTCAAGACTACGTGTTTTCATCTTAGAAAAATGTCTCCCGGGTCCATTCTTTTATGTCATGTTGTGAAGGTAGTTTGATTCCAGTGTGAAAAATTCTCTAGCGGGAGTCCTCAAGATGAAACCACATTTGACACGTAACACAGCGGGTGAGCATTCATCCCACCGAGTGAAGTCCTTCTAGCCTGTGGGGCTTTTGCTGATCAGATTACATTGGGATATAATAAAAGATAGCACAGGCTGACACAAATTGGAAAAGAAAATGTAAAGATCACACTGAAGACATACACAATAGCCCGATGTACTTTAATCATTCTGTATTAGCTTGCTGCATCTTAAACCATTTCCTTTCAAATCAAGTCACAGCTGTGTGTACTTTAGGCTGTGGCCATCATAAACAAATAGGAAAAGAAGCAGAGTTAAAACAGACGAACACTAATAGTTATCCATTAACACAAATGACCATTAACAGACTTGCAAAAAAAGTCAGAGACTCAGAATTTCAAATATGAGCTCAAGCATGACCGAATGACAGCCCCGCGGTGACTACTGTCTAGTTGGGTTGAGGTTATAACGTTTTTGGGAAGCAAGTCCTCCCTGCAAGTGACTCTGTTGATAAGTGAAGACAGCGGAAGATTCCAGGGCACAGAGAGCCGGGTTTCTGTGAAGTACCTTCAGAGACAATAAAGTGAGTACCCTCTTCTGCGGTACAACTGAGGATAAGATACCATGGAAACTCGCCCCTCACCACCACCACCAACTGGTTTCAATCTTTTGGCAAGGAAAGGATCGCCATCTTTACTGTCTCCTCCCATTCCCACCCCCTCCTCTTCCAGTTCCTCATCTTTCTCTAAACCCCTGGACTTCTCCCCATGCCTGGTTCTAAAAACCAATTTAGTGTCTTAAAATATTAACCCATAATGGAAAATTGGGTAAAATGAGTTTACCTAAGGGTTGCCTATCTAACCACGTGGTGTCAGAGTGGCTGGAGAGAGCACACGTCAGAGGACGCCAAGGCGTGCCACGGCGCTCACTCTCAGACATCCTGCAGTGCCCCGGGTCCCCACCGTGGGGGCAGCGGGCAGCTGTATAATTTTTGACACTCTGCTTGCTTGCTGCTTTGTTGTCTGATGATGACAATTGCTTCTGATTGAGTGCTGTGTGCTGCGCTCCCCAGCTGAGAGCTGTTTGCTTAGATCAGAAAAATCTGAGTTGATGATTGAGCCGGGGACACAGGTCAAGAGGTAAAAGCCAGCTGGGTCAGGGGGCGAGCAGAGCCTTGAAGAGCCCTCCCATTGGTCACCTGGAACTGGGGGATCTTTCCAGATTAACTGTGGAGCTTTTCTAGAACAGCACGAACTTCCTCTGGATGGTAGTTCCAAGGGCCAGGTTTACCCTGCAAGAGAAATGAATGAGCATTCCCAGATTTCTGACTTGCAGGAACACCCGGGTCTGGAGCTGAGAGATCCAGTGATGGCTGAGTGGGAGTCGACAGGACTGTGTAGTGGAGGGCAGAGGCACCCAGAGGTGGCTGAAATCACCAGGGAGAGTGTGTGGAGGGGCACCAACATTTAATGGGAAGGCTGGATAGAGAAGTCAGAGGAAAACCAGAGGGCGTGAAGTGAATCCTTTCAAAAAGAGGAAGGGTCTGTGCAAAGAAGCTTCTCTCCCCTAAGCAGACCTTCACACTGGCCTTATCTTCTCCACCCCCACGTCAAGTTCCACCGCCTGCCTCAACCACCTCAGCCTCTTTAATCCCGTATCCTGTCTCTGCTCCCTCCAGTCCATTCTTCCCCCAATACCCCGTGATCTTTCTAAAGTAAGGATCTGATCACGTCTCCCCCTGCTCAAAACTCTTCAATGGGTCTTCTTTACCCTAAGAGGAACGCCAAACTTCTTGGTCCAGAACGAGACCCCTGTAGCACAAATGCCCTCAATTCTCCGTTTGCTCCCTGACCTAACATGCCTCAGTGCCTTTGCCCACCCTCTTCTGATATTTGCAATGATTTTCACTCACCACGCTCATGTGACTGGCTCCTTATTCTTAAAGGCCCAGGCAATTGTCACCTCCTCTGAAAAGCCTACCCTTCCCCCCCCCCCGTAGGAAAACTCACTGTCTGAGAGCCAGATCTGTCCCAAGGCCTCACTCCCTTTCTTTTGCGTATTGTCTATGCTGTTTTTGTGCTAAATCAGCAGAACCAAATGGTTGCAACAAAGATTATTTGGCCCAGAGTCAAATCTTTCCCCTCTGGCCCTTTCTCAGAAAGATTTGCTGGTCCCTGCTGGGGAGTCTCAAAGCACGTGGGCCACTGCGATGCTGTTTGTCTCTTCCTTATGCTCCCATCTCTGAGCACCTTGACGTAAGGTGTGGGCCGTTTTTAATCCATTTTTGTGTTTCCAGTACTTGCACAAGGCTTAACCCACGGTAAGGACTCAGTGCCCAGCTTGCCCCAGTCATGCCATTTTAGTACCATGTCCCAGGGGAGGGAAAAGGAAGGATGGGATCTTTGTGCCGTGACCCTTGGCACCCTGGGGATTCATCTGCAAGTTGTCGCTTGTTTCACCTGCGTGAGCAGGGCCAGCCTGAGCAGAGGGCAGAGGAGCCTCCACATGGTTGGACTTCATGTGCTCTCCAAGGCTGGAAATCCCTTTAGCGGCTATAAACTTAGTTTCTGCCCTCTCAGAGGAGGGCAACACTACCCGGCGCGGGGGCCAGGGGTTGTGCTTCTCTCCTTCTCCCTGGCCAGGCTGGAAGCCACCAGGGGGCCACGATCGCCCGAAAGGAAGCCTGAACTCATTCCTGCTTCACCGTTTCCAGCTCCCCACTACAGGGCTCACTTTCTCCCAGCCTCCCCCACCCGCCTCCAGGTTCCGGCCTGCCTCCGAGATCAGCAGCTGCAGCGTCTCCCACTCCTGGCCCATCCTATTCGGACGAGTTAGAATTGAAATTAGAGCCTCATGCAGTGTGACCTCGGGCAAGTCAGTTTCCTTCTCTGGGCTTTGTTTATGAAACGGAAACAAGGTTCTCTCTCAGCTCCAAACTAAACGCAGGCTGGGCCAGTCTTCCGGGCTCAGAAGGCAGCCATGAGGCGGCAGCTCCAGTCCAAACGTGAGGACTTCCCTATGCATTATTTCATCCCCTGGGATGAGGGGGCTAACATCTCCATTCTGCAGAAAAGAAACTGAAGCTCCAAGAGGGGAAAGGACCTGCCCACCGTCACACGGCTGGTAAATGGCTGGGCAGCGATTGAATCCGAGGCTGCCTGATACAAAGCCCCCTCTTTGCCCTCTGCCCTCCCTGGGCGCCTTCCCCGGGGCCCCACCTTGTAGAGGATCCTGCGCGCCTGCAGCACGTAGAGCCTGTCGGGCAGCGCCGCGTAGAGCTGGCTGCTCCGGTTCTCCATGCTGTCCACCACCACAGGGCACGGCGGGCTCCTGTCCAGCAGCAGGCGGGCTGCCCGCAGGCGGTCCTGGAGATTACGATGATTCCTGATGACCACGTTGTTCTTAAAAGCCCAGCCATCTGCAAGAGAAACCAGGGCAGTGGTCCCAAGGCACGACACCCACTTCCTACAGACTAAATACACCCCATTTTCAACTGAGGGTCCCAGATGGAGGAGCCCTTGGCCGTGATTTGGCCCAGTGTCCCATTAAAGGTGAGAGCACAAGATCACATAGGGAGTCAGTGATGGATCCAGAACCAAAGCCCAGGGCTCCTGAGTCCCACACCTTGGCTCCTCAGTGTGAGACAGCCCGATAGACCGCTGCTTCTTGATCTTTATTGTGTGTACGACTCACTCAGGGACCTTGTTAAAGGAAGATTCTGATTCAGTCTGTCTAGGGTGGCCCTGAGGGTCTAGCCAACTCTCAGGATGCCAAGGCTGCTGCCGCCTGGCCCACTCTTTGAGAAGCGAGGGTCTGGAGCAGTGGTTCTCTACGAGTGTGCTGCCCAGACCAGAAGCGTCAGCCTCATCCGGCAGTCTGTTAGCAATGCAAACTCTCAGGCCCCACCCAACACTGACCAGGGGTGCAGCTCAGCCATCTCTTAACAGCCTTCCGGATGATTCTAACACACACTGAAGTTGGAGAACTGCTTGAGAGTCTAGACAGTTTCCCTCTTGTAATTCTTCTCCACCAGCGTCCTTTCCAACATGCAAACCTGACACGTCACTCTCCTGCTCGGACCCTTCGAGGGCTCCCCCTCTCCCTCAGGACAAATCCCAAGCTCCTAGTGTGGCCCGCCAGGTCCTCAGTGACCTGGCCATCGCTCCAGCTGGCCGGGGGAAATACTTGGGATCGCTGGACCCAGTGCCTGCGAGCTGTCTCTCGCGTCCGCCCTTTTCATCGTGGTCCCTGCCTCCCCCCGCGGTGTGGGTGGAGCAGGACCTCCTCTGTCCTTGCTTTGGAGGCGGTCACGCCTGCTCCTGCCGCTGATGTGTTAGCCCTCCCCCCAGCCTCATGGTAAGCCCCTCGGGGTGAGCTCACAGACAAGTACTGCTAGACCGGCAATGGCCCTGATCTTCATCCCAATCTTCACCCCCTCCTAAGCAGTCCTCCGGCCTCCTGATCTTGCTACTGTCCAACTCACCACCCAAAAATCTCTGAGAAGGATCCCTAACAGGAAATTGGATATTTTTTCTCTGCTTAGAAACCGATTACAGGACCAACTCCATAGCATAGCGTTCATTGATCCCTACCATCTCTCCCAACCTGCATTTCTAGTCACCGCGGCCAGTGCTCCCACATCTAGCCAAAGTGGACTCCTCCTCAAGCGATGCTGGCGTCTCTGCCCTTTCCCCTTGCCATCTCTCCCACATTTGAAATCCTACCCGTCCTTTTCAGCTCAACTCTAACGCAGGGCTTCTCAGTGCTGGTGCTGCTGACGTTTTGGGCTGGATCCTTCTTTGTTGTGGGGTCATTCTGTGTGTTGTAGGATGTTGAGCAGCATCTCTGGCCTCCACCCACTAGATGTCAGAGCACCCCTCACCTTCAATCTGTGACAACCAAAAATGTCTCCAGACATCGCCAAATGTCCCCTGGGGGACAAAATCACCCTCATCTGAGAACCACTGCTTAACACCATCTCCAGGAGGCCCTCCCTGATGCACTCAGCTGTGTGACATTGGGCAAGCTCTTTAAATCTCTTTAAATTCTGTTTTCCTGTCTGTTAAATGGGGTTAATAGAACCTACGTTGCAGATGGCTGTGAGGCTTAAATGAGATAACTCTATGGAATTCCTAGTACTCTGCCTGCTTCATAGTAGCCGCTCGAAAAATACTGGTTTAGGGGCTGGCGCGGTGGCACAGTGGTTAAGTGCGCACATTCCGCTTCGGTGGCCTGGGGTTCGCCAGTTCGGATCCCGGGTGCGGACAGGGCACCACTTGGCAAGCCATGCTGTGGTAGGCGTCCCACATATAAAGTACAGGAAGATGGGCATGGATGTTAGCTCAGGGCCAGTCTTCCTCAGCAAAAAGAGGAGGATTGGCAGATGTTCGCTCAGGGCTAATCTTCCTCAAAAAGAAAAAAAGAAAGAAAAATAGTGGTTTATTTTTGCCTGACTGCCCCAAAATAACAGATGGGAAAGAACCTAGTTTTCATTCTATGCCACGGGTTTTCTATTACTTTATTCTGGAGATATCTCCCCTCCCCCCACCCCCCAAAAAACCCATTTAAGGCTGCTTAACTTTAAATGGAAGGGGATTTTCAATTGGCCTCGTTTGCCAGGTGCCCTTCTGCCTCCCTGCAAGAGGTGGTATTCATTAGCTAATGGGCCCACACGTCAAAAAAATAACCATAAACTGCTGCTGGCCTTGCCCTTCTACTTGCTCCAGTTGTGGGCAGTCTGGAACCCAGACAGTGTGGTCACGGGTTCCTGCGGAGCCATACGGGCTGGGTTTACGGTAATCGTTGCCTCCCAGGGTGGCCAGAGTTGCTTAGGTCTATCAGCAGCATTGGCTCTGCCTCCTCAGCGCTGCACAGCTCTCTGCTCAGTCCCTTCCCCGAAAAAACCAGCTCTCAGCAGAAATTCACACCAAGATACATGTGCCTGGCCACGGTTCAACGTATTTGTTACCTGCCTCGAGACATCAGAACTTTGCGTATGACAGTGACACCAGCATGTATTTGTGTCGTGTTTAGGCCGTTGATCTTTCCACCTATCAGCTCCCTGGAGCTTCTTCCTATGGAGGCCGAGCAGGGCTTCCCGTCCCCATCCTGCAGCTGAGAACATGGAGGCCCAGGGAGGAGCAGTGACTGGCCTCCCGACTTAACTCTGCCTTCCTCAGAGGCAGGAACTGCGTGTATCTTCCATCCCCATTTCCCCGGGCTTGGCACAGGGCTGGGCACATAGCAGGGACATTAAACTCTGTCCAGTGAGTGACTCTGTGAGGTCAACGTTGTCATCCCATCGTGTTACTGGCACAGAAGCAGGCGTGGAAGGTAAGTTGCCAAAGGTCATGTGGCCAGCACGTGACGAAGGTAGGACTCACACTCAGGTCTGAAACTCTGCAGTCTGTCCGTCCCACCACACCACGTGCCTCCTTATTAATTTACCTGGACAAACAAGTGGTGTGTGGGAAAAAGGAAGCCAACTGGTTTGGGCCACAGACCCCAGACCTCCTAGGATGGATGGACACTGGCTCCGTGCACTTTAATTCTGGGTTTTAGGCTGTACCCACCTCTGTCTGATTGACAGAAACAAGTACCCTGGGGAGAGAGGTGGGGAGGAGGAAGGAATGCCCCAGCTCGGAGTGGCAAAGCACAGAGGAGAGAAACGGGTCTTTGTCAGGACCGGGGGGAGCAAGCCTTCCCTCAGTGGCTTGAGGTGGACAGCCCCATGCTCTGGAAAGAGCAAAACCTGCTGGGCCTGGTTCCTGGCGAAATGGGTCAGGAGACAGGTTTCAGGACCAGGAACAATTTCTGTGAGCATCTGACACCTCTTGTCTTTTATTTTTCTTTTTAGATTAAAGCTGGATCCTCCAGGATCTTTTTTCTCCAAGTGTGGTCCCTGGACCACCAGCCTCAACACACCGGGAGAGCTGGTTAGAGATGCCAAATCTCAGGCCCCTTTGCAACCCTGCTGAGCCAGAATGCAGGGGATTGAAGTGCACAGTGAACTTCGAGAAGTGCTGGCCCGCGACGGTTCACTCAGCTGTGGCTGAGCATCAGCTGTGCTCACATCGAGGCATCGTTTCTTCCCAGCCGTGGAGACCACAGACGCCTGGGGGTGCCCAAGTTCTGTTTCTTTAACTGATGGCTGCTGCTCTCCCAAAGTGGCATTTGATGAAGAGACACATTATGCTTGCATTTGATCTCCTGTTACCTACGTTGTTTGTTTTAAATTTTATTATGGGAATTTTCAATTTTACATAAAAGTAGAGAGAACAGTATAATGAACGTCTGTGTACCTATCAACCTATGCTAATATTTTAAATTGTCCCAAAGTCTTAATGAGGACCAAAGTTTCCAGTTAAATGAACAAAGTATTAAGCTGAAAGCAGCTCTCAGACCTTAAGGTGCATATAAATCAAGATGCTGTGGGCCTGGGGTGGGGCCCTGGAACATGCATTTCAACAAGCACCCATGTGGCTCTGACATGAGGGATTGAGGGAACACGCTGGGGAAAGTGCTGCTGGACCAACTTTGCTGGTCTCTACACTTACAACACACGGATAAGCCAGCAAGGTTAACGCTGGCCGAAACACTCCCTCATTCACCCAGCTTTTACTGCGCTCTGGCTCTGTGACATGGACTCTGCTAGGTGCTGGGTGACAGAGACGAATCTTAGGGGGAGATGAGTGAGTAAATTATATGTGTTCCACTCAGCCGCATGAGCCTTCTTCAGTCTCTGAGTTGACAGTTGGGCCAAAATCATGGGTTCAATCCCCGTGAAAATCAGGGAGATAGGGTGTGTCTGACCATTTTGTAAAGTTCAAGGGGCTTAGACCAAGCTGGAGAAGTTTCAGGAAGGGATATGTCTGTCCACTGTAAGGAAGGACTTTCTCCCAAGCCGAAGGAACAAAATTTCCCGTGAAGTAATGAAGATGAGTGACCACCTGTTAGCGGCTGAAAAAGGACCCTTGCCCCAGGGAAAAGCTGCCTAGAGCAGCTGTTCTCAAAGCGTGGTTCCCAGACCAGCAGCTTCAGGATCACCGTCATGCAGCTTGTTAGAGATGCAAATTCTCAGGCCCCACCCCAGATTTAACTCAGGAACTCGGGGGCGGGGTCCAGGGGTCTGTTTTAACAAGCGCTCTGCATGCTTCTGATGCTCCCTAAAGCTTGGGAACCACTCACCAAGGGGAACCACAAGTCCCTTTGCACGTGGAGAGTCTCAGGGTGGATTTGACCAGTAGCTACATAGCTGTCATCTCACTAGTGACATTTCAGGTCTATATTCCCTGTAGCTGTGTTCATATTAACCCCTCTGCCTTGACTTCTCTATTATCCACTCAAAATGTTAGATGCTCTCCCAGCCAGACCCGCTCACTGCAGCTTTGCCGCTCCATGTGCCTGTCTGAAAGCACAGCGGCAGAGCTGGTGGGTGGTGGCGAACCCTCGCAGGGACGGGAAGATGGCAAGTGCTCAGAGAATAGCGCCTCTTTCCCTCTCTCCTCCTCTTCCTCCCCACTCCCACCTTGAAATGGGCTTGGAAGAAGGGGAGAGAAAGGAGAGGGCAGCAAGAGAGAGAGGCAGGGCATCTTTCTGTACCTGATGCGTGTGCTTCTTCTATGTAGATGATGAGGAAGTCTGCTATGGAACTAAAGTCTTCAATAAGTCTCTTGAATTGGTCAAATTTGAAAAGAAATGAGGGTCAGGTACAACTTCCAAAATTCAGCACCAGTGGCCTGTTGCCTAAAACAGAAATGGAACCACCATCAACCAATAATCTACACACAGCGTTTTGCAAGCACCATCCCCACTCCAGCGTTCAACTCGATTACCTTTATTTCCCTTCTAAGATGGATCCAGGGCACAGTGCGGGGCTGA